>NW_027182214.1:24304220-25554220 GCF_029961685.1 Aristolochia californica | reverse complement strand
TATACATAAAAAATGAAAATGCACAATGCACAAATGTAGAGACAAATAATTCCAAAAAGTGTCTGTAATTTTTAGGGATTGTTACCGCTTTTTATTGTTTATATATCAGGTTCTACAATCATCGAGAAAAGGAGGAGGCGGGGGATATTTAACTTAGAGTTGACTCGCAATCCATAAGTCATTCCATACAAAAATATAGCCTGTTACGCAAGATAAATCACCTTACAATCATCTATGATCGTAAGGTCAACTTTTTGGAAGTGGGCAAAATAATTGCTTGTTTGACTCTTGTAAATATCCCACTGCATGTTCACTTGAAAATTTAATGTTATTCACTTTAAAAGGTTTTTATCCATAGGTCATTTTCATCTTTAACATGTTTCACGCATGCATATCCATAATTTAAAACATGTGTAGAAAAATCTCTTTCTCATAAAATTCCGAGCAATTAGGGTAGAACTAGTGGAATTTTTCAAGCTTGAACAACAAAACTTTTGTGTTCATTTGTGGAGTGTGAATAAATTTTCTTTATTTACATTTGTTTACTACTTTAAATTCTTTCCATGCATAAACTATAAAATTTTCCTTTTATTGTGATTAATTTACCTTTTATCTTTTTTTTTTTCTTTACGAGATAAAGGGAAAGGGAAAACTCATGTTTTAATTGAAGAAAAAAGTATATATCTACAATGAAAATTCACAATGCACAAATGAAGAGAGAGATAATTCCAAAAACTATCTTTAATTTTCAGGGATTGTAAACACTTTTTAATTTTTATATATCAAGTTCTGCAATTATCGGGAAAAGGGGGAGGGGGGGGGGGGGGGGGGGGGGGGGGGGGGGGGGGATTTTTAACTGAGTGTTGACTCCCAATCCATAAGTCATTCCATACAAAATTTAGCCCGTTACACATGATAAATCTCTTTACAATCATCTAAAGGATTGGAGCCATAGGTCATTTTCATCTTGAACATGTTTAGAGCATGCATATCCATTTTTTAAAACATGTGTAGAAAAATCTCTTTCTTATAAAATTCCGAGCTACTAGGGTTGAACTAGTGGAATTTCCCAAACTTGGATAACAAAACTTTTGTGTTCATTTGTGGTGTGTGAATAAATTTTCTTTACTTACATTTTTTTTATTGCTTTAACTTCTTTCCATACGTAAACTCTAAAATTTTCATTTTGTTATCATCTGTTTGTGTTTTGTCTCTTTTTTTTGTTTATTGATTAAGTGAAAGGGAAAACTCAAGTTTTTATTTTAGAAAAAAGAATACATCTAAATTGGAAATGCACAATGCACAAATGTAGAGAGAGATAATTCCAGAAAGTTTCTATAATTTTTAGGGAAGTTAAACTCGTTTTAGTTTTTATATATCCGGTTCTACAATCGTCGAGAAAAGGGGGAGGCGGGGGGTTTTTAACTTAGAGTTGACTCCCCATCCATAAGTCATTCCTTACAAAAATATATCCCGTTACAAATCCCAACGCACGTTCACTTGTGAATTTATTGTTATTCTATTTAAAAAATTTGGATCCATTGGTTATTTGCATCTTTAACATGTTTCAAACATGCATATCCATTTTTTAAAACATGTGTAGAAAAATCAGTTTCTTATAAAGTTCCGAACTATTAGGGTTGAACTAGAGGAATTTTCCAAACTTGGATAACAAAACTTTTGCGTTCATTTGTGGTGTATGAAAAATCATCATTGCTTACATTTTTTTATTGCTTTAAATTCTTTCCATACATAAACTCTAAAATTTTCATTTTGTTGTGATCTATTTGCCTTTTATCTCTTTTTTTTGTTTACGAGATGAAGGGAGAGTGAAAGCTCAAGTTTTGATTTAAGAAAAAAACATATATCTAAAATGGAAATGCACAATGCACAAATGTTGAGAGAGATAATTCAAAAAAGTGTTTGTAGTTCTTAAGGATTGTAAACTCTTTTTAGTTTTTATATATAATGTTTTGCAATCATCGGGAAAAAGGAGAGGCGGGGGATTTTCAACTGAGTGGTTACTCCCAATCCATAAGTCATTCCTTACAAAAATATAGCCCGTTACACATGATAAATCACTTTTCAATCATCTATGATCGTTAGGTCAGCTTCTGTAAGTGGGCAAAATAATGGCTTGTTTGACTCAGGTAAATATCCCACCGCACATTCACTTGAGAATTTAATGTTATTCTCTTTAAGATGTTTGGATCCATAGGTCATTTGCATCATTAACATGTTTCAACCATGCATATCTTTTTAAAACATGTGTAGAAAAATCTCTTTCTTGTAAAATTCCGAGCTATTATGGTTTAGCTAGTGGAATTTCCCAAACTTGGATCACAAAACTTTTGTGTTCATTTGCGGTGTGTGAATAAAAATTATTTACTTACATTTTTTATTGCTTTAAATTCTTTCCCTACATAAACTATAAAATTTTCATTTTGTTGTGATCTATTTGCCTTTTATCCTTTTTTTTGTTTACGAGTTGAAGGGAAAGTGAAAACTCAAGTTTTGATTTAAGAAAAAAGGATACATCTATAATGGAAATGGTCAATGAACAAATGTGGAGAGAGATAATTCCAAAAAGTTACTATAATTTTTAGGGATTGTAAACTCTTTTTTGTTTTTATATATCAGGTTCTGCAATCGTCACGAAAACGGGGGAAGCGGAGGATTTTTAACTGAGAGTTGACTCCCAATCCATAAGTCATTCCTAACAAAAATATAGCATGATACACATGATAAATCACTTTACAATCATCTATGATCGTTATATTTGTAAGTGGGCAAAATAATAGCATGATTGACACGGGTAAATATCCCACTGGATATTCACACTAGAATTTAATGTTATTCGCTTTAAGAGGTTTGGATCCATAGGTCATTTGCATCTTTAACATGTTTCAAGTATGCATATCCATTTTTTAAAACATGTGTAGCTAAATATCTTTCTTATAAAATTCCGAGTTATGAGGTTTGAAGTAGTGGAATTTCCCAAACTTGGATAACAAAACTTTTGTGTTCATTTCTGGTGTGTGAATAAATTTTCTTCACTTAGATTTTTTTATTGCTTTAAATTATTTTCATAAATAAACTCTAAAATTTTCATTTTGTTTTGATTTATTTGCCTTTTATCTCTTTTTTTGTATACGAGCTAAAGGGAAATTGAAAACTCAAGTTTTGATTTTAAAAAATAGTATACATCTAAAATGGAAAGGCAAAATGCACAAATGTAGAGAAAGATAATTCCAAAATGTGTTTGGAATTTTCATGGATTAAAAACTCTTTTGATTTTTTATATATTAGGTTCTGCAATCTTCGGGAAAAGGGGGAGGCGGGGGATTTTTAACTGAGTGTTGACACCCAATCCATAAGTTATTCTTTAAACAAATGTATCCCATTATGCATGATAAATCACTTTACAATCATCTATGGTTGTTAGGTTAGCTTTTTGTAAATGGGCAAAATAATGGTTGATTTGACTCGGGTAAAAATCCCACCGCACGTTCACTTGTGAATTTAATGTTATTATCTTTAAAAGGTTTGGATCCATAGGTCATTTGCATCTTTAGAATGTTTCAAGCATGCATATCCAATTTTTAAAACTTGTGTAGAAAAATCTTTCTCTTATAAAATTCTGAGCTATTAGGGTTGAACTAGTGGAATTTCCCAAACTTGGATAACAAAAATTTGGTGTTCATTTGTGCTATGTGAATAAATTTTATTTACTTACATTTGTTTATTAATTTAAATTCTTTCCATACATAAACTGTAAAATTTTCATTTTGTTGTGATCAATTTGCCGTTTACCTCTTTTTTTTTTTTGTTTACAAGCTGTAGGGAAAATGAAAACTGAAGTTTTTATTTATGAAAAAAGTATACATCTATAATGGAAATGCACAATGAACAAATGTAGAGAGAGATAATTGCAAAAAGTGTTTATAATTTTTAGGGATTGTAAACTCTTTTTAGATTTTATATATTAGGTTCTGCAATCGTCTAGAAAAGGGGGAGACTCCCAATCCATAAGTCATTCCTCACAAAAATATTAATCGTTGCGCATAATAAATCACTTTACAACCATCTATGATCGTTAGGTCACCTTTTTGTAAGTGGGCAAAATAATGGCTTGTTTGACTCGGGTAAATATCCCACCGCACCTTAACTTGAGAATTTAATGTTAGTCTCTTTAAAAGGTTTGGATCCATTGGTTATTTACATCTTTAACATATTTCAAGCATGCATATCCATTTTTTAAAACATGTGTAGAAAATCTCTTTCTTATAAAATTTTGAGCTATTAGGGTTGAACTACTAGAATTTCCCAAACTTGGATAACAAAACTTTTGTGTTCATTTGTGGTGTGTGAATAAATTTTATTTATGTACACTTGTTTTGTTATTTTGAATTCTTTCCATACATAAACTCTAAAATTTTCATTTTGTTGTGATCTATTTACATAAACTCATGTTTTGATTTAGGAAAAAAGTATGCATCTATAATAGAAATTAACAATGCAAAAATGTAGAGAAAGATAATTCCAAAAAGTGTCTATAATTTTTAGGGATTGTAAACTCTTTTTAGTTTTTATATATCAGGTTCTACAATCGTCGAGAAAAGGGGGAGGCGGGGGATTTTTAACTGAGTGTTGACTCCCAATCCATAAGTCATTCCTTAAAAAAAAAATATAGCCCGTTATGCATGATAAATTACATTACAATCATCTATGTTCGTTAGGTGGCTTTTTGTAAATGGTCAAAATAATGGCTTGTTTGACTCGGGTAAATATTCCACCGCACGTTCACTTGAGAATTTAATGTTATACTATTTAAAAGGATTGCATCCGTAGGTCATTTGCGTCTTTAACATGTTTCAAGCATGCATTTCCATTGTTTAAACATGTGTAGAAAAATCATTTTCTTATAAAATTCCGAGCTGTTATGGTTGAACTAGTGCGAATTCCCATACTTGGATAACAAAAATTTTGTGTTCATTTGTGGTGTGTGAATAAATTTTATTTACTTACATTTCTTTATTTCTTTAAATTATTTCCATAAATAAACTCTAAAATTTTCATTTTGTTGTGATCTATTTTCCTTTTATCTCTTTTTTTTGTTTATAAGATGAAGGGAAAGTGAAAACTCAAGTTTTGATTTAAGAAAAAAGGATACATCTATAATGGAAATGCTCAATGAACAAATGTGGAGAGAGATAATTCCAAAAAGTGACTATAATTTTTAGGGATTGTAAACTCTTTTTTGTTTTTATATATCAGGTTCTGCAATCGTCGGGAAAAGGGGGATGCAGAGGATTTTTAACTGAGAGTTGACTCCCAATCCATAAGTCATTCCTTAAAAAAATATTGCTAGTTACGCATAATAAATCACTTTACAATCTTTTTTGATCGTTACGTCCGCTTTTTGTTAGTGGGTAAAATAATGGCTTGTTTGACTCTGGTAAATATTCCACTACACGTTCGCTTGAGAATGTAATGGTATTCTTTTTAAAAAGTTTGGATCTATAGGTCATTTGCATCTTTAACATGTTTCAAGCATGCATATCCATTTTTTAAAACAAGAGTAGAAAATCTCTTTCTTATAGATTTTCGAGCTATTAGGGTTGAACTAGTGGAAATTCCCAAACTTCGATAATAAAAGTTTTGTGATCATTTGTGGTGTGTGACTTAATTTTATTTACTTACATTTGTTTACTGCATTAAATTCTTTCCGTACATAAACTTTAAAATTTTTATTTTGTTGTGATCAATTTCCCTTTTATCTCATTTTTTTGTTTACGAGCTGAAGGGAAAGTGAAAAATCAAGTTTTGATTTAAGAAAAATGGACACATCTATAATGGAAATGCACAATGCAGAAATGCAGAGAGAAATAATTCCAAAAAGTGTCTGTAATTTTTAGGTATTGTAAACTCTATTTAGTTTTTATATATCAGATTCTGTAATCGTCTGGAAAAGGGGGAGGCGGGGGATTTTAACTGAGATTTGACTCCAAATCCATATGTCATTCCTCACAAAAATATTGCCCTTTACGCATAATAAATCACTTTAAAATCATCTATGATCGTTAGGTCAGCTTTTTGGAAGGGGAAAAAATAATGGCTTGTTTGGCTCGGGTAAATATCCCACCGCACGTTCACTTGATAATTTAATGTTATTCTCTTAAAAGGATTGGATCCCTAGGTGATTTACCTATTTAACATGTTTCAAGCATGCATATCCATTTTTTAAAACATGTGTAGAAAAATCTCTTTCTTAAGGAAGAGAGTGATAATATCTATTTAGGAAAAAATTTATACATCTATTATTGAAATTCACAATGCAAAAAGGAAGAGAGTGATAATTCAAAAAAGTGTCTGTAATTTTTAGGGATTGTAAACTCTTTTTAGTTTTTATATATCAGGTTCTGCAATCGTCGGGAAAAGGGGGAGACGGGTCATTTTTAACTGAGTGTTGACTCCCAATCCATAAGTCATTCCTTAAAAAAATATAGCCCATTACACCTGATAAATCACATTACAATCATCTATGATCGTTAGGTCAGCTTTTTGTAAATGGGCAAAATAATGGCTTGATTTACTCGCATAAATATTCCACCGCACGTTCAATTGAGAATTTAATGTTATACTCTTTAAAATTTTTGGATCCATAGGTCATTTGCATCTTTAACATGTTTCAAGCATGCATATCCATTTTTTTAACAAGTGTAGAAAAATCTCTTTCTTATAACATTTCGAGCTATTAGGGCTGAACTAGTGGAAATTCCAAAACTTGGATAAGAAAACTTTTGTGTTCATTTGTGGTGTGTGAACAAATTTTCTTTACTTACATTTTTTTATTGCTTTAAATTCTTTTTCATAAATAAACTTTAAAATTTTCATTTTGTTGTGATCTATTTGCCTTTTATCGCTTTTTTTGTTTACGAGATGAAGGGAAAGTGAAAACTCATGTTTTGATTTATGAAAAAAGGATACATCTATAATGGAAATGCTCAATGAACAAATTTAGATAGAGATAATTCCAAAAAGTGTCTGTGATTTTTAGGGATTGTAAAGTCTTTTCAGTTTTTATATATTAGGTTCTGCAATCGTCGGGAAAAGGGGGAAGCGGGGGCTTTTTAACTGAGTGTTGACTCCCAATCCATATGTCATTTCTTACAAAAATATTGCTAGTTAGGCATAATAAATCACTTTACAATCATCTATGATCGTTACGTCAGCTTTTTGTTAGTGGGCAAAATAATGGCTTGTTTGACTCTGGTAAATATCCCACCGCACGTTCATTTGAGAATTTAATGTTATTGTCTTTAAAAAGTTTGGATCCGTAGGTCATTTGCATCTTTATCATGTTTCATGCATGCATATCCATTTTTTAAAACATGTGTAGAAAAATCTCATTTTTATAGAATTCTGAGCTACTAGGGTTGAACTAGTGGAATTTCCAAAACTTGGATAAGAAAACTTTTGTGTTCATTTGTGGTGTGTGACTAGATTTTATTTTCTTACATTTTTTTATTGCTTTAAATTCTTTCCGTCCATAAACTGTAAAATTTTTATTTTGTTGTGATCAATTTCCGTTTTATCTCGTTTTTTTGTTTTTGAGCTGAAGAGAAAGTGAAAACTCAAGTTTTGATTTAAGAAAAAAGGATACATCTATAATAGAAATGCGCAATGCAGAAATATAGAGAGAAATAATTCCAAAAAGTGTTTGTATTTTTTAGGGATTGTAAATTCTTTTTAGTTTTTATATATCAGGTTCTGCAATCGTCAGGTAAAGGGGGAAATGGGGGATTTTTAACTAAGAGTTGACTCCCAATCCATTAGTCATTCCTCACAAAACTATAGCATGTTACACATGATAAATCACTTTACAATCATCTATGATTGTTAGGTCAACTATTTGTAAGTGGGCAAAATAATGGCTTGTTTGACTCGTGTAAATATCTCACTGCACGTTCACTTGAGAATTTAATGTTATTATCTGTAAGAGGTTTGGATCCATAGGTCATTTGCATGTTTAACATGTTTCAAGCATTCATATCCAATTTTTAAAACATGTGTAGAAAAACCTCTTTCTTATAAAATTATGAGTTATTAGGGTTGAACTAGTGGAATTTCCCAAACTTGGATAACAAAACTTTTCTGTTCATTTGTGGTGTGTGAATAAATTTTTTTACTTACATTTTTTTTATTGCTTTAAATTCTTTCCAAACATAAACTCTAAAATTTTGATTTTGTTGTGGTCTATTTGCCTTTTACCTCTTTTTTTTTGTTTACGAGCTGAAGGGAAAGTGAAAACTCAAGTTTAGATTTAAGAAAAAAGTATACATCTTTAATGGAAATACCCAATGAACAAATGTAGAGAGAGATAATTCCAAAAAAGTGTATGTAATTTTTAGGGATTGTAAACTCTTTTTAGTTGTTATATATCGGGTTCAACAATCATCTGGAAAAAGGGGAGGCAAGGGATTTTTAACTGAGAGCTGACTCCCAATCCATAAGTCATTCCTCACAAAAATATTGCCTGTTACGCATAATAAATCACTTTTAAATCACTGATGATCGTTAGGTCAGCTTTTTGGAAGTGGAAAAAATAATGGCATGTTTGACTCGGGTAAATTTCCCACCGCACATTCACTCAAGAATTTAAAGTTATTCTATTTAAAAGGTTTGGATCCATAGGTGATTTACATATTTAACATTTTTCAAGAATGCATATCCATTTTTTAAAACATGTGTAGAAAAATCTCTATCATATAAAATTCCGAGTTATTGGGGTTGAACTACTGGAGTTTCCCAAACTTGGATAACAAAACTTTTGTGTTCATTTGTGGTTTTTGAATAAATTTTCTTTATTAACATTTGTTTATTGCTTTAAATTCTTTCCATACATAAACTCTAAAATTTTCATTTTTTTGCGATCTATTTGCCTTTTTTCTTTTTTCTTTTTTTTGTTTACAAGATGAAGGGAAAGTGAAAACTCATGTTTTGATTTAGGAAAAAAGTATGCATCTATTATATATATTCACAATGCAAAAATTTAGTGTGAGATAATTCCAAAAAGTGTCTGTAATTTTTATTATTGTAAACTCTTTTTAGTTTTTATATATCAAGTTTTGCAATCATCCGAAAAAGGGGGAGGCGGGTATTTTTAACTGAGTGTTGACTCCCAATCCATAACTCATTCCATAAAAAAATATAGCCCGTTACGCTTGATAAATCACATTACAGTGATCAATGACCGTTAGGTCAGCTTTTTGTAAATGGGCAAAATAATGGCTTGATTGACTCAGGTAACTATTCCACCGCACGTTCACTTGAGAATTTAATGTTATACTCTTGAAAATTTTTGGATCCATAGGTCATTTGCATCTTTAACATGTTTCAAGCATGCATATCCATTTTTTAAACATGAGTAGAAAAATCTCTTTCTTATAAAATTCCGAGCTATTAGGGTTGAACTAGTGGAAATTCCCAAACTTGGATAACAAAACTTTTGTGTTCATTTGTGGTGTGTGAATCAATTTTCTCTACTTACTTTTTTTTATTTCTTTAAATTCTTTCCATAAATAAACTCTAAAAGTTTCATTTTGTTGTGATCTACTTGCCTTTTATCTCTTTTTTTTGTTTACGAGATGAAGGGAAAGTGAAAACTCAAGTTTTGATTTAAGAAAAAAGGATACATCTGTAATGGAAATGCTCAATGAACAAATATAGAGAGAGATAATTCAAAAAAGTGTCTGAAATTTTTAGGGATTGTAAAATATTTTTAGTTTTTATATATCAGGTTCTGCATTCGTCGATAAATGGGGGAAGCGGAGGATTTTTAACTGATAGTTGACTCCCAATCCATAAGTCATTCCTTAAAAAACATATTGCCAGTTACACATAATAAATCACTTTACAATCATCTATGATCGTTATGTCAGCTTTTTGTTAGTGGGCAAAATAATGGCTTGTTTGACTCGGGTAAACATCCCACCACACGTTCACATGAGAATTTAATGCTATTCTCTTGAAAGGTTTTGGATCCATAGGTCATTCACATCCTTAACATGTTTCAAGCATGCATATCCATTTTATAAAACATGTGTAGAAAAATCTCTTTCTTATAAAATTCCGAGCTACTAGGGTTGAACTAGTGGAATTTCCCAAACTTGGATAACAAAACTTTTGTGTTCATTTGTGGTGTGTGAATAAATTTTATTTACTTACATTTTTTTATTGCTTTCAATTCTTTCCATACATTAATTGTAAAATTTTCATTTTGTTGTGATCTATTTCCCTTTTATCTCTCTTTTTTTTTTGTTTATAAGGTGAAGGGAAAGTGAAAACTCAAGTTTTGATTTAATGAAAAAGTATACATCTATAATGGAAGTGCCCAATGCACAAATGTAGAGAGAGATAATTCTAAAAGTGTGTATAATTTTTAGGGATTTTAAAATCTTTTTAGATTTTATATATTAGGTTCTGCCATCGTATGGATAAGGGGGAGGCGGGGGATTTTTAACTGAGAGTTTACTGCCAATCCATAAATCATTCCGTACAAAAACTATTTCCCGTTACGCATAATAAATCACTTTTCAATCACCTACGATCGTTATGTCAACTTTTTGTAAGTAGGAAAAATAATGGCTTGTTTGACTCGGGTAAATATCCCACCGCACGTTCATTTCAAAATTTAATGTTATTCTCTTTAAAAAGTTTGGATCCATAGGTGATTTACATCTTTAACATGTTTCAAGCATGCACATCTATTTTTTAAAACATGCATAGAAAAATCTCTTTCTTATCAAATTCTGAGCTAATTTGAGTTGAACTAGTGGGTTTTCCCAAATTTGGATAACAAAACTATTGTGTTCATTTGTGCTGTGTGAATAAATTTTATTTATTTACATTTTTTTATTCCTTAAAATTCTTTCCATACATAAACTCTAAAATTTTCATTCTTTTGTGATCTATTTGCCTTTATTCTTCTTTTTTTTCCGAGATGAAGCGAAAGTGAAAACACATGTTTTGATTTAAGAAAAAAAGTATATATCTATAATGGAAATTCACAATGCAAAATTGTAGAGAGAGATAATTCAGAAAAGTGTCTGTAATTTTTAGGGATTGTAAACTTTTTTTAGTTTTTATATATCAGGTTCTGCAATCGTCGGGAAAAGGGGAAGCGATTGATTTTTAACTGAGTGTTGACACCCAATCCATAAGTCATTCCTTAAAAACATATTGCCCATGATAAATCATATTACAATCATCTATGATCATTAGGTCAGCTTTTTGTAAGTGGGCAAAATAATGGCTAGTTTGACTCTAGTAAATATTCCACCGCTCATTCATCTTTAACATGTTTCATGCATCCATATACATTTTTTAAAACATGTGTGGAAAAATCTCTTTCTTATAAAATTCCGAGCTATTAGAGCTGAACTAGTGGAAATTCCCAAACTTGGATAATAAAACTTTTGTGTTCATTTGTGGTGTGTGAATAATTTTTTTTTTACTTACATTTATTTATTGATTTAAAATCTTTCCATACATAAACTCTAAAATTTTCATTTTGTTGTGATCTGTTTGCCTTTATCTCTTTTTTTTGTTTAGGAGATGAGGGGAAAGTGAAAAGTCATGTTTTGATTTAAGAAAAAAGTTTACAACTATAATTGAAATTAAAAATGCAAAAATGAAGAGAGAGATAATTCCAAAAAGTACCTATAATTTTTAGGGATAGTAAACTCTTTATGGTTTTTATATATCAGGTTCTGCAATCGTCGAGAAAAGGGGGAAGCGGGGGATTTTTTACCGAGAGTTGACTCCCAATCCATAAGTCATTCCGTACAAAAGTGTAGCCTGTAACACATGATAAATCACTTTACAATCATCTATGATCGTTAGGTCAGCTTTTTTTAAGTGGGTAAAATAATAGCTTGTTTGACTCGAGTAAATATCCCACCGCACATTCACTTAAGAATTTAATGTTATTCTCTTTAAGAGGTTTGGATCCATAGGTCATTTGCATCTTTAACAAGTTTCAAGCATGCATATCCATTTTTTAAAACATGTGTAGAAAAATCTCTTTCTTATAAAATTCCGAGCAATTAGGGCTGAACTAGTGGAAATTCCCAAACTTGGATAACAAAATTTTGTGTTCATTTGTGGTGTGTGAATTTTTCTTTAGTTACATTTGTTTATTGCTTTAAATTCTTGCCATAAATAAACTCTAAAATTTTTATTTTGTTGTGATCTATTTGCCTTTTATCTCTTTTTTTTTTCTTAACGAGATGAAGGGAAAGTGAAAACTCAAGTTTTGATTTAAGAAAAAATGATATATCTATAATGGAAATGCTCAAGGAAAAAATCTAGAGAGAGATAAATCCAAAAAGTGTCTGTAACTTTTAGGGATTCTGAACTCTTTTTTGTTTTTATATATCAGATTCTGCAATCGTCATGAAAAGTGGGCAGAAGGGGATTTTTAACTGAGCGTTGACTCCCAATCCATAAGTCATTTATTGCAAAAATATAGCCCGTTACACAAGATAAATCACTTTACAGTCATCTATGATCGTTAGGTCAGCTTTTTGTAAGTGGGCAAAATAATAGCTTGTTTATCCCACCAAACGTTCACTTGAGAATTTAAAGTTATTCTCTTTATAAGGTTTTGGTCCATAGGTCTTTTGCATCTTTACCATGTTTCAAGCATGCATATCAATTTTTTAAAACATGTGTATAAAAATCTCTTTCTTAGAAAATACTGAGTTATTAGTGTTGAACTAGAGGAATTTTCCCAAACTTGGGTAACAAAACTTTTGTGTTCATTTGTGGTATGTGAATAAATTTTCTTTACTTACATTTTTTTTATTTCTTTAAATTCTTTCCATACATAAACTCTAAAATTTTCATTTTGTTGTGATCTATTTTCTTTTTATCTCTTTTTTTTTGTTTATGAGCTGAACAGAAAGTGAAAACTCATGTTTTGATTTAAGAAAAAAGTATACATATATAATGGAAAAGAATAATGCACAAATGTAGAGAGAAATAATTCCAAAAAGTGTCTATAATTTTTAGGGATTCTAAACTCTTTTTAGTTTTTATATATCAGGTTCTGCAATCGTCTGGAAAAGGGGGAGGCATGAGATTTTTAACTGAGAGTTGACACCCCATCCATCAATCATTCCTTAGAAAAATATTGCCCATTACACATAATAGATCACTTTACATTAATCTACGATTGTTTTGTAACCTTTTTTTAATGTGGGCAAAATAATGGCTTGTTTGACTCGGGAAAAAATCACACCGCATGTTCACTTGAGAATTTAATGTTATTCCCTTTAAAAGGTTTGAATCCATAGGTTATTTACATCTTTTACATGTTTCAAGCATGCATATCCATTTTTTAAAACTTGTGTAGAAAAATCTCTATCTTATCAAATTCCGAGCTAATAGGGTTGAACTAGTGGAATTTCCCAATCTTGGACAACAAAACTTTTGTGTTCGTTTGTGGTGTGTGAATAAATTTTCTTTATTTACATTTGTTTATTGCTTTAAATTCTTTCCATACATAAAATCTAAAATTTTCATTTTGTTGTGATCTATTTGCCTTTTTTTCTCTTTTTTTTTATTACGAGATTATGGGAAAGTGAAAACCCATGTTTTGATTTTAGAAAAAAGTATACATCTATATTGGAAATTCACAATGCAAAAATGTAGAGATAGATAATTTTAAATAGTGTCTATAATTTTTAGGGATTGCAAACTCTTTTTAGTGTTTATATATCAGGTTCTGCAATCGTCGGGAAAAGGGGGAGGAGGGGGATTTTTAACTGAGTGTTGACACCCAATCCATAAGTCATTCCTTAAAAACATATAGCCCGTTACACATGATAAATCACATTACAATCATCTATGATCGTTAGGTAAGCTTTTCTGTAAGTGGGCAAAATAAAGACTTGTTTGATGTGGGTAAATATCCCACCGCACGTTCACTTGAGAATTTAATGTGATTCTCTTTAAAAGGTTTGGAACCATAGGTCATTTGCATCTTTAACATGTTTCATGCATGCATATCCATTTTTTGAAACGTGTTTAGAAAAATCTCCTTATTCTAAAATTCCGAGCTATTAGGGTTGCACTAGTGGAATTTCCCAAACTTGGATCACAAAACTTTTGTGTTCATTTGTGGTGTGTGAATAAATTTTCTTTACTTATATTTTTTTTATTGCTTTAAAGTGTTTCCATACTGAAACTGTAAAATTTTCATTTCTTTGTGATCTATTTGCCTTTCATCTTTTTTTTTTTTTTACAAGCTAAAGGGAAAGTTAAAAATCAAGTTTTGATTTAAGAAAAAAGTATACGTCTATAATGGATATGCAGAATGCACGAATGTAGAGAAAGATAATTCCAAAACATGTCTGTAATTTTTAGGGATTGTAAACTCTTTTTAGTTTTTATATATCAGGTTCTTCAATTGTCTGGAAAAGGGGGAGGCGGGGGATTTTTAACTGAGAGTTGACTCCCAATCTGTATGTCATTCCTTACAAAAATATTGCCCGTTATGAATAATAAATCACTTTACAATCATCTGTGATCGTTAGGTCTGCTTTTTCTAAGTGGGCAAAATAATGGCTTGTTTGACTCGGGTAAATATCCCAGCGCACGTTCACTTGAAAATTTAATGTTATTCTCTTTAAGAGGTTTGCATCCATACGTCATTTGCATCTTTAACAAGTTTCAAGCATGCATATCCATTTTTTAAAACATGTGTAGAAAACTTTTGAGCTATTAGGGCTGAACTAGTGGAAATTCCCAAACTTGGATAACAAAACTTTTGTGTTCATTTGGGGTGTGTGAATAAATTTCCTTTATATACATTTTTTTATTGCTTAAAATTCTTTCCATACAGAATCTCTAAATTTTTTATTTTTTTGTGATCTATATGCCTTTTATCTCTTTTCTCATTTACGAGATGCAGGGAAAGTAAAAACTCAAGTTTTTATTTCAGAAAAAAGTATACATCTAAAATGGAAATACAAAATGAACAAATGAAGAGAGATAATTCCAAAAAGTGTCCGTAATTTTTAGGGATTATAAACTCTTTTTAGTTTTTATGCATCAGGTTCTGCAATCGTCGGTAAAAGGAGGAAGCGAAGCTTTTTAACTGAGTTTTGACTCCCAATCCATAAGTCATTCCTCACAAAAACATTGCCCATTACACATGATAAATCACTTTACAATCATCTATGATCGTTAGGTTAGTTTTTGTAAATGGGCAAAATAATGGCTTGTTTGACTTGGGTAAATATCCCACTGCACGTTCACTTGATAATTTAATGTTATTATCTTTAAAAGGTTTGGATCCGTAGGTCATTTACATCTTTAACATGTCTCAAGCATGCATATCCATTTTTTAAAACATGTGTAGAAAAATCTCTTTCTTATGGAATTCCGAGGTACTAGGGTTGAACTAGTGGAATTTCCAAACATGGATAAAAAACTTTTGTGTTCATTTGTCGTGTGTGAATAAATTTTTTTTTACTTACATTTGTTTATTGCTTTAAATTCTTTCCATACATAAACTCTAAAATTTTCATTTTGTTGTGATCTATTTGGCTTTTATCTCTTTTTTTTTGTTTACGAGATGAAGGCAAAGTTAAAACTCAAGTTTTGATTTAAGAAAAAAGGATAGATATACAATTGAAATGCACAATTCAAAAATGTAGAGAGAGATAATTCCAAAAAGTGTCTGTAATTTTTATGGATGGTAAACTCTTTTTAGATTTTATATACCAGGTGCTGCAATCGTCGGGAAAAGGGTGAAGTGGGAGATTTTTAAGTGAGAGTTGACTCCTAATCCATAAGTCATTCCTTACTAAAATAGAGCCCGTTACACATGATAAATCACTTTATAATCATCTATGATCGTTAGGTCAATTTTTTGTAAGTGGGCAAAACAATAGCTTCTTTGACTCGGGTAAATATCCCACCGCACATTCACTTGAGAATTTAATGTTATTCTCTTTAAGCGATTTGGATCCATACATCATTTTCATCTTTAACATCTTTCAAGCATGCATATCCATTTTTTAAAATGTGTAGAAACATCTCTTTCTTATAAAATTACGAGTTATTTACGTTGTGCTAGTGGAATTTCCCAAACTTGGATAACAAAACTTTTGTGTTCTTTTGTGGTGTGTGAATAAATTTTCTTAACATACATTTGTTTATTGCTTTAAATTATTTCCTTACATAAACTCTAAAATTTCATTTTATTGTGATCTATTTGCCTTTTATCTCTTTTTTTTTTACAAGATGAAGGAAAAGTGAAAACTCAAGTTTTGATTTAAGAAAAAATGATACATCTATAATGGAAACGAACAAAGCACAAATGTAGAGGGAGATAATTCCAAAAAGTGTCTATAATTTTAAGGGATTGTAAACTCTGTTTAGATTTTATATATCAGGTTCTGCAATCGTCGGGAAAAGGGGGAACCAGGGGATTTTTAGTTGGGAGTTGACTCCCAATCCATAAGTCATTCCTTACAAAAATATAGCCCCTTACGCATGATAAATCACTTTACTATCATTAATGATCGTTAGGTCAGCTTTTTTTAAATGGGCAAAATTATGGCTTGTTTGACTCGAGTAAATATTCCACCGTACGTTCACTTGAGAATTAAATGTTAATCACTTTCAAAGGTTTGTATCCATAGGTAATTTGCGTCTTTCACATCTTTCAAGCATGCATATCCAATTTTTTAAAACAAGTGTAGAAAAATTTCTATGTTTTAAAATTCATTGCTATTGGTGCTGAACTAGTGGAATTTCCCAAACTTGGGTAACAAAACTTTTGTGTTCATTTGTGGAGTGTGAATAAATTTTCTTTAATTAAATTTGTTTAATGCTAAAAAAATTTCTATTCATAAACTCTAAATTTTCATTTTGTTGTGATCTATTTTGCCTTTTATCTCTTTTTTTGTTTGTGAGATGTAGGGAAAGTGAAAACTCAAGCTTTGATTTAAGAAAAAAGTTTACATCTAAAATGGAAATACACAATGCACATATGTAGCAAGAGATAATTCGAAAAAGTGACTGTAAGTTTTAGAAATTGTAAACTTTTTTTAGTTTTTATATATTGGGTTCTACAATAGTCTGGAAAAGGGGGAAGAGGGGAATTTTTAACTGAGTGTTGACTCCAATCCATAAGTCATTCCTTACAAAAATATAGCCTATTGTGCAAGATAAATCACTTTACAATCGTCTATTATCGTTAGGTCAACTTTTTTTTAATTGGGCAAAATAATGGCTCTTTTGATTTGGGTAAATATCCCACCGCACGTTCACTTGAGAATTAACTGTTATTCTCTTTAAAAAGGTTTTGATCCATAGGTCAATTGCATCTTTAACTTGTTTTAAGTATGCATATCCATTTTTTAAAACAGGTGCAGAAAAATTTCTTTCTTATAAAATTCCGAGCTATTAGGGTTGAACTAGTGGAATTTCCCAAACTTGGATAACAAAACTTTTGTGTTCATTTGTGGTGTGTGAATAAATTTTTTTTACTTACATTTGTTTATTGCTATAAATTCTTTCCATACATAAACTCTAAAATTTTTATTTTGTTGTAATATTTTTTGCCTTTTATCTCTTTTTGTTGTTTACGAGATGAAGGGAAAGTGAAAACTCAAGATTTGATTACAGAAAAAAGTACACATCTAAAATAGAAATGCACAACGCAAAAATGTACAGAGAGATAATTCCTAAAAGTGTCTGTAATTTTTAGGGATTGTAAACTCTTTTTAGTTTTTATATATCAGGTTCTACAATCATCTGGAAAAGAGGGAGGCAGGGGGATTTTTAACAAAGAGTTGACTCTCAATCCATAATTCATTCCTTAAAAAAATATTGCTTGTTACACATAATAAATCACTTTACAATCATCTATGATCGTTAGGTCAGCTTTTGTAAGTGGGCAAAATAATGGCTTGTTTGACTCGGGTAAATATCCCACCGCATGTTTACTTGAGAATTTAATGTTATTCTCTTTAAAAGGTTTGGATCCATAGGTGATTTAATTCTTTAACAAGTTTCAAGCATGCATATCAGTTTTTTAAAACATGTGTAGAAAAATCTCTTTCTTATAAAATTTCGAGCTATTAGGGTTGAACTAGTGGAATTTCCCAAACTGGGATAACAAAACTTTTGTGTTCATTTGTAGTGTGAATAAATTTCCTTTACTTACATTTTTTTATTGCTTTAAATTCTTTCCATACAAAAACTTTAAAATTTTCATTTTTTTGTGATCTATTTGCCTTTTATCTCTTTTTTTGTTTACTTGATGAAGGTAAAGTGAAAACTCAAGTTTTGATTTAAGAAAAAAGTATATATCTAAGATGGAAATGTACTATGCACAAATGTAGAGAGGGATAATTCCAAAAAGGCTGTAATTTTAAGGGATTGTAAACTCTTTTTAGTTTTTATATATCAAGTTCTACAATCCTCAGGAAAAGGGGGGTAGGGGGGAGGGCGGGGGGGGGGGGGGGGGGGGGGGGGGGGGGGGGGGGGGGGGGGGTTCGTGGATTTTGAAGTGAGTGTTGACTCCTGAGCCTTAAGTCATTAGTTTAAAATATATAGCCCGTTACGCTTAATAAATCACTTTACAATCGTCTATGATCGTTAGGTCAGTGTTTTGTAAATGGGCGAAATAATGGTATGTTTCACACGGGTAAATATCCCACTGCACGTTCACTTGAGAATTTAATGTTATTCTCTTTAAAAGGTTTGGATCCAAAGGTAATTTGCATCTTTAACATGTTTCAAGCATGCATATCTAATTTTTAAAACATGTGTAGAAAAATCTTTCTTATAAAATTCCAAGCTATAAGGGTTGAACTAGTGGAATTTCCAAAACTCGGATAACAAAATTTTTGTGTTCATTTGTGGTGTGTGAATAAATTTTCTTTCCTTACATTTTTTATTGCTTTGAATTCTTTCCATACAAAAACTCTAAAATTTTCATTTTTTTGTGATCAGTTTGCCTTTTATCTCTTTTTTAGTTTACGAGATTAAGGGAAAGTGAAAATACAAGCTTTGATTTAAGAAAAAAGTATAGATCTAAAATGGAAATGCACAATGCACAAATGTAGAGAGAGATAATTCTGAAAAGTGTCTGTACTTTTTAGGGATTGTAAACTCTTTTTAGATTTTATATATTAGGTTCTGCAATCGTCGGGAAAAGGGGTAGGTGGGGGATTTTTAACTGAGTGTTGACTCCCAATCCTTAAGTCATTCCTAAAAAAAATATAGCCCGTTACACATGATAAATCACTTTACAATCATTAATGATCGTTAGGTCAGCTTATTTTAAATGGGCAAAATTATGGCTTGTTTGACTCGGGTAAATATCCCAACGTACGTTCACTTGAGAATTAAATATTATTCACTTTAAAAGCTTTGTATCCATTGGTCATTTGTATCTTTAACATCTTTGAAGCATGCATATCCATTTTTTAAAACTAGTGTAGAAAAATTTCTTTCTTTTAAAATTCAAAGCTATTAGTGTTGAACTAGTGCAATTTCCAAAACTTGGATAACAAAACTTTTGTGTTCATTTGTGGAGTGAGATTACATTTGATTATTGCTAAAAATGCTTTCCATACATAAACTCTAAAAGTTTCATTTTGTTGTGATCTATTTGCCTTTTATCTATTTTTTTGTTTGCGCGATGAAGAGAAAGTGAATACTCAAGATTTGATTTAAGAAAAAAGTATAAATCTAAAATGGAAATACACAATGCAGAAATGTAGAGAGAGATAATTCAAAAAAGTGACTATAATTTTTAGAAATTGTAAACTTTTTTTAATTTTTTATATATCTGGTTTTGCAATCATCGGGAAAAGGGGGAGACAAGGAATTTTTAAGTGAGTGTTGACTCCCAATCCATAAGTCATTCCTTACAAAAATGTAGCCCATTACGCAAGCTAAATCACTTTACAATCATCTATTATCGTTAGGTCAACTTTTTTTAAATGGGCAAAATAATTGCTCTTTTGACTCGGGTAAATATCCCACCGCACGTTCACTTGAGAATTAAATGTTATTCTCTTTAAAGGTTTTCATCCATAGATCATTTGCATCTTTAACATGTTTTAAGTGTGCAGATCCATTTTTTAAAATAAGTGTAGAAAAATTTCTTTCTTATAAAATTCCGAGCTATTAGGGTTGAAGTAGTGGAATTTCCCAAACTTGGATAACAAAACTTTTGTGTTCATTTGTGGTGTGTGAATTTTTTTTTTTACTTACATTTGTTTATTGCTATAAATTCTTTCCATACCTAAACTCTAAAATTATCTTTTTGTTTTGATATTTTTGCCTTTTATCTCTTTTTTTTTATTTACGAGATGAAGGGAAAGTAAAAACTCAAGTTTTGATTTAAGAAAAAAGTACACATCTAAAATGGAAATGAACTACGCACAAATGTAGAGAGAGATAATTCCAAAAAGTGTCTGTAGAATTTAGGGATTGTAAACTCTTTTTAGTTTTTATATTTCAGGTTCTGCAATCGTGTGGAAAAGGGGGAGGAGGGGGATTTTTAACTGAGAGTTGACTCCCAATCCATAACTCATTCCTTACAAAAATATTGCCCATTACACATAACAAATCACTTTACAATCATCTATGATCGGTAGGTCAGCTTTTTGTAAGTGGGCAAAATAATGGCTTGTTTGACTCAAGAGAATATCCCACCGCACATTCACTTGAGAATTTAATATTATTCTCATTAAAAGGTTTGGATCCATAGGTGATTTACATATTTAACAAGTTTCAAGCATGCATTTCCATTTTTTAAAACATGTGTAGAAAAATATTTTTCTTATAAAATTCCGAGCTAATAGGGTTGAACTAGTGGAATTTCCCAAAATGGGATAACAAAACTTTTGTGTTCATTTGTGGTGTGTGAATAAATTTTCTTTATTTACATTTGTTTATTGCTTCAAATTCTTTCCATCCATAAACTCTAAAATTTTCATTTTCTTGTCATCTATTTGCCTTTTTTTCTTTTTTTTTTTGTTTACGAGAGGAAGGGAAAGTAAAAACTCATGTTTTGATTTAATAAAAAACTATACATCTATAATGGAAATTCACAATGCAAAATTGTAGAGAGAGATAATTCCAAAAAGTGTCTGTAATTTTTATGGATTGTAAACTCTTTTTAGTTTTTATATATCAGGTTCTGCAATCCACGGGAAAAGGGGGAGGCGGGGGATTTTTTACTGAGTGTTGACTCCCAAACCATAAGTCATTCCTTACAAAAATGTAGCCCGTTACGCATGATAAATCACTTTACTATCATTAATGATCGTTAGGTCAGCTTTTTTTAAATGGGCAAAATTATGGCTTGTTTGACTTGTGGAAATATCCCACTAGACGTTCACTTGAGAATTAAATGTTATTCACTTTAAAAGGTTTGTATCCATAGGTCATTTGCATCTTTAACATCTTTCAAGCATGCATATCCATTTTTTAAAACAAGTGTAGAAAAATTTCTTTCTTTTAAAATTCAGAGCTATGAGTGCTCAACTAGTGGAATTTCCAAAACTTGGATAACAAAACTTTGTGTTCATTTTTGGAGTGTGAATAAATTTTATTTAATTAAATTTTTTTATTGCTAAAAATTCTTTCCATACATAAACTCTAAAATTTTCATTTTGTTGTGATCTATTTGCCTTTTATCAGTTTTTTTGTTTGCGAGATGAAGGGAAAGTGAAAACTCAAGATTTCATTTAAGAAAAAAGTATACATCTAAAATGGAAATACAAAATGCACAAATGTAGAGAGAGAATATTCCAAAAAGTGACTGTAATTTTTAAAAATTGTAAACTTTTTCTAGTTTTTATATATCAGGTTCTGCAATAGTTGGGAAAAGGGAGAGGCGGGGAATTTTTAACTCAGTGTTAACTCCCAATCCATAAGTCATTCCTTACAAAAATATAGGCCATTATGCAAGATAAATCACTTTACAATCATCTATTATCGTTAGGTCAGCTTTTTTTAAATGGGCAAAATAATGGCTCTTATGGCTCGGGTAAGTATCCCACCGCACGTTCACTTGAGAATAAAATGTTATTCTCTTTAAAAGGTTTGGATCCATAGGTCATTTGAATCTTTAACTTGTTTTAAGTATTCATATCCATTTTTTAAAACAAGTGTAGAAAATTTTCTTTCTTATAAAATTTTGAGCTATAAGGGTTGAACTAGTGGAATTTCCCAAACTTGGATAACAAAACTTTTGTGTTCATTTGTGGTGTGTGAATAAATTTTTTTACTTACATTTTTTTATTGCTATAAATTATTTCCATACGTAAAGTCTAAAATTTTCATTTTGTTGTTATCTATTTGGATTTTATCTCCTTTTTTTGTTTACGAGTTGAAAGGAAAGTGAAAACTCAAGTTTCGATTTACGAAAAAAGTACACATCTAAAATGGAAATGCACAATGCACAAATGTAGAGATAGGTAAATCAGAAAAGTGTCTTTAAGTTTTATGGATTGTAAATTCTTTTTAGTTTTTATATAACAGGTTCAACAATCGTCAAGAAAAGGGGGAGGTGGGGTATTTTTAACTAAGAGTTGACTCTCAATCCATAATTCACTCCTTACAAAAATATTGCCCAATACACATAATAAATCACTTTACAATCATTTATGATTGTTAGGTCAGCTTTTTGTAAGTGGGCAAAATAATGGCTTGTTTGACTCGAGTAAATATCCCACCGCACAGTTACTTGAGAATTTAATGTTATTCTCTTTAAAAGGTTTGGATCCATAGGTGATTTACATCTTTAACAAGTTTCAAACATGCATATAAGTTTTTTAAAACATGTGTAGAAAAATCTCTTTCTTATAAAATTCCGAGCTATTAGGGTTGAACTAGTGAAATTTCCCAAACTAGGATAACAAAACTTTTGTCTTCATTTGTTGTGTGTGAATTAATTTTCTTATTTAAATTTCTTTATTGCTTTAAATTCTTTCCATACATAAACTCTAAAATTTTCATTTTGTTGTTATCTATTTGCCTTTTTTCTTTTTTTTGTATACGAGATAAAGCGAAAGTGAAAACTCATGTTTTAATTTAAGAAAAAAATATACATCTATAAGGGTAATTCACAATGCAAAAATGTAGAGAGAGATTATTCCAAAAAGTATCTGTAATTTTTAGGGATTGTAAACTCTTTTTAGTTTTTATATATCAGGTTCTGCAATCGTCGAGAATAAGGAGAGGCGGGTGGATTTTAACTGAGTGTTGATTCGCAATACATAAGTCATTCCTTACAAAAATATAGCCCGTTACGCATGATAATTCACTTTACAGTCATCTACGATCGTTAGGTCAATTTTTGTAAATGGGCAAAATAATGGCTTGTTTTACTCGGGTAAATATCCCACAACACGTTCACTTGGGCATTTAATGTTATTCAATTTAAATGGTTTGGATCCAGAGGTCATTTGCATCTTTAACAAGTTTCAAACTTGCATATCCAGTTTTTAAGACAATTGTAGAAAAATCTCTTACTTATAAAATTTCAAGCAATTAGGGTTGAACTAGTAGAATTTCCCAGACTTGGATAACAAAAATTTTGTGTTCATTTGTGGTGCATGAAAAAATTTTATTTTCTTACATTTTTTATTTGGCTTTAAATTCTTTCCATACATAAATTTTTAAATTTACATTTTGTTGTGATCTATTTTCCTTTTATCGCTTTTTTATGTATACGAGATGAAGGGAAAGTGAAAACTCAAGTTTTGATTTTAGAAAAAAGTATACATCTAAAATAGAAATGCACAATTCAAAAATGTAAAGAGAGATAATTCCAAAAAGTGCCTGTAATTTTTAGGGAATGTAAACTCTTTTTAGTTTTTATATATCACGTTCTACAATAATCGAGAAAATGGGGAGGCGGGGGATTTTTAACTTAAAGTTGACTCCCAATCCATAAGTCATTCCTTAAAAAAATAAAGCCCGTTACGCAAGATAAATCACTTTACAATCATCTATGATTGTTAGGTCAGCTTTTTCTAAATTGGCAAAATAATGGCGTGTTTTAATCGTATAAATATCCAACCGCACGTTCACTTGAGAATTTAATGTTACTCTCTTTAAAATTTTGGGATCAATTGGTCTTTTGCATCTTTAACATGTTTCAAGCATGCATATCCATGTTTTAAAACATGTGAAGAAAAATATCTTTCTTAAAAAATTCTGAGCTATTAGTGTTGAACTAGTGGAATTTCCCAAACATGGATAACAAAAATTTTGTGTTCATTTGTGGTGTGAGAATAAATTTTATTTACTTACATTTCTTTATTGCTTTAAATTCATTCCACACATAAACTCTAAAATTTTCATTTTTTTGTGATCTATTAGCCTTTTATATCTTTTTTTTTTTACGTGATGAAGGGAAAGTGAAAACTCAAGCTTTCATTTAAGAAAAAAGTATACATCTAAAAAGGAAATTCATAATGTAAAAATGTAGAGAGAGATAATTCCAAAAATTTCTGCAATTTTTAGGGATTTTAAACTCTTTTTAGTTTTTATATATCAGGTTCTGCAATCGTCAGGAAAATGGGGAGAGGGGGATTTTTAATTGAGTGTTCACACCCAATCCATAAGTCATTCTTTACAAAAAAAATATCACCAGTTATGCATGATAAATCAATTTACAATCATCTATGATCGCTAGGTCAGCTTTTTGTAAATGGGCAAAATAATGGCTTGTTTGACTTGGGTAAATATCCCACCGCAAGTTCACTTGAGAATTGAATGCTATTCTCTTTAAAAGGTTTGGATCCATAGGTCATTTGCATCTTTAACATGTTTCAACGATGCATATCCATTTTTTTAAAACATGTGCAGAAAAATCTATTTCTTATAAAATTTCGAGCTATTGGAGTTGAACTAGTTGGATTTCCATAAATTGGATAAAAAAACTTTTGTGATTATTTGTGGTGTGTGGATAAATTTTCTTTCCTTACATTTGTTATTGCTTTAAATTATTTCCATACATAAACTCTAAAATTTTCATTTTGTTGTGATCTATTTGCCTTTTTTATCTCTTTTTTTGTTTACGAGATAAAGGGAAAGTGAAAACTCAAGTTTTGATTTAAGAAAAAAGTATACATCTAAGATGGAAATGCACTGTGCACTAATGTAGAGAGAAATAATTCCAAAAATTGGCAGTAATTTTAAGGGATTGTAAACTCTTTTAAGTTTTTATATATCAAGTTCTACAATACTCAGGAACAGGGGCGGGGGGGTGGGGGGATTTTTAAGTGAGTGTTGACACCCGATCCATAAGTCTTTCCTTTAAAAAATATAGCCCATTACGCATAATAAATCACTTTACAATCATCTATGATCGTTAGGTCAGCGTTTTGCAAATGGTCAAAATAATAGTATGTTTGACTCGGGTAAATATTCCACGGCACATTCACTTGAGAATTTAATGTTATTCTCTTTAAAAGGTTTGGATCCATAGGTCATTTGCATTTATAAGATGTTTTAAGCATGCATATCAGTTTTTTAAAACATGTGTAGAAAAATCTCTTTCTTATAAAATTCCAAGCTATAAGGGTTGAACTAGTGGAATTTCCCAAACTCGGATAACAAAAATTTTGTGTTCATTTGTGGTGTGTGCATAAATTTTATTTCCTTACATTTTTTAATGGTTTCAATTCTTTCCATACATAAACTCTAAAATTTTAATTTTTTTGTGATCTATTTGCCTTTTATCTCTTTTTTTTGTTTACGAGATTAAGGGAAAGTGAAAACTCAAGCTTTGATTTAAGAAAAATGTATAGATCTTAAATGGAAATGCACAATGCACAAATGTAGAGAGAGATAATTATGAAAAGTGTCTCTAATTTTTAGGAAATGTAAACTCTTTTTTGATTTTATATATCAGGTTCTGCAATCGTCAAGAAAAGGGGAGGTGGCGGATTTTTAACTGAATGTTGACTCCCAATCCATAAGTCATTATTAAAAAAAATATAGCCAGTTACACATGATAAATCACTTTACAATCATCTATGATCGTTAGGTCAGCTTTTTGTAAATCGGCAAAATATGTATGTTTGACTCGGGTAAATATCCCACCGCACGTTCACTTGAGAATTTAATGTTATTATCCTTAAAAGGTTTGGATTCATAGGTCATTTGCATCTTTAACTTGCTTCAAGCATGCATATCCATTTTTTAAAACATGTGCAGAAAACTTTCTTTCTTATAAAATACCAAGCTATTAGGGTTCAACTAGTAGAATTTCCAAAACTTGGATAACAAAACTGTTTTGATCATTTGTGGTGTGTGGATAAATTTTCTTTCCTTACATTTGTTTTTGTTTTAAATTCTTTCCATACATAAACTCTAAAATTTTGATTTTGTTGTGATCTATTTGGCTTTTATCTCTTTTTAGTTAACAAGTTGAAGGGAAAGTGAAATCACAAGTTTTGATTTAAGAAAAAAGTATACATATAAAATAGAAATGCACAATGCATAAATGTAGAGAGAGATAATTCCAAAAAATATCTGTAATTTTTGGGGATTGTAAACTCTTTTTAGTTTTTATATATGAGGTTCTGTAATCATTGAAAAAAGGGGGAGGCAAAGGATTTTTAACTGAGTGTTCACTCCCAATCCATAAGTCATTCCTTACAAAAATATAGCCCATTACGCATGATAAATCACTTTACAATCATTAATGATCGTTAGGTCAACTTTTTTTAATATGCAAAATTATGGCTATTTTGACCTGGGTAAATATCCCATCGCACGTTCACTTGAGAATTAAATGTGATTCTCTTTAAAAGGTTTGGATGCATAGGTCATTTGCATCTTTAACATGTTTTAAGTATGCATATCTATTTTTTTTAAAAGGTGTAGAAAAATTTCTTTCTTATAAAATTCCGAGCTTTTAGGGTTGATCTAGTGGAATTTCCGAAACTTGGATAACAAAACTTTTGTGTTCATTTGTGGTGTGTGAATAAATTTTTTTTACGTACATTTTGTTTATTGCTTTACATTCTTTCCGTACATAAACTCTAAAATTTTCATTTTGTTGTGATCTATTTGCGTTTTATCTCTTTTTTAGTTTACGAGATGAAGGGAAAGTGAAATCTCATGCTTTGATTTAAGGAAAATGTATAAATCTAAAATGGAAATGCACAATGCACAAATGTTGAGAGAGATAATTCCGAAAAGTGTCTATAATTTTTATGGATTGTCAACTCTTTTTATTTTTTATATATCATATTTTGCAATCGTCGGGAAAAGGAGGAGGCGGGGGAATTTTAACTGAGTGTTGACTCCCAATCCATAAGTCATTCCTTACAAAAATAAAGCCTGTTACGCATGATAAATCACATTACAATCATCTATGATCGTTAAGTCAGCTTTTTGTAAAGTGGCAAAAAAATGGCTTGTTTGACTCGGCTAAATATCTCACTGCACATTCACTTGAGAATTTAATGTGATTCTCAATAAAAGGTTTGGATCCATAGATCATTTTCGTCTTTAACATGTTTCAGGCATGCATATCCATTTTTTAAAACTTGTGTAGAAAAATCTCTTTCTTATAAAATTCCGAGCTATTAGGGTTGTACTAGTGGAATTTCCCAAACTTGGATAACAAAACTTTTGTGTTCATTTGTGGTGTGTGAATAAACTTTCTTTACTTACCATTTGTTTATTGCTTTAAATTCTTTCCACACATAAATACTAAAATTTTCAATTTATTGTGATCTATTTGCCTTTTTTCTCTTTTCTTGTTTACGAGATGAAGGGAGAGTGAAAACTCAAGCATTGATTTAAGAAAAATGTATACATCTAAAATGGAAATGCACAACGCAAAAATTTAGAGAGAGATAATTCGAAAAAGTGTCTGTAATTTTTAGGGATTGTAAACTCTTTTTAGTTTTTATATATCAGGTTTTGCAATAATCAGAAAAAGGGGGAAGGTGGGAATTTTAACTGAGTATTGACTCCCAATCCATAAGTCATTCCTTACAAAAAATATAGCTCGTTACGCATGATAAACCACTTTACAATCATCTATGATCCTTAGGTCAGATTGTTTTAAATTAGGAAAATAATGGTTTATTTGACTCAGGTAAATATCCCACCGCACGTTCACTTGAGAATTTATTGTTATTCTCTTAAAAAAGTTTGGATCCATAGGTCATTTGCATATTTAATATGTTTCAAGCATGCATATCCATTTTTTAAAACATGTGTAGAAAAATCTCTTTCTTATAAAATTCCGAGCTATTAGGGTTGAACTAGTGGAATTTCCCAAACTTGGATTATAAAACTTTTGTGTTCATTTGTGGTGTGTGAATAAAGTTTCTTTAGTTACATTTGTTTATTGTTTAAATTCTTGCCATACATCAACTCTAAAATTTTCATTTTGTTGTGATCTATTTGCCTTTTATCTCTTTTTTTATTACGAGATGAAGGGAGAGTGAAAACTCAAGCTTTGATTTTAGAAAAAAGTATGTATCAAAAATGGAAATGCACAATGCACAAATGTAGAGAGAGATAATTCCAAAAAGTGTCTGTAAATTTTAGGGATTGTAAACTCTTTTTAGATTTTATATATCAGGTTATGCAATCGTCTGGAAAAGGGGGAGGGGTGGGATTTTTAGCTGAGTGTTTACTCATTCCATAATTCATTCCTTACAAAAAATATAGCCCGTTACGCATCATAAATCAATAGGCAAAATAATGGCTTATTTGACTCGGGTAAATATCCCACCGCACGTTCACTTGAGAATTTATTGTCATTCTGTTTAAAAGGTTTGGATCCATAGGGCATTTGCATATTCAATATGTTTCAAGCAAGCATATCCATTTTTTAAAACATGTGTAGAAAAATGTCTTTCTTATAAAATTCCGAGCTATTAGGGTTGACCTAGTAGAATTTCCCAAACATGGATAATTAAACTTTTGTGTTCATTTGTTGTGTGTGAATAAATTTTCTTTAATTACATTTGTTTATTGCTTTAAATTCTTGCGATACATAAATTCTAAAATTTTCATTTTTTTGGGATCTATTGGTGTGTTATCTTTTTTTTGTTTACGAGATGAAGGGAAAGTTAAAATAGAAGCTTTGATTTAATAAAAATGTATACATATAAAATGGAAATGATCAATGCACAAATGTAGAGATTGATAATTCCAAAAAGTGTCTATATTTTTTTGGGTTTGTAAACACTTTTTAGTTTTTGTATATCAAGTTCTGTAATAGTCGGGAAAAGGAGGAGTGGTAGGTTTTTTAACTGAGTGTTGACTCCCAATCCATATGTCATTCCTTAAAAAATAATATAGCCTATTATGCATGATAAAGCACTTTACGATCATCTAAGATCTTTAGGTCACCTTTTTGTAAAAGGCCAAAATAATGGCTTATTTGACTTGGGTAAATATCCCAACACACGGTCACTTAAGATTTTTTTGTTATTCTCTTTAAAAGGTTTGGATCCATAGGACATTTGCAACTTTAATATGTTTCAAGCATGCATATCCATTTTTTAAAACATGTGTAGAAAAATCTTTTTCTTATAAAATTCCGAGCTATTATAGTTGATCTAGTGGAATTTCCCAAACTTGGATAACAGAACTTTTGTGTTCGTTTTTTGTGTGTGAATAAATTTTATTTTCCTACATTTTTTTATTATTTTAAATTTTTTCCATACACGAACTCTAAAATTTTTATTTTGTTGTGATATATTTGCCTTTCATTTCTTTTCTTTTTATGAGAAGAAGGGAAAGTGAAAAATCAAGCTATGATTTAAGAAAAAATTATACATCTAGAATGAAAATGCGCAATGCAAAAATGTAGAGGGAGATAATTCCAAAAAGTGTTTGTAATTTTTAGGGATTTTAAACTCTTTTTAGTTTTTATATATCAGATTCTGCAATTGTCAGGAAAAGGGGGAGGCGGGGGATTTTTAATTGAGTGTTGACACCCAATCCATAAGTCATTCCTTACAAAAAAATGATCTCGTTACGCAAGATCATTCACTTTACAATCATCTATAATCGTTAGGTCAGCTTTTTGTAAATGGGCAAAATAATGGATTGTTTGACTTGGGTAACTATCCCACCGCACGTTCACTTAAGAATTGAATGTTATTCTCTTTAAAAGGTTTGATCCATAGGTCATTTGAATCTATTACATGTTTCAAGGATGCATATCCATTTTTTAAAACATATGTAGAAAAATCTCTTTCTTAGAAAATTCTGAGATATTAGGGTTGAACAAGTGGAATTTACCAAACTTGGATAACTACAATTTTGTTTTCATTTGTGGTGTGTGAATAAATTTTATTTACTTACATTCCTTTATTTATTTAAATTCTTTCCATACATAAACTCTAAAATTTTCATTTTGTTGTGATCTATTTGCCTTTTATCTCTTTTTTTGTTTACGAGATGAAGGAAAAGTGAAAACTTAACTTTTAATTTAAGAAAAAAGTATACATCTAAAATGGAAATGCACTATGCACAAATGTAGAGAGAGATAATTCCAAAAAGTGTCAGTAATTTTAAGGGATTGTAAACTCTTTTTAGTTTTTATATATATAGTTCTGCAATCCTCGGGAAAAGGGGGGGGGGGGGGGGGGGGGGGATGATTTTTAAGTTAGTGTTTACTCCCGATCCATAAGTCATTCCATTAAAAAAAAGCCTGTTATGCATAATAAATCATTTTACAGTCATCTGTGATCGTTAGGTAAGCTTTTTGTAAATAGGCATAATAATGGTATGTTTGGCTCTGGTAAATATCCCACCACACGTTAACTTGAGAATCTAATGTTGTTCTCTTTAAAAGGTTTGGATCCATAGGTCATTTGCATCTCTAAAATGTTTCAAGCATGCATATCCATTTTTTAAAAAAAGTGTAGGAAAATCTCTTTCTTATAAAATTCCAAGCTATAAGGGTTGAACTAGTGGAATCTCCCAAACTTGGATAACAAAACATTTGTTTTCATTTGTGGTGTGTGAATAAATTTTCTTTCCTTATATTTTTTATTGCTTTGAATTCTTTCTATACTTAAACTCTAAAAGTTCTATTTTTTGTGATCTATTTGCCTTTTATCTCTTTTTTTGTTTACGAGATTAAGGGAAAGTGAAAACTCAAGCTTTGATTTAAGAAAAAAGTATAGATCTAAAATGGAAATGCACAATGCACAAATGTAGAGAGAGATAATACCAAAAAGTGTCTGTTATTTTTAGGAATTGTAAACTCTTTTTAGATTTTATATATCAAGTTCTGCAATAGTCGGGAAAAGGGGAGGTGGGGGATTTTTAACTGAGTGTTGACTCCCAATCCAGAAGTCATTCCTAAGAAAAAATATAGCCCGTTACGCATGATAAATCATTTTACAATCATCTATGATCGGTAGGTCAGCTTTTTGTAAATGGGAAAAATAATGGTTTGTTTGACACGGGTAAATATCCCACCGCACGTTCACTTGAGAATTTAATGTTATTCCCTTTAAAAGGTTTGGATCCGTAGGTCATTTGCATCTTTAACTTGCTTCAAGCATGCATATCCATTTTTTAAAACATGTGTAGAAAAATCTCTTTCTTATAAAATTCCAACTATTAGGTTCAAACTAGTGGAATTTCCAAAACTTGGATAAGAAAACTTTTTTGATCATTTGTGGTGTGTGGATAAATTTTATTTCCTTATATTTGTTACTACTTTAAATTCTTTCCATACATAAACTCTAAAATTTTCACTTTGTTGTGATCTATTTGCCTTTTATCTCTTTTTTTGTTTACAAGTTGAAGGGAAAGTGAAAACTCAAGTTTTGATTGAAGAAAAAAGTATACATCGAAAATGGAAATGTACAGTGCACAAATGTAGACAGAAAAAATTCAAAAAAGTTTCTATAATTTTTAGGGATTGTAAACTCTTTTTAGTTTTTATATATCAGGTTCTGCAATTGTCGGGAAAACGGGGAGGTGGGGCATTTTTTACTGAGTGTTGACTCCCAATCCATAAGTCATTCCTTACAAAAAAATAGCCCGTTATGCATGATAAATCACTTTAAAAACATCAATGATCATTAGGGTAAATATCCCACCGCACGTTCACTTGAGAATTTAATGTTATTCCCTTTAAAAGGTTTGGATCCATAGGTCATTTGCGTCTTTAACAAGTTTCAAGCATGCATATCCAATTTTTAAAACATGTGTTGAAAAATCTCTTTCTTATAAAATTCAAAGCTATTAGGGTTGAACTAGTGAAATTTCCAAAACTTGGAAAACAAAACTTTTGTGAACATTTGTGGTGTGTGAGTAAATTTTCTTTCCTCACATTTGTTATTGCTTTGAGTTCTTTCCATACATAAACTCTGAAATTTTCTTTTTACTATGATCTATTTGCCTTTTATCTCTTTTTTTGTTTACGAGATAAAGGGAAAGTGAAAACTCAAGCTTTTATTTATGAAAAAAGTCTACATCTAAAATGAAAATGCACAATGCACAAATGTAGAGAGAGATAATTCCAAATGGTGTTAATAATTTTTAGGGATTGTAATTTATTTTTAGTTTTTATATACTAGGTTCTACATTCTTCGAAATAAGGGGGAGGCGGGGGATTTTTATGTGAGTGTTGACTCGCAATCCATAAGTCATTCCTTACAAAAATATAGCCCGTTATGCTTGATAAATCACTTTACAATGATCAATGATCATTAGGTCAGCTTTTTTTTAAATGGGCAAAATTATGGCTTGTTTGACTTGGGTAAATATCCAACCGCACGTTTACTTGAGAATTAAATGTTATTCACTTTAAAAGGTTTATATCCATAGGTCATTTGCATCTTTAACATCTTTCAAGAATGCATACCATTTTTTAAAACAAGTGTAGAAAAAAAATTCTTATAAAATTCAGAGCTATTAGTGCTGAACTAGTGGAATTTCCCAAACTTTGATAACCAAACATTTGTGTTCATTTGTGGAGTGTGAATAAATTTTTTTTACTTACATTTTATTATTGCGATAAATTCTTTCCATACATAAACTCTAAAATTTTCATTTTGTTACGATCTATTTGCTTTTTATCTTTTTTTTGTTTGCAAGATGAAGGGAAAGTGAAAACTCAAACTTTGATTTAAGAAAAAAGTATACATATAAAATGGAAAAGCACAATGCACTAATGTAGAGAGGGATATTTCCAAAAAATGACTGTAATTTTTAGAAATTTTAAACTTCTTTTATTTTTTATATATTAGGTTCTGCAATCGTTGGGAAAAGGGGTTGGCGGGGAATTTTCAACAGAGTGTTGACTCCCAATCCATAAGTCATTCCTTAAAAAAAATATAGCCCGTTACGCATGACAAATCACTTTACAATCATCTATTATCGTTAGGTCAACTTTTTTTAAATGGGAAAAATAATAGCTCTTTTGACTCGGGTAAATATCCCACCGCACGTTCACTTGAGAGGTAAATGTTATTCTTTTTAAAAGGTTAGGATCCATAGGTCATTTGCATCTTTAACAAGTGTAGAAAAATTTCTTTCTTATAAAATTGCGAGCTATTAGGGTTGAACTAGTGGAATTTCCCAAACTTTAATAACAAAACTTTTGTGTTCATTTGTGGTGTGTGAATAAATTTTTTTTACTTATATTTTGTTTATTGCTCTAAAGTATTTCCATATATAAACTCTAAAATTTTTATTTTGTGGTGATCTATTTGCCTTTTATCTTTTTTTTAGTTTACGAGATGAAGGGAAAGTGAAATCTCATGCTTTGATTTAATAAAAAAGTATACATCTAAAATGGAAATGCACTACGCACAAATGTAGAGAGAGATAATTCCGGAAAGTGACTGTAATTTTTAGGGATTGTCAACTCCTTTTAGTTTTTGTATATCAGATTCTGTAATCGTTGGGAAAAGGGAGAGTCGGGGGAATTTTAAATGAGTGTTGACTCCCAATCCATAAGTCATTCCTTAAAAAAATATGGCTCGTTACGCATGATAAATCACTTTACAATCATCTATGATTGTTAGGTCTGCTTTTTGTAAATGGGCAAAATAATGGCTTGTTTGACTCGGGTAAATATCCCACCGCACGTTCACTTGAGAATTTAATGTTATTCTCTTTAAAAGGTTTGGATCCATAGGTCATTTTCATCTTTAACATGTTTCAAGCATGCATGTCCATTTTTTACAACATGTGTAGAAAAATCTCTTTCTTAAAAAATTCCGAGCTCTTAGGGTTGAACTAGTGGAATTTCTCAAACTTGGATAACAATAGTTTTGTGTTCATTTGTGGTTTGTGAATAATTTTTTTACTTACCATTTGTTTATTGCTTTAAATTCTTTCCATACATAAATACTAAAATTTTATATTTGTTGTGATCTATTTGGCTTTTATCTCTTTTTTTGTTTACGAGATGTAGGGAGAGTGGAAACTCAAGCTTTGATTAAAGAAAAAAGTATACATGTAAAATGGAAATGCACAATGCACAAATGTAGAGAGAGATAATTCCAAAAAGTGACTATAATTTTTAGGGATTGTAAACTCCTTTTGGTTTTTATATATCTGGTCCTACAATAGTCAGGAAAAGGGGGAGGGGTGGGATTTTTACCTGAGTGTTGACTCCTAATCCATAAGTCTTTCCTTACAAAATATTTAGCCCGTTACGCATGATAAATCACTTTACAATCATCAATGATCCTTAGGTCAGATTTTTGTAAATAGACAAAATAATCGCTTATTTGACTCGGGTAAATATCCCACCGCACGTTCACTTGAGAATTTATTGTTATTCTCTTTACAGGGTTTGGATCCAAAGGTTATTTGAATTTTTAACATGTTTCAAGCATGCATATCCATTTTTTTAAAAATGTGTAGAAAAATCTCTTTCATATAAAATTCCGAGCTATTAGGGTTGAACTAGTGGAATTTCCCAAACTTGGATTATAAAACCTTTGTGTTCATTTGTGTTGTGTGAATAAATTTTCTTTACTTACATAATTTTAGTGCTTTAAATTCTTGCCATACATAAACTCTAAAATTTTCATTTTGTTGTGATCTATTTGCCTTTTATCTCTTTTTTGTTTACGAGATGAAGGGAGAGTGAAAACTAAGGCTTTGATTTAAAAAAAAAGTATACATCAATAATGTAAATGCACAATGCACAAATGTAGAGTGATATAATTCCAAAAAATGTCTATAATTTTTAGGGATTGTAAACACTTATTAGTTTTTATATATCAGGTTCTGCAATCGTCTGGAAAAGGGGGAGGGGTGGGATTTTTAACTACGTGTTGACTCCCAATCCATAAGTCATTCCTTACAAAAATATAGCCCGTTACGCATGATAAATCACTTTACTATCATATATGATTGTTAGGTCATATTTTAGTTAATGGGTAAAATAATGGCTTGTTTGACTCAGGTAGAAATCCCACCGCACATTCACTTGGGAATATATTGTAATTCTCTTTAAAAGGTTTGGATCCATAAGGCATTTGCATCTTTAACATGTTTCAAGCATGCATATCCATTTTTTAAAACATGTGTAGAAAATCTCGTTCTTATAAAATTCTGAGCTATTAGGGTTGAACTAGTAGAATTTCCCAAACTTGGATAATAAAACTTTTGTGTTCATTTGTGGTGTGTGAATAAATTTTCTTTACTTACCATTTGTTTATTGTTTTAAATTCTTGCAATACATAAACACTAAAATTTTCATTTTGTTGAGATCTATTTGCCTTTTATCTCTTTTTTGGTTGACGAGATGTAGGGAAAGTGGAAACTCAACCTTTGATTTATGAAAAAAGTATACATCTAAAATGGTAATGCACAATGCACAAATGTAGAGATAGATAATTCAAAAAAGTGTTGGTAACTTTTTTGTTTTGTAAACTCTTTTTTGTTTTTGTATATCATGTTCTGCAATCGTCTGGAAAAGGGGAAGGGATTGGATTTTTAACTGAGAGTTTAAACCTCATCCATACGTCATTCCCTACAAAAAAAAATATAGCCCATTACTCATGATAAATCACTTTATGATGATCTATGATTGTTAGGTCAGCTTTTTGAAAGTGGGCAAAATAGTGGCTTATTTGACTCGGGTAAATATCCCAATGCACGTTCACTTGAGAATTTATTGTTATTCTCTTTAAAAAGTTTGGATCCATTGGTCTTTGGCAACATTAACATGTTTCAAGCATGCATATCCATTTTTTAAAACATGCTTAAAAAAATCTCTTTCTTATAAAATTCCGAGCTATTAGGGTTGAACTAGTGGATTTTCCCAAACTTGGATAACAAAACTTTTGTGTTCATTTGTGGTGTGTGAATAAATTTTCTTCACTTACATTTGTTTATTGCTTTAAATTCTTTCATACATAAACTTTAAAATTTTCATTTTGTTGTGATCTATTTCCCTTTAATCTCGTTTTTTGTTTACGAGATGAAGGGAAAGTGAAAACTTAAGATTTGATTTCATAAAAAAGTATCCATCTAAAATGTAAATGCACAATACACAAGTGTAGAGAGAGATGATTCCAAAAAGTTTCTGTAATTTTTAGGGATTGTAAACTCTTTTTAATTTTTAAATATCAGGTTCTACAATCATCGAGAAATGGGGGAGGTGGGGGATTTTTTACTGAGTGTTGACTCCCAATCCATAAGTCATTCCTTACAAAAATATAGCCCGTTACGCATGATAAATCACTTTACAATCATCTATGATCGTTAGGGCAGCTTTTTGTAAATGGGCAAAATAATGGCTTGTTTGACTCGGGTAAATATCCCATCGCACGTTCACTTGAGAATTTAATGTTCTTCTCTTTTAAAGGTTTGGATCCGTAGGTCATTTGCATCTTTAATATGTTTCAAGCATGCATATCCATTTTTTAAAACGTGTAGAAAAATCTCTTTATAAAAAAATTTCGAGCTATTAGGTTTGAACTAGTGGAATTTTCCAAACTTGGATAACAAAACTTTTATGTTCATTTGTGGTGTGTGAATAAATTTTATTTGCTTACATTTTTTTATTGTTTTAAATTCTTTCAATACATGAACTCTAAAATTTTTATTTTGTTGTGATTCATTTTCTTTTTATTTCTTTTTTTGTTTACGAGATGAAGGGAAAGTGAAAACTCAAGCTTTGATTTAAGAAAAAATTATACATCTAGAATGGAAATGCACGATGCATGAATGTAAAGAGAGATAATTCCAAAAATTGTTTGTAATTTTAAGGGATTTTAAACTCTTTTTAGTTTTTATATATCAGATTCTGCAATTGTCGGGAAAAGGGCAAGCTGGGGGATTTTTAATTGAGTGTTGACACCCAATCCATAAGTCATTCCTTACAAAAATATAGCTCATTCTGCATGATAAATTACTTTACAATCATCTATGATCGTTAGGTCAGCTTTTGTAAACGGGCAAAATAATGGCTTGTTTGACTCGGGAAAATATCCCACCGCACGTTCACTGGAGAATTTTATCTTATTCTCTTTAAAAGGTTTGGATCCATAGGTGATTTGCATCTCTAACATGTTTCAAGCATGCATATCCATTTTTTAAAACATGTGTAGAAAAATCTCTTTATTATAAAATTCCGAGCTATTAGGGTTGAACTAGTGGAATTTCCCAATTTTGGATAAGAAAACATATGTGTTCAATTGAGGTGTGTGAATAAATTTTCTATTCTTACATTTTGTTTATTGCTTTAAATTCTTTCCATAGATAAACGCTAAAATTTTCGTTTTGTTGTGATCAATATACCTTTTATCTCTTTTTTTTGTTTACGACATGAAAGGAAAGTGACAACTCAAGCTTTGATTTAAGAAAAAAGTATACATCTAAAATGCAAATGCACAATGCAAAAATTTAGAGAGAGATAATTCCAAAAAGTGTCTGTAATTTTTAGGGATTGTAAACTTTTTTCGTTTTTATATATCAGGTTCTGCAATCGTCGGGAAAAGGGGGAGGCGGGGGAATTTTAATTGAGTGTTGACTCCCTATCCATAAGTCATTCCTTAAAAAAATATAGCCCATTACGCATGATAAATCACTTTACAATCATCTTTGATCGTTAGGGCAACTTTTTGTAAATAGGCAAAATAAAGGCTTGTTTGACTCGGGTAAATATCCCATCGCACGTTCACTTGAGAATTTAATGTTATTCTCTATAAAAGGTTTTGATCCATTGGTCATTTGCATCTTTAACATGTTTCAAGCATGCATATCCATTTTTTTAAAACATGTGTAGAAAAATCTCTTTCTTATAAAATTCCGAGCTATTAGGGTTGAACTAGTGTAACTTCCCATAGTTTAAAAACAAAACTTTTGTGTTAATTTGTGGTATGTGAATAAAGTTTATATACTTACATTTGTTGATTGTTTTAAATTCTTTCCATACATAATCTCTAAAATTTTTATTTTGTTGTGATCTTTTTGCCTTTTATCTCTTTTTTTGTTTACGAGATGAATGGAAAATGAAAACTCAATCTTTGATATATGAAAAAAGTATACATCTAGAATGGAAATGCACAATGCACAAATGTAGAGAGAGATAATTCAAAAAAGTGTCTGCAATTTTTAGGGATTGTAAGCTCTTTTCAATTTTTATATATCCGGATTGGCAATCATCGGGAAAAGGGGGACGTGGGGGATTTTTAATTGAGTGTTGACTCCCAATCCATAAGTTGTTCCTTACAAAAATATAGCCTGTTACGCATGATAAATCACTTTAGAATCATCTATGATCGTTAGGTCAGCTTTTTTGTAAATGGGCAAAATAATGGCTTGTTTGACTTGGGTAAATATCCCACCGCACGTTCACTTGAGAATTGAATGTTATTCTCTTTAAAAGGTTTGGATCCATTGGTCATTTGCATATTTAACATGTTACATGGATGCGTATCCAATTTTTAAAACATGTGTAGAAAAATATCTTTCTTAGAAAATTTTGATCTATTACAGTTGAACTAGTTGAATTTCCATAAATTGGATAACAAAACTTTTGTGATTATTTGTGGTGTGTGGATAAATTTTCTTTCCTTACATTTGTTATTGCTTTAAATTCTTTCCATACATCAACTCTGAAATTTTCATTTTGTTGTGATCTATTTGCCTTTTATCTCTTTTTTTGTTTACAAGATGAAGGGGAAGTGAAAACTCAAGTTTTGATTTAAGAAAAAAGTATACATCTAAAATGGAAATGCACCATGCACAAATGTTGAGAGAGATAATTCCAAAAAGTGTCTGTAATTTTAAGGGATTGTAAACTCTATTTAGTTATTATATATCAAGTTCTGCAATCCTCGAAAAAAGGGGGAGGGGAGGGGATTTTTAAGTGAGTGTTGACTCCCGATCCATAAGTCATTCCTTTAAAAAATATAGCCCGTTATTTATAATAAATCACTTTTCAATCATCTATGATCGTTAGGTCAGCGTGTTGTAAATGGGCAAAATAATGGTATGTTTGACTCGGGTAAATATCCCACGGCACGTTCACTTGAGAATTTAATGTTTTTCTCTTGAAAAGGTTTGGATCCATAGGTCATTTGCATTTTCAACATGTTTCAAGCATTCATATCCATTTTTTAAAAATGTGTAGAAAAATCTCTTTCTTATAAAATTCCAAGCTATAAGGGTTAAACTAGTGAAATTTCCAAAACTTGGATAATAAAACTTTTGTGTTTATTTCTGGTGTGTGAATAAATTTTCTTCCCTTACATTTTTTATTGATTTGAATTCTTTCCATTTTTTTGTGATCTATTTACCTTTAATTTCTTTTCTTGTTTACTAGATTAAGGAAAAATGAAAACTCATGCTTTGAATTTAGAAAAAAGTATAGATATAAATTGGGAATGCACAATGCACAAATTTAGAGAAAGATAATTCCGAAAAACTTCTGTAATTTTTAGGGATTTTAAAACTCTTATTAGATTTTATATATTAGAGTTCTGCAATCATCGGGAAAAGGGGACGCGGGGAATTTTTAACTGAATGTTGACTCCCAATCCATATGTCATTCCTAACAAAAATATTTCCCATTACGCCTGATAAATCACTTTACAATCATCTATGATTGTTAAGTCAGCTTTTTGAAAATAGGCAAAATAATGGTTTGTTTGACTCGGGTAAATATCCCACCGCACATTCACTTGAGAATTTAATGTTATTCTCTTTAAAAGGATTGGATTTGTAGGTCATTTGCATCTTTAACTAGCTTCAAGCATGCATATCCATTTTTTAAAACATGTGTGGAAAAATCTCTTTCTTATAAAATTCCAAGCTATTAGGGTTGAACTAGTGGTATTTCCCAAACTTGGATAACAATACTTTTGTGATCATTTGTGGTGTGTGGATAAATTTTCTTTCCTTACATTTTTTACAGCTTTAAATTTTTTCCATACATAAACTCTAAATTTTTTTATTTTGTTGTGATCTATTTGCCTTTTATCTCTTTTTTTGTTTACAAGATGAAGGGAAAGTGAAAACACAAGTTTTGATTTAAGAAAAAAGTATACATCTAAAATGGAAATGCACAATGCACAAACGTAGAGAGAGATAATTCCAAAAAGTGTCTGTAATTTTTAGGGATTCTAAACTCTCTTTAGTTTTAATATATCAGGTTCTACAATCGTTGGGAAAAGGGGAGGCTGGGGAATTTTAACTCATTTTTGACTCCCAATCCATAAGTCATTATTTGCAAAAATATAGCCCATTAGGCATGATAAATCACTTTAAAATCATTAATGATCGTTTTTATATATCAGGTTCTACAATTGTCGAAAGAAGGGGGAGGCGGGGGATTTTTAACTGAGTGTTGACTTCCAATCTTTAAGTCATTCCTTAAAAAAATATAGCCCATTACGTTTGATAAATCAATTTATAATCATCAATGATCGCTAGGTCAGCTTTTTTTAAATGGGAAAAATTATGGCTTGTTTGACTCGGGTAAATATCCCACCGCACGTTTACTTGAGAATTAAATGTTATTCACTTTAAAAGGCTTGTATCCATAGGTCCTTTGCATCTTTAACATCTTTCAAGCATGCTATCCCTTTTTTAAAACAAGAGTAGAAAATTTATTTCTTAAAAAAATCAGAGCAATTAGTGTTGTACTAGTGGAATTTCCAAAACATGGATAAGAAAACTTTTGTGTTCATTTGTGGAGTGTGAATAAATTTTCTTTACCGATATTTATTTATTGCAAGAAATTCTTTCCATACATAAACTTTAAAATTTTCATTTTGTTGTGATATTTTTTTGTTTGAGAGATGAAGGGAAAGTGAAAACTCAAGCTTTGATTTAAGAAAAAAGTAGACATCTAAAATTGAAATGCACAATGCATCGATGTAGAGAGAGAAAATTCCAAAAAGTGACTATAATATTTTGAAATTGGGAATTTTTTTAGTTTTTATATATCATGTTCTGCAATCGTCGGGAAAAGGGGGAGGCGGGGAAATTTTAACTGAGTGTTGACACCAAATCCATAAGTCATTCCTTACAAAAATATAGCTTGTTACGCTTGATAAATCACTTTAAAATCATCTCTTATTGTTAGGTCAGCTTTTTTAAATGGACAAAATAATGGCTCTTTTGACTCGGGTAAATATCACACCGCACGTTCACTAGAGAATTAAATGTTATTCACTTTAAAAGGTTTGGAACCATAGGTCATTAGCATCTTTAATATGTTTTAAGTAAGCATATCCATTTTTTAAAACAAGTGTAGAAAAATTTCTTTCTTATAAAATTCCGAGCTATTAGGGTTGAACTAGTGGAATTTCCCAAACTTGGATATCATAAATTTTGTGTTCATTTGTGGTGTGTGTATAAATTGTTTTTACTTACACTTTGTTTACTGCTTTAAATTCTTTCCATACATAAACTCTAAAATTTTCATTTTGTTGTGATCCATTTGTCTTTTATCTCTTTTTTAGTTTACGAGATGAAGGTAAAGTGAAATCTCATGCTTTGATTTAATAAAAAAGAATACGTCTAAAATGGAAATGCACAATACACAAATGTAGAGAGAGATAATTCCGAAAAATTTCTGTAATTTTTAGGGATTGTCAACTCTTTTTAGTTTTTATATATCAGATTCTGCAATCATAGGGAAAAGGGGGAGGCGGGGGAATTTTAACTGAGTGTTGACTCCCAATCCATAAGTCATTCCTTACAAAAATATAGCCCACTGCGCATGGTAAATCACTTTACAATCATCAATAATCGTTAGGTCAGCTTTTTGTAAATGGGCAAAATAATGGCTTATTTGACTCGGGTAAATATTCCACCGCACGTTCACTTGAGAATTTAATCTTATTCTCTTTAAAAGGTTTGGATCCATAGGTCATTTTCATCTTTAACATGTTTCAAGCACGCATTTCCATTTTTTAAAACATGTGTAGAAAAAATCTCTTTCTTATAAAATTCGGAGCTATTTGGGTTGAACTAGTCGAATTTCCGAAACTTGGATAACAAAACTTTTGTGTTCATTTGTGGTGTGTGAATAAATTTTCTTTAATTACCATTTGTTTAATGCTTTAAATTCTTTTCATACATAAATACTAAAATTTTCAATTTGTTGTGATCTTTTTACCTTTTATCGCATTTTTTGTTTACAAGATGAAGGGAGAGTGAAAAATCAAGCTTTGATTTAAGAAAAGAGTATACATCTAAAATGGAAATGCACAAAGCACAAATTTTGAGAGAGGTAATTCCAAAAAGTATCGATAATTGTTAGGGATTTTTAACACCTTTTAGTTTTATATATCAGGTTTTGCAATCGTCGGGAAAAGGGGGAGGCGAGGGATTTTTACCTGAGTATTGACTCCCAGTCCATAAGTCATTCCTTATAAAAATATAGCCAGTTACGCATGATAAAGCACTTTACAATTATCTACGATCGTTAGGTCAGTTTTTTGTAAATGGGCGAAATAATGGCTTGTTTGACTTGGGTAAAAATCCCACCGCACGTTCACTACAGATTTTAACGTTATTCTCTTTCAAAGGTTTTGATCCATAGGTCATTTATATTATGTTATCAAGCATTCATATCCATTTTTTAAAACATGTGTTGAAAATTTTCTTTCTTATCAAATTCCAAGCTATTAGGGTTGAACTAGTGGAATTTCCCAAACTTGGATAACAAAACTATTGTGTTCATTTGTGGTCGGTGAATAAATTTTCTTTACGTACATTGTATATTGCTTGAATTCTTTACATACATAAACTCTAAAATTTTCTTTTTGTGTTGAGCTATTTGCCATTTATCTCTTTTTTTGTTTGAGAGATGAAGCGAAAGTGAAAACTCAAGCTTGGATTTAAGAAAAAAGTATACATCTAAAATGGAAATGCACAATACACAAATGTAGAGAGAGATAATTCCAAAAAGTGTCTGTAATGTTTAGGGATTGTAAACTCTTTTTAGTTTTTATTTATCAGGTACTGCAATCGTCGGGAAAAGGGGGAGGGGGGGGGGGAATTTTAATAAAGTGTGGACTCCGAATCCATAAGTCATTCCTTACAAAAATATAGCCCGTTACGCATTATAAATAACTTTACAATCAACTACAATCGTTACGCCAACTTTTTTGTAAATGGTCAAAATAATGGCTTGTTTGACTCGGGTAAATATCCCATCACACGTTCACTTGAGAATTTAATGTTATTCTCTCTAAAAGGTCTGGATCCACAGGTCATTTTCATCTTTAACATGTTTCAAGCATGCATATCCATTTTATAAAACATGTGTAGAAAAATCTCTTTCTTATAAAATTTTGAGCTATTATGGTTGAACTAGTGTAATTTGCCAAACTCTGATAACAAAACTTTTGCGTTCCTTTGTGGTGTGTGAATAACTTTTTTTACTTATATTTGCTTACTGCTTTAAATTCTTTCCGTACAGAAAGTCTAAAATTTTCATTTTGTTGTGATCTATTTGCCTTTTATCTCTTTTTTTGTTGACGAGATGAAGGGAAAGTGAAAACACAAGCTTTGATTTAAAAAAAAAAGTATACATCTAAAATGGAAATGCACAATGCACAATGCAAAAATTTAGAGAGAGAGAATTCCAAAAAGTGCATGTAATTGTTAGGGATTGTAAACTCTTTTTAATTTTGATATATCAGTTCTTCAATCGTCGGAAAAAGAGGGAGGCGAGGGATTTTTAACTGAGTGTTGACTCTAAATCCATAAGTCTTTACTTACAAAAATATAGCCCGTTACACATGATAAATCACTTTACAATCATCTATGATTGTTAGGTCAGCTTTTTGTAAATGGGAAAAATAATGGCTTGTTTGACTCGGGTAAATATCCCACCGCATGTTCACTTGAGAATTTAATGTTATTCTCTTTAAAAGGTTTGGATCCATAGGTCATTTGCATCTTTAACATGTTTCAAGCATGCATATCCATTTTTAAAAACATGTGTTGAAAAATCTCTTTCTTATAAAAATTCGAGCTATTAGGTTTGAACAAGTGGTATTTCCTAAACTTGGATAACAAAACTTTGGGGTTCATTTGTGGTGTGTGAATAAATTTTTATTACTTATATTTGTTTATTGCTTTAAATTCTTTCCATATATAAACTCAAAAGTTCTCATTTTGTTGCGATCTATTTGCTTTTTATCTCTTTTTTTGTTGACGAGATAAAGATAATGCGAAAATTGAAGTATTGATTTGGGAAAAAAGTTTACATCTAAAATGGAATTGCACAAACCACAAATCTTGAGAGAGATAATGCCAAAAAGTGTCTGTAATATTTTGGGATTGTAAACTCTTTCATATTTTTTATATACCACATTCGATAATCGTCAGGAAAAGGGGGAGGCGGGGGATTTTAAACTGACTGTTGACTCCCAATCCATAAGTCATTCCTTACAAAAATATAGCTCGTTACGCAAGATAAATCACATTACAATCATATATGATCTTAAGGTCAGCTTTTTGTAAATGGGAAAAATATTGGCATGTTTAACTCGGCTAAATATCCCATCGCACGTTCAGTTGACAATTTACTGTTATTCTATTTAAAAGGTTTGGATCCTTAGGTCATTTGCTTCTTTAACATGTTTCAAGCATGCATATCATTTTTTTAAAACATGTGTAAAAAAATCTCTTTCCTATAAAATTCCGAGCTAAAAGGGTCGAACAAGTGGAATTTCCCAAACTTGGATAACAAAACCTTTGTGTTCATTTGTGGTGTGTGGATAATTCTTCTTTCTTAAATTTGTTTATTTCTTTAAATTCTTTCCATACATAAATTCTAAAATTTTCATTTTGTTGCGATCTATTTACCTTTTATATCTTTTTTTGTTTACGAGATGAAGAGAAAGTGAAAACTCAAGCTTTGATTTAAGAAAAAATTATACATCTAAAATGGAAATGCACAATGCACAAATGTAGGGTGAGATAATTCCAAAAAGGGTCTGTAATTTCTAGGCATTGTAAACTTTTTTCAGTTTTTATATATCAGGTTCTACAATCTTCGGGAAAAGGGGGAGGCGGAGGATTTCAGACTGAGTGTTGACTCCGAATCCAGAAGTCATTCGTTACTAAAATATAGCCCGTTACGTATGATAAATCAATTTACAATCATCTGTGATCATTAGGTTAGGTTTTTTTAATTGGGCAAAATAAAAGTTTGTTTGACTCGGGAAAATATCCCACCGCACGTTCACTTGAAAATTTAATGTTATTCTCTTTAAAAGGTTTGGATCCATAGGTCATTTGCATCTTTAACAAGTTTCAAGCATGCATCTTCATTTTTTAAAACATCTGTAGAAAAATCTCATTCTTATAAAATTCCAAGATATCAGTGTTGAACTTGTAAAATTTCCCAAACTCGTATTACAAAACTTTTGTGATCATTTGAGGTATGTCAATAAATTTTCTTTACTTACATTTGTTTATTGCATTAAATTCTTTCCATACATATATTTTAAAATTTTCATTTTGTTGTGATCTATTTGCCTTTTATCTTCTTTCTTATTTACGAGATGAAGGGAAAGTGTAAACTTAAGCTTTGATTTAAGAAAAAATTATACATCTAAAATGGAAATGCGGAACGCACAAATGTAGAGAGAGATAATTCCAAAAAGTGTCTGTAATTTTTGGGGATTGTAAACTCTTTTTATTTTTGATATATCTAGTTCAGCAATCATCGGGAAAAGGGGGAGGCAGGGGATTTTTGACTGAGTGTTGACTCCCAATCCATTAGTTATTCCATACAAAAATATAGCCCGTTACGTATGATAAATCACTCACAATCATCTATGATCGTTAGGTCAGCTTTTTGTAAATGGGCAAAATAATTGCTTGTCTGACTCGTTCACTTGAGAATTTGATGTTATTCTCTTTAAAAGGTTTGGATCCATAGATCATTTGCATCTTTAACATTTTTCAAGCATGCATTTTCATTTTTTAAAACATGTGTAGAAAATATCTTTCTTATAAAATTCTGAGATATTAGGGTTGAACTAGTGGAATTTCCCAAACTTGGATAACAAAACTTTTGTATTCATTTGTGGTGTGTCAATAAATTTTCTTTACTTACATTTGTTTATTGCTTTAAATTTTTTTCCATACATAAACTATAAAATTTTCATTTTTATGTGATCTGTAAGTCTTTTATCTCTTTTCTTGTTTACGAGATGAAGGGAAACTAAAAACTCAAACTTTGATTTAAGAAAAATGTATACATCTAAAATGGAAATGCACAATGCACTAAGCTTGAAAGATATAATTCCAAAAGTTTCTGTAATTTTTAGAGATAGTATACTCTTTTTAGTTTTTATATATATGGTTCTGCAATCGTCGAGAAATGGGGGAGGCGGGGGATTTTTAACTGAGTGTTCACTCCCAATCCATAAGTCATTCCTTACAAAAATATAGCCCGTTACACATAATAAATCACTTTACAATCATCTATGATCGTTAGGTCAGATTTTTGTAAATGGGAAAAATAATGGCTTGTTGGACTAGGGTAAATTTCCCACCGCACATTCACTTGATAATTTAATTTTATTCTCTTTAAAAGGTTTGGATCCAGAGGTCATTTGCATCTGTAACTTGTTTCAACCATTCACATTTATTTTTTAAAACATGCGTAAAAAAATCTCTTTCTTATAAAATTCCGAGCTATTAGGGTTGAACTAGTGAAATTTCCACATGTTCGATAACAAAGTTTTGTGTTCATTTGTGGAGTGTGAATAAATTTTCTTTACTGACATTTGTTTATTGCTTTAAATTCTTTCCATACTTAAACACTAAAATTTTCATTTTGTTGTGATCGATTTGCCTTTTTTCTCTTTTTTTGTTTACGAGATGAAGGGAAAGTGAAAACTCAAGCTGTGATTTAAGAAATAAGTATACATCTAAAATAGAAATGCATAATGCGAAAATGTAGGGATAGATAATTCCAAAAGGTGTCTGTAATTTTTTGGGTTTGTAAACTCTTTTTAGTTTTTATATATTAGGTTCGGCAATCATCGTGAAAGGAGGGAGGCGGGGGATTTTTGACTAAGTCTTGACTCCCAATCTATGAGTCATTCCTTACAAAAATATAGCCTGTTATGCATGATAAATCACTTTATAATTATCTATGGTCGTTAGGTTAGGTTTTTGTAAATGGGCAAAATAATGGCTTGTCTAACTCGGGTAAATATCCCACCGCAAGTTCACTTGAGAATCTAATATTATTCTCTTTAAAAGGTTTGGATCCATAGGTCATTTCATCTTTAACTCTTTTGAAGCATGCATATGCATGTTTTAAAAAAATGTGTAGAAAAATCTCTTTCTAAAAAAATTTCGAGATATTAGGGTTGAACTAGTGGAATTTCCCAAAGTTCGATAACAAAACTTTTGTGTTCATTTGAGGTGTGTCAATAAATTTACTTTATTTACATTTTGTTTATTTCTTTAAATTCTTTCCATACATAAACTTTTAAATTTTCATTTTGTTGTGATCTATTTGCCTTTTTATCTCTTTTACAAGATGAAGGGAAAGTGAAAACTCAAGCTTTGATTTAAGAAAAAAGTATACATCTAAAATGGAAATGCACAATGCACAAATGTAGAAAGAAATAATTCATAAAAGTGTCTGTAATTTTTAGGGATTGTAAACTCTATTTAGTTTTTATATATAAGGGTCAACAATCATCGGGAAAAAGGGGAGGCGGAGGATTTTTAACTTCGTGTTGACTCCCAATGCTTAGTCATTCCTTACAAAAATTATAGCCCGTTACTCATGATAAATCACTTTACAATCATCTATGATCATTAGGTCAGCTTTTTATAAATGGGCATAATAATGGCTTGTTTGACTCGCATAAATATCCCACCGCACATTCACTTGGGAATTTAATGTTATTCTCTTTAAAAGGTTTGGATCCACAGGTCATTTGCATCTTAAACATGTTTCCAGAATGCATATAAGTTTTTTCAAACATGTGTAGAAAAATCTTTTTCTCATAAAATTCCGAGCTATAAGGGTTGAACTAGTGGAATTTCCCAAACTTGGATAACAAAAATTTTGTGTCCATTGGTGGTGTGTGAATAAATTTTCTTTACTTACATTTGTTTATTGCTTAAAATTATTTCCACTCATAAACTCTAAAATTTTCATTTTGTATTGATCTATTTGCCTTTTATCCCTTTTTTTGTTTACGAGATGAAGATAAAGTTAAAACTCAAGTTTTGATTTAAGAAAAAAGTATACATCTAAAATGGAAATGCACAATGCACAAATGTAGAGAGAGATAATTCAAAAAGTGTCTTTAATTTTTAGGCATTGTAAACTTATTACTGTTTTTATATATCAGGTTCTGCAATCGTCGGGAAAAGGGGGAGGCGGGGGATTTTTAACTAAGTGTTGTCTCCCAATCCATTAGTCATTCCTTACAAAAATATAGCCCGTTATGCATGGTAAATCACTTTACAATCATCTATGATCATTAGGTCAGCCTTTTGTAAATGGGAAAAATAATGGCTTGTTTCTCTTGGGTAAATATCCCACTGCACGTTCACTTGATAATTTAATGTTATTCTCTTTAAAAGGGTTGGATCCATAGGTCATTTGCATCTTTAACATGTTCCAAGCATGCATATTCATTTTTTAAAACATGTGTAGAAAAATTTCTTTCTGATAAAATTCCGAGATAGTAGGGTTGAACAAGTGGAATTTCCCAAACCTGGAAAACAAAACTTTTGTGTTCATTTGTGGTGTGTGAATAAATTTTCTTTACTTATATTTTTTTATTGCATTAAATTCTTTCCATTCATAGACACTAAAATTTTCATTTTATAGTGATCTATTTGCCTTTTGTCTCTTTTTTTGTTTACGAGATGAAGGGAAAGTGAAAACTCAAGCTTTGATTTAAGAAAAAAGTATACATTTAAAATGGAAATGCACAATGCACAAATGTAGAGATAGATAATTCCAAAAAGTTTCTTTAACTTTTAGGCATTGTAAACTCTTTTCCGTTTTTATATTTCAACTTCTGCAATGGTCGAAAAAGAGGGGAGGCAGAGAATTTTTAACTAAGTGTTGACTCCCAATCAATCTGTAATTCCTAACTAAAATATATCCCGTTACATATGATAAATCACTTTACAATCATCCATGATCCTTAGGTCAGCTTTTTGTAAATGGGCAAAATAATAGCATGTTTGTCTCGCGTTAATACCCCACCGCACGTTCACTTGAGAATTTAATGTTATTATCTTTAAAAGGTGTGGATCCATAGGTCATTTGCATCTTTAACATGTTTCAAGCATGCAAATCCATTTTTAAAAACATGTGTAGAAAAATCTCTTCCTTAAAAAATTTCGAGCTCTTGGGGTTGAACTTGTGGAATTTGGTAAACTTGGATAACAAAACTTTTGTGATCATTTGTGGTGTGTGGATGAATTCTCTTTCCATGCATTTATTATAGCTTTAAATTCTTTCCATACAAAAACTCTAAAATTTTCATTTTGTTGGGATCTATTTGCCTTTTTTCTCCTTTTTTTATTACGAGATGAAGGGAAAGTGAAAAATCAAGCTTTGATTTAATAAAAAAGTATACATCTAAAACGGAAATGCACAATTCACAAAAGTAGAGAGAGATAATTCCAAAAAGTGTCTATAATTTTTAGGGATTGTAAACTCTTTTTTGTTTTTATATATCAGGGTCTGCAATCGTCCTAAAAAGGGGGAGGCAGTGGATTTTTAACGGAGGGTTGCCTCCCAATCCATAAGTTATTCCTTACAAAAATATAGCCCGTTACGCATGAAAAATCACTTTCCAATCAACTATGATCGTTAGGTCAGCTTTTTGTGAATGGGCAAAATAATGGCTTGTTTGACATGGGTAAATATCCCACCGCACGTTCACCTGAGAATTTAATATTATTCTCTTTAAAAGGTTTGGATCCATAGGTCATTCGCACCTTTAACATGTTTCAAACATGCATATCCATTTTTTAAAACATGTGTAGAAAAATCTCTTTCTTATAAAATTCTAAGTTATTAGGGATGAACAAGTGGAATTTCCCAAACTTGGATAAAAAAAATTTTGTGTTCATTTGTGGTGTGTGAATAAATTTTCTTTACTTACATTTGTTTATTGCTTTAAATTCTTTCCATACATAAACTCTAAAATTTTCATTTTTTTGTGAAGTATTTGCCTTTTATCACTTTTTTTGTTTACGAGTTGATGGGAAAGTGAAAACTCAAGTTTTGATTTAAGAAAAAAGTATACATCTAAAATGGAAATGCACATTGCAAAAATGTAGAGAGGGATAATTTCAAAAAGTGTCTGTAATTTTTAGGGATTGTAAACGCTTTGTTGTTTTTACATATCAGGTTCTGCAATCGTAGGGAAGAGGGGAAGGCAGGGGATTTTTAATTGAGTGTTGACTCCCAATCCATAAGTCATTCCTTACAAAAATGTAGCCCGTTACACATAATAAATCTCTTTGCAATCATCTATGATCGTTAGGGAAACTATTCCACCAGACGTTCACTTGAGAATTTAAATTTATTCTCTTTAAAAGGTTTGGATCCATAGGTCATTTGCGTCTTTAACATGTTTCAAGCATGCATATCCATTTTATAAAACATGTGAAGAAAAATCTCGTACTTATCAAATTCCGAGCTATTAGAGTTGAACTAGTGGAATTTCCCAAACTTGGATAACAAAACTTTTGTGTTCATTTGAAGTGTGTGAATAAATTTTCTCTCCTCACATTTGTTATTTCTTTGAGTTCTTTCGATACATAAACTCTAAAATTTTCATTTTTTTATGATCTATTTGCCTTTTTATCTCTTTTTTTGTTTACCAGATGAAGGGAAAGTGAAAAATCTAGCGTTGATTAAAGAAAAAAGTATACATCTAAAATAGAAATGCACCTTGAAAAAATGTAGAGAGAGATAATTCCAAAAAGTGTCTGTAATATTTAGGGATTGTAAACTCTTTTTAGTTTTTATATATAAGGTTCTACAATCGTCGGGAAAAGGGGGAAGGGGGATTTATAATTGAGTGTTGACTCCCAGTCCATAAGTCATTCCTTAAAAAAAATATAGCCCGTTACACATGATCAATCAGTTTACAATCATCTATGATCGCTAGGTCAGCTCTTTGTAAATGGGCAAACTTATGGCATATTTGACTCGGATAAATATCCCACCCCACGTTCACTTGAGAATTTAATGTTATTCTCTTCAAAAGGTTTAGATCCATAGGTCATTTGCGTCTTTAACTTGCTTCAAGCATGCATATCCATTTTTTAAAACATGTGTACAAAAATCTCTTTGCTATAGAATTTCGAGCTATTAGGGTTGAACTAGTGGAATTTCCAAAACTTGGATAAAAAAACTTTTGTGTTCATTTATGGTGTGTGAAAAAAATTTCTTTACTTACAATTGTTTATTATCTTAATTTTTTTTCATACCTAAATAGTAAAATTTTCATTTTGATGTTATCTATTTATCTATGATTTCTTTCTGGTAGGAAGGGAAAGTGAAAATTCAAGCTTTGATTTAAGAAAAAAGTATACATCTAGAATTGAAATGCACAATGCACAAATGTAGAGAGAGTTAATTCCAAAAAGTGTCTGTAATTTTTAGGGACATAAAACTCTTTTTAGTTTTTATATATCAAGTTCAGCAATCATCGAGAAAAGGGGGAGGCGGGGGATTTTTAACTGAGTGCTGACTCCCAATAATGGACTTGGACTAGTGGAATTTCCAAAACTTGGTTAACAAAATTTTTGTGTTCATTTGTGGTGAGTGAATAAATTTTCTTTCCTTACATTTGTTTATTGCTTTAAATTCTTTCCATACATAAACTCTAAAATTTTCATTTTGTTGTGATCTATTTGCCTTTATTCTCTTTTTTTTTTTTGTTTACGAGATGAAGGGAAAGTGAAAACTGAAGCTTTGATTTAAGAAAATAGTATATATCTAAAATGGAAATGCACAATTCAAAAATGTAGAGAGAGATAATTCCAAAAAGTCATTGTAATGTTTTGGGATTGTAAACTCTTTTTAGTTTTTATATATCAGGTTCTGCAATCGTTGGGAAAAGGGAGAGGCATGGAATTTTTAACTGAGTGTTGACTCCCAATCTTTGAGTCATTCCTTACAAAAATATAGCCCGTTATGCCTGATAAATCACTTTACAATCATCTATGATCGTTAGGTCAGCTTTTTGTAAATGGGCAAAATAATTGCTTGTTTGACTCGGGTAAATATGCCACCGCACGTTCACATTAGAATTTAATTTTATTCTATTTAAAAGGTTTGGATCCATAGGTCATTTGCATCTTTAACAAGTTTCAAGCATGCATATCCATTTTTTCAAACATGTGTAGAAAAATTTCTTTCTTATAAGATTCTGAGCTATTATGGTTGAACTAGTAGAATTTGCCAAACTTGGATAACAAAACTTTCGTGCTCATTTGTGGTGTGTCAACAAATTTTCTTTACTTACACTTGTTTATTGCTTTAAATTCTTTCCATACATAAACTCTAAAATTTTCGTTTTGTTGTGATCTATTTGCCTTTTATCACTATTTTTATTTACGAGATGAAGGGAAAGTGAAAAGTCATGCTTTGATTGAAGAAAAAAGTATACATCTAAAATGGAAATGCACAATGCACAAATGTTGAGAAAGATAATTCCAAAAAGTATCTGTAATTTTTAAGGGTTGTAAACTCATTTTAGTTTTCATATATCAGGTTCTGCAATCATCGGGAAAAGGGTGAGGCGGGGGATTGTGAACTGAATGTTGAATCAAAATCAAAAGTCATTCTTTACACAAACAAATAGCCCGTTACGCATGATAAATCACTTTACAATCATCTATAATCATTCGGTCAGCTTTTTTTAAAATAATAGCTCGTTTGACTCGAGCAAATATCCCACTGCACGTTCATTTGAGAATTTAATGTTATTCTATTCAAAAGGTTTGGATCCATAGGTCATTTTTATGTTTAACATGCTTCAAGCATGCATATCCATTTTTTAAAACATGTCTAAAAAAATCTTTTTCTTATAAAATTCCGAGGTATTAGTGTTGAACTAGTAGAATTTCCAAAACTTGGATAACAAAACTTTTATGTTCATTTGTGGTGTGTGAATAAATTTTCTTTACTTACATTTGTTTATGCTTTAAATTCTTTCCATACACAAACTCTAAAATTTTCATTTTTTTGTGATCTATTTGCTTTTTATCCCTTTTTTTGTTTACGAGATGAAGGGAAAGTAAAAACTCAAGTTTTGATTTAAGAAAAAAGTATACATCTAAATGTAAATGCACATTGCACAAATGTAGAGAGATATAATTCCTAAAAGTGTCTGTAATTTTTAGGGATTGTAATTTTCTGCAATCATCTAGAAAAGGGGCTAAACTATGTGTAGAAAAATCTCTTTCTTAAAAAATTCCATGCTATTAGGGCTAAACAATACGAATTTCCAAAACTAGGATAACAAAACTTTTGTTTTCATTTGTGGTGTGTGAATAAATTTTCTTTACTTATAATTTTTTGTTATTTTAAATTATTTCCAAACATAAACTCTAAAAGGGGGAGGCGGGAAAAGGGGAGGTGGGGGATTTTTAACTGAGTGTTGAGTCCAATTCCATAAGTCATTCCTTAAAAAAATATAGCCCATTACGCATGATAAATCACTTTACAACCATCTATGATCGTTAGGTCAGCTTTTTGTAAATGGGCAAAATAATGGCTTGTTTGACTCGGGTAAATATCCCATCGCACGTTCACTTGAGAATTTATTGTTATTATCTTTAAAAAGTTTGGATCCTTAGGTCATTTGCATTTTTAACCTGTTTCAAGCATGCATATCGCTTTTTTAAAACAAGTGTAAACAAATCTCTTTCTTGTAAAATTCCGAGCTAAAAGTGTTGAACTAGTGGAATTTCCAAAACTTGGATAACAAAACCTTTCTGTTCATTTTGGTGTGTCAATAAATTTTCTTTACTTACATAAGTTTATTTCTCTGAATTTTTCTTCACAAAAGCTCTAAATTTTTCATTTTGTTGGGATCTATTTGCCTTTGATCTCTTTTTTTGTTTACGAGATGAAGGGAAAATGAAAACTCAAGCTTTGATTTAAGAAAATAGTATACATCTAAAATGGAAATGAACAATGCACAAATGTAGAAAGAGATAATTCCAAAACTTGTCTGTAATTGTTCAGGATTATAAACTCTTTTTAGTTTTTATATATCAGGTTCTCCAATCATCGGGAAATGGGGGAGGTAGGGGATTTTTATCTCAGTGTTGACTTCCAATCCATAAGTCATTCCTTAAAAAAATATAGCCCGTTACGTATGATAAATCACTTTACCATCATCTATGATCGTTAGGTCAGCTTCTAGTTAATGGAAAAAATAATGGCTTGTTTGAATCGGGTAAATATCTCACCCACGTTCACATGAGAATTTAATGTTATTCTCTTTAAAAGGTTTGGATCCATAGGTCATTTGCATCTTTTACATCTTTCAAGCGGGCATATCCATTTTTTAAAACATTTGTAGAAAAATCTCTTTCTTGTAAAATTCCAAGCTATTAGCATTGAACTAGTGGAATTTCCCAAACTAGGATAACAAAAATTTTTAGTACATTTGTGGAGTGTCAATAAATTTTCTTTACTTACATTTGTTTATTGGTTTAAATTCTTTCCATACATCAAATCAAAAAATTTCATTTTGTTGTGGTCAATTTACCTTTTATCTCTGTTTGTGTTTACGAGTTGAAGGGAAAGTCAACACTCAAGCTTTGATTTAAGAAAAAATTATACATCTAAAATAGAAATGCACAATATATAAATGTAGAGGGAGATAATTCGAAATAGTGTCTGTAATTTTTACGGATTGTAAACTCTTTTTAGTTTTTATATATCAGGTTCTACAATAGTCGAAAAAAGGAAGAGGCAACTGAGTGTTGACTCCCTATCCATAAGTCATTCCTTACAAAAATATAGCCCGTTACGCATGATAAATCACTTTAAAATCATCTATGATCGTTAGGTCAGCTTTTTTTAAATGGGCAAAATAATGGCATGTTTGACTCTGGTAAATATCCCACCGCACGTACGCTTGAGAATTTATAAGGTTTGGATCCATTGGTCATTTGCATATTTAACATGTTTCAAGCATGCATATTCATTTTTTAAAACATGTGTAGAAAAATCTCTTTCTTATTAAATTTCGAGCTATTAGGGTTGAACTAGTGGAATTTCCAAAACTTGGATAACAAAAGTTGTGTTCATTTGTGGTTGGTGAATAAATTTTCTTTACTAAAATTTTTTTTATTGCTTTGAATTCGTTCCATACATAAACTCCAAAATTTTCATTTTGTTGTGATCTATTTGCCTTTTATCTCTTTTTTGGTTTATGAGATGAAGGGAAAGTGAAAACTCAAGCTTTGATTTAAGAAAAAGTATACATCTAAAATGGAAATGCACAATGCCCAAATGTAGAGGGAGATAATTTCAAAACATGTATGTAATTTTTAGTGAATGTAAACTCTTTTTAGTTTTAATATAGATTAGCTTCAACAATCATTGGGAAAAGGGGGAGGCGGGGGATTTTTATCTGAGTCTTGACACCCAATCCATAAGTCATTCCTTACAAAAATATAGCCCATTATGAATGATAAATCACTTTACAATCATCTATGATCGTTAGGTCAGCTTTTTGTAAATGGGCAAAATAATGGCTTGTTTGGCAATGGTAAATCACACGTACACTAGAGAATTTAATGTTAATCACTTTATAAGGTTTGGATCCATAGGTCATTTGCATCTTTAACATGTTTCAAGCATGCATATTCATTTTTTAAAACATGTGTAGAAAAATCATTTTCTTATAAAATTCCGAGCTATTAGGGTTGAACTAGTGGAATTTCCCAAACTTGGATAACAAAATTTTTGTGTTCATTTGTGTTGTGTAAATAAATTTTCTTTACTTACATTTTTTTTATTTCTTTGAATTCTTTCCATACTTAAACTCCATAATTTTCATTTTGTAGTGATCTATTTGCCTTTTATCTCTTTTTTTGTTTACGAGTTGAAGGGCAAGTGAAAACTCAAGCTTTGATTTAAGAAAAAAGTATACATCTAAAATGGAAATGCACAATGCACAAATGTAGAGGGAGATAATTCCAAAACGTATCTGTAATTTTTAGGCATTGTAAACTCTTTTTAGTTTTTATATATCAGGTACTACAATCATCGGGAACAGGGGATGGCGGGGGATTTTTTAACTCAGTGTTGTATCCCATTCCATAAGTCATTCCTTACAAAAATATAGCCTGTTACACAAGATAAGTCACTTTAAAATCATCTATGATCGTTAGGTCAACTTTTTGTAATTGGGAAAAATATTGGCATGTTTAACTCGGCTAAATATCCCACCGCATGTTCAGTTGAAAATTTAATGTTATTCTGTTTAAAAGGATTGGATCCTTAGGTCATTTGCTTCTTTAACATGTTTCAACCATGCATATCATTTTTTTAAAACATGTGTAAAAAAATTTCTTTCCTATAAAATTCCGAGCTAAAAGGGTCGAACAAGTGGAATTTCCCAAACTGGGATAACAAAAACTTTTTGTTCATTTGTGGTGTGTGAATAAATTTTCTTTCTTAAATTTGTTTATTGTTTTAAATTCTTTCCATACATAAATTCTAAAATTTTCATTTTGTCGCAATTTATTTTCCTTTTATATGTTTTTTTTTGTTTACGAGATGAAGCGAAAGTGAAAACTCAAGCTTTGATTTAATAAAAAACTATACATCTAAAATGGAAATGCACAATGCAAAATGTAGAGTGAAATAATTCAAAAAAGTGTCTGTAATTTTTAGGCATTCTAAATTCTTTTCAGTTTTTATATATTAGGTTTTGCAATCGTCGGGAAAAGGGGGTGGCAAAGGATTTTTGACTGAGTGTTGACTCCCAATCCATAAGTCATTCGTTACTAAAATATAGCCCGTTACGTATGATAAATCAATTTACAATCATCTATGATCGTTCGGTCAGGTTTTTGTAAATGGGCAAAATAATGGCTTGTTTGACTCGGGAAAATATCCCACCGCACGTTCATTTGAGAATTTAATGTTATTCTCCTTTTAAAGGTTTGGATCCATAGGTCATTTGCATCTTTAACATGTTAAAGCATGCATCTTCATTTTTTAAAACATGTGTAGAAAAATCTCTTTCTTATAAAATTCCAAGATATTAGGGATGAACTTGTAAAATTTCCCAAACTTGGATTAGAAAACTTTTGTGTTCATTTGAGTTGTGTCAATAAATTTTCTTTACTTACATTTTTTTATTGCTTTAAATTCTTTCCATACATAAACTTTAAAATTTTCATTTTGTTGTGATCTATTTGCCTTTTATCTCTTTTCTTGTTTATGAGATGAAGGGAAAGTGAAAACTCAAGCTTTGATTTAATAAAAAATTATACATCTAAAAGGGAAATGCACAACGCACAAATATAGAGAGAGATAATTCCAAAAAGTGTCTGTAGTTTTTAGGGATTGTAAACTCTTTTTATTTTTGGTATATCAGGTTCAGCAATCGTCGGGAAAAGGGGGAGGCAGGGGATTTTTGACTGAGTGTTCACTCCCAATCCATAAGTCATTCCATAAAAAAATATAGCCCGTTATGTATGATAAATCACTTATAATCATCTATGATTGTTAGGTCAGGTTTTTGTAAATGGGAAAAATAATTGCTTGTCTGACTCAGGTAAATATCCCACCACACGTTCACTTGAGAATTTAACGTTATTCTCTGTAAAAGGTTTGGATGCATAGATCATTTGCATCTTTAACATGTTTCAAGCATGCATATTCATTTTTTAAAACATGTGTAGAAAAATATCTTTCTTATAAAATTTCGAGATATTAGGGTTGAACTAGTGGAATTTCCAAAACTTGGATAACAAAACTTTTTTAATCATTTGTGGTGTGTCAATAAATTTTCTTTACTTACATTTGTTTATTGCTTTAAATTCTTTCCATACATAAACTATAAAATTTTCATTTTGTTGTGATCTATAAGCCTTTTATCTCTTTTCTTGTTTACGAGATGAAGGGAAAGTGAAAACTCAAGCTTTGATTTAAGAAAAAAGTATACATCTAAAATGGAAATGCACAATCCACTAATCTAGAAAGACATAATTCCAAAAAGTGTCTGTAATTTTTAGGGATAGTAAACTCTTTTTAGTTTTTAGATATAAGGTTCTGCAATCATCGAGAAAAGGAGGAGGCATGGGATTTTTAACTGAGTGTTGACTCCAAATCCATAAGTCATTCCTTACAAAAATATAGCCTGTTCTGCAAGATAAATCACTTTACAATCATCTATGATCGTTAGGTCAGCTTTTTGTAGATGAGAATAATAATGGCTTGTTAGACTAGGGTAAATTTTCCACAGCACGTTCACTTGATAATTTAATGTTATTCTCTTTAAAAGGTTTGGATCCATAGGTAATTTGCATCTTTAACTTGTTTAAAGCATGCATATCAATTTTTTAAAACATGCATAAAAAAATCTCTTCCTTATAAAATACCGAGTTATTAGGGTTGAACTAGTGGAATTTCCACATGATGGATAACAAAAGTTTTGTGTTCATTTATGGCGTGTGAATAAATTTTCTTTACTGACATTTGTTTATTGCTTTAAATTCTTTCGATACATAAACTCTAAAATTTTCATTTTGTTGTGATTGATTTGTCTTTTTTCTCTTTTTTTGTTTACGAGATGAAGGGAAAGTGAAAACTCAAGCTTTGATTTAAGAAATAAGTATACATCTAAAATGGAAATACACAATGCGAAAATGTTGATAGTGATAATTCCGAAAGGTGTCTGTAATTTTTTGGGATTTTAAACTGTTTTTAGTTTTTATATATCAGGTTCGGCAATCATCATGAAAAGAGGGAGGCAGGGGATTTTTAACTGAGTCTTGACTCCCAATCTATGAGTCATTCCTTACAAAAATATAGCCTGTTACGCATGGTAAATCACTTTATAATTATCTATGGTCGTTAGCTGAGGTTTTTGTAAATGGGCAAAATAAAGGCTTGTCTGACTCGGGTAAATATCCCACCGCACATTCACTTGAGAATTTAATATTATTCTCTTTAAAAGATTTGGATCCATAGGTCATTTCATCTTTAACTCTTTTCAAGCATGCATATTCATTTTTTTAAACATGTCTAGAAAAATCTCTTTCTAATAAAATTCCGAGATATTAGGGTTGAACTAGTGGAATTTCCCAAACTTCGATAACAAAACTTTTGTGTTCATTTGAGGTGTGTTAATAAATTTTTTTTATTTAAATTTTATTTATTTCTTTAAATTCTTTCCATACATAAAATTTTAAATTTTCATTTTGTTGTAATCCATTTGCCTTTTCTCTCTTTTTTTTTTTTACCAAATGTAGGGAAAGTGAAAACTCAAGCTTTGATTTAAGAAAAAAGTGTACATCTAAATTGGAAATGCACAATGCACAAATGTAGAAAGACATAATTCCAAAAAGTGTCTGTAATGTTTAGGGATTGTAAACTCTATTTAGTTTTTTTATATAAGGGTCAACAGTCATCCGGAAAAGGGGGAGGCGGGGGATTTTTAGCTGAGTGTTGACTCCCAACCCATAAGTCATTCCTTACAAAAATTATAGCCCGTTACACATGATAAATCACTTTACATTCATCTATGATCATTAGGTCAACTTTTTGTAAATGGGCATAATAATGACATGTTTGACTCGCGTAAATATCCCACCGCACATTCACTTCGGAATTTAATGTTATTCTCTTTAAAAGGTTTGGATCCACGGGTCATTTGCATCTTTAACATGTCTCAAGCATGTATATAAGTTTTTTCAAACATGTGTAGAAGAATCTTTTTTTTTATAAAATTCCGAGCTATAAGGGTTGAACTAGTGGAATTTCCCAAACTTGGATAAGAAAACTTTTGTGTCCATTGGTGGTGTGTGAATACATTTTCTTTACTTACATTTGTTTATTGCTTAAAATTATTTCCACTCATAAACTCTAAAATTTTCATTTTGTACTGATCTATTTGCCTTTTATCTTTTTTTTTGTTTACGAGATGAAGGGAAAGTGAAAACTCAAGTTTTAATTTAAGAAAAAATTATACATCTAAAATGGAAATGCACAATGGACAAATGTAGAGAGAGATAATTCCAAAAACTGTCTGTAATTTTTAGGCATTGTAAACTCTTTTCTGTTTTTATATATCAAGTTCTGCAATCATCGAAAAAAGGGGGAGGCAGGGGATTTTTAACTAAGTGTTTTCTTCCAATCCATAAGTCATTCCTTACTAAATCATAGCCCGTTAGCATGATAAATTACTTTACAATCATCTATGATCGTTAGGTCAGCTTTTTGTAAATGGGAAAAATAATGGCTTGTTTCACTCGGGTAAATATCCCACTGCACGTTCACTTGATAATTTAATGTTATTCTCTTTAAAAGTGTTGGATCCAAAGGTCATTTGCATCTTGAATATGTATTAAGCATGCATATTCATTTTTTAAAACATGTGTAGAAAAATCTCTTTCTTAAAAATTTTGGAGATATTAGGGTTGAACTAGTGGAATTTCCCAAACTTGTATAACAAAACTTTTGTGCTCATTTGTGGTGTGTGAATAAATTTACTTTACTTACATTTTTTTATTTCTTTAAATTCTTTCCATTCATAAACTCCAAAATTTTCATTTTGTTGTGATCGATTTGCCTTTTGTCTCTTTGTTTGTTTACGAGATGAAGGGAAAGTGAAAACTCAAGCTTTGATTGAAGAAAAAATTATACATCTAAAATGGAAATGCACGATGCACAAATATAGAGTGAGATAATTCCAAAAAGTGTCTGTAATTTTTAGGCATTGTTAAATCTTTTCAGTTTTTATATATCAGGTTCTGTAATCGTCGGGAAAAGGGGGAGGCAATGGATTTTTGACTGAGTGTTGACTCCCAATCCACAAGTCATTCCTAAAAAAATATAGCCCATTACGTATGATAATTCACATTAAAATCATCTATGATCATTAGGTCAGGTTTTTGTAAATGGGCAAAATAATGGCTTGTTTGACTCGGGTAAATATCCCACCGCACGTTCACTTGAGAATTTAATGTTATTCTCTTTAAAAAGTTTGGATCCATAGATCATTTGCATCTTTAACCCATTTCAAGCATGCATCTTCATTTTTTAAAACATGTGTAGAAAAATATCTTTCTTATAAAATTCCATGATATTTGGGAATAACTAGTGGAATTTCCAAAACTTGGATTACAAAACTTTTGTGTTCATTTTTGCGTGTGAATAAATTTTCTTTGCTTACTTTTTTTTATTGCTTAAAATTCTTTTCATTCATAAACTCTAAAATATTCCTTTTTTATTGATCTATTTGCCTTTGATCTCTTTTTTTGTTTACGAGATGAAGGGAAAGTGAAAACTCAAGTTTTGATTTAAGAAAAAAGTATAAATCTAAAATGGAAATGCACAATGCACAAATGTAGAGAGAGGTAATTCCAAAAAGTGTTTGTAATTTTTAGGCATAGTGAACTCTTTTCCATTTTTATATATCAGGTTCTGCAATCGTCCGGAAAAGGGGGAGGCGGGGGTTTTTTAACTAAGTGTTGACTCCAAATCCAGAAGTTATTCCTTACAAAAATATAGCCCATTACACATGATAAATCACTTTAAAATCATCTATGATCATTGGGTCAGCTTTTTGTAAATGGGAAAAATAATAGTTTGTTTCACTCAGGTAAATATCCCACCGCACGTTCACTTGATAATTTAATGCTATTCCCATTAAAAGGGTTGGATCCATAGGTCATTTACATCTTTAACATGTTTCAAGCATGCATATTCATTTTTTAAGACATTTTTAGAAAAATCACTTTCTTAAAAAATTCCGAGATAGTAGGGTTGAACTAGTGGAATTTCCCAAACTTGGATAACAAACCTTTTGTGTTCTTTTGTGGTGTGTGAATAAATTTTCTTTGCTTACATTTGTTTTTTGCGTTAAATTCTTTCCATTCATAGACACTAAAATTTTCAATTTTTTTTTATCTATTTGCCTTTGTTCTCTTTTTTTGTTTACGAGATGAAGGGAAATTGAAAACTCAAGTTTTGATTTAAGAAAAAAGTATACATCTAAAAAGGAAATGCACAATGCACAAATGTAGAGAGAGATAATTCCAAAAAGTGTCTTTAATTTTGAGGGATTGTAAACTTTTTTCAGTTTTTATATATCTGGTTCGGCAATCGTCGGGAAAAGGGGTATGCAGGGGATTTTTAACTATGTGTTGACTCCCAATCCATAAGTCATTCCTTAGAAAAATATAGCCTATTAAGCATGATAAATCACTTTTAAATCATCTATGATCATTAGGTCAGCTTTTTGTAATTGGGAAAAATAACGGTTTGTTAGACTAGGGTATAAATCCCACCGCATGTTCACTTGATAATTTAATGTCATTCTCTTTAAAAGGTTTGGATCCATAGGTCATTTGCATCTTTAACATGTTTCAAGCATGCATATTCAATTTTTAAAACATGCGTAGAAAAATCTCTTTCTTATAAAATTCCGAGCTATTAGGGTTGAACAAGTGGAATTTCCCAAACTTGGTTAAAAAAACTTTTGTGTTCATTTGTGGTGTGTGAATAAATTTTCTTTACTTATATTTGTTTATTGCTTTGAATTCTTTCCATACATAAACTCTAAAATTTTCATTTTTTTGTGATCTATTTGCCATTTATCTCTTTTCTTGTTTACAAGATGAAGGTAAAGTGAAAACTCAAGCTTTGCTTTAAGAAAAAAGTATACATCTAAAATGGAAATGCATAGTGCAAAAATGTAGAGAGAGATAATTCGAAAAAGCGCATGTAACTGTTAGGGATTGTAAACTCTTTTTAGTTTTGATATATCAGGTTCTTTAATCGTCGGGAAAAGGGGGAGGCGGGGGATTTTTATCTGAGTGTTGACTCCCAATCCATAAGTCTTTCCTTAAAAAAATATATCCTATTACGCATGATAAATCACTTTATAATCATCTATGATCATTAGGTTAGCTTTTTGTAAATGGGCAAAATTATGGCTTGTCACCGCATGTTCACTTGAGAATTTAATGTTATTCTCTTTAAAAGGTTTGGATCCATAGGTCATTTGCATCTTTAACATGTTTCAAGCATGCATATCCATTTTTTAAAACTTGTGTAGAAAAATCTCTTTCTTATAAAATTCCGAGCTTTTAGGGTCGAACTAGTGGAATTTCACTAACTTGGATAATAAAACTTGTGTTCATTTGCGGGGTGTGAATAAATTTTCTTTACTTCCATTTGTTTAGTGCTTTGAATTCTCTCCATACATAAACTCTAAAATTTTCATCTGGTTGTCATCTATTTGCCTTCTATCTCTTTTTTTGTTTACAAGATGAAGGGCAACTTAAAACTCAAACTTTGATTTAAGAAAAAAAAATACATCTAAAATGGAAATGCACAATACACAAATGTAGAGAGAGATAATTCCAAAAAGTGTCTCTAATTTTTAGAGATTGTAAACTCTTTTTAGTTTTATATATTAGGTTCAGCAATTTTTGGGAAACGAGGGAGGCCGGGGATTTTCAACTGGGTGTTGACTCCCAATCCATATGTCATTCCTTACAAAAAAATAGCCCGTTACACAAGATAAAACACTTTACAATCATATATGATCGTTAGGTCAGCTTTTTGCAAATGGGTCAAATAATGGCTTGTTTGATTGAGGTAAATATCCAAAAGCATGTTCTCTTGAGAATTTAATGTTATTCTCTTTAAAAGGTTTGGATCCATATGTCATTTGCATCTTTAACATCTTTCAAGCATACATATCCATTTTTTAAAGATGTGTAGAAAAATCTCTTTATTATAAATTCCGATCTATTTGGGTTGAACTAGTGGAATTTCCCAAACTTGGATAACAAAACTTTTGTGGTCATTTGTGGTGTGTGAATAAATTTTCTTTACTTACATATGTTTATTGCATTGAACTCTTTCCATACATAAACTCTAAAATTTTCATTTTGTTGTGATCTATTTGCCATTTATCTCTTTTTTTGTTTACGAGATGAAGGGAAAGTGAAAACTCAAGCTTTGATTTAATAAAAAAGTATACGTCTAAAATGGAAATGCACAATGCGAAAATGAAGAGAGAGATAATTCGAAAAATTATCGATAATTGTTAGGGATTGTTAACACTTTTTAGTTTTATATATCAGGTTCTGCAATCGTCGGGAAAAGGGGGAGGCGGCGGATTTTTACCTGAGTATTGACTCCCAGTCCATAAGTCATTCCTTACAAAAATATAGCCAGTTACGTATGATAAAGCACTTTACAATCATCTACGATTGTTAGGTCAGTTTTTTGTAAATGGGCTAAATAATGGCTTGTTTGACTTGGGTAAAAATCCCACCGCACGTTCACTTCAGATTTTAACATTATTCTCTTTCAAAGGTTTTGATCCATAGGTCATTTATATCATGTTATCAAGCATGCATATCCATATTTTAAAACATGTGTTGAAAATTTTCTTTCTTATCAAATTCCAAGCTATTAGGGTTGAACTAGTGGAATTTCCCAAACTTGGATAACAAAACTATTGTGTTCATTTGTGGTCGGTGAATAAATTTTCTTTACGTACATTGTATATTGCTTTGAATACTTTCCATACATAAACTCTAAAATTTTCTTTTTGCGTTGAGCTATTTGCCATTTATCTCTTTTTTTGTTTGCGAGATGAAGCAAAAGTGAAAACTCAAGCTTGGATTTAAGAAAAAAGTATACATCTAAAATGGAAATGCACAATACACAACTGTAGAGAGAGATAATTCCAAAAAGTGTCTGTAATGTTTAGGGATTGTAAACTCTTTTTAGTTTTTATTTATCAGGTACTGCAATCGTCGGGAAAAGGGGGGGGGGGGGGGGTTGGTGGGGCAATTTTAACTGAGTGTGGACTCCCAATCCATAAGTCATTCCTTACAAAAAAAATAGCCCGTTACGCATTATAAATAACTTTACAATCAACTACAATCGTTAGGCCAGCTTTTTGTAAATGGGCAAAATAATGGCTTGTTTGACTCGGGTAAATATCCCACCACACGTTCACTTGAGAATTTAATGTTATTCTCTCTAAAAGGTCTCGATCCACAGGTCATTTCCATCTTTAACATGTTTCAAGCATGCATATCCATTTTTTAAAACATGTGTAGAAAAATCTCTTTCTTATAAAATTTCGAGCTATAATGGTTGAACTTGTGTAATTTCCCAAACTCTGATAACAAAAATCTTGCGTTCCTTTGTGGTGTGTGAATAAATTTTTTTACTTATATTTGTTTACTGCTTTGAATTCTTTCCATACAAAAAGTCCAAAATTTTCATTTTGTTGTGATCTATTTGCCTTTTATCTCTTTTTTTGTTGACGAGATGAAGGGAAAGTTAAAACACAAGCTTTGATTTAAGAAAAATGTATACATCTAAAATGGAAATGCACAATGCACAATGCAAAAATTTAGAGAGAGATAATTCCAAAAAGTGCATGTAATTGTTAGGGATTGTAAACTCTTTTTAATTTTGATATATCAGGTTCTTCAATCGTCGGAAAAAGAGGGAGGCAAGGGATTTTTAACTGAGTGTTGACTCCAAATCCATAAGTCTTTACTTACAAAAATATAGCCTGTTACACATGATAAATCACTTTACAATCATCTATGATTGTTAGGTCAGCTTTTTGTAAATGGGAAAAATAATGGCTTGTTTGACTCGGGTAAATATCCCACCGCATGTTCACTTGAGAATTTAATATTATTCTCTTTAATAGGTTTGGATCCATAGGTCATTTGCATCTTTAACATGTTTCAAGCATGCATATCCATTTTTTAAAACATGTGTTGAAAAATATCTTTCTTATAAAAATTCGAGCTATTAGGTTTGAATAAGTGGTATTTCCTAAACTTGGATAACAAAACTTTGGGGTTCATTTGTGGTGTGTGAATAAATTTTTATTACTTATATTTGTTTATTGCTTAAAATTCTTTCCATATATAAACTCAAAAAGTTTCATTTTGTTGCGATCTATTTGCTTTTTATCACTTTTTTTGTTGACGAGATGAAGATAATGCGAAAATTGAAGTATTGATTTGGGAAAAAAGTTTACATCTAAAATGGAAATGCACAATCCACAAATCTTGAGAGAGATAATGCCAAAAAGTGTCTGTAATATTTTGGGATTGTAAACTCTTTCATATTTTTTATATACCACATTCGATAATCGTCAGGAAAAGGGGGAGGCGGAGGATTTTAAACTGACTGTTGACTCCCAATCCATAAGTCATTCCTTACAAAAATATAGCTTGTTATGCAAGATAAATCACCTTACATTCATATATGATCTTAAGGTCAGCTTTTTGTAAATGGGAAAAATATTGGCAAGTTTAACTCGGCTAAACATCCCACCACACGTTCAGTTGACAATTTACTGTTATTTTGTTTAAAATGTTTGGATCCTTAGGTCATTTGCATATTTAACATGTTTCAAGCATGCATATTCATTTTTTAAAACATGTGTAGAAAAATCTCTTTCTTATAAAATTTCGAGCTATTAGGGTTGAACTAGTGGAATTTCCAAAACTTGGATAACAAAAGTTTTGTGTTCATTTGTGGTTTGTGAATAAATTTTCTTTACTTAAATTTTTTTTATTGCTTTGAATTCGTTCCATACATAAACTCCAAAATTTTCATTTTGTTGTGATCTATTTGCCTTTTATCTCTTTTTCGGTTTATGAGATGAAGGGAAAGTGAAAACTCAAGCTTTGATTTAAGAAAAAGTATACATCTGAAATGGAAATGCACAATGCCCAAATGTAGAGGGAGATAATTTCAAAACATGTATGTAATTTTTAGTGAATGTAAACTCTTTTTAGTTTTAATATATATTAGCTTCAATAATCATTGGGAAAAGGGGGAGGCGGGGGATTTTTAACTGAGTCTTGACACCCAATCCATAAGTCATTCCTTACAAAAATATAGCCCATTACGAATGATAAATCACTTTACAATCATCTATGATCGTTAGGTCAGCTTTTTGTAAATGGGCAAAATAATGGCTTGTTTGACTATGGTAAATCACACGTACACTAGAGAATTTAATGTTAATCACTTTATAAGGTTTGGATCCATAGGTCATTTGCATCTTTAACATGTTTCAAGCATGCATATTCATTTTTAAGACATGTGTAGAAAAATCATTTTCTTATAAAATTCCAAGCTATTAGGGTTGAACTAGTGGAATTTCCAAAACTTGGATAACAAAATTTTTGTGCTCATTTGTGGTGTGTGAATAAATTTTCTTTACTTACATTTTTCTATTTCTTTGAATTCTTTCCATACTTAAACTCCATAATTTTCATTTTGTAGTGATCTATTTGCCTTTTACCTCTATTTTTGTTTACGAGTTGAAAGGCAAGTGAAAACACAAGCTTTGATTTAAGAAAAAACTATACATCCAAAATGGAAATGCACAATGCAAAATGTAGAGTGAAATAATTCAAAAAAGTGTCTGTAATTTTTAGGCATTCTAAATTCTTTTCAGTTTTTATATATTATGTTTTGCAATCATCGGGAAAAGGGGGTGGCAGAGGATTTTTGACTGAGTGTTGACTCCCAATCCACAAGTCATTCGTTACTAAAATATAGCCCATTACGTATGATAAATCAATTTACAATCATCTATGATCGTTCAGTCAGGTTTTTGTAAATGGGCAAAATAATGGCTTGTTTGACTCGGGAAATTATCCCACCGCACGTTCATTTTAGAATTTAATGTTATTCTCCTTTTAAAGGTTTGGATCCATAGGTCATTTTCATCTTTAACGTGTTAAAGCATGCATCTTCATTTTTTAAAACATGTGTAGAAAAATCTCTTTCTTATAAAATTCCAAGATATTAGGGATGAACTTGTAAAATTTCCCAAACTTGGATTAGAAAACTTTTGTGTTCATTTGAGTTGTGTCAATAAATTTTCTTTACTTACATTTTTTTATTGTTTTAAATTCTTTCCAAACATAAACTTTAAAATTTTCATTTTGTTGTGATCTATTTGCCTTTTATCTCTTTTCTTGTTTATGAGATGAAGGGAAAGAGAAAACTCAAGCTTTGATTTAAGAAAAAATTATACATCTAAAAGGGAAATGCAATGCACAAATATAGAGAGAGATAATTCCAAAAAGTGTCTGTAGTTTTTAGGGATTGTAAACTCTTTTTATTTTTGGTATATCAGGTTCAGCAATCGCTGGGAAAAGGGGAGGCAGAGGATTTTTGACTGAGTGTTCACTCCCAATCCATAAGTCATTCCATACAAAAATATAGCCCGTTATGTATCATAAATCACTTATAATCATTTATGATTGTTAGGTCAGGTTTTTGTAAATGGGAAAAATAATTGCTTGTCTGACTCAGGTAAATATCCCACCACACGTTCACTTGAGAATTTAACGTTATTCTCTTTAAAAGGTTTGGATGCATAGATCATTTGCATCTTTAACATGTTTCAAACATGCATATTCATTTTTTAAAACATGTGTAGAAAAATATCTTTCTTATAAAATTTCGAGATATTAGGGTTGAACTAGTGGAATTTCCAAAACTTGGATAACAAAACTTTTGTATTCATTTGTGGTGTGTCAATAAATTTTCTTTACTTACATTTGTTTATTGCTTTAAATTCTTTCCATACATAAACTATAAAATTTTCATTTTGTTGTGATCTATAAGCCTTTTATCTCTTTTCTTGTTTACGAGATGAAGGGAAAGTGAAAACTCAAGCTTTGATTTAAGAAAAAAGTATACATCTAAAATGGAAATGCACAATCCACTAATATAGAAAGACATAATTCCAAAAAGTGTTTGTAATTTTTAGGGATAGTAAATTCTTTTAAGTTTTTATATATAAGGTTCTGCAATCATCGAGAAAAGGGGGAGGCGGGGGATTTTTAACTGAGTGTTGACTCCAAATCCTTAAGTCATTCCTTACAAAAATATAGCCCGTTCTGCAAGATAAATCACTTTACAATCATCTATGATTGTTAGGTCAACTTTTTGTAAATGAGAAAAATAATGGCTTGTTAGACTAGGGTAAATTTCCCACCGCACGTTCACTTGATAATTTAATGTTATTCTCTTTAAAAGGTTTGGATCCATAGGTAATTTGCATCTTTAACTTGTTTAAAGCATGCATATCAATTTTTTAAAACATGCATAAAAAAATCTCTGCCTTATAAAATACCGAGCTATTAGGGTTGAACTAGTGGAATTTCCACATGTTGGATAACAAAAGTTTTGTGTTCATTTGTGGTGTGTGAATAAATTTTCTTTACTGACATTTGTTTATTGCTTTAAATTCTTTCCATACATAAACTCTAAAATTTTCATTTTGTTGTGATGGATTTGCCTTTTTTCTCTTTTTTTGTTTACGAGATGAAGGGAAAGTGAAAACTCAAGCTTTGATTTAAGAAATAAGTATACATCTAAAATGGAAATACACAATGCGAAAATGTTGATAGTGATAATTCCGAAAGGTGTCTGTAATTTTTCGGGATTGTAAACTCTTTTTAGTTTTTATATATCAGGTTCGGCAATCATCATGAAAAGAGGGAGGTAGGGGATTTTTAACTGAGTCTTGACTCCCAATCTATGAGTCATTCCTTACAAAAATATAGCCCGTTACGCATGATAAATCACTTTATAATTATCTATGGTCGTTAGGTGAGGTTTCTGTAATTGAGCAAAATAATGGCTTGTCTGACTCGGGTAAATATCCCACCGCATGTTCACTTGAGAATTTAATATTATTCTCTTTAAAAGATTTGGATCCATAGGTCATTTCATCTTTAACTCTTTTCAAGCATGCATATTCATTTTTTAAAACATGTGTAGAAAAATCTCTTTCTAATAAAATTCCGAGATATTAGGGTTGAACTAGTGGAATTTCCCAAACTTCGATAACAAAAATTTTGTGTTCATTTGAGGTGTGTCAATAAACTTTCTTTATTTACATTTTGTTTATTTCTTTAAATTCTTTCCATACATAAAATTTTAAATTTTCATTTTGTTGTGATCTATTTGCCTTTTCTCTCTTTTTTTTTTACCAAATGTAGGGAAAGTGAAAACTCAAGCTTTGATTTAAGAAAAAAGTGTACATCTAAATTGGAAATGCACAATGCACAAATGTAGAAAGACATAATTCCAAAACGTGTCTGTAATGTTTAGGGATTGTAAACTCTATTTAGTTTTTTTATATAAGGGTCAACAGTCATCCGAAAAAGGGGGAGGTGGGGGATTTTTAACTGAGTGTTGACTCCCAACCCATAAGTCATTCTTTACAAAAATTATAGCCCGTTACACATGATAAATCACTTTACATTCATCTATGATCGTTAGGTCAACTTTTTGTAAATGGGCATAATAATGACATGTTTGACTCGCGTAAATATCCCACCGCACATTCACTTGGGAATTTAATGTTATTCTCTTTAAAAGGTTTGGATCCACAGGTCATTTGCATCTTTAACATGTCTCAAGCATGTATATAAGTTTTTGCAAACATGTGTAGAAGAATCTTTTTTTTATAAAATTTCGAGCTATAAGGGTTGAACTAGTGGAATTTCCCAAACTTGGATAACAAAACTTTTGTGTCCATTGGTGGTGTGTGAATACATTTTCTTTACTTACATTTGTTATTGCTTAAAATTATTTCCACTCATAAACTCTAAAATTTTCATTTTGTAATGATCTATTTGCCTTTTATCTTTTTTTTTTTTATTACGAGATGAAGGGAAAGTGAAAACTCAAGTTTTAATTTAAGAAAAAAATATACATCTAAAATGGAAATGCACAATGCACAAATGTAAACTCTTTTCTGTTTTTATATATCAAGTTCTGCAATCGTCGAAAAAAGGGGGAGGTAAGGGATTTTTAACTAAAGTGTTTTCTTCCAATCCATAAGTCATTCCTTACAAAATCATAGCCCGTTAGCATGATAAATCACTTTACAATCATCTATGATCGTTAGGTCAACTTTTTGTAAATGGGAAAAAAATGGCTTGTTTCACTCGGGTAAATATCCCACTGCACGTTCACTTTATAATTTAATGTTATTCTCTTTAAAAGTGTTGGATCCAAAGGTCATTTGCATCTTTAACATGTATTAAGCATGCATATTCATTTTTTAAAACATGTGTAGAAAAATCTCTTTCTTAAAATTTTTTGAGATATTAGGGTTGAACTAGTGGAATTTCCCAAACTTGTATAACAAAACTTTTGTGTTCATTTGTGGAGTGTGAATAAATTTACTTTACTTACATTTTTTATTTCTTTAAATACTTTCCAATCATAAACTCCAAAATTTTCATTTTGTTGTGATCTATTTGCCTTTTGTCTCTTTGTTTGTTTACGAGATGAAGGGAAAGTGAAAACTCAAGCTTTGATTGAAGAAAAAATTATACATCTAAAATGGAAATGCACAATGCACAAATGTAGAGTGAGATAATTCCAAAAAGTGTCTGTAATTTTTAGGCATTGTAAAATCTTTTCTGTTTTTATATATTAGGTTCTGCAATCGTCGGGAAAAGGGGGAGGCAAAGGATTTTCAACTGAGTGTTGACTCCAAATCCATAAGTCATTCCTAAAAAAATATAGCCCATTACGTATGATAATTCACATTAAAATCATCTATGATTATTAGGTCAGTTTTTTGTAAATGGGCAAAATAATGGCTTGTTTGACTTGGGTAAATATCCCACCGCATGTTCACTTGAGAATTTAATGTTATTCTCTTTAAAAAGTTTGGATCCATAGATCATTTGCTTCTTTAACCTGTTTCAAGAATGCATCTTCATTTTTTAAAACATGTGTAGAAAAATCTCTTTCTTATAAAATTCCAAGATATTAGGGGATAACTAGTGGAATTTCCCAAACTTGGATTACAAAACTTTTGTGTTCATTTTTGCGTGTGAATAAATTTTCTTTGCTTACATTTTTTTATTTCTTAAAATTCTTTTCATTCATAAACTCTAAAATTTTCATTTTGTATTGATCTATTTGCCTTTGATCTCTTTTTTTGTTTACGAGACGAAGGGAAAGTGAAAACTCAAGTTTTGATTTAAGAAAAAGGTATACATCTAAAATGGAAATGCACAATGCACAAATGTAGAGAGAGGTAATTCCAAAAAGTGTCTGTAATTTTTAGGCATAGAGAACTCTTTTCCGTTTTTATATATCAGGTTCTGCAATCGTCCGGAAAAGGGGGAGGCGGGGTTTTTTTAACTAAGTGTTGACTCCAAATCCAAAAGTTATTCCTTACAAAAATATAGCCCATTACACATGATAAATCACTTTACAATCATCTATGATCGTTGGGTCAGCTTTTTGTAAATGGGAAAAATAATGGCTTATTTCACTCAGGTAAATATCCCACCGCATGTTCACTAGATAATTTAATGCTATTCCCATTAAAACGGTTGGATCCATAGGTCTTTTGCATCTTTAACATGTTTCAAGCATCCATATTCATTTTTTAAGACATTTGTAGAAAAATCACTTTCTTAAAAAATTCCGAGATAGTAGGGTTGAACTGGTGGAATTTCCCAAACTTGGATAACAAACCTTTTGTGTTCTTTTGTGGTGTGTGAATAAATTTTCTTTACTTACATTTGTTTTTTGTGTTAAATTCTTTCTATTCTTAGACACTAAAATTTTCAATTTGTATTGATCTATTTGCCTTTGTTCTCTTTTTTTGTTTACGAGATGAAGGGAAAGTGAAAACTCAAGTTTTGATTTAAGAAAAAAGTATACATCTAAAAAGGAAATGCACAATGGATAAATGTAGAGAGAGATAATTCCAAAAAGTGTCTGTAATTTTGAGGGATTGTAAACTCTTTTCCGTTTTTATATATCTGGTTCGGCAATCGTCGGGAAAAGGGGTATGTAGAGGATTTTTAACTATGTGTTGACTCCCAATCCATAAGTCATTCCTTAGAAAAATATAGCCTGTTACGCATGATAAATCACTTTTAAATCATCTATGATCGTTAGGTCAGCTATTTGCAATTGGGAAAAATAACGGTTTGTTTTACTAGGGTATAAATCCCACCGCATGTTCACTTGATAATTTAATGTCATTCTCTTTAAAAGGTTTGGATCCATAGGTCATTTACATCTTTAACATGTTTCAAACATGCATATCCAATTTTTAAAACATGCGTAGAAAAATCTCTTTCTTATAAAATTCCGAGCTATTAGGCTTGAACTCGTGGAATTTCCCAAACTTGGATAACAAAACTTTTGTGTTCATTGGTTGTGTGTTAATAAATTTTCTTTATTTACATTTGTTTATTGGTTCAAATGCTTTCTGTTCATAAACTCCAAAATTGTCATTTTTTTGTGATCTATTTGCCTTTTGTCTCTTTTCTTGTTTACGAGATGAAGGGAAAGTGAAAACTCAAGCTTTGATTTAAGAAAAAACTATACATCTAAAATGGAAATTCACAATGCACAAATGTAGAAGGAGATAATTCAAAAAAGTATTTGTAATTTGTAGGGATTTTAAGCACTTTTTAGTTTTTATATATCAGGTTCTAAAATCATCGGGAAAAGGGGGAGGCGGAGGATTTTTAACTAAGTGTTGAATCCCATTCCATAAGTCATTCCTTACAAAAATATAGCCCGTTATGCAGGATAAATCACTTTACAATCATCTATGATCGTTAGGTCAGCTTTTTGTAAATGGGCAAAACAATGGCATGTTTAACTGGGCTAAATATCCCACCGCACGTTCACTTGAGAATTTAATGTTATTCTCTTTAAAAGGTTTGTATCCTTACCTCATTTGAATCTTTAACATGTTTCAAGCTTGCATATCAATTTTTTAAAACATGTGTAAAAAATCTCTTTCCTATAAAATTCCGAGCTAAAAGGGTTGAACAAGTGCAATTTCCCTAACTTGGATAACAAAACTATGGTGTTCATTTGTGGCGTGTGAATAAATTTTCTTTCTTAAATTTGTTAATTGCTTTAAATTCTTTCCATCCATAAACTCTAAAATTTTCATTTTGTTGCGATCTATTTACCTTTTATCTCTTTCTTTGTTTATGAGAGGAAGGGAAAGTGAAAACTCAAGCTTTCATTTAAGAAAAAATTATACATCTAAAATGGAAATGCACAATGCAAAAATTTTGAGTGAGATAATTCCAAAAACTGTCTGTAATTTTTAGGCATTGTAAACTCTTTTCAGTTTTTATATATCAGGTTCTGCAATCGTCGGGAAAAGGGGGAGGTGGAGGATTTTTGACTGAGTGTGGACTCCCAATCCTAAGTCATTCCTAAGAAAAATATAGCCCATTACGTATGATAAATCACTTTACAATCATCTATGATCGTTAGGTCAGCTTTTTGTAAATGGGCAAAATAATGGCTTGTTTGACTCGGGTAAATATCCCACCACACATGCACTGGAGAATTTATTGCTATTCTCTTTAAAAAGTTTGGATCCATAGGTTATTTGCATCTTTAACATGTTTCAAGCATGCATCTACATTTTTTAAAACATGTGTAGAAAAATCTCTTTCTTATAAAATTCCAAGATATTAAGGTTGAACTAGTGGAATTTCTCAAACTTGGATTACAAAACTTTTGTGTTGATTTGTGGTGTGTCTATAAATTTTCTTTACTTATATGTTTTTTATTGCTTAAAATTCTTTCCATTCATAAAATCTAAAATTTTCATTTTGTGCTGATATATTTGCCTCTTATCTCTTTTTGTTTACGAGATGAAGGGAAAGTGAAAAGTCAAGTTTTGATTTTAAAAAAAAGTACACATCTAAAATGGAAATGCACAATGCACAAATGTAGAGAGAGATAATTCCAAAAAGTGTCTGCAATTTTTCGGCATTGTCAACTCTTTTCAGTTTTTATATATCATGTTCTGCAATCGTTAGGAAAAGGGGGAGGCAAGGGATTTTTAACTTTGTGTTGACTCGAAATCCATAAGTAATTCCTTACAAAAATATTACCCGTTACGCTTGATAAATTACTTTACAATCATCTATGATAGTTAGGTCAGATTTTTGTAAATGGGAAAAATAATGGCTTGTTTCACTCGGGTAAATATCCCACCGTAGGTTCATTTGATAATTTAATGTTATTCTCTTTAAAAGGGTTCGATCCATACGTCATTTGCATCTTTAACATGTTTCAAGCATGCATATTCATTTTTTAAAACATGTGTAGAAAAATCTCTTTGTTATAAAATTCCGAGATTGTAGGGTTGAACTAGTGGAATTTCCCAAACTTGGATAACAAAACTTTTGTGTTCATTTGTGTTGTGTGAATAAATTTTATTTACTTACATTTTTTTATTACTTTAAATTCTTTTGTAGTGATAAAATTTGTTTTTTGCGTTAAATTCTTTCCATTCATAGACTCTAAAATTTTCATTTTGTAATGATCTATTTGCCTTTTGTCTCTTTTTTTGCATACGAAATGAAAGGAAAATGACTCAAGTTTTGATTTAAGAAAAAAGTATACATCTAAAAAGGATATGCACAATGCACAAATGTAGAGAGAGATAATTCCAAAAAGTGTCTATAATTTTGAGGGATTGTAAACTCTTTTTAGTTTTTATATATCTGGTTCTGCAATCGTCGAGAAAAGGGGTAGGCGGGGGATTTTTAACTATGTGTTGACTCCCAATCCATAAGTCATTCCTGACAAAAATATATCCTGTTACGCATGATAAATCACTTTTCAATCATCTATGATCGTTAGGTCAGCTTATTGTAAATGGGAAAAATAATGGCTTATTAGACTAGGGTATATATCCCACCGCACGTTCACTTGATAATTTAATGTTATTATCTTTAAAAGGTTTGGATCCATAGGTCATTTGCATCTTTAACATGTTTCAAGGATGCATATCCATTTTTTTCAACATGTGTAAAAAAATTTCTTTCTTATAATATTCCGAGCTATTGGGGTTGAACTAGTGGAATTTCCCAGTCTTGGATAACAAAACATTTGTGCTCATTTGTGGTGTGTGAATAAATTTTCTTTACTTACATTTGTTTATTGCTTCAAATTCTATCGATACATAAACTCTATAATTTTCATTTTGTTGTGATCTATTTGCCTTTTTTCTCTTTTTTTGTTTACGAGATGAAGGGAAAGTGAAAACTCAGTCTTTGATTTAAGAAAAAATTATACATCTAAAATGTAAATGCCCAATCCAAAAATGTAAAGAGAGGTAATTCCAAAAAGTGTCTGTAATTTTGAGGGATTGTAAACTCTTTTTAGTTTTTATATATCAGGTTTTGCAATCATCGGGAAAAGGGGGAGGCGGGGGATTTTTAACTAAGTGTTGACTCCAAATCCCTAAGTCATTCCTTACAAAAATATAGCCCATTACGCAAGATAAATAACTTTATAATCATTTATGATCGTTAGGTCAGCTTTTTGTAAGTGGGAAAGATAATGGCTTGTTAGACTAGGGTATATATCCCACCGCACGTTCACTTGATAATTTAATGTTATTCTATTTAAAAGGTTTGGATCCATAGGTCATTTGCATCTTTAACATGTTTCAAGCATGCATATCCATTTTTTTTATACATGTGAAAAAAAATCTGTTTCTAATAAAATTCCGAACTGTTGGGGTTGAACTAGTGGAATTTCCCAATCTTGGATAAAAAAACTTTTGTATTCATTTGTGGTGTGTGAATAAATTTTCTTTACTTACATTTGTTTATTGCTTCAAATTCTTTCGATACATAAACTCTAAAATTTTCATTTTGTTGTGATCTATTTGCCTTTTTTCTCTTTTTTTGTTTACAAGATGAAGGGAAAGTGAAAACTCAATCTTTGATTTAAGTAAAAAGTATACATCTAAAATGTAAATGCACAATGAAAAAATGTAGCGAGAGATAATTCCAAAAAGTGTCTGTAATTTTTAAGGATTGTAAACTCTTTTTAGTTTTTATATATCAGGTTCTGCAATCATCGTGAAAAGGGGGAGGCGAGGAATTTTTAACTGAGTGTTTACTCCAAATCTATGAGTCATTCCTTACAAAAATATAGCCCGTTACGCTTGATAAATAACTTGACAATCACTTATGATCGTTAGGTCAGCTTTTTGTAAATGGACAAAATAAGGGCTTGTTTGACTTGGTTAAATATCGCACAACACATTCACTTGAGAATTTAATCTTATTCTCTTTAAAAGATTTGGATCCATAGGTCATTTGAATCTTTAACATGTTTCAAGCATGCATATCCATTTTTTAAAACATGTGTAGAATAATCTCTTTCTGATAAAATTCCGAGCTATTAGGGTTGAACAAGAGAAATTTTCCAAACTTGGATAACAAAACTTTTGTGTTCCTTTGTGGTGTGTGAATAAATTTTCTTTACTTACATTAGTTCATTGCTTTGAATTCTTTCCATACATAAACTCTAAAATTTTCTTTTTGTTGTGATCTATTTGCAATTTATCTCTTTTTTGGTTTACGAGATGAAGGTAAAGGGAAAACTGAAGCTTTGATTAAAGAAAAAAGTATACATCTAAAATGGAAATGCACAATGCAAAAATGTAGAGAGAGATAATTCAAAAAAGTATTAATAATTGTTAGGGATTGTAAACTCTTTTTAGTTTTATATATCAGGGGAGGCGGAGAATTTTTAATTGAGGGTTGACTCCCAGTCCATAAGTCATTTCCTACAAAAATATAACCCATTACGCATGATAAATCACTTTACAATCATCTACACTCGTTAGGTAAGCTTTTTGTAAATGGGCAAAATAATGGCTTGTTTGACTAGGGTAAATATCCCACCGCACGTTCACTTCATAATTTAACATTCTTCTCTTTAAAATGTTTTGATCCACAGGTCATTTGTATCTTTAACATGTTTCAAGCATGCATGTCAATTTTTTAAAACATATGTAGAAAATTTCTTTGTTATCAAATTTCGAGCTATTAGGGTTGAACAAGTGTAATTTCCTAAATTTTGATAACAAAACTTTTGCGTTCATTTGTGGTGTGTGAATAAATTTTCTTTACGTACATTGTGTATTGCTTTGAATTCTTTCCATACATAAACTCTAAATTTTTTTTTTTTTTTTTTTGTGAACTATTTGCCATTTATCTCTTTTTTGTTTGCGAGATGAAGGGAAAGTGAAAACTCAAGCTTGGATTTAAGAAAAAAGTATACATCTAAAATGGAAATGCACAATGCACAAATGTAGAGAGAGATAATTCCAAAAAGTGTCAGTGATGTTTAGGGATAGTAAACTCTTTTCAGTTTTTATTTATTAGGTACTACAATCGTCGGGAAAAGAGGGAGGCGGGGGATTTTTAACTGAGTGTGGACTCCCAATCCATAAGTCATTCCTTACAAAAATATAGCCCGTTACGCATGATAAATAACTTTACAATCATCTATGATCGTTAGGTCAGCTTTTTGTAAATGGGCAAAATAATGGTTTGTTTGACTCGGGTAAATATCCCACCACACGTTCACTTGAGAATTTAATTTTATTATCCTCAAAAGGTCTGGATCCACAAATCATGTGCATCTTTAACGTGTTTCAAGCATGCATATCCATTTTTTAAAACATTTGTAGAAAAATCTCTTTCTTCTAAAATTCCAAGCTATTAGCGTTGAACTAGTGTAATTTCCCAAACTTTGATAATAAAACTTTTGCGTTCATTTGTGGTGTGTGAAAAAATTTCTTTACTTACATTGTTTATGGGATGAAGGGACAGTGAAAGCTCAAGCTTGATTTAAGAAAAAAGTATACATCTAAAATGAAAAAGCTCAATGCACAAATGTAGAGAGTGATCATTCCAAAAAGGGCCTGTAATTATTAGGGATTGTAAACCCATTTTAGTTTTGATATATCAGGTTCTTCAATCGTCGTGAAAAGGGGGCGGCAGGGGATTTTTAACTGAGTGTTGACTCCCAATCCATAAGTCTTTCCTTAAAAAAATATATCCCGTTACGCATGATAAATCACTTTACAATCATCTATGATTGTTAGGTCAACTTTTTGTAAATGGACAAAATAATGGCTTGTTTGACTCGAGTAAATATCCCACCGCACGTTCACCTGGGAATTTAATGTTATTCTCTTCAAAAGTTTTGGATCCATAGTTCATTTGCATCTTTAACATGTTTCAAGCATGCACATCCATGTTTAAAAACATGTGTAGAAAAATCTTTTTCTTATAAAAATCCGAGCTATTAGGGTTGAACAAGTGGAATTTCCTAAACTTGGATAACAAAACTTTGGTGTTCATTTGTGGTGTGTGAATAAATTTTCTTTACTTATATTTGTTTATTGCTTTAAATTATTTCCATACATAAACTCTAAAATTTTCATTTTGGTTTGATCTATTTGCCTTTTATCTCTTTTTTTTGTCGACGAGATAAAGGGAATGTGAAAACTGAAGTATTGATCTCAGAAAAAATTTTACATCTAAAATGGAAATGCACAATCCACAAATGTAGAGAGAGATAATTCCAAAAAGTGTCTGTAATATTTAAGGATTTTAAACTCTTTCATATTTTTTATACATCATGTTCTATAATCGTCAGGAAAAGGGGGAGGCAGGGGATTTTTAACTGAGTGTTGACTCCCAATCCATAATTCATTCCTTACAAAAATATAGCCTGTTACGCATGATAAATCACATTACAATCATCTATGATCGTTAGGTCAGCTTTTTGTGAATGGGAAAAATAATGGCTTGTTTGACTCGAGGAAATATCCCACCGCATGTTCACTTGAGAATTTAATGTTATTCTCTTTAAAAGGTTTGGATCCATAGGTCATTTGCATCTTACATGTTTCAAGCATGCATATCCATTTTTTAAAACATGTGTAGAAAAATCTCTTTCTTATAAAATTCCAAGCTATTAGGGTCGAACTAGTGGAATTTCACTAGCTTGGATAACAAAACTTTTGTGTTCATTTGTGGGGAGTGAAGAAATTTTCTTTACTTACATTTGTTTAGTGCTTTGAATTCTCTCCAGACATATACTCTAAAATTTTCATTTGGTTGTCATCTATTTGCCTTTTATCTCTTTTTTTGTTTACAAGAGGAAGGGAAACTGAACACTCAAGCTTGTATTTAAGAAAAAATTATACATCTAAAATGGAAATGCACAATGCACAAATGTAGAGAGAGATAATTTCAAAAAGTTTCTGTAATATTTAGGGAATGTAAACTCTTTTTAGTTTTTATATATTAGGTTCAATAATCGTTGGGAAAAGAGGGAGGCAGGGGATTTTCAACTGGGTATTGACTCCCAATCCATAAGTCATTCCTTACAAAAAAAATAGCCCGTTACGCATGGTAAATCACTTTACAATCATCTATGATCGTTAGGTCAGCTTTTTGCAAATGGGCCAAATAATGGCAAGTTTGACTCGGGTAAATATCCAAAAGCGCGTTCTCTTGAGAATTTAATGTTATTGTCTTTAAAAGGTTTGGATCCAAAGGTCATTTGCATCTTTAACATCTTTCAAGCATACATATCCATTTTTTAAAAGATTTGTAGAAAAATTTCTTTTCTTATAAATTCCGATCTATTAGGGTTGAACTAGTGGAATTTCCCAAACTTGGATAACAAAAATTTTGTGTTCATATGTGGTGTGAGAATAAATTTTCTTTACTTACATATGTTTATTGCATTGAACTCTTTCGATACATAAACTCTAAAATTTTCATTTTGTTGTAATCTATTTGCCATTTATCTCTTTTTTTGTTTACGAGATGAAGGGAAAGTGAAAACTCAAGCTTTGACTGAAGAAAAAAGTATACATCTAAAATGGAAATGCACAATGCAAAAATTTAGAGAGTAATAATTCCAAAAAGTATCGATAATTGTTAGGGATTGTAAACACTTTTTAGTTTTGTATATCAGGTTCTGTTATCGTCGAGAAAAAGGGGACGCGGGGGATTTTTAACTGAGTGTTGACTCCCAGGCCATAAGTCATTCCTTCCAAAAATATACCCCGTTATGCATGATAAATTACTTTACAATCATCTACGATTGTTAGGATAGTTTTTTGTAAATGGACAAAATAATGGTTTGTTTGACTCGGGTAAATATCCCACCGCACGTTCACCTCAGAATTTAACGTTATTCTCTTTAAATTTTTTTGATCCGTAGGTCATTTGTGTCATTAACGTGTTTCAAGCATGCATATCAATTTTTTAAAACATGTGTCGAAAAATTTATTTCTTAACAAATTCCGAGCTATTAGGGTTGAACTAGTGGAATTTCCCAAACTTGGATAACAAAAGTATTGTGTTCATTTGTGGTGTGTGAATAAATTTTATTTATGCACATTGTTTATTGCTTTGAATTCTTTCCATACATAAACTCTAAAATTTTCTTTTTGTTGTGAACTATTTGCCATTTATCTCTTTTTTTTGTTTGCGAGATGAAGAGAAAGTGAAAACTCAAGCTTGGATTTAAGAAAAAAGTATACATCTAAAATGGAAATGCACAATCTCTTTAAAAGGTTTTGATCCATAAGTTACTTGCATCTTGAACATATTCCAAGCATGCGTATCCATTTTTTAAAACATGTGTAGAAAAATCTCTTTCTTATAAAATTCCAAGCTATTTGGTTTAAACTACTGGAAATTCCCAAACTTGGATAACAAAACTTTTGTGTACATTTGTGGAGTGTGAATAAATTTTATTTACATATATTTGTTATTGCTTTAAACTTTTTCCATACATAAACTCTAAACTTTTGATTTTCATGTGATCTATTTGCCTTTCACCTCTTTATTTGTTTACGAGATGAAGGGAAAGTGAAAACTCAAGTTTTGATTGAAGAAAAAAAAGTACACATCTAAAATGGAAATGCACAATGCACAAATGTAGACAGTGATAATTCCAAAAAGTGTCTATAATTTTAAGGGATTGTAAAGACTTTTTAGTTTTTAGATATCAGGTTTTGCAATCATAGGGAAAATGGGGAGGCAGGGGATTTTTAACTGAGTGTTGATTACCAATCCATCAGTCATTCCTTCAAAAAATATATCCCGTTCCGTATGATAAATCACTTTACAATCATCTTTGATCGTTAGGTCAGCTTTTTGTAAATGGGCAAAATAATGGCTTGTTTGAGTTGGGTAAATATCCCACCGCACGTTCACTTGAGAATTTAATGTTATTCTCTTTAAAAGGTTTGGATCCATAGCTCATTTGCATCTTTAACATGTTTCAAGCATGCATAGCCATTTTTTAAAACATGTGTAGAAAAATCTCTTTCTTATAAAATTCCAAGCTATTTGGGTTGAACTAGTGGAATTTCCCAAACATGGATAACAAAACTATTTGAGTTCATTTGTCGTGTGTGAATAAATTTACTTTACTATCATTTGTTATTGCTTTAAATTTTTTCCATACATAAACTCTAAAATTTTCATTCAATTGTGATCTATTTGCCTTTTATCTCTTTTTTTGTTTACGAGATGAAAAAAAAGTGAAAACTCATCTTTTTATTTCAGAAAAAAAGTACACATATAAAATGGAAATGCACAATGCACAAATGTAGAGAGAGATAATTCCAAAAAGTGTCTGTAATGTTTAGGGATTGTAAACTCGTTTTAGTTTTGATATATCAGGTTCTTCAATCGTCGGGAAAAGGCGGAGGCGAGGGATTTTTAACTTAGTGTTGACTCCCAATCCATTAGTCTTTCTTTACAAAAATATAGCTTGTTACACATGATAAATCACTTTACAATCATCTATGATCGTTAGGTCAGCTTTTTGTAAATGGGCAAAATAATGGCTTGTTTGACTCGGGTAAATACCATCGCACGTTCACTTGAGAATTTAATGTTATTCTCCTTAAAAGGTTTGGATCCATAGTTTATTTGCATCTTTAACATGTTTCAAGCATGCATATCCATTTTTAAAAGCATGTGTAGAAAAATCATTCTTATAAAAATTCGAGCTATTAGGGTTGAACAAGTGGTATTTCCTAAACTTAGATAACAAAACTTTGGTGTTTATTTGTGGTGTTTGATTAAATTTTCATTTCTTATATTCGTTTATTGCTTTAAATTCTTTCCATATATAAACTCAAAAATTTTCATTTATTTGCGATCTATTTGCCTTTTATCTCTTCTTTTGTTGACGAGATGAAGAGAATGTGAAAACTGAAGTATTGATTTAGGAAAAAATTTTACATCTAAAATGGAAATGCACAATCCACAAATCTTGAGAGAGATAATTCCAAAAAGTGTCTGTCATATTTTGGGATTGTAAACTCTTCATATTTTTTATATATCAGGTTCAATAATAGTCAAGAAAAGGGGGAGGCAGGGGATTTTTAACTGATTGTTGACTCCCAATCCATAAGTCATTGCTTACAAAAATATAACCCGTTACACATGATAAATAAATTTACAATCATCTATGATTTTTAGATCAGCTTTTTGTGAATGGGCAAAATAATGGTTTGTTTGACTCGAGTAAATATCCCACCGCATGTTCACTTGAGAATTTAATGCTATTCTCTTTAAAAGGTTTAGATCCATAGGTCATTTGAAACTTTATCATGTTTCAAGCATGCACATCCATTTTTTAAAACATGTGAAGAAAAATCTCTTTCTTATAAAATTCCGAGCTATTAGGGTCGAACTAGTGGAATTTCACTAACTTGGATAACAAAACTTTTGTGTTAATTTGTGGGGTGTGAATAATTTTTCTTTACTTACATTTGTTTATTGCTTTGAATTCTTTCCATACATAAACGCTAAAATTTTCATTTGGTTCTGATCTATTTGCCTTTTATTTCTTTTTTTGTTTACGAGATGAAGGGAAACTGAAAACTCAAGTTTTGATTTAAGCAAAAATTATACATCTAAAATGGAAATGCACAATGCACAAATGTAGAAAGAGATAATTCCAAAAAGTGTCTATAATTTTTAGGGATTGTAAACTCTTTTTATTTTTTATATATCAGGTTTAACTTGTTGGGAAAAGAGAGAGGCGGGGGATTTTCAACTAGGTGTTGACTCCCAATCCATAAGTCATTCCTTACAAAAAAAATAGCCCGTTACACACGATAAATCACTTTACAATCATCAATGATCGTTAGGTCAGCTTTTAGTAAATGGGAAAAATAATGGCTTGTTTGACTCAAGTAAATATCCAAAAGCACGTTCTCTTGAGAATTTAATGTTATTCTCTTTAAAAGGTTTGGATCCATAGGTAATTTGCATCTTTAACATCTTTCAAGCATGAAAATCCATTTTGTAAAACATGTGTGGAAAAATCTCTTTCTTTTAAAATTCCGATCTATTAGGGTTGAACTAGTGGAATTTCCCAAACTTGGATAACAAAACTTCTGTGTTCTTTAGTGGTGTGCGAATAAATTTTCTTTACTTACATTTGTTTATTGCTTTAAATTCTTTCCACATTTAAACTCTAAATTTTTTTTTTTTTGTGATCTATTTGCCTTTTATCTCTTTTTTTTTTTACGAGAAGAAGGGAAAGTGAAAACACTAGCTTTGATTTAAGCAAAAAGTATACATTTAAAATGGAAAGGCACAATGCACAAATGTAGAGAGAGATCATTCCAAAAACAGTTCGTAATATTTAGTGATTCTAAACTCTTTTTAGTTTTTATATATCAGGTTCTGCAATCGTTGGGAAAAGGGGGAGGCAGGGGATTTTTAACTGAGTGTTTAGTCCCAATCCATAATTCATTCCTTATAAAAATATATCCCGTTACGAATGATAAATCACTTTACAATCATCTATGATCGTTAAGTCAGCTTTTTGTAAATTGGCAAAATAATGGCTTGTTTGACTCTGGTAAATATCCCACCGCACATTCACTATAGAATTCAATGTTATTCTCATTAAAAGGTTTTGATCCATAGGTCATTAGTATCGTTAACATGTTTCAAGCATGCATATCCATTTTTTAAAACATGTGTAGAATCATCTCTTTCTTATAAAATTCTGTGCTATTAGGGTTGAACTAGTGGAATTTCCCAAACTTGGATAACAAAACTTTTGTGTTCATTTGTGGTGTGTGAATAAATTTTCTTCCCTTATATTTGTTTATTGTATTAAATTCTTTTCATATATAAACTCTAAAATTTTCATTTTGTTGTGATCGATTTGCCTTTTTTCTTTTTTTTGCTTACGAGATGAAAAGAAAGTGAAAACTCAAGCTTTGATTTAAGAAAAAAGTATACATCTAAAATTGAAATGCACAATGCAAAAATGTAAATAGAGATAATTCCCAAAAGTACCGATAATTGTTAGGGATTGTAAACTCTTTTTAGTTTTATATAACAGTTTCTGCAATCATCGGGAAAACGGAGAGGCGAGGGATTTTTAACTGAGTGTTGGCTCCCAATCCTTAAGTCATTCCTAACAAAAATATAGCCTGTTACACATGATAAATCACTTTACAATCATCTATGATCGTTAGGTCAGGTTTTTGTAAATGAGCAAAATAATGGCTTGTTTGACTCGGGTAAATATCCCACCGCACGTTCACATGAGAATTTAATGTTATTATCTTTAAAAGGATTGGATCCATAGTTCATTTTCATTTTTAACATGTTTCAAGCATGCATATCCATTTTTTAAAACATGTGTAGAAATATCTCTGTCTTATTAAATTCTGAGCTTTTAGGGTTGAACTGGTGGAATTTCCCATACTTGGATAACAAAACTTTGGTTTTCATATGTGGTGTATGAATAAATATTCTTTACTTACATTTGTTTATTTCTTTGAATTCTTTCCATACATAAACTCTAAAATTTTCATTTTGTTGTGATCTATTTTCCATTTATCTCTTTTTTTGTTTACGAGATGAATTGCAAAGTGAAAACTTAAGCTTTGATTTAAGAAAAAAGTGTAATTCTAAAATAGAAATGCAAAATCAACCAATATAGAGAGAGATAATTCCAAAAATTATCGATAATTATTAGGGATTGTAAACTTTTTTTAGTTTTATATATCAGGTTCTACAATCGTCGGGAAAAGGGGGGTGGCAGGGGATTTTTAATTGTGTGTTGAGTCCCAATCCAAAAGTCATTCCTTACAAAAGTATAGCCCGTTACACTTGATAAATAACTTTACAATCATCTGTAATCGTTAGGTCAGCTTTTTTCTAAATGGGCAAAATAGTGGCTTGTTTGACTCGGGTAAATATCCCACCGCACGTTCACTTGAGAATTTAATGTTATTCTCTTTAAAAGGTCTGGATCCACAGGTCATTTGCATATTTAACATATTTCAAGCATGCTTATCCATTTTTTAAAACATGTGTAGAAAAATCTCTTTCTTTCAAAATTCTGTGCTATTAGGGTTGAATGAGTGTAATTTCCCAAACTCTGATAACAAAACTTTTGCTTTCATTTGTGGTGTGTGAATAAATTTTCTTTACTTATATTTGTTTATTGCTTTGAATTATTTCCATACATAAAGTCCAAAATTTTCATTTTGTTGCTCTTTATTTGCCTTTTGTCTTTTTTTTTTTGTTTCCGAGATGAAGGCAAAGTGAAAACTCACGCTTTGATTTAAGAAAAAAGTGTACATCTAAAATGGAAATGCACAATGCACAAATGTAGAGAAAGATAATTCCAAAAAGAGCCTATAATTGTTAGGGATTGTAAACTCTTTTTAGTTTTAATATATGAGGTTCTTCAATCGTCAGGAAAAGGGGAAGGCAGGGGATTTTTAACTAAGTGTTAATTCCAAATCCATAAGTCTTTCCTTACAAAAATATAGCCCGTTATGCATGATAAATCACTTTACAATCATCTATGATCGTTAGGTTAGCTTTTTTTAAATGGGCAAAATATTGGCTTGTTTGACTCGGGTAAATATCCCACTGCACGTTCACTTAAGAATTTAATGTTATTCTCTTTAAAGGGTTTGGATCCATAGGTCATTTGCATCTTTTACATGTTTCAAGCATGCATATCCATTTTTAAAAACATGTGTAGAAAAATCTCTTTCTTATAAAAATCCAAGCTATTAGGGTTGAACAAGTGGAATTTCCTAAACTTGGATAACAAAACTTTGGTGTTCATTTGTGGTGTTTGAATAAATTTTCTTTACTTATATTTGTTTATTGTTTTAAATGTTTCCATATATAAACTCAAAAATTTTCATTTTGTTGTCATCTTTTTGCCTTTTATCACTTTTTTTGTTGACGAGATGAAGGGAATGTGGAAACTGAAGTATTGATTTAAGAAAAAAGTTTATATCTAAAATAGAAATGCACAATCCACAAATGTAGAGAGAGATAATTCCAAAAAGTGTCAGTAATATTTAGGGATAGTAAACTCTTTCATATTTTTTATATATCAGATTCTATAATCGTCAGGAAAAGGGGGAGGCGGGGGATTTTTAACCGAGTGTTGATTCCAAATCCATAAGTCATTCCTTACAAAAATATAGTTGTTACGCATGATAAATCACTTTACAATCATCTATGATCGTTAGGTCAGTTTTTTGTGAATAGGCAAAAAAATGGCTTGTTTGACTCGAGTAAATATCCTATCGCATGTTCACTTGAGAATTTAATTTTATTCTCTTTAAAAGGTTTGGATCCATAGGTCATTTGCATCTTTAACATGTTTCAAGCATGCATATGCATTTTTTAAAACATGAGTAGAAAAATCTCTTTCTTATAAAATTTCGAGCTATTAGGGTCGAACTAGTGGAATTTCACTAACTTGGATAAAAAAACTTTTATGTTCATTTGTGGGGTGTGAATAAATTTTATTTACTTATATTTTTTTATTGCTTTGAATTATTCCCATACATAAACTTTAAAATTTTCATTTGGTTGTGATCTATTTGCCTTTTATGACTTTTTTTGTTTACGAGATGAAGGGAAACTGAAAACTAGAGCTTTGATTTGAGAAAAAATTATACATCTCAAATGGAAATGCACACTGCAGAAATCTAGAGAAAGATAATTCCAAAAAGTGTCTGTAGTTTTAGGGATTGTAAACTCTTTTTAGTCTTTATATATCAGGTTCAACAATAGCTGGGAAAAGAGGGAGGTGGGGGATTTTCATCTGGGTGTTGGCTCCCAATCCATAAGTCATTCCTTAAAAAAATATAACTCATGATAAATCACTTTACAATCATCCATGATCGTTAGGTCAGCTTTTTGTAAATGGCCAAAATAATGACTTGTTGACTTAGGTAAATATCCAAAAGCACGTTCTCTTCATAATTTATTGTTATTCTCTTTAACAAGTTTGGATCCATTGGTCATTTGCTTCTTTAACATCTTTCAAGCTTGCATATCCATTTTTTAAAATATGAGTAGAAAAATCTTTTTCTTATAAAATTCCAATCTAGTAGGTTTGAACTAGTGGAATTTCCCAAACTTGGATAACAAAACTTTTGTGTTCATTTGTGGTGTGTGAATAAATTTTCTTTTCTTACATTTGTTTATTGCTTTAAATTCTTTCCATATATAAACTCTAAAACTCAAGCTTTGATTTAAGAAAAAAGTATACATCTAAAATGGAAATGCACAATGCAAAAATGTAGAGAGAGATAATTCCAAAAAGTGTCTGTAATTTTTAGGGATTGTAAACTCTTTTTAGTTTTTATATATCAGGCTCTACAATAGTCGGGAAAAGGGGGAGGCGGGGGATTTTTAACAGAGTGTTGACTTCCAATCCATGAGTCTTTCCGAACAAAAATATAGCCCATTATGCATGCTAAATCACTTTACAATCATCTATGATCGTTACGTCAGGTTTTTGTAAAAGGGCAAAATAATGGCTTGTTTGACTTGGGTAAATATCCCACCACACGTTCACATGAGAATTTAATGTTATTCTCATTAAAAGGTTTGGATCCGTAGGTCAATTGTATTTTTAACATGTTTCAAGCATGCAAATCCATGTTTTAAATCATGTGTTGAAATATCTCTTTCTTATTCAATTCCGTGCTTTTAGGGTTGAAAAAGTAGAATTTCCCAAACTTGGGTAAAAAACTTTTGTGTTCATATGGGATGTGTGAATAAATTTTCTTTACTTACATTTTTTTATTGCTTTAAATTATTTCCATATATAAACTCTCAAATTTTCATTTTGTTGTGATCTATTTGCCTTTTATCTCTTTTTTTGTTTACGAGATCAAGGGATAGTGAAAACACAAGCTTTGATTTAAGAAAAAAGTATACATATAAAGTGGAAATGCACAATGCACAAATGTAGAGAGAGATAATTCCAAAAGTCTCTGTAATATTTATGGATTCTAAAATCTTTTTAGTTTTTATATATCAGATTCTGCAATCGTTTGGAAAAGGGGAAGGCAGGGGATTTTTAACTATGTGTTGACTCCCAATCCATAAGTCATTCCTTACAAAAATATAGCCCGTTACGCATGATAAATAAATTTGCAATCATCTATGATCGTTGGTCAAGTGTTTGTAAATGTGCAAAATAATGCCTTGTGTTACTCTGGTAAATATCCCACCGCATGTTCACTCTAGAATTTACTGTTATTCTCTTTAAAAGGTTTTGATCCATAGGTCATTTGTATCTTTAACAAGTTTCAAGCATGCATATCCATTTTTTAAAACTTGTGTAGAATAATCTCTTTCTCATAAAATTCTGAGCCATTAGGGTTGAACTAGAGGAATTTCCCTAACTTGGATAACAAAACTTTTGTGTTCATTTGTGGTGTGTGAATAAATTTTCATTAATTAAATTTGTTTATTGCTTTAAATTCTATCCATAAATAAACTCTAAAATTTATTTTTGTTGTGATCTATTTTTTTTTATCTCTGTTTTTTTTTACAAGATGAAGGGAAAGTGAAAACTCAATCTTTGATTTAAGAAAAAAGTATAGATCTAAAATGGAAATGCACAATGCACAAATGTAGAGAGAGATAATTCCAAAAAGTTTCTGTAATTTTTTGGGATTGTAAACTCTTTTTAGTTTTTATATATCAGGTTCTGCAATTGTCGGAAAAAGTGGGAGGAGGGGATTTTTAACTGAGTGTTGACTCCCAATCCATAAGTCATTCCTTAAAAAAATATAGCCCATTACGCATGATAAATCACTTTACAATCATCTATGCTCGTTTGGTCAGCTTTTTGTAAAAGGGCAAAGTAATGGCTTGAGTGACTCGGGTAAATATTCCACCACACGTTCACATGAGAATTGATTGTTATACTCTTTAAAAGGTTTGGATCCATAGGTCATTTGCATTTTAACATGTTTCTAGCATGCATATAAATGTTTTAAAACATGTGTAGAAATATCTTTGTCATATAAAATTCCGAGCTATAAGGGTTGAACTAGTGGAATTTCCCAAACTTGGATAACAAAAATTGTGTTCATTTGTGGTCTGTGCCTAAATTTTCTTTACTTAAAATTTTTATTGCTTTAAATTCTTTCCATATATAAATTCTAAAATTTTCATTTTATTGTGATCTAATTGCCTTTTAACTCTTTTCTTGTTTATGAGAAAAAGGGAAAGTGAAAACACAAGCTTTGATTTAAGAAAAAAGTATACATCTAAAATGGAACTGCACAATGCACAAATGTAGAGAGTGATAATTCCAAAAAGTGTCCTTAATATTTAGGGAATTTAAATTCTTTTTAGTTTTTATATATCGGGTTCTGCAATCGTCGAGAAAAGGGGGAGGTGGGGGATTTTTAACTGAGTGGTGACTCCCAATTCATACCTCATTCCTTACAGAAATATATCCCGCTACGCATGATAAATCACTTTAAAATCATCTATGATCGTTAGGTCAACTTTTCTTAAATGGGCAAAATAATGGCTTGTTTGACTCTGGTAAATATCCCACCGCACGTTCACTCGAGAATTTATTGTGTAGAATAATCTCTTTCTTATAAAAATGTGAGCTATTGGGGTTGAACTAGTGGAATTTCCTTAACTTGGATAACAAAACTTTTGTGTTCATTTGTGGTGTGTGAATAAATTTTCTTTATTTATATTTGTTTATTGCTTTAAATTCGTTCCATATATAAACTCTAAATTTTTTATTTTGTTGTGATCTATTTGCCTTTTATCTCTTTTTTTTGTTTATGAGATGAAGGGAAAGTGAAAATTCAAGCTTTGATTTAAGAAAAAAGTATACATCTAAAATGGAAATGCACAATGCACAAATGTAGAGAGAGATAATTACAAAAGGTGTCTGTAAGTTTTAGGGATTGTAAACTCTTTTTAGTTTATATATATCAGGTTCTACAATAGTAGGGAAAAGGGGGAGGCGTGGGATTTTTAACAGAGTGTTTCATAAGTCATTCCTAAAAAAACTATAGCCCATTACGCATGAAAAATCACTTTACAATCATCTATGATCGTTAGGTCAGCTTTTTGTAAATGGGCAAAATAATGGCTTGTTTGACTCGGGTACATCACCCATCTCACGTTCACATGAGAATTTAATGTTATTCTCTTTAAAAGGTTTGGATACGTAGTTCATTTGCATCTCTAACATGTTTCAAGCATGCATATCCATTTTTTCAAACATGTGTAGAAATATCCCTATCTTATTAAATTCCTAGCTATTAGGGTTGAACTAGTGGAATTTCACAAACTCTGATAACAAAACATTTGTGTTTATTTGTGGTGTGTGAATAAATTTTATTTACTTACATTTGTTTATTTCTTTGAATCCTTTCCATACATAAACTCTAAAATTTTAATTTTTTTCTAATCTTTTTGCCTTTTATCTCTTTTTTTGTTTACGAGATGAAGCGAAAGTGAAAACTCAAGCTTTGATTTAAGAAAAAGGTATATATCTAAAATGGAAATGCACAATGCACAAATATAGAGAGACATAATTCCAAGAAGTGTTTGTTATTTTTAGGGATTGTAAACTCTTTTTAGTTTTTATATATCAGGTTCTGCAATCGCCGGGAAAAGGGGGAGGTGGGGATTTTTTACTGAGTGTTGACTCCCAATTCAGAAGTCATTCCTTACAAAAATATAGCCCGTTACGCATGATAAATCACTTCACAATCATTTATGGTAGTTAGGTCAACTTTTTGTAAAAGGGCAAAGTAATGGCTTGTGTGACTCGGGTAAATATCCCACCGTACGTTCACATGAGAATTCAATGTTATTCTCTTTAAAAGGTTTGGATCCATAGGTCATTTGCATCTTTAACATGTTTCAAGCATGCATATAAATATTTTAAAACATGTGTAGAAATATCTCTGTCTTATAAATTTTCGTGCTATTAGGATTCAACTAGTGGAATTTCCGAAACTTGGATAACAAAAATTGTGTTCATTTATGGTGTGTGACTAAATTTTCTTTACTTAAATTTGTTTATTTCTTTAAATTCTTTCCATATATAAACTGTAAAATTTTCATTTTGTTGTGATCTATTTGCCTTTTATCTCTTTTTTTTGTTTACGAGAAGAAGGGAAAGTGAAAACACAAGCTTTGATTTATGAAAAAAGTATACATATAAAATGGAAATGCACAATGCACAAATGTAGAGAGAGATAATTCCAAAAAGTGTCTGTATCATTTAGGGATTGTAAACTCTTTTTAGTTTTTATATATCAGGTTCTGCATTCGTTGGGAAAAGGGGGAGGTGGGGGATTTTTAACTGAGTGTTGACTCCCAATCGATAAGTCGTTCCTTAAAAAAAACAGCCTGTTACACACGATAAATCACTTTACAATCATCTATGATCGTTAGGTCAGATTGTTGTAATTGGGCAAAATAATGGCTTGTTTAACTCTGGTAAATATCCCTCCACACGATAACTCTAGAATATAATGTTATTCTCATTAAAAGGTTTTGATGCATAGGTCATTAGTATCGTTAACATGTTTCAAGCATCCATATCCATTTTTTAAAACATGTGTAGAATAATCTATTTCTTTTAAAATTCCGAGTTATTGGAGTTGAACTAGTGGAATTTCCCAAACTTGGATAACAAAAAATTTGTGTTCATTTGTGGTGTGTGAATAAATTTTCCTTACTTACATTTATTTATTGCTTTAAATTCTTTCCATATATAAACTTTAAAATTTTCATTTTGTTGTGATCTATTTGCCTTTTAACTTATTTTTTGCTTGCAAGATGAAGGGAAAGTGAAAACTCAATCTTTGATTTAAGAAAAAAGTATACATCTAAAATGGAAATGCACAATGCACAAATGTAGACAGAGATAATTCCAAAAAGTGTCTGTAATTTTTAGGGATTATAAACTCTTTTTAGTTTTTATATATCAGGTTCTACAATAGTCGGGAAAAGGGGGAGGCATGGGATTTTTAACAGAGTGTTGACTCCCAATCCATAAGTCATTCCGACAAAAAATATAGCCTGTTACGCATGATAAAACACTTTATAATCATCTATGATCATTAGGTCAGGTTTTTGTAAATGGGAAAAATACTGGCTTGTTTGACTCTGGTAAATATCCCACCGCACGTTCTCATGAGAATTTATTGTTATTCTCTTTAAAAGGTTTGGATCTGTAGGTCATTTGCATTTTTAACATGTTTAATGCATGCATATCCATTTTTTAAAACACGTGTGGAAATATCTCTTTCTTTTTAAATTCCGAGCTTTTAGGGTTGAACTAGTGGAATTTCCCAAACTTGGATAACAAAACTTTTGTGTTCATATCTGGTTTGTGAATAAATTTTCTTTACTTACATTTGTTTATTTCTTTAAATTCTTTCCATATATAAATTCTAAAATTTTCAATTTGTTGTGATCTATTTGCCTTTTATCTCTTTTTTTGCTTACGAGATGAAGGGAAAGTTAAAGTACAAGCTTTGATTTAAGAAAAAAGTATACATCTAAAATGGAAATGCACAATGCACAAATGTAGAGAGAGATAATTCCAAATAGTGTCCATAATATTTAGGGATTCTAAACTCTTTTTAGTTTTTATATATCAGGTTTTGCAATCGTTGGGAAAAGGGGAGGTGGGGGATTTTTAACTGAGTGTTGACTCCCAATCCATAAGTCATTCCTTACAAAAATATAGCCCATTATGCATGATAAATCACTTTAGAATCATCTATGATCGTTAGGTCAGCTCTTTGTAACTGTGCAAAATAATGGCATGTGTTACTCTGGTAAATATCCTACCGCAAGAATTTAATGTTATTCTCTTTAAAAGGTTTTGATCCATAGGTCATTTGTATCTTTAACATATTTCAAGCATGCATATCCATTTTTTAAAACTTGTGTAGAATAATCTCTTTCTAATAAAATTCTCAGCTCATAGGGTTGAACTAGTGGAATTACCCTAACTTGGATAACAAAAATTTTGTATTCATTTGTGGTGTGTGAATAAATTTTATTTACTTACATTTGTTTATTGCTTTAAATTATTTCCATATATAAACTCTAAAATTTTCATTTTGTTGTGATCTATTTGCCTTTTATCTCTTTTTTTTGTTTACAAGATGAAGGGAAAATGAAAACTCAAGCTTTGATTTAAGAAAAAAGTATACATCTAAAATGGAAATGCACAATGCACAAATTTAGAGAGCGATAATTCCAAAAGGTGTATGTAAATTTTAGGGATTCTAAATTCTTTTTATTTTTTATATATCAAGTTCTGCAATAGTGGGGAAAAGGGGGAGGCGGGGGATTTTTAACTGAGTGTTTATTCCCAATCCACAAGTAATTCCTAAAAAAATATATCCCGTTACGCATGATAAATCACTTTACAATCATCTATGATCGCTACATCAGCTTTTTGTAAATGGGAAAAATAATGGCTTGTTTGACTCGGGTAAATATTCCACCGCACGTTCACATAAGAATTGAATGTTATTCTCTTTAAAAAGTTTTGATCCATAGGTCATTTGCATCTTTAATATGTTTCAAGCATGCATATTCATTTTTTAAAACATGTGTAGAAATACCTCTTTCTTTTAAAATTCCGAGCAATTAGGGTTGAACTAGTGGAATTTCCCAAACTTGGATAACAAAACTTTTGTGTTCATATTTGGTGTGTGAAGAAATTTTCTTTACTAACATTAGTTTAATGCTTTGAATTCTTTCCTTACATAAAGTCTAAAATTTTCATTTTGTTGTGGTCTATTTGCCTTTTATCTCTTTTTTTCTTTATGAGATGAAGGCAAAGTGAAAACTTGCTTTGATTTAAGAAAAAAGTGTACATCTAAAATGGAAATGCACAATGCACAAATGTAGAGAGAGATAATTCCAAAAAGAGTCTATAATTGTTAGGGATTGTAAACTCTTTTTAGTTTTTATATTTGAGGTTTTACAATCATCGGGAAAAGGGGGAGGCGGGGGATTTTTAAATAAGTGTTGACTCCCAATCCATAAGTCATTCCTTACAAAAATATAGCCCGTTACACATGATAAATCACTTTACAATCACCTATGATCATTAGGTCAGCTTTTTATAAATAGGCAAAATAATAACTAGTTTGACTCGGGTAAATATCCCACTGCACGTTCACATGAGAATTTAATGTTATTCTCTTTAAAAGGTTTAGATCCATAGGTCATTTGCATCTTTAACATGTTTCCAGCAAGTATATCCATTTTTTAAAACATGTGTAGAAATATCTTTCTTATAAAATTTCGAGCTATTAGGGTTGAACTAGTGGAATTTTCCAAACTTGCATAACAAAACTTTTGTGTTCAATGTGGTGTGTGAATAAATTTTCTTTACTTACATTTGTTTATTGCTTTAAATTCTTTCCATATATAAATTCTAAAATTTTTATTTTGTTGTGATCTATTTGCCTTTTATCTCTTTTTTTGTTTACGAGATGAAGGGAAAGTGAAAACACAAGCTTTGATTTAAGAAAAAAGTTTACATCTAAAATGGAAATGCACAATGCACAAATGTAGAGAGAGATAATTCCCAAAAGTGTCTGTAATGTTTAGGGATTTTAAACTCTTTTAGTTTTTATTTTTCAGGTTTCGCAATCGTCGGGAAAAGGGGGAGGCGGGGGATTTTTATCTGAGTGTTGACACCCAATCTATGAGTCATTCCTTAAAAAAATATAGCCAGTTACACATGATAAATCACATTAAAATCATCTATGATCGCTAGGTCAGCTTTATGTAAATGGGCAAAATAATGGCTTGTTTAACTAAAGTAAAGATCCCACCGCACGTTGACATGAGAATTTAATGTTATTCTTCTGAAAAGGTTTGGATCCATAGGTCATTTGCATCTTTAACATGTTTCAAGCATGCATATAATTTTTTAAAACACGTGTAGAAAAATCTCTTTCTTATAAAATTCTGAGCTATTAGGGTTGAACTAGTGGAATTTCTCAAACTTGGATAACAAAACTTTTGTGTTCATTTGTGGTGTGTGAATAAATTTTCTTTACTTAAATTTGTTTATTGATTTGAGTTCTTTCCATACATAAACTCTAAAATTTTCATTTTGTTGTTATCTTTTTGCCTTTTATCTTTTTTTTTTGTTTACGAGATGATGGGAAAGTGAAAACTCCAGTTTTCATTTAAGAAAAAAGTATACATCTAAAATGGAAATGCACAATGCACAAATGTAGAGAGAGATAATTCCAAAAAGTGCCTATAATTTTAGGGATTGTTAACTCTTTTTAGTTTTTATATATTAGGCTCTGCAATCGTCGGGAAAAGGGGGAGGCGGGGGATTTTTAACTGACTACTAACTCCCAATGCTTAAGTCATTCCTTACAAAAATGTAGCCCGTTACGCATGGTAAATCACTATAGAATCAACTATGATCGTTAGGTCAGTTTTTTGTAAATGGGCAAAATAATGGCTTGTTTGACTTGGGTAAATATCCCACCGCACGTTCACTTGAGAATTTAATGTTATTCTCTTTAAAAGGTTTTGATCCATAGGTCATTTGCATATTTAACATGTTTCAAGCATGCATATCCATTTTTTAAAAAATGTGTAGAAAAATCTCTTTCTTACAAAATTCTGAGCTATTAGGGTTCATCTAGTGGAACTTCCCGAACTTGGATAACAAAAATTTTGTGTTCATTTGTGGTGTGTGAATAAATTTTCTTTACTTTAATTTGTTATTACTTTTAAATTTTTTCTATACATAAACTTTTCATTTTTGTTGTGATCTATTTTTGCCTTTTATCTCTTTTCTTGTTTACAAGATGAAGGGAAAGTGGAAACTCAAGTTTTGATTTAATAAAAAGGTATACATCTAAAATGCTAATGCACAATGCACAAATGTAGAGAGAGATAATTCCAAAAAGTTTCTAAAACTTTTAGGGATTGTTAACTCTTTTTATTTTTTATTTATCAAGTTTTCCAATCGTCGGGAAAAGGGGGAGGAGGGGGATATTTAACTGAGTGTTGACTCCATATCCATAAGTCATGCCTCACAAAAATATAGCCATTTACGCATGATAAATCACTTTAGAATCATCAATGTTCGTTAGGTCAGCTTTTCGTAAATTGGCAAAATAATGGCTTATTTGACTCAGGTAAATATCCCACTGCACATTCACTTGAGAATTTAATGTTATTCTCTTTAAAAGGTTTGGATTCAGAGGTCATTTGCATCTTTAACATGTTTCAAGCATGCATATCCTTTTTTTAAAACATGTGTAGAAAAATCTCTTTCTTATAAAATTCCAAGCTATTAGGGTCGAACTTGTGGGATTTCCCAAATTTGGATAACAAAACTTTTGTGTTCATTTGTGGTGTGTGATAAATTTTATTTACATACATTTCTTATTGCTTTAAATTCTTTCCATTCATAAACTCTAAAATTTTTATTTTGTTGTGTTGTATTTTTACCTTTTATCTCCTTTTTTGTTTACGAGATGAAAGGAAAGTGAAAACTCAAGTTTTGATTTAAGAAAAAAAGTATACATCTAAAATGGAAATACACAATGCACAAATGTAGAGATAAATAATTCCAAAAAGTGTCTATAATTTTTAGGGATTGTTAACTCTTTTTAGTTTTAATATATCAGGTTTTCCAATTGCCGAGAAAAGGGGGAGGCGGGGGATTTTTAACTGAGTGTTGAATCCCAATCCATAAGTCATTCCTTAAAAAAATATCGCCCATTACACATGATAAATCACTTTCCAATCATCTATGATTGTTAGGTCAGCTTTTTGTAAATGGGAAAAATAATTGTTTGTTTGACTCGGGTAAATATCCCACGACATGTTCACTTTAGAATCTAATGTTATTCTCTTTAAAAGGTTTGGATCCATAGGTCATTTGCATCTTTAACATGTTTCAAACATGATTATTCATTTTTTAAAACATGTGTTGAAAAATTTCTTTCTTATCAAATTCCAAGTTGTTAGGGTTGTACCATTGGAATTTCCCAAACTTGGGTAACAAAACTTTTGTGTTCGTTTGTGGTGTGTGAATAAATTTTCTTTGCTTACATTTGTTATTGCATTAAATTCTTTCTATACAAACTCTAAAATTTTGATTTTGTTTTGATCTAATTTTGCCTTTTATTTCTTTTTTTGTTTACGAGCTGAAAGGAAAGTGAAAACTCAAGTTTTGATTTAAGAAAACAATATACATTTAAAATGGAAATGCAAAATGCAAAAATGTGGAGAGATAATTCCAATAAGTGTCTGTAATTTTTAGGGAGTGTAAACTCTTTTTAGTTTTTATATATCAAGTTCTGCAATCGTCGGGAAAAGGGGGAGGCATGGATATTTTAACTGAGTGTTGACTCCCAATCCTTATGTCATTCCTAACAAAAATATAGCCCGTTACGTATGATAAATCACTTTACAATCATCTATGATTGTTAGATCAACTTTTTGAAAATAGGTAAAATAATGGCTTCTTTGACTCGGGTAAATATACCATCGCACGTTCACTTGAGAATTTAATGTTATTCTCTTTAAAAGGTTTGAATTCATAGGTCATTTGCATATTTAACATGTTTCAAGCATGCATATCTATTTTTTAAAACATGCGTAGAAAAATCTCTATCTTATAAAATTCCAAGCTATTATGGTTGAACTAATGGAATTTCCACAACTTGGATAGCAAAACTTTTGTATTCGTTTGTGGTGTGGGAATAAATTTTCTTTACTTACATTTTTTATTGCTTTAAAAATTCTTTCCATACATAAACTCTTAAATTTTCATTTTGATGCATTCAATTTTTGCCTATTATCTCTTTTTTTTGTTTACAAGATGAAGGGAAAGTGAAAACTCAAGTTTTGGTTTAAGAAAAAAGTATACATCTAATATAGAAATGCACAATGCACAAATGTAGAGAGAGATAATTCCAAGAAGTAAGTGTCTATAATTTTTAGGGATTATAAACTCTTGTTAGTTTTTACAAATCAGGTTTAGCAATCATCGGGAAAAGGGGGAGGCGGAGAATCTTTAACTGAGTGTTGACTCCCAATCCATAAGTCATTTCTTACAAAAATATAGGCCGTTGCGCATGATAAATCACTTTACAATCATCTATGATCGTTAGGTCAGCTTTTTGTAAATGGACAAAATAATGGCTTGTTTGACTCGGGTAAATATCCCATTGTACTTGAAAATTTAATGTTATTCGCTTTAAAAGGTTTTGATCCATAGGTCATTTGCATCTTTAACATGTGTAGAAAAATCTCTTTCTTTTAAAATTCCAAGCTATTAGGGTTGAACTTGTGGAATTTCCCAAACTTGGATAACAAAACTTTTGTTTTCATTTGTAGTGAGTGAATAAATTTTCTTTACTTACATTTGTTTATTGCTTTGAATTCTTTCCACACATAAACTCTTAAATTTTCATTTTTTTGTGATCTATTTTAGCCTTTAATCTCATTTTTTGTTTACAAAATGAAGGAAAAGTGAAAACTCAAGTTTTGATTTAAGAAAAAATTATACATCAAAAATGGGAATGCACAATGCACAATTGTAGAGAGAGGTAATTCCAAAAAGTGTCTGTAATTTTTAGGGATTGTAAACTCTTTTTAGTTTTAATATATCAGGTTTTGCAATCGTTGGGAAAAGGGGGTGGTGGGGGATTCTTAAATAAGTGTTGACTCCAAATCCATAAGCCATTCATTACAAAATTATAGCCCGTTATGCATGATAAATCACTTTACAATCATCTATGATCGTTAGGTCAGCCTTTTGTAAATGGGCAAAATAATGGCTTGTTTGACTCGGGTAAATATCCCACCGCCTGTTCACTTGAGAATCTAATGTTATTCTCTTTAAAAGGTTTCGATCCATTGGTCATTGGCATCTTTAACATGTTTCAAGCATCCATATCAATTTTTTAAAACATGTGTAGAAAATTCTATTTCTTATAAAATTCCAAGCTGTTAGGGCTGAACTCTTGGAATTTCCCAAACTTGGATAACAAAACTTTTGTGTTCAATTGTAATGTGTGAATAAATTTTATTTTCTAACATTTGTTATTGTTTTAAATTCTTTCCTTACATGAACTCTAGAATTTTCATTTTTTTGTGATCAATTAGTGCCTTTTATCTCTTTTTTTTTTTACGAGATGAAGGGAAAGTGAAAACTCATGTTTTAATTTAAGAAAAAAAGTATACATATAAAATGGAAATGCACAATGCACACATGTAGAGAGAGAGAATTCCAAAAAGTATCTGTAATTTTTTGGGATTACAAACTCTTTTTAGTTTTTATAAATTAGGTTTTGTAATCATCGGGAAAAGGGGGAGGCGGGGGATTTTTAACTAAGTGTTGACTCCCAATCCATAAGTCATTCCTTAAAAAAATATAGCCCGTTAACCATGATAAATCACAATGCAATCATCTATGATCGTAAGGTCAGCTTTTTTTAAATGGGCAAAATAATCGCTTGTTTGACTCGGGTAAACATCCCACCACTCGTTCACTTGAGAATCTAATGTTAATATCTTTAAAAGTTTTGGATCCTTAAGTCATTAGCATCTTTAACTTGTTTCAAGCATGCCAAAGATCGTAAATCAAGCAATAATTTAATTAACTACTTGCACAACAGGAAACATCAACTCTGGATTTTACCGTGATTCGTGCCTCTCTCGAGCGCCACGTAACCACGAATCCGGATTCTCAATCCTTGCGTCTAGCCCCTCTCGGGCGCCTAGAGTTAATGACAAAGATCGGATTACAATAGAATGCAGAGAATTAATTTCCTATTGTGATGATGCTAAAATTATCAACTTTGGATTTTACCGTGATTCGTGCCTCTCTCGAGCGCCACGTAACCACGAATCCGAATTCTCAATCCTTGCGTCTAGCCCCTCTCGGGCGCCTAGAGTTAAAGACAGAAATCAGATTAAAATACCAAAATCCAACCTCAATTATAATCTTACCCTAATTAACTAATTTAATCAAATATCAAGAAAAAAATCTTAAATAAACCTTAATTATCAAATCAGATTCAATTAACATTCAAAACCTAAGTTCAAACCATATAAAAAATTAAATTCAATAATGACGAATTACTCCCCTTCTTCCTCCTCTCGCTCAGGCAGCAACTCGTTCTCACGGGTGCTGCGATTTCCGGAAATTGGTGGCGTCGGGTAGCAATAGTGAGTGGCCGGAGATAGAGACGACGCCGGCGACGACGGTTAGAAGCCGACGGACGGAGGTAACGTCCGGCAAAGAATGAAACAGAGCTAACGTTCTCCAACCGGCTCTTTTGAGTTTCGGTTGGAGTCGGAATAGCTCCGGGACTGGTCGAAAATACGTAACCGACGCCGGAGGATGGTCGGAAAGAATAAGTGGCACCGGAGAAGCCCTCTCGGATCCCCTCCCGGCCTGGTGAGCAAAAAATAGCACTGTCGAAATCACCTCGACGGAGACTCTCTCGAGCTCTCCTCGGGGTTGTTCTCGGTTGCTGGACGGCGGTGGACGGCGATGGACAACGGTGGCCCGGCGAACAGTGGTGGGGAACTCCTCTCGGATCCTCCCCTGTTTTGGTCGACGGTGCTCCTCTATTTTTCGATACTCTCTTTCTCTTTTCCTTTCACGCTCCTCCTCCCTCTCATGTCAGAATATGGCATCTATCACAGTTTTTATAAAACCTGTGTAGAAAAATCTCTTTCTTATAAAATTCCAAGCAATTAGGGTTGAACTAGTGGAATTTCCCAAACTTGGATAACTAAACTTTCGTGGTGTCAAAATAAATTTTCTTTACTTACATTTTTTATTACTTTAAATTGTTTCCATACATAAACTCTAAAATTTTCATTTTGTTGAGATCTATTTTTGACTTTTATCTCTTGTTTTGTTTGCGAGATGAAGGGAAAGTGAAACCTCCAGTTTTGATTTAAGAAAAAAGTATACATCTAAAATTGAAATGCACAATGCAAAAATGTAGAGAGCGATAAATAATAAAAGTGTCTATAATTTTTAGGGTTTGTAAACTCGTTTTAGTTTTTATATATTAGGTTTTGCAATCGTAGGGAAAAGGGGGAGACAAGGGATTTTAAATTGAGTGTTGACTCCCAATCCATATGTCATTCCTTACAAAAATATAGCCCATTACTCATGATAAATCACTTTACAATCATCTATGATCGTTCGATCCGCCTTTGGTAAATGGAAAAAATAATGGCTTGTTTGACTCGGGTAAATATCCCACTGCACGTTCATTTGAGAATCTAATGTTATTCTCTTTAAAAGGTTTGGATCCTTAGATCATTTGTATCTTTAACATGTTTAGAGCATGCATATGCATTTTTTAAAACATGTGTAGAAAAATTTCTTTCTAATAAAATTCCAAACTATTAGGTTTGAACTAGTGGAATTTCCCAAACTTGTATAACAAAACTTTTGTGTTGATTTCTGGTGTGTGAAGAAATTTTCTTTACTAATATTAGTTATTGCTTTAAATTTTTTCCATACATCAACTCTAAAATTTTCATTTTGTTGTGATCTATTTGCCTTTTTTCTCTTTTTTTTTTACGAGTTGAAGGGAAAGTGAAAAATCAATTTTTGATTTAAGAAAAAAGTATACATCTAAAATGGAAATGCACAATGCACAAATATAGCGAGAGATAACGCTAAAAAGTGCCTATAATTTTTAGGGATTGTAAACTCTTTTTTGTTATTATATATAAGGTTTTGCAATCGTCAAGAAAAGGGGGAGGTGGGGGACTTTTAACGGACTGTTGACTCCCAATCCATAAGCCATTCCTTACAAAAATATAGCCCTTATGCATGATGAATCACTTTACAATCATCTAGAATCGATAGGTCAGGTTTTTGTAAATGGTCAAAATAATGGTTTGTTTGACTCGGGTAGTATCCCACCGCACGTTTACTTGAAAATCTAATGTTATTCACTTTAAAAGATTTGGATCCATAGGTCATTTTCTTGTTTAAAATGTTTGAAGCATGCATATCCATTTTTAAAAACATGTGTAGAAAAATTTCTTTCTTATAAAATTCCAAGCTATTAAGGTTGAATTAGTGGAATTTCCGAAACTTGGATAACAAAACTTTCGTGTTCATTTGTGGTGCGTGAATAATTTTTTTTACTTACATTTGTTTAGTGCTTTAAATTCTTTCCATTCATAAACTCTAAAATTTTCATTTTGTTGTGATCTATTTGCCTTTTATCTCTTTTTTATTTTTTGTTTACGAGATGAAGGAAAAGTGAAAGCTCAATTTTTTATTTAAGAAAAAAGTATACATCTAAAATGGAAATGCACGATGCACAAATGTAGAGAGAGATAATTACAAAAAGTGACAGTAATTTTTAGGGATTGTAAACACATTTTAGTTTTTATATATCAGGTTCAGCAATCGTCGGGAAAAGGGGGAGGTGAGCGATTTTTAACTGAGTGTTGACCCCAAACCCATAACCATTATTCATGATAAATTACTTTACAATTATCTATGATCGTTAGGTTAGCTTTTTGTAAATGGGCGAAATAATAGCTAATTTGACTCGGGTAAATATCCCACCACATGTTCACTTGAGAATTTAATGTTATTCTCTTTATAAGGTTTGGATCCATAGGTCATTTGCTTCTTTAACATGTTTCAAGCAAGCATATCCTTTTTTTAAAACATGTGTACAAAATTTCCTTCTTATAAAATTCCAAGCTATTAGGGTTGAACTAGTCGAATTTCCCAAACTTGGATAACAAAAATTTTGAGTTCATTTGTGCTGTGTAATTAAATTTTCTTTACTTAAATTTGTTATTGCTTTAAATTCTTTCAATACATAAACTCTAAAATTTTCATTTTGTTGTGATCTATTTGCCTTTTATCTCTTTTTGTGTTTACGAGATGAAGGGAAAGTGAAAAGTCAAGTTTTGATTTAAGAAAAAAGTTTTGATTTAAGAAAAAAGTATACATGTAAAATGGAAATGCACAATGTAAATAAGTATAGAGGCATAATTCCAAAAAGTGTCTGGAATTTTTAGGGATTGTAAACTCTTTTTAGTTTTTATATATCAGGTTCTGTAATCGTCGGGATATGGGGGAGGTGGGGGATTTTTAACTGAGTGTTGACACCCAATCCATATGTCATTCCTTACAAAAATATAGCTCATTACACATGATAAATCACTTTACAATCATCTATGACCATTAGGTCAGCTTTTTGTAAATGGGAAAAATAATGGCTTGGTTGACTCGGGTAAATATCCCACCGCATGTTCAATTGAGAATTTAATGTTGTTCTCTTTAAAATGTTTACATCCAAAGGTCTTTTGAATCTTTAACATGATTCAAGCATGCATATCCATTTTTTAAAACATTTGTAGAAAAATCTCTTTCTTATTAAATTCCGAGCACTTATGATTGAACTGGTGGAATTTCCAAAACTTGGATAACAAAACTTTTGTGTTCATTTTTGGTAGGTCAATAAATTTTCTTTACTCAAATTTGTTTATTGTTTTAAATTCTTTCCATATAAAAACAATAAAATTTTGATTTTTTTGTGATTTATTAGACTTTTATTTTTATTTTTTTTGTCTACGCGATGATGAGAAAGTGAAAACTTGTGTTTTGATTTAAGAAAAAAATATACATCTAAAATGGAAATGCAAAATGCATAAATGTAGAGAGAGATAATTCAGAAAAGTGTCTGTAATTTTTGGGATTGTAAACTCTTTTTGGTTTTTATATTTTAGGTTCTACAATCGTCAGGAAAAGTGGGAGGTGGGGAATTTTTAACTAAGAGTTTTCTCCCAATCCATAAGTCATTCCATGCAACAAATAGCCCGTTACGCATGAAAAATCACTTTACAATCATCTATGATCATTAGGTCAGTTTTTTGTAAATGGGAAAAAAATGGCTTTGTTTGACTTGGGTAAAAATCCCAGCACACGTTCACTTGAGAATTTAATGTTATTCTCTTTATAAGGTTTGGATCCATACGTCATTTGCATCTTTAACATGTTTCAAGCATGCATATCCATTTTTTAAAACATGTATAGAAAAATCTCTTCCTTATAAATTTCGAGCAATAAGTGTTGAACTAGTGGAATTTCCCTAACTTGGATAACAAAACTTTTGTGTTCATTATTGGTGTGTGAAGAAATTTTCTTTAATTTCATTTTTTTATTTCTTTAAATTCTTTCCATACATAAACTCTAAAATTTTCATTTTATTTGTGATCTATTTGCCTTTTATCTCTTTTTTTTGTTTACGAGATGAAGGGAAAGTGAAAACTCAAGTTTTTATTTAAGAAAAAAGAATACATCTAAAATGGAAATGCACAATGCACAAATGTAGAGAGAGATAATTCCAAACAAGTGTTTGTAATTTTTAGGGATTGTACACTCTTTTAAGTATTAATATATTAGGTTCTGCAATCGTCGGGAAAAGGGGGAGGAGGGGATTTTTTACTGAATGTTGAATCCCAATCCATAAGTCATTCCTTACAAAAATATAGCCCGTTACGCATGATAAATCACGTTACAATCATCTATGATCGTTAGGTCAACTTTTCTTAAATGGGCAAAATATTGGCTTGTTTGACTCGGGTAAATATCATACCGCACGTTCACTTGAGAATTTAATGTTATTCTCTTTAAAAGGTTTGGATCCATAGGTCATTTGAATCTTTAACATGTTTGAAGCATGCATATCCATTTTTTAAAACATGTGTAGAAAAATCTTTCTTATAAAATTCCGAGCTCTTAGGGTTGAACTAGTGGAATTTACCAAACTTGGATAAAAAAATATTTGTGTTCATTTGTGGTGTGTGACTAAATTTTCTTTGCTTAAATTTGTTTATTGCTTTAAATTCTTTCCATATATAAATTCTAAAATTTTCATTTTGTTGTGACCTATTTGCCTCTTATCTCTTTTTTTTTTTTTATTTATGAGATGAAGGGAAAGTGAAAACTCAAGTTTTTATTGAAGAAAAAAGTATACATCTAAAATGGAAATGCGTAATGCACAAATTTAGGGAGAGATAATTCCAAAAAGTGTCCAAAATTTTTAAGGATTGTAAACTTTTTTTTATTTTTATATATTAGGTTTTGCAATCGTCGGGGAAAGGGGGAGGCGGGGGATTTGTAACTGAGTGTTGACTCCCAATCCATAAGTCATTCCTTACAAAAAAATAGCCCGTTACACATGATAAATCACTTTACAATCATCTATGATCGTTAGGTCAGCTTTTTGTAAATGGGCAAAATAATGGCTTGTTGGACTCGCGTAAATATCCCACCGCACGTTCACTTGAGAATTAAATGTTATTCTCTTTAAAAGGTTTGGATCCAGAGGTCATTTGAATCTTTAACATGTTTCATTGCCTGCATATCCATTTATTAAAATATGAATAGAAAAATCTCTTGCTTATAAAATTTCGAGCTATTTGGGTAGAAGTTGTGGATTTTCCGAAACATGGATAACAAAATTTTTTTGTTCATTTGTGGTGTGTGAATAAATTTTCTTTAGTTACATTTGTTTATTGCTTTAAATTCTAGCCATACATAAACTCTAAAATTTTTATGTTGTTGTAATCTATTTGCCTTTTATCTCTTTTTTTTTTTTTACTAGATGAAGGGAAAGTGAAAACTCAAGTTTTGAATTAAGAAAAAATTATACCTCTAAGATGGAAATGCACAATGCACAAATGTAGAGAGTGTTAATTCCAAAAAGTGTATGTAATTTTTAGGGAGATTAAACTCTTTTTAGTTTATATATATCAGGTTTTGCTAACGTCGGGAAAAGGGGGAGATGGTGGATTTTTAACTGAGAGTTGACTACCGATCCATAATTCATTCCTTAAAAAAATAGTCCGGTATGCATGATTAATCACTTTACAATCGTCAATGATCATTAGGTCAGCTTTTTTTAAATGGGCAAAATAATGGCTTGTTTGAATCGGGTAAATATCCCACCACACCATCACTTGAGAATTTAATGTTATTCTCTTTAAAAGGTTTGGATACATAGGTCATTTGCATCTTTAACATGTTTCAAGCATGCATATCCATTTTATAAAACATGTGTACAAAAATATCTTTCTTATAAAATTATGAGCTATTAGGGTTGAAGTTGTGGAATTTCCCAAACTTGGATAGCAAATATTTTGTGTTCATTTTTGGTGTGTGAATAAATTTTCTTTACTTACATTTCTTTGTTTCTTTAAATTCTTTCCATACATAAACTCAAAAATTTTCATTTTTTTGTGATCTATTTGGATTTTATCTCTTTTTTTTGTTTTTGAAATGAAGGGAAAGTGAATACTCAAGTTTTGATTTAAGAAAAAACTATACATCAATAATGGAAATGCACAATGCACAAATGTAGAGTGAGGTAATTCCAAAAGTGTCAGTAATTTTAAGGGATTATAAACACCTTTTACTTTTTATATATCAGGTTCTTCAATCTGTGGGAAAAGGGGGAGGTGGGTGATTTTTAACTGAGTGTTGACTCCCAATCCATTAGTCATTCCTTAAAAAAACTATAGCCCATTACACATGATAAATCACTTTAAAATCATCTTCTTTTTTCCTTTTTTCTCTTTTTTTTGGTTTACGAGATGAAGGGACAGTGAAAAATCAAGTTCTTATTTAAGAAAAAAGTATACATCTAGAATGGAAATTCACAACGCACAATTGTAGAGAGAGATAATTCCAAAATGTGTCTATAATTTTTAGGGATTGTAAACTCTTTTTAGTTTTTATATATCAGGTTCTTCAATCATCGGGAAAAGGGGGAGGTGGGGGATTTTTAACCGAGAGTTGAATGCCAATCCATAAGTCATTCCTTTAAAAATATAGCCTATTACGCATGATAAATCACTTTACAGTCATCTATGATCGTTAGGTTAGTTTTTTGTAAATGGGCAAAAATTTGCTTGTTTGACTCGCGTAAATATCCCACCCCACGTTCACTTGAGAATTTAATGTTATTCTCTTTAAAAGGTTTGGATCCATAGGTCATTTGCATCATTAACATGTTTCAAGCATGCATATCCATTTTTTGAAACATGAGTAGAAAAATCTCTTTCTTATAAAATTCGGAGCTCTTAGGGTTAAACTAGTGGAATTTCCCAAACTTGGATAACAATACTTTTGTGTTCATTTATGGTGTGTGAATAAATTTTCTTTACTTAAATTAGTTTATTGCTTTAAACCTTTCCATACATAAACTATAAAAGTTTCAATTTGTTGTGATCTATTTGCCTTTTATCTCTTTTTTTTTTTTACGAGGTGATGGGAAAGTGAAAACTCAAATTTTGATTTAAGAAAAAAGTATACATCTAAAATGGAAATGCATAATGCACAAAAGTAGAGAGAGAAAATTCCAAAAAGTGTCTGTAATTTTTAGGGATTGTAAACTCTTTTTAGTTTCTATATATCACATTCTGCAATCGTCAGGAAAAATCGGAGGCGGGGGATTTTTAACTGAGAGTTGACTCCCAATCCATAAGATATTCCTTAAAAAATATAGCATGTTACACATGATAAATCACTTTACTATCCTCAATGATCGTTAGGTTAGCATTTTGTAAATGGGCAAAATAATGGCTTGTTTGACTTGGGTAAATATCCCACCGCACGTTCACTTGAGAATTTAATGTTATTCTCTTTCAAAGGTTTGGATCCATAGGTCATTTGCATCTTTAACGTGTTTCAAGCATGCATATCCATTTTTTAAAACATGTGTAGAAAAATCTTTTTCTTATAAAATTCTAAGCTATTAGGGCAGAACTAGTGGAATTTCCCTAACTTGGATAACAAAACTTTTGTGTTCATTTGAGGTGTGTGAATAAATTTTATTTAATTACATTTCTTTATTGCTTTAAATTATTTCATACATAAACTCTAAAGTTTCATTTTGTTGAGATCTATTTGCCTTTTATGTCTTTTTTTTGTTTTCGAGATGAAGAGAAAGTGAAAACTCAAGTTTTGATTTAAGAAAAAAAGTATACATCTATTATGTAAATTAACAATGCACCAATATAGCTAGAAATAATTACTAAAAGTGTCAGTAATTTTTAGGGAATGGAAACACTTTTCAGTTTTATATATATCAGGATCTGCAATCATCGGGAAAAGGGGGAGACGAGGGATTTTTAAATGAGTGTTGAATCCCATTCCATAAGTCATTCGTTACAAAAATATAGCCCCATTACGCATGATAAATCACTTTACAATCATCTATGATCGTTAGATCAGCTTTTTGTAAATGGGCAAAATAATGTCCAGTTTAACTCGGGTAAATATCCCCCCGCACGTTCACTTGAGAATTTAATGTTATTCTCCTTAAAAGGTTTGGATCCATAGGTCATTTGCATCTTTAACATGTTTCAACCATGCGTATCCATTTTTTAAAAAATGTGTGGAAAAATCTCTTTCTTATTATATTCCGAGCAATTAGGGTTGAACTAGTGGAATTTCCCAAACTTGGATAACAAAACTTTTGTGTTCATTTGTGGTGTATGAATAAATTCTCTTTACGGACATTTGTTCATTGCTTCAAATTCTTTATATACATAAACGCAAAAATTTTCATTTTGTTGTGATCTATTTGCCTTTTATCTATTTTTTTTTTGTTTACATGAAAAGGGAAATTGAAAACTCAAGTTTTGATTTAAGAAATAAGTATACATCTAAAATGGAAATGCACAATGCACAAATGTAAAGAGAGATAATTCCAAAAAAGTGTCTTTAATTTTTAGGGTTTGTCAACTTTTTTATTTTTTATATATTATGTTCAGCAATAGTCGGGAAAAGGGGAAGGCGGGGGATTTGTAACTGAGTAGTGGCTCCCAATCCATATGTCATTCCATAAAAAAATGTAGCCCGTTACGCATGATAAACCACTTTACAATCATCTATGATCGTTAGGACTGCTTTTCGTAAATCGGCAAAATTTTGGCTTGTTTTACTAGGGTAAATATCCCACCACACGTTCACTTGAGAATTTAATGTTATTCTCTTTAAAAGGTTTGGATCCATAGGTCATTTGTATCTTTAACATGTTTCAATCATGCATATCCATTTTTTAAAACATGTAAAGAAAAATCTCTTTCTTATAAAATTCCGATCTATTGGGGTTGAATTAGTGGAATTTCACAAACTTGGATAAAAAAACTTTTGTGTTCATTTGTGGTGTGTGAATAAATTTCCTTTACATACATTTTTTTATTGCTTCAAATTCTTTCCATACCTAAACTTTTAAATTTTCATTTTCTTGTGATCTATTTGCCTTCTATCTCTTTTTTTTTGTTTATGAGATGAAGGGAAAGTGAAAACTCAAGTTTTTATTTAACAAAAAAGTATACATCTAAAATGGAAATGCACAAATGTGGAGAGTGAAAATTCCAAAAAGTGTTTGTAATTTTTAGGGAATGCAAACTCTTTTTAGTTTCTATATATTAGGTTATGCAATTGTGATAAAAGGGAAGGGATATTTAACTGAGTGGTGACTCCCAATCCATATGTAACTACTTACCAAAATATAGCCCCGTTACGCAGGATAAATCACTTTACAATCATCTATGATAGTTAGGTCAACTTTTTGTAAATGGGCAAAATAATGGTTTGTTTGACTTGGGTAAATATCCCACCGCACATTCACTAGAGAATTTAATCTTATTCTCTTTAAAAGGTTTGGATCTATAGGTCATTTGCATCTTTAACATGTTTCAAGCATGCATATCCATTTTTTAAAACATGTGTAGAAAAATTTCTTTCTTATAAAATTCCAAGCTATTAGGGTTGAACTAGTGGAATTTCTCAAACTTGGATAACAAAAATTTTGTGTTCATTTGTGGTGGATGAATAAATTTTATTTACTAATATTTTTTATTTCTTTAAATTATTTCCATAAATAAATCTAAAATTTTCATTGTGTTGTTATTTATTTTCCTTGTATCTCTTTTTTTTTGTTTACGAAATTAAGGGAAAGTGAAAAATCAAGTTTTGATTTAAGAAACAAGTAAACATCTAAAATGGAAATGTAACATGCACAAAAATAGAGAGAGATAATTCCTAAAAGTGTCTGTAATTTTTAGGGATCGTAAACTCTTTTTAGTTTCTATATATTAGGTTCTGCAATCGTGGGGAAAAGGGGGAGGCGGAGGATTTTTAACAGAGACTTGACTCCCAATCCATAAGTCATTCCTTAAAAAAAGATAGCCCGTTATGCATGATAAATCACTTTACAATTATCTGTGATCGTAAGGTCAGCTTTTTGTAAATGGGCAAAAAATGGCTTGTTTGATTGGGTAATATCCCACTGCATGTTCACTTGAGAATTTAATGTTATTTTCTTTAAAAGGATTGGATCCATAGGTCATTTGCATCTTTAACATGTGTAGAAAATGCATATCCATTTTTTAAAACATGTGTAGAAAAATTTCTTTCTTATAAAATTCCGAGCTATTAGGGCTGAGCTAGTGGAATTTCCCAAACTTGGATAAAAAGCTTTTGTGTTCATTTGAAGTGTGTGAATAAATTTTCTTTTTTTAATTTTGTTTATTGCTTTAAATTATATCCATACATAAACTCCAAAATTTTCATTTTGTTGTGAACTATTTACCTTTTATCTTTTTTTTTTGTTTACGAGATGAATGTAAAGTGAAAACTCAAGTTTAAATGGAAATTCACAACGCACAAATGTAGAGAGAAATAATTCCAAAAAGTCTCTTTAATTTTTAGGGATTGTAAACTGTTTTTAGTTTTTATATATCAGGTTCTGCAATCATCAGGAAAAGGGGGAGGCTGGGGATTTTTAACTGAGTGTTGAATGCCAATCCATAAGTCATTCCTTACAAAAATATTGCCCGTTACACATGGTAAATCACTTTATAGTCATCTATGATCATTAGGTTAGGTTTTTGTAAATTGGTAAAATAATGGCTAGTTTGACTCAGGTAAACATCCCAATGCACGTTCACTTGAGAATTTAATATTATTCTATGTAAAAGGTTTGGATCCATAAGTCATTTGCATCTTTAACATGTTTCAATCATGCATATCCATTTTTTAAAACATGTGTAGAAAAATCGCTTTCTTATAAAATTCCAAGCTATTAGGGTTGAACTAGTGGAATTTCCCAAATTGGGATAACAAAACTTTTGTGTTCATTTGTGGTGTGTGAATATATTTTCTTTAATTAATTTTTTTTATTTCTTTAAATTATATAAATGCATGAACTCTAAAATTTTCATTTTGTTGTGATCTATTTGCCTTTTACCTCTTTTTTTTGTTTACGAGATGAAGGAAAAGTGAAAACTCAAGTTTTGAATTAAGAAATAAGTATACATCTAAAATGGAAATGCACAATGAAAAAATGTAGAGAGAGAAATTCCAAAAAGTGTTTTTAATTTTTATGGATTCTCAATTCTTTTTATTTTTTGTATTTCAGGTTTAGCAATCGACGGGAAAAGGGTGAGGAGGGGGATTTTTAACTGAGTGTTGGTTGCCAATCCATATGTCATTCCTTAATAAATATAGCCTGTTACGCTTGGTAAATCACTTTACAATCATCTATGATTGTTAGGTCAAGTTTTTGTAAATGGGCAAAATTATGGCTTGTTTGACTTGGGTAAATATCCCATGCATGTTCACTTGATAATTTAGTGTTATTCTCTTTAAAAGGTTTGGATCCATAGGTCATTGTCATCTTTAACATGTTTCAAGCAAGCATATCCATTTTTTAAAACATGTGTAGAAAAATCTCTTTCTTATATAATTCCGAGCTATTAGGGTTGAGCTAGTGGAATTTCCCAAACTTGCATAACAAACATTTGTGTTCATTTATGGTGTGTGAATAAATTTTCTTTATTTAAATTTGTTTATTGCATTAAATTATTTCCATACATAAACTCTAACATTTTCATTTTGTTGTGAAGTATTTGCCTCTTATCTCTTTTTTTTTGTTTACGAGATGAAGGGAAAGTGAAACCTCAATTTTTGATTTAAGAAAAAAGTATTCATCTATAATGGAAATTCACAATGCACAAACGCAGAGAGAGATAATTCCAAAAAGTGTCCATAATTTTTAGGGATTGTAAACTCTTTTTATTTTTTATATATCAGGTTTTGCAATCGTCGGGAAAAGGGGTAGGCTAGGGATTTTTAACAGAGTGTTGAATGCCAAGCTATTGGGGTTGAACTAGTAGAATTTCACAAAACTTAGATAACAAAACTTTTGTGTTCATTTGTGGTGTTTTAATAAATTTTATTTATTTTCATTTGTTGATTTCTTTAAATTCTTTTCATACCTAAACACTAAAATTTTCATTTTGGTTTCATCTATTTCCCTTTTATCTCTTTTTTTTGTTTACGAAATGAAGGGAAAGTGAAAATTCTAGTTTTGATTTAACAAAAAATTTTACATCTAAAATGGAAATGCACAATGCACAAATGTAGAGAGAGATAATTCCAAAAAGTGTTTATAATTTTTAAAGTTTGTAAACTCTTTTTAGTTTTCATATATATGGTTTTGCAATCGTCGGGAAAAGGGGGAGGCGGGGGATTTTTAACTGAGTGTTGATTCCCAATCCATAAGTCATTCCTTGCAAAAATGTAACCCCGTTACGCATGATAAATCTCTTTACAATCATCTTTGATCGTTAGGTCAGCTTTTTGTAAATGGGCAAAATAATGGCTTGTTCGACTCATGTAAATATCCCACCGTACGTTCACTTGAGAATTTAATGTTATTCTTATTAAAAGGTTTGGATCCATGGGTCATTTGCTTCATTAACATGTTTCAAGCATGGAAATCAATTTTTTAAAACATGTGTAGAAAAAAATCTTTCTTACCAAATTCCGAGCTATTAGGGTTGAACTAGTGGAATTTCCCAAACTTGGGTAACAAAACTTTTGTGTTCATTTGTGGTGTATGAATAAATTTTCTTTACATACATTTGTTTATTGCTTTAAATTCTTTCCATACATAAACTCTAAAATTTTCATTTTGGTATGATCTAATTGCCTCGTATCTTTTTTTTTGTTTACGAGTTGAAGGGAAAGTGAAAACTAAAGTTTTGGTTTAAGAAAAAAGTATACATCTCAAATGGAAATGCACAATGCACAAATGTGGAGAGAGATAATTCCAAAAAGTGTATCTCATTTTTCGGGATTGTAAACTCTTTTTAGTTTCTATATATCTGGTTCTGCAATGGTCGGGAAATGGGGGAGGCGAGGGATTTTTAACTGAGAGTTGACTCTGTCATTTCTTAAAAAAATATAGCCCGTTACGCATGATAAATCACTTTACAATCATCTATGATGGTTAGGTAATCTTTTTGTAAATGGGCAAAATAATGGCTTGTTTGACTCGGGTAAATATCCCACCGCACGTTCACTTGTGAATTTAATGGTATTCTGTTTAAAAGGTTTTGATCCATAGGTCATTTGCATCTTTAACATGTTTCAAGCATGCATATCTATTTTTTAAAACTTGTGTTGAAAAATCTCTTCCTTATAAAATTCCGAGCTATTAGGGTTGAGCAAGCGGAATTTCCAAAACTTAGAGAAAAAACTTTTGTGGTCATTTGTGAAGTGTGAATAAATTTTCTTTATTTACATTTTTTTAAAGCTTTAAATTATTTCCATAAATACATTTTAAAATTTTGATTTTGTTGTGAACAAGTTGCTTTTTATCTTTTTTTTTTTTTTGTTTATGAGATAAAGGAAAAGTGAAAACTCAAGTTTTTATTTAAGTAAAAGGTATACATATATAATGGAAATTCACAATGCACAAATGTAGAGAGAAATAATTCCAAAAAATGTCAACAATTTTTAGGGATTATAAACAGTTTTCTGTTTTTATATATCAGGTTCTACAATCGTCAGGAAAAGGGGGTGGCGGGGGATTTTAAACTGACTGTGTAATGCCAATCAATCAATCATTCCTTAAAAAAATATAGCCTGTTACACAAGATAAATCACTTTACAATCATCTATGATCGTTAGGTCAGCTTTTTGTAAATGGGAAAAATAATTGCTTGTTTGACTCGGGTAAATATCCCACCTCACGTTCACTTGAGAATTTAATGTTTTTCTCTTTAAAAGGTTTGGATCCATAGGTCTTTTCTATCTTTAACATGTTTCAAGCATGGATATCCATTTTTTAAAATATGTGTAGAAAAATCTATTTCTTATAAAATATCGAGCTATTAGGGTGGATCTAGGGAAATTTCCCAAACTTGGATAACAAACTTTTGTGGTCATTTGTGGTGTGTGAATAAATTTTCTTAATTTAAATTTGTTTATTTCTTTAAATTATTTCCATACCTAAACTCTAAAATTTTGATTTTGTTGTGAACTATTTTCCTTTTATCTCTTTTTTTTTACGAGTGAAGGGAAAGTGAAACACAAGTTTTGAATTAAGAAAAAAATATATCTATAATGGAAATTCACAATGAAAAAATGTAGAGAGAGATAATTCCAAAATGTTTCTGTAAGTTTTAGGGATTGTAAACTGTTTTCAGTTCTTATATATCAGGTTTTGCAATCGTCGGGAAAAGGGGGAGGCATGGGATTTTTAACTGAGTATTGAATGCCAAACCGTAAGTCATTCCTTACAAAAATTTAGCCCGTTATGACAAATCACTTTACAATCATCTTTGATCGTTAGGTTAGCTTTTCGTAAATGGGCAAAATACTGGCTAGTTTGACTCAGTTATATATGCCACCGCACATTCACTTGAGAATTTCATATTATTCTCTTTAATAGGTTTGGATCCATAGGTCATTTGCATCTTTAACATTTTTGAAGCATGCATACCCAATTTTTAAAACATGTGTAGAAAAATCTCTTTCTTATAAAATTCTATGGTATTAGGGTTAAGCTAGTAGAATTTCCCAAATTTGGATAACAAACTTTGTGTTCATTTGAGGTGTGTGAATAAATTTTCTTTATTTACATTTTTTTATTGCTTTAAATTATTTCTATACATAAACTCTAAAATTTTAATTTTGTTGTGAACTATTTGCCTTTTATCACTTTTTTTCTTGTTTACCATATGAAGGCAAAGAGAAAAAACAAGTTTTGATTTCTAAAAATAGTATACAACTATAATGGAAATTCACAATACACAAATGTGGAGAGTGATAATTCCAAAAAGTGTTTTTAATTTTTAGCGATTGTACTCTTTTTAGTTTTTATGTATCAGGTTCTGCAATTGTGGAAAAGGGGCCCCGTTATGCATGATAAATCACTTTACAATCATCTATGATAGTTAGGACAACTTTTTGTAAATGGGCAAAATAATTGTTTGTTTGACTCGGGTAAATATCCCACAGCACGTTCACTTGAGAATTTAATGTTATTCTCTTTAAAAGGTTTGGATGAATAGGTCATTTGCATCTTTAACATGTTTCAAGCATGCATATCCATTTTTTAAAACACGTGTAGAAAAATCTCTTTCTTATAAAATTCCAAGCTATTAGGGTTGAACCAGTGGAATTTCCCAAACTTGGTTAACAAAACTTTTGTGTCATTTTTGGTGTATGAATAAATTTTCTTTAATAATATTTGTTTATTTCTTTAAATTATTTCCATAAATAAACTCTATAATTTTCATTTTGTTGTTATCTATTTGCCTTTTATCTCTTTTTTTTGTTTACGAGATGAAGGGAAAGTGAACACTCAAGTTTTGATTTAAGAAAAAACTAAATTACGAAAATGGAAATGTAACATGTACAAAAGTAGAGGGAGATAATTCCTAAAAGTGTCTATAATTTTTAGGGATTGTAAACTCTTTTTAGTTTCTATATATTAGGTTCGGCAATCGTGGGGAAAAGGGGGAGGCGGAGGATTTTTAACTGAGACTTGACTCCCAATCCATAAGTCATTCCTTAAAAAAAGATACCCCGTTATGCTTGATAAATCAGTTTACAATCATCTATGATCGTTAGGTCAGCTTTTTATAAATGGGAAAATTAATGGCTTGTTTGACTTGGGTAAATATCCCACCGCACTTTCATTTGAGAATTTAATGTTATTCTCTTTAAAAGGTTTGGATCCATAGGTCATTTGCATCTTTAACATGTTTCAAACATGCATATCCATTTTTTCAAACATGTGTAGAAAAATCTCTTTCTTATAAAATTTTGAGCTATTAGGGTTGAGCAAGTGGAGTTTCCTAAACTTGGATAAAAAACTTTTGTGTTCGTTTGAAGTGTGTGAATAAATTTTCTTTTTTTGCTTTTGTTTATTGCTTTAAATTATATCGATACATAAACTCTTAAATTTTCATTTTGTTGTGAACTATTTGCCTTTTCTTTTTCTTTTTTGTTTACGAGATGAAGGTAAAGTGAAAACTCAAGTTTTAATTTAAGAAAAATGTATACATCTGTAATGGAAATTCACAACGCACAAATGTAGAGAGAGATAATTCCAAAAAGTCTTTGTAATTTTTAGGGATTGTAAACTGTTTTTTAGTTTTTATATATCAGGTTCTGCAATCATCGGGAAAAGGGGGAGGCTGGGGATTTTTAACTGAGTGTTGAATGCCAATCCATAAGTCATTCCTTACAAAAATATAGCCCGTTACACATGGTAAATCACTTTATAGTCATCTATTATCGTGAGGTCAGCATTTTCTAAATGGGGCTAGTTTGACTCAGGTAAACATCCCAATGCACGTTCACTTGAGAATTTAATATTATTCTATTTAAAAGGCTTGGATCCATAGGTCATTTGCATCTTTTAGATGTTTCAATCATGCATATCCATTTTTTAAAACATGTGTAGAAAAATCTCTTTCTTATAAAATTCCGAGCTATTAGGTTGAACTAGTGGAATTTCCCAAACTTGGATAACAAAACTTTTGTGTTCATTTGTGGTGTTTGAATATATTTTATTTATTTACATTTGTTTCTTTCTTTAAATTCTATACATGCATGAACTCTAAAATTTTCATTTTGTTGTGATCTATTTGCCTTTAATCTCTTTTTTTTGTTTACGAGATGAAGGGAAAGTGAAAACTCAAGTTTTGTATTCAGAAATAAGTATAAATCTAAAATGGAAATGCACAATGCAAAAATGTAGAGAGAGGTAATTCCAAAAAGTGTCTTTAATTTTTGGGGATTCTCAACTCTTTTTATTTTTTATATTTCAGGTTCAGCAATCGACGGGAAAAGGGTGAGGTGGGAGATTTTTAACTGAGTGTTGGCTCCCAATCCATATGTCATTCCTTAAAAAAATATAGCCCGTAATGCATGATAAATCACTTTACAATCATCTATGATCGTTAGGTCATGTTTTTGTAAATGGGCAAAATTATGGCTTGTTTGATTCGGGTAAATATCCCATCGCACGTTCACTTGATAATTTAGTGTTATTCTGTTTAAAAGGTTTGGATCCATAGGTCATTGTCATCTTTAACATGTTTCAAGCAAGTATATCCATTTTTTAAAACATGTGTAGAAAAATCTCTTTCTTATATAATTCCGAGCTATTAGGGTTGAGCTAGTGGAATTTCCCAAACTTGCATAACAAACATTTGTGTTCATTTGTGGTGTGTGAATAAATTTTCTTTATTTATATTTGTTTATTGCCTTAAATTATTTCCATACATAAACTCTACAATTTTTATTTTGTTGTGCACTATTTGCCTTTTATCTCTTTTTTTTTTTTGTTTACGAGATGAAGGGAAAATGAAAACTCAAGTTTTGATTTAAGAAAAAAGTATACATCTATAATGGAAATTCACAATGCACAAATGCAGAGAGAGATAATTCCAAAAAGTGTCTGTAATTTTTAGGGATTGTAAACTCTTTTTAGTTTTTATATATCAGGTTCTACAATCGTCAGGAAAAGGGGTAGGCTGGGGATTTTTAACTGAGTGTTGAATGCCAATCCATAAGTCATTATTTAAAAAAATATAGTCGGTTAGACATGATAAATCACTTTACAATCATCTGTGATCGTTACGTCAGCTTTTTATAAATGGGGAAAGTAATGGCTAGTTTGTATCAGGTAAATATTCTACCGCACGTTCACTTGAGAATTTAATGTTATTATCTTTAAGTGATTTGGATCCATAAGTCATTTGCATATTTTACATGTTTCAAGCATGCATATCCATTTTTTAAAACATAAGTAGAAAAATCTCTTTCTAATAAAATTCCAAGCTATTGGGGTTGAACTAGTAGAATTACACAAACTTAGATAACAAAACTTTTGTGTTCAATTGTGGTGTGTTAATAAGATTTGTTTACATACATTTTTTTTTATTTAAATTCTTTTCATACATAAACTCAAAAATTTTCATTTTGGTTTCATCTATTTCCCTTTTATCTCTTTTTTTGTTTATGAAATGAAGGGAAAGTGAAAACTCTAGTTTTGATTTAAGAAAAAAGTTTACATCTAAAATGCAAATGCACAATGCACAAATTTAGAGAGAGATAATTTAAAAAAGTGACTATAATTTTTAAAGTTTGTAAACTCTTTGTAGTTTTCATATATCAGGTTCTGCAATTGTCGGGAAAAAGGGGATGCGGGGGATTTTTAACTGAGTGTTGAGTCTCAATCCATAATTCATTGGTTACAAAAATGTAACCTCGTTGCGCCTGATAAATCACTTTCCAATCAACTTTGATCATTAGGTCAGCTTTTTGTAAATGGGTAAAATAATGGCTTGTTCAACAAGGGTAAATATCCCACTGTACGTTCACTTGAGAATTTGATGTTATTCTTATTAAAAGGTTTGGATCCATAGGTCATTTGCATCGTTAACATGTTTCAAGCATACATATCAATTTTTTAAAACATGTGTAGAAAAATCTCTTTCTTATAAAATTCCGAGCTATTAGGGTTGAACTAGTGGAATTTCCCAAACTTGAATAACAAAAATTTTGTGTTCAATTGTGGTGTATGAATAAATTTTCTTTACATACATTTGTTTATTGCTTTAAATTCTTTCCATACATAAACTCTAAAATTTTTATTTTGGTATGATCTAATTGCCTTGTATCTCTTTTTTTTGTTTACGAGTTGAAGGGAAAGTGAAAACTGAAGTTTTGGTTTAAGAAAAAAGTATACATCTAAAATGGAAATGCACAATGCACAAATATAGAGAGAGATAATTCCAAAAAGTGTATCTCATTTTTCGGGATTGTAAACTCTTTTTAGTTTCTATATATCTGGTTCTGCAATCGTCGGGAAAAGGGGGAGGCGAGGAATTTTTAACTGTGAGTTGACTCCCAATCCATAAGTCATTTCTTAAAAAAATATAGCCCATTACACATGATAAATCACTTTACAAACATCTATGATGGTTAGGTCATCTTTGAGTAAATGGCCAAAATAATAGCATGTTTGACTCAGGTAAATATCCCACCGCACGTTCACTTGAGAATTTAATGTTATTCTCTTTAAAAGGTTTTGATCCATAAGTCATTTGCATCTTTAACATGTTTCAAGCATGCATATCCATATTTTAAAACTTGTGTAGAAAAATCTCTCCCCTATAAAATTCCGAGCTATTAGGGTTGAGCTAGTGGAATTTCTCAAACTTGGATAACGAACTTTTGTGGTCATTTGAGGTGTGTGAATAAATTTTCTTAATTTACATTTGTTTATTGTTTTAAATTATTTCCATACATAAACTCTAAATTTTTTATTTTGTTGTGAACTATTTGCCTTTTATCTCTTCTTTTTTTTTGTTTACGAGTGAAGGGAAAGTGAAATACAAGTTTTGAATTAAGAAAAAACTATACATCTATAATGGAAATTTACAATGCAAAAACGTAGAGAGAGATAATTCCAAAACTTTTCTATAAGTTTTAGGGATTGTAAACTGTTTTCAGTTCTTTTATATAAGGTTCTGCAATCGTCGGGAAAAGGGGGAGGCTAGAGATTTTTAACTGAGTGTTGAATGGCAATCCATAAGTCATTCCTTACAAAAATTTAGCCCGTAACGCTGATAAATCACTTTACAATCATCTTTGATCGTTAGGTCATCTTTTTGTAAATGGGCAAAATACTGGCTAGTTTAACTCAGGTATATATCCCACCGCACGTTCACTTGAGAATTTAATATTCTTCACTTTAAAAGGTTTAGATCCATAGGTCATTTGCATCTTTAACATTTTTGAAGCATGCATAACCATTTTTTAAAACATGTGTCGAAAAATCTCTTTCTTATAAAATTTTGAGGTATTAGGGTTGAGCTAGTGGAATTTCCAAAATTTGGATAAGAAACTTTTGTGTTCATTTGAGGTGTGAGAATAAATTTTATTTATTTACATTTGTTTATTTCTTTAAATTATTTCTATACATAAACTCTAAAATTTTAATTTTGTTGTGAAATATTAACCTTTTATCTCTCTTTTTTTTGTTTACCAGATGAAGGGAAAGAGAAAACACTAGTTTTGATTTTTTTAAAAGTATACAACTATAATGGAAATTCACAATGTACAAATGTGGAGAGTGATAATGCCAAAAAGTATCAGTAATATTTAGGGATTCTAAACACTTTTTAGGTTTTATATATCAGGTTCTGCAATTGTGGTAAAAGGGGGAGGCGGGGGATTTTTAACAGAGTGGTGACTCCCAATCCATAAGTAACTCCTTACCAAAATATAGCCCCGTTACGCATGATAAATCACTTTAAAATCATCTATGATAGTTGGGTCAGCTTTTTGTAAATGGGCAAAATAATGGTTTGTTTGACTCGGGTAAATATCCCACCGCACGTTCACTTGAGAATTTAATGTTATTCTCTTTAAAAGGTTTGGATCAATAGGTAATATGCATCTTTAACATGTTTCAAGCATGCATATCCATTTTTTAAACATGTGTAGAAAAATCTCTTTCTTATAAAATTCCAAGCTTTTAGGGTTGAACTAGTGGAATTTCCCAAACTTGTATAAGAAAACATTTGTGTTCATTTGTGGTGTATGAATAAATTTTCTTTACTAATATTTGTTTATTGCTTTAAATTCTTTCCATAAATAAACTCTAAAATTTTCATTTTGTTGTTATCTATTTGCCTTTTATCTCTTTTTTTTTTTGTTTATGAAATGAAGGGAAAGTGGAAACTCAAGTTTTGATTTGAGAAAAAGTAAACATCTAAAATGGAAATGTAACATGCACAAAAGTAGAGAGAGATAATTCCTAAAAGTTTTTGTAATTTTTAGGGATTGTAAACTCTTTTTAGTTTCTATATATCAGGTTCTACAATCATTGGAAAAAGGGGGAGGCGGGGGATTTTTAACTGAGAGTTGCACCCAATCCATATGTCATTCCTTACAAAAATATAGCCTGTTACGCATGATAAATCACAGCACGTTCACTTGAGAATTTAATTTTATTCTATTTCAAGCAAGCAAGTCCATTTTTTAAAACATGTGTAAAAAAATCTCTTTCTAATAAAATTCCGAGCTATAACGGTTGAACTAGTGGAATTTCCCGAACTTGGATAACAAAACTTGTGTTCATTTGTGGTGTGTGAATAAATATTCTTTATTTACATTTGCTTTTTGTTTTAAATTATTTCCATACATAAACTCTAAAATTTACATTTAGTTGTGATCTTTTTGCCCTTTTTCTCTTTTTTTTGTTTATGAGATGAAGGGACAGTGAAAAATCACGTTTATATTTAAGAAAATAGTATACATATATAATGGAAATTCACAATGTACAATTGTAGAGAGAGATAATTGCAAAATGTGTCTGTAATTTTTAGGGATTGTAAACTATTTTCAGTTATTATATATCAGGTCCAGCAAACGTTGGGAAAAGGGGGAGGCTCGGGATTTTTAACTGTGTGTTGAATGCCAATCCATAAGTCATTCCTTACAAAAAATATAGTCCGTTACGCATGATAAATCACTCTACAATCATCGATGATCGTTAGATCAACTTTTTGTAAATGGGCAAAATAATGGCTTGTTTGACTCGGGTAAATATCCCACCGCACGTTCGCTTGAGAATTTAATGTTATTCTCTTTAAAAGGTTTGGATCCATAGGTCATTTGCATCTTTAACATGTTTCAATCATGCACATCCATTTTTTAAAACATGTGTAGAAAAATCTCTTTCTAATAAAATTTTGATCTACTAGGGTAGAAGCTAGTGGAATTTCTCAAACTTGGATAACTAATTTTTGTGGTCATTTGTGGTGTGTGAATCAACTTACTTTTTTTTTATTTTTTTATTGATTTAAATTATATCCATACATAAACTCTAAAATTTTGATTTTGTTGTGAACAATTTACCTTTTATCTCTTTTTTTTTCAGAGAAGAAGGGAAAGTGAAAACTGAAGTTTTGAATTAAGAAAAAATTATACATCTATAATGGAAATTCACAATGCACAAATGTAGAGAGAGATAATTCCAAAAAGTGTCTGAAATTTTTAGGGATTGTAAATTATTTTCTGTTCTTACATATCAGGTTTTGCAATCGTCGAAAAAAGGAGGACGCAGAGTTTTTTTAACAGAGTGTTGAATGCCAATCCATAAGTCATTCCTTACAAAAATATATCACGTTACGCATGATAAATCACTTTAAAATCATCTATGATCGTTAGGTCAGCTTTTTGTAAATGAGAAAAATAATGGCTAGTTTGACTCAGGTAAATATCCCACCGTACATTCACTTGAGAATTTCATATTATTCTCTTTAAAAGGTTTGGATCAATAGGTCAGTTGCATCTTTAACATGTTTCAAGCATGCATACCAATTTTTTAAAACATATGTGAAAAAATCTTTCTTATAAAATTTGGAGCTATTGGAGTTGAACTAGTGGAATTTCCCAAACTTGGATAACAAAAGTTTTTGTTCATTTGTGGTTTGTGAATAAATTTTCTTTACTTACATTAGTTTATTAATTTAAATTCATTCCATACAAAAACTCTAAAATTTTCATGTTTTTGTAATCTATTTGCCTTTTAACTCTATTTTTTGTTTGCGGGATGAAGGGAAAGTGAAAACTCTAGTTTTGATTTAAGAAAAAAGTATACATCTAAAATGGAATTGCACAATGCACAAATGTGGAAAGATGTAATTCAAAAAAGTGTTTGTAATTTTTAGGGATTGTAAACTCTTTCTAGTTTTTATATATCAGACTCTGCAATCGTCTGGAAAAGGGGGAGGTGGTGGAGTTTTAACTGAGTGTTGAATGCCAAACCATAAGTCATTCCTTACAAACATATAGCCCGTTATGCAAGATAAATCACTTTATAGTCATCTATGATCGTTAGGTCAGCTTTTTGTAAATGGGGAAAATAATGACTTGTTTGACTCGGGTAAATATCCCACTGCACGTTCACTTGAGAATCTAATGTTATTCTCTTTAAAAGGTTTGGATCCATAGGTCTTTTGCATATTTTACTTGTTTCAAGCATGCATGTCCATTTTTTAAAACATGTGTTGAAAAATCTCTTTCTAATAAAATTCCAAGCTATTAGGGTTGAGATAGAGAATTTCCCAAACCTGGATAACAAACTTTTGTGGTCATTTGTGGTGGGTGAATAAATTTTCTTAATTTACATTTGTTTATTGCTTTAAATTATTTCCATACATAAAATCTGAAATTTTGATTTTGTGATGAACTATTTGCCTTTTATCTCTTTTTTTTTTTTTACGAGTGAAGGGAAAGTGAAAACTCAAGTTTTGAATAAAGAAAAAAGTATACATCTATAATGGAAATTCCCAATGCACAAATGTAGAGAGAGATAATTCCAAAATTTTTTTGTAATTTTTAGCGATTGTAAACTGTTTCCAGTTCTTATATATTAGGTTCTGCAATCGTCGGGAAAAGGGGGAGACTAGGGATTTTTAACTGAGTGTTGAATGCCAATCCATAAGTCATTCCTTAAAAAAATATAGCCCGTTACGCATGATAAATCACTTTACAATCATCTATCATCGTTAGGTTAGCTTTTTGAAAATGGGCAAAATACTGGCTAGTTTGACTCAGGTATATATCCCACCGCACGTTCACTTGAGAATTTAATATTATTCTCTATAAAAAGTTTGGATCAGTAGGTCATTTGAATCTTTAACATGTTTGAAGAATGCATATCCATTTTTTAAAACATGTGTAGAAAAATCTCTTTCTCATTAAATTCCGAGCTATTAGGGTTGAGCTAGTGGAATTTCCCAAACTTGGATAACAAACTTTTGTGTTCATTTAAGGTGTGTGAATAAATTTTCTTTATTTACATTTTTTTATTGCTTAAATTATTTCTATACATAAACTCTAAAATTTTGATTTTGTTGTGGACTATTTGCCTTTTATCTCTTTTTTTTTGTTTGCCAAATGATGGGAAAGTGAAAACTCAAGTTTTTATTTAAAAAAAAAGTTTACATCTATAATGTAAATTCACAATGCACAAATGTAGAGAGAGATAATTCAAAAAGGTGTCTGTAATTTTTAGGGATCCTAAATTGTTTTCAGTTTTTATATATTAGGTTCTGCAATCGTCAGGAAAAGGGGGAGGCTTAGAATTTTTAACTGAGTGTTGAATGCCAATCCATAAGTCAAAAATATAGCCCATTACGCATGATAAATCATTTTATAATCATCTATGATCGTTAGATCAGCTTTTCGTACATGGGCAAAATAATGGCTTGTTTGACTTGGGTAAATATCCCACCGCACATTCACTTCAGAATTTAATGTTACTCTCTTTAAAAGGTTTGGATCCATAGGTCATTTGCATCTTTAACATGTTTCAATCATTTTATCCATTTTTTAAAATATGTGTAGAAAAATCTCTTTCTTATAAAATTCCGAGTTATTAGGGTTGAACTAGTGGAATTTCTCAAACTTGGATAACCAAACTCTTTTGTTCATTTGTGGTGTGTGAATAAATTTTATTTACTTAAATTTTTAATTTCTTTAAATTCATTCCATACAACAACTCCAAAATTTTCATTTTGTTGTGATCTATTTGCCTTTTAACTCCTTTTTTTGTTTACGAATTGTAGGGAAAGTGAAAAATGTACTTTTGATTTAAGAAAAAAGTATACATCTAAAATGGAAATGCGCAATGCATAAATTTATTGAGAGATAATTCCTAAAAGTGTCAGTAATTTTTAGGGATTGTAAATTATTTTTAGTTTTTCACGATCAGGTTCTGCAATCGTCGGGAAAAGGCAGAGGCCGGGTATTTTTAATTGAGTGTAGAATCCCAATCCTTAAGTCATTCCTTACAAAAATAAATATAGCCCATTACGCATGATAAATCATTTTATTATCATCTATGATCGTTAGGTCAGCTTTTTTTAAATGGGCAAAATAATTGCTTATTCGACTCGGGTAAATATCCCAGCACATGTTCACTTGAGAATTTAAAGTTATTCTCTTTAAAAGGTTTGGATCCATAGGTAATTTTCATCTTTAACATGTTTCATGCATGCAACTCCATTTTTTAAAACATGTGTAGAAAAATCTATTTCTTATAAAATTCCGAGCTATTAGGGATGAACTAGTGGAATTTCTCAAACTTGGATAACAAAACTTTTGTGTTCATTTGTGGTGTATGAATAAATTTTCTTTACTTAAATTTTTTTATTGCTTTATATTCTTTCCATACAAAAACTCTAAAATTTTCATTTTGTTGGGATCTATTTGCCTTTTAACTCTATTTTTTGTTTAGGAGATGAAGGGAAAGTGAAAACTATAGTTTTGATTTCAGAAAAAAGTATACATCTAAAATGGAAATGCAGAATGCACAAATGTGGAGAGATGTAGTTCCAAAAAGCTCTGTAACTTTTGGGGATTGTAAACTCTTTTTAGTTTTTATATATTAGGTTCTGCAATAGTCGAAAAAAGGGGGAGGCGGTGGATTTTTAATTGAGAGTTGACAACCAATCCATAAGTCATTCCTTACAAAAATATAGCCCGTTACGCATGATCAGTCACATTACAATCATCTATGATCGTTAGGTTAGCTTTTTGTAAATGGGCAAAATAATGGCTTGTTTGACTCGGGTGAATATCCCACCGCACGTTCACTTGAGAATTAAATGTTATTCTCTTTAAAAGGTTTGGATCCATAAATCTTTTGCATCTTTAACAAGTTTCAAGCTTGTATATCCTTATTTTTAAAACATGTGTAGAAAAATTTCTTTCTTATAAAATTCCGAGCAGCAAGGGTTGAGCTAGTGGAATTTCCCAAACTTGGATAACAAACTTTTGTCGTCATTTGTGGTGTGAACAAATTTTCTTAATTTAAATTTTTTTATTTCTTTTAATTATTTCCATGCATAAACTCTAAAATTTTGATTTTGTTGAGAACTATTTGCCTTTTATCTCTTCTTTTTTGTTTACGAGTAAAGGGAAAGTGAAAACTCAAGTTTTGAATTAAGAAATAATTATATATCTATAATGGAAATTCACAATGCACAAATGTAAAGAGAGATAATTCCAAAAAGTGTCTTTAGTTTTAGGGATTGTAAACTCTTTTTAGTTTCTACATATTAGGTTCTGCAATCGTCGGGAAAAGGGGGAGGCGGGGATTTTTAATTGAGTGTTGAATGCCAATCCATAAGTCATTCCTTACAAAAATATAGCCCGTTATGCATGATAAATCACTTTACAATTATCTATGATCGATAGATCAACTTTTTGTAAATGGGCAAAATAATGGCTTGTTTGACTCGGCTAAATATCCCACCGCACGTTCACTTGAGAATTTAATGTTATTCTCTTTAAAAGGTTTGGATCCATAGGTCATTTGCATCTTTAACATGTTTCAAGCATTTTATCCATTTTTTAAAACATGTGTAGAGAAATCTCTTTCTTATAAAATTCCGAGTTATTAGGGTTGAACTAGTGGAATTTCCCAAACTCGGATAACCAAACTTTTGTGTTCATTTGTGGTGTGTGAATAAATTTTCTTTACTTAAATTTTTTAATTGCTTTAAAATTTTTCCATACAACAACTCCAAAATTTTCATTTTGTTGTGATCTATTTGCCTTTTAACTCCTTTTTTTGTTTACGAGATGAAGGGAAAGTGAAAACTCTACTTTTGATTTAAGAAAAAAGTATACATCTTAAATGGAAATGCGCAATGCACAAATTTAGTGAGAGATAACTCCTAAAAGTGTCAGTAATTTTTAGGGATTGTAAATTTTTTTTGGTTTTTCAAGATCAGGTTCTGCAATCGTCGGGAAAAGGCAGAGGCCCGAATTTTTAGTTGAGTGTTGACTCCCAATCCTTAAGTCATTCCTTAGAAAAATCAAAAAATCCCGTTACACATGATAAATCATTTTAAAATCACCTATGATCGTAAGGTCAACTTTTTTTAAATGGGCAAAATAATTGCTTGTTCAACTCGGGTAAATATCCCACCACACGTTCACTTGAGAATTTAAAGTTATTCTTTTTAAAAGGTTTGGATCCATAGGTAATTTTCATCTTTACCATGTTTCAAGCATGCAAATCCTTTTTTTAAAACATGTGTAGAAAAATCTATTTCTTATAAAATTCTGAGCTATTAGGGATGAACTAGTGGAATTTCCCAAACTTGGATAACAAAACTTGTGTTCATTTGTGGTGTATGAATAAATTTTCTTTACTTACATTTGTTTATTTCTTTATATTCTTTCCATACAAAAACTCTAAAATTTTCATTTTGTTGGGATCTATTTGCCTTTTAACTCTATTTTTTGTTTACGAGATGAAGGGAAAGTAAAAAATATAGTTTTGATTTCAGAAAAAAAGTATACATCTAAAATGGAAATGCACAATGCACAAATGTGGAGAGATGTAATTCCAAAAAATTCTGTAACTTTTTGGGATTGTAAATTCTTTTTAGTTTTTACATATCAAGTTCTGCAATAGCCAGAAAAAGGGGGAGGCGGTGGATTTTTAACTGAGAGTTGACATCCAATCCATAGGTCATTCCTTACAAAAATATAGCCCGTTACGCATGACAAATTACTTTACAATCATCTATGATCGTTAGGTTAGCTTTTTGTAAATGGGCAAAATAAAGGTTTGTTTGACTCGGGTGAATATCCCACCGCACGTTCACTTGAGAATTTAATGTTATTCTCTTTAAAAGGTTTGGATCCATAGATCTTTTACATCTTTAACATGTTTCAAGATTGCATATCCTTTTTTAAAAACATGACTAGAAAAATCTCTTTCTTATAAAATTCCGAGCTGTAAGGGTTGAGCTAGTGGAATTTCCCAAACTTTGATAACAAACTTTTGTGGTCATTTGTGGTGTAATAAATTTTCTTAATTTACATTTGTTTATTGCTTTTAATTATTTCCATACATAAACTCTAAAATTTTGATTTTGTTGTGAACTATTTGCCTTTTATCGCTTCTTTTTTGTTTACAAGTGAAGGAAAAGTGAAAACTCAAGTTTTGAATTAAGAAATAATTATCTATCTATAATGGAAATTCACAATGCACAAATGTAAAGAGAGATAATTCCAAAAAGTGTCTTTAATTTTTAGGGGTTGTAAACTATTTTTAGTTTCTACATATCAGGTTTTGCAGTCGTTGGGAAAAGGGGGAGGCGAGGATTTTTAACTGAGAGTTGACTCCCAATCCATAAGTCATTCCTTACAAAAATATATCCCGTTACGCATTTTGTAAATCACTTTACATTTATCTATGATCGTTATGTCAACTTTTTTTTAAATAGGCAAAATACTCGCTAATTTGACTCAGGTATATATCTCACAACACGTTCACTTGAGAATTTAATATTATTCTCTTTAAAAGGTTTGGATCAATCGGTCATTTGCAACTTTAACATGTTTGAAGCATGCATGTCCATTTTTTAAAACATGTGTAGAAAAATCTCTATCTTATAAAATTTCGAGCTACTAGGGTTGAGCTAGTGGAATTTCCTAAACTTGGATAACAAAGTTTTGTGTTTATTTGAGGTGTGTGAATAAATTTTCTTTATTTACATTTGTTTATTGCTTTAAATATTTTTTATACATAAACTCTAAAATTTTAATTTTGTAGTGAACTATTTGCCTTTAATCTCTTTTTTTTTGTTTATTAGATGAAGGGAAAGTGAATACTCAAGTTTTGATTTAAGAAAAAAGTATTCATCTATAATGGAAATTCAAAATGCACAAATTTAGAGAGAGATAATTCAAAAAAGTGTCGGTAATTTTTAGGGATTGTAAACTGTTTTCAGTTTTTATATATCAGGTTCTGCAATCGTTGAGAAAAGGGGGAGGCTCGGGATTTTTAACTGAGTATTGAATGCCAATCCATAAGTCATTCCTTACAAAAATATAGCTCGTTACGCATGATAAATCACTTTACAATCATCTATGATCGTTAGATCAGCTTTTTGTAAATGGGCAAAATAATGGCTTGTTTGACTCGAGTAAATATCCCACCGCACATTCACTTGAGAATTTAATGTTGTTCTCTTTAAAAGGTTTGGTTCCATAGGTCAGTTGCATCTTTAACATGTTTTAAGCATGCTTATCCATTTTTTAAAACATGCGTAGAAAATTCTCTATCTCTTTAAATTCCGAGCTATTTGGGTTGAGCTAGTGGAATTTCCCAAACTTGGATAACAAACTTTTATGGTTATTTCTGTTGTGTGAATTAATTTTCTTTATTTACAATTGTTTATTGCTTTAAATTATTTCCACACATAAGCTCTAAAATTTTCATTTTGTTGTGATCTATTTGCCTTTAATCTCTCTTTTTTTTGTTTACGAGTTGAAGGGAAAGTGAAAACTCGAGTTTTGATTTAAGAAAAAAGTATACATCTCAATTGGAAATGCACAATACAAAAATGTAGAGAGAGATAATTCAAAAAAGTGTCTTTAATTTTTAGGGATTTTAAACTGTTTTCAGTTTTTATATATCAGGTTCTACAATCGTCGGGAAAAGGGGGAGGCTAGGGATTTTTAACTGAGTGTTGAATGCCAATCAATAAATCATTCCTTACAAAAATATAGCTCGTTACGCATGATAAATCACTTTACAATCATCTATGATTGTTTGGTCAGCTTTTTGTAAATGGGCAAAATAATTGTTAGTTTGACTCAGGCACCGCAAGTTCACTTGAGAATTTAATATTATTTGCTTTAAAAGGTTTAGATCCATTGGTCATTTGCATCTTTAACAAGTTTCAAGCATGCATATCCATTTTTTAAAACATGTGTAGAAAATTCTCTTTCTTATAAAATTCTGAGCTATTAGGATTCAACTAGTGGAATTTCCCAAACTTGGATAACAAAACTTTTGAGTTCATTTGTGGTGTGTGAATAACTATTCTTTACTTATATTTTTTGATTGCTATAAATTCTTTCCATACAAAAACTCCAAAATTTTCATTTTGTTGTGATCAATTTTCCTTTTAACTTCTTTGATTTAAGAAAAAAGAATTCATTTAAAATGGAAATGCACAATGGAAAAATTTAGAGAGAGATAATTTCAAAAAGTGTCAGTAATTTTTTTGGATTGTAAACTTATTTTAGTTTTTATAGATCAGGTTCTGCAATCATCGGGAAAAGGGGGAGGCGGGGGATATTTAACTGAGTGTAGACTTCCAATCCATAAGTAATTCCTTACAAAAATATAAAATATTACGCAAGATAAATAATTTTACAATCTTCAATGATGGTTAGGTCAGCTTTTTGTAAATGGGCAAAATAATGGCTAGTTTGACTCAGGTAAATATCCCACCGTATGTTCACTTGAGAATTTAATGTTATTCTCTTTAAGAGGTTTGGATCCATAAGTCATTTTCATTTTTAACATGTTTCAAGCAGACATATCCATTTTTTAAAACATAAGTAGAAAAATCTCTCTTATAAAATTCCAAACTAATAGGGTTGAACTAGTGGAATTTCCAAAACTTGGATAACAAAACTTTTGTGTCCATTTGTGGTGTGTTAATAAATTTTCTTTACTTGAATTTTTTTATTTCTTTAAATTCTTTTCATACATAAACTCTAAAATTTTCATTTTGGTTTCATCTATTTCCCTTTTATCTCTTTTTTTTGTTTACGTAATGAAGGGAAAGTGAAAACTCTAGTTTGGATTTAAGAAAAAAGTTTACATCTAAAAAGGAAATGCAAAATGCACAAATGTAGAGATAGATTTTTAGATTTTATATATCTGGTTTTGCAATCGTCAGGAAAAGGGGGAGGCGGGGGACTTTTAACTTGGTGTTGACTCCCAATCCATAAGTCATTTCATACAAAAATGAAACCCCGTTACGCATGATAAATCACTTTCCAATCATCTATAATCGTTAGGTCAGCTTTTTGTAAATGGGCAAAATAATAGCTTGTTTGACTCGGGTAAGTATCCCACCATACGTTCACTTGAGAATTTAATGCTATTCTCTTTAAAAGAATTGGATCCATAGGTCATTTGCATCTTTAACATGCTTTAAGCATGTATATCATTTTTTTAAAACATGTGTAGAAAAATCTCTTTCTTATAAAATTTCGAGCTATTAGGGTTGAACTAGTGGAATTTCCCAAACTTGGATACCAAAACTTTTGTGTTCATTTGTGGTGTATGAATAAATTTTCTTTACTTACATTTGTTTATTGGTTTAAATTCTTTCCATACATAAACACTAAAATTTTCTTTTTGTTGTGATCTATTTGCCTTTTATCTCTTTTTTTTGTTTACGAGATGAAGGGAAAGTGAAAACTCAAGTTTTGATTTAAGAAAAAAGTATAAATCTAAAATGGAAATGCACAATGCACAAAAGTAGAGATATAATTCTCAAAAGTGTCTATAATTTTTAGGGATTGTAAACTGTTTTTAGTTTCTATATATCTGGTTCTGCAATCATCGGGAAAAGAGGGAGGCGGGGGATTTTAACTAAGACTTGACTCCCAATCCGTAAGTCATTCCTTACAAAAATATAGCCCGTTACGCATGATAAATCACTTTACAATCCTCTATGATTATTAGGTCAACTTTTTATAAATGGGCAAAATAATGGGTTGTTTGACTTGGGTAAATATCCCACCGCACCTTCACTTGAGAATTTAATGTTATTGTCTTCAAAAGGTTTGGATCCATAGGTCATTTGCATCTTTAACATGTTTCAAGCATGCATATCGATTTTTTAAAACATGTGCAGAAAAATCTCTTTCTTATAAAATTCCGAGCTATTAGGGTTGAGCTAGTGGAATTTCCCAAACTTGGATAAAAATCTTTTGTGTTCATTTGTGGTGTGTGAATAAATTTTATTTATTTACATTTGTTTATTGCTTTAAATTATTTCCATACATAAACTCTAAAATTTTCATTTTTTGTGAACTATTTGCCTTATATCTCTTTTTTTTTTCTTTACGAGATGAAGGGAATGTGGAAACTCAAGTTTTGATTTAAGAAAAAAGTATACATTTTTAATGGAAATTCACAATGCAGAAATGTAGAGAGATATAATTCAAAAAAGTGTCTGTAGTTTTTAGGGATTGTAAACTGTTATCAGTTTTTATATATCAGGTTCTCCAATCGTCGGGAAAAGGGGGAGGCTGGGGATTTTTAACTGAGTTTTGAATGTCAATCCATAAGTCATTCCTTTCAAAAATATAGTCCGTTATGCAGGATAAATCATTTTACAATCATCTGCGATCATTAGGTCAGCTTTTTTCTAAATGGGCAAAATAATGGCTTGTTTGACTCGAGTAAATATCCCATTGTACGTTCACTTGATAATTTATTGTTATTCTCTTTAAAGGTTTGGATCCATAGCTCATTTGCATCTTTAACATGTTTCAGGCATGCATATCAATTTTTTCGAACATGTCTAGAAAAGTCTTTTTCTTATAAAATTCTGAGCTATTAGGGTTGAGCTAGTGGAATTTCCCAAACTTGGATAACAAAATTTTGTGGTCATTTGTGGTGTGTGAATAAATTTTCTTTATTTAAATTTGTTTATTGCTTTAAATTATTTCCATACGTAAACTCTAAAATTTTGATTTTGTTGTGAACTATTTGCCTTTTATCTCTGTTTTTTTTTTCGAGATGAAGGGAATGTGAAAACTCACATTTTGAATTAAGAAAAAACTATACATTTGTAATGGAAATTCACAATGCAAAAATGTAGAGAGATATAATTCCTAAAAGTGTCTGTAACTTTTAGGGATTGTAAACTATTTTTAGTTCTTATATTTCAAGTTCTGCAAACGTCGGGAAAAAGGGGGAGGCTGGGGATTTCTCTCTGCGAGTTCAATGCCAATACATAAGTCATTCCTTACAAAAATATAGCCCGTTATGCATGATAAATCACTTTACAATCATCTATGATCGTTAGGTCAGCTTTTTGTAAATGGGCAAAATAATGGTTTGTTTGACTCAGGTAAATAGCCCACCACACGTTCACTTGAGAATTTAATGTTATTCTCTTTAAAAGGTTTGGATACATAGGTCATTTGCATCTTTAACATGTTTCAATCATTCATATCCATTTATTAAAAAATGTGTAGAAAAAACTCTTTCTTATAAAATTCTGAGCTATTAGGCTTGAGCTAGTGGAATTTACCAAACTTGGATGACAAACTTTTGTGGTCATTTGTGGTGTGTGAATAAATTTTCTTTATTTACATTTGTTTATTTCTTTAAATTATTTCCATACATAAACTCTAAAATTTTCATTTTGTTGTGAACTATTTGCCTTTTATCTCTTTTTTTTTTTTGTTTACGAGATGAAGGGAAAGTGAAAACTCATGTTTTGATTTAAGAAAAAAGTATAGATCTAAAATGGAAATTAACAATGCACAAATGTAGACATAGATAATTCCAAAAAGTGTTTGTAGTTTTTAGGGATTGTAAACTGTTTTCAATTTTTATATATCAGGTTCTACAATCGTCGGGAAATGGGGCAATCTAGGGATTTTTAAATTAGTGTTGAATGCCAATAAATAAGTCAGTCCTTACAAAAATATAGCCCGTTATGCATGATAAATTACTTTACAATCATTTGTGATTGTTAGGTCAGCTTTTTGTAAATAGGCAAAATAATGGCTAGTTTGACTCAGGTAAATATCCTACCGCACGTTCACTTGAGAATTTAATATAAAGTTTGGATCCATAGGTCATTTGCATCTTGAACATCTTTCAAGCATGCATATCCATTTTTCAAAACATGTGTAGAAAAATCTCAAATTCTGAGCTATTAGGGTTGAACTAGTGGAATTTCTCAAACTTGGCTAACAAAAATTTTGTGTTCATTTGTGGAGTGTGAATAAATTTTCTTTACTTACATTTGTTTATTGCTTTAAATTCTTTCCATACAAAAACTCCGAAATTTTCATTTTGTTGTGATCGATTTGCCTTTTAGCTCCTTCGTTTATGAGATGAAGGGAAAGTGAAAACTCTAGTTTTGATTTATGAAAAAGGTATACATCTAAAATGGAAATGCACAATGCACAAATGTAGAGAGAGATAATTCCAAAAAGTGTCAGTAATTTTTAAGGATTGTAAACTCTTTTTAGTTATTATAGATCAGGTTCAACAATCGTCAGGAAAAGGGGGAGGTGGGGGATTTTTAACTGAGTGTTGACTCCCAATCCATAAATCATTCCTTAAAAAAATGTAACCCCGTTACACATGATAAATCATTTTACAATCATCTATGATCATTAGGTCAGCTTTTTCTAAACGGGCAAAATAATGACTTGTTTGACTCGGGTAAATATCCCACCATACGTTCACTTGAGAATTTAATGTTATTCTTTTTAAAAGGTTTGGATCCATAGGTCATTTGCATCTTTCACTTGTTTCAAGCATGCATATCCAGTTTTTAAAATAGGTGTAGAAAAATGTCTTTCGTATAAAATTTTGAGCTATTAGGGTTGAGCTAGTGGAATTTCCCAAACTTGGATAACAAACTTTTGTGGTCATTTGTGGTGTGTGAATAAATTTTCTTAATTTATATTTTTTATTGCTTTAATTTATTTCCATACTTAAAATCTAAAATTATGATTTTGTTGTGAACTATTTGCCTTTTATCTCTTTTTTTTTTTGTTTACAAGTGAAGGGAAAGTGAAAACTCAAGTTTTGAATTAAGAGAACAATATACAAATATAATGGAAATTCACAATGCACAAATGTAGAGAGAGATAATTCCAAAAAGTGTCTGTAATTTTTAGGGATTGAAAACTGTTTTCTGTTCTTATATATTATGTTCTGCAATTGTTGGGAAAAGGGGGAGGCTAGGGATTTTTAACTGAGTGTTGAATGCCAATCAATAAGTCATTCCTTACAAAAACATAGCCTGTTACGCTTGACAAATCACTTTACAATCATCTATGATTGTTAGGTCAGCTATTTGGCAAATGGGCAAAATAATAGCTAGTTTGACTCAGGTAAATATCCCACCGCACGTTCACTTGAAAATTTAATATTATTCTCTTTAAAAGGATTGGATCCATAGGTCATTTGTATATTTAACATGTTTCAAGCATGCATATCCATTTTTTAAAACATGTGTAGAAAAATCTCTTTCTTATAAAATTCCGAGCTATTAGGGTTGAACTAGTGGAATTTCCCAAACTTGGATAAGAAAATTTTTGTGTTCATTTTTTATGTGTGAATAAATTTTCTTTACTTACATTTGTTTATTGCTTTAAATTATTTCCATAAAAAAACTCCAAAATTTTCATTTTTTTGTCATCGATTAGCCATTTAACTCCTTTTTTGTTTACGAGATAAAGGGAAAGTGAAAACTCTAGTTTCGATTTAAGAAAAAAGTATACATCTAAAATGGAAATGCACAATGCACAAATTTAAAGAGAGATAATTTTAAAAAGTGTCAGTAATTTTTAGGGATTGTAAACTCTTTTTAGTTTTTATAAATGAGGTTTTGCAAACGTCGGGAAAAGGGGGAGGCGGGGGATTTTTAACTGAGTGTTGAGTCCCAATCCATAAATAATTCCTTAAAAAATATAGCCCATTACACATGATAAATAATTTTACAATCATCTATGATCGTTAGCTCAGGTTTTTGTAAATGGGCAAAATAATGACTAGTTTGACTCAGGTAAATATCCCACCGCACGTTCACTTGAGAATTTAATGTTATTCTCTTTAAGAGGTTTGGATCCATAGGTCATTTGAATCTTTAACATGTTTCAAGCATGCATATCAATTTTTTAAAACATAAGTAGAAAAATCTCTTTCTTATAAAATTCCAAGCTATTAGGGTTGAACTAGTGGAATTTTCCAAACTTGGATAACAAAACTTTTGTGTTCATTTGTGGTGTGTCAATAAATTTTCTTGACTTACATTTGTTTATTGCTTTAAATTCTTTTCATACATAAACTATAAAATTTTCATTTTGGTTTCATCTATTACCCTTTTATCTCTTTTTTTTTTGTTTACGAAATGAAGGGAAAGTGAAAACTCTAGTTTTGATTTAAGAAAAAAGTTTACATCTAAAATGAAAATTCACAATGCAAAAATTAAGAGAGAGATAATTCCAAAAAGTTTTTGTAATTTTTAAGGATTGTAAACTCTTTTTATTTTTTATATGTCAGGTTCTGCAATCGTGGGCAAAAGGGGGAGGCGGTAGATTTCTAATTGAGTGTTGACTCCCAATCCATATGTCATTCCTTACAAAAATGTAACCCCGTTACGCATGATAAATCACTTTACAATCATCTATGATCGTTAGGTCAGCTTTTTGTAAATGGGCAAAATAATGGCTTGCTTGACTCGGGTAATTATCCCACCGTACGTTCACTTGGGAATTTAATGTTAACCTCTTTAAAAGGTTTGGATCCATAGGTCATTTGCATCTTTAACATGTTTCAAGCACGCATATCAATTTTTTAAAACATGTGTAGAAAAATCTCTTTCTTAAAAAATTCCGAGCTATTAGGGTTAACCTAGTGGAATTTCCCAAAATGGGATAACAAAATTTTTGTCTTCTTTTGTTCTGTGTGAATAAATTTTATTTATTTAAATTTTTTTATTGCTTGAAATTATTTCCATACTTAAACTCTAAAATTTTCATTTTGTTCTGAACTATTTGCCTTTTATCTCTTTTTTTTCTTTACGAGATGAAGGGAAAGTGAAAACTCAAGTTTTGATTTTAATAAAAATGTGTACATCTATATTTGAAATTCGCAATGCACAAATGTAGAGAGAGATAATTACAAAAAGTGCCTGTAATTTTTAGGGATTGTAAACTATTTTCAGTTTTTATATATCAGGTTCTGCAATCATCAGGAAAAGGGGGAAGTTAGGAATTTTTAACTCAGTGTTGAATGCCAATCCATCTGTCATTCCTTACAAAAATATAGCCCGTTATCCTTGATAAATCACTTTACAATCATTTGAGATCGTTAGGTCAGCTTTTTGTAAATGGGCAAAATAATGGCTTGTTTGACTCGAATAAATATCCCACCGCACATTCACTTGAGAATTTAATGTTATTCTCTTTAAAAGGTTTGGATCCATAGGTCATTTGCATCTTTAGCATGTTTCAAGCATGCATATCCATTTTTTGAAACATGCATAGAAAAATCTTTTTCTTATAAAATTTTGAGCTATTAGGGTTGAGCCAGTGGAATTTCCCAAAGGTGGATAACAAACTTTTGTGGTCATTTGTGGTATGTGAATAAACTTTCTTTATTTAAATTTGTTTATTGCTTTAAATAATTTCCATATGTAAACTCTAAAATTTTGATTTTGTTGTGAACTATTTGCCTTTTATCTCTGTTAATGTGAAAACACACATTTTGAATTAAGAAAAAAGTATACATTTGTAATGGAAATTCACTATGCACAAATGTAGAGAGATATAATTCCAAAAAGTGACTCTAATTTTTAGGGATTGTGAACTATTTTCTATTCTTATATATCAGGTTCTGCAATTATCGGGAAAAGGGGGAGGCTGGGGATTTTTATCTGAGTGTTGAAGGCTGATCCATAAGTCATTCCTTACAAAAATATAGCCCATTACACATGATAAATCTCTTTATAATCATCTACGATCTTAGGTCATCTTTTTTTAAATGGGCAACATAATGGCTAATCTAACTTAGGTAAATATCCCACCCCACGTTCACTTGAGAATTTAATATTATTCTCTTTAAAAGGTTTTGATCCATAGGTCATTTGCATCTTTAACATGTTCCAAGCATGAAAATAAATTTTTTAAAATTTGTGTAGAAAAATCTCATTCTTATAAAATTATGAGCTTCTAGGGTTGAACTAGTGGAATTTCCCAAACTTGGATAACAAAACTATTGTGTTCATTTGTGGTGTATGAATAAATTTTCTTTACTGCTTATATTTGTTTATTGCTTTAAATTCTTTCTATACATAAAGTCTAAAATTTTCATTTTCTTGTGATCTATTTGCCTTTTAACTCTTTTGTTTTTGTTTATGAGATGAAGGGAAAGTGAAAATTCTAGTTTTGATTTAAGAAAAAAGTATACATCTAAAATGGAAATGCACTATGCACAAGTGTAGAGAGATATAATTCCCAAAAGTTACCATAACTTTAAGGGATTGTAAACTCTTTTTAGTGTATATTTATCAGGTTCTGCAATCGTCGGGAAAAGGGGGAGGCGGGGGATTTTTAACTGAGTGTTGACTCCCAATCCATATGTCATTCCTTACAAAAATATAGGCCGTTACGCATGATAAATCACTTTACAATCATCTATGATCGTTAGGTCAGCTTTTTGTAAATGAGCAAAACAATGGTTTGTTTGACTCCGGTAAATATCCCACCACACATTCACTTGAGAATTTAAGGTTATTCTCTTTAAAAGGTTTGGATCCAATGGTCATTTTCATCTTTAACTTGTTTCAAGCATGCTTATCGATTTTGTAAAACTTGTGTAGAAAAATCTCTTTCTTATAAAATTCCGAGCTAATAGGGTTGAGCTAATGGAATTTCCCAAACTTGGATAACAAAATTTTGTGGTCATTTGTGGTGTGTGAATAAATTTTCTTTTGTTACATTTGTTTATTGCTTTAAATTATTTCCATACATAAACTCTAAAATTTTGATTTGGTTGTGAGTTTCCTTTTATCTCTTTTTTTTTGTTTACGATATGAAGGGAAAGTGCAAACTCATGTTTTTATTTAAGTAAAATGTATACATCTATAGTGGAAATTCACAATGCACAAATATAGAGAGAGATAATTCCAAAAAGTGTCTGTAATTTTTAGGGATTGTAAACTGTTTTCAGTTTTTATATATCAGGTTCTACAATCGTCGGGAAAAGGGGGAGGCAGGGGATTTTTAACTGAGTGTGTAATGCCAATCCACAAGTCATTCCTTATAAAAATATAGCCCGTTATGCAAGATAAATCACTTTGCAATCATCTCTGATCGTTAGGTCAGCTTTTTGTAAATGGGCAAAATAATGGCTTGTTTGACTCGTGTAAATATTCCACCGCATGTTCACTTAAGAATTTAATGTTATTCTCTTTAAAAGGTTTGGATCCATAGGTCTTCTGCATCTTTAACTTGCTTCAAGCATGCATATCCATTTTTTAAAGTACGTGTAGAAAAATCTCTTTCTTATAAAATTCCAAGCTATAGGGTTGAGCTAGTGGAATTTCCCAAACTTGGATAACAAACTTTTGTGGTCATTTGTGGTTTGTGAATAAATTTTCTTAATTTAAAATTGTTTATTGCTTTAAATTATTTCCATACATAAACTCAAAATTTTTGATTTTGTTGTGAACTATTTGCCTTTTATCTATTTTTTTTTTTTTTGTTTACGAGTGAAGGGAAAGTGAAAACTCTTGTTTTGAATTAAGAAAAAAGTATACATCTATAATGGAAATTCACAATGCAGACAAGTTGAGAGAAATAATTCCAAAAGGTTTATGTTAATTTTAGGGATTGTAAACTGTTTTTGGTTCTTATATATCTGGTCCTACAATCGTCGGGAAAAGGGGGAAGCTAGGGATTTTTAATTGAGTGTTGAATTTTAATCCATAAGTCATTCCTTACAAAACTATAGCCCGTTACGCATGATAAATCACTTTACATTCATCTATGATCGTTAGGTCAACTTTTTTTAATTGGGCAAAATAATGGCTAGTTTGACTCAGGTATATATCCCACCTTACATTCACTTGAAAATTTAATATTATTCTCTTTAAAAGGTTTGGATCCATAGGTCATTTCATCTTTTAAATCTTTGAAGCATGCATATCCATTTTTTAAAGCATGTGAAGAAAAATCTTTTTTTTATAAAATTTTGAGCTATTATGTTTGAGCTAGTGGAATTTCCCAAACTTGGATAACAAACTTTTGTGTTCATTTGAGGTGTTTGAATAAATTTTCTTTATTTACAATTTTTTTATTTCTTTAAATTATTTCTATACATAAACTCTAAAATTTTAATTTTGTTGTGAACTATTTGCCTATTTTCTTTTCTTTTTTTGTTTACGAGATGAAAGGAAAGTGAAAACTCAAGTTTTGATTTAAGAAAAAAGTATACATCTATAATGAAAATTCACATTGCACAAATGTAGAGAGTGATAATTCCAAAAAGTGTCTGTAATTTTTAGGGATTGTAAACTGTTTTACGTTTTTATATATCAGGTTCTGCAATCGTCGAGAAAAGGAGGAGGCTCGGGATTTTTAACTAAGTGTTGAATGCCAATCCATAAGTCATTCCTTTACAATCATCTATGATCGTTAGATCAGCTTTTTGTAAATGGGCAAAATAATGGCCTCTTTTATTCGGGTAAATATCCCACCGCACGTTCACTTGAGAATTTAATGTTATTCTCTTTAAAAGGTTTGGATACATAGGTCATTTGCATCTTTAACATGTTTCAAGCATGCATATCCATTTTTTAAAACATGTGTAGAAAAATCTTTTTCTTATAAAATTCTGAGCTATTGGGGTTGAGCTAATGGAATTTCCCAAACTTGGTTAACAAACTTCTGTGGTCATTTGTGGTGTGTGAATAAATTTTTTTTATTTACATTTGTTGATTGCTTTAAATTATTTCCATACATAAACTCTAAAATTTTGATTTTGTTGTGATCTATTTGCCTTTTAACTCTATTTTTTTTTTATGAGATAAAGGGAAAGTGAAATATATGTTTTGAATTAAGAAAAAACTATACATCTAAAATGGAAATGCACAATGCACAAATGTGGAGAGATGTAATTCCAAAAAGTGTCTGTAATTTTTAGGGACCATAAACTCTTTTTAGTTTTTAGATATCAGGTTCTGCAATCGTCGGGAAAAAGGGGAGGCGGTGGATTTTTAACTAAGTGTAGAATGCCAATCCTTTAGTCATTCCTTACAAAAATATAGCCCGTTATGCAAGATAAATCACTTTACAATCATCTATGATCGTAAGGTCAGCTTTTTGTAAATGGGCAAAATAATGGCTTGTTTGACTCGGGTAAATATCCCACCACACGTTCACTTGAGAATTTAATGTTATTCTCTTTAAAAGGTTTGGATCAATAGGTCTTTGGCATCTTTAACATGTTTCAAGCATGCATATCCTTTTTTTAAAACATGTGTAGAAAAATCTCTTTCTTCTAAAATTCTGAGCTATTAGGGTTGAGCTAGTGGAATTTCCAAAACTTGGATAACAAAACTTTTGTGTTCATTTGTTGTGTGTGAATAAAATTTCTTTACTTACATTTGTTTGTTGCTTTAAATTTTTTCCATACATAAAATCTAAATTTTTGATTTTTTTGTGAACTATTTGCCTTTTATCTCTTTTTTTTAGTTTACCAGTGAAGGGAAAGTGAAAACTCAAGTTTTGAATTCAGAAAAAAGTATACATCTTTAATGAAAATTCACAATGCACAAATTTAGAGACAGATAATTCCAAAAGGTTTATGTAATTTTTAAGGATTGTAAATTGTTTTCAGTTGTTATATATCAGGTTCTGTAATCGTCGGGAAAAGGGGGAGGCTAGGGATTGTTAACTGAATTTTGAATGCCAATCCATAAGTCATTCCTTACAAAAATGTAGCCCGTTCTGCATGATAAATTCCTTTACAATCATCTATGATTGTTAGGTCAGCTTTTTGTAAATAGGCAAAATAATGGCCAGTTTGGCTTAGGTATATATCCCACCGCACATTCACTTGAGAATTTAATATTATTATATTTAAAAGGTTTGGATCCATAGGTCATTTTCATATTTAACATTTTTGAAGGATGCATGTCTATTTTTTAAAACATGTGTAGAAAAATCTCTTTTTTATAAATTTCCAAGCTATTAGGGTTGAGCTAGTGGATTTTCCCAAACTTGGACAACAAACTTTTGTGTTCATTTGAGGTGTGTGAATAAATTTTATTTATTTACATTTGTTTATTGTTTTAAATTATTTCTATACATAAACTCTCAAATTTCAATTTTGTTGTGAACTATTTGCCTTTTATCTCTTTTTTTTTTTGTTTACCAGATGAAGGGAAAGTGAAAACTCAAGTTTTGATTTAAGAAAAAAGTATACATCTATAATGGAAATTCACAATGCACAAATCCAGAGAGATATAATTCCAAAAAGTGTCTGTAATTTTTAGGGATTATAAACTGTTTTCAGTTTTTATATATCAGGTTCTGCAATCGTCGGTAAAAGGGGGAGGCTTGAATTCTTAACTGAGTTTCGAATGCCAATCCATAAGTCATTCCTTACAAAAATATAATCCGTTACACATGATAAATCACTTTACAATCATCAATGTTCGTTAGATCTACCTTTTGTAAGTTGTCAAAATAATGGCTAGTTTTACTCGGGTAAATATCCCACCGCACATTCACTTGAGAATTTAATGTTATTCTCTTTAAAAGGTTTAGATCCATAGGTCATTTGCATCTTTAACATTTTGAAGCATGCATATCCATTTTTTAAAAAATGTGTAGAAAAATCTCTTTCTTATTAAATTCCGAGCAATTAGGGTTGAGCTAGTGCAATTTCCCAAAGTTGGATAACAAACTTTTGTGGTCATTTGTGGTGTGTGCATAAGTTTTCTTTTTCCCTTTTACCTCTTTTTTTGTTTACGAGATGAAGGGAGTGAAAACTCAAGTTTTGATTGAAGAAAAAAGTATACATCTAAAATGGAAATGCGCAGTGCACAAATGTAGAAAGAGATAATTCCAAAAGTTTCTGTAAGTTTTAGGGATTTTAAACTCTTTTTCATTTTTATATATCAGGTTCTGCAATCGTCAGGAAAAGGGGTAGGCGGATTTTCTACTGAGTGTTGACTCTCAATCCATAAGTCATTCCTTACAAAAAAATAGCCCGTTACACATGGTAAATCACTTTACAATCATCTGTGATCGTTAGGTTAGTTTTTTGTAAATGGGCAAAATAATGGCTTGTTTGACTCAGGTAAATATCCCACCGCACACTCACTTGAAAATTTAATGTTATTCTCTTTAAAAGGTTTGGATCCATAGGTCATTTGCATCTTGAACATGTTTCAAGCATGAAAATCCATTTTTTAAAGTCATTTGCATCTTGAACATGTTTCAAGCATGCAAATCCATTTTTTAAAACATGTGTAGAAAAATCCCTTTCTTATTAAATTCTGAGTTGTTACGGTTGAACTAGTGGAATTTCCAAAACTTGGATATCAAAAATTTTGTGTTCATTTGTGGTGTGTGATTAAATTTTATTTACTTAAATTTGTTTATTGCTTTAAATTCGTCCACACATAAACTCTAAAATTTTCATTTTGTTGTGATCTATTTTCCTTTTATCTCTTTTTTTTTACAAGATGAAGGGAAATGAAAACTCAAGTTTTGATTTAAGAAAAAAGTATACATCTCAAATGGAAATTCACAATGCACAAATATTGAGAGAGATAATTCCAAAAAATGTCTGTAATTTTTAGGGATTGTAAACTCTTTATAGTTTTCATATATCAGGTTCTGCAATCGTCTGGAAAAGGGGGAGGAGGGCAATTTTTAACTGAGTATTGACTCCCAATCCATAAGTCATTCCTTACAAAAATATAGTCCGTTACACATGATAAATCATTTTACAATCATCTGTGATCGTTATGTCAGCCTTTTCTAAATGGGCAAAATAATGGCTTGTTTGACTCGGGTAAATATACCACCCCATGTTCACAATCGAATTTAATGATATTCTCTTGAAAATGTTTGGATCCATAGGTCATTAAAATATTTAACATGTTTCAAGCATGCATATCAATTTTTTAAAACACGTGTAGAAAAATCTCTTTCTTATAATATTCTGAGCTACTAGGGTTGAACTAGTGGAATTTCCAAACTTGGACAACAAAACTTTTGTGTTCGTTTGTGGTGTGTGAATAAATTTTATTTAATTCATTTGTTTATTGCTTTAAATTATTTTCATACATAAATTCTAAAATTTTCATTTTGTTGTGATCTATTTGCCTTTTATCTCTTTTTTTGTTTACGAGATGAAGGAAAGTGAAGATTTAAGTTTAGATGTAAGAAAAAAGTATACATCTAAAATGGAAATGCACAATGCACAAATGTAGAGAGAGATAATTCTAAAAAGTGTCTATAATTTTTAAGGGATGTAAACTCTTTTTAGTTTTTACAATCATCTATGATCGTTAGGTCAGCTTTTTGTAAATGGGCAAAATAATGGCTTGTTTGACTCGGGTAAATATCCCACCGCACACTCACTTGAGAATTTAATGTTATTCTCTTTAAAAGGTTTGGATCCCTAGGTCATTTGCATCATTAACATATTTTAAGAATGCATATCCATTTTTTAAAACATGTGTAGAAAAATCTCTTTCTACTAAAATTCAGAGCAATTAGGGTTGAACTAGTGGAATTTCCCAAACTTGGATAACAAAACTTTTGTGTTCATTTCTGTGTGTCAACAAATTTTCTTTACGTAAATTTGTTTATTGCTTTAAATTCTTTTCAAACATAAACTCTTTAATTTTCATTTTGTTGTGATCTATTTGCCTATTATCTATGTTTTTTTTTTTACGAGATGAAAGGAAAGGGAAAACTCATGTTTTGATTTAAGAAAATGTATACATCTAAAATGGAAATGCACAATGCATAAATCTAGAGAGATAATTCCAAAAAGAGTCTGTAATTTTTAGGGATTGTAAACTCTTTTTAGTTTTTATAACAGGTTCTACAAACGTCGGGAAAAGGGGGAGGCAGGGAATTTTTAACTGAGTGTTGACTCCCAATCCATAAGTCATTGCTTACAGAAATATAGAATGTTACGCATGATAAATCACTTTACATTCATCTATTATCGTTAGGTCAGCTTTTTGGAAATGGGCAAAATAATGGCTTGTTGACTCGGGTAAATATCCCACCGCATGTTCACTTGAAAATTTAATGTTATTCTCTTTAAAAGGTTTGAATCCATATGTCATATGCATCTTTAACATCTTTGAAGCATGCATATCCATTTTTTAAAACATGTCTAGAAGAGATCTCTTTCTTATGGATTGTAAACTCTTTTTAGTTTTTATATATCAGGTTTTGCAATCGTCTGGAAATGGGGGAGGTGGGGGGTTTTTAACTGAGTGTTGACTCCAAATCCATAAGTCATTCCTTAAAAAATATAGCCCATTACGCATGATAAATCACTTTACAATCATCTTTCATCGTTATGTCAACTTTTGTTAATGGGCAAAATAATGGCTTGTTTTACTCGGGTAAATATCCCACCTCACCTTCACTTGAGAATTTAATATTATTCTCTTTAAATGGTTTCGATCCATAGGTCATTTGCATCTTTACCATGTTTCAAGCATGCATATCCAATTTTTAGAACATGTGTAGAAAAATTTCTTTCTTATAAAATTCCGACTTATTAGGGTTGAACTAGTGGAATTTCCCAAACTTGGTGAACAAAACTTTTGTGTACGTTTGTGGTGTGTGAATAAATTTTCTTTCCTTACATTTATTTATTGCTTTAAATTATTTCCATACATAAACTCTCAAATTTTTATTTTGTTGTGATCTATTTGCCTCATATCACTTTTTTTGTTTATAAGATGATGGGAAAGTGAAAACTCAAGTTTTGATTTTAGAAAAAAGTATACATCCAAAATGGAAATGCACAAAGCACAAATGTAGAGAGAGATAATTCCAAAAAGTTTCTGTAATTTTCAGGGATTGTAAACTCTTTTTAATTTTTATATATCAGGTTCTACAATCGTTAGGAAAAGGGGGAAGCAGGGGATTTTTAACTAAGTGTTGACTCCCAATCCATAAGTCATTCCTTACAAAAATATAGCCCGTTACAGCCCGTTATGCATGATAAATCACTTTACAATCATCTATGATCGTTAGGTCAGCTTTTTTTAAATTGGGCAAATAATGACTTGTTTGACTCGGGTAAATATCCTACTGCACGTTCACATGAGAATTTAATGTTATTATCACTAAAAGGTTTGGATCCATTTGTCATTTGCATATTTTAACATGTTTCAAGCACGCATATCCATTTTTTAAAACATGTGTACAAAAAAAATTTCTTATAAAATTACAAGGTATAAGGATTGCACTAGTCGAATTTCCCAAACTTGGATAACAAAACTTTTGTGATCATTTGTGGTGGGTGGATAAATTTTCTTTCCTTACATTTTTTATTGCTTTAAATTCCTTCCATACTTAAACTCTAAAATTTTTATTTTTTGTTATCTATTTGCCTTTTATCTCTTTTTTTGTTTACGAGATGAAGGGCAAGTGAAAACTCAAGCTTTGATTTAAGAAAAAAGTATACATCTAAAATGATAAAGCACAATGCACAAATGAAGAGAGAGTAAATTCCAAAAAATGTCTTTAATTTTTAGGAATTATAAACTCTTTTTAGTTTTTATATATCAAATCTTGCAATCATTGGGAAATGAGGGAGGTGGGGGATTTTTAATTGACTGTTGTCTCCCAATCCATAAGTCATTCCTTACAAAAATATAGCCCGTTACATGATAAATCACTTTACAATTATCTATGATCATTAGGTCAGCTTTTTGTAAATGGGAAAAATAATGGCTTGTTTGTCTTGGGTAAATATCCCATCGCATGTTCACTTGAGAATTTAATGTTATTATCTTTTAAAGGTTTGGATCCATTTGTCATTTGCATATTTTATCATGTTTCAAGCATGCATATCCATTTTTTAAAACATGTGTACAAAAAAATTTTCTTATAAAATTACAAGGTATAAGGATTGCACTAGTCGAATTTTCCAAACATGGATAACAAAACTTTTTTGATCATTTGTGGTGTGTGAATAAATTTTCTTTCCTTAGATTTGTTATTACTTTAAATTCTTTCAATACATAAACTCTAAAATTTTCATTTTGTCGTGATCTATTTGCCTTTTATCTCTTTTTTTGTTCACAAGATGAAGCAAAAGTGAAAACTCAAGCTTTGATTAAAGAAAAAAGTATACACCTAAAATGGAAATGCACAATGTACAAATGCAGAGAGATATAATTCCAAAAAGTGTCTGTAACTTTGGGGGTTTGTCAACTCCTTTTAGTTTTTATATATCAGGTTCTGCAATCGTCGGGAAAAGGGGGAAGCGGGGGATTTTTAACAGAGTGTTGACTCCCAATCGATAAGTCATTCCTTACAAAAATATTGCCCATTACGCATGATAAATCACTTTACAATCATCTATGATTGTTAGGTCAACTTTTTGTAAATGGGCAAAATAATGGCTTGTTTGACTCGGGTAAATATCCCACCACACGTTCACTTGAGAATTTAATGCTATTCTCTATAAATGTTGTTGGAACCATAGGTCATTTGCATCGTTAACATGTTTCAAGCATGCTTATCCATTTTTTAAAACATGTGTAGAAAAATCTCCTTCTTATAAAATTCAGAGATATATTGGTTGAACTAGTTGAATTTCCCAAACGTGGATAACAAAACTTTTGTGTTAATTTGTGGTTTGTGAATAAATTTTCTTTACTTACATTGGTTTATTGCTTTAAATTTTTTCCATACATAAACTCTAAATTTCCATTTTGTTGTGATCTATTTTCCTTTTATCTCTTTTTTTGTTTACGAGAAGAAGGGGAAGTGAAAACTCAAGTTTTGATGTAAGAAAAATGTATATATTTAAAATGGAAATGCACAATGCAGAAATATATTGAGAGATAACTCCAAAAAGTGTCTGTAATTTTTAGGGATTGTAAACTCATTTTTTTTAATATATAAGGTTCTGCAATCGTCGGGAAAAGGGGGAGGCGGGGGATTTATAACTGAAATTTGTCTCCCAATCCATAAGTCATTCCTTAAAAAAATATTGTCCGTTACGCATGATAAATCACTTTACAATCATCTATGATCATTAAATTCTAAGCTATTAGGCTTGAACTAGTGGAATTTCCCAAACTTGGATCACAAAACTTTTGTGTTCGTTTGTGGTGTGTGAATAAAGTTTCTTCACATACATTTATTTATTGCTTTAAATTCTTTCCATACATAAACTCAAAATTTTTCATTTTGTTGTGATCTATTTGCCTCTTATCTCTTTATTTTTTTTACTAGATGATGGAAAGTGAAAACTTAAGTTTTGATTTAAGAAAAAAGTATATATCTAAAATGGAAATGCACAATGCACATATGTAGAGAGAGATGATTCCAAAAAGTGTCTGTAATTTTTAGGGAATGTAAACTCTTTTTAGTATTTCCATAACAGGTTCTGCAATCGTTGGGACTGAGTGTCGACTCCCAATCCATAAGTCATTCCTTAAAAAATTATAGCCCGTTACGCGTGTTAAATCACTTTACAATCATCTATGATCATTAGGTCAGCCTTTTGTAAATGGGCAAAATAATGGCTTGTTTGACTCGAGTAAATATCCCACCGCACGTTAAATAGATAATTTATTGTTATTCTCTTTAAAAGTTTAGGATCCTTACGTCATTTGAATCTTTAACATGTTTCAAGCATCCATATCCATTTTAAAAACATGTTTTGAAAAAATCCCTTTCTTATAAAATTCCGAGCGATTAGGGTTGAACTACTGGAACTTCCCAAACTTGGATAACGAAACTTTTGTGTGCATTTGTGGTGTGTGAATAAATTTTCTTTACTTACACTTGTTTATTTCTTTAAATTCTTTCCATACATAAACTCTTTAATTTTCATTTTGTAGTGATCTATCCGCCTTTTATCTCTGTTTTTGTTTACGAGATGAAAGGAAAGTGAAAACTCACGTTTTGATTTAAGAAAAAAGTATACACCTCAAGTGGAAATGCACAATTTACAAATGTAGATAGAGATAATTCCAAAAAGTGTCTGTAATTTTTAGGGATTGTAAACTCTTTTTAGTTTTTATATCAAGCCATGCAATCATCTGGAAAAGGGGGAGGTGGGGGATTTTTTACTGAGTGTTGACTCCCAACCCATAAGTAATTCCTGGCAAAAATATAGCCTATTACGCCAGATAAATCACTTTACAATCTTCTATGATCGTTTTGTCAGCTTTTTGGAAATGGGCAAAATAATGGCTTGTTTGACTCAGGTAAATATCCCACGACATATTCACTACATAATTTATTGTTATTCTCTATAAAAGGTTTGTATCCATAGGTCATTTGCATCTTTAACATCTTTCAAGCATGCATATCCATTTTTTAAAACATGTGTAAAAAAATGTCTTTCTTAAAAAATTACTAGCTATTAGGGTTGAATTAGTGGAATATCCCAAACTTGGATGACAAAACTTTTGTGTTCATTTGTCATGTGTGAATAAATTTTCTTTACTTATGTTTATTTATTGCTTTAAATTCTTTCCATACATAAACTCTAAAATTTTCATTTCGTTGTGATCTATTTGCCTTTTATCTTTTTATTTTTTTTTTTACGTGATGAAGTGAAAGTGAAAACTCAAGTTCTGATTTAAGAAAAAAGTGTACATGTAAAATAGAAATGCACAATGCACAAATGAAAAGAGAGATGATTCCAAAAAGTGTCTGTAACTTTTAGGGATTGTACACTCTTTTTAGTTTTTATATATCAGGTTCTGCAATTGTCGGGTAAAGAGGGAGCAGAGGGATTTTTAACTGAGTGTTGACTCCAAATCCATATGTAATTCCTTAGCAAAATATAGCTCGTTATGCTTGATAAATCACTTTACAATCATCTATGATCGTTAGGATAGCCTTTTGTAATTGGGCAAAATAATAGCTTGTTTAACTCAGGTAAATATCCCATCACAGTTTCACTCGAGAATTTAATGTTATTCGCCTTATTAGGTTCGGATCCATAGGTCATTTGCATCTTTAACATGCTTCACTTATACATATCCATTTTTTAAAACATGTGTAGAAAAATCTCTTTATTAAAAAACTTTCGACCTATTAGGGTTGAACTAGTGGAATTTCCCACACTTGGTGAACAAAACTTTTGTGTTCATTTGTGGTGTGTGAATAAATTTTCTTTACTTACATTTATTTGTTGCTTTAAATTATTTCCATACATAAACTCTTAAATTTTTATTTCCTTGTGATCTATTTGCCTTATATCTCTTGTTTTGTTTACAAGATGATGGGAAAGTGAAAACTCAAGTTTTGATTTTAGAAAAAAGTATACATCCAAAATGAAAATGTACAATGTACAAATGTAGAGAGAGATAATTCCAAAAAGTATCTATAATTTTTAGGGACTGCAAACTCTTTTTAGTTTTTATATATCAGGTTATGCAATCATCGGGAAAAGGGGGAGGCAAAGGATTTTTAATTAAGTGTTGACTCCATATCAATAAGTCATTCCTTACAAAAATATAGCCCGTTATGCTTGATAAATCACTTTACTATCATCTCTGATCGTTTGGTCAGCTTTTTTTAAATGGGCTTGTTTGACATGCGTAAATATCCCATTGCACGTTCACTTGAGAATTTAATGTTATTCTCTTTAAAAGGTTTGGATCCATAGGTCATTTGCATCTTTAATATGTTTCAAGCATGCATATATATTTTTTAAAAATGTGTAGAAAAATCTTTTTCTTATAAAATTCTGAGCTATTAGGGTTGAACTAGTAGAATTTCCCAAACTTGGAACACAAAACTTTTGTGTTCATTTGTGGTGTGTAATTAAATTTTTTTACTTACATTTTTTTATTGCATTAATTTTTTACCATACATACACTCTAAACTTTTCATTTTGTTGTGATCTATTTGCCTTTTATCTCTTTTTTTGTTTACGAGATAAAGGGAAAGTGAAAACTTTTGATTTCAAAAAAAAGTATACATCTGAAATGGAAATGCATTTTGCACAAATGTTGAGAGAGATAATTCCAAAAAGTGCCTATAATTTTTAGGGATTGTCAATTTTTTTTTGTTTTTATGTATCAGGTTCAGCAATCGTCGAGAAAAGGGGGAGGCGGGGGATTTTTAACATAGTGTTGACTCCCAATAGAGAAGAGTTTCCTTACAAAAATATAGCCAGTTACTCAAGATAAATCACTTTACAATCATCTATGATCATTAGGTCTGCTTTTGGTAAATGGGCAAAATAATGGCTTGTTTGACTAGGGTAAATATCCCACCGCATGTTCACTTGAAAATTTAATGTTATTCTCTTTAAAAGGTTTGGATCCACAGGTCATTTGCATCTTTAAAATGTTTCAGGCATGCATATCTGTTTTAAAAAACACGTGTAGAAAAATCTCTTTGCAATAAAATTTCGAGCTATTAGGGTTGAACTAGTGGAATTTCCCAAACTTGGATAACAAAACTTTTTTGTTCGTTTGTGGTGTGTGAATAAATTTTCTTTACATACATTTATTTATTGCTTTAAATTCTTTCCGTACATAAACTCTAAAATATTTATTTTGTTGTGATCTATTTGCCTTATATCTCTTTTTTTGTTTACGAGATGAAGGAAAGTGAAAACTTAAGTTTTTATTTAAGAAAAAAGTATACATCTACAATGGAAATGCACAATACACAAATGTAGAGCGAGATAATTCCAAAAAGTATCTGTAATTTTTAAGGAATGTAAACTCTTTTTAGGTTTTATATATAAGGTTCTACAATCATCAGGAAAAGGGCGAGGCGGGTGATTTTAAACTGAGTGTTGACTCCCAATCCATATGTCATTCCATAAAAAATTAGAGCCTATTACGCATGATAAATTACTTCACAATCATGTATGATCGTTAGGTCAGGATTTTGTAAATGAGCAAAATAACGGCTTGTTTGACTCGGGTAAATATCCCACCGCACGTTCACTTGAGAATCTAATGTTGTTCTCGTTAAAAGGTTTGGATCCATAGGTCATTTGCATCTTTAATATGTTTCAAGCATGCATATCCATTTTTTAAAACATGTGCAGAAAAATCTCTTTCTTCTAAAATTCTGAGCTATTTGGGTTGAACTAGTGGAATTTCCCAAACTTGGATAACAAAACTTTTGTGTTCATTTGTGGTGTGTGATTAAATTTTTGTAATAATAATAATTTTTTTTTGCTTTAAATAATTTCCATGCATAAATTTTAAAATTTTAATTTTGTTGTGAACTATTTGCCTTTTATCTCTTTTTTTTTTTACGATGAAGAGAAAGTGAAAACACAACCTTTGATTTAAGAAAAATGTATACATCAAAAATGGAAATGCTCAATGCACAAATTTAGAGAGAGATAATTGCGAAAAGTGTTTGTAATTTTTAGGGATTGTAAACTCTTTTTAGTTACTAGATATTAGGTTCTTCAAGCGTCCAAAAAAAGGGGAGGCGGTGGATTTTTAACTGAGTGTTGACTTCCAATCCATAAGTCATTCCTTACAATAATATAGCCCGTTACGCATGATAAATCACTTTATAATCATCAATGATCGTTTGGTCAGCTTTTTGTAAATGGGTAAAATAAAGGCTTGTTTAACTCGGGTCAATACCCCACCGCATGTTCACTTGAGAATTTTATGTTATTCTCTTTAAAAGGTTTGGATCCATAGGTCATTTGCATCTTTAACTTGTTTCGAGCATGCACATCCATTTTTTAAAACATGTGTAGAAAAATCTGTTTCATATAAAATTCCAAGCTATTAGGGTTGAACTAGTGGAATTTTCCCAAGCTTGGATAACAAAACTTTTGTGTTCATTTGGGATGTGTGAATAAATTTTCTTTACTTACATTTATTTATTGCTTTAAATTCTTTCCATATATAAACTTTTAAATTTTCATTTTGTTGTGATCTTTTTACCTTTTATCTATGTTTTTGTTTACGAGATGAAAGGAAAGTGAAAACTCACGTTGTGATTTAAGAAAAAAGTATACATCTAAAATGAAAATTCACAATGCACAAATCTAGAGAGAGAAAATTCCCAAAAGAGTCTGTAATTTTTAGGGATTGTAAACTATTTTTAGTTTTTATAACAGGTTCTGCAATCGTTGGAAAAAGGGGGAGGCGGGGAATTTTTAACTGAGTGTTGACTCCCAATCCATAAGTCATTCCTTACAAAAATATAGAATGTAATGGATGATAAATCACTTTACAATCATCTATTATCGTTAGGTCAACTTTTTGGAAATGGAAAAAATAATGGCTTGTTTGACTTGGGTAAATATCCCACTTCACGTTCACTTGATAATTTAATGTTATTCCCTTTAAAAGGTTTGGATCCATAGGTCATTTGTATCTTTTACATCTTTCAAGCATGCATGTCCATTTTTTAAAACATGTGTAGAAGAGATCTCTTTCTTAGGGATTGTAAACTCTTTTTATTTTTTATCTATCAGGTCTTGCAATCGTCGGGAAAAGGGGGAGGTGGGGGATTTTGGACTCAGTGTTGACTCCCAATCCATTAGTCATTCCTTAAAAAAATATAGCCCATTAGGAATGATAAATCACTTTACAATCATCTTTGATTGTTAGGTCAGCATTTTGTAAATGGGCAAAATAATGGCTTGTTTGACTAGGGTAAATATCCCACCGCACCTTCACTTGAGAATTTAATGTTATTCTCTTTAAATGGTTTTGATCCATAGGTCATTTTCATCTTTAACATGTTTCAAGCATGCATATCCAATTTTTAGAACATGTGTAGAAACATCTTTCTAATAAATTTCATAGATATTAGGGTTGAACTGGTGCAATTTCCCAAACTTGGATAAGAAAACTTTTGTGTTCATTTGGGATGTGGGAATAAATTTTCTTAACTTACAATTGATATAGCATTAAATTTTTTCCATACATAAACTCTAAAATTTTCCTTTTGTTTTGATCTATGTACTTTTGTCTCTTTTTTTTTTACGAGATGAAGGGAAAGTGAATATTCATGTTTTTATTTAAGAAAAAAGTTTACATCCAAAAAGGAAATGCCCAATGCACAAATGTAGAGGGAGATAATTCAAAAAATTGTGTTTAATTTTAAGGGATTGTAAACTCTTTTTAGTTTTTTTATATCAGGTTTTGCAATCATCGGGAAAAGGGGGAGGCGGGGGATTTTTAACTTAGTGTACATTCCCGATCCATAAGTAATTCCTTAAAAAAATATAGCCCAGTACACATGATAAATCACTTTACAATCATTTATGATAGTTAGGTCAGCTTTTTGGTAATGGGCAAAATAATGGCTTGTTTGACTCGGGTAAATATCCCACCGCACATTCACTCCATAATTTAATGTTATTCTCTTTAAAAGGTTTGTATCCATAGTTCATTTGCATCTTTAACATCTTTCAAGCTTGTATATCCATTTTTTAAAACATGTGTAGAAAAATCTCTTTCATATAAAATTACGAGCTATTAGGATTGAACTGGGGGAATTTCCAAAACTTGGATAACAAAACTTTTGTGTTCATTTGTGGTTTGTGAATAAATTTTCTTTACTTACATTTATTTATTTCTTTAAATTATTTCCATACATAAACTCTAAATTTTTTATTTTGTTGTGATCTATTTGCCTTATATCACTTTTTTTGTTTACAAGATGATGGGAAAGTAAAAAGTCAAGTTTTGATTTTAGAAAAAAGTATACATCCAAAATGGAAATGCACAAAGGACAAATGTAGAGAGACATAATTCCAAAAAGCTTTTGTAATTTTCAGGGATTGTAAACTCTTTTTAATTTTTATATATCAGGTTCTGCAATCGTTAGGAAAAGGAGGAGGCAGGGGATTTTTAACTCAGTGTTGACTCCCAATCCATAAGTCATTCCTTACAAAAATATAGCCCGTTATAGCCCGTTATGCAAGATAAATCACTTTACAATCATCTATGATCGTTAGGTCAGATTTTTTTAAATGGTTCAAATAATGACTTGTTTGACTCGGGTAAATATCCTATTGCACGTTCACATGAGAATTTAATGTTATTATCTTTAAAAGGTTTGGATCCATTTGTCATTTCCATATTTTAACATGTTTCAAGCATGCATATCCATTTTTAAAAACGTGTACAAAAAAATTTTCTTATAAAATTACAAGGTATAAGGATTGCACTAGTCGAATTTTCCAAACTTGGATAACAAAACTTTTGTGATCATTTGTGGTGTGTGGATAAATTTTATTTCCTTACTTTTGTTACTACTTTAAATTCCTTCCCTACTTAAACTCTAAAATTTTCATTTTGTTGTTATCTATTTGCCTTTTATCCCTTTTTTCGTTTACAAGATGAAGGGCAAGTGAAAATTCAAGCTTTGATTTAAGAAAAAAGTTTACATCTAAAATGATAATGTACAATGCACAAATGAAGAGAGAGAAAATTCCAAAAAATGTCTTTAATTTATAGGGATTAGAAACTCTTTTTAGTTTTTATATATCAGGTCTTGCAATCGTTGGGAAATGGGAGAGGTGGGGGATTTTTAACTGACTGTTGTCTCCCAATCCATAAGTCAATCCTTACAAAAATATAGCCCGTTACGCATGATAAATCACTCTACAATCATCGATGATCGTTAGGTCAGCTTTTTGTAAATGGGCAAAATAATGGCTTGTTTGTCTCGGGTAAATATCCCACCGCACGTTCACTTGAGAATTTAATGTTATTCTCTTTAAAAGGTTTGGATCCATGGGTCATTCACATCTTTAACATGTTTCAAGCATGCTTATCCAATTTTTAAAACATGTGTAGAAAAGTCATTTTCTTATAAAATTTCGACCTATAAGGGTTGAACTAGTGCAATTTCCCAAACTTGGATAACAAAACTTTTTTGATCATTTGTCGTGTGTGAATAAATTTTCTTTCCTTAGATTTGTTATTGCTTTAAATTCTTTCCATACATAAACTCTAAAATTTTCATTTTGTTGTGATGTATTTGCCTTTTATCTCTTTTTTTGTTCACAAGATGAAGCAAAAGTGAAAACTCAAGCTTTGATTAAAGAAAAAAGTATACACCTAAAATGGAAATGCACAATGCACAAATGTAGAGAGAGATAATTCCAAAAAGTGTCTGTAAATTTTGGGGATTGTCAACTATTTTTAGTTTTTATATATCAGGTTTTGCAATCGTCGGGAAAAGGGGGAGGCGGGGGATTTTTAACAGAGTTTTGACTCCCAATCGATAAGTCATTCCTTACAAAAATATTGTCCATTACGCATGATAAATCACTTTACAATCATCTATGATCATTAGGTCAACTTTTTGAAAATGGGCAAAATAATGGCTTGTTTGACTCGAGTAAAAATCCCACCACACGTTCACTTGGGAATTTAATGCTATTCTCTATAAATGTTGTTGGATCCATAAGTCATTTGCATCGTTAAAATGTTTCAAGCATGCATATCCATTTTTTAAAACATGTGTAGAAAAATCTCTTTCTTATGAAATTCAGAGCTTTATTGGTTGAACTAGTTGAATTTCCCAAACGTGGATAACAAATTTTTTTTTGTGGTTTGTGAATAAATTTTCTTTACTTACATTGGTTTATTGATTTAAATTATTTCCATACATAAACTCTAAATTTTCATTTTGTTGTGATCTATTTTCCTTTAATCTCTCTTTTTGTTTACGAGAAGAAGGGGAAGTGAAAACTCATGTTTTGATGTAAGAAAAATGTATACATTTAAAATGGAAATGCACAATGCAGAAATATATTGAGAGATAATTCCAAAAAGAGTTTGTAATTTTTAGGGATTTTAAACTCATTTTTTTTTATATATAAGGTTCTGCAATCGTCGGGAAAAGGGGGAGGCGGGGGATTTTTAACTGAGTGTTGTCTCCCAATCCATAAGTCATTCCTCACAAAAATATAGTCCGTTACGCATGCTAAATCACTTTAAAATCATCTATGATCATTAAATTATTAGCTATTAGGGTTGAACTAATGGAATTTCCCAAACTTGGATCACAAAACTTTTGTGTTCGTTTGTTGTGTGTGAATAAATTTTCATTACATACATTTATTTATTGCTTTAAATTCTTTCCATACATAAACTCAAAAATTTTCATTTTGTTGTGATCTATTTCAAGGAAAGTGAAAACTTAAGTTATCTCTTTTTTTTTTTACTAGATGAAGGAAAGTGAAAACTTATGTTTTGATTTAAGAAAAAAGTATATATCTAAAATGGAAATGCACAATGCACATATGTAGAGAGAGATGATTCCAAAAAGTGTCTGTAATTTTTAGGGAATGTAAACTCTTTATAGTATTTCCATAACAGGTTTTGCAATCGTCGGGACTGAGTGTCGACTCCCAATCCATAAGTCATTCCTTACAAATTATAGCCCGTTACCCATGATAAATCACTTTACAATCATCTATGATCATTAGGTCATCTTTTTGTAAATGGGCAAAATAATGGCTTGTTTGACTCGAGTAAATATCCCACTGCACGTTCAATTGTTAATTTATTGTTATTCTCTTTAAAAGGTTAGGATCCTTACGTCATTTGAATCTTTAACATGTTTCAAGCATGCATATCCATTTTAAAAACATGTGTAGAAAAATCCCTTGCTTATAAAATTCCGAGCTATTAGGGTTGAACTAGTGGAATTTCCCAAACTTGGATAACAAAACTTTTGTGTTCATTTGTGGTGTGTGAATAAATTTTCTTTACTTACACTTGTTTAATGCTTTAAATTCTTTCCATACATAAACTCTTAAATTTTCATTTTGTAGTGATCTATTCGCCTTTTATCTCTGTTTTTGTTTACGAGGTGAAAGGAAAGTGAAAACTCACATTTTGATTTAAGAAAAAGGTATACACCTCAAATGGAAATGCACAATGCACAAATGTAGATAGAGATAATTCCAAAAAGTGTCTATAATTTTTAGGGATTGTAAACTCTTTTTAGTTTTTATAACAGGTTATGCAATCGTCTGGAAAAGGGGAAGGCGGGGGATTTTTTACTAAGTGTTGACTCCCAACCCATAAGTCATTCCTGGCAAAAATATAGCCTGTTACGCCTGATAAATCACTTTACAATCTTCTATGATCGTTTTTCCAGCTTTTTGGAAATGGGCAAAATAATGGCTGGTTTGACTCAAGTAAATATCCCATCACATATTCACTCCAGAATTTAATGATATTCTCTATAAAAGGTTTGTATCCATAGGTCATTTGCATCTTTAACATCTTTCAAGCATGCATATCCATTTTTTAAAACATGTGTTGAAAAATCTCTTTCTTATAAAATTACGAGCTATTAGGGTTGAATTAGTGGAATTTCCCAAACTTGGATGACAAAACTTTTGTGTTCATTTGTCGTGTGTGAATAAATTTTCTTTACTTACGTTTTTTTATTGCTTTAAATTCTTTTCATACATAAAATCTAAAATTTTCATTTTGTTGTCATCTATTTGCCTTTTTTCTCTCTTTTTTTTTTTACGTGATGAAGGGAAAGTGAAAACTCATGTTTTGATTTAAGAAAAAAGTGTACTTCTAAAATAGAAATGCACAATGCACAAATGAAGAGAGAGATGATTCCAAAAAGTGTCTATAAATTTTAGGGATTGTACACTCTTTTTAGTTTTTATATATCAGGTTCTGCAATTGTCGGGTAAAGAGGGAGCAGAGGGATTTTCAACTGAGTGTTGACTCCAAATCCATATGTCATTCCTTAAAAAAATATAGCTCGTTACGCATGATAAATCACTTTACAATCATCTATGATCGTTAGGTTAGTCTTTTGTAAATGGGCAAAATAATGGCTTGTTTAACTCAGGTAAATATCCCATCGCAGTTTCACTCGAGAATTTAATGTTATTCGCCTTATTAGGTTTGGATCCATAGGTCATTTGCATCTTTTAAAACATGTGTAGAAAAATCTCTTTATTAAAAAACTTTCGAGTTATTATGGTTGAACTAGTGGAATTTTCCAAACTTGGACTACAAAACTTTTGCTTTCATTTGTGGTGTGTGAATAAATTTTATTTGCTCACATTTTTTTCTTTCTTTAAATTCTTTCCATACTTAAACTCTAAAATTTTCCTTTTGTTGTGATCTATTTGCCTTTTATCTTTTTTTGTTTGTTTACGTGATGGGAAAGTGAAAACTCAAGTTTTTATTTAGAAAAAAACATACATCTAAAATGGAAATATACAATGCACAAATGTGGAGAGAGATAATTCCAAAAAGTAGCTATAATTTTTAGGGATTGCAAACTCTTTTTAGTTTTTATATATCAGGTTATGCAATCGTTGGGAAAAGGGGGAGGCGGGGGATTTTTAACTGAGTGTTGACTCCCGATCCATAAGTCATTCCTTACAAAAAATATTGCCCGTTACGCCTGATAAATCACTTTACTATCATATATGATCGTTTGGTCAGCTTTTTTTAAATGGGGAAAATAATGGCTTGTTTGACATGCGTAAATATCCCATTGCACGTTCACTTGAGCATTTAATGTTTGTCTCATTAAAAGGTTTGAATCCATAGGTCATTTGCATCTTTAATTTGTTGCAAGCATGCATATATATTTTTTTTTAAAAGTGTAGAAAAATCTCTTTCTTATAAAATTCTGAGCTATTAGGATTGAACTAGTGGAATTTCCCAAACTTGGAACACAAAACTTTTGTGTTCATTTGTGGTGTGTAATTAAATTTTCTTTACTTAAATTTTTTTATTGCATTAATTTCTTACCATACGTACACTCTAAACTTTTCATTTTGTTATGATCTATTTGCCTTTGATCTCTTTTTTTATTTACGAGATGAAGGGAAAGTGAAAACTCAACTTTTGATTTCAAAAAAAAGTCTACATCTAAAATGGAAATGCACTTTGTACAAATGTAGAGAGAGATAATTCCAAAAAGTGCCTATAAGTTTTTAGGGATTGTAAATTGTTTTTAGTTTTTATGTATCAGGTTCAGCAATCGTCGAGAAAAGGCGGAGGCGGGGGATTTTTAACATAGTGTTGACTCCCAACCCAGAAGTCATTCCTTAAAAAAATATAGCTAGTTACTCAAGATAAATCACTTTACAAGCATCTATGATCGTTAGGTCTGCTTTTTGTTAATGGGCAAAATAATGGCTTGTTTGACTCGGGTAAATATCCCACCGCACGTTCACTTGAAAATTTAATGTTATCCTCTTTAAAAGGTTTGGATCCATAGGTCATTTGTATCTTTTACATATTTCAAGCATGCATATCCATTTTTTAAAACATGTGTAGATGAGATCTCTTTCTTAGGGATTGTAAACTCTTTTTATTTTTTATATATCAGGTCTTGCAATCGTCGGGAAAAGGGGGAGGTGGGGGATTTTTGACTAAGTGTTGACTCCAAATCTAAAAGTCATTTCTTAAAAAAATATAGCCCGTTAGGCATGATAAATCACTTTACAATCATCTTTGATTGTTAGGTCAGCGTTTTGTAAACGGGCAAAAAAATGGCTTGTTTGACTAGGGTAAATATCCCACCGCACCTTCACTAGAGAATTTAATGTTATTCTCTTTAAATGGTTTCGATCAATAAGTCATTTGCATCTTTAACATGTTTCAAGCATGCATATCCAATTTTTAGAACATGTGTAGAAAAAACTTTCTTATAAATTTCATAGATATTAGGGTTGAACTGGTGCAATTTCCCAACTTGGATAAGAAAACTTTTGTGTTCATTTGGGATGTTGGAATAAATTTTCTTCACTTACAATTGATATTGCATTAAATTTTTTCCATATATAACTCTAAAATTTTCCTTTTGTTTTGATCTATGTACCTTTTGTCTTCTTTTTTTTTTACGAGATGAAGGGAAAGTGAATATTCATGTTTTTATTTAAGAAAAAAGTTTACATCCAAAAAGGAAATGCCCAATGCAGAAATTTAGAGAGAGATAATTCCAATAATTGTGTTTAATTTTTAGGGATTGTAAACTCTTTTTAGTTTTTAATATCAGGTTTTGCAATCGTCGGGAAAAGGGGAAGGTGGGGATTTTTAACTTAGTGTACACACCCGATCCATAAGTAATTCCTTAAAAAAATATAGCCCAGTACGCATGATAAATCACTTTATAATCATCTATGATAGTTAGGTCAGCGTTTTGGTAATGGGCAAAATAATCGCTTGTTTGACTCGGGTAAATATCCCACCGCACATTCACTCCATAATTTACTATTATTCTCTTTAAAAGGTTTGTATCCATAGTTCATTTGCATCTTTAACATCTTTCAAGCTTGTATATCCATTTTTTAAAACATGTGTAGAAAAATCTCTTTCATATAAAATTATGAGCTATTAGGATTGAACTCGTGGAATTTCCAAAACTTGGATAACAAAACTTTTTTGTTCATTTGTGGTGTGTGAATAAATTTTCTTTACTTACATTTATTTATTGCTTTAAATTATTTCCATACAGAAACTCTAAAATTTTTATTTTGTTGTGATCTATTTGCCTTATATCACTTTTTTTGTTTACAAGATGATGGGAAAGTGAAAACTCAAGTTTTGATTTTAGAAAAAAGTATACATCCAAAATGGAAATGCACAAAGCACAAATGTAGAGAGAGATAATTCCAAAAAGTTTCTATAACTTTAAGGGATTGTAAACTCTTTTTAATTTTTATATATCAGGTTCTGCAATCGTTAGGAAAAGGAGGAGGCAGGGGATTTTTAACTGAGTGTTGACTCCGAATCCATAAGTCATTCCATACAAAAATATAGCCCGTTACAGCCCGTTATGCATGATAAATCACTTTACAATCATCTATGATCGTTAGGTCAGATTTTTTTAAATGGTTCAAATAATGACTTGTTTGACTCGGGTAAATATCCTACTGCACGTTCACATGAGAATTTAATGTTATTATCTTTAAAAGGTTTGGATCCATTTGTCATTTGCATATTTTAACATGTTTCAAGCATGCATATTCATTTTTTAAAACATGTGTACAAAAAAATTTCTTATAAAATTTCAAGGTATAAGGATTGCACTAGTCGAATTTCCCAAACTTGGATAACAAAACTTTTGTGATCATTTGTGGTGTGTGGATAAATTTTCTTTCATTACATTTGTTATTGCTTTAAATTCCTTCCATACTTACACTCTAAAATTTTCATTTTGTTGTTATCTATTTACCTTTTATCTCTTTTTTTGTTTACGAGATGAAGGGCAAGTGAAAACTCAAGCTTTGATTTAAGAAAAAAGTATACATCTAAAATGATAATGCACAATGCACAAATGAAGAGAGAGAAAATTCCAAAAAATGTCTTTAATTTTTAGGGATTAGAAACTCTTTTTAGTTTTTATATATCAGGTGTTGCAATCGTTGGGAAATGGGGGAGGCGGGGGATTTTTAGCTGACTGTTGTCTCCCAATCCATAAGTCATTCCTTATAAATCACTTTACAATCATCTATGATCGTTCGGTCAGCTTTTTGTAAATGGGCAAAATAATGGCTTGTTTGTCTCGGGTAAATATCCCACCGCACGTTCACTTGAGAATTTAATGTTATTCTCTTTAAAAGGTTTGGATCCATAGGTCATTCGCATCTTTAACATGTTTCAAACTTGCTTATCCAATTTTTAAAACATGTGTAGAAAACTCTTTTTCTTATAAAATTTTGACCTAAAAGGGTTGAACTAGTGCAATTTCCCAAACTTGGATAACAAAACTTTTTTTATCATTTGTGGTGTGTGAATAAATTTTATTTCCTTATATTTGTTATTGCTTTAAATTCTTTCTATACATAAACTCTAAATTTTTATTTTGTCGTGATCTATTTGCCTTTTATCTCTTTTTTTGTTCACAAGATGAAGGAAAAATGAAAACTCAAGCTTTGATTAAAGAAAAAAGTATACACCTCAAATGGAAATGCACAATGCACAAATGTAGAGAGAGATAATTCCAAAAAGTGTCTTAACTTTTGGGGATTGTCAACTCTTTCTAGGTTTTATATATCAGGTTGTGCAATTGTTGGGAAAAGGGGGAGGCGGGGGATTTTTAACGGAGTGTTGATTCCCAATCGATAAGTCATTCCTTACAAAAATATTGCCCATTACGCATGATAAATCACTTTACAATCATCTATGATCGTTAGGTCAACTTTTTGTAAATGGGCAAAATAATGGTTTGTTTGACTCGGGTAAATATCATCCCACCACACGTTCACTTGAGAATTTAATGCTATTCTCTATAAATGTTGTTGGATCCATAGGTCAATTGCATCGTTAACATGTTTCAAGCATGCATATCCATTTTCTAAAACATGTGTAGAAAAATCTCTTTCCTATAAAATTCAGAGCTATGATGGTTGAACTAGTTGAACTTCCCAAACGTGGATAACAAAACTTTTGTGTTAATTTGTAGTTTGTGAATAAATTTTCTTTACTTACATCGGTTTATTGATTTTAATTCTTTCCATACATAAACTCTAAATTTTGATTTTGTTGTGATCTATTTGCCTTTTATCTCTTTTTTTTGTTTACGAGAAGAAGGGGAAGTGAAAACTCATGTTTTGATGTAAGAAAAATGTATACTTTTAAAATGGAAATGCACAATGCACAAATATAATGAGAGATAATTCCAAAAAGAGTCTGTAATTTTTAGGTATAGTAAACTCATTTTTTTTATATATAAGGTTCTGCAATCGTCGGGAAAAGGGGGAGGTTGGGGATTTTTAACTGAGTGTTGTCTCCCAAGCCATAAGTCATTCCTCACAAAAATATAGTCCATTACGCATGATAAATCACTTTACAATCATCTATGATCATTAAATTCTGAGCTATTAGGGTTGAACTAGTGGAATTTCCCAAACTTGTATCACAAAACTTTTGTGTTTGTCTGTGGTGTGTGAATAAATTTTCTTTACATACTTTTATTTATTGCTTTAAATTCTTTCCATACATAAATTCAAAAAATTTCATTTTGTTGTGATCTATTTGCCTCTTATCTCTTTTTTTTTTACTAGATGAAGGAAATTGAAAACTTAAGTTTTGATTTAAGAAAAAACTATATATCTAAAATGGAAATGCACAATCCACATACGTAGAGAGAGATGATTCCAAAAAATGTCTGTAATTTTTAGGGAATGTAAACTCTTTTTAGTATTTCCATAACTGGTTCTGCAATCGTCGGGACTGAGTGTCGACTCCCAATCCATAAGTCATTCCTTACAAAATTATAGCCCGTTACGCATGATAAATCACTTTACAATCATCTATGATCATTGGGTCAGCTTTTTATAAATGGGCAAAATAATGGCTTATTTGACTCGAGTAAATATCCCACCGCACGTTCAATTCATAATTTATTGTTATTCTCTTTAAAAGTTTAGGATCCTTACGTCATTTGAATCTTTAACATGTTTCAAGCACGCATATCCATTTTAAAAAAATGTGTAGAAAAATCTCTTTCTTATAAAATTACGAGCTATTAGGGTTGAATTAGTGGAATTTCCCAAACTTGGATAACAAAACTTTTGTGTTCATTTGTCGTGTGTGAATAAATTTTCTTTACTTACTTTTGTTTATTGCTTTAAATTCTTTCCATACATAAACTCTAAAATTTCATTTTGTTGTGATCTATTTGCCTTTTATCTCTGTTTTTTTTTACGTGATGAAGGGAAAGTGAAAACTCAAGTTCAGATTTAAGAAAAAAGTGTACATCTTCAATAGAAATGCACAATGCAAAAATGAAGAGAGAGATGATTCCAAAAAGTGTCTGTAACTTTTAGGGATTGTACACTCTTTTTAGTTTTTATATATCAGGTTCTGCAATTGTAGGGTAAAGAGGGAGCAGAGGGATTTTTAACTGAGTGTTGACTCCAAATCCATATGTCATTCCTTAAAAAAATATAGCTCGTTACGTATGATAAATCACTTTACAATCATCTATGATCGTTAGGTTAGCCTTTTGTAAATGGGCAAAATAATGGCTTGTTTAACTCAGGTAAATATCCCATCGCAATTTCACTCAAGAATTTAATGTTATTCGCCTTATTAGGTTTGGATCCATAGGTCATTTGCATCTTTAACATGCTTCACTCATACATACCCATTTTTTAAACATGTGTAGAAAAATCTCTTTATTAAGAAACTTTCGAGTTATTAGGGTTGAACTAGTGGAATTTCCCAAACTTGGATAACAAAACTTTTGTTTTCATTTGTGGTGTGTGAATAAATTTTATTTACTCAAATTTTTTTATTTCTTTAAAGTATTTCTATACTTAAACTCTAAAATTTTCCTTTTGTTATGGTCTATTTGCCTTTTATCTTTTTTTTTGTTTACGTGATGAAGGGAAAGTGAAAACTCAAGTTTTTTTTTAAGAAAATAGTATACATCTAAAATGGAAATGTACAATGCACAAATGTAGAGAGAGATAATTCCAAAAAGCATCTGTAATTTTTAGGGATTGCAAACTCTTTTTAGTTTTTATATATCAGGTTATGCAATCATCGGGAAAAGGGGGAGGCGGGGGATTTTTAACTGAGTGTTGACTCCCAATCCATAAGTCATTCCTTACAAAAATATTGCCCGTTACGCTTGATAAATCATTTTACTATCATCTATGATCGTTTGGTCAACTTTTTTTAAAAGGGGAAAATAATGGCTTGTTTGACATGAGTAAATATCCCACTACACGTTCACTTGAGAATTTAATGTTATTCTCTTCAAAAGGTTTGGATCCAAAGGTCATTTGTATCTTTAATATGTTTCAAGCATGCACATATATTTTTTAAAACATGTGTAGAAAAATCTCTTGCTTATAAAATTCTGAGCTATTAGGGTTGAACTAGTGGAATTTCCCAAACTTGGCACACAAAACTTTAGTGTTCATTTGTGGTGTGTAATTAAATTTTCTTTACTTAACATTTTTTTATTGCATTGATTTCTTACCATACGTACACTCTAAACTTTTCATTTTGTTGTGATCTATTTGCCTTTTATCTCTTTTTTTGTTTACGAGATAAAGGGAAAGTGAAAACTCAACTTTTGATTTCAGAAAAAAGTATACATCTAAAATGGAAATGCACTTTGCACAAATGTAGAGAGAGATAATTCCAAAAAGTGCCTATAATTTTAAGGGATTGTAAATTGTTTTTATTTTTTATGCATCAGGTTCAGCAATCGTCGAGAAAAGGGGGAGGCGGGGGATTTTTAACTTAGTGTTGACTCCCAACCCAGAAGTCATTCCTAACAAAAATATAGCGAGTTACTCAAAATAAATCACTTTACAATCATCTATGATCGTTAGGTCTGGTTTTTGTTAATGGGCAAAATAATGGATTGTTTGACTCGGGTAAATATCCCTCCGCACGTTCACTTGAAAATTTAATGTTATTCTCTTTAAAAGGTTTGGATCCATAGGTCATTTGCATCTTTAACATTTTTCAAGCATGCATATCCATTTTAAAAAGCACGTGTAGAAAAATCTCTTTCTAATAAAATTCCGAGCTATTAGGGTTGAACCCGTGGAATTTCCCAAACTTGGATAACAAAACTTTTTTGTTCGTTTGTGGTGTGTGAATAAATTTTCTTTACATACATTTGTTTATTGCTTTAAATTCTTTCCGTACATAAACTCTAAAATATTCATTTTGTTGTGATCTATTTGCCTTATATCTCTTTTTTTGTTTACGAGATGAAGGAAAGTGAAAACTTAAGTTTTGATTTAAGAAAAAAGTATACATCTACAATGGAAATGCACAATACACAAATGTAGAGTGAGATAATTCCAAAAAGTGTCTGTAATTTTTAAGGAATGTAAACTCTTTTTAGGTTTTATATATAAGGTTCTGCAATCATCGGGAAAAGGGCGAGGCAGGTATTTTAACCTGAGTGTTGACTCCCAATCCATAAGGCATTCCTTAAAAAATTAGAGCCTGTTAAGCATGATAAATCACTTCACAATCATGTATGATCGTTAGGTTAGGTTTTTGTAAATGAGCAAAATAATGGCTTGTTTGACTCGGGTAAATATCCCACCGCACGTTCACATGAGAATCTAATGTTATTCTCTTTAAAAGGTTTGGATCCATAGGTCATTTGCATCTTTAACATGTTTCAACCATGCAAATCCATTTTTTAAAACATGTGTAGAAAAATCTCTTTCATATAAAATTCCAAGCTATTAGGGTTGAACTAGTGGAATTTTCCCAAACTCTGATAACAAAAATTTAGTGTTCATTTGTGGTGTGTGAATAAATTTTCTTTTCTTACATTTGTTTATTTCTTTAAATTATTTCCATACATAAACTTTTAAATTTTCATTTCGTTGTGATCTATTTGCCTTTTATCTATGTTTTTTTTTACGAGATGAAAGGAAAGTGAAAACTCACGTTGTGATTTAAGAAAAAAGTATATATCTAAAAAGGAAATTCACAATGCAGAAATCTAGAGAGAGATAATTCCCAAATGAGTCAGTAATTTTTAGGGATTGTAAACTATTTTTAGTTTTTATAATAGGTTCTACAATCGTGGGGAAAAGGGGGAGGCGGGGAATTTTTAACTGAGTGTTGACTCCCAATCCATAAGTCATTCCTTACAAAAACAAAGAATGTAACAGATGATAAATCACTTTAAAATCATCTATTATTGTTAGGTCAGCTTTTTGGAAATGGACAAAATAATGGCTTGTTTGACTCGGGTAAATATCCCACTTCACGTTCAGTTGAGAATTTAATGTTATTCTCTTTAAAAGGTTTCGATCCATAGGTCATTTGTATCTTTTACATCTTTCAAGCATGCATATCCATTTTTTAAAACATGTGTAGATGAGATCTCTTTCTTAGGGATTGTAAACTCCTTTTATTTTTTATATATCAGGTCTTGCAATCGTCGGTAAAAGGGGGAAGTGGGGGATTTTTGACTGAGTGTTGACTCCCAATCCATAAGTCATTCCTTAAAAAAATATAGCCTGTTACACATGATAAATCACTTTACAATCATATTTGATTGTGTTATGGTCCTGGGTTAAGTACCTATGCCTTCCGCTTTTTGTAAATGGGCAAAATAATGGCTTGTTTGACTCGGGTAAATATCCCACCGCACACTCACTTGAAAATTTAATGTTATTCTCTTTTAAAGGTTTGGATGCATAGGTCATTTGCATCTTGAACATGTTTCAAGCATGCAAATCCATTTTTTAAAACATGTGTAGAAAAATCCCTTTCTTATTAAATTCTGAGCTGTTACGGTTGAACTAGTGGAATTTCCCAAACTTGGATATCAAAATTTTGTGTTCATTTGTGGTGTGTGATGAAATTTTATTTACTTAAATTTTTTTATTTCTTTAAATTTTTCCACACATAAACTCTAAAATTTTCATTTTGTTGTGATCTATTTTCCTTTTATCTCTTTTTTTTACAAGATAAAGGGAAATGAAAACTCAAGTTTTGATTTAAGAAAATAGTATACATCTCAAATGGAAATGCACAATGCACAAATATTGAGAGAGATAATTCCAAAAAATGTCAGTAATTTTTATGGATTGGAAACTCTTTATAGTTTTTATATATCAAGTTCTGCAATCGTCTGGAAAAGGGGGAGGTGGGGGATTTTTAACTGAGTATTGACTCCCAATCCATAAGTCATTCCTTACAAAAATATAGTCTGTTACGCATGATAAATCATTTTACAATCATCTGTGATCGTTATGTGAGCCTTTTCTAAATGGGCAAAATAATGGCTTGTTTGACTCGGGTAAATATACCGCCTCATGTTCACAATCGAATTTAATGTCATTCTCTTGAAAAGGTTTTGATCCATAGGTCATTAAAATATTTAACATGTTTCAAGCATGCATATCAATTTTTTAAAGCACATGTAGAAAAATCTCTTTCTTATAATATTCCGAGCTATTAGGGTTGAACTAGTGGAATTTCCAAACTTGGACAACAAAAATTTTGTGTTCGTTTGTGGTGTGTGAATAAATTTTCTTTAAATTCATTTGTTTATTTCTTTAAATTATTTCCATACATAAATTCTAAAATTTTCATTTTGTTGTGATCTATTTGCCTTTTATCTCTTTTTTGGTTTACGAGATGAGGGAAAGTGAAAATTTAAGTTTAGATGTAAGAAAAATCTATACATCTAAAATGGAAATGCACTATGCACAAATGTAGAGAGAGATAATTCTAAAAAGTGTCTATAATTTTTAAGGAATGTAAACTCTTTTTAGTTTTTATATATCAAGTTCGGCAATCGTCGGGAAAAGGGGGAGGTGGGTGATTTTTAACTGAGTGTTGACTCCGAGTCCATAAGTCATTCCTTACAAAAAAAGTGAAACTCAACTTTTGATATCAGAAAAAAGTATACATCTAAAATGGAAATGCACTTTGCACTAATGTAGGGAGAGATAATTCCAAAAAGTGCCTATAATTTTTAGGGATTGTAAATTGTTTTTAGTTTTTATGTATCAGGTTAAGCAATCGTCGAGAAAAGGGGGAGGGGAGGGATTTTTACCATAGTGTTGATTCCCAACCCAGAAGTCATTCCTTACAAAAATATAGCCAGTTACTCAAGATAAATCACTTTACAATCATCTATGCTTGTTAGGTCTGCTTTTTGTTAATGGGCAAAATAATGGCTTGTTTGACTCGGGTAAATATCTCACAGCACGTTCACTTGAAAATTTAATGTTATTCTCTTTAAAATGTTTGGATCCATAGGTCATTTGCATCTATAACATGTTTCAAGCATGCATATCCGTTTTAAAAAACACGTGTAGAAAAATCTCTTTCTAATAAAATTCCGAGCTATTAGGGTTGAACTAGTGGAATTTCCCAAACTTGGAAAGTTTTGTTCGTTTTTGGTGTGTGAATAAATTTTGTTTACATACATTTGTTTATTGCTTTAAATTCTTTCCGCACATAAACTCTAAAATATTCATTTTGTTGTGATCTATTTGTCTTATATCTCTTTTTCGTTTACGAGATGAAAGAAAGTGAAATCTTAAGTTTTGATTTAAGAAAAAAGTATACATCTACAATGGAAATGCAGAATACACAAATGTAGAGGGAGATAATTCCAAAAAGTTTCTGTAATTTTTAAGGAATGTAAACTCTTTTTAGGTTTTATATATAAGGTTCTTCAATCATCAGGGAAAGGGCGAGGTGGGTGATTTTACACTAAGTGTTGACTCCCAATCCATAAGTCATTCCTTAAAAAATTAGAGCTTGTTATGCATGATAAATCACTTTACAATCATGTATGATCGTTAGTTCAGGTTTTTGTAAATGAGCAAAATAATGGCTTGTTTGACTCGGGTAAATATCCCACCGCACGTTCACTTGATAATCTAATGTTATTCTCGTTAAAAGGTTTGGATCTATAGGTCATTTGCATCTTTAATATGTTTCAAGCATGCATATCCATTTTTTAAAACATGTGTAGAAAAATCTCTTTCTTCTAAAATTCTGAGCTATTAGGGTTGAACTAGTGGAATTTCCCAAACTTGGATAACAAAACTTTCGTGTTCATTTGTGGTGTGTGATTAAATTTTTTATACTAATAATTTTTTTTTCTTTAAATAATTTCCATTCATAAATTCTACAATTTTCATTTTGTTGTCATTTATTTGCCTTTTATCTCTTTTTTTTTTTTTTTTTTTTTTACGATGAAGGGAAATTCGAAACACAAACTTTGATTTAAGAAAATTGTATACATCTAAAATGGAAATGCACAATGCACAAATTTAGAGAGAGATAATTGCGAAAACTGTTTGTAATCTTTTGGGATTGTAAACTCTTTTTATTTACTAGATATCAGGTTCTTCAATCGTCGGGAAAAGGGGGAGGCGGTGGATTTTTAACTGAGTGCTGACTCCCAATCCTTAAGTCATTCCTTACAATAATATAGCCCGTTACGCATGATAAATCACTTTACAATCATCAACGATCGTTTGGTCAGCTTTTTGTAAATGGGAAAAATAAAGGCTCGTTGAACTCGGGTCAATATCCCACCGCATGCTCACTTGAGAATTTTATGTTATTCTCTTTAAAAGGTTTGGATCCATAGGTCATTTGCATCTTTAACTTGTTTCAAGCACGCATATCCATTTTTTAAAACATGTGTAAAAAAATCTCTTTCATATAAAATTCCAAGCTATTAGGGTTGAACTAGTTGGAATTTTCCCAAACTTGGATAACAAAACTTTTGTGTTCATTTGTGGTGTGTGAATAAATTTTCTTTACTTACATTTGTTTATTACTTTAAATTCTTTCCATACATAAACTTTTAAATTTTCATTTCGTTGAGATCTATTTGTCTTTTATCTATGTTTTTGTTTACGAGATGAAAGGAAAGTGAAAACTCACGTTGTGATTTAAGAAAAAAATATACATCTAAAATAGAAATTCACAATGCAGAAATCCAGAGACAGATAGTTCCCAAAAGTGTCTGTAATTTTTAGGGATTGTAAACTATTTTTAGTTTTTATAATAGGTTCTGCAATCGTTGGGAAAAGGGGGAAGCGGGGAATTTTTAACTGAGTGTTGACTCCCAATCCATAAGTCATTCCTTACAAAAATATAGAATGTAACGGATGATAAATCACTTTACAATCATCTATTATCGTTAGGTCAGCTTTTTGGAAATGGCCAAAATAATGGCTTGTTTGACTCGGGTAAATATCCCACTTCACGTTCACTTGAGAATTTAATGTTATTCTCTTTAAAAGGTTTGGATCCATAGGCCATTTGTATCTTTTACATCTTTCAAGCATGCATATCCATTTTTTAAAACATGTGTAGATGAGATCTCTGTCTTAGGGATTGTAAACTCTTTTTAGTTTTTATATATATCAGGTCTTGCAATCGTCGGTAAAAGGGGGGGGGGGGGGGGGAGTGGGGGATTTTTGACTGAGTGTTGACTCCCAATCCATAAGTCATTGCTTAAAAAAATATAGCCCGTTACACAAGATAAATCACTTTACAATCATCTTTGATTGTTTGGTCAACTTTTTGTAAATGGGCAAAATAATGGCTTGTTTGACTAGGGTAAATATCCCACCGCACCTTCACTTGAGAATTTAATGTTATTCTCTTTAAATGGTTTCGATCCATAAGTCATTTGCATCTTTAACATGTTTCATGCATGCATATCCAATTTTTAGAACAAGTGTAGAAAAATCTTTCTCATAAATTTCATAGATATTAGGGTTGAACTGGTGGAATTTCCCAAACTTGGATAAGAAAACTTTTGTGTTCATTTGGGGTGTTTGAATATGTTTTCTTAACGTACAATTGATATTGCATTAAATTTTTTCCTTACATAAACTCTAAAATTTTCATTTTGTTGTGATCTATTTGCCTCTTTTCACTTTTTTTGTTTACGTGATGAAGGGAAAGTGAAAAATCAAGTTTTGTCTTAAGAAAAAAGTATACGTCTAAAATGGAAATGCACAATGCACAAATGTAGAGAGAGATAATTCCAAAAAGTTTTTGTAATTTTAGGAATTGCAATCTCTTTTAAGTTTTTATATATCAGGTTATGCAATCGTCGAGAAAAGGGGGACGCGGGGGATTTTTAACTGACTGTTGACACCCAATCCATAAGTCATTCCTTAAAAAAATATAGCCCGTTACACATGATAAATCACTTTACAATCATCTATGATCGTTAGGTCAGCTTTTTGTAAATGTGCAAAATAATGTCTTCTTTGACTCGTGTAAATATCCCACCACACATTCACTTGAGAATTTAATATTATTCTCTTTAAAAGGTTTGGATCCATAGGTAATTTTTATCTCTAACATGTTTCAAGCATGCATATCTATTTTTTAAAACATGTGTAGAAAAATCTCTTTCTTACAAAATGTCGAGCTATTTGGGTTGAACTAGTGGAATTTCCCAAACCTGGATAACAAAACTGTTTTGTTCATTTGTGGTGTGTGTATAAATTTTCTTTACTTACATTTTTTTATTGCTTTAAGTTCTTTCCGTACATAAACTCTAAAATTTTCTTTTTGTTGTGATCTATTTCCCTTTATCTCTTTTCTTTTTTACGAGATGAAGGGAAAGTGAAAACCCAAGTTTTGATTTAAGAAAAAAGTATACATCTAAAATGGAAATGTGCAGTGCACAAATGTAGAGAGAGATAATTCCAAAAGTGTCTGTAAGTTTTAGGGATTTTAAACTCTTTTTTGTTTTTATATATCAGGTTCTGCAATCGTCAGGAAAACGGGTAGGGGGGGGGGGGGGGGGGAAGGGTGCATGATTTTCTACTGAGTGTTGACTCTCAATCCATAAGTCATTCCTTACACATGGTAAATCACTTTACAATCATCTGTGATCGTTTGGTCAACTTTTTGTAAATGGGCAAAATAATGGCTTGTTTGACTCGGGTAAATATCCCACCGCACACTCACTTGAAAATTTAATGTGATTCTCATTAAAAGGTTTGGATCCATAGGTCATTTGCATCTTGAACATGTTTCAAGCATGCAAATCCATTTTTTAAAACATGTGTAGAAAAATCCCTTTCTTATTAAATTCTGAGATGTTACGGTTGAACTAGTGGAATTTCCCAAACTTGGATATCAAAAATTTTGTGTTCATTTGTGGTGTGTGATGAAATTTTATTTACTTAAATTTGTTTATTTCTTCAAATTTTTCCACACATAAACTCTAAAATTTTCAATTTGTTGTGATATATTTTCCTTTTATCTCTTTTTTTTTTACAAGATAAAGGGAAATGAAAACTCAAGTTTTGATTTAAGAAAAAAGTATACATCTCAAATGGAAATGCACAATGCACAAATATTGAGAGAGAATAATTCCAAAAAGCGTCTGTAATTTTTAGGGATTGTAAACTCTTTATAGTTTTTATATATCTGGTTCTACAATCGTCAAGAAAAGGGGGAGGAGGGGGATTTTCAACTGAGTATTGACTCCCAATCCATAAGTCATTCCTTACAAAAATATAGTCCATTACGCATGATAAATTATTTTATAATCATCTGTGATCGTTATGTCAGCCTTTTCTAAATGGGCAAAATAATGGCTTGTTTCACTCGGGTAAATATACCACCTCATGTTCACAATCGAATTTAATGTTATTCTCTTGAAAAGGTTTTGATCCATAGGTCATTAAAATATTTAACATGTTTCAAGCATGCATATCAATTTTTTAAAACACGTGTAGAAAAATCTCTTTCTTATAATATTCCGAGCAATTAAGGTTGAACTAGTGGAATTTCCAAACTTGGACAACAAAACTTTTGTGTTCGTTAGTGGTGTGTGAATAAATTTTCTTTACATTCATTTTTTTATTGTTTTAAATTACTTCCATACATAAATTCTAAAATTTTCATTTTGTTGCGATCTATTTTCCTTTTATCTCTTTTTTTGTTTACGAGAAGAAGGAAAGTGAAAATTTAAGTTTAAATGTAAGAAAAAAGTATACATCTAAAATGGAAATGCACAATGCACAAATGTAGAGAGAGATAATTCCAAAAAGTGCCTATAATTTTTAAGGAATGTAGACTTCTTTTAGTTTTTATATATCAGGTTCGGCAATCGTCGGGAAAAAGGGGAGGTGGGTGATTTTTAACTGAGTGTTGACTCCGAGTCCATAAGTCATTCCTTACAAAATTATAGCCCATTACACATGATAAATCTCTTTACAATCATCTATGATCGTTAGGTCTGCTCTTTGTAAATGGGCAAAATAATGGCTTGTTTGACTCGGGTAAATATCCCACTGCACACTCACTTTAGAATTTAATGTTATTCTCTTGAAAAGGTTTGGATCCCTAGGTCATTTGCATCATTAAGATGTTTCAAGAATGCATTTCCTTTTTTTATAACATGTGTAGAAAAATCTCTTTCTACTAAAATTCCGAGCGATTAGGGTTGAACTAGTAGAATTTCCCAAACTTGGATAACAAAACGTTTGTGTTCATTTCTGTTTGTCAATAAATTTTCTTTACTTAAATTTGTTTATTGCTTTAAATTCTTTCCATACATAAACTTTTAAATTTTCATTTTTTTGTGATATATTTGCCTATTTTCTATGTTTTTGTTTACGAGATGAAAGGAAAAGGGAAAACTCACGTTTTGATTTAAGAAAATGTATACATCTAAAATGGAAATGCACAATGCACAAATCTAGAGAGACATAATTCCAAAAAGTGTCTTTAATTTTTAGGGATTGTAAACTCTTTTTAGTTTTTATAACAGGTTATACAAACGTCAGGAAAAGGGGGAGGCGGGGAATTTTTAACTGAGTGTTGACTCCTAATCCATAAGCTAACAGAAATATAGAATGTTACGCATGATAAATCACTTTACAATCATCTATTACCGTTAGGTCAAATTTTTGGAAATGGTCAAAATAATGGCTAGTTGACTTGGGTAAATATCCCACCGCATGTTCACTTGAGAATTTAATGTTATTCTCTTTAAAAGGTTTGAATCCATAGGTCATTTGCATCTTTAACATCTTTGAAGCATGCATATCCATTTTTTAAAACATGTCTAGAAGAGATCTCTTTCTTACGGATTGTAAACTCTTTTTAGTTTTTATATATCAGGTTTTGCAATCGTCGAGAAAATGGGGAGGTGGGGGGGGGTTTTAACTGAGTGTTGACTCCAAATCCATAAGTCATTCCTTAAAAAAATATAGCCCATTACACATGAAAAATCACTTTACAATCATCTTTGATCGTTAGGTCAACTTTTCTAAATGGGCAAAATAATGGCTTGTTTGACTCGGGCAAATATCCCACCTCACCTTCACTTGAGAATTTAATGTTATTCTCTTTAAACGGTTTCGATCCATGGGTCATTTGCATCTTTAGCATGTTTCAAGCATGCATATCCAATTTTTAGAACATGTGTAGAAAAATCTCTTTCTTATAAATTCTGACCTATTAGGGTTGAGCTAGTGGAATTTCCCAAACTTGGTGAACAAAGCTTTTGTGTTCATTTGTAGTGTGTGAATAAATTTTCTTTACTTACATTTATTTGTTGCTTTAAATTATTTCCATACATTAACTCTAAAATTTTTATTTTGTTGTGATCTATTTGCCTTATATCACTTTTTTTCTTTACAAGATGATGGGCAAGTGAAAACTCAAGTTTTGATTTTAGAAAGAAGTATACATCTAAAATGGAAATGCACTTTGCACAAATGTAGAGAGAGATAATTCCAAAAAGTGCCTATAATTTTTAGGGATTGTAAATTGTTTTTAGTTTTTATGTATCAGGTTCTGCAATCGTTGAGAAAAGGGGGAGGCGGGGGATTTTTAACATAGTGTTGACTCCCAAGCCAGAAGTCATTCCTTACAAAAATATAGCCAGTTACTCAAGATAAATCACTTTACAATCATCTATGATCGTTAGGTCTGCTTTTTGTTAATGGGCAAAATAATGGCTTGTTTGACTCGGGTAAATATCCCACTGCACGTTCGCATGAAAATTAATGTTATTCACTTTAAAAGGTTTGGCTCCATAGGTCATTTGCATCTTTAACATGTTCCAAGCATGCATATCCGTTTTAAAAAACACGTGTAGAAAAATCTCTTTCTAATAAAATTGCGAGCTATTAGGGTTGAACTAGTGGAATTTCCCAAACTTGGATAACAAAACTTTTTTGTTCGTTTGTGGTGTGTGAATAAATTTTCTTTACATAGATTTGTTTATTGCTTTAAATTCTTTCCGTACGTAAAATCTAAAATATTCAGTTTGTTGTGATCTATTTGCCTTATATCTTTTTTTTTTTGCATACAAGAAGGAAAGGGAAAACTTAAGTTTTGATCTAAGAAAAAAGTATACATCTACAATGGAAATGCAAAATACACAAATGTAGAGAGAGATAATTCCAAATAGTGTCTGTAATTTTTAAGGAACGTAAACTCTTTTTAGGTTTTATATATATGGTTCTACAATCATCGGGAAAAGGGTGAGGCGGGTGATTTTAAACTGAGTGTTGACTCCCAATCCATAAGTCATTCCTTCAAAAATTAGAGCCTGTTACGCATGATACATCACTTCACAATCATGTATGATCGTTAGGTCAGGTCTTTGTAAATGAGCAAAATAATGGCTTGTTTGACTTGAGTAAATATCCCACCGCATGTTCACTTGAGAATCTAATGTTATTCTCGTTAAAAAGTTTGGATCCATAGGTCATTTGCATCTTTAATATGTTTCAAGCATGCATATCCATTTTTTAAAACATGTGTAGAAAAATCTCTTTCTTCTAAAATTCTGAGCTTTTAGGGTTGAACTAGTGGAATTTCCCAAACTTGGATAACAAAACTTTTGTGTTCATTTGTGGTGTGTGATTAAATTTTTTATACTAATAATTTTTTTTTTCTTTAAATAATTTCCATACATAAATTCTAAAATTTTCATTTTGTTGTGATCTATTTGCCATTTATCTCTTTTTTTTTTACGATGAAGGGTAACTGAAAAAACAAGCTTTGATTTAAGAAAAATGTATACATCTAAAATGGAAATGCATAATGCACAAATTTAGAGACACATAATTGCGAAAAGTGTTTGTAATTGTTTGGGATTGTAAGCTCTTTTTAGTTACTAGATATCAGGTTCTTCAATTGTCGGGAAAAGGGGGAGACAGTGGATTTTTAATTGAGTGTTGACTCCCAATCCATAAGTCTTTCCTTCATTACATGATAAATCATTTTACAATCATCAATGATCGTTTGGTCAGCTTTTTGTAAATGGGAAAAATAAAGGCTTGTTTAACTTGGGTCAATATCCCACCGCATGTTCACTTGAGAATTTTATGTTATTCTCTTTAAAAGATTTGGATCCATAAGTCATTTGCATCTTTAACATGTTTCAAGCATGCATATCCATTTTTTAAAACATGTGTAGATGATATCTCTTTCTTAGGGATTGTAAACTCTTTTTAGTTTTTATATATCAGGTTTTGCAATCGTCGGTAAAAGGGGGAGGTGGGGGATTTTTGACTAAGTGTTAACTCCCAATCCATAAGTCATTCCTTAAAAAAATATAGCCCGTTACGTATGATAAATCACTTTACTATCATCTTTGATTGTTAGGTCAGCTTTTTGTAAATGGGCAAAATAATGGCTTGTTTGACTAGGGTAAATATCCCACCGCACCTTCACTTGAGCATTTAATGTTATTCGCTTTAAATGGTTTCGATCCATAGGTCATTTGCATCTTTAACTTGTTTGAAGCCTGCATATCCAAATTTTAGAACATGTGTAGAAAAATCTTTCTCATAAATTTCATAGATATTTGGGTTGAACTGGTACAATTTCCCAAACTTGGATAAGAAAACTTTTGTGTTCATTTGGGGTTTGTGAATAAATTTTCTTAACTTACAATTGATATTGCATTAAATTTTTTCCTTACATAAACTCTAAAATTTTCACTTTGTTGTGATCTATTTGCCTCTTATCTCTTTTTTTGTTTACGTGATGAAGGGAAAGTGAAAAATCAAGTTTTGACTTAAGAAAAAAGTATACATCTAAAATGGAAATGCACAATGCACAAATGTAGAGAGAGATAATTCCAAAAAGTGTTTGTAATTTTAGGAATTGCAATCTCTTTTCAATTTTTATATATCAGGTTATGCAATCAACGGGAAAAGGGGGACGCGGCGGATTTTTAACTGAGTGTTGACACCCAATCCATAAGCCATTCCTTAAAAAAATATAGCCTGCAACACATGATAAATCACTTTACAATCATCTATGATCGTTAGGTCAGCTTTTTATAATTGGGCAAAATAATGTCTTCTTTGACTTGTGTAAATATCCCACCGCACATTCACTTGAGAATTTAATATTATTCTCTTTAAAAGGTTTGGATCCATAGGTAATTTTCATCTCTAACATGTTTCAAGCATGCATATCTATTTTTTAAAACATGTGTAGAAAAATCTCTTTCTTATAAAATGTCGAGCTATTAGGGTTAAACTAGTGGAATTTCCCAAACCTGGATAACAAAACTGTTTTGTTCTTTACTTACTTTTTTTTATTGCTTTAAATTCTTTCCGTACATAAACTCTAAAATTTTCTTTTTGTTGTGATCTATATCCCTTTTATCTCTTTTTTTGTTTACGAGATGAAGGCAAAGTAAAAACTCAAGTTTTGATTTAAGAAAAAAGTATACATCTAAAATGGAAATGCGCAATGCACAAATGTAGAGAGAGTTAATTCCAAAAGTGTCTATAAGTTTTAGGGATTTTAAACTCTTTTTCGTTTTTATATATCAGGTTCTGCAATCATCGGGAAAAGGGGTAGACGAGGGGGGGGGGGGGGGGGGGGGGGGGGGGGGGGGGGGGGGGATGATTTGTTACTGAGTGTTGACTCTCAATCCAGAAGTCATTCCTTACAAAAATATAGCCTATTACGCATGGTAAATCACTTTACAATCATCTGTGATCGGTTGGTCAGCTTTTTGTAAATGGGCAAAATAATGGCTTGTTTGACTCGGGTAAATATCCCACTGCACACACGCCTGAAAAGTTAATGTTGTTCTCTTTAAAAGGTTTGGATCCATAGGTCATTTGCATCTTGAACATGTTTCAAGCATGCAAATCCATGTTTTAAAACATGTGTAGAAAAATCCCTTTCTTATTAAATTCTGAGCTGTTACGGTTGAACTAGTGGAATTTCCCAAAACATGGATATCAAAAATATTGTGTTCATTTGTGGTGTGTGATTAAATTTTTTTTACTTAAATTTGTTTATTGCTTTAAATTCTTCCACACATAAACTCTAAAATTTTCATTTTGTTGTGATCTATTTTCCTTTTATCTCTTTTTTTTTACAAGATAAAGGAAAATGAAAACTCAAGTTTTGATTTAGGAAAAAAGTATACATCTCAAACGGAAATGCACAATGCACAAATATTGAGAGAGATAATTCCAAAAAATGTCTGTAATTTTTAGGGATTGTAAACTCTTTATAGTTTTTATATATCAGGTTCTGCAATTGTCTGGAAAAGGGGGAGGAGGGAGATTTTTAACTGAGTATTGACTCCCAATCCATAAGTCATTTCTTACAAAAATATAGTCCATTACGCATGATAAATCATTTTACAATCATTTATGCTCGTTATGTCAACCTTTTCTAAATGGGCAAAATAATGGCTTGTTTGACCCGGGCAAATATACCGCCTCATGTTCACAATCGAATTTAATGTTATTATCTTGAAAAGGTTTTGATCCATAGGTCATTAAAATATTTAACCTGTTCCAAGCATGCATATCAATTTTTTAAAAAACGTGTAGAAAAATCACTTTCATATAATATTCCGAGCTATTAGGGTTGAACTAGTGGAATTTCCAAACTTGGACAACAAAACTTTTGTGTTCGTTTGTGGTGTGTGAATAAATTTTCTTTACATTCATTTGTTTATTGCTTTAAATTATTTCCATACATAAATTCTAAAATTTTCATTTTGTTGTTATCTATTTGCCTTTTATCTCTTTTTTTGTTTACGAGATGAAGGAAAGTGAAAATTTAAGTTTAGATGTAAGAAAAAAGTATACAGAACAAATGTAGAGAAAGATAATTCCAAAAAGTGTCTATAATTTTTAAGGAATGCAAACTCTTTTTAGTTTTGATATATCAGGTTCGGCAATCGTCGGGAAAAGAGGGAGGTGGGTGATTTTTAACTGACTGTTGACTCCGAGTCCATAAGTCATTCCTTAAAAAAATTATAGCCCATTACACATGATAAATCTCTTTACAATCATCGATGATCGTTAGGTCAGCTTTTTGTAAATGGGCAAAATAATGGCTTGTTTGACTCGGGTAAATATCCCACCGCACACTCACTTGAGAATTTAATGTTATTCTCTTTAAAAGGTTTGGATCCTTAGGTCATTTGCATCATTAAGATGTTTCAAGAATGCATATCCATTTTTTAAAACATGTGTAGAAAAATCTCTTTCTACTAAAATTCCGAGCAATTAGGGTTGAACTAGTGGAATTTCCCAAACTGATAACAAAACTTTTGTGTTCATTTCTGTGTGTCAATAAATTTTCTTTACTCAAATTTGTTTATTGCTTTAAATTCTTTCTATACATAAACTCCTAAATTTTCATTTTTTTGTGATCTATTTGCCTATTATCTATGTTTTTGTTTATGAGATGAAAGGAAAGGGAAAACTCACGTTTTTATTTAAGAAAATGTATACATCTAAAATGGAAATGCACAATGGACAAATCTAGAGAGAGATAATTCCAAAAAGAGTCTATAATTTTTAGGGATGGTAAACTCTTTTTAGTTTTTATAACTGGTTCTACAAACGTTGGGGAAAGGGGGCGGCGGGGAATTTTTAACTGAGTGTTGACTCTCAATCCATAAGCTTGCAGAAATATAGAATGTTACGCATGATAAATCACTTTACAATCATCAATTATCGTTAGGTCAGCTTTTTGGAAATTTGAAAAATAATGGCTTGTTGACTCGGGTAAATATCCCACCGCATGTTCACTTGAGAATTTAATTTTATTTTCTTTAAAAGGTTTGAATCCATGGGTCATTTGCATCTTTAACATCTTTGAAGCATGCATATCCATTTTTTAAAACATGTCTAGAAGAGAACTCTTTCTTACGTATTGTAAACTCTTTTTAGTTTTTATATAGCAGGTATTGCAATCGTCGGGAAAAGGGCGAGGTGGGGGCTTTTTAACTGAGTGTTGACTCCAAATCCATAAGTCATTCCTCAAAAAATTATAGCCCATTACGCATGATAAATCACTTTACAATCATATTTGATCGTTAGGTCAACTTTTGTAAATGGGCAAAATAATGGCTTGTTTGACTCGGATAAATATTCCCACCTCACCTTCACTTGAGAATTTAAAGTTCTTCTCTTTAAATGGTTTCGATCCATAGGTCATTTGCATCTATACCATGTTTCAAGCATGCATATCCAATTTTTAGAACATGTGTAGAAAAATCTCTTTCTTATAAAATTCCGACTTATTAGGCTTGAACTAGTGGAATTTCCCAAACTTGGTGAACAAAAGTTTTGTGTTCATTTGTGGTGTGTGAATAAATTTTCTTTACTTACATTTATTTGTTCCATACATAAGCTCTAAAATTTTTATTTTGTTGAGATCTATTTGCCTTATATCACTTTTTTTGTTTACAAGATGATGGGAAAGTGAAAACTCAAGTTTTAATTTTTGAAAAAAGTATACATCCAAAACGGATATGTACAATGCACAAATGTAGAGAGAGATAATTCAAAAAAGTATCTATAATTTTTAGGGATTGCAAACTCTTTTAAGTTTTTATATATCAGGTTATGCAATCGTCGGGAAAAGGGGGAGGCGGGGGATTTTTAACTGAGTGTAGACCCCCAATCCATAAGTCATTCCTTACAAAAATATTGCTCGTTACGCTTGATAAATCACTTTACTATCATCTATGATCGTTTGGTCAGCTTTTTTTAAATGGGGAAAATAATGGCTTGTTTGACATGCGTAAATATCCCACTGCACGTTCACTTGAGAATTTAATGTTATTCTCTTTAAAAGGTTTGGATCCATAGGTCATTTGCATCTTTAATATGTTTCAAGCATGCATATATAGTTTTTAAAACAAGTGTAGAAAAATCTCTTTCTTATAAAATTCTGAGCTATAAGGGTTGAACTAGTGGAATTTCCCAAACATGGAATACAAAAGTTTTGTGGTCATTTGTGGTGTGTAATTAAATTTTATTTACTTACAATTTTTTATTGCAGTAATTTCTTACCATACGTACACTCTAAACTTTTCATTTTGTTGTGATCTATTTGCCTTTTATCTCTTTTTTTGTTTACGAGATAAAGGGAAAGTGAAAACTCAACTTTTGATTTTAGAAAAAAAGTATACATCTAAAATAGAAATGCACTTTGCACAAATGTTGAGAGAGATAATTTCAAAAATGTGCCTATAATTTTTAGGGATTGTGAATTGTTTTTAGTTTTTATGTATCAGGTTCAACAATCGTGGAGAAAAGAGGGAGGTAGGGGATTTTTAACATAGTGTTGACTCCCAACCCAGAAGTCATTCCTTACAAAAATATAACCAGTTACTCAAGATAAATCACTTTACAATCATCTATGATCGTTAGGTCTGCTTTTTGGAAATGGGCAAAATAATGGCTTGTTTGACTCGGGTAAATATCCCACCGCACGTTCACTTGAAAATTTAATGTTATTCTCTTTAAAAGTTTGGATCCATAGGTCATTTGCATCTTTAACATGTTTCAAGCATGCATATCCGTTTTTAAAAACATGTGTAGAAAAATCTCTTTCAAATAAAATTCCGAGCTATTAGGGCTGAACTAGTGGAATTTCCCAAACTTGGATAACAAAACTTTTTTGTTCATTTGTGGTGTGTGAATAAATTTTCTTTACATACATTTGTTTATTGCTTTAAATTCTTTCCATACATAAACTCTAAAATATTCATTTTGTTGTGATCTATTTGCCTTATATCTCTTTTTTTGTTTACGAGATGAAGGAAAGTGAAAACTTAAGTTTTGATTTAAGAAAAAAGTATACATCTACAATGGAAATGCACAATACACAAATGTAGAGAGAGATAATTCCAAAAAGTGTCTGTAATTTTTAAGGAATGTAAACTCTTTTTATGTTTTATATATAAGGTTCTGCAATCATCGGGAAAAGGGCAAGGCGGGTGATTTTAAACTGAGTGTTGACTCCCAATCCATAAGTCATTCCTTTAAAAATTAGAGCCTGTTATGCATGATAAATCACTTCACAATCATGTATGATCGTTAGGTCAGGTTTTTGTAAATAAGAAAAATAATGGCTTGTTTGACTCGAGTAAATATCCCACCGCACGTTCACTTGAGAGTCTAATGTTAATCTCGTTAAAAGGTTTGGATCCATAGGTCATTTGCATCTTTAATATGTTTCAAGCATGCATTTCCATTTTTTAAAACATGTGTAGGAAAATCTCTTTCTTCTAAAATTCTGAGCTATTAGGGTTGAACTAGTGAAATTTCCCGAACTTGGATAATAAAAATTTTGTGTTCATTTGTGGTGTGTGATTAAATTTTTTATACTAATAATTTTTTTCTTTAAATAATTTCAATACATAAATTCTAAAATTTTCATTTTGTTGTGATCTATTTGCCTATTATCGCTTTTTTTTTTTACGATGAAGGGAAAGTGAAAACACAAACTTTGATTTAAGAAAAATGTATACATCTAAAATGGAAATGCACAATGCACAAATTTAGAGAGAGATAATTGCAAAAAGTGTTTGTAATATTTAGGGATTGTAAACTCTTTTTAGTTACTAGATATCAGGTTCTTCAATCGTCGGGAAAAAGGGTGAGGCGGTGAATTTTTAACTGAGTGTTGATTCCAAATCCATAAGTCATTCCGTACAATAATATAGCCCGTTACGTATGATAAATCACTTTACAATCATCAATGATCATTTGGTAAGCTTTTTGTAATTGGGCAAAATAAAGGCTTGTTTAACTCGGGTATATATCCCACCGCATGTTCACTTGAGAATTTTATGTTATTCTCTTTAAAAGGTTTGGATCCATAGGTCATTTGCATCTTTAACATGTTTCAAGCATGCATATCCATTTTTTAAAACATGTGTAGAAAAATCTCTTTCATATAAAATTCCAGCTATTAGGGTTGAACTAGTGGAATTTTCCCAAACTTGGATAACAAAACTTTTGTGGTCATTTGTGGTGTGTGAATAAATTTTCTTTACTTACATTTGTTTATTTCTTTAAATTATTTCCATATATAAACTTTTAAATTTTCGTTGCGTTGTGATCTATTTGCCTTTTATCTATGTTTTTGTTTACGAGATGAAAGGAAATTGAAAAATCACGTCGTGATTTAAGAAAAAAGTATACATCTAAAATGGAAATTCAAAATGCACAAATCTAGAGAGAGATAATTCCCAAAAGAGTCTGTAATTTTTAGGGATTGTAAACTATTTTTAGTTTTTATAACAGGTTCTGCAATCGTCGGGAAAAGGGGGAGGCGGGGAATTTTTAACTAAGTGTTGACTCCCAATCCATAAGTCATTCCTTAAAAAAAATATAAAATGTAACGGATGATAAATCACTTTACAATCATTTATTATCGTTAGGTCAGCTTTTTGGAAATGAAAAAAATAATGGATTGTTTGACTCGGGTAAATATCCCACTTCACGTTCATTTGATAATTTAATGTTATTCTCTTTAAGAGGTTTGGATCCATAGGTCATTTGTATCTTTTACATCTTTCAAGCATCCATATACATTTTTTAAAACATGTGTAGATGAGATCTCTTTCTTAGGGATTATAAACTCTTTTTAGTTTTTATATATCAGGTCTTGCAATCGTCGAGAAAAGGGGGAGGCGGGGGATTTTTAACAGAGGGTTGAATCCCAATCGATAAGTCATTCCTTACAAAAATATTGCCCATTACGCATGATAAATCACTTTAAAATCATCTTTGATCGTTAGGTCAACTTTTTGTAAATGGGCAAAATTATGGCTTGTTTGACTGGGGTAAATATCCCACCGCACGTTCACTTGAGAATTTAATGCTATTCTCTATAAATGTTGTTGGATCAATAGGTCAAGTGCAACGTTAACATGTTTCAAGCATGTATATCCATTTATTAAAACATATGTAGAAATATCTCTTTCTTATAAAATTCAGAGCTATATTGGTTGAACTAGTTGAATTTCCCAAACGTGGATAACAAAACTTTTGTGTTAATTTGTGGTTTGTGAATAAATTTTCTTTACCTACATCGGTTTATTGATTTAAATTCTTTCCATACATGAACTCTAAATTTTCATTTTGTTGTGATCTATTTGCCTTTTATCTCTTTTTTTGTTGACGAGAAGAAGGGGAAGTGAAAAATCAATTTTTGATGTAAGAAAAATGTATACATTTAAAATGGAAATGCACAATGCACAAATATATTGAGAGATAACTCCAAAAAGAGTTGTAATTGTTAGGGATTTTAAACTCATTTTTTTTATATATAAGGTTCTGCAATCCTCGGGAAAAGGGGGAGGCAGGGGATTTTTAACTGAGTGTTGTCTCCCAATCCATAAGTTATTCCTCACAAAAATATAGTCTGTTACGCATGATAAATCACTTTACAATCATCTATGATCATTAAATTCTGAGCTATTAGAGTTGAACTAGTGGAATTTCCCAAACTTGGATTACAAAACTTTTGTGTTCGTTTGTGGTGAATAAATTTTCTTTACATACATTTATTTATTGCTTTAAATTCTTTCCATACATAAACTCGAAAATTTTCATTTTGTTGTGATCTATTTGCCTCTTATCTCTTTTTTTTTTTTTTTCACTAGATGAAGAAAAGTGAAAACTTAAGTTTTGATTTAAGAAAAAAGTATATATCTAAAACGGAAATGCACAATGCACATATTTAGAGAGAGATGATTCCAAAAAGTGTCTCTAATTTTTAAGGAATGTAAACTCTTTTTAGTATTTCCATAACAGGTTCTGCAATCGTCAGGACTGAGTGTCGACTCCCAATCCATAAGTCATTCCTTACAAAATTATAGCCCGTTACGCATGATAAATCACTTTACAATCATCTATGATCATTAGGTCAGCTTTTTGTAAATGGGCAAAATAATGGCTTGTTTGACTTGGGTAAATATCCCACCGCACATTTAGTCTAGAATTTAATGTTATCCTCTTTAAAATGTTTGTATCCATAGGTCATTTGCATCTTTAACATCTTTCGAGTTTGCATATCCATTTTTTAAAAGATGTGTAGAAAAATCTCTTTCATATTAAATTACGAGCTATTAGGGTTGAACTAGTGGAATTTCCAAAACTTGGATAACAAAACTTTTGTGTTCATTAGTCTTGTGTGAATAAATTTTCTTTACTTATGTTATTTATTGCTTTAAATTCTTTCCATACGTAAACTCTTAAATTTTCATTTTATGTTGATCTATTTGCCTTTTATCTCTTTTTTTGTTTACGTGATGAAGGGAAAGTGAAAACTCAAAGTTTTGATTTAAGAAAAAAGTGTACATCTAAAATAGAAATGCACAATGCACAAATGAAGATAGAGATGATTCCAAAAAGTGTCTGTAACTTTTAGGGATTGTACACTCTTTTTAGTTTTTATTTATCAGGTTCTGCAATTGTCGGCTAAAGAGGGAGCTCGTTACACATGATAAATCACTTTACAATCATCTATGATCGTTAGGTTAGCCTTTTGTAAATGGGCAAAATAATGGCTTGTTTAACTCAAGTAAATATCCCATCGCAGTTTCACTTGAGAATTTAATGTTATTCGGCTTATACGGTTTGGATCCATAGGAGATTTGCATCTTTAACATGCTGCACTCATACATATCCATTTTTTAAAACATGTGTAGAAAAATCTCTTTATTAAAAAACTTTCGAGTTATTAGGGTTGAACTAGTGGAATTTCCCAAACTTGGATAACAAAAATTTTGTTTTCATTTGTGGTGTGTGAATAAATTTTATTTACTTACATTTTTTTATTTCTTTAAATTCTTTCCATACTTAAACTCTAAAATTTTCCTTTTGTTGTGATCTATTTGCCTTTTATCTTTTTTTTTTTTTGTTTACGTGATGAAGGGAAAGTGAAAACTAAAGTTTTTATTTAAGAAAAAGTATACGTCTAAAATGGAAATGTATAATGCACAAATGTAGAGAGAGAAAATTCCAAAAAGTGTCTGTAATTTTGAGGGATTGCAAAATCTTTTTAGTTTTTATATATCAGGTTATGCAATCATCGGGAAAAGGGGGAGGCGGGGGATTTTTAACTGAGTGTTGACTCCCAATCCATAAGTCATTCCTTATAAAAATATTGCCCGTTACGGTTGATAAATCACTTTACTATCATCTATGATCGTTAGGTCAGCTTTTATTAAATGGGGAAAATAATGGCTTGTTTGACATGCGTAAATATCCCACTGCATGTTCACTTGAGAATTTAATGTTATTCTCTTTAAAAGGTTTGGAACCATAGGTCATTTGCATCTTTAATAAGTTTCAAGCATGCATATATATTTTTAAAAACATTTGTAGAAAAATCTATTTCTTATAAAATTCTTAGCTATAAGGGTTGAACTAGTGGAATTTCCCAAACTGGGATAACAAAACTTTGGTGTTCATTTGTGGTGTGTGATTAAATTTTCTTTACTTACATTTTTTATTGCATTAATTTCTTTCCATACGTACACTCTAAAGTTTTCATTTTGTTGTGATCTATTTGCCTTTTATCTCTTTTTTTGTTTACGAGATGAAGGGAAAGTGAAAAATCAACTTTTGATTTAAGAAAAAAGTATACATCTACAATGGAAATGCACTTTGCACAAGTGTAGAGAGAGATAATTCCAAAAAGGGCCTGTAATTTTTAGGGATTGTAAACTCTCTTTAGTTTTTATATATCAGGTTCTGCAATCGTCGAGAAAAGGGGGAGGCGGGGGATTTGTAACATAGTGTTGACTCCCAACTCAGAAGTCATTCCTTACAAACATATAGCCAGTGACTCAAGATAAATCACTTTACAATCATCTATGATCATTAGGTCTGCTTTTTGTTAATCGGCAAGATAATGGCTTATTTGACTCAGGTAAATATCCCACCGCACGTTCACTTGAAAATTTAATGTTATTCTCTTTAAAAGGTTTGGATCCATAGGTCATCTGCGTCTTTAACATGTTTCAAACATGCATATCCGTTTTCAAAAAACATGTGTAGAAAAATCTCTTTCTAATAAAACTCCGAGCTATTAGGGTTGAACTAGTGGAATTTCCCAAACTTGGATAACAAAAGTTTTGTGCTCGTTTGTGGTGTGTGAATAAAATTTCTTTACATACATTTGTTTATTGCTTTAAATTCTTTGCGTACATAAACTCTAAAATATTCATTTTGTTGTGATCTATTTTCCGTACATCTCTTTTTTTGTTTATGAGATGAAGGAAAGTGAAAACTTAAGTTTTGATTTAAGAAAAAAGTATACATCTACAATGGAAATGCAAAATACACAAATGTAGAGAGAGATAATTCCAAAAAGTATCTGTAATTTTTAAGGAATGTAAATTCTTTTTAGGTTTCATATATCAGCTTCTGCAATCATCGGGAAAAGGGCGAGGCGGGTGATTTTAAACTGAGTGTTGACTCCCAATCCTTAAGTCATTCCTTAAAAAATAAGAGCATGTTATGCATGATAAATCACTTCACAATCATGTATGACCGTTAGGTCAGGTTTTTGTAAATGAGCAAAATAATGGCTTGTTTGACTCGGGTAAATATCCCACCGCACGTTCACTTGAGAATCTAATGTTATTCTCGTTAAAAGGTTTGGATCCATAGGTTATTTTCATCTTTAATATGTTTCAAGCATGCATATCATTTTTTAAAACATGTGTAGAAAAATCTCTTTCTTCTAAAATTATGAGCTATTAGGGTTGAACTAGTGGAATTTCCCAAACTTGGATAAAAAACTTTTGTGTACATTTGTGGTTTGTGATTAAATTTTTTATACTAATAATTTTTTTTTGCTTTAAATAATTTCCATACATAAATTCTAAAATTTTCATTTTTTTGTGATCTATTTGCCTTTTATCTCTTTTTTTTTTACGATGAAGGGAAAGTGAAAACAAAAGCTTTGATTTAAGAAAAATGTATCCATCTAAAATGGAAATGCACAATGAACAAATTTAAAGAGAGATAATTGCGAAAAGTGTTTTTAATTTTTAGGGATTGTAAACTCTTTGTAGTTACTAGATATCAGGTTTTTCAATCGTCGGGAAAAGGGAGAGGCGGTGGATTTTTAACTGAGTGTTGACTCCCAATCCATAAGTCATTCCTTACAATAATATAGCTCGTTACGAATAATAAATCACTTTACAATCATCAATAATCATTTGGTCAACTTTTTATAAATGGGCAAAATAAAGGCTTGTTTAACTCGGGTCAATATCCCACCGCATGCTCACTTGAGAATTTTATGTTATTCTCTTTAAAAGGTTTGGATCCATAGGTCATTTGTATCTTTAACATGTTTCAAGCATGCATATCCATTTTTTAAAACATGTGTAGAAAAATCTCTTTCTTATAAAATTCCAAGCTATTAGGGTTGAACTAGTGGAATTTTCCCAAACTTGGATAACAAAACTTTTGTGTTCATTTGTGGTGTGAAAATAAATTTTCTTTACTTACATTTGTTTATTGCTTTAAATTCTTTCCATACATAAACTTTTAAATTTTTATTTCGTTGTGATCTATTTTCCTATTATCTATGTTTTTGTTTACGAGATTAAAGGTAAGTGAAAACTCATGTTGTGATTTAAGAAAAAGTTATACATCTAAAATAGAAATTCACAATGCACAAATCTAGAGAGAGATAATTCCCAAAAGAGTCTGTAATTTTTAGGGATTGTAAACTATTTTTAGTTTTTATAACAAGTTCTGCAATCGTCGGGAAAAGGGGGAGCCGGGGAATTTTAAATAGCGTGTTGACTCCCAATCCATAAGTCATTCCTTACAAAAATATAGAATGTTACGGATGATAAATCACCTAAAAATCATCTATTATCGTTAGGTCAGCTTTTTGGAAATGGACAAAATAATGGCATGTTTGACTCGGGTAAATATCCCACTTCAAGTTCACTTGAGAATTTAATGTTATTCTCTTTAAAAGGTTTTGATCCATATGTCATTTGTATCTTTTACATCTTTCAAGCACACATATCCAGTTTTTAAAACATGTGTTGAAGAGATCTCTTTCTTAGGGATTGTAAACTCTTTTTAGTTTTTATATATCAGGTTTTGCAATCGTCGGGAAAAGGGGGAGGTGGGGGATTTTTAACTGAGTGTTGACTCCCAATCTATAAGTGATTCCTTAAAAAAATAGAGCCCATTACGCATGATAAATCACTTTACAATCATCTATGATCATTAGGTTAGCTTTTTGTAAATGGGCAAAATAATGGCTTGTTTGACTAGGTTAAATATCCCACCGCACCTTCACTTGAGAATTTATTGTTATTCTCTTTAAATGGTTTCGATCCATAGGTCATTTGCATCTTTAACATGTTTCAAGCATGCATATCCAAATTTTAGAACATGTGTAGAAAAATCTTTCTTATAAATTTCACAGCTATTAGGGTTGAACTAGTGCAATTTCCCAAACTCTGATAAGAAAACTTTTGTGTTCATTTGGGTGTGTGAATAAATTTTCTTAACTTACAATTGATATTGCATTAAATTTTTTCCATACATAAACTCTAAAATTTTCATTTTGTTAAGATCTATGTACCTTTTGTCTCTTTTTTTTTTTTACAAGATGAAGGGAAAGTGTATATTCATGTTTTTATTTAAGAAAAAAGTGTACAACCCAAAAAGGAAATGCCCAATGCACAAATGTAGAGAGAGATAATTCCAAAAATTGTGTTTAATTTTTAGGGATTGTAAACTCTTTTTAGTTTTTATATATCAGGTTTTGCAATCATCGGGAAATGGGGGTGGCGGGAGATTTTTAATTCAGTGTACACTCCCAATACACATAATAAATCACTTTACAATCATCTATGATTGTTAGGTCAGCTTTTTGGAAATGGGCAAAATAATGGCTTGTTTGACTCGGGTAAATATCCGACCGCACATTCACTCCATAATTTAATGTTATTCTCTTTAAAAGGTTTGTATCTATAGTTCATTTGTATCCATTTAACATATTTCAAGCATGTATATCCATTTTTTAAAACAAGTGTAGAAAAATCTCTTTCATATAAAATTAAGAGCTATTAGGGTTGAACTAGGGGAATTTCTAAAAATTGGATAACAAAACTTTTGTGTTCATTTGTGGTGTGTGAATAAATTTTCTTTAATTACATTTTTTATTGCTTTAAATTATTTCCGTGCATAAACTCTAAAATTTTTATTTTTTTGTGATCTATTTGCCTCTAATCTCTTTTTTTTTTTGTTTACGTGACGAAGTGAAAGTGAAAACTCAAGTTTTGACTTAAGAAAAAAGTATAAATCTACAATGGAAATGGACAATGGACAAATTTAGAGAGAGATAATTCCAAAAAGTGTTTTTAATTTTTAAAAATTGCAAACTCTTTTCAGTTTTTACATATCAGGTTATCCAATCGTCGGGAAAAGGGGGACGCGGGGGATTTTTAACTGAGTGTTGACACCGAATCCATAAGTCGTTCCTTAAAAAAATATAGCCCGTTACACATGATAAATCACTTTACAATCATCTATGATCGTTAGGTCAGCTTTTTGTAATTGGGCAAAATAATGTCTTGTTTGACTCATGTAAATATCCCACCCCACGTTCACTTTAGAATTTAATATTATTCTCTTTAAAAGGTTTGGATCCATATGTTATTTTCATTTCTAACATGTTTCAAGCATGCATATCTATTTTTTAAAACATGTTTAGAAAAATCTTTTTCTTATAAAATGCCGAGCTATTAGGGTTGAACTAGTGGAATTTCCCAAACTTGGATAAATAAACTTTTTTGTTCATTTGTGGTGTGTGTATAAATTTTCTTTACTAACATTTTTTATTGGTTTAAATTCTTTCCGTACATAAACTCTAAAATTTTATTTTTGTTGTGATCTATTCCCCTTTTATCTCTTTTTTTTGTTTACGAGATGAAGGGAAAGTGAAAACTCAAGTTTTGATTTAAGAAAAAAGTATACTTCTCAAATGGAAACGCACAGTGCACAAATGTAGAGAGAGATAATTCCAAAAGTGTCTATAAGTTTTAGGGATTTTAAACTCTTTTTCGTTTTTAAATATCAGGTTCTGCAATTGTCGGGAAAAGGGGTAGGTGGGGGATTTTCAACTGAGTGTTGACTCTCAATCCATAAGTCATTCCTTACAAAAATATAGCCAGTTACGGATGATAAGTCACTTTACAATCATCTATGATTGTTAGGTCAGCTTTTTGTATATGGGCAAAATAATGGTTTGTTTGACTCGGATAAATATCCCACCGCACACTCACTTGAAAATTTAATGTTATTCTCTTTAAAAGGTTTGGATCCATAGGTCATTTGCATCTTGAACATGTTTCAAGCATGCAAATCCATTTTTTAAAACATATGTAGAAAAATCTCTTTCTTATTAAATTCTGAGCTGTTACGGTTGAACTAGTGGAATTTCCCAAACTTGGATATCAAAAATTTTATGTTCATTTGTAGCGTGTGATTAAATTTTATTTACTTAAAATTTTTTATTTCTTTAAGTTCTTTCCACACATAAACTCTAAAATTTTCATTTTGTTGTGATCTATTTGCCTTTTATCTCTTTTTTTGTTTACAAGATGAAGGGAAATGAAAACTCAAGTTTTGATTTAAGAAAAAAGTATACATCTCAAATGGAAATGCACAATGCACAAATATTGAGAGAGATAATTCCAAAAAATGTCTGTAATTTTTTGGGATTCTAAACTCTTTATAGTTTTTATATATTAGGTTCTGCAATCGTCTGGAAAAGGGGGAGGAGGGGGGCTTTTAACTGAGTACTGACTCCCAATCCATAAGTCATTACATACAAAAATATAGTCCGTTACGCATGATAAATCATTTTACAATCGTCTATGATCATTATGTCAGCCTTTTCTAAATGGGCAAAATAGTGGCTTGTTTGACTCGGGTAAATATACTGCCGCATGTTCACAATCGAATTTAATGTTCTTCTCTTGAAAAGGTTTGGATCCATAGGTCATTAAAATCTTTAACATGTTTCAAGCATACATATCAATTTTTTAAAACACGTGTAGAAAAATCTCTTTCTTATAATATTCCGAGCTATTAGGGTTGAACTAATGGAATTTCCCAAACTTGGTGGTGTGTGAATAAATTTTCTTTAAATTCATTTGTTTATTCCTTAAATTATTTCCATGAATAAATTATAAAATTTTCATTTTGTTGTGATCTATTTGCCTTTTATCTCTTTTTTTGTTTACGAGATGAAGGAAAATGAATATTTAAGTTTAGATGTAAGAAAAAATTATGCATCTAAAATGGAAATGCACAATGCACAAATGTAGAGAGAGATAATTCCAAAAAGTGTCTATAATTTTTAATGAATGTAAACTCTTTTTAGTTTTGATATACCAGGTTCGGCAATTGTCGGGAAAAGTGGGAGGTGGATGATTTTTAACAGGGTGTTGACTCCTAGTCCATACGTCATTCCTTACAAAAATTATAACCCGTTATGCATGATAAATCACTTTACAATCATCTATGATCGTTAGGTCATCTTTTTGTAAATGGGCAAAATAATGGCTTGTTTGACTCGGGTAAATATCCCACCGCACACTCACTTGAGAATTTAATGTTATTCTCTTTAAAAGGTTTGGATCCATAGGTCATTTGCATCATTAAAATGTTTCAAGAATGCATATCCATTTTTTAAAACATGTGTAGAAAAATCTCTTTCTACTAAAATTCCGAGCAATTAGGGTTGAACTAGTTGAATTTCCCAAACTTGGATAACAAAACGTTTGTGTTCATTTGTGCGTGTCAATAAATTTTCTTTACTTAAATTTGTTTATTTCTTTAAATTCTTTCCATACATAAACTCTTAAATTTTCATTTTGTTGTGATCTATTTGCCTATTATCTATGTTTTTGTTTACGAGATGAAAGGATACGGAAAACTCACATTTTGATTTAAGAAAATGTTTACATCTAAAATGAAAATGCACAATGAACAAATCTAGAGAGAGATAATTCAAAAAAGTGTCTGTAATTTTAGGGATTGTAAACTCTTTTTAGTTTTTATAACAGGTTCTACAAACGTCGAGAAAAGGGGAAGGCGGGGAATTTTTAACTGAGTGTTGACTCCCAATCCATAAGTCATTTCTTACAAAAAAATAGAATGTTACGCATGATAAATTACTTTAGATTCATCTATGATCATTAGGTCAGCTTTATGGAAATGGGCAAAATAATGGCTTCGTGACTCGAGTAAATATCCCACCGCATGTTCAATTGAGAATTTAATGTTATTCTCTTTAAAAGGTTTGAATCCATAGGTCATTTTCATCTTTAACATCTTTGAAGCATGCATATCCATTTTTTAAAACATGTCTAGAAGAGATCTCTTTCTTACGGATTGTAAACTCTTTTTAATTTTTATATATCAGGTTTTACAATCATCGGGAAAAGGGGGAGGTGGGGGGTTTTTAACTGAGTGTTGACTCCAAACCCATAAGTTATTCCTTAAAAAAATATAGCCCATTACGCATGATAAATCACTTTACAATCATCTTTGATCGTTAGGTCAGCTTTTGTAAATGGGCAAAGTAATGGCTTGTTTGACTCGGGTAAATATCCCACCTCACCTTCACTTGAGAATTTAATGTTATTCTCTTTAAATGGTTTCGATCCATAGGTCATTTGCATCTTTAACATGTTTCAAGCATGCATATCAAATTTTTAGAACAAGTGTAGAAAAATCTCTTTCTTATAAAATTCAGAGCTATATGGATTGAACTGGTACAATTTCCCAAACTTGGATATGAAAACTTTTGTGTTCATTTGTGGTGTGGATAAAATTTTTTTAACTTACACCTGTTATTGCATTACATTTTTTCCATACATAAACTCTATAATTTTCATTTTGTTCTGATCTATTTGCCTTTTATCTCTTTTTTTTTTTTTCGAGATAAAGGAAAAGTGAAAACTCACGTTTTGATTTAAGAAAATAGTATACACCTATAATGGAAATGCACATTGCCAAAATGTAGAGAGTGATAATTCCAAAAAGGCCTGAAATTTTTAGGGATTGTAAACTTTTTTTAGTTTTTATATCTGGTTATGTAATCGTAGGAAAAGGGGGAGGCGGCAGATTTTTAACTAAGTGTTGACTCCCAATCCATAAGTCATTCCTTAAAAAAATAAAGCCCAATACCCATGATAAATCACTTTACAATCATCTATGAGCGTTAGGTCAGCTTTTTGGAAAAGGGAAAAATAACGGCATGTTTGACTCGGGTAAATATCCCACTGCACATTCACTCCAGAATTTAATATTATTCTCTTTAAAAGGTTTGTATCCATAGGTCATTTGCATCTTTAACATCTTTCAAGCATGCATATCCATTTTTTAAAAGATGTGCAGAAAAATCTCTTTCTTATAAAATTTCGAGCTATTAGGTTTGAACTAGTGGAATTTCCAAAACTTGGATAACAAAACTTTTGTGTTCGTTTATATTGTGTGAATAAATTTTCTTTACTTACATTTGTTTATTGCTTTAAATTCTTTCCATACATAAACTCTAAAATTTTTATTTTGTTGTGGTCTATTTGCCTTTTATCTCTTTTTTTTGTTTATGTGATGAAGGGAAAGTGAAAACTCAAGTTTTGATTTAAGAAAAAAGTATACATCTAAAATGGAAATGCACAATGCAAAAATGTAGAAAGAGATAAAGCCAAAGAGTGTTTGTAATTTTTAGGGATTGCAAACTCTTTTTAGTTTTTATATATCAGATTATGCAATCGTCGGGAAAAGGGGGAGGCGGGGGATCTTTAACTGAGTGTTGACACCCAATCATAAGTTATTCCTTAAAAAAATATAGCCTGTTAAGCATGACAAATCACTTTACAGTCATCTATGATCGTTAGGTCAGCTTTTTGTAAATGGGCAAAATAATGGCTTGTTTGACTCAGGTAAATATCCCACCGCACGTTCACTTGAGAATTTAATGTTATTCTCTTTAAAAGGGTTGGATCCATAGGTCATTTTAATAACTAACATGTTTCAAACATGCATATCCATTTTTTAAGACATGTGTAGAAAAATCTCTTTCTTATAAAATTCTGAGCTATTAGGGTTGAACTAGTGTAATTTCCAAAACTTGGAAAACAAAACTTTTGAGTTCATTTGTGGTGTGTGATTAAATTTTCTTTACTTACATTTGTTTATTGCTTTAAATTCTTTACATACATAAACTCTAAAATTTTATTTTTGTTGTGATCTATTTCCCTTTTATCTCTTTTTTTGATTACGAGATGAACGGAAAGTGAAAACTCATGTTTTGATCTAAGAAAAAAGTATACATCTCAAATGGAAATGCTCAATGCACAAATATAGATAGAGATATTTCCAAAAAGTGTCTGTAAATTTTTGGGATTGTAAACTCTTTATAGTTTTTATATATCTAGTTCTGCAATCGTCTAGAAAAGGGAGAGGCAGGGGATTTTTGTCTGAAAGTTGATTCTCAATCCATAAGTCATTCCTTACAAAAATATAGTCCGTTACGCATGATAAATCACTTTACAATAATCTATGATTGTTATGTTAGCTTTTTGTAAATGGGCAAAATAATGGCTTGTTTGTCTCAGGTAAATATACCACCCCATGTTCACATGAGAATTTAATGTTATTCTCTTAAAAAGGTTTGAATCTATAGTTCATTAAAATCTTTAACAAGTTTCAAGCATGCATATCCATTTTTTAAAACAAGTGTAGAAAAATCTCTTTCTATTAGGGTTGAACTAGTGGAATTTCCCAAACTTGGATAAATAAACTTTTGTGTCCGTTTGTGGTTTGTGAATAAATTATCTTTACATACATTTGTTTATTGCTTTAAATTATTTCCATACATAAATTCTAAAATTTTCATTTTGTTTTGTTTGATTTGCCTTTTATCTCTTTTTTTTTTTTTTTACGAGATGAAGGAAAATGAAAATTTTAAGTTTTGATGTAAGAAAAAAGTATACATCTAAAATGAAAATGCACAATGCACAAATGTAGAGAGAGATAATTCCCAAAAGTGTTTGTAATTTTTAAGGAATGTAAACTCTTTTTACTTTTGATATATCAGGTTATGCAATCGTATGGAAAAGGGGGAGACTATTGACTCCCAATCCATAAGTCGTTCCTTACAAAATTATAGCCTGTTATGCTTGCTAAATCACTTTACAATCATCTATGATCGTTAGGTCAGCTTTTTGTAAATGGGCAAAATAATGACTTGTTTGTCTCCCGTAAATATCCCACCGCACACTCACTTGAGAATTTAATGTTATTCTCTTTAAAAGGTTTGGATCCATAGGTCATTTGCATCTTTAACATGTTTCAAGCATGCATATACATTTTTTAAAACACGTGTAGAAAATGTCTTTCTTATAATATTCCGAGCTATTAGGGTTGAACTAGAGGAATTTCCAAAAATTGGATAACAAAAATTGTGTTCATTTGTGGTGTGTGAATAAATTTTCTTTACATACATTTGTTTATTGCATTATATTATTTCCATACATAAATTCTAAAATTTTCATTTTGTTGTGATCTATTTCCCTTTTATCTCTTTTTTGGTTTACGAGATGAAGGAAAGTGAAAACTTTAAGTTTTGATTTAAGAAAAATGTATATATCTAAAATGGAAATGCACAATGGAAAAATGTAGAGAGAGATAATTCCAAAAAGTGTCTGTAATTTTTAGGGAATGTAAACTCTTTTTAGTTTTTATATATTAGGTTCTGCAATCGTCGGGAAAAGGGGGAGGCAGGTGATTTTTAACTGAGTGTTGACTCCCAATCCATAAGTCATTCCTTACAAAATTATAGCCGTTACGTATGATAAATCACTTTACAACAATCTATGATCTTTAGGTCAACTTTTTGTAAATGGGCAAAATAATGGCTTGTTTGACTCGGGTTAATATCCCACCGCACACTCACTTGAGAATTAAATGTTATTCTCTTTAAATGGTGTGGATCCATAGGTCATTTGAATCTTTAACATATTTCAAGCATGCATATCCATTTTTTAAAACATGTGTAGAAAAATCTCTTTCTTCTAAAATTCCGAGCAATTAGGGTTGAACTAGTGGAATTTCCCAAACTTGGATAACAAAACTTTTGTGTTCATTTGTGTGTGTAAATAATTTTTTTTACTTCAATTTTTTTTTGCTTTAAATTATTTACATACATAAACTCTAAAATTTTCATTTTGTTGTGATCTATTTGCCTGTTATCAATTTTTTTTTACGATGAAGGGAAAGTGAAAACTCAAGCTTTGATTTAAGAAAAGCATTTACAACTAAAATGGAAATGCACAATGCACAAATGTAGAGAGAGATAATTTCTATATAGTTTCTATATATCAGGTTCTGCAATCATCGGGAAAAGGGGGAGGTGGTGGATTTTTAACTGAGTGTTGACTCCCAAGCCAGAAGTCATTCCTTACAAAAATATACCCCACTACACATGATAAATCACTTTACATTCATCAATGATCCAACTTTTTGGAATGGACAAAATAATGGCTTGTTTGATTCGGGTAAATATCCAACTGCACGTTCACTTGAGAGTTTAATGTTATTCTCTTTAAAAGGTTTGGATCCATAGGTCATTGGCATATTTAACTTGTTTCAAGCATGCATATCCATTTTTCAAAAATTGTGTAGAAAAATCTCTTTCTTTTAAAATTCTGAGCTATTAGGGTTGAACTAGTGGAATTTCCCAAACTTGGATAACAAAACTTTTGTATTCATTTGTGGTGCGTGAATAAATTTTCTTTAGCTATATTTTTTTATTTCTATGAACTCTTTCCATACGTAAACACTAAAATTTTCATTTTGTTTTAAACTATTATCTCTTTTTTTGTTTACGAGATGAAGGGAAACTGAAAACTCAAGTTTTGATATAAGAAAAAAGTATACCTCTAAAATGGAAATGCACAATGCAAAAATGTAGAGGGAGATAATTCCAAAAAGTGTCTGTAACTTTTAGGGATTGTAAACTCTTTTCAATTTTTATATATCTGGTTTAGGAATTGTCGGGAAAAAGGGGAGCCGGGGGATTTTTAACTGCGTGTTGACTCCCAATCCATAAGTCATTTCTTAAAAAAATATAGCCCGTTACACAGGATAAATCACTTTACAATCCTCTATGATCGTTATGTCAGCTTTTTGTAAATGGGCAAAATAAAGGCTTGTTTAACTCGGGTAAATATCCCACCACACTTTCACTTGAGAATTTAATGTTTTCTGTTTAGAAGATTTGGATTCATAAGTCATTTGCATCTTTAACATGTTTCAAACATGCATATCCATTTTTTAAAACATGAGTAGAAATATCTCTTTTTTTTAAAATTTTGAGCTATTAGGGTTAAACAAGTGGAATTTGCCAAACTTGGATAACAAAAATTTTTGTTTTCATTTATGGTGTGTGAATAAATTCTTTTTAATTACATTTGTTTATTGCTTCAAATTCTTTCCATAGTTAAACTCTAAAATTTTCAATTTGTTGTGATCTATTTGCCTTTTATCTCTTTTTTTTTGTTTATAGATGAAGGGAAAGTGAAAAATCATGCATTCATTTAAGAAAAAAATATACATTTAAAATAGAAATTCACAATGCACAAACGAAGAGAGGGATAATTCCAAAAAGTGTCTATAATTTTTAGGGATTGTAAACTCTTTTTAGTTTTTATATATCAAGTTCTGCAAACGTCGGGAAAAGGGGAGGCAGGGGATTTTTAACTGTGTGTTGACTCCCAATCCATTAGTCATTCCTTACAAAAATATAGCCTTTTACGCATGATAAATCACTATACAATCATCTATGATCGTTAGGTCCACTTTTAGTAAATGGGCAAAATAATGGCTTGTTTAACTCGGGTAAATATCCCACCGCACGTTCACTTGAGAATTTAATGTTATTCTCTTTTAAAGGTTTGGTTCCAAAGGTCATTTGCAGCCTTGAGATGTTTCAAGCATGCATATCCATTTTTTAAAACTTGTGTAGAAAAATCTCTTTCTTATAAAATTCAAAGCTATTAGGGTTGACCTACTAGAATTTCCCAAACTTGGATAACAAAAATTTTGTGTTCATTTGTGGTGTGTGAATAAATTTTCTTTCCTTACATTTGTTATTGCTTTAAATTTTTTCCATACATATACTCAAAAAATTTCATTTTGTTGTGATGTATTAGCCTTTTATCTCTTTTTTGTTTATGAGATGAAGGGAAAGCGAAAATTCATGCATTGATTTAAGAAAAAAGTATACATCTAAAATGGAAAAGCACAATGCACAAATGTAGAGAGAGATAATTCCAAAAAATGTCTGTAATTTTTAGTGATTGTAAACGCTTTTTAGTTTTTATATATCAGGTTCTACGATCGTCGGGAAATGGGGAGGTGGGGGGTTTTTAACTGTGTGTTGACTCCAAATCCATAAGTCATTCCTTAAAAGAATATAGCCCATTACGCATGATAAATAACTTTACAATCAACTTTGATTGTTAGGTCAGCATTTGTAAATGGGCAAAATAATGGCTTGTTTGACTCGGGTAAATATCCCAGCTCACCTTCACTTGAGAATTTAATGTTATTCTCTTTAAATGGTTTCGATCCATAGGTCATTTGCATCTTTAACATGTTTCAAGCATGCATATCCATTTTTTAAAACACGTGTAGAAAAAGCTTTCTTATAATATTCCGAGCTATTAGGGTTGAACTAGAGGAATTTCCAAAACTTGGATAACAAAAATATAGAGAGAGATAATTCCAAAAAGTGTCTGTAATTTTTTGGGATTGTAAACTCTTTATAGTTTTTATATATCTAGTTCTGCAATCGTCTAGAAATGGGGAGGTGGGGGATTTTTATCTGAGTGTTGACTCCCAATCCATAAGTCATTCCTTACAAAAATAAAGTCCGTTACGCATGATAAATCACTTTACAATCATCTATGATCGATCTGTTAGCTTTTTGTAAATGGGCAAAATAATGGCTTGTTTGTCTCGGGTAAATATCCCACCGCATGTTCACATGAGAATTTAATGTTATTCTCTTGAAAAGGTTTGGATCTATAGGTCATTAAAATATTTAACAAGTTTCAAGCATGCATATCCATTTTTTAAAACACGTGTAGAAAGATCTCTTTTTATTAGGGTTGAACTAGTGGAATTTCCCAAACTTGGATAAATAAACTTTTGTGTTCGTTTGTGGTTTGTGAATATACTTTCTTTACATACATTTGTTTATTGCTTGAAATTATTTCCACACATAAATTCTAAAATTTTCATTTTGTTGTGATCTATTTGCCTTTTATCTCTTTTTTTGTTTACGAGATGAAGGAAAGTGAAATTTTAAGTTTTGATGTAAGAAAAAAGTATACATCTAAAATGGAAATGCACAATGCACAAATGTAGAGAGAGATAATTCCAAAAAGTGTCTGTAATTTTTAAGGAATGTAAACTCTTTTTACTTTTTATATCTCAGGTTATTCAATCATCTGGAAAAGGGGGGGAGGCGAGTGATTTTTAACTAATTGTTGAGTCCCAATCCATAAGTCATTCCTTACAAAATTATAGCCTGTTACGCTTGCTAAATCACTTTACAATCATCTATGATTGTTAGGTCAGCTTTTTGTAAATGGGTAAAATAATGGCATGTTTGACGCGGGTAAATATCCCACCACACACTCACTTGAGAATTTAATGTTATTCTCTTTAAAAGGTTTGGATCCATAGGTCATTTGAATCTTTAATATATCAGCTTCTGCAATCGTCAAGAAATGGGGGAGGCAGGGGATTTTAAAATGAGTGTTGACTCCCAATCCATAAATCCTTCCTTAGAAAAATATAGCCATTCACGCATGATAAATCACTTTACAATCATCTATGATTGTTTTGTCAGCTTTTTTAAAATAGGCAAAATATTGGCTTGTTAGACTCGGGTAAATATCCCACCGCATGTTCACTTAAGAATTTAATGTTATTCTCTTGGATAGGTTTGGATGTATAGGTCATTTGAATCTTTAACATGTTTCAAGCTTGCATATCCATTTTTTAAAACATGTGTAGAAAAATCTCTTTCATATAAAATTCCGAGCTATTAGGGTTGAACTAGTAGAATTTCCCAAAATTGGATAAAAAAAATTTTGTGTTCATTTGTGGTGTTCGAATAAATTTTCTTTACTTCCATTTGTCTATTCCTTTCAATTCTTTCCATACCTAAACTCTAAACTTTCATTTTGTTGTGATCTATTTTATTTTTATCTCTTTTTTTGTTTACGAGATGAAGGGAAAGTGAAAATTCAAGTTTTGATTTAAGAAAAAAGTATACATCTAAAATGGAAATGCACAATGCTCAAAAGTAGGGAGAGATAATTCCTAAAAGTGTCTGTAATTTTTAGGGATTGTATACTCTTTTTAGTTTTTATATATCAGGTTTTGCAATCGTCGGGAAAAGGGTGAGGTGGGGGATTTTTTACTGAATGTTGACTCCCAATCCATAAGTCATTCCTCACAAAAATATAGCCCGTTACGCATGATAAATCACTTTTCAATTATCTATGATCGTTAGGTCAACATTTTTTAAATGGGCAACATATTGGCATGTTTGACTCGGGTAAATATCCCTCCACACATTCACTTGGGAATTTAGTGTTATTCTCTTTAAAAGGTTTGGATCCATAGGTCATTTGCAATTTAAACATGTTTCAAGCATGTTTATCCATTTTTTGAAACATGTGTAGAAAAATCTCTTTGTTATAAAATTCCGAGTAATTATGGTTGATCAAGTGGAAATTGCCAAACTTGGATAACAAAATTTTTGTGTTCATTTGTGGTGTGTGAATAAATTTTCTTCACTTACTTTTTTTATTGCTCTAAATTCTTTCCATACATAAACTCTTAAATTTTCATTTTGTTGTGTTCTATTTGCCTTTAATCTTTTTTTTTGTTTACAAGATGAAAGGAAAGTGAAAACTCAAGTTTTGATTTAAGAAAAAAGTATACATCTCAAATGGAAATGCACAATGCACAAAAGTAGAGAGAGATAATTATAAAAAGTATTTGTAATTTTTAGGGATCGTAAACTCTTTTTTGTTTTTATATATCAGATTATGCAATCGTCGGGAAAAGAGGGAGGCGGGGGATTTTTAACTAAGTGTTGACTCCCAATCCATAAGTCCTTCTTTACAAATATATTGTCCGTTACACATGATAAATCACTTTACAATCTTCTATGATCGTTAGGTCAGCTTTTTGCAAAAGGCCAAAATAATGGCTTGTTTGACTCGGGTAAATATCCCACCGCACATTTACTTGAGAATTTAATGTTATTCTCTTTAAAAGGTTTGGATCCATAGGTCATTTGCATCTTTAACATGTTTCAAACATGCAAATCCATTTTTTAAAACATGTGTTGAAAAACCTCTTTTTGAAAAACCTCTTTCTTATAAAATTCCGAGCTATTAGAGTTGAACTAGTGGAATTTCCCAAACTTGGATAATAAAACTTTTGTGCTCATTTGTGGTGTGTGAATAAATTTTCTTTACTTACATTTGTTGATTACTTTAAATTCTTTCCATATATAAACTCTAAAAGTTTCATTTAGTTGTGATCTATTTGCCTTTTATCTCTTTTTTAGTTTATGAGATGAAGGGAAAGAGAAAACTCAAGTTTTGATTTAAGAAAAAATTATACATCTAAAATGAAAATGCACAATGCACAAATGTAGAGAGAGATAATTACTAAAAGTGTCTGTAAATTTTTGGGATTGTAAAATCTTTTTAGTTTTTATATATCAGGTTCTGCAATCATCAGGAAAAGGGGGAGGATGGGGATTTTTAACTGAGCGTTGACTCCGTAACCATCAGTCATTCCCTACAAAGATATAGCCCGTTACGCATGATAAATCCTTTACAATCATCTATGATTGTTAGGTCAGCTTTTTGAAAATGGCCAAAATAATGGCTTCTTTGACTCGGGTAAATATCCCACCGCACGTTCACTTGAGAATTTAATGTTATTCATTTTAAAAGGTTTGGATCCAGAGGTGATTTGAATCTCTAACATGTTTCAAACAAGCATATCCTTTCTTTAATACATGTGTAGAAAGATCTATTTATTTTAAAATTCAGAGTATTAGGGTTGAACTAGTGGAATTTCCTAAACTTGGATAACAAAACTTTAGTGTTCATTTGTGGTGCGATAATAAATTTCTTTTCTTACATTTGTTTATTGCTTTAAATTTTTCCATACATAAAGTCTAAAATTTTCATTTTGTTGTGATCTATTTGTCTTTTGTCTATTTTTTTGTTTACGACATGAAAAGAAAGTGAAAAATCAAGTTTAACTGAGTGTTGACGCCCAATCCATAAGTCATTCCTTACACAAACATAGCCCGTTACGCATGATAAATCTTTTTACAATCATCTACAATCGTTAGGTCAGCTTTTTGTAAATGGGCAAAATAATGTTTTGTTTGACTCAGGTAAATATCCCACCACACGTTCACTTTAGAATTTAATGTTATTTTTTTTAAAAGGTTTGGGTCCATAGGTTATTTGCATCTTTAACATGTTTCAAGCCTGCATATCCATTTTTTAAAACATGTGTTGAAAATCCTCTTGTTATAAAATTCCGAGCTATTAGGGTTGAAGTAGTGAAATTTTTCGAACTTGGATAATAAAACTTTTGTGTTCATTTGTGGTGTGAGAATAAATTTTCCTTACTTACATTTGTTTATTACTTTAAATTCTTTCCATACATAAACTCTAAAATTTTCATTTAGTTGTGATCTATTTGCCTTTTATCTCTTTTTATGTTTACGAGATGAAGGGAAAGAGAAAACTCAAGTTTTGATTTAAGAAAAAAGTATACAACTATAATGAAAATGCAAAATTCACAAATGTAGAGAGAGATAATTCCTAAAAGTGTCTGTAATTTTTTGGGATTGAAATATCTTTTTAGTTTATATATATCAGGTTCTACAATCATCGGGAAAAGGGGGAGGCTGGGGATTTTTAACTGAGTGTTGACTCCGTATCCATCAGTCATTCCTTACAAAAATGTAGCCCGTTATGATTGATAAATCCTTTACAATCATCTATGATTGTTAGGTCAGGTTTTTGAAAATGGCCAAAAAAATGGCTTCTTTGACTCATGTAAATATCCCACCGCACGTTCACTTGAGAATTTAATGTTATTCACTTTAAAAGGTTTGGATCCATAGGTGATTTGCATCTCTAACATGTTTCAAACAAGGATATCCATTTCTTAAAACAAGTGTAGAAAAATCTCTTTCTTATAAAATTCCGAGCTACAAGGGTTGAACTAGAGGAATTTCCCAAGATTGGATAACAAAACTTTTAAGATCATATGTGGAGTGTGAATAAATTTTCTTTACATAAATTTGTTTATTCCTTTAAATTCTTTTCATACATCAACTCTAAAGTTTTCATTTTGTTGTGATCTATTTGCCTTTTATCTCTTTTCTTGTTTGCGAGATGAAGGGAAAGTGAAAACTCAAGTTTTGATTTAAGAAAAAAAGTATACATCTAAAATGGAAATGCGCAATTTACAAATGTAGAGGGAGATAATTCCAAAAAGTGTCTGTAATTTTTAGGGATTGTAAACTCTTTTTAGTTTTTATATATCATAATCTTCAATCATCGGGAAAAGGGGGAGGAGGGGGATTTTTAACTGAGTATTGACTCTCAATCCATAAGTCATTCCTTACAAAAACATAGACCATTACGCAAGAAAAATCACTTTACAATAAACTATGATCATTAGGTCAGCTTTTTCAAAATGGGAAAAATAATGGCTTGTTTGACTCGGGTACATATCCCATCACACATTCACTTGAGAATTTAATGTTATTCTCTTTAAAAAGTTTGGATCCATAGGTCATTTGCATTTTTAAAATGTTTAAAGCATGGATATCCATTTTATAAAACAAGTGTAGAAAAATCTCTTTCTTATAAAATTCCGAGCTGTGAGGGTTGAACTAGCGGAATATCCCAAAATTGGATAACAAAACTTTTTTGTTCATTTGTGGTGTGGGAATAAAATTTCTTTTCTTACATTTATTTATTGCTTTAAATTCTTTCTATTCATAAACTCTAAAATTTTCATTTAGTAGTGATCTATTTGCCTTTTATCTATTCTTTGTTTTATGAGATGAAGCGAAAGTGAAAACTCAAGTTTTGATTTAAGAAAAAAGTATACATCTAAAATGGAAATGCAGATTGCAAAAATGTAGAGAGAGATTATTCATAAAAGTGCCTTAAATTTTTAGAGATTGTAAACTTTTTTTAGTTTTTATATATAAGGTTCAGTAATCGTCAGGAAAAGGGGTAGGCGGGGGATTGTCAATTGAGTATTGACTCCCAATCCATAAGTCATTCCTTACAAAAACAAAGACTGTAACGCATGATCAATCATCTATGATTGTTAGGTCAGGTTTTTGTACATGGGCAAAATAATGGCTTGTTTGACTCGGGTAAATATCCCACCGCACATTCACTTTAGAATTTAATGTTATTCACTTTAAAAGGTTTGGATCCTTAGGTCATTTGCTTCTTTAACATGGTTCAAGCATGCATATCCATTTTTTAAAAATTGTGTAGAAAAATATCTTTCATATAAAATTCCGAGCTATTAGGTTGAACAAGTGGAATTTCCCAAATTGGATAATTAAAGTTTTGTGTTTATTTGTATTGTGTGAATAAATTTTCTTTACTTACATGTGTTTATTGCTTTAAATTCTTTTCATACATAAAGTCTAAAAATTTCATTTTGTTTTGATCTATTTGCAGTTTATCTCTTTTTTTGTTTACGATATGAAGAGAAGTGAAAACTCAAGTTTTGATTTAAGCCAAAAGTATACATCTAAAATGAAAATGCACATTGCAAAAATGTAGAGAGAGATAATTCCAAAAAGTGGCTATAATGTTTAGGGATTGTAAACTCTTTTAAGTTTTTATATATCAGGTTCGGCAATCTTCGGGAAAAGGGGGAGGCGAGGGATTTTTAAGTGAGTGCTGACTCCCAATCTGAAAGTCATTCCTTACAAAAATAAAGCCCGTTGTGCATGATAAATCACTTTACAATCATCTATGATCGTTAGGTCAGTTTTTTTTAATGGACAAAATAATAGTTTGTTTGACTCAGGTAAATATCCCATCGCACATTCAGTTGAGAATTTAATGTTATTCTCTTTAAAAGGTTTGGATTAATAGGTCATTTTGCATCTTTAAAATGTTTAAAGCAAGGATATCCATTTTTTTAAACATGTGTAGAAAAATCCCTTTCTTATAAAATTCCGAGCTATAAGGGTTGAACTAGTGGAATTTCCAAAAGTTGGATAACAAAACTTTTTTGTTCGTTTGTGGTGTGTGAATAAATTTTATTTTCTTACATTTGTTTATTGTTTTAAATTCTTTCCTCACATAAACTCTAAAATTTTCATTTAGTAGCGATCTATTTGACTTTTATCTCTCTTTTTGTTTTACAAGATGAAGGGAAAGTAAAGACTCAAGTTTTGATTTTAAAAAAAAAAGTATACATAAAAAATGGAAATGCACAGTGCACAAATGTAGAGAGAGATAATTCATAAAAGTGTATGTAATTTTTAGGGATTGTAAAATCTTTTTAGTTTTTATATATAAGGTTCAGCAATCATCGGCAAAAGGGGGAGGCAGGGGATTTTTTACTGAATGTTGACTCCCAATCCATAAGTCATTCCATAAAAAAATATATCCTGTCACGCATGATAAATCACTTTACAATCATCTATGATCTTTAGGTCAGCTTTTTGTAAATGGGCAAAATAATGGGTTGTTTGACTCGGGTAATTATCCCACCGCACGTTCACTTTAGAATTTAGTGTTATTCTCTTTAAAAGTTATGGATCCATAGGTCATTTGCATCTTTAACATGTTTCAAGCATACATATACATTTTTTAAAACTTGTGTAGAAAAATCTCTTTCTTATAAAATTCCTAGCTATTAGGTTTGAAATAGTGGAATTTCCCAAAATTGGATAAAAAACTTTTGTGTTCATTTGTGGTGTGTGAATAAATTTTCTTTTCTTATAATTTTTTATTGCTTTAAATTCTTTCCATACATAAAGTCTAAAATTTTCATTTTGTTGTGATCTATTTGCCTTTTATCTCTTTTTTGTTTACGAGATAAAGAGAAAGTGAATACTCAAGTTTTGATTTAAGAAAAAAGTATACATCTAAAATGGAAATGCACAATGCACAAATGTAGAGAGATAATTCCAAAAAGTGTCTGTATTTTTTAGGGATTGTAAACTGTTTTTGGTTTTAATATATCAGGTTATGCAATCGTCGTGAAAAGGGGGAAGCGGGAAATTTTTAAATGAGTGTTGATTCCTAATCCATAATTCTTTCCTTACAAAAATCTAACCCGTTATGCATGACAAATCACTTTACAATCATCTATTATCGTTAGGTCACATTTTTGTAAATGGGCAAAATAATGGCTTGTTTGACTCGGGTAAATATCCCACCCCACATTCACTTGAGAATCTAAAGTTATTCTCTTTAAAATTTTTGGATCCACAAGTCATTTGCATCTTTAACATGTTTCAAGCGTGCATATCCATTTTTTAAAATACGTGTAAAAAAATATCTTTCTTTTAATATTCCAAGTTATTAGGGTTGAACTAGTGGAATTTCCCAAACTTGTATTAGAATACTTTTGTGTTCATTTGTGGTGGGTGAATAAATTTTCTTTACTTACATTTGTTTATTGCTTTAAATTCTGTCCATACATCAACTCTAAAATTTTCATTTAGTTGTGATCTATTTGCCTTTTATCTGTTTTTTTTTGTTTACGGATGAAGGGAAAGTGAAAACTCAAGTATTGATTTAAGAAAAAAGTATACATCTAAAACAGAAATGCACAATGCAATATTGTAGTGAGAGTTAATTCCAAAAAATGTCTATAATTTTTAGGGATTGTAAACTCTTTTTAGTTTTAATATATCTGGTTCGGTATTCGTCAGGAAAAGGGGGAGGAGGGGGATTTTTAAATGAGTGTTGACTCCCAATCCATAAGTCATTTCTTAAAAAAATATGGCCCGTTACGCATGATAAATCACTTTAAAATCATCTATGATAGTTAGAACAACTTTTTTGTAAATGGCAAAATAATGGCTTGTTTGACTCAGGTAGATATCCCACCGCACGTTCACTTGAGAATGTAATGTTATTCTCTTTAAAGGTTTGGATCGATAGGTCATTTGCATCTTTAAAATGTAAAAAGCAAGGACATCCATTTTTTAAAACATGTGTAGAAAAAGCCCTTTCTTATTAAATTCCGAGCTGTAACGGTTGAACTAGTGGAATTTCTCAAAATTTGATAACAAAACTCTTTTTTTTATTTGTGGTGTGTTAATAAATTTTATTTTCTTAAATTTATTTATTGCTTTAAATTCTCTCCTTATATAAACTCTAAAATTTTCTTCTAGTGATCTATTTGCCTTTTATCTCTTTTTTAATTTTACAAGATGAAAGGAAAGTGAAAACTCAAGTTTTGATTTATGAAAAAAGTATACATCTAAAATGGAAATGCACAATGCAAAAATGTAGAGAGTGATAATTCATAAAAGTATCTATAATTTTTAGGGATTGTAAACTCTTTTTATTTTTTATATATAAGTTTCAACAATCGTCGGGAAAAGTCGAAGGCGGGGGATTTTTAACTGAGTGTTGACTCCCAATCCATAAGTCATTACTTACAAAAAAATAGCCCGTTACGCATGTTAAATCACTGTACAATCATCTATGATCGTTAGGTCAACTTTTTGTAAACGGGCAAAATATTGGCTTGTTTGACTCGTGCAAATATCCCACCACACGTTGACTTGAGAATTTTTTCTTTAAAAGGTTTGGATCCATAGGTCATTTTCATCTTTAACATGTTTCAAGTATTCATATCAATTTTTTGAAACATATGTAGAAAAATCTCTTTATCATAAAATTCCGTGTTATTTGGTTTGAACATGTGGAATTTCAAAAACATGCATAACAAAACTTTTGTGTTCAGTTGTGGTTTGTGAATAAATTTTCTTTACTTACATTTGTTTATAGCTTTAAATTATTTCCATACATAAACTCTAAAATTTTCATTTCGTTGTGTTGAAATTGCCTTTTATCTCTTTTTTGGTTTACGAGATGAAGAGAAAGTGAAAAATCAATTTTTGATTTAAGAAAAAAGTATACATCTAAAATGGAAATGCACAATGCACAAATGTAGAGAGATATAATTCCAAAAAGTCTTTGTAATTTTTTGGGATTGTAATATATTTTTAGTTTTTATATATCTAGTTCTGCAATCGTCCGAAAAAGAGGGAGTTGGAGGATTTTTAACTGAGTGTTGACTACGTATCCATAAGTGATTCCTTACAAAAATATAGCCCATTATAAATAATAAATGACTTTACAATCACCTATGATCGTTAGGTCAGCTTTTAGAAAAAGGGCAAAATAATGGCTTCTTCGGCTCGGGTTTATATCCCACTGCACGTTCACTTGAGAATTTAATGGTATTCCCTTCCAAAAGTTTGGATCCATTGGTAATTTGCATCTCTAACATGTTTCAAGCATGCATATCCATTTTTTAAAACATGAGTAGAAAAATCTTTTTCTTTTAATATTCCAAGCTATTAGGGTTGAACAAGAGGAATTTCAAAAAATTGGATAACTAAACTTTTGTGTTCATTTGTAGTGTGTGAATAAATTTAATTTACTTACATTTTTTTATTGCTTTAAATTCTTTCCAAACATAAACTCCAAAATTTTCAGTTTGTTGTGATCTATTTGCCTTTTATCTCATTATTTGTTTACAAGATGAAGGGAAAGTGAAAACTCAAGTTTTGATTTGAGAAAAAAGTATACATCTAAAATTGAAATGCACAATGCAAAAATGTAGAGAGAGATAATTCCAAAAAGTGTCTATAATTTTTAGGGATTTTAAACTCTTTTTAGTTTTTATATATCAGGTTCTGCAATCATCGATAAAAAGGGGAGACAAGGGATTTTTAACTGAGTGTTGACTCCCAATCCATAAGTCCTTCCTTACAAAAATATAGCCCAATACGCATGATAAATTACTTTACAATCATCTATGATCGTTAGGTGAGCTTTTTGTAAATGGGCAAAATAATGGCTTGGTTGACTCAGGTAAATATCCCACTGCACGTTCACTTGAAAAATTATTGTTATTCTTTTTAAAAGGTTTGGATCCAGAGGTCATTTGCATATTTGACATGTTTCAAGCATGCATATCCATTTTTTAAAACATGTATAGATAAATATCTTTCTTACATTAGTTTATTTCTTTAAATTATTTCCATACTTAAACTCTAAAATTTTCTTGTTTTTTGTGGTCCATTTGTCATTTATTTCTTTTTTTTTTTACAAGATGAATAGAAAGTGAAAAATCAAGTTTTGATATAAAAAAAAAAGTATACATCTAAAATGTAAATTCACAATGCACAAATTTGGAGAGAGATAATTCCAAAAAGTGTCTGTAATTTTTAGGGATTGTATACTCTTTTTAGTTTTTATATATCAGGTTATGCAATCGTCGCGAAAAGGGGAAGGCACGGGATTTTTAACTGAGTGTTGACTCCCAATCCATAAGTCATTCCTTAAAAAAATATAGCCCGTTACGCATGATAAATCACTTTACAATCATCTTTGATTGTTAGATCAGGTTTTTGTAAATGGTCAAAATAATGGCTTGTTTTATTCGGGTAAATTTCCCACCGCACGTTTACTTGAGAATTTAATGTTATTCTCTTTAAAAGGCTTGGATCGCTAGGTCATTTGCATCTTTAAAGTGTTTAAAGCAAGGATATCCATTTTTTAAAACATGTGTAGAAAAATTCCTTTCTAATAAAATTCCGAGCTATAAGAGTTGAACTAGTGGAATTTCCCAAAATTGGATAAAAAAACTTTTTTGTTCATTTGTGGTGTGTGAATAAATTTTCTTTGCTTAAATTTTTTTATTGCTTTAAATTCTTTCCATACATAAACTTTAAAATTTTAATTTAGTAGTGATCTAATTGCCTTTTATCTCCTTTTTTGTTTTTACGCGATGAAAGGAAAGTGAAAACTCAAGCTTTGATTTAAGAAAAAAGTATACATCTTAAATGGAAATGCACAATCCACAAATGTAGAGAGAGATAATTCATAAAAGTGTGTTTAATTTTTAGGGATTGTAAACTCTTTTTAGTTTTTATATATAAGGTTCAGCAATCGTCGAAAAAACGGGGAGGCGGGGATTTTTACCTAAGTATTGACTCCCTATTCATAAGTCATTCCTTACAAAAATATAGCCTGCTACGCATGATAAATCATTTTACAATCATCTATGAACGTTAGGTCAGCATTTTTTAAATGGGCAAAATAATGGCTTCTTTGACTCTGGTAAATATCCCACTACACGTTCACTTTATAATTTAATGTTATTCTCTATAAAAGGGTTGGATCCATAGGTCTTTTTTTCTTTAACATGTTTCAAGCTTGCATAGCCATTTTTTAAAACATGACTAGAAAAATATCTTCCTTATAAAATTCTGAGCTATAAGGGTTGAACTAGTGAAATTTCCTAAACTTGGATAACAAAACTTTTGTGTTCATTTGTGGTGAGTGAATAAATTTTCTTTTCTTACATTTTTTTATTGATTTAAATACCTTCCATACATAAACTCAAAAAATTTCATTTTGTTGTGGTCTATTTGCCTTTTATCTCTTTTTTTGTTTACGAGTTGAAGGGAAAGTGAAAACTCAAGTATTTATTTAAGAACAAATTATGCATCTAAAATGGAAATGCACATTGCACAAATGTAGAGAGAGATAATTCCAAAAAGTGTCTGTAATTTTTGGGGATTGTAATATATTTTTAGTTTTAATATATCAGGTTCTGCAATCGTCCAGAAAAGGGGGTGGTGGACGATTTTTAACTAAGTGTTGATTCCGTATCCATCAGTAATTCCTTAAAAAAATATAGCCCGTTATGCATGATAAATGAATTTACATTCACCTATGATCGTTAGGTTAGCTTTTAGAAATAGGGCAAAATAATGGCTTGTTTGACTCGTGTTTATATCCCCCCGCACGTTCCCTTGAGAATTTAATGGTATTCCCTTCAAAAGGTTTGGATCCATAGGTCATTTGCTTCTCTAACATGTTTCAAGCATGCGTATCCATTTTTTAAAACATGAGTAGAAAAATCTTTTTCTTTTAAAATTCCGAGCTATTAGGGTTGAACTAGTGGAATTTCGAAAAATTGGATAACTAAACTTTTGTGTTCTTTTGTGGTGTGTGAATCAATTTTATTTACTTACATTTGTTTATTGCTTTAAATTCTTTCCAAACATAAACTCCAAAATTTTCATTTTGTTGTGATCTATTTGCCTTTAATCTCATTATTTGTTTACGAGATGAAGGGAAAGTGAAAACTCAAGTTTTGATTTAAGAAAAAAGTATAGATCTAAAATTGAAATGCATAATTCAAAAATTTAGAGAGAGATAATTTTAAAAAGTGTTTGTAATTTTTAGGGATTTTAAACTCTTTTTAGTTTTTATATATCAGGTTCTGCAATCTTCGATAAAAATGGGAGACAGGGGATTTTTAACTGAATGTTGACTCCCAATCCATAAGTCATTCCTTACAAAATTATAGCCCATTACGCATGATAAATGACTTTACAATCATCTATAATCGTTAGGTCAGCTTTTTGTAAATGGGCAAAATAATGGCTTGTTTGACTCGGGTAAATATCCCACCGCATGTTCACTTGAAAATTTAATGTTATTCTCTTTAAAAGGTTTGGATCCATAGGCCATTTGCATATTTAACATGTTTCAAGCATGCATATCCATTTTTTAAAACATGTATAGATAAATATCTTTCTTATAAATTTCCCAAACTTGAATAAAAAAACTTTTATGTTCATTTGCGGTGTGAGAATAAATTTTCATGTTTTTTTTAGTCTATTTGCCATTTATCTCTTTTTTTGTTGACAAGATGTAGAGAAAATCAAAAATCAAGTTTTGATATAAAAAAAAAAGTGTACATCTAAAATGTAAAATTCACAATGCACAAATGTAGAGAGAGATAATTCCAAAAAATGTCTGTAATTTTTGGGGATTGTAATATCTTTTTAGTTTTTATATATCTGGCTCTACAATCGTCCGAAAAAGGGGAGGCAGAGGATTTTGAACTGAGTGTTGACTCCGTATCCATCAGTTATTTCTTAAAAAGATATAACCCGTTACGCATGATAAATGACTTTACAATCATCTATGATCGTTAGGTCAGCTTTTAGAAAAAGGGCAAAATAATGGCTTGTTTGACTCAGGTAAATATCCCACTGCATGTTCACTTGAGAATTTAATGTTATTCACTTTAAAAGGTTTGGATCGATAGGTCGTTTGCATCTTTAAAAAGTTTAAAGCAAGGATATCAATTTTTTAAAACATGTGTAGAAAAATTCCTTTCTTATAAAATTCCGAGCTATAAGGGTTAAACTAGTGGAATTTCCAAAAATTGGATGACAAAACTTTTTTGTTCATTTGTGGTGTGTGAATAAATTTTGTTTGCTTAAATTTGTTTTTTGCTTTAAATTCTTTCCATACATAAACTTTGAAATTTCAATTTAGTAGTGATCTAATTGCCTTTGATCTCTTTTTTTGTTTTTACGAGAAGAAGGGAAAGTGAAAACTCAAGTTTTGATTTAAGAAAAAAGTATGCATCTAAAATGGAAATGCACAATCCACAAATGTTGAGAGATATATTTCATAAAAGTGTGTTTAATTTTTAGGGATTGTAAACTCTTTTTAATTTTTATATATAAGGTTCCACAATAGTCGGAAAAAGGGGGAGGCGGGGATTCTTAACTAAGTATTGACTCCCTATCCATAAGTCATTCCTTAAAAAAATATGGCCTGTTATGCATGATAAATCACTTTACAATCATTTATGATCATTAGGTCAGTATTTTTTAAATGGGCATAATAATGGCTTCTTTGACTCGGGTAAATATCCCACCGCATGTTCACTTTAGAATTTAATGTTATTCTCTTTTAAAGGTTTGGATCCATAGGTCTTTTATTTCTTTAACATGTTTCAAGCTTGCATAGCCATTTTTTAAAACATGACTAGAAAAATATCTTCCTTATAAAATTATGAGCTATAAGGGTTGAACTAGTGGAATTTCCTAAACTTGGATAACAAAACTTTTGTGTTCATTTGTGGTGAGTGCATAAATTTTCCTTACTTACATTTTTTTATTGATTTAAATTCCTTCCATACATAAACGCAAAAAAATTCATTTTATTGTGGTCTATTTTCTTTTTATCTCTTTTTTTGTTTACTAGTTGAAGGGAAAGTGAAAACTCAAGTTTTGATTTAAGAACAAAGTATACATCTAAAATGGAGATGCACAATGCACAAATGTAGAGAAAGATAATTCCACAAAGTGTTAGTAATTTTCAGGCTTTGTAAACTCTTTTTAGTTTTCATATATCAGGTTCTGCAATCGTAGGGAAAAGGGGGAGGCAAGGAATTTTTAACTGAGTGTGTAATCCCAATCCATAAGTCCTTCCTTACAAAAACATTGCCTATTACGCATGATAAATTACTTTGCAATAATCTATGCTCGTTTGGTCAGCTTTTTGTAAACGGGAAGAATAATGGCTTGTTTGACTCGAGTAAATATCCCTCCGCACGTTCACTTGAGAATTTAATGTTAATCTCGTTAAAATGTTTGGATCCATAGGTCATTTTCAACTTTAACATGTTTCAAGCATGCATATCCGTTTTTTAAAACATGTGTAGAAAAATCTCTTTCTTATAAAATTACGAGCTATTAGGGTTGAACTAGTGAAATTTCCCAAACTAGGATAACAAAACTTTTGTGTACATTTGTGGTGTGTGAATAAATTTTCTTTACGTACATTTGTTATTGCTTTAAATTCTTTCCTTACATGAACTCTAAAATTTTCATTTTGTTGTGATCTAATTGTGTATTATCTCTTTTTTTAGTTTACGGAATGAAGGGAAAGTGAAAACTCAATTTTTGATTTAAGAAAAAAGTGTACGTCTAAAATGGAAATGCGCAATGCACAAATGTAGAGAGAGATAATTCCAAAAAGTGTCTGTAATTTTTGGGGATTGTAATATCTTTTTAGTTTTTATATACCTGGTTCTACAATCGTCCGAAAAAAAGGGGAAGCAGAGGATTTTGAACTAAGTGTTGACTCCGTATCCATTAGTCATTCCTTAAAAAAATATAGCCCGTTACGCATGATAAATGACTTTACAATCATCTATGATCGTTAGGTCAGCTTTTAGAAAAAGGGCAAAATAATGGCTTGTTTACCTCGGGTTAATATCCCACTACACGTTCACTAGAGAATTTAATGTTACTCTTTAAAAGGTTTGGATCCATAGGTAATTTGCATCTTAAATATGTTTCAAGCATGCATATCCATTTTTAAAAACATGTAGAAAAATCTCTTTCTTATTAAATTCCGAGATATTAGGGTTGAACTAGGGGAATTTCCCAAAATTGGATAACTAAACTTTTGTGTTCATTTGTGGTATGTGAATAAATTTTTTTTACTTACATCTGTTTATTGCTTTAAATTCTTTCCATACATAAACTCTAAAATTTTCGTTTTGTTGTGATCTATTTGCCTTTTATCTTTTTTTTTTTTTTTTACGAGATGAAGGGAAAGTGAAAACTCAAGATTTGGTTAAGAAAAAAGTATACATCTAAAATGGAAATGCACACTGCACAAATGAAGGGAGAGATAATTCCAAAAAGTATCTGTAATTTTTAGGGATTTTAAACTCTTTTTAGTTTTTATATATCAGGTTCTGCTATTGTCTGTAAAGGGGGGAGACGTGGGATTTTTAACTGAGTGTTGACTCCCAATTCATAGGTCATTCCTTACAAAAATATAGCCCGTTATGCAAGATTAATCACTTTACAATCATCTATGATCGTTTGGTCACCTTTTTGAAAAAGGGCAAAATAATGGCTTGTTTGATTCGGGTTATTATCCCACCACACGTTTACTTGAGAATTTAATGTTATTCTCTTTAAAAGGTTTGGACCCATAGGTCATTTGCATCTCTAACATGTTTGTAGCATGCATATCCATTTTTTAAAACATGTGTAGAAAAATCTCTTTCTTATAAAATTCCGATCTATTTGGGTTCAACTAGTGGAATTTCCCAAAATTGGATAAGAAAACTTTTGTGTTCATTTGTGGTCTGTCAATAAATTTTCTTTACTTACCATTTTTTATTGCTTTAAATTCTTTCCATACATAAGCTGTAAATTTTCATATTTATGTGATCTATTTGCCTTTTATCTCTTTTTTTTTTTACGAGATGAAGGGAAAGTGAAAACTCAAGTTTTGATTTATGAAAAAATATACATCTATAAATGAAATGCACAATGAAAAAATTATAGAGAGAGATAATTCATAAAAATGTCTGTAATTTTTAGGGATTTTAAAATCTTTGTAGTTTTTGTATATCAGGTTCTGCAATCGTCAGGAAAAGGGGGAGACAAGGGATTTTTAACTGAGTGATAACTCCAAATCCATATGTCATTCCTTAAAAAAAAAATATAGCCCATTACACATGATAAATCACATTACAATCATCTATGATCGTTAGGTCAGCTTTTTGTAAATGGGCAAAATAATGGCTTGTTTGACTCGGGTAAATATCCCACCACACGTTCACTTGAGATTTTAATGTTATTCTCTTTAAAAGGTTTGGATCCATAGGTCATTTGCATCTTTAACATATTTCAAGCTTAGATATCCATTTTTTAAAACATGTGTAGAAAAATCTCTTTCTTATTAAATTCTGAGCTATTAGGGTTGAACTAGTGGAATTTCCCAAAATTGGATAACAACACTTTTGTGTTCATTTGTGTTTGTGAATTAATTTTCTTTACTTACATTTTTTTATTTCTTTAAATTGTTTCCATACATAAACTCTAAAATTTTCAATTTGTCCTTATCTATTTGCCTTTTTTTCATTTTTTGTTTACAAGATGAAGGGAAAGTGAAAAATCATGTTTTGAATTAAGAGAAAACTATACATCTAAAATAAAAATGTACAATGCACAAATGTAGAGAGAGATAATTCCAAAATGTGTCTGTAACTTTTAGGGATTGAAACTCTTTTTAGTTTTTATATATAAGGTTCTGCAATCGTCGGGAAATGGGGGAGGTGGGGGATTTTTAATTGAGTGTTCACTACCAATCGACAAGTCATCCCTTACAAAAATATAGCCCGTTAGACATGATAAATCACTTTACAATCATCTATGATTGTTAGGTCAGTTTTTTGTAAATGGGCAAAATAATGGCATATTTGACTCGGGTAAATATCCCACCGCACGTCCACTTCAAAATTTAATGTTATTCCCTTTAAAAGGTTTGGATCAATAAGACATTTTCTTCTTCAACATGTTTCAAGCAAGCATATCCATTTTTTAAAGCATGTATAGAAAAATATCTTTCTTATAAAATTCCAAACTATTAGGGTTGAACTAGTGGAATTTCCCAAACTTGGATAACAAAAATTTTGTGTTCATTTGTGGTGTGAGAATAAATTTTATTTTCTTACATTTGTTAATTTGTTTAAGTTCTTTCCATACATAAACTCTAAAATTTTCGTTTTGTTGTGATCTATTTGCCTTTGATCTTTTTTTTGTCTACGAGATGAAGAGAAAGTGAACATTCAAGTTTTGATTTAAGAAAAAAATATACATCTAAACTGGGAATGCACAATGCACAAATGTAGAGAGAGATAATTCTTAATAGTATCTATAATTTTTTATATTTTTATATCTTTTTAGTTTTTATATATTAGGGTCTGCAATCATCGGGAAAACGGGGAGGCGGGGGATTTTTAACTGAGTGTTGACTCCGTATCCATCAGCCATTCCTTAAACAAATATAGTCTATTATGCATGATAAATCATTTTACAATCATCTATGATCGTAAGGTCAGCTTTTTCAAAAAACGGGCAAAATAATGGCTTGCTTGACTCATGTTAATATCCCACCGCACGTTCACTTGAGAAATTATTGTTATTCTTTTTAAAAGGTTTGGATCCATAGGTCATTTGCATATATAACATGTTTCAAACATGCATATCCATTTTTTAAAACATGTGTAGAAAAATGTCTTTCTTATAAAATTCCGAGCTATTAGGGTTGTACTAGTGGAATTTATCAAAATTGGATAACAAAACTTTTGTGTTCATTTGTGGTGTGTGAATAAATTTTCTTTACGTACATTTGTATATTGCTTTAAACTCTTTCCAAACATAAACTCTAAAAGTTTCATTTTGTTGTGATCTATTTGCCTTTTTTCTCTTTTTTTGTTCAGGCGATGAAGGGAAAATGAAAACTCAAGTTTTTATTTAAGAAAAAAATATACATAAAAAATGGAAATGCACAATGCACAAATGTAGAGAGAGATAATTCCAAAAAGTGTCTCTAATATTTAGGGAATTTAAACTTTTTTTAGTTTTTTATATCAGGTTCTGCAATCGTCAGGAAAAGGGGGAGGCGGGGGATTATTAACTGAGTGTTGACTCCCAATTCATAAGTCTTTCCTTACAAAAATATAGCCCGTTACGCTTGATAAATCACATTACAATCATCAATGATCGTTACGTTAGCTTTTTGTATACGGGCAAAATAATGGCTCGTTTGACTCGGGTAAATATCCCACCGCACGTTCACTTGAGAATTTAATGTTATTCTCTTTAAAAGGTTTGGATCCATACGTCATTTGCATCTTTAACATGTTTCAAGCATGCATATCCATTTTTAAAACATGTGTAGAAAAATATCTTTCTTATAAGATTCCGAACTATTAGGGTTGGACTAGTGGAATTTCCAAAACTTGGATAACAAAACTTTTGTGTTCATTTGTGGCGTGAGAATAAATTTTCTTTACTTACATTTTTTTTTAAATTATTTCTATACATAAACTCTAAAATTTTCATTTTGTTGTAATCTATTTGCATTTTATCTCTTTTTTTGTTGATGAGATGTAGAGAAAGTGAAAATGCAAGTTTTGATTTTAAAAAAAAGTATACATCTAAAATGGAAATACACAATGCACAAAAGTAGAGAGAGATAAATTCAAAAAGTGTTTGTAATTTTTAGAGATTGTAAATTCTTTTTAGTTTTTATATATCAGGTTATGCAATCGTAGAGAAAAGGGAGAGGCGGGGAATTTTAACTGAGTGTTGACTCCCAGTCCATAACTCATTCCTTAAAAAAATATAGCCAGTTACCCAAAATAAATCACATTACAATCATCTATGACCGTTAGGTTAGCTTTTTGTAAATGGGCAAAATATTGCCTTGTTTGACTCGATTAAATATCACCACATGTTCCCTTGAGAATTTAATGTTATTCTCTTAAAAAGGTTTGGATCCATAGGTCATATGCATCTTTAACATGTTTCAAGCATGCATATCCATTTTTTGAAACATGTGTAGAATAATCTCTATCTTATAAACTTCCGAGCTATTAGGGTTTAACAAGTTGAATTTCCCAAACTTGGATAACAAAACCTTTGTGTTCATTTGTGGTGTGTCAATAAATTTTATTTGCTTACATTTTTTTATTGCTACAAATTCTTTCCATACATAAACTCTAAAATTTTCATTTTGTTGTGATCTATTTACCTTTTATCTCTTTTTTTGTTTACGAGATGAAGGGAAAGTGAAAAATAAAGTTATGATTTAAGAAAAAAGTATACATCTAAAATGGAAATTCACAATGCACAAATGTAGAGAGAGATACTTCCAAAAATTTATGTAATTTTAGGGATTGTAAACTCTTTTTATTTTTTATATATCAGGTTCTGTAATCATCTCGAAAAGGGGGAAGCGGGGGATTTTTACTTGAGTATTGACTCCCAATCCACAAGTCCTTCCTTACAAAAATATTTCCCATTACGTATGGTAAATCACTTTACAATCATCTATGCTCGTTAGGTCAGCTTTTTGTAAATTGGCAAAAAATTGGCTAGTTTGACTCGGGAAAATATCCCACCCCATGTTCACTTGAGAATTTAATGTTATTCACTTTAAAAGGTTTGGATCCATAGGTCATTTGCATCTTTAACTTGTTTCAAGCATGCATATCCATTTTAAAAAAAATGTGTAGAAAAATATATTTCTTTTAAAATTCCGAGTTATTAGGGTTGAACAAGTGGAATTTCCCAAACTTGTATAACAAAACTTTTGTGTTCATTTGTGGTGTGTGAATAAATTTTCTTTACTTACATTTGTTTATTGCTTCAAATTCTGTGCATCTAAAACTCAAGTTTTTTTGTTTACGATATGAAGGGAAAGTGAAAACTCAAGTTTTGATTTAAGAAAAAAGTATACATCTAAAACGGAAATGAACAATGCAATATTGTAGAGAGGGATAATTTTTAGGGATTTTAAACTCTTTTCAGTTTTTATATATCAGGTTCGGCAATTGTCAGGAAAAGGGGGAGGTGGGGGATTTTTAAGTGAGTGTTGATTCCCAATCCATAAGTCATTCCATAAAAAAATATAGCCCATTAATCCATTTTTTAAAACATGTGTAGAAAAATATTTTTCTTATAAAATTCAGAGCTATTAGGGTTGAACTAGTGAAATTTCCCAAACTTGGATAACAAAACTTTTGTGTTCATTTCTGGTCCGAGAATAAATTTTCTTTACATAAATTTTTTATTGCTTTAAATTATTTCCATACATAAACTTGAAAATTTTCATTTTGTTGTGATCTATTTGCCTTTTATAAACTTTTTTGTTTACGAGATGTAGAGATAATAAAAACTCAAGTTTTGATATTAAAAAAAAAATATACACATGAAATGGAAATGAAAAATGCACAAATGTAGAGAGAGATAATTCCAAAAAGTGTCTGTAAGTTTTAGGGATTGTATACTCTTTTTAGGTTTTATATATAAGGTTCTACAAACGTCGCGACAAGGGGGAGGTGAGGGATTTTTAACTGAGTGTTGACTCCCAATCCATAAGTCATTCCTTAAAAAATTATAGCCCATTACGCATGATAAATCACTTTACAATCATCTTTGATCGTTAGATAAGCTTTTTGTAAATGTCAAAATAATGGCTTGTTTGACTCGGGTAAATATCCCACCGCACGTTCACTTGAGAATTTAATGTTATTCTCTTTTAATGGTTTGGATAGATAGGTCATTTGCATCATTAAAATGTTTAAAGCAAGGATATCAATTTTTTAAAACATGTGTAGAAAAATCCCATTCTTATAAAATTTTGAGCTATAAGGGTTGAACTAATGGAATTTCCAAAAATTGGATAACAAAACTTTTTTGTTCATTTGTGGTGTGTGAATAAATTTTCTTTTCTTACATTAGTTTATTGCTTTAAATTCTTTCCATACATGAACTCTAAAATTTTCATTAAGTAGTGATCTATTTACTTTTTATCTCTTTTTTTTTCAGGATATGAAGGGAAAGTGAAAACTCAAGTTTTGATTTAAGAAAAAAATATAGATCTAAAATGGAAATGCACAATGCACAAATGTAGAGAGAGATAGTTCATAAAAGTGTCTATAATTTTTAGGGATTGTAAACTTTTTTTTTTTTTTATATATAATGTTCATCAATCGTCGGGAAAAGGGGGAGGCAGGGGATTTTTAACCTACTGTTGACTCCCAATCCATAAGTCAATCCTGACAAAAAATATAGCCCGTTACGCATGATAAATCACTTTACAATCATCTATGATTGTTAGGTCAGCTTTTTGTAAATGGGCAAAATAATGGCTTGTTTGACTCGGGTAAATATCTCACCGCACGTTCACTTGAGAATTTAATGTTGTTCTTTATAAAAGGTTTGGATCCATAGGACATTTTCATCTTTAACATGTTTCAAGCATGCATATCCATTTTTTAAAACATGTGTAGAAAAATATCTTTCTTATAAAATTCCAAGCAATTAGGGGTTAACTAGTGGAATTTCCCAAACTTGGATAACAAACCTTTTTTGTTCATTTGTGGTGTGAGAATAAATTTTATTTACTTAGATTTTTTTTATTTAAATTATTTCCATACATAAACTCTAAAATTTTCATTTTGTTGTGATCTATTTGCCTTTTATCTCTTTCTTTGTTTACGAAATGTAGAGAAAGTGAAAACTCAAGTTTTGATATAAAAAAAATTATACATCTAAAATTAAAATTGACAATGCACAAGTGTAGAGAGATATAATTCCAAAAAGTGTCTGTAACTTTTAGGGATTGTAAACTTTTTTAGTTTTATATATCAGGTTATGCAATCGTTGCAAAAAGGGGGAGGCTGGGGATTTCTAACAGAGTGTTGACTCCCAATCCATAAGTCATTCCTTTAAAAACTATAGCCCGTTATGCTTGATAAATCACTTTACAATCAACTTTGATCGTTAGATCAAGTTTTTGTAAATGGGCAAAATAATGGCTTGTTTGACTCAGGTAAATATCCCACCACATGTTCACTTGAGAGTTTACTGTTATTCTCTTTAAAAGGTTTGGATCCATAGGTCATTTGCATCTTTAACATGTTTCAAGCATGCATATCCATTTTTTAAAACAAGTGTAGAAGAAGTTTTTTCTTATAAAATTCTGAGCTATTAGGGTTGAACTTGTGGTCCCAAACTTGGATAACAAAACTTTTGTGTTCATTTGTGGTGTGAGAATAAATTTTCTTTCCTTATAGTTTTTTTATTGCTTTAAATTCTATCCATACATAAAGTCAAAAAATTTCATTTTGTTGTGATCTATTTGCCTTTTATCTCTTTTTTTGTTTACGAGATGAAGAGAAAGTGAAAACTCAAGTTTTGATTGAAGAAAAAAGTATACATCTAAAATAGAAATGCACAATGCACAAATGTAGAGAGAGATATTTCCAAAAAATGTCTGTAATTTTTCGGGGTTGTAATATCTTTTTAGTTTTTATATATCAGATTCTGCAATTGTTGGGAAAAGAGGGAGGCGGGGGATTTTTAACTGAGTGTTGACTCCATATCTATCAATCATTCCTTACAAAAATACAGCCCGTTATCCAAGATAAATTACTTTACAATTATCTACGATCATTAGGTCAGCTTTTTGAAAAAGGGCAAAATATTGGCTTGTTTGACTAGGGTTAATATCCCACCGCATGTTCACTTGAGAATTTAATGTTATTCTCTTTAAAAGGTTTGGACCCATGGGTCATTTGCATCTCTAACATGTTTCAAGCATACATATCCATTTTTTAAAACATGTGCAGAAAAATCTCTTTCTTATAAAATTCCAAGCTATTAGGGTTGAACCAGTGGAATTACCCAAAATTGGATAACAAAACTTTTGTGTTCATTTGTTGTGTGTGAATAAATTTTCTTTACTTACCTTTTTTTATTGGTTTAAATTCTTTCCATACATAAACTCTAAAATTTTGATTTTGTTGTGATCTATTTGCCTTTTACCTCATTTTTTGTTTTCGAGATGAAGGGAAAGTGAAAACTCAAGTTTTGATTTAAGAAAATAATATACATCTAAAATGGAAATGCACAATGCACAAATGTAGAGAGAGATAATTTGAAAAAGTGACTGTAACTTTTAGGGATTTTAATCTCTTTGTAGTTTTTATATATCAGGTTTTGGAATCGTTGGGAAAAGGGGGAGGCTGAGGATTTTTAATTGAGTGTTAACTCCCAATCCATAAGTCATTCCTTACAAAAAAAATAGCATGTTACGCATGATAAATCACTTTATAATCATCTATGATCGTTAGGTCAGCTTTTGTAAATGGGCAAAATAATGGCTTGTAAATGCACAATTTTAGATAGAGATAATTCCAAAAATTCTTTAATTTGAAGGGATTGTAAACTCTTTTTGGTTTTTATATATATGAGGTTCGGCAATCGTCGAGAAAAGGGGGAGGCAGGGGGTTTTTAACTGAGTGTTGCATCCAATCCATAAGTCATTCCTTAAAAAACTATAGCCCATTACACAAGATAAATCAGTTTACAAACATCTATGATCGTTAGGTCAGTGTTTTGTAAATGGGTAAAAAAATGGCTTGTTTCACTCGCGTAAATATCCCACCGCACGTTCACTTATGAATTTAATGTTATTCTCATTAAACATTTTGGATCGATAGATCATTTGAATCATTAACATGTTTCAAGTATCCATATCCATTTTTTGAAACTGGTGTAGAAAAATTTCTTTCTTTTAAAATTCCGAGCTATTGGGGTTGAACTAGTGGAATTTTCCAAACTTAGATAACAAAACTTTTGTGTGAATAGATTTTCTTTCCTTAAATTTTTTTATTGCTTTAAATAATTTTCATACATAAACTCTAAAATTTTCTTTTTGTTGTGATCTATTTGCCTTCAATCGCTTTTTTTGTTTACGAGCTGAAGAGAAAGTGAAAACTCAAGTTTTAACGTAAGAAAAAAGTATACATCTAAATTGGAAAAGCACAATGTACAAATTTAGAGAGTGGTAAATCCAAAAAGTGTCTATAATTTTTAGGGATTGTAAAGTCTTTTTAGTTTTTATATATCAGGTTGTGTAATCGTCGGGAAAAGGGGGAGGCGGGGGATTTTTAACTGAGTGTTCACTCCCAATCCATAAGTCGTTCCTTACAAAAATTTAGCCCGTTATGCATGATAAATAACTTTACAATCATCTATGATCATTATGTTAGCTTTATGTAAATGGGCAAAATAATGGCATGTTTGACTTAGGAAAATATCCCACCGCACGTTCACTTGAAAATTTAATGTTATTCTAATTAAAAGGTTTGGATCGATAGGTCATTTGCATCTTTAACACGTTTAAAGCAAGGATATCCATTTTTTAAAACATGTGTATAAAAATCTCTTTCTTATAAAATTCTGAGCGATTAGGGTTGAACTAGTGGAATTTCCAAAAATTGGATAACAAAACTTTTGTGTTCATTTGTGGTGTCTGAATAATTTTTATTTTCTTACATTTATTTTGGTTTAAATTCTTTCCATACATAAACTCTAAAATTTTTATTTAGTAGTGATCTATTTGCCTTTTATCTCTTTTTTTTGTTTACGAGATGAAGGGAAAGTGAAAACTCAAGTTTTGATTTAAGAAAAAAGTATATACCTAAAATGGAAATGCACAATGCACAAATGTAGAGAGAGATAATTCCAAAAAGTGTCTGTAATTTTTAGGCATTGGAAACTCTTTTTAGTTTTTATATATAAGGTTCTGCAATCGTCTCGAAATGGGAGAGGCCCGGCATTTTTAACTAAGTGTTGACTCCCAATCCATAAGTCATTCCTTAAAAAAATATAGCCTATTACTCATGATAAATGACTTTACAATCATCTATGATCGTTATGTCAACTTTTTTTAAATGGGCACAATAATAGCTTGTTTGACTCAAGTAAATATCCCACCGCACGTTCACTTGAGAATTTAATGTTATTCTCTTTAAAAGGTTTTGATCCATAGGTCATTTGCTTCTTTAACATGTTTCAAGCATGCATATCCATTTTTTAAAACATGTGTAGAAAAATATCTTTCTTATAAAATTCCTTGCTATTAGGGTTGAACAAGTGGAATTTCCAAAACTTGGATAACAAAACTTTTGTGTTCATTTTTGGTGTGAGAATAAATTTTCTTTACTTACATTTGTTTATTGCTTTAAATTCTTTCCATACATAAACTCTAAAATTTTCTTTTTGTTGTGATCTATTTACCTTTTATCTCTTTTTTTTTTTATGAGATGAAGAGAAAGTGAAAGCTCAAGTTTTGATTTAAGAAAAAAGTATACATCTTAAATGATAATGCACTAAGAACAAATTTAGAGAGAGATTCTTAGGGATTTAAAACTCTTTTTAGATTTTATATATTAGGTTATGCAATCGTCGCGAAAATGGGGAGGCGGGAGATTTTTAACTAAGTGTTGACACCCAATCCGTAAGTCATTCCTTACAAAAAAAAAAAGCCTGTTACGCATGATAAATCACTTTTCAACCATCTATGATTATTAGCTCAACTTTTTGTAAGTGGGCAAAATATTATCTTGTTTGACTCGAGTAAATATCCCACCACACGTTCACTCGAGAATTTAATGTTATTCTCTATAAAAGGTTTGGATCCATAGGTCATTTGCATCTTTAACATGTTTCAAGCATGCATATCCATTTTTTGAAACATGTGTCAAAAAATCTCTTTCTTATAAAATTCTGAGCTATTAGGTTTGAACAAGTGGAATATCACAAACATGGATAATAAAACTTTTGTATTCGTTTGTGGTGTGGGAATAAATTTTCTTTACTTAAATTTTTTATTGTTTTAAATTCTTTCTTTACATCAACTCTAGAATTTTCATTTTGATGTGATCTATTTGCCTTTTATCTCATTTTTTGTTTACGAGATGAAGGGAAAGTGAAAACTCAAGTTTTGATTTAAGAAGAAAGTATACATCTAAAATGGAAATACACAATGCACAAATGTAGAGAGAGATAATTCCAAAAAGTGTTTGTAATTTTTAGGGACAGTAAACTCTTTTTAGTTTTTATATATCAGGTTATGCAATCGTCGGGAAAAGGGGGAGGAGGGGGATTTTTAACTGAGTGTTGACTCCCAATTCATAAGTCCTTCCTTAAAAAAATATTTCCGGTTACGCATGAAAAATACTTTACATTCATCTATGCTCTTTAGGTCAGCTTTTTGTAAACGGACAAAATAATGGCTTATTTGACTCGTGTAATGATCCCACTGCACATTCTCTTGAGAATTTAATGTATTGTCTTTAAAAGGTTTTGTTCCATAGGTCATTTTCATCTAACAAGTTTCAGGCACGCATATCCATTTTTTAAAACATGTGTGCAAAAATCTCTTTCTTATAAAATTCCGAGCTATTAGTGGTTAACAAGTGGAATTTCCCTAACTTGGATAACTAAAATTTTGTGTTCATTTGTGGTGTGTGAATAAATTTTTTTAACTTACACTTGTTTATGGCTTTAAATTCTTTCCATACATAAATTCGAAATTTTCATTTTGTTGTGATCTAATTGACTTTTATCTCTTTTTTAATTTATGAGATAAAGGGAAAGTCAGAACTCAAGTTTTTATTTAACAAAAAAGAATAATGCATAATGCACAAATGTAGAGAGAGATAATTCCAAAAAGTGACTGTAATTTTTGGGGATTGTAATATCTTTTTAGTTTTTATAAATTAGGTGCTGCAATCATTGGGTAAACGGGGAGGCGGGGGATTTTTAACTGAGTGTTGACTCTGTATCCATCAGTCATTCCTTAAAAAAAATTGCCTGTTATGCAGGATAAATCACTTTACAATCATCTATGATCGTTAGGTCAACTTTTTGAAAAGGGCAAAATAATGGCTTGTTTGACTCAGGTTAATATCCCATCGCACGTTCACTTGAGAATTTAATGTTATTCTCTTTAAAAGGTTTGGATCGATAGGTCATTTGCATCTCTTACATGTTTCAAGCATGCATATCCATTTTTTAAAACGTGTAGAAAAATCTCTTTCTTATAAAATTCCGAGCTATTAGGATTGAACTAGTGGAATTTCCCAAACTTGGATAAAAAAACTTTTGAGTTCATTTGTGGTGTGTGAATAAATTTTATTTACTTATATTTGTTTATTGCTTTAAATTCTTTTCATATATAAACTCTAAAATTTTCATTTGGTTGTGATCTATTTCCCTTTTCTCTCTTTTCTTCTTTACGAGATGAAGGGAAAGTGAAAACTCAAGTTTTGATTTAAGAAAAAAGTATACAACTAAAATGGAAATGCACAATGCACAAATGTAGAGAGAGATAATTCCAAAAAGTGTTCGTAACTTTTAGGGATTTTAAACACTTTTTAGGTTTTATATATCGGGTTCTGCAATCGTCAGGAAAAGGGGGAGGCAGGTGGTTTTTAACTGAGTGTTGACTTCCAATCCATAAGTCATTCCTTACAAAAATATAGACCATTACGCACGATAAATCACTTTACAATCATCTATGATCGTTAGGTCAGCTTTTTTTAAATGGGCAAAATAATGGCTTGTTTGACTCGGGTAAATAACCCACTGCACGTGCACTTGAGAATTTAATGTTATTCTCTTTAAAAGGTTTGGATCCATGGGTCATTTGCATCTTTAACATGTTTCAATCATGCATATTCATTTTTTAAAGCATGTGTAGAAAAATATCCTTCTTATAAAATTCCAAGGTATTAGGGTTGAACTAGTGGAATTTCCAAAACTTGGATAACAAAACTTTTGTTTTCATCTGTGATGTGAGAATAATTTTTATTTACTTACATTTGTTTATTGTTTTAAATTATTTCTATACATAAACTCTAAAATTTTCATTTTGTTGTGATCTATTTTCCTTTTATCTCTTTTTTTGTTGACGAGATGTAGAGAAAGTGAAAACTCAAGTTTTGATTTATAAAAAAAGTATACATCTAAAATGGAAATGCACAACGGACAAATGTAGAGAGAGATAATTCCAAAAAGAGTCTGTAATTTTAAGGGATTGTAAAATCTTTTTGATTTTTTTATATAAGATTTTGCAATCGTCGCGAAAAGGGGGAGGCGAGGGATTTTTAACTGAGTGTTGACTCCCAATCCATAATTCTTTCCTTACAAAAAAATAGCCCGTTACGCGTGATAAATCACTTTACAATCATGTATGATCGTTAGGTCAACTTTTTGTAAATTGGCAAAATAATGGCTTGTTTGACTCGGGTAAATATCCCACTGCACGTTAACTTGAGAATTTAATGTTATTCACTTTAAATGGTTTCGATCCATAGGTCATTTTCATCTTTAGCATGTTTCAAGCATGCATATCCATTATTTAAAACATGGGTAGAAAAATCTCTTTCTTATAAAATTCCGAGCTATTAGTGTTGAACTAGTGGAATTTTCTAGATAACAAAACTTTTGTGATCATTAGTGATGAGAGAATAAATTTTCTTTACTTACATTTGTTTATTGCTTTAAATAATTTCTATACATAAACTCTAAAATTTTTATTTTGTTGTGATCTATTTTGCCTTTTATCTCTTTTTTTGCTTACGAGATTTAGAGAAAGTGAAAACTCAAGTTTTGATTTAAAAAAAAATGTATACATCTCAAATGGAAAATCACAATGGACAAATGTAGACAGAGATAATTCCAAAAAGGGTTTGTAATTTCAAGGGATTGTAAACTCTTTTTGGTTTTTAAATATAAGGTTTTGCAATTGTCGTGAAAAGGGGGAGGCAGGGGATTTTTAACTGAGTATTGACTCCCAATTCATAATTCTTTCCTTACAAAAAATAGCCCATTACGCATGATAAATCACTTACAATCTTCAATGATCGTTAGGTCAGCTTTTTGTAAATGGGCAAAATGTTGGCTTGTTTGACTCGGGTAAATATCCGACCACACGTTCACATGAGAATTTAATGTTATTCTCTTTAAAATGTTTCGATCCTTAGGTCATTTGCATCTTTAATATGTTTCAAGCATGCATATCCATTATTTGAAACATGTGTAGAAAAATCTCTTTCTTTTAAAATTCTGAGCTATTAGGGTTGAACAAGTGGGATATCCCAAACTTGGATAACAAAACCTTTGTGTTCATTTGTGGTGTATGACTAAATAATTTTTACCTACATTCTCTTTTTCTTTAAATACTTTCCATACATAAACTCTAAAATTTTCATTTTGTTGTGATCTATTTGCCTTCTATCTGTTTTTTTGTTTACGAGATGAAGGGAAAGTGAAAACCCAAGTTTTGATTTATGAAAAAATATACATCTAAAATGTAAATGCACAAAGCACAAATGTAGAGAGAGGTAATTCCAAAAAGCGTCTATAATTTTAGGGATTGTAAACTCTATTTAGTTTTTATATATCTGGTTCGGCAATCAATAGGAAAAAGGGGAGGTGGGGGATTTTTAACTGAGTGTTGACTCCCAATCCATTAGTCATTCCTTACAAAAATATCACCCATTACGCACGATAAATTACTTTATGATCGTTGAATCTGCTTTTTGTAGATGGGAAAAATAATGGCTTGTTTGACTAGGGTAAATATCCCACCACACGTTCACCTGAGAATTTAATGTTATTCTCTTTAAAAGGTTTGGATCCATAGGTCATTTGCATCTTGAAAATGTTTCAAGCATGCATTACCATTTTTTGAAACATGTGTAGAAAAATCTCTTTCATATAAAATTCCGAGCTATTAGAGTTGAACAAGTGGAATATCCCAAACTTGGATAAAAAAAATTTTGTGTTCATTTGTGGTGTGTGAATAAATTTTCTTTACTTACATTTTTTTATTTCTTTAAATTCATTCCATATATAAACTCTAAAATTTTCTTTTTGTTGTGATCTATATGCCTTTTATCACTTTTTTTTTGTTTACGAGAAGAAGGGAAAGTGAAAACTCAAGTTTTTATTTAAGAAAAAAATATACATCTAAAATGGAAATGCACAATGCAAAAATGTAGAGAGAGATAATTCCAAATATTGTCTATAATTTTTAAGGATTGTAAACACTTTCTAGTTTTTATATATTAGGTTCTGCAATCGTCGGGAAAAGGGGGAGGCAGGGGATTTTTAACTGAGTATTGACTCCCAATCCATCAGTCATTCTTTACCAAAATATAGCCTGTTATGCATGATAAATACTTTACAATCATCTATGATCGTTAGGTCAGCTTTTTGTAAATGGGCAAAATAATGGCTTGTTTGACTCTGGTAAATATCCCGCCGCACGTTCACTTTTAAATTACATGTTATTCCTTTTAAAAGGTTAGGATCCATAGGTCAATTGCATCTTTGACATGTTTCAAGCATGCATATCCTTTTTTTGAAGCATGTGTAAAAAAATCTCTCTCTTATAAAATTTCGTGCTATTAGGGTTGAAATAGTGGAATTTTCGAAACTTGTATAACAAAAATTTTGTTTTCATTTGTGGTGTGTGAATAAATTTTTTTACTTACATTTGTTTATTGCTTGAAATTATTTCCATACATAAACTCTTAAAATTTTCATTTTGTTGCGATCTATTTGCCTTCTATCTCTTTTATTGTTTACTAGATGAAGGAAAAGTGTAAACTCAAGTTTTGATTTAAAAAAAGGTATATATCTAAAATGGAAAAGCACAATGCACAAATGTAGAGAGAGGTAATTCACAAAAGCTTCGGTAATTTAAGGGATTGTAAACTCTTTTTAGTTTTTATATATCAGGTTCTGCAATCGTCGGGAAAAGGATGAGGTGGGGGATTTTTAACTGAGTGTTGACTCCCAATCCATAAGTAATTTCTTACAAAAATATAGCCCGTTACGCATGATAAATCACTTTACAGTCATCTATGCTCGTTGGGTCAGCTTTTTGTAAATGGGCAAAATAATGGCATGTATGACTTGGTTAAATATCCCACCACACGTTCACTTGAGAATTTAATTCTTTTCTCTTTAAAAGTTTTGGATCCATAGGTCATTTTCATCTTTAACATGTTTCATGCATGCATATCTATTTTTTAAAAAATGTGTAAAAAATCTCTTTCTTATAAAATTCCGAACTATTAAGGTTGAACTAGTGGAATTTCCCAAACTTGGAAAACAAAATTTGTGATGTGTGAATAAATCTTCTTTACTTAAATTTGTTTATTGCTTTAAATTCTTTCCATACATAAACTCTAAATTTGTCATTTTGTTGGGATCTACTTGCCTTTAATCTCTTTTTGGTTTACGAAATAAAGGGAAAGTGAAAACTCAAGTTTTAGTTTAAGAGAAAAGTATCCATCTAAAATGGAAATGAAAAATTCAAAAATTTAGAGAGAGATAATTCCTAAAAATGTCCGTAATTTTTTGGGTTGCAAACTCTTATTTGTTTTTATATATCAAGTTTTGCAATCATCGGGAAAAGGGGGAGGCGGGGCATTTTTAACTAAGTGTTGACTCCCAATTCATAAGTCATTCCTGACAAAAATATAGCTTGTTACACATGATAAATCACTTTACAATCATCTATGATCGTTAGGTCAGTTTTTGTAAATGGGCAAAATAATGGCTTGTTTGACTCGGGTAAATATCCCACTGCACGTTCACTTGAGAATTTAATGTTATTCTCTTTAAAAGGTTTGGACCCATAGGTCATTTGCATCTTTAACATGTTTCAAGCATGCATATCCATTTTTTAAAACATGTGTAGTAAAATCTCTTTCTTATAGAATTCTGAGCTATTAGGGTTGAACTAGTGGAATTTCCCAAACTTGGATAACAAAAATTTTGTGTTCATTTGTGGTGTGTGAATAAATTTTCTTTACTTACATTTGTTTATTGCTTTAAATTCTTTCCATACATAAACTCTAAAATTTTCTTTTTGTTGTGTTCTATTTGCCTTTTATCTGTTTTTTTGTTTACGAGATGAAGGGAAAGTGAAAACTCAAGTTTTGATTTATGAAATAAGTATACATCTAAAATGTAAATGCACAATGCACAAAAGGTTAGAGAGACAATTCCAAAAAGTGTCTGTAATTTTTGGGGATTGTTATATCTTTTTATTTTTTATATATCTGGTTATGCGATCGTCGGGAATAGGGGGAGGCGACGGATTTTTAACTGAGTGTTGACTCCCAATCCATAAGTCATTCCTTACAAAAAAATTATACCCGTTAATCATGATAAATCACTTTAAAATCTTATATGATCGATAGGTCAACTTTTTATCAATGGGCAAAATAATGGCTTGTTTGACTCGGGTAAATATCCCAACGCACGTTCACATGCGAATTTAATGTTTTACTCTTTAAATGGTTTGGATCCGTAAGTCATTTGCATATTTAGTATGTTTCAAACATGCATATCCATTTTTTGAAACATGTGTAGAAAAATCTCTTTCTTATAAAATTACGAGCTATTAGGGTTGAATTACTGGAATTTCCCAAACTTGGAGAACAAAATTTTTGTGTTCATTTGTGGTGTGTGAATAAAGCTTCTATACCTACATTAGTTTATTGCTTTAAATTCTTTCCATACATAAAGTCAAAAATTTTCATTTTGTTGTGATCTATTTGCCTTTTATCTCTTTTTTTGTTTACAAGATGCAGGGAAAGTGAAAACTCAAGTTTTGATTTAAGAAAAAAGTATACATCTAATAAGGAAATGCATAATTCGCAAATGTAGAGAGTGATAATTCCAAAAAGTGTCTGTAATTTTTAGGGATTGTAAAATATTTTTAGTTTTTATTTATCAGGTTCTGCAATCGTTGGGAAAAGGCGGAGGCAGGGGATATTTAACTGAGTGTTGACTGCCAATACATAAGTCATTCCGTAAAAAAATATAGCCCGTTGTGCTTGAAAAATCACTTTGCAATCATTTATGATCGTTAGGTCAGCTTTTGGTAAAAGGGCAAAATAATGGCTTATTTGACTCGAGTAAATATCCCACTGCACGTCCACTTGAGAATTTATTGTTATTCTCTTTAATAGGTTTGGATCCATAGGTCATTTGCATCTCTAACATGTTTCAAGTGTGCATATCCATTTTTTAAAACATGTGTAGAAAAATCTCTTTCTTATAAAATTCCGATCTATTAGGATTGAACTAGTGCAATTTCTCAAACGTGGATAACAAAACTTTTGAGTTCATTTGTGGTGTGTGAATAAATTTTATTTACATACTTTTTTTATTGCTTTAAATTTTTTCCATACATAAACTCTAAAATTTTCATTTTGTTGTGATCTATTTCCTTGCTTCTCTTTTCTTGTTTACGAGATGAAGGGAAAGTGAAAACTCAAGTTTTGATGTCAAAAAAAAGTATACATCTAAAATTGAAATTCACAATGCACAGATGTAGAGAGAGATAATTCCAAAACGTGTCTATAACTTCAGGGATTTTAAACTCTTTTTAGGTTTTATATATCAGGTTCTGCAATCGTCGGGAAAAGGGAGAGGCGGGGGATTTTTAACGGAATGTTGACTCCCAATCCATAAGTGACTCCATACGAAAATATAGACCATTACGCAAGATAAATCACATTACAATCATCTATGATCGTTAGGTCAGCTTTTTTTACATGGGCAAAATAATGGCTTGTTTGACTCGGGTAAATAACCCTCCACATGTGCACTTGAGAATTTAATTTTATTCTCTTTAAAAGTTTTGGATCCATGGGTCATTTGCATCTTTAACATGTTTCAATCATGCATATCCATTTTTTAAAACATGTGTAGAATAATATCTTTCCTATAAAGTTCCGAGCTATTAGGGTTGAACTAGTAGAATTTCCCAAACTTGGATAAAAAAACTTTTGTTTTCATTCGTGATGTGAGAATAAATTTTCTTTACTTACATTTGTTTATTTCTTCAAATAATTTCTACACAAACTCTAAAATTTTCATTTTGTTGTGATGTATTTTCCTTTTATCTCTTTTTTTTACGAGATGTAGAGAAAGTGAAAACTCAAGTTTTGACTTAAAAAAAAAGTATACATCTAAAATGGAAATGCACAATGCACAAATGTGGAGAGAGATAATTCCAAAAAGGGTCTGCAATTTTAAGGGATTGTAAACTCTTTTTGGTTTTTATATATAAGGTTTTGCGATCGTCGCAAAAAGGAGGAGGCGGGGGATTTTTAACTGAGTGTTGACACCCAATCCATAATTCTTTCCTTACAAAAAAATAGCCCGTTACGCGTGATAAATCACTTTACAATGATCTTTGATCGTTAGGTCAGCTTTTTGTAAATGGGCAAAATAATGGTGTGTTTGACTCGGGTAAATATCCCATTGCACGTTAACTTGAGAATTAAATTATATTCTCTTTAAATGGTTTCGATCCATAAGTCATTTGCATCTTTAACATGTTTCAAGCTTTCATATCCATTTTTTAAAACATGTGTAGAAAAATCTCTCTCCTATAAAACTCCGAGCTATTAGGGTTGAACTAGTGGAATTTCCCAAACTTGGATAACAAAACTTTTGTGTTCATTTGTGATGTGAGAATAAATTTTCTTTACTTACAATTGTTTATTGCTTTAAATAATTTCTATATATAAACTCTAAAATTTTCATTTTGTTGTGATCTATTTGCCTTTTATCTCTTTTTTTGTTGACGAGATTTAGAGAAAGTGAAAACTCAAGTTTTGATTTAAAAAAAAAGTATACATCTTTGATCGTTAGGTCAGCTTTTTGTAAATGGGCAAAATAATGGCATGTTTGACTCGGGTAAATATCCCATTGCACGTTAACTTGAGAATTAAATTATATTCTCTTTAAATGGTTTCGATCCATAAGTCATTTGCATCTTTAACATGTTTCAAGCTTTCATATCCATTTTTTAAAACATGTGTAGAAAAATCTCTCTCTTATAAAACTCCGAGCTATTAGGGTTGAACTAGTGGAATTTCCCAAACTTGGATAACAAAACTTTTGTGTTCATTTGTGATGTGAGAATAAATTTTCTTTACTTACAATTGTTTATTGCTTTAAATAATTTCAATATATAAACTCTAAAATTTTCATTTTGTTGTGATCTATTTGCCTTTTATCTCTTTTTTTGTTGACGAGATTTAGAGAAAGTGAAAACTCAAGTTTTGATTTAAAAAAAAAGTATACATCTAAAATGGAAATGCACAATGCTCAAATTTAGAGAGAGATAATTCCAAAAAGGGGCTGTAATTTTAAGGGATTGTAAACTCTTTTTGGTTTTTGAATATAAGGTTTTACAATCGTCGCAAAAAGGGGGAGGCTGGGGATTTTTAACTGAGTGTTGACTCCCAATCCCTAATTCTTTCCTTACAAAAAAATAGCCCGTTACGCATGATAAATAACTTACAATCATCTATGATCGTTAGGTCAGCTTTTTGTAAATGGGCAAAATATTGGCTTGTTTGACTCGGATAAATATCTGACCACACGTTCACATGAGAATGTAATGTTATTCTCTTCAAATTTTTTGGAACCATAGGTCATTTTCATATTTAACATGTTTCAAGTATGCATATCTGTTTTTTAAAACATGTGTAGAAAAGTCACTTTATTATAAAATTTTGAACTATTAGGGTTGAACAAGTGGAATTTCCCAAATTGGGATAACAATACTTTTGTGTTCATTTGTGGTGTGTCAATAAATTTTCTTTACTTACAATTGTTTATTGCTTTAAATTCTTTCCACACATAAACTCTAAAATTTTCATTTTGTTGTGATCTATTTGCCTTTTATCTCTTTTTTTTGTTGACGAGATGAAGGGACAGTGAAAACTCAAGTTTTGATTTAAGAAAAAAGTATACATCTAAAAAGGAAATGCACAATGCACAAATGTAGAGAGAGATAATTCCAAAATGTGTCTTTAAATTTTGGGGATTGTAATATCTTTTTTGTTTTTATATGTCAGGTTCTGCAATCGTCGGGAAAAGGGGGAGGCGGGGGATTTTTAACTGAGTGTTGACTCTGTATCTATCAATCATTCCATACAAAAAAATAGCCCATTATGCAAGATAAATCACTTTAAAATCATCTATGATCGTTAGGTCTGCTTTTTGAAAATGGGCAAAATAATGGCTTGTTTGACTCGGGTTAATATCCCACCGCACATTAACTTGGGAATTTATGTTATTATCTTTAAAATCTTTGGATCCATAGGTCATTTACATCTCTAACATGTTTCAAGCATTCATATCCAATTTTTAAAACATGTGTAAAAAAGTCTCTTTCTTATAAAATTCCAAGCTATTAGGGTTGAACTAGTGGATTTTCCATAACTTGGATAACAAAACTTTTTTATTCATTTGTGGTGTGTGAATAAATTTTCTTTACTTACTTTTGTTTATTGCTTTAAATTATTTCCATACATAAACTCAAAAATTTTCCATTTATTGTGATCTATTTGCCTTTTATCTCTTTTTTTGTTTACGAGATGAAGGGAAAGTGAAAACTCAAGTTTTGATTTAAGAAAAAAGTAAACATCCAAATTTGAAATGCACAATGCACAATTGTAGAGAGAGATAAATCCAAAAAGTGTCTGTAATTTTAGGGATTTTAAACTCTTTTTGGTTTTTATATATATCACTTTACAATCATCTATGATCGCTAGGTCAGCTTTTTGTAAATGGCCAAAATAATGGCTTGTTTGACTCAGGTAAATATCCCACTGCACGTTCGCTTGAGAATTTAATGTTATTATCTTTAAAAGGTTTGGATCCATAGATCATTTGCATCTTTAACATGTTTAAAGCATGCATTTCCATTTTTTAAAACTTGTGTAGAAAAATATATGTCTTATAAAATTCCGAGCTATTAGGGTTGAACTAGTGGAATTTCCAAAACTTGGATAACAAAACTTTTGTGTTCATTTGTGGTGTGTGAATAAATTTTCTTTCCTTACATTTTTTATTGCTTTAAAATCTTTCGAAACATAAGCTGTAAAATTTTCATTTTGTTGTGATCTATTTGCCTTTTATCTATTTTTTTGTTTACGAGATGAAGGGAAAGTGAAAACTCAAGTTTTGATTTTAGAAAAAAGTATACATCGAAAATGGAAATGCGCAATGCACAAATGTAGAGAGAGATAATTCAAAAAAGTGTCTGTAATGTTTAGGGATTGTAAACTCTTTTTAATTTTTATATATGAGGTTTTACAATCGTCCGGAAAAGGGGGAGGACAGAGATTTTTAACAGTGTTGATTCCCAATCCATAAGTCATTCCTTACAAAAATATAGCCTGTTACGCATGATAAGTTACTTTACAATCATCTATGATCATTAGGTCAGCTTTCTTTAAATGGGAAAAATAAAGGCTTCTTTTCCTCTGGTAAATATCCCACTGCACGATCACTTGAGAATTTATTGTTATTCTCTTTAAAAGGTTTGGATCCATAGGTCATTTGCAAGTTTAACATGTTTCAAGCATGCATATCCATTTTTTAAAACATGTGTAGAAAAATCTCTTTCTTATAAAATTCTGAGATATTAGGGTTGAACTAGTGGAATTACCATAAATTGGATAACAAAACTTTGTTTGTTGCTTTAAATTTTTTGCATATGTAAACTCTGAATTTTTTATTTTATTGTGATCTATTTGCCTTTTATCTCTTTTTTTTTACAAGATCAAGGGTAAGTGAAAAATAAAATTTTGATTTAAGAAAAAAGTGTACATCTACAATGGAAATGCACAATGCACAAATGAAGAGAGAGATAATTCCAAAAAAGTGTTTTTAATTTTTAGGAATTGTAAAATCTTTTTAGTTTTTATTTATCCGGTTCTGCAGTCGTCGGGAAAAGGGGGAGGAGGGGGATTTTTAACTGAGTGTTCACTCCCAATCCATAAGTCATTCCTTTCAAAAATATAGGAAATTACGCATGATAAATCACTTCACAATCATCTATGATCGTTAGGTCAGCTTTTTGTAAATGTGAAAAATAATGGCTTGTTTGACTCAGGTAAATATCCCACCGCACATTCACTTGAGAATTTAATGTTATTCTCTTTTAAGGATTTTGATCCATAGGTCATTTGAATCTTTAACATGTTTCAAGCATGCATATCCATTTTTTAAAACATGTGTATAAAAAGCTCTATTTAACAAAAATTTCGAGCTAGTGGAATTTCCCAAAAGTTGGATAACAAAACTTTTGTGCTCATTCGTGGTGTGTGAATAAACTTTCTTTATCTACATTTGTTTATTGCTTTAAATTCTTTCTATTTATAAACTCTAAAATTTTCATTTTGTTGAGATCTATTTGCCTTTAATCTCTTTTTTTGTTTACGAGATGAAGGGAAAGTGAGAACTCAAGTTTTGATTTAGGAAAAAAGTAAACATCTAAAATAGAAATGCACAATTCACAAATGTAGAGAGAGATAATTCACAAATGTGTCTGTAATTTTTAGGGATTGTAAACTCTTTTTTGTTTTTATATATTAGGTTCTACAAACGTTGGGAAAAGAGGGAGGCGGGGATTTTTAACAGAGGGTTGACTCCCAATCAATAAGTCATTACTTACATAAATAATGCCCATTACACATGATAAATCACTTTACAATCAGCTATGATCGTTAGGTCAGCTTTTTGTAAATGGGGAAAATAATGGCTTGTTTCACTCGGGTAAATATTCCACCGCACGTTCACTTGAGAATTTAATGTTATTCGCTTTAAAAGGTTTGGATCCATTGGTCATTTGCATCTTTAACATGTTTTAAGAATGCATAACCATTTTTTAAAACAAGTGTAGAAATATCTCTTTCTTATAAAATTCCAAGCTATAAGGGTTGAACTAGTGGAATATCCAAAACTCTGATAACAAAAATTTTGTCTTCATTTGTGGTGGGTGAATAAATTTTCTTTGATGAAATTTTTTTTTGCACTAAATTCTTTCCATAAATAAACTCTTAAATTTTCATTTTGTTGTGATCCATTTGCCTTTGAAAAATGTATAAAGCGAAAGCGAAAATGAAAACTTAAGTTTTGTTTTAAAAAAATGTATAAATCTAAAAAGGAAATGCAAAATGAACTAATTTAGAGAGAGATAATTCCAAAAAGTGTCTATAATTTTTAGGGATTGTAAACTCTTTTTCGTTTTTATATATCAGGTTATGCAATTGTCGGGAAAAGGGGGAGGCAAGGGATTTTTAACTGAGTGTTGACTCCCAATCCATAAGTTATTCCTTAAAAAAATATAGACCGTTACTCATGATAAATCACTTTACAATCATCTATGATCGTTAGGTCAGCTTTTTGGAAATGGCCAAAATATTGGCTTGTTTGACTCAGATAAATATCCCATTGCACGTTCACGTAAGAATTTAATGTTATTATCTTTAAAAGGTTTGGATCCAAAGATCATTTGAATCTTTTACATGTTTCAAGCATGCATATCCATTTTTTAAAACTTGTGTAGAAAAATCTATTTCTTATAAAATTCCGAGCTATTATGGTTGAACTAGTGGAATTTCCAAAACTTGGATAACAAAACTTTTGTGTTCATTTGTGGTGTGTGAATAAATTTTCTTTGCTTACATTTGTTATTGCTTTAAAATCTTTCGAAACATAAACTGTAAAACTTTCATTTTGTTGTGATCTATTTGCCTTTTTTTTTTCTTATTAGTTGAAGGCAAAGTGAAAACACAAGTTTTGATTTTAGAAAAAAGTATACATCAAAAAAGGAAATGCACAATGCACAAATGTAGAGAGAGATAATTAAAAAAAGTGTCTGTAATGTTTAGGGATTTTAAACTCTTTTTATTTTTTATATATGAGGTTTTGCAATCGTTGGGAAAAGCGGGAGGCGGGGGATTTTTAACACTATTGATTCCCAATCCATAACTCATTCCTTACAAAAATATAGCCCGTTACGCATGATAAGTCACTTTATAAACATCTATGATCGTTAGGTCAGCTTTCTTTAAATGGGTAAAATAATGGCTTCTTTGACTCTGGTAAATATCCCACCACACGATCACTTGAGAATTTAATGTTATTCTCTTTAAAAGATTTGGATCCATAAGTCATTTGCATCTTTAACATGTTTCGAGCATGCATATCCATTTTTTAAAACATGTGTAGAAAAATCTCTTTCTAATAAAATTCCGAGATATTAGGGTTGGACTAGTGGAATTTCCCTAACTTGGATAACAAAACTTTGTTTATTGCTTTAAATTATTTCGATACGTAAAGTCTAAAATTTTCATTCTTTGTGATCTATTTGCCTTTTATCTCTTTTTTCTTGCAAGATTAAGGGTAAGTGAAAACTAATATTATGATTTAAGAAAAAAATACACTTCTTAAAAGGAAATGCCCAATGCACAAACGTAGAGAGAGATAATTCCAAAAAAGTGTTTGTAATTTTTTGGGATTGAAAAATCTTTTTAGTTTTTATTTATTAGGTTCTGCAGTCGTCTGGAAAAGGGGGAGGAGGGGGATTTTTAACTGAGTGTTCACTCCCAATCCATAAGTCATTCCTTACAAAAATATAGCCAATTACGCAAGATAAATCCCTTCACAATCATCTATGATCGTTAGGTCAGCTTTTTGTAAATGTGAAAAATAATGGCTAGTTTGACCCAGGTAAATATCCCATTGCACATTCACTTGAGAATTTAATGTTATTCACTTTTAAGGGTTTGGATCCATAGGTCATTTGAATCTTTAACAAGTTTAGCTCTCTCTTACAAAAAATTTGAGCTATTAGGGTTGAACTAGTGGAATTTTCCAAAAGTTGGATAACAAAACTTTTGTGTTCATTCATGGTATGTGAATAAACTTTCTTTATCTACATTTGTTTATTTCTTTAGATTCCTTCCATATATAAACTTTAAAATTTTCATTTTGTTGAGATCTATTTGCCTTTTATCTCTTTTTTTGTTTACGAGATGAAGGGAAAGTGAAAACTCAAGTTTTGATTTAAGAAAAAAGTGAACACCTAAAATTGAAATGCACAATTCACAACTGCAGAGAGAGATAATTCCCAAAAGTGTCTGTAATTTTTAGGGATTGTAAAATCTTTTTAGTTTTTATATATCAGGTTCTGCAATCGTTGGGAAAAATGGGAGGCGGGGGATTTTTAACTGAGTGTTGACTCACAATCAATAAGTCATTACTTACATAAATAATGCCCATTACACATGATAAATCACTTTACAATCATCTATGATCGTTAGGTCAGCTTTTTGTAAATGAGGAAAATAGTGGCTTGTTTGACTCGGGTAAATATCCTACCGCACGTTCACTTGAGAATTTAATGTTATTCTATTTAAAGGTTTGGATCCATTGGTCATTTGCATCTTCGACATGTTTCAAGAATGCATATCCATTTTTTCAAACAAGTGTAGAAAAATCTCTTTCTTATAAAATTCCAAGCTATAAGGGTTGAACTAGTGGAATATCCAAAACTCTGATAACAAAAATTTTGTCTTCATTTTTGGTGTGTGAATAAATTTTCTTTACTGACATTTGTTATTACTTTAAATTCTTTACATACATAAACTCTAAAATTTTCATTTTGTTGTGATCCATTTGCCTTTTATCTCTTTTTTTTGTTTACAAGATGAATGCAAAAGTGAAAACTCAAATTTTGTTTCAAGAAAAATGTATAATTCTAAAAATGAAATGCAAAATGCACTAAAGTAGAGAGAAATAATTCCAAAAAGTGTTTATAATTATTAGGGATTGTAAACTCTTTTTCGTTTTTATATATTTGGTTCTGCAATTGTCGGGAAAAGGGGGGAGGCAAGGGATTTTTAACTGAGTGTTGACTCCCAATCCATAAGTCATTCATTTCAAAAATATAGACCGCTACGCATGATAAATCACTTTACAATCATCTATGATCGTTAGGTCAGCTTTTTGTAAATGGCCAAAATAATGGCTTGTTTGAGTCAGGAAAATATCCCACTGCACGTTCACTTGATAATTTAATGTTATTCTCTTTAAAAGGTTTGGATCCATAGATCATTTTCATCTTTAACTTATTTCAAGCATGCATATCCATTTTTTAAAACATGTGTAGAAAAATCTCTTTCTTATAAATTTTTGAGCTATTAGGGTTGAACTAGTGGAATTTCCAAAACTTGGATAACAAAACTTTTGTGTTCATTTGTGGTGTGTGAATAAATTTTCTTTTCTTACATTTGTTATTGCTTAAAATTTTTTTGAAACAAAAACTCTAAAATTTTCATTTTGTTGTGATCTATTTGCCTTTTATCTGGCTTTTTTTTGCTTACAAGATGAAGGGAAAGTGAAAACTCAAGTTTTGATTTTAGAAAAAAGTATACATCGAAAATGGAAATGTACAATGCACAAATGTAGACAAAGATTATTCCAAAAAGTGTCTATAATTTTTAGGGATTGTAACTCTTTTTATTTTTTATATATCAGGTTCTGCAATCATTGGGGAAAGGGGGAGGCAGGGGATTTTTAACAGTGTTGATTCCTAATCCATAAGTCATTCCTTACAAAAATATAGCCCGTTACGCATGATATGTCACTTTACAATCATCTATGATCGTTAGGTCAGCTTTCTTTAAATGGAAAGAATAATGGCTTGTTAGACTCTTGTAAATATCCCACCGCACGATCACTTGAGAATTTAAAGTTATTCTCTTTAAAAGGTTTGGATCCATAGGTTATTTGCATCTTTACCATGTTTCAAGAATGCATATCCATTTTTTAAAACATGTGTAGAAAAATTTCTTTCTTATAAAATTCCGAGATATTAGGGTTGAACTAGTGGAGTTTCACTAACTTGGATAACAAAACTTTATTTATTGCTTTAAATTCTTTCGATGCATAAACTTCAAAATTTTCATTTTGTTGCGATCTATTTGCCTTTTTTCACTTTTTCTTACAAGATCAAGGGTAAGTGAAAACTAATATTTTGATTTAAGAAAAAAGTATACATCTAAAATGGAAATGCACAATGCCCACATGTAGAGAGAGATAATTCCAAAAAAGTGTTTGTAATTTTTAGGGATTGTATAATCTTTTTAGTTTTTATTTATCAGGTTCTACAGTCATCGGGAAAAGGGGGAGGAGGGGGATTTTTAACTGAGTGTTCACTCCCAATCCATAAGTCATTCCTTACAAAAATATAGCCAGTTACGCATGATATATCACTTCACAATCATTTATGATCGTTAGGTCAGCTTTTTGTAAATGTGAAAAATAATGGCTTCTTTGACTCGGGTAAATATCCCACCGCATATTCACTTGAGAATTTAATGTTATTCCTTTTTACGGGTTTGAATCCATAGGTCATTTGCATCTTTAACATGTTTCAAGCATGCATATCCATTTTTTAAAACATGTGTAGAAAAAGCTCTATCATACAAAAATTTTGAGCTATTAGGGTTGAACTAGTGGAATTTCCCAAAAGTAGGATAACAAAACTTTTGTGCTCTTTCATGGTGTGTGAATAAACTTTCTTTATCTACATTTGTTTATTGCTTTAAATTCTTTCTATATATAAACTCTAAAATGTTCATTTTTTTGAGATCTATTTGCCTTTTATATCTTTTTTTGACTCAATTTTTGATTTAAGAAAAAAGTAAACATCTAATGCCAATGCACAGTTCACAAATGTAGTGAGAGATAATTTCAAAAAGTGTTTGTACTTTTTAGGGATTGTAAACTCTTTTTAGTTTTTATATATCAGGTTCTGCAATCGTTGGGAGGCGGGGGATTTTTAGCTGAGTGTTGACTCTCAATCAATAAGTCATTACTTACATAAATAATGCCCATTACACGTGATAAAACACTTTACAATCATCTATGATCTTTAGGTCAGCTTTTTGTAAATGGGCAAAATAATGGCTTGTTTGACTCGGGTAAATATCCCACCGCACATTCACTTGAGAATTTAATGTTCTTCTCTTTAAAAGGTTTTGAACCATTGGTCATTTGCATCTTTAACATGTTTCAAGAATGCATATCCATTTTTTAAAACAAGTGTAGAAAAGTCTCTTTCTTCAAAATTTCCAAGCTATAAGAGTTGAACTAGTGGCATATCCAAAACTTTGATAACAAAATTTTTTTCTTCATTTGTGGTGTGTGAATAAATTTTCTTTACTGATATTTGTTATTGCTTTAAATTCTTTCCATACATAAACTCTAAAATTTTCATTTTGTTGTCATCCATTTGCCTTTTATCTCTGTTTTTGTTTACGAGAAGAAGCGAAAGTGAAAACACAAGTTTTGTTTTAAGAAAAATTTATAAATCAAAAATGGAAATGCAAAATGCACTAATGTAGAGGGAGAGAATACGAAAAAGTGTCTGTAATTTTTAGGGATTGTAAACTCTTTTTAGTTTTTATATTTCAGGTTCTGCAATCATCGGGAAAAGGGGGAGGAGGCGGGGGATTTTTAACTGAGTATTGACTCCCAATCCATAAGTCATTCCTTAAAAAAATATAGCCCATTACACATGATAAATCACTTTACAATAATCTATGATCGTTAGGTCAGCTTTTTGTAAATGGGCAAAATAATGGCTTGTTTGACTTGGGTAAATATCCCACCGCATGTTCACTTGAGAATTTAATGTTATTTTCTTTTAAAGGTTTGGATCCATAGGTCATTTGAATCTTTAACATGTTTCAAGCATGCATATCCATTTTTTAAAACAAGTGTAGAAAAATCTTTTTCTTATAAAATTCTAAGTTATAAGGGTTGAACTAGTGGAATTTCCTAAACTTGGATACCAAAAATTTTATGTTCATTTGTGGCATGTGAATAAATTTTTTTTACTTATATTTTTTATTGCTTTAATTTCTTTTCGTACATAAATTCTAAAATTTTCTTTTTGTTGTGATCTATTTTCCTTTTATCTCTCTTTTTGTTTACGAGATGAAGGGAAAGTGAAAACCCAAGTTTTGATTTAAGAAAAAAGTATACATCTAAAATGGAAATGAAAAACACACAAATGTAGAGAAAAAGAAGTCCAAAAAGTGTCAGTAATTTTTAGGGATTGTAAACTCTTTATAGTATTTATATATCAGGTTCTGCAATCATCGGGAAAAGGGGGAGGCGGGGATTTTTAACTGAGTGTTGACTCCCAATCCGTAAGACATTCCTTAGAAAATTATAGAAAGTTACGCATGAGAAATCACTTTAAAATTATCTATGATTGTTAGGTCTGCTTTTTGTAAATGGGCAAAATAATGGCTTGTTTGACTCAGGGGAAATTTCTCACCGCACTTTCACTCGAGAATTTAATGTTATTCTCTTTAAAAGGTTTGGATCCATAGGTCATTTGCATCTTTAACATGCTTCTAGCATGCATATCCATTTTTTAAAACATGTGTAGAAAAATCTCTATCTTATAAGAATTCCGAGCTATTAGGGTTGAACTAGTAGAATTTCCCATACTTTGATAACAAAACTTTTGTGTTCATTTGTGGTGTGTGAATAAATTTTCTTTATCTACATTTATTTATTGTTTTAAATTCTTTCCATACATAAACTCTAAAATTTTCATTTTGTTGTGATCTATTTGCCTTTTATATCTTTTTTGGTTTACGAGATGACGGGAAAGTGAAAAATCAAGTTTTGATTTAAGAAAAAAGTAAAAAACTAAAATAGAAATACACAATGCACAAAAGTAGAGAGAGATAATTCCAAAAAGTGTCTGTAATTTTTAAGGATTGTAAACTCTTTTTAGTTTTTATATATCAGGTTCTGTAATCGTTGGGAAAAAGGGGAGGCGGGGGATTTTTAACTGAGTGTTGACTCCCAATCCATAAGTCATTCCTTACATAAATATAGCCTGTTACCCATGATAAATCACTTTACAATGATCTATGATCATTAGGTCAGCTTTATGTAAATGGGGAAAATAATTGCTGGTTGGAGTCGAGAACATATCCCACCGCACGTTCACTTGAGAATTTAATGTTATTCTCTTTAAAAGGCTTGAATCCAAAGGTCATTTGCATTTTTAACATGTTTCAAGAATGCATATCCATTTTTTAAAACATGCGTAGAAAAATCTATTTCTTATAAAATTTTGAGCTATTTGGGTTGAACTAGTGGAATTTCCCAATCTTGGATAACAAAACTTTTGTGTTCATTTGTGGTGTGTGAATAAATTTTCTTTCCTTAAATTTGTTATTGCTATAAATTCTATCCATACATAAATTCTTGAATTTTCATTTTGTTGTGATCTATTTTCCTTTTATTTCTTTTTTTTGTTTACGAGATTAAGGGAAAGTGAAAAATCTAGGTTTCATTTAAGATAAAAGTAAACATCTAGAATGTAAATGCACATTGCACAAATGAATAGAGAGATCTTTCCAAAAAGTGTCTGTAATTTTTAGGGATTGTAAACTCTTTTTAGTTTTTATATTTCAGGTTCTGCAATCCTCGGGAAAAGGAGGAGGCTAGGGATTTTTAACTGAGGGTTGACTAACAATCCATAAGTCATTCCATGCAAAAATATAGGCTGTTATACATGATAAATCACTTTACAATCATCCACTATCATTAGGTCAACTTTTTCTAAATGAAGAAAATAATGGCTTATTTTACTCTCGTAAATATCCCACCGTACGTGCACTTGAGAATTTAATGTTATTCTCTTTGAAAGGTTTAGATCCAAAGGTCATTTACATCTTTAACATGTTTCAAGCATGCATATCCATTTTTTAAAACAAGCGTTGAAAAATCTCTTTCTGATAAAATTCTGAGCTATAAGGGTTGAACTAGTGGAATTTCCTAAACATGGATAACAAAACTTTTGTGTTCATTTGTGGTGAGTGAATTAATTTTCTATGCTTACATTTTTTATTGAGTTAAATTCTTTCGATACAAAAACTCTAAAATTTTCTTTTTTTTGTAATCTATTTGCCTTTTATCTCTTTTTTTTTTACGAGATGAAGGGAAAGTAAAAACTCAAGTTTTCATTTAAGAAAAAGGTGTACATCTAAATTAGAAATGCACAAAGCAAAAATATAGAGCGAGATAATTCCAAAAAGTGTCTGTAATTTTTAGAGATTGTAAACTCTTTTTAGTTTTTATATATCAGGTTCTGCAATCGTCGGGAAAAGGGGAAGGCGGGGGATTTTTAACTGAGTGTTGACTCCCAATCCATAATTCATTCCTTAAAAAAATATAGCCCGTTACGCATGATAAGTCACTTTACAATCATCTAGGATAGTTAGGTCAGCTTTTTGCAAATGGGCAAAATAATGGTTTGTTTGACTTGGGTAAATATCCCACCGTACGTTCACTTGAGAATTTAATATTAGTCTTTTTAAAAGGTTTGGATCAACAGGTCATTTGCATCTTTAACATGTTTCAAGAATGCATATCCATTTTTTAAAACATGTGTAGAAAAATCTCTTTCTTATAAAATTCTTAGCTATTAGAGTTGTACTAGTGGAATTTCCCAAAGTTGGATAAAACTTTTATTTTCATTTGTGGTGTGTGAATAAATTTTCTTTTCTTACATTTGTTTCTTGCTTTAAATTCTTTTCATACATAAACTCAAAAATCTTCCTTTAGTTGTGACTATTTTTCCTTTTATCTCTTTTTTTGTCTACGAGATGACGGGAAATTGAAAACTCAAGTTTTAATTTAAGAAAAAAGTATACATCTAAAATAGAAATGCACAATTCTCAAATGCAGAGAGAGGTAATACCAAAAATTTTTTGTAATTTTTAGGGATTGTAAATTCTTTTTATTTTTTATATATCATGTTCTGCAATAGTCGGGAAAAGGGGGAGGCGGGGGATTTTAAACTGTGTTTTGACTCCCAATCCATAAGTCATTCCATTCAAAAATATAGCCCGTTACGATTGATAAATCACTTTACAATCATCTATGATTGTTAGGTTAGCGTTTTTGTAAATAGGCAAAATAATGGCTTGTTCGACTCGAGTAAATATCCCACCGCACGTTCACTTAAGAATTTAATGTTATTCTCTTTAAAAGGTTTGGATCCATAGGTCATTTGAGTCTTACACATGTTACAAGCATGCGTAACCATTTTTTATAAAATGTGTAGAAAAACCTCTTTCTTAGCAAATTTTGAGCTATTAGGGTTGAACTAATGAAATTTCCAAAACTTGAGTAATAAAACTATTGTGTTCATTTGTATGTGTGAATAAATTTTCTTTCCTCAAATTAGTTATTGATTTAAATTCTTTCCATACATAAATTCTAAAATTTTCATTTTGTTGTGATCTATTTGCCCTTTATCTATATTTTTGTTTACGAGATGAAGGAAAAGTGAAAACTCAAGTTTTTCTTTAAGAACAAAGTATACATCTAAAATGGAAATGCACAATGCACAAATGTAGAGAGAGATAATTCCAAAAAGTATCTATAATTTTTAGGGATTGTAGACTCTTTTTAGTTTTTATTTATCAAGTTCGGCAATCGTTGGGAAAAGGGGGGGGGGGGGGGGGGGGGGATTTTTAACTGAGTGTAGTCTCGCAATCCACAAGTCATTCCTTACATAAATATTGCCCGTTACCCATCATAAATCACTTTACAATCATCTATGATCGTTAGGTCAACTTTTTCTAAATGAGGAAAATAATGGCTTGTTTGACTTGGGTAAATATCCCACCGCACGTTTACTTGAGAATTTAATGTTATCGCCATTTGCATCGTTAACATGTTTCAAGAATGCATATCCGTTTTTTAAAACATGTGTAGAAAAATAACTTTCTTATAAAATTCTGAGCTATTTTGGTTGAACTAGTAGAATTCCCCAAAGTTGGATAACAAAAATTTTGTGTTCATTTGTGGTTTGTGAATAATTTTTTTTCCTTACATTTGTTATTGCTATAAATTCTATCCATACATAAATTCTAAAATTTTCATTTTGTTGTGATCTATTTGCCTTTTATCTCTTTTTTTGTTTACGAGTTGTAGGGAAAGTGAAAACTCAAGTTTGATTAAAGAAAAAAGTATACATCTAAAATGGAAATGCATAATGCACAAATGTAGAGAGAGGTAATTCCAAAAAGTGTCTGTAATTTTTAGTTATTGTAAACTCTTTTTAGTTTTTATATTTTAGGTTCTGCAATCATCGGGAAAAGGGGGAGGCGGGGAATTTTTATATGAGTGTTGACTCCCAATCCATAAGTCATTCCTTAAAAAAATATAGCCCATTAAACATGATAAATTACTTTACAATAATCTATGATCGTTAGGTCAGCTTTTTGTAAATGGGCAAAATAATGACCTGTTTGACTCGGGTAAATAGCCCACCGCACGTTCACCTCAGAATTTAATGTTATTTTCTTTAAAAGGTTTGGATCCATAGGTCATTTGCATCTTTAACTTGTTTCAAGCATGCATATCCATTTTTTAAAACAAGTGTAGAAAAATCTCTTTCTTATAAAATTCCGAGTTATAAGGGTTGATCTAGTGGAATTTCCCTAACTTGGATAACAAAACTTTTGTGTTCATTAGTGGCGTCCGAATAAATTTTCTTTACTTATATTTTTTATTGCTTTAATTTCTTTCCTTACATAAACTCTAAAATTTTCTTTTTGGTGTGATCTATTTGTTTTTTATCTCTTTTTTGGTTTAGGAGATGAAGGGAAAGTGAAAACTCAAGTTTTGATTTAAGAAAAAAATATACACCTAAAATGGAAATGCAAAATGCACAAATGTAGAGAGAGATAATTCCAAAAAGTGTCAATAATTTTTAGGGATTGTATACTCTTTATATTATTTATATATCAGGTTCTGCAGTCGTTGGGAAAAGGGGGAGGCAGGCCGTTTTTAACTGAGGGTTGACTCCAAATCCATTAGTCATTACTTACAGAAATATAGACAGTTACGCATGATAAATCACTTTCAAATCATCTATGATCGTTATGTCTGCATTTTGTAAATGGACAAAATAATGGCTTGTTTGACTCAGAGGAAATATCCCACCGCATGTGCACATGAGAATTTAATGTTATTCTCATTAAAAGATTTTGATCCATAGGTCATTTGCATCTTCAACATGTTTCTATAATGCATATCCATTTTTTCAAACATGTGTACAAAAATCTCTATCTTATAAAAATTCTGAGCTATTAGGGTTGAACTAGTGGAATTTCCCAAACTTGGATAACAAAACTTTTGTGTTCATTTGTGGTGTGTGAATAAATTTTCTTTATCTACATTTGTTTATTTTTTAAAATTCTTTCCACACATAAACTCTAAAATTTTGATTTTGTTGTGATCTATTTGCCTTTTATATCTGTTTTTGTTTACGAGATGACGGGAAAGTGAAAACTCAAGTTTTGATTTAAGAAAAAAGTAAACATCTAAAATAGAAATGCACAATGCACAATGCACAAATGTAGATAGAGATAATTTCAAAAAGTAGAGAGCGATAATTCCAAAAAGTAGTAGAGAGATAACTCCTTTTAGTTTTTATATATCAGGTTCTGCAATCGTTGGGAAAAGGGGGAGGCGGAGGATTTTTAACTGAGTGTTGTCTCCTAATCCATCAGTTATTCCTTACATAAATACTGCCCGTTACCCATGATAAATTACTTTACAATCCTCTATGATCATTAGGTCAGCTTTATGTAAATGGGGAAAATAATGGTTTATTTGACTCTGGTAAATATCCCACCGCACGTGCACTTGAGAATTTAATGTTATTCTCTTTGAAAGGTTTAGATCCAAAGGTCATTTGCATCTTTAACATGTTTCAAGCATGCATATCCATTTTTAAAAATAGGTTTAGAAAAATCTCTTTCTTATAAAATTCCGAGCTATAAGGGTTGAACTAGTGGAATTTCCCAAACATGGATAACAAAACTTTTGTGTTCATTTGTGGTGAGTGAATAAATTTTCTATGCTTACATTTTTAATGCTTTAAATTCTTTTGATACATAAACTCTAAAATTTTTATTTTTTTGTGATCTATTTGCCTTTTATCTCTTTTTTTGTTTACGAGATGAAGGGAAAGTAAAAACTCAAGTTTTCATTTCAGAAAAAAGTATACATATAAAATGGAAATGCACAAAACACAAATTTAGAGCAAGATAATTCCAAAAAAATGTTTGTAATTTTTTGAGATTGTAAACTCTTTTTAGTTTTTATATATCAGGTTCTGCAATCGTAGAGAAAAGGGGAAGGCATGGGATTTTTTAGTGAGTGTTGACTCCCAATCCAAAATTCATTCCTTAAAAAACTATAGCCCGTTAAGCATGATAAGTCATTTTACAATCATCTAGGATAGTTAGGTTAGCTTTTTGTAAATGGGTAAAATAATGGCTTGTTTGACTCAAGTAAATATCCCACTGCACGTTCACTTGAGAATTTAATGTTATTCTCTTTAAAAGGTGTGGATCCATAGGTCATTTGCATCTTTAGCTTGTTTCAAGCATGCATATCCATTTTTAAAAACAAGTTTAGAAAAATCTCTTTCTTATAAAATTCCTAGTTATTAGGGTTGAACTAGTGGAATTTCCCAAACTTGGATAACAAAACATTTGTCTCCATTTGTGGTGTGAAAATAAATTTTATTTACTTACATTTTTTTATTGCTTTTAATTCTTTCCATACGTCAACTCTAAAATTTTCTTTTTGTTGTGATCTATTTGCCTTATATCTCTTTTTTTGTTTACGAGATGAAGGGTAATTGAAAACTCAAGTTTTGATTTAAGAAAAACGTATACATCTAAAATGGAAATTCAAAATGCACAAATGTAGAGAGAGAGAATTCCAAAAAGTTTTAGTAATTTTTCGCGATTGTAAACTCTTTATAGTATTTATATATCAGGTTCTCCAATCATCGGGAAAAGGGGGAGGCGGGGGATTTTTAACTGAGTGTTGACTCCCAATCCATAAGTCATTCCTTACAAAAATATATATAGTTACACATGATAAATCACTTTGAAATCATCTATGATCATTAGGTCTGCTTTTTGTGAATGGACAAAATAATGGCTTGTTTGACTCGGAGGAAATATCCCACCGCACGTTCACTTGAGAATTTAATGTTATTTTCTTTAAAATGTTTGGATCCATAGGTCATTTGCATCTTTAACATGTTTCTGGCATGCATATCCATTTTTTAAAACATGTGTAGAAAAATCTCTATCTTATAAAAATTTTGACCTATTACGGTTGAACAAGAGGAATTTCCCAAACTTGGATAACAAAACTTTTGTGTTCATTTGTGGGGTCTGAATAAATTTTCTTTATCTATATTTTTTTATTTTTTTAAATTATTTCAATACATAAACTCTCAAATATTCATTTTGTTGTGATCTATTTGCCTTTTATATCTTTTTTGGTTTATGAGATGACGAGAAAGTGAAAACTCAAGTTTAGATTTAAGAAAAAAGTAAACATCTAAAATAGAAATGCACAATGCACAAATGTAGAGAAATAATTCCAAAAAGTGTCTGTAATTTTTAAGGATTGTAAACTCTTTTTGATTTTTATATATCTGGTTCTGCAATCGTTGGGAAAAGGGGGAGGCGGGGGATTTTTAACTAAGTGTTGACTCCCAATCCAAAAGTCATTCCTTACATAAATATAGCCCGTTACCCATGATAAATCACTTTACAATCATCTTTGATCGTTAAGTCAGCTTTATGTAAACGGGGAAAATAATGACTTGTTTGACTCGAGTAAATATCCCACCGCACGTTCACTTGAGAATTTAATGTTATTCTCTTTAAAAGGCTTGAATCATAGGTCATTTGCATCTTTAACATGTTTCAAGAATGCATATCCATTTTTTTAAAACATGTGTAGCAAAATCTTTTCCTATAAAATTTTGAGCTATTTGGGTTGAACTAGTGGAATTTCCCAAACTTGGAAAAATAAAGTTTTGTGTTCATTTGTGGTGTGTGAATAAATTTTCTTTCCTTACATTTGTTATTGCTATAAATTTTATCCATACATAAATTCTAGAATTTTCATTTTTTTGTGATCTATTTGCCTTTTATTTCATTTTTTGTTTACGAGATGAAGGGAAAGTCAAAACTCAAGGTTTGATTTAAGAAAAAAGGAAACATCTAAAATGGAAATGCACATTGCACAAATGAAGAGAGAGATCATTCCAAAAAGTGTTTGTAATTTTTAGGGATTGTAAACTCTTTTTTGTTTTTATATTTCAGGTTTTGTAACCCTCGAGAAAAGGGGGAGGCGGGGGATTTTTAACTGAATGTCGACTCCCAATCCATAAGTGATTCCATAAAAAAATATACGCCGTTATGCATGATAAATCACTTTACAATCATCCATGATAGTTAGGTCAGCTCTTTGTAAATGGGCAAAATAATGGCTTATTTGACGCTGGTAAATATCCCACCGCACGTGCACTTGAGAATTTAATGTTATTCTCTTTGTTAGATCCATAGGTCATTTGCATCTTTAACAAGTTTCAAGCATGCATATCCATTTTTAAAAACATGTGTAGAAAAGTCTCTTTCTTATAAAATTCCGAGCTATTAGGGTTGAACTAGTGGAATTTCCCAAACTTGGATAACAAAACATTTGTGTTCATTTGTGGTGTGTGAATAAATTTTATTTACTTACATTTTTTTCTTGCTTTTAATTCTTTCCATACATAAACTCTAAAATTTTCATTTTGTTTTGATCTATTTGCCTTTGATCACTTTTTTTTTTACGAGATGAAGGGAAAGTGAAAACTCAAGTTTTGATTTAAGAAAAAAATATATATCTAAAATGAAGATGCACAATGCAGAAATGTAGAGAGAGATAATTCCAAAAAATGTCTGTAATTTTTACGGATTGTAAACTCTTTTTAGTTTTTATATATTAGGTTCTGCAATCGTCGGAAAAAGGGGGAGGCGGGGGATTTTTACCTGAGTGTTGACACCCAATCCATAAGTTATTCCTTACCAAAATATAACCCGCTACGCATGATAAGTAACTTTACAATCATCTATGATCGTTAGGTCAACTTTTTGTAAATGGGCAAAATAATGGCTTGTTTGACTCGGGTAAATATCCAACCGCACGTTCACTTGAGAATTTAATATTATTCTCTTTTAAAGGATTGGATGAATAGGTCATTTACTTCATTAACATGTTTCAAGAATGCATATCCCTTTTTTAAAACATGTGTAGAAAAATCTATTTCTTATCAAATTCTTAACTATTAGGGTTGTACTAATGGAATTTCCCAAAGTTGGATAAGAAAACATTTGTTTTCATTTGTGGTGTGTGAAGAAATTTTCTCTTCTTACATTTGTTTATTGCTTTAAATTATTTCCATATATAAACTCAAAAAAATTCTTTTAGTTGTGATCTATTTTTCTTTTTATCTCTTTTTTTGTTTACGAGATGAAGGAAAATTGAAAACTCAAGTTTTGATTTAGAAAAAAGGTATACATCTAAAATGGAAATGCACAATGCTCAAATGCAAAGAGAGGTAATTACAAAAAGGGTTCTGTAATTTTTAGGGATTGTAAACTCTTTTTTGTTTTTATAAATCAGGTTCTGCAATTGTCGGGAAAAGGGGGTGGCGGGGGATGTTAACTGAGTTTTGAATCGTTAAGTCAACTTTTTTGTAAATGGGAAAAATAATGGCTTGTTTGACTCGGGTAAATATCCCACCGCACGTTCACTTGAGAATTTATTGTTATTCTCTTTAAAAGGTTTGGATCCATTGGTCGTTTGCATCTTAAACATGTTACAAGCTTGCATAATAATTTTTTATAACATGTGTAGAAAAATCTCTTTCTTAGCAAATTTCGAGCTATTTGGGTTGAGTTAGTGAAATTTTCCAAACTTGGATAACAAAACTATTGTGTTCATTTGTGTGTGTGAATAAATTTTCTTTCCTTGAATTAGTTATTGCATAAATTCTTTCCATACATAAATTCTAAAATTTTCATTTTGTTGTGATCTGTTTGCTTTTTATCTCTTTTTTTTTTACGAGATGAAGGAAAAGTGAAAACTCAAGTTTTTATTTAAGAAAAAAGTATACATCTAAAATGGAAATGCACAATGCACAAATGTAGAGAGAGATAATTCCAAAAAGTGACTGTAATTTTTAGGGATTGTAGACTTTTTTTAGTTTTTATATAAGTTTGGCAATCGTTGGGAAAAGGGGGAGGCGAAGGATTTTTAACTGAGTGTAGTCTCGCAATCCACAAGTCATTCCTTACATAAATATAGCACGTTACCCATCATAAATCACTTTACAATAATCTATGATCGTTAGGTCAGGTTTTTGTAAATGGGCAAAATAATGGCTTGTTTGACTCGGATAAATATCCTACCGCACCTTCACTTGAGAATTTAATGTTATTTTCTTTAAAAGGTTTGGATCCATAGGTCATTTGCATCTTTCACATGTTTCAAGCATGCATATCATTTTTTTAAAACAAGTGTAGAAAAATCTCTTTCTTATAAAATTCCGAGTTATAAGGGTTAAACTAGTGGAATTTCCCAAACTTGGAGAACAAAACTTTTGTGTTCATTTGTGGCGTGTGAATAAATTTTCTTTACCTATATTTTTTTTTTTGCTTCAATTTCTTTCCTTACATAAACTCTAATATTTTTTTTTGTTGTGATCTTTTTGCCTTTTATCTCTCTTTTTGTTTACAAGATGAAGGGAAAGTGAAAACTCATGTTTTCATTTAAGAAAAAAGTATACATCTAAAATGGAAATGCAAAATGCACAAATGTAGAGAAAGAGAATTCCAAAAAGTGTCTGTAATTTTTAGGGATTGTAATCTCTTTTTAGTTTTGATATATCAGGTTCTGCAATCGTCAGGAAAAGGGGGAGGCGGGGGATTTTTAACTGAGTTTTGACTCCCAATCCATAAGTCATTCCTTACAAAAATATAGCCCGTTACGCTTGATAAATTACTTTTCAATCATCTACAATTGTTCAGTCAGCTTTTTTGTAAATGGGCAAAATAGTGGCTTGTTTGACTCGGGTAAATATCCCACCGTACGTTCACTTGAGTATGTAATGTTATTCTCTTTAAAAGGTCTGGATCCATTGGTCGTTTGCATCTTAAACATGTTACAAGCATGCATAACCATTTTTTATAACATGTCTAGAAAAATCTCTTTCTTAGCAAATTTCGAGCTATTAGGGTTGAACTAGTGAAATTTCCCAAACTTGGATAACTAAACTATTGTGTTCATTTGTGTGTGTGAATAATTTTTTTTTCGTTACATTTGTTATTTCTTAAAATTCTTTCCATACATAAATTCTAAAATTTTCATTTTGTTGTAATCTATTTGCCTTTTATCTCTATTTTTGTTTACGAGATGAAGGGAAAGTGAAAAATCAAGTTTTGATTTAAATAAAAAGTATACATCTAAAATGGAAATACAAAATGCACAAATGTAGAGAAAGAGAATTCCAAAAAGTGTCAGTAATTTTTAGGGATTTAAACTCTTTATAGTAATTATATATCAGGTTCTCCAATCATCGGGAAAAGGGGGAGGCGGGGGATTTTTAACTGAGTGTTGACTCCCAATCCGTAAGTCATTCCTTACAAAAATATAGACAGTTATGCATGATAAATCACTTTAAAATCATCTATGATCGTTACGTCTGCTTTTTGTAAATGGACAAAATAATGGCTGGTTTGACTTCGAGGAAATATCCACCGCACGTTCACTTGAGAATTTAATGTTATTCTCTTTAAAATCATTGGATCCATAGGTCAATTGCATCTTTAACATTTTTCTGGCATGCATATCCATTTTTTAAAACATGTGTAGAAAAATCACTATCTTATAAAAATTCTGAGTTGTTAGGGTTGAACTAGTGGAATTTCCAAAACTTGGATAACAAAAATTTTGTGTTCATTTGTGGTGTGTGAATAAATTTTGTTTATCTACATTTGTTTATTGATTTTAATTCTTTCAATACATAAACGCTCAAATTTTCATTTTGTTTTGATCTATTTGCCTATTATATCTTTTTTTGTTTATGAGATGATGAGAAAGTGTAAACTCAAGTTTTGATTAAAGAAAAAATTAAACACCTAAAATAGAAATGCACAATGCATAAATGTAGAGAGAGATAATTCCAAAAAGTGTTTGTAATTTTTAAGGATTGTGAACTCTTTTTGATTTTTATATATCAAGTTCTGGAATTGTTGGGAAAAGGGGGAGGCTGGGGATTTTTAATTGAGTATTGACTCCAAATCCATAAGTCATTCCTTACATAAATATAACCCGTTACCCATGATAAATCACTTTACAATCATCTTTGATCGTTAGGTCAACTTTATGTAAACGGGGAAAATAATGACTTGTTTGACTCGGGTAAATATCCCACCGCACGTTCACTTGAGAATTTAATGTTATTCTCTTTAAAAGTCTTGAATCCATAGGTCATTTGCATCTTTAACATGTTTCAAGAATGCATATCCATTTTTTAAAACATGTGTAGCAAAATCAATTTCTTATAAAATTTTGAGCTATTTGGGTTGAACTAGTGGAATTTCCCAAACTTGGATAACAAAACTTTTGTGTTCATTTGTGGTGTGTGAATAAATTTTCTTCCCTTACATTTTTTATTGCTTTAAATTCTATCCATACATAAATTCTAGAATTTTCATTTTGTAGTGATCTATTTGCCTTTTATTTTTATTTTTGTTTACGAGATGAAGGGAAAGTGAAAACTCAAGGTTTGATTTAAGAAAAAAGGAAACATCTAAAATGGAAATGCACATTGCACAAATGAAGAGAGAGATCATTCCAAAAAGTGTCTGTAATTTTTAGGGTTTGTAAACTCTTATTAGTTTTTATATATCAGGTACTGCAATCGTCGGCAAAAGGGGGAGGCGGGGGATTTTTAACTGAGTGTTGACTCCAAATCCATAAGTGATTCCATACAAAAATATAGTTTGTTACGCATGATAAGTCACTTTACAATCATCTATGATCATTAGGTCAGCTTTTTGTAAATGGGCAAAATAATGGCTTGTTTGACTCGGGTAAATATCCCACCGCACGTTCACTTGAGAATTTAACATTATTCTCTTTAAAAGGTTTGGATCAATAGGTCTTTTGCATCTTTAAAATGTTTCAAGAATGCATATCCATTTTTTAAAACATGTGTAGAAAAATCTATTTCTTATCAAATTCTTTGCTAATAGGGTTGTACTAGTGGAATTTCCCAAAGTTGGATAACAAAACTTTTGATTCATTTGTGGTGCGTGAAGAAATTTTCTTTTCTTACATTTGTTTATTGCTTTAAATTCTTTTCATACATAAACTCTAAAATTTTCCTTTAGTTGTGATCTATTTTGCCTTTTATCTCTTTTTTTGTTTACGAAATGAAGGAAATTGAAAACTCATGTTTCGATTTAAGAAAAAAGTATACATCTAAAATGGAAATGCACAATGCTCAAATGCAGAGAGAGGTAATTCCAAAATGTGTCAGTAATTTTTAGGGATTGTAAACTCTTTTTAGTTTTTATATATCAGGTTCTGCAATCGTCAGGCAAAAGGGGAGGCGGGGGATTTTTAACTGAGTTTTGACTCCCAATCCATAAGTCATTCCTTACAAAAATATAGCCCGTTACACTTGATAAATCACTTTACAATCATCTATAATCGTTAAGTTAGCTTTGTTGTAAATGGGCAAAATAATGGCTTGTTGGACTCGGGTAAATATCCCACTGCACGTTCACTTGAGAACTTAATGTTATTCTCTTTAAAAGGTTTGGATCCATTGGTCATTTGCATCTTAAAAAAGTTACAAACATGCATAACCATTTTTTATAACATGTGTAGAAAAATCACCTTCTTAGCAAATTTCGAGCTATTTGGGTTGAACTTGTGAAATTTCCCAAACTTGGATAACTAAACTATTGTGTTCATTTGTGTGTGTGAATAAATTTTATTTCCTTAAATTATTTATTTCTTTAAATTCTTTCCATACATAAATTCTAAATTTTTCATTTTGTTGTGATCTATTTGCCTTTAATCTCTATTTTTGTTTACGAGATGAAGGGAAAGTTAAAACTGAAGTTTTTATTCAAGAACAAAGTATACATAAAAAAAATTATATGTACAATGCACAAATGTAGAGAGAGATAATTCGATACAATGTCTGTAATTTTTAAGGAATGTAGACTCTTTTTAGTTTTTATATAAGTTCGGGAATCGTTGGGAAAAGGGGGAGACGAGGGATTTTTAACCGAGTGTAGTCTCGCAATCCATAAGTCATTCCTTACATAAATATAGCCCCTTACCCATCATAAATCGCTTTACAATCACCTATGATCGTTAGGTCAGCTTTTTGTAAATGAGGAAAATAATGGCTTATTTGACTCGGGTAAATATCCGACCGCTCGTTCACTTGAGAATTTAATGTTATCGTCATTCGCATCTTTAACATGTTTCAAGAATGCATATCCATTTTTTAAAACATGTGTAGAAAAATCTTTTTCTTGTAAAATTATGAGCTATTTGGTTTGAACAAGTAGAATTTCCCTAACTTGGATAACAAAACTTGTGTTCATTTGTGGTGTGTGAATAAATTTTCTTTCCTTACATTTGTTATTGCTATAAATTTTATCCATACATCAACTCTAAAATTTTCATTTTGTTGTGATCTATTTGCCTTTTATATCTTTTTTTGTTTACAAGATGACGGGAAAGTGAAAACTCAAGTTTTGATTTAATAAAAAAGTAAACATCTAAAATAGAAATGCACAATGCACAAATGTAGAGAGAGATAATTCTAAAAAATTTCTGTAATTTTTAAGGATTGTAAACTCTTTTTGGTTTTTATATATCAGGTTCTGCAATCGTTGGGAAAAGGGGGAGGCGGGGGATTTTTAACTTAGTGTTGACTCCCAATCCATAGGTCATTCCTTACATAAATATAGCCGTTACCCATGATAAATCAGTTTACAATCATCTATGATCGTTAGGTCAGCTTTATGTAAATGGGAAAAATAATGGCTTGTTTGACTCGGGTACATATCCCACCGCACGTTCACTTGAGAATTTAATGTTATTCTCTTTAAAAGGCTTGAATCCATAGGTCATTTGCATCTTTCACATGTTTCAAGAATGCATATCCATTTTTTAAAACATGTGTAGAAAAATCTATTTCTTATAATATTTTGAGCTATTTGGGTTGAACTAGAGGAATTTCCCAAACTTGGATAACAAAACTTTTGTGTTCATTTGTGGTGTGTGAATAAATTTTCTTTCCTTACATTTGTTATTGCTATAAATTTTATCCATACATAAATTCTAGAATTTTCATTTTGTTGTCATCTATTTGCCTTTTATTTCTTTTTTTGTTTACGAGATGAAGGGAAGTGAAAACTCAAGGTTTGATTTAAGAAAAAAGTAAACATCTAAATTGGAAATGTATATTGCACAAATGAAGAGAGAGATCATTCCAAAAAGTGTCTGTAATTTTTAAGAATTGTAAACTCTTTTTAGTTTTTATATTTCTGGTTCTGCAATCCTCGGGAAAAGGGGGAGGCGGGGGATTTTTAACTGAGTTTTGAGTCCCAATCCATAAGTCATTCCATACAAAAATATAGGCCGTTATGCATGAAAAATCACTTTACAATCATCTATGATCGTTAGGTCAGCTTTTTGTAAATGGGCAAAATAATGGCTTATTTGACTCTGGTAAATATCCCACCGCACGCGCACTTAAGAATTTAATGTTATTCTCTTTGAAAAGTTTAGATCCAAAGGTTATTTGCATCTTTAACTTGTTTCAAGCATGCATATCCATTTTTTAAAACTAGTGTAGAAAAATCTCTTTCTTATAAAATTCCAAGCTATAAGGGTTGAACAAGTGGAATTTCCAAAACATGGATAACAAAACTTTTGTGTTCATTTGTGGTGAGTGAATAAATTTTGTATGCTTACATTTTTTATTGGTTTAAATTCTTTCGATGCATAAACTCTAAAAATTTCATTTTGTTTTGGTCAATTTGCCTTTTATCTCTTTTTTTTGTTCACGAGATGAAGGGAAAGAGACAACTCCTGTTTTCATTTAAGAAAAAAATATACATCAAAAATGAAAATGCTCAAACCATAAATGTAGAGTGAGATAATTCCAAAAAGTGTCTATAATTTCAGAGATTGTAAACTCTTTTCAGTTTTTATATATCAGGTTCTGCGATTGTAGGGAAGAGGGGGAGGCGAGGGATTTTTAACTGAGTGTTGTTGGCTCCCAATCCATAAGTCATTCTATACAAAAATATAGACCATTACTCATAATAAATCACTTTACAATCATCTATGATCCTTAGGTCAGCATTTTGTAAATGGGCAAAATAATGGCTTGTTTGACTCTGGTAAATATCCCACCACACATTCAGTTGAGAATTTAAACGCATTTCCATTCTGGATGTATACTTTTTTCTTAAATCAAAATATGAGTTTTCACTTTCCCTCATCTCATAAACAAAAAAAGAGATAAAAGAAAAACAGATCACAACAAAATAAAAATTTTAGAGTTGATGTATGGAAACAATATATGCAATAACAAATGTAAGTAAAGAAAATTTATTGACACACCACAAATGAACACAAAAATTTTGTTATGCAAGTTTGGGAAATTCCACTAGTTCAACCCTAATAGCTCAGAATTTTATACGAAAGAGATTTTTCTACACATGTTTTAAAAAATGGATATGCATGCATGAAACATGTTAAAGATGCAAATGACCTATGGATCCAAACCTTTTAAATATAATAACATTAAATTCCCAAGTGAACGTGCAGTGGGATATTTACCCGAGTCAAACAAGCCATTATTTTGCAAATTTATAGAAAGCTGACCTAACGATCATATATGATTGTAACGTGATTTATCATGCGTAAAGGGCTATATTTTTTTAAGGAATGACTTATGTTTTGGGAGTCAACACTGAGTTAAAAATCCCCTACTTCCCCCTTTTCCCAACGATTACAAAACCTGATATATAAAAACAGAAAATAGTTTACAATCGCTAAAAATTACAGCTACTTTTTGGAGTTATCCCTCTTTACATTTGTTCATTGTGCATTTCCATTTTAGATGTATACTTTTTTCTTAAATCAAAACTTGAGTTTTCACTTTCCCTTCATCTCGTAAACAAAAAAAGCGATAAAAGGAAAATATATCGCAAAAAAATAAAAATTTTAGAGTTTATGTATGGAATGAATTTAAAGCAATAAAAAATTTAAGTAAAAAAATTTATTCACACACGACAAACGAATACAAAAGTTTTTTATCCAATTTTTGGAAATTTCACTAATTCAACCCTAATAGGTCAGAATTTAATAAGAAAGAAATTTTTCTACAAATGATTTAAAAAATGGCTATGCATGCTTGAAATAAGTTAAATATGCAAATGACCTATGGATCCAAACCTTTTAAAGAGAATAACATTAAATTCCCAAGTGAACATGCGGTGGAATATTTACCCGAGTCTAACAAGATATTATTTTGCACATTTAAAAAAAGTTGACCTAATGATCATCGCTGATTGTAAAGTGATTTATCATGTGTAACAGGCTATATTTTTTTAAGGAATGACTTATGGATTGAGAGTCAACACTCAGTTAAAAATCCCCCTCCGTCCCCTTTTCCCGACGGTTGTATAACCTGATATATAAATACTAAAGAGAGTTTACAATCCCTAAAAATTACATACACTTTTTTGAGTTATCTCTCTCTACATTTGAGTATTGTGCATTTCTTTTTTAGATGTATACTTTTTTCGTAAATCAAAACTTGAGTTTTCACTTTCCCTTCTTCTCGTAAACAAAAAAAGAGATAAATGGCAAATAGATCGCAACAAAATGAAAATTTTAGAGTTTATGTATGGAAATAATTTAAAGCAATAACAATTGTAAGTAAAGAAAGTTTATTCACAATTCACAAATTAACACAAAAGTTTTGTTATCTAAGTTTGGGAAATTCCACTAGTTCAACCTTAATTGCTCAAAATTTTATAAGAAAGATATTTTTCCTCACATGTTTTAAAAAATGGATATGCATGCTTGAAACATGTTAAAGATGCAAATGACCTATGGATCCAAACCTTTTACCAAGAATAACATTAAAGTCTTAAGTGAACGTGCAGTGGGATATTTACCCGAGTCAAACAAACCATTATTTTGCCCATTTAAAAAAATTTGACCTAATGATCATTGATGATTGTAAAATTATTTATCATGCGTAAGGGGATATATTTTTGTAAGGAATGACTTATGGATTCGAAGTCAACACTCAGTTAAAAATCCCCTGCCTACCCCTTTTCCCGACGATTCAAAATCTGATATATAAGACTAAAAAGAGTTTACAATCCCAAAAAATTACAGAAAGCTTTAGTAATTATCTCTCTCTAAATTTGTGCATTATGCATTTCCATTTTAGATGCATACTTTTTTCTTAAATCAAAACATGAGTTTTCACATTCCCTTCAACTCGAAAACAAAAAAAGAGATAAAAGGCAAATAGATCACCACAAAATGAAAATTTTCGAGTATTTTTAAGGAAAGAATTTAAAGCAATAACAAATGTAAGTAAAGAAAATTTATTTACACACCACAAATGAACACACAATTTTTGTTATCCATGTTTGGAAAATTCCATTAGTTCAACCCTATTTGCTTGGAATTTTATAAGAAAGAGATTTTTCTTCATATGATTTAAAAAATGGATATGCATGCTTGAAACATGTTAAAGATCAAAATTACCTATGGATCCAAACCTTTTAAAGAGAATAACATTAAATTCTCAAGTGAACATGCGGTGGGATATTTACCCGAGTCAAACAAGCTTTTATTTTGCCCACATACAAATAGCAGACCTAACGATCATAGATGATTGTAAAGTGATTGATCTTGAATAATGGGCTATATTTTTTTAAGGAAAGACTTAAGGATTGGGAGTACACACTCAGTTAAAAATCCCGCGCCTCTCCCTTTTCCCGATGATAGCAAAACCTGATACATAAAAACTAAAAAGAGTTTAAAATCCCTAAAAATTATAGACAATTTTTTGTAATTATGTCTCTCTACATTTGTGCATTGTGCATTTCCATTTTAGATGTATACTTTTTCTTAAATCAAAACTTGAGTATTCACTTTCCCTTCATCTCGTAAACAAAAAAAGAGATAAAAGGAAAATATATCACAACAAAATGAAAATTTGAGAGTTTATGTATGAAAAGAATTTAAAGCAATAACAAGGGTAAGTAAAGAAAATTTATTCACACACCACAAATGAACACAAAAGTTTTTTTATCCAAGTGTGGGAAATTCCACTAGTTCAACCCTAATAGCTCGTAACTTTATAAGAAAGAGATTTTTCTACACATGTTTTAAAAAATGGATATGCATGCTTGAAACATGTTAAAGATTCCAATGACCTATGGATCGAAACCTTTTAAAAAGTGTGACATTAAATTCTCAAGTGAACGTACGGTGGGATATTTACCCGAGTCAAACCAACTATTATTTTCCCCATTTACAAAAAGCTGACCTAACGATAATAGATGATTGGAAAGTGATTTATCATGTGTAATGGGCTATATTTTGGTAAGGAATGACTTATGGATTGGGAGTCCACACTCAGTTAAAAATACCCCGTGTCCCCCTTTTTCCGACGATTGCATAACCTGATATATAAAAACTAAAAATTGTTTACAATCCCTACAAATTACAGACACTTTTTGGAATTATCTCTCTCTGTATTTGTGCATTATGCACTTCCATTTTAGATGTCTACTTTTTTCGTAAATCAAAACTTGAGTTTTCACTTTCCATTCATCTCGTAAACAAAAAAAGAGATAAAAGGAAAATAGAGCGCAAAAAAATGAAAATTTTAGAATGTATGTATGGAAAGAATTTAAAACAATAGCAAATGTAAGGAAAGAAAATTTATTCACACACCAAAAATAAACACAAATGTTTTGTTTTCCAAGTTTAGGAAATTCCACTAGTTCAACCCAAATAACTCAGAATTTTATACGAAAAAGATTTTTCTACACACGTTTTAAAAAATGGATATGCATGCTTGAAACATGTTAAAGATGCAAATGACCTATTGATCCAATCCTTTAAAAGAGAATAACATTAAATTCCAAAGTAAACATGCGGTGGGATATTTACACGAGTCAAACAAGCCATTATTTTGCCCATTTATAGAAAGCTGACCTATTGAGCAATGATGATTGTAAAGTGATTTATCGTGTGTAACGGGCTATATTTTCTTTAGGAATGACTTATGGATTGGGAGTCAATACTCAGTTAAAAATACCCCACCTCCCCCTTTTCCGGACGATTGCAGAACCTGATATATAAATACTAAAAAGATTTTACAATCCCAAAAAATTAAAGACACTTTTTGGAATTATCTCTCTCTAGATTTGTGCATTGTGCTTTTCCATTTTACCTGTATACTTTTTCTTAAATCAAAACATGAGCTTTCACTTTCCCTTCGTCTCGTAAAAAAAAAAATTAAAAGGTAAATAGATCACAACAAAATGAAAATTTTATATTTTATGTATGGAGAGAATTTAAAGCAATAAAAAATATAAGTAAAGAAAATTTATTCACACACCACAAATGAACACAAAAGGTTTGTTATCCAAGTTTGGAAAATTCCACTAGTTCAACCCTAAAAGCTCGAAATTTTATAGGAAAGAGATTTTTTTACACAAGTTTTAAAAAATTGATATGCATGCTTGAAACTTGTTAAAGATGCAATTGACCTATGGATCCAATCCTTTTAAAGAGAATAACATTAAATTCCCAAGTGAACGTGCGGTGGGATATTTGCCCGACTCAAACAAGCCATCATTTTTCCCATTTAGAAAAAGTTGACCTAACAATCATAGATGATTGTAAAGTGATTTATCATGTGTAACGGGCTATATTTTTGTAAGGAATGACTTATAACTTGGGAGTCAACCCTCAGTTAAAAATCCCCCACTTTTCCCGACGATTGCAGAACCTGATATATAAAAACTAAAATTATAGACACTTTTTGAAATTATCCCTCTCTACATTTGTGCATTAAGCATTTCGATTTTAGCTGTATACTTTTTTCTTAAATAAAAACTTGAGTTTTCCCTTTCTCTTCATCTCGTAAACGAAAAAAGTGATAAAAGGCAAATAGATCGCAACAAAATAAAAATTTTAGAGTTTATGTATGGAAAGAATTTAAAGCAATAACAAATGTAAGAAAAGAAAATTTAATCACACACCAGAAATGAATACAAAAGTTTTATTCTCCAAGTTTGGGAAATTCCACTAGTTCAACCCTAATAGCTCGAAATTATATAAGAATGTGATTTTTCTTCACATGTTTTAAAAATTGGTAAAGGATGCTTGAAACATATTAAAGATGCAAATGACCTATGGATCCAAACATTTTAAATAGAATAACATTAAATTCCCAAGTGAACGTGTGGTGCGATATTTACCCAAGTCAAACAAGCCATTATTTTGCCCATTTACAAAAAGCTGACCTAACGGTCATAGATGATTGTCAAGTGATTTATCGTGCATAATGGGCTATATTTTCTTTAGGAATGACTTATGGATTGGGAGTCAACACTCAGTTAAAAAACCCCCTCCTGCCCCTTTTCCCGACGATTGTAGAACCTAATATATAAATACTAAAAAGTGTTTACAATCCCTAAAAATTATAGACACTTTTTTGAATTATCACTCTCTACATTTGTGAATTATGCTTTTCCATTTAACCTGTATACTTTTTTCTTAAATCAAAACATTTGTTTTCACTTTCCCTTCATCTTGTAAAAAAAATAGAGATAAAAGGCAAATAGATCACAACAAAAAGAAAATTTTAGATTTTATGTATTGAAATAAGTAATAAAAATTATTCACACACCACATATGAACACAAAAGGTTTGTGATCCAAGTTTGGGAAATTCTGCTAGTTCAACCCTAAAAACTCGGAATTTTATAAGAAAGAGACTTTTCTACACTAGTTTTAAAAAATGGATATGCATGCATGAAACATGTTAAAATGCAAATGACCTATGGATCCAAACCTTTTAAAAAAAATAACATTAAATTCCCTAGTCAATGTGCGATGGGATAGTTACCCCAGTCAAACAAGCCAACATTTTGCCCATTTAATAAAAATTGACTTAATGATTATAGATAATTGTAAAATGATTTATCATGTGTAACGGGCTATATTTTTGTAAAGAATGACTTATGGATTGGGAGTCAACACTCATTTAAAAATACCCCGCCTCCGCCTTTTCCCGATGATTGCAGAACTTGATATATAAAAACTAAAAAGATTTTAAAACTCTTTTTTAAGTAAATATCTTTTTTACTAAACTCTTTTTACTAAATATCTTTTTTACTAAAAACTAAACTCTTTTTTAAAATATCTGTCTCTACATTTGTGCATTGTGAATTTCCATTTTAGAGGTATAATTTTTCTTAAATCAAAACATGAGTTTTCACTTTCCCTTCATCTCATATACAAAAAAGAGATAAAAGACAAATAGATCGCAACGAAATGAAAATTTTAGAGTTTATGTATGGAAAGAGTTTAAATAAATAAAAAATGTAAGTAAATAAAATTTATTCACACACCCCAAATGAATAGAAAAGTTTTGTTAACCAAGTTTGGGAAATTCCACTAGTTCGACCCCAATAACTTTGAATTTTATAAGAAAGATATTTTTCTACACATGTTTTAAAAAATGGATATGCATGTCTGAAAAATGTTAAAGATGCAAATGACCTATGGATCCAAACCTTTTAAAGAGAATAACAATAAATTGCCAAGTGAACGCGCATTGGGATCTTTACCCGAGTCAAACAAGCCAATATTTTTCCCATTTAAAAAAAATTTGACCGAGCGATCATAGATGATTGTAAAGTGATTTATAATGCGTAACGGGCTATAATTTTGTAAGGAATGACTTACAGATTGGGAGTCAACACACTTAAAACTACCCCACCTCTCCCTTTTCCAGACGATTGTGGAACCTGATATACAAAAACAAAAAAGAGTTTAGAATCCCTAAAAATTCATGACACTTTTTGTAATTATCTCTCTGTACATTTTTCATTGTGCACTTCCATTTCAGAATTTTTTTTTCTTAAATAAAAACTTGATTTTCACTTTCAATTCATCTGGTAAAAAAAAAAGAGATTAAAGGCAAATAGATCACAACAAAATGAAAATTTTAGAGTTTATGTATAGAAAGTATTTAAAGCAATAACAAATTTAAGTAAAGAAAATTTATTCACACAACACAAATGAACACAAAATTTTTTTATCCAAGTTTGGGAAATTCCACTAGTTCAACCCTAATAGCTCGGAATTTTATAAGAAATTGATTTTTCTACACATCTTTTAAAAAATGGATATGCATGCTTGAAACATGTTAAAGATGCAAATGACCGATGGATCCAAACCTTTTAAAGAGAGTAACATTAAATTCCCAAGTGAACGTGCGGTGGGATATTTAGCCGAGTCAAACAAGCCATTATTTTGCCCATATAAAAAAAGCTAACCTAACGATCATAGATGATTGTAAAGTGATTTATCATGCGTAACAGGTTATATTTTTGTATGGAAGGACTTATGGATTCGGAGTCAAAACTCAATTAAACCACCCCCCCCCCCCCCCCCCCCCCCCCCCTCCCCCCCTTTTTCTCGACGATTACAGAACATGATATATAAAAACTAAAAAGAGTTTAAAATCCCTAAAAATTACACACATTTTTTGAAATTATCCCTCTATACATTTGAGCATTGTGCATTTCAATTTTAGATGTATACTTTTTTCTTAAATCAAAACTTGAGTTTTCACTTTCCCTTCTTTTCGAAAAAAAAAAAAGAGATAAAAGGCAAATAGATCGCAACAAAATGAGAAATTTAGAGTTTATGTATGGAAAGAAATTAATGCAATAAAAAATGTATGTAAAGAAAATTTATTCACACACTACAAATGAACACAAAAGTTTGTATCCAAGTTTGGGAAATTCCACTTGTTCAACCCTAATAGCTTAGAATTTAATAAGAAAGAGATTTTTCTACACATATTTTAAAAAATGGATATGCATGCTTGAAACATGTTAAAGATGCAAATCACCTATGGATCCACACCTTTTAAAGAGAGTAACATTAAATTCTCAAGTGAACGTGTGGTGGGATATTTACCCGAGTGAAATAGGCCATTATTTTGCACATTTAAAAATAGATGACCAACCAATGATAGGTGATTGTAAAGTGATTTTTCATGCCTAACATGCTACATTTTTGTATGGAATGATTTATTGATTGGGATTCAACACTCAGTTAAAAATCCCCTGCCTCCCCTTTTTCCCAATGATTCCCGAACCTAATATATAAAAAATTAAAAGAGTTTAATATCCCTAAAAAATACACGCACTTTTTGGAATTATCCCACTCTACATTTGTGCATTGTGCATTTCAATTTTATATGTATATTTTTTTCTTTAATCATCACTTGAATTTTCACTTTCCCTTCTTCTCGTAAAAAAAAAAGAGATAAACGGCAAATAGATTGCAACAAAATGAAAATTTTAGAGTTTATGTATGGAAAGAATTTAAAGCAATAACAAATGTATGTAAAAGAAATTTATTCACACACCACAATTGAACACAAAATTTTTGGTATCCATGTTTGGGAAATTCCTAGTTCAACCCTAATAGCTCCGAATTTTATAAGAAAGAGATTTTTCTACACAAGTTTTAAAAAATGGATATGCATGCATGAAACATGTAAAAGATGCAAATGACCTATGGATTCAAACCTTTTAAAGAGAGTAACATTAAATTCTCAAGTGAACATGCGGTGGGTTATTTACCCGAGTCAAAAAAGCCATAATTTTGGCCATTTACAAAAAGATGACCTAACGTTCATAGATGATTGTAAAGTGATTGATCACGCGTAATGGGCTATACTTTGAAAGGAATGACTTGTGGATTGTGAGTCAACACTCAGTTAAAAATCAGCCACCTCCCCATTTTCTCGACGTTTTCAGAACCTGATATATAAAAACTAAAAATAGTTTACAATCCCTAAACATTACTAACACATTTTAGAATTATCTCTCTCTAAAAAATGAAAATTTTAGAGTTTATGAATGGAAATAAATTAAAGAAATAAAAAATGTATGTAATGAAAATTTATTCACACACCATAAATGAACACTAAAGTTTTGGTATCCAAGATTGGGAAATTCCACTTGTTCAACCCTAATAGCTCAGAATTTTATAAGAACGAGATTTTTCTACACAGATTTAAAAAATGGATATGCATGCTTGAAACATGTTAAAGATGCAAATGACATATGGATCCAAACCTTTTAAAGAGAGTAACATTAAATTCTGAAGTGAACGTGTGGTGGGATATTTACCCGAGTTAAACAAGCCATTATTTTGCCCACTTACAAAAAGATGACCTAACAATCATAGATGATTGTAAAGTGATTTATCACACTTAACTGGCTATAGTTTTGGAAGGAATGACTTATGGATTGGGAATCAACACTTAGTTAAAAATCCCCCGCCTCCCCCTTTTCCCGACAATTGCAGAACCTGATATATAAAAACTAAAAACAGTTTACAATCCCTAAAAATTACAGACACTTTTTGGAATTATCTCTCTCTAAAATTGTGCATTGTGCACTTACGTTTTCATCTAAACTTTTTTCTTAAATCAAAACTTGAATTTTCACTTTCCCTTCATCTCGTAAATAAAAAAAGAGATAAAAGGCACATTGATCACAACAAAATGAAAATTTTATAGTTTATGTATGGAAATAATTTAAAGCAATAAAAAATGTAAGTAAAGAAAATTTATTCACACTCAAAAAATGAACACAAAAGTTTTGTTATCCAAGTTAGGGAATTTTATAAGAAAGACATTTTTCTACACAGGTTTTAAAAAATTGATATGCATGCTTGAAACATGTTAAAGATTCAAATGACCAATGGATCCAAACCTTTTAAGGAGAGTAACATTAAATTCTCAAGTGATCGTGCGGTGGGATATTTAGCCGAGTCAAACAAGCCATTATTTTTCCAATTTACAAAAATCTTACCTAACGATCATAGATGATTGGATAGTGCTTTATCATGCATAACGGGCTATATTTTTGTAAGAAATGACTTATGGATTGGGAACCTGATACATAAAAACTGAAAAGAGTTTACAATCCCTAAACGTTACAACCACTTTTTGAAATTATCCCTCTCTATTTTTGTGCATTATGCATTTCCATTTTAGATGTATACTTTCTTCTTAAATCAAAACTTGAGTTTTCACTTTCCCTTCATCTAGTAAACAAAAAAAGAGATAAAAGGCAAATACATCGCAACAAAATGAAAATTTTAGAGTTTATGTATAGAAAGAATTTAAAGCAATAAAAAAATGTAAGTAAATAAAATTTATTCACACACGACAAATGAATACAAAAGTTTTGTTATCCAAGTTTGGGAAATTCCACTAGTTCAACCCGAATAACTCGGAATTTTATAAGAAAGAAATTTTTCTACACATGATTTTAAAAAATGGCTATGCATACTTAAAACATGTTAAAGATGCAAATGACCTATGGATCCAATCCTTTTAAAGAGAATAACATAACATTCCCAAGTGAACGTGCGATGGGATATTTACTCGAGTCAAACAAGCCATTATTTTGCCCATTTACAGAAAGGTGACCTAACGATCATAGATGATTGTGAAGTAATTTATCTTGTGTAACAGGCTTTATCTTTTTAAGGAATGAATTATGGATTGGGCTTCAACACTCAGTTAAAAATCCCCCGCCTCCCCCTTTTCCTGACGATTGTAGAACCTGATATGTAAAAACTACATAGAGTTTACTTTCCCTAAAAATTACAGAAACATTTTTGAATTATCTCTCTCTACATCTGTACATTGTGCATTTCCATTTCAGATGTATACTTTTTTCTTAAATCGAAACATGACTTTTCACTTTCCCTTCATTTCGTAAACAAAAAAAGAGATAAAAGGAAAATAGATCACAAAATACTAAAAATTTTAGAGTTTATGTATCGAAAGAATTTAAAGCAATAACAAATGTAAGTAAGGAAAATTTATTAACACACAAAAAAAGAACACAAAGGTTTTGTTATCCAAGTTTTGGAAAGTACACTTGATCAACCCTAATAGCTTGGAATTTTATAAGAAAGAGATTTTTATACACATATTTTAAAAATTGGATATGCATGCTTGAAACATGTTAAAGATGCAAATGACCTATGGATCCAAACCTTTTTAAGAGAATAACATTAAATTCTCAAGTGAACATGCGGTGGGATATTTACCCGAGTCAAACAAGCCATTCCCACTTACAAAATGCTGACCTGATGATCATAAATGATTTTTAAAGTGATTTATCATGTGTAACGAGCTATATTTTTGTAAGGAATGACTTATGGATCCAGAGTAAACACCCAGTTAAAAATCCCCTGCCTCCCCCTTTTCCAGACGATTGCAAAGGCTGATATATAAAAACATAAAAGAGTTTAAAACACCTAAAAATTACAGACACTTTTTGGAATTATCTCTCTCTACTTTTGTGCATTGTGCATTTCCATTTTATACTTTTTTCTTAAATAAAAACTTGAGTTTTCACTTTGCCTTTATCTCGTCAACAAAAAAAGAGATAAAAGGCAAATAGATCGCAATAAAATGAAAAGTTTAGAGTTTATGTATGTAAAGAATTTAAAGAAATAAGAAATCTAAGAAAGAAAATTTATTCACGCACCACAAATGAACACAAAAGTTTAGTTATCCAAGTTTGAGAAATTCCACTAGTCCAACCCTAATAGCTCGGAGTTTTATAAGAAAGAGATTTTTCTACACATGTTTTAAAAAATGGATATGCATGTTTGAAACATGTTAATGATTCCAATGACCTATGGATCCCAACCTTTTAAAAAGAGTGACATTAAATTCTCAAGTGAACGTGCGGTGGGATATTTACCCGAGTCAAACAAGCCATTATTGTGCCTATTTACAAAAAGCTGACCTACCGATTGTAGATGGTCGTAAAGTGATTTATCATATGTAACGGGCTATATATTTTTAAGGAATGACTTATGGATTGGGAGTCAACACTCAGTAAATAGTCCCCCGCCTCCCCCTTTTCCCGACGATTGAAAAAACTAATATATCAAAACTAAAAAGAATTTAAAAACCCTAAAAATTACAGAAACTTTTTGGAATTTTCTCTCTCTATATTTGCGCATTGTGCATTTTCATTTTAGATGTATACCTTTTCCTTAAATCAAAACTTGAGTTCTCACTTTCCCTTCATCTCATAAACCAAAAAAGTGATAGAAGGCAAAATGGTCCCAACGAAATTAAAATTTTAGAATTTATGTATGGAATGAATTTAAAGCAATAAAAAATATAAGTAAAAAAAATTTATTCACACACCACAATTGAACACAAAAGTTTTGTTATCCAAGTTTTGGAAATTCCACTAGTTCAACCCTAATAGCTTGAAATTTTATAAGAAATAGATTTTTCTACACATGTTTTAAAAAATGGATATGCATGCTTGAAACATGTTAAATATGCAAATGACCTATGGATCCAAACCTTTTAAAGAGAATAACATTAAATTCTTTGGTGAACGTGCGGTGGGATATTTACCTGAGTCAAACAAGCCATTATTTTGCCCACTTACAAAAAGCTGACCATACGATCGTAGATGATTGTAGAGTGATTTATCATACATAACGGGCTATATTTTTGTATGGAGTGACTTATGGATTGAGAGTCAACACTCAAGTGAAAATCCTTCGCCTCCCCCTTTTCCCGACGATTGGAAAACCTGATATATAAAAACTAAAAATAGTTTTCAATCCCTAAAAATTACAAACACTTTTTTGAATTATCTCTCTCTACATTTGTGCATTTTGAATTTAGATGTAAACTTTTTTCTTATATAAAAACTTGACTTTTCACTTTCCCTCATCTCGTAAACAAAAAAAGAGGTAAAAGGCAAATGGATCACAACAAAATGAAAATTTTAGAGTTTATGTGTGGAAAGAATTTAAAGCAATAAAAAATGTAAGTAAAGAAATTTTTTTCACACACCATAAATGAACACAAAATTTTTGTTATCCAAGTTTTAGAAACTCCACTAGTTCAACCCAAATAGCTCAGAATTTTATAAGAAAGAGATTTTTCTACACATGTTTTAAAAAATTGATATGCAAGATTGAAACATGTTAAAGATGCAAATGACCTTTGGATCCAATACTTTTAAAGAGAATAACATTAAATTTCCAAGGGAACGTGTGATGGGATATTTACCCTAGTCTTACAAACCATTATTTTGCCCACGTAAAAAGCTGCCAAACGATCATAGAAGATTGTAAAGTGATTTATCATGCGTAATGAGCTATACTTTTTGTAGGGAATGAGTTATGGATTAGGAGTGAACACTCATTTAAAAATCCCCTGCCACCCCCCTTTTCTTGATGATTGCACAACCTGATATATAAAAACTAAAAAGAGTTGACAATCCCTAAAACTTACAGCCACTTTTAGGAATTATCCCTCTCTACATTTGTGCAATGTGAATTTCCATTTTAGATGTGTACTTTTTTCTTCAATCAAAACATGAGTTTTCACTTTCCCTTCATCTCGTAAACAAAAAAAATAAAATAAAAGGCAAATAGATCGCTACAAAATGAAAATTTTAGAGTTTATGTATGAAAAAAATTTAAAGCAATAACAAATGTAAGTAAAGAAAATTTATTAACACACCACAAATGAACACAAAAGTTTTGTTATCCAACTTTGGTAAATTCCACTAGTTCAACCCTAATAGCTCCGAATTTTATAAGAAAGAGATTTTACTACACAAGTTTTAAAAAATTGATATGCCTGCTTGATACATGTAAAACATGCAAATGACCTATGGTTCCAAACCTTTTAAAGACAATATCATTAAATTCCCAAGTGAACATGCGGTGGGATATTTACCCGAATCAAACAAACCATTATTTTGCCCATTTACAGAAAGATGACCTAACGATCATAGATGATTGTAAAGTGATTTATCATGCGTAATGGGCTATATTATTGTAAGGAGTGACTTATGGTTTGGGAGTCAACACTCAGTTAAAAATCCTCCGCCTCCCCTTTTTCGTAACGATTGCAAAACCTGATATATAAAAACTAAAAAGAGTTTTCAATCCCTAAAAATTATAGAAAGTTTTTGGAATTATCTCTGTCTACATTTGTGCATTGTCCATTTCTATTTTAGATGTATACTTTTTTCTTAATTCAAAACCTGAGTTTTCACTTTTCCTTCATCTCGTAAAAAAAAAAAGAAATAAAAGGAAAATAGATCACAACAAAATGAAATTTTAGAGTTTATGTGTGGAAAGAATTTAAAGAAATAACATATGAAAGTAAAGAAAATTTATTCACACACCACATATGAACACAAAAGTTTTGTTATCCAAGTTTGGGAAATTCGACTAGTTCAACCCCAAGAGCTTGGAATTTTATAAGAAAGAGATTTTTCTTCACATGTTTTAAAAAATGGATATGAATGCTCGAAACATCTTAAAAATGCAAATGACCTATGGATCCAAACCTATTAAAGAGAATAAAAATAAACTCTCAAGTGAATGTGCAGTGGGATATTTACCCGAGTCAAACAAGCCATTATTTTGCCCATTTACAAAAGTTGACCTAACGATCATAGATAATTGTAAAGTGATTTATCATGCGTAACGGGCTATATTTTTGTAAGGAATGACTTCTGGATTGCGAGTCAACAATTAGTTAAATATCCCCGCCTCCTCCTTTTCCTGATAATTGCACAACCTGATATATAAAAACTAAAAAAAGTTTACAATCACTAAAAATTACAGAAACTTTTTGGAATTATCTCTCCCTACATTTGTGCATTCTGCATTTCCATTTTAGATTTGTACTTTTTCCTTAAATCAAAACTTTAATTTTCACTTTCCCTTCATCTCGTAAACAAAAAAATAGATAAAAGGAAAATAAAATCACAACAAATTGAAAATTTTAGAGTTTGAGTATGGAAAGAATTTAAAAGAAATAAAAAATGTAAGTAAAGAAATTGTATTCACACACCACAAATGAACACAAAAGTTTTGTTAACCATGTTTGGGAAGTTCCACTAGTTCAACCCTTATTGCTTGGAATTTTATAAGAAAGATATTTTTCTTGACATGTTCTAAAAAATGGATATGCATGCTTGACACAAGTTAAAGATGCAAATGACTTTGGAGCCAAACCTTTTAAAGAGAATAACATTGAATTCCCAAGTGAATGTGCGGTGGGATATTTACCCGAGTCAAAAAAGAAATTATTTTGCCCATTTACAAAAAGCTGACCTAACCATCATAGATTATTGTAAAGTGATTTATCATGCATAACGAGCTATATTTTTGTATGGAATGACTTTTGGATTAGGAGTCCACACTCAATTAAAAATCCCCTGCCTCCCCCTTTTCCTTACAAATGCACAACCTGATATATAAAAACTAAAAAGTGTTTACAATACCTAAAAATTATAGACACTTTTTCAAATTATCACTCTCTACATTTGTGCAATGTGCATTTCCATTTTGGATGTCTACTTTTTCTTCAATCAAAACTTGAGTTTTCACTTTCCCTTCATCTCGTAAAAAAAAGAGATAAAAGGCAAATAGATCGCAACAAAGAGACAATTTTAGAGTTTATGTATGGAAACATATAAAGCAATAACAAATATAAGTAAAGAAAATTTTTTCTCACACCACAAATGAACACAAAAGTTTTGTTATCCAAGTTTGGAAAATTCCACAAGTTCAAACCTAATAGCTCCGAATTTTTTAAGAAAGAGATTTTTCTACACATGTTTTAAAAAATGGATATGCATGCTTGAAACATGTTAAAGATGCAAATGACCTATGGATCCAAACCTTTTAAACAGAATAACATTAAATTCTCAAGTGAACGTGCGGTGAGATATTTATCCGAGTCAAACAAACCATTATTTTGTCCATTTACAAAAAGCTGACCTAACGATCATAGATAATTGGAAAGTGATTTCTCTTGTGCAATGGGCTATATTTTTGTAAGGAATGACTTATGGATTGGGAGTCAACACTCAGTTAAAAATCCCCTGCCTCCCCCTTTTCCCGATGATTGCAGAACCTGATATATAGAAACTAAAAAGAGTTTACTATCCCTAAAAATTACAAACACTTTTGAGAATTATCTCTCTCTACATTTGTGCATTGTGCATTTCCATTTAGATGTTTACTTTTTTCTTAAATCAAAACCTGAGTTTTCACTTTTCCTTGATCTCATAAACAAACTAAGAGATAAAAGGCAAGTAGATCACAACAAAATGAAAATTTTAGAGTTAATGTATCGAAAGAATTTAAAGGAATAAACAAATGTAAGTAAAGAAAATTTATTCACACACCACAAATGAACATAATAGTTTTGTTATCCAGGTTTGGGAAATTCCACTAGTTCATCCATAATAGATCGGAATTTTATAAGAAAGTGATTTTTCTACACAAGTTTTAAAAAATGGATATGCATGCTTGAAACATGTTAAAGATGCAAATGACCTACAGATTCAAACCTTTTAAAGAGAATATCATTAAATTTTCAAGTGAACGTGCTGTGGGATATTTACTCGAGTCAAATAAGCCATTATTTTGCCCATTCACAAAAAGCTGACCTAACCATCATAGACGATTGTAAAGTAATTTATCATGTGTAAAGGGCTATATTTTTATAACTAATGACTTATAGATTGGGAGCCAACACTCAGATAAAAATCCCCCACCTCCCCCTTTTCCCGACAATTGCAGACCCTAATGTTTAAAAACTAAAAAGATTTTACATGCCCTAAAAATTACAGACACTTTTTGGAATGATTTCTGTCTACATTTGGGCATTGTGCATTTCCATTTGAGATTTATGCCTTTTTTTAAATGAAAACTAGAGTTTTCACTTTCCCTTCATCTGGTAAACAAAAAAAGAGATATACGGCAAATAGATCACAACAAAAATAAGATTTTAGAGTTTTTGTATGGAAAGAATTTATTGCAATAACAAATGTAAAAAAAAATTTATTCACACGTGACAAATGAACACAAAAGTTTTGTTTTCCAAGTTTGGGAAATTCCACTAGTTCAACCATTATAGCTCGAAATTTTTTAAGAAAGAGATTTTTCTACACATGTTTTGAAAAATGGACATGCATGCTTGAAAAATGTTAAACATGCAAATGACCTGTGGATCCAAACCTTTCAAAGAGAATAACATTAAATTCTCAAGTGCACGTGCAGTGGGATATTTACCCAAGTCAAATAAGCCATTATTTTGTCCATTTACAAAATGCTGACCAAACAATCATTGATGATTGTAAAGTGATTTATCATGCGTAACGGGCTATATTTTTTATAAGGAAAGATGTATGGGTTGGTACTCAACACTCAGTTAAAAATCCACAACCTCCCCCTTTTCCCAACGATTGCATAACCTGATATATAAAAACTAAAAAAAGTTTACAATACCTAATAATTACACACACTTTTTGGAATTATCTCTCTCTACATTTGTGCATTGTGCATTTCCATTTTAGATGTATACTTTTTTATTAAAAAAAAACTTGAGTTTTCACTTTCCCTTCATCTCGTAAACAAAATACGAGATAAAAGGTAAATAGATCACTACAAAATGAAAATTTTAGAGTTTCTCTATGGAATGAATTTAAAGCAATAAACAAATGGAAGTAAAGAACATTTCTTCACACACCATAAAAGAACACAAAAGTTTTGTTATCCAAGTTAGGGAAATTCGACTAATTCAACCCTATTAGCTCAGAATTTTATAAGAAAGAGATTTATCTACACATATTTTAAAAAATGGATATGCATGCTTCAAAAATGTTAAAGATGCAAATGACCTATGGATCCAAACCTTTTAAAGAGAATAACATTAAATTCTCAAGTTAACGTGCGGTGTGATATTTACCCAAGCCAAACAAGCCATTATTTTGCCCAATTACAAAAAGCTGACCTAACGATCTATGATGATTATAAAGTGATGTATCATTCATAATGGACTAATTTTTTGTAAGGAATTACTTATGGATTGGGAGTCAATAATCCGTTAAAAATCCCCCGCATCCCCCTTTTCCTAACGATTGCTTAACCTGATATATAAAAACAAAAAAGAGTTTTCACTGCAGTAACATTACATACACTTTTTTTAATTATCTCTCTCTACATTTGTGCATTGTGCATTTTGCATTTCTATTTTAGATGTATACTTTTTTCTTAAATGAAAACTTGAGTTTTCACTTTCCCTTCATCTTGTAAACAGAAAAAGAGATAAAAGGCAAACAGATCACAACAAAATAAAAATTTTAGAGTTTATGTATAGAAAGAATTTAAAGCAATAAACAAATATAAGTAAAGAAAATTTATTCACACACCACAAATGAACACAAAAGTTTTGTTATCCAAGTTTGGGAAATTCCACTAGTTCAACCCTAATAGCTTGGAATTTTATAAGAAAGAGATTTTTCAACACATGTTTTAAAAAATGGACCTGCATGCTTGAAACATGTTAAGGATGCAAATGACCTAGGGATCCAAAACTTTTAAAGAGAATAACATTAAATTCTCAAGTGAACCTGCGGTGAGATATTTACCCAAGTCAAACATGCCATTATTTTGCCCATTTACAAAAAGCTGACCTATATATCATAGTTGATTGTAAATTGATTTTTCATGCGTAACGGGCTATATTTATGTAAGGAATGACTTATGGATTGGGAGTCATCACTCAGTTAAAAATCCCCCGCCTCCGCCTTTTCCCGACAATTGCAGAACCAGATATATAAAAACTAAAAAGTGTTTACAATTCCTAAAAATTACCAACACTTTTTAGAATTCTCGGTCTCTACATTTGTACATTGTGCATTTTAGATGTATACTTTTTTCTTAAATCAAAACTTGAGTTTTCACTTTCCATTCATCTCGTAAACAAAAAAAGAGATAAAAGGCAAATAGATCACAACAAAATGAAAATTTTAGAGTTTAAGTTTGGAAAGATTTTAAAGCAATAAACAAATGTAAGTAAATAAAATTTATTCACACACCACAAATGAACAAAAAAGTTTGGTTATCCAAGTTTTGGAAATTCCACTAGTTCAACCCTAATAGCTCGGAATTTTATAAGAAAGAGATTTTTTAACACATGTTTTAAAAAATTGATATGCATGTTTGAAACATGTTAAAGATGCAAATGACCTATGGATTCAAACCTTTTAAACAGAATAACATTAAATTTTCAAGTGAACGTGTGGTGGGATATTTACCCGTGTCAAACAAGCCATTATTTTGCCCATTTACAAAAAGCTGACCTAACGATCATAGATAATTGTAAAGTAATTTGTCATATGCAACGGGCTACATTTTTGTAAGGAATGTCTTATGAATTGGGAGTCAACACTCAGTTAAAAATCCCCCGCCTCCCCCTTTTCCCGACGATTGCAGAACCCGATATTTAGAAACTAAAAAGAGTTTACAATCCCTAAAAATTACAGATACTTTATAGAATTATCTCTCTCTACATTTGTGAATTGTGCATTTCCATTTTAGATGTATACTTTTTTCTTAAATATAAACCTGAATTTTCATTTTCCCTTCATCTCATAAACAAAAAAAAGAGATAAAAGGCAAGTAGATCACAACAAAATGAAAATTTTAGAATTAATGTATCGAAAGAATTTAAAGCAATAAACAAATGTAAGTAAAGAAAATTTATTCACACACCACAAATGAACACAATAGTTTTGTTATCCAAGTTTGGGAAATTCCACTAGTTCAACCGTAATAGCTCGGAATTTGATTAGAAAGTGATTTTTCTACACATGTTTTAAAAAATGGATATGCATGTTTGAAACATGTTAAAGATGCAAGTGACCTGTGGATCCAAACCTTTTAAAGAGAATATCATTAAATTCTCAAGTGAAAGTGTGGTGGGATATTTACCTGAGTCAAACAAGCCATTATTTTGCCCATTTTCAAAATACTGACCTAACAATCATGGATGATTGTAAAGTGATTTATCATTCGTAACGGCCTATATTTTTGTAAGGAATGACTTATGGTTTGGAAGTCAATACTCAGTTAGAAATCCCCCGTCTCCCCAATCCCATGCCACCTTTTTTTCCCAATGATTGCAGAACTTGATATATAAAAACTAAAATGAGTTTACAATCCCTCAAAATTACAAAAACTTTTTGGAATTATCTCTCTCTACATTTGTGCATTGTGCATTTCCAATTTAGTTGTATAATTTTTTCTTAAATCAAAACTTTAGTTTTCACTTTCCCTTCAACACGTAAACAAAAAAAAGGAGATAAAAGGTAAATAGATCACAACAAAATGAAAGTTTTAGAGTTTATGTATGGAAATAATTTAAGGCAATAAATGAATGTAAGTAAATAAAATTTATTCACACACCACAAATGAACACACAAGTTTTGTTATCCAAGTTTGGGAAATTCCACTAGTTCAACACTAATAGCTCAGAATTTTATCAGAAAGAGATTTTTTAACACATGTTTTGAAAAATGGATATGCATGCTTCAAACAACTTAAAGATGCAAATGACCTATGGATCCAGAACTTTTAAAGAGAATAACATTAAATTCTTAAGTGAACGTGCGATGGGATATTTACCCAAGTCAAACAAGCCATTATTTTACCCATTTACAAAAAGATAACCTAACGATCATAGATGATTTAAAGAGATTTATCCTATGCAACGGGTTATATTTTTGTAAGGAATGACTTATGGATTGGGATTCAACACTCAGTTAATAATCCCCCGCCTCCCCCTTTTCCCGACGATTGCAGAACTTGATGTATAAAAACTAAGAAGAGTTTACAATTCCTAAAAATTACATACACTTTTTGGAATTATCTCTCTCAACATTTGTGCATTGTGCATTTCCATTTTAAATCTATACTTTTTTCTTAAGTCAAAACTTGAGTTTTCACTTTCCCTCCATCTCATAAACAAGAAAAGAGAAAGAAGGCAAATAGATCACAACAAAATGAAAATTTTAGAGTTTATGGATGGAGAGAATTTAAAGCAGTAAACAACTATTTTAGTAAAGAAAATTTTTTCACACACCACAAATGAACACAAAAGTTTTGTTATCCAAGTATGGAAAATTGCACTAGTTCAACCCTAATAGCTCGGAATTTTATAAAAAAGAGATTTTTCTACACATGTTTTAAAAAATGGATATGCATGCTTGAAACATGTTAAAGATACAAATGACCTATGGATCCAAACCTTTCAAGAGAATAACATTAAATTCTCAAATGAACATGCGGTGGGATATTTACCCGACTCAAACAAACAATTATTTTGCCCATTTACAAAAAGCTGAACTAACGATCATAGATGATTGTAAAGTGATTTATCATGTGTAACGGGATATATTTTTGTAAGAAATGAGTTATGGATTGGGAGTCAACACTGAGTTAAAAATCCCCCACCTCCCCCTTTTCCCAACGATTGCAGAACCTGATATTTAAAAACTAAAAAGAGTTTACAATCCCTAAAAATTACAGACACGTTTTGAAATTATCTCTCTCTAGCTTTGTGCATTGTGCATTTCCATTTTCGATGTATACTTTTGTCTCAAATCAGAACTTGAGTTTTCCTTTCATCTCGTCAACACAAAAAAGAGATAGAAGGAAAATAGATCACAAAAAAAGGAAAATTTTAGACATTTGTGCATTGTGCATTTCCATTTTATATGTATACTTTTTTTCTTAAATAATAACTTGAGTTTGCACTAAGCCTTCATCTCGTAAACAAAAGAAAGAGAAAAAAGGCAAAAAGATCACAAAAAAATGAAGATTTTAGATTTTATGTGTGGAAAGCATTTAAAAAAATAAAAAAAGTAAGTAAAGAAAATTTATTCATACACCACAAATGAACAGGAAAGTTTTGTTATCCAAGTATGGGAAATTCCACTAGTTCAACCCTAATAGCTCGAAATTTTATAAGAAAGAGATTTTTCAACACATGTTTTAAAAAATGGATATGCATGCTTGAAATTTTTTTAAGATGCAAATGACCTATGGATCCAAACCTTTTAAAGAGAATAACATTAAATTCTCTAGTAAACGTCCGGTGGCATATTTACCTGAGTCAAACAAGCCATTATTTTTCCCTTTAACAAAAAACTGACCTAACAATCATAGATGGTTGTGAAGTCATTTATCATGCTTAACGGGCTATATTTTCTTAAGGAATGACTTAGGGATTTAGAGTCAACACTCAGTTAAACATCCTATGTCTCCCCCTTTTCCCGATGAATGCAGAACCTGATAAATAATAACTAATAAGAGTTTACAATCCCTAAAAATTATAGACACTTTTTGGAATTATCTCTCTCTAAATTTGTGCATTGTGCATTTCCATCTTAGATGTATACTTTTTTCTTAAGTCAAAACTTGAGTTTTCATTTTCCCTTCATCATGTAAACAAACAAAGAGATAAAAGGCAAATAGATCACAAAAAAATGAAAATTTTAGAGTTTAAGTATGGAAATAATTTAAATCCATAACAAATGTAAGTAAAGAAAATTTATTCACTCAATACAAATGAACAAAAAAGTTTTTTTATCCAAGTTTGGGAGATTCCACTAGTTCAACCCTAATAGCTCGGAATTTTATAAGAAAGAGATTTTTCCACACATGTTTTAAAAAATGGATATGCTTGCTTGAAACATGTTAAAGATGCAAATGACCAATGGATCCAAACCTTTTAAAGAGTGTAACATTAAATTTCCATGTGAACATGCAGTGGGATATTTACCGGAGTCAAACAAGCCATTATTTTGCCTATTTATAGAAAGGTGACCTAACGATCATAGATGATTGGAAAGTAATTTATCTTTTATAACGGGCTTTATTTTTTTAAGGAATGACTTATGGATTGGACTTCAAAACTCAGTTAAAAATCCCCCACCTCCCCCTTTTCCTGAAGATTACAGAACCTGTTATATAAAAACTACATAGAGTTTACAATCCCTAAAAATTACAGAAACTTTTTTGAATTATCTGTCTCTACATTTGTACATTGTGCATTTCCATTTTAGATGTATAATTTTTTCTAAAATCGAAACATGAGTTTTCACTTTCCCTTCATTTCGTAAACAAAAAAGAGATAAAAGGAAAATAGATCACAAAATACTAAAAATTTTAGAGTTTATGTATCGAAAGAATTTAAAGCAATAAAAATGTTAGTAAATAAAATTTATTCACACACCAAAAAACAACACAAAGGTTTTCTTAACCAAGTTTTGGAAATTACACTTGTTCAACCCTAATAGCTTGGAATTTTATAAGAAAGAGATTTTTCTACACATGTTTTAAAAATTGGATATGCATGCTTGAAACATGTTAAAGATGCAAATGACCTATGGATCCAAACCTTTTGAAGAGAATAACATTAAATTCTCAAGCGAACATGCAGTGGGATATTTTTTCGATTCAAATAAGCCATTATTTTGCCCACTTATGTTGACCTAACTATCATAGATGATTGTAAAGTGATTTATCATGTGTAACGGGCTATATTTTTGTAAGGAATGACTTATGGATCCAGAGTCAACACTTAGTTAAAAATCCCCCGCCTCCCCTTTTTCCAGACGATTGCAAAGGCTAATATATAAAAACTGAAAAGAGTTTAAAATACCTAAAAATTACAGACACTTTTTGGAATTATCTCTCTCTACTTTTGTGCATTGTGCATTTCCATTTTAGATGTATACTGTTTTCTTAAATAAAAACTAGAGTTTTCACTTTCCCTTTATCTCGTAAACAAAAAAAGAGATAAAAGGCAAATAGATCGCAATAAAATGAAAATTTTAGAGTTTATGTATGTAAAGAATTTAAAGAAATAAGAAATGTAAGAAAGAAAATTTATTCATGCACCACAAATGAACACAAGAGTTTTGTTATCCAAGTTTGAGAAATTCCACTAGTTCAACCCTAATAGCTCGATGTTTTATCAGAAAGAGATTTTTCTACACATGTTTTAAAAAAAGGATATGCATGTTTGAAACATGTTAAAGATTTCAATGACCTATGGATTCCAACCTTCTAAAAAGAGTGACATTAAATTCTCAATTGAACGTGCGGTGGGATATTTACCCGAGTCAAACAAACCATTATTGTGCCTATTTAAAAAAAGCTAACCTAACGATCATAGATGATTGTAAAGTGATTTATCATACGTAATGGGCAATATATTTTTAAGGGATGACTTATGGATTGGGAGTCAACACTCAGTTAAAAATCCCCCGCCTCCCCCTTTTCCCGACGATTGAAAAAACTGATTTATAAAAACTAAAAAGAGTTTAAATCCCTAAAATTTATAGACACTTTTTGGAATTTTCTCTCTCTACATTTGCGCATTGTGCATTTCCATTTTAGATCCATACCTTTTCCTTAAATCAAAACTTGAGTTTTCACTTTCCCTTCATCTCGTAAACCAAAAAAGTGATAAAAGGCAAAATGGTCCTAACAAAATTAAAATTTTAGAGTTTATGTATGGAATGAATTTAAAGCAATAAAAAATTTAAGTAAAGAAATTATTTTCACACACCACAATTGAACACAAATTTTTTGTTATCCAAGTTTTGGAAATTCCACTAGTTCAACCCTAATAGCTTGGAATTTTATAAGAAATAGATTTTTCTACACATGTTTTAAAAAATGGATATGCATGCTTGAAACATGTTAAAGATGCAAATAACCTATGGATCCAAACCTTTTAAAGAGAATAACATTAAATTATCAAGTGAATGTGTGGTGGGATATTTACCCGAGTCAAACAAGCCATTATTTTGCCCTCTTACAAAAAGCTAACCATACAATCGTAGATGATTGTAGAGTGATTTATCATACATAATGGGCTATATTTTTGTAAGGAGTGACTTATGGATTGAGAGTCAACACTAGTGTAAAAATCCTCCGCCTCCCCTTTTCCCGTCGTTTGGAAATCCTGATATATAAAAACTGAAAATAGTTTTCAATCCCTAAAAATTACAGACACTTTTTGGAATTATCTCTCTCTACATTTGTGCATTTTGCATTTCCATTTTAGATGTAAACCTTTTTCTTATATCAAAACTAGAGTTTTCACTTTCCCTTCATCTCGTAAACAAAAAAAGTGGTAAAAGGCAAATGGATCACAACAAAATGAAAATTTTAGAGTTTATGTGTGGCAAGAATTTAAAGCAATAAAAAATGTAGGTAAAGAAATTTTTTTCACACACCACAAATGAACACAATATTTCTGTTATTCAAGTTTCGGACATTCCACTAGTTCAACCCAAATAGCTCGGAATTTTATAAGAAAGAGATTTTTCTACACATGTTTTAAATAATGGATATGCAAGCTTGAACCATGTTAAAGATGCAAACGACCTATGGATCCAATCCTTTTAAAGAGAATTACATTAAATTTCCAAGTGAACGTGCGGTGGGATATTTACCCGAGTGTTACAAAGCATTATTTTGACCACTTACGAAAAGCTGACCAAACAATCATACATGATTGTAAAGTGATTTATCATACGTAACGAGCTATATTTTTTTGTAGGGAAAGACTAATGGATTAGGAGTGAACACTCAGTTAAAAATCCCCCGCCTTCCCCTTTTCCTGAAGATTGCACAGCGTGATATATAAAAACTAAAAAGAGTTGACATTCCCTAAAACTTACAGCCACTTTTAGGAATTATCCCTCTCTACATTTGTGCAATGTGCATTTCCATTTTAGATGTGTACTTTTTTCTTCAATAAAAACTTGAGTTTTCACTTTCCCTTCATCTCATAAACAAAAACAAAAAGATAAAAGGCAAAAAGATCGCTAAAAAATGAAAATTCTAGAGTTTATGTATGGAAAAAATTTAAAGCAATAACAAATGTAAGTAAAGAAAAGTTATTCACACACCACGAATGAACACAAAAGTTTTTTTATCCAACTTTGGTAAATTCCACTAGTTCAACCCTAATATCCGAATTTTATAAGAAAGAGATTTCACTACACATGTTTTAAAAAATTGACTTGCCTACTTACAACATGTAAAAGATACAAATGACCTATGAATCCAAGCCTTTTAATGAGAATATCATTAAATTCCCAAGTGAACATGTTGTGGGATATTTACCTGAATCAAACAAACCATTATTTTGCCCATTTACCAAAAGATGACCTAACGATCATAGATGATTGTAAAGTGATTTATCATACGTAACGGGCTATATTGTTGTAAGGAGTGACTGATGGTTTGGGAGTCAACACTTAGTTAAAAATCCTCCTCCTCCCCCTTTTCCCTACGATTGCAAAAACTAAAAAGAGTTTTCAATCCCTAAAAATTACAAAAAGTTTTTGGAATTATCTCTGTCTACATTTGTGCATTGTCCATTTCTATTTTAGATGTATACTTTTTTCTTAATTCAAAACATGAGTTTCCACTTTTCCTTCATCTCGTAAAAAAAAAATAGATAAAAGGAAAATAGATCACAACAAAATGAAATTTTAGAGTTTATGTCTGGAAAGAATTTAAAGAAATAACAAATGTAAGTAAAGAAAATTTATTCACACACCACATATGAACACAAAAGTTTTGTTATCCAAGTCTGGGAAATTCCACTAGTTCAACCCTAAGAGCTTGAAATTTTATAAGAAAGAGATTTTTCTTCACATGCTTTAAAAAATGGATATGCATTCTTGAAACATTTTAAAAATGAAAATCACCTATGGATCCAAACCTTTTAAAGAGAATAACATTAAACTCTCAAGTGAATGTGCGGTGGGATATTTACCCGAGTCAAACAAGCCATTATTTTGCCTGCTTACTAAAAGTTGTCCTAACGATCATAGATGATTGTAAAGTGATTTATCATGCGTAACGAGCTATATTTTTGTAAGGAATGACTTTTGGATTAGGAGTCCACTCTTAGTTAAAAATCCCCCGCCTCCCCCTTTTCCTTACAATTGCACAACCTGTTATATAAAAACTAAAAAGAGTTTACAACACTTAAAAATTACAGACACTTTTTCGAATTATCTCTCTCTACATTTTTGCAATGTGCATTTCCATTTTAGATGTCTACTTTTTCTTCAATCAAAACATGAGTTTTCAATTTCCCTTCATCTCGTAAAAAAAAAAGAGATAAAAGGCAAATAGATCGCAACAAAATGAAAATTTAGAGTTTATGTGTGGAAAGAATTTAAAGAAATAACAAATGTAAGTAAAGAAAATTTATTCACACACCACATATGAACACAAAAGTTTTGTTATCCAAGTCTGGGAAATTCCACTAGTTCAACCCTAAGAGCTTGGAATTTTATAAGAAAGAGATTTTTCTTCACATGCTTTAAAAAATGGATATGCATTCTTAAAACATTTTAAAAATAAAATGACCTATGGATCCAAACCTTTTAAAGAGAATAACATTAAATTCTCAAGTGAATGTGTGGTGGGATATTTACTCGAGTCAAACAAGCCATTATTTTGTCCATTTACAAAATGCAGACCAAACGATCATAGATGATTGTAAAGTGATTTATGATGTGTAACGGGCTATATTTTTATAAGGAAAGGCGTATGGTTTGGTAGTCAACACTCAGTTAAAAATCCCCCCCCCCCTTTTCCCGACGATTGTAGAACCTGATATATAAAAACTAAAAAGAGTTTACAATCCCTAAAAATTACAGACCATTTTTAGAATTATCGATCTCTACTTTTGTACATTGTGCATTTTAGATAAATACTTTTTCTTAAATCAAAACTTGAGTTTTCACATTCCATTCATCTCGTAAACAAAAAAAGAGATAAAAAGCAAATAGATCACAACAAAATGAAAATTTCAGAGTTTAAGTTTGGAAAGAATTTAAAGCTTTAAACAAATGTAAGCAAAGAAAATTTATTCACACACCACAAATGAACACAAAAGTTTTGTTATCCAAGTTTTGAAAATTCCTCTAGTTCAACCCTAATAGCTCGCAATTTTATAAGAAAGATATTTTTCCACACATGTTTTAAAAAATTGATATGCATGCTTGAAACATGTTAAAGATGCAAATGACCTATGGATTCAAACCTTTTAAACAGAATAACATTAAATTTTCAAGTGAATGTGTGGTGGGATATTTTCCCAAGTCAAACAAGCCATTATTTTTCCCTTTTACAAAAAGTTGAAGCAACGATCATAGATGATTGTAAAGTGATTTATCATATGCAATGGGCTACATTTTTGTAAGGAATGTCTTATGGATTGGGAGTCAACACTCAGTTAAAAATGCCCCGCCTCCCCCTTTGCCCGACGATTGCAGAACCTGATATATAGAAACTAAATAGAGTTTACAATCCCTAAAAATTATAGACACTTTATACAATTATCTATATCTACATTTGAGCATTGTGCATTTCCATTTTAGATGTATACTTTTTTCTGAATTCAAAACCTGAGTTTTCACTTTCCCTACATCTCATAAACAAAAAAAGTGATAAAAGGCAAGTAGATCACAACAAAATGAAAATTTTAGAGTTAATGTATCGAAAGAATTTAAAGCAATAAACAAATGTAAGTAAATAAAATTTATTCACTCACCACAAATGACCACAATAGTTTTGTTATCCAAGTTTGGGAAATTCCAGTTGTTCAACCCTAATAGCTCGGAATTTTATAAGAAAGTGATTTTTTACACATGTTTTAAAAAATGGATATGCATGTTTGAAACATGTTAAAGATGAAAATGACCTATGGATCCAAACCTTTTAAAGAGAATATCATTAAATTCTCAAGTGAAAGTATGGTGGGATATTTACTCGAGTCAAACAAGCCATTATTTTGCCCATTTACAAAATGTTGACCTAACGATCATGGATGATTGTAAAGTGATTTATCATTCGTAATGGGATATATTTTTTTAAGGAATGACTTATGGTTTGGGAGTCAACTCTCTGTTAGAAATCCCCCGTCTCCCCAATCCCCTGCCTCCCCCTTTTCCCAACGATTGCAGAACCTGATATATAAAAACTAAAACGAGTTTACAATCCCTAAAAATTACAGACACTTTTTGGAATTATCTCTCTCTACATTTGTGCATTGTGCATTTCCAATTTAGATGTATAATTTTTTCTTAAATCAAAACTTTAGTTTTCACTTTCCCTTCATCTCGTAAACAAAAAAAAAAGAGATAAAAGGCAAATAGATCAAAACAAAATGAAGGTTTTAGATTTTATGTATGGTAATAATTTAAGGCAGTAAATGAATGTAAATAAATAAAATTTATTCACACACCACAAATGAACACAAAAGTTTTGTTATCCAAGTTTGGGAAATTCCACTAGTACAACCCTAATAGCTCGGAATTTTATAAGAAAGAGATTTTTCTACACATGTTTTGAAAAATGGATATGCATACTTCAACCATCTTAAAGATGCAAATGACCTATGTATCCAGAACTTTTAAAGAGAATAACATTAAATTCTCAAGTGAACGTGCAGTGGGATATTTACCCAAGTCAAACAAGCCATTATTTTGCCCATTTACAAAAAGATAACCAAATGATCATAGATGATTTTAAAGTGATTTATCATGTGTAACGGGATATATTTTTGTAAGGAAAGAGTTATGGATTGGGAGTCAACACTCAGTTAAAAATCCCCCGCCTCCCCCTTTTCCTGACGATTGCAGAACCTGATATATACAAACTAAGAAGGGTTTACAATTCCTTAAAAGTACATACACTTTTTAGAATTATCTCTCTCAAATTTTGTGCATTGTGCATTTCCATTTTAGATATTTACTTTTTTCTTAAATCAAAACTTGAGTTTTCACTTTCCCTTCATCTCATAAACAAAAAAAGAGAAAAAAAGGCAAATAGCACAACAAAATGAAAATTTTGAGTTTATGTATGGAAAGAATTTAAAGCGGTAAACAAAAATTTTAGTAAAGAAATTTTTTTCACACACCACAAATGAACACAAAAGTATTGTTATCCAAGTTTGGAAATTCCTCTGCTTCAACCCTAATAGCTCGGAGTTTTATAAGAAAGAGATTTTCCTACACATGTTTTAAAAAATGGATATGCACGCTTGACACATCTTGAAGATGCAAATGACCTACGGATACAAACTTTTAAAGAGAATAACATTAAATTCTCAAGTGAACATGCGGTGGGATATTTACCCGAGTCAAACAAGCAATTATTTTGCCCATTTACAAAAAGCTGAACTAACAATCATAGATGATTGTAAAGTGATTTATCATGCGTAACGGGATATATTTTGGTAAGAAATGACTTATGGATTGGGAGTCAACATTGAGTTAAAAATCCCCCACTGCCCTCTTTTCCCAACGATTGTAGAACCTGATATAAAAAACTAAAAAGAGTTTACAATCCCTAAAAATTACAGACACGTTTTGAAATTATCTCCCTCTAACTTTGTGCATTGTGCATTTCCATTTTAGATGTATAATTTTGTTTCAAAACAAAACTTGAGTTTTCCCTTCATCTCGTCAACACAAAAAAGAGATAAAAGGAAAATAGATCACAAAAAAATGAAAATTTTAGAGTTTATGTATGGAAATAATTTAAAGCAATAAATAAATGTAAGTAAATAAGATTTATTCACACACCACAAATGAACACAAAATTTTTGTTATCGAAGTTTGGAAAATTCCACTAGTTCAACCCTAATAGCTTTTTGGAGAATTCCACTAGTTTAACCCTAATAGCTCGGAGTTTTATAAGAAAGAAATTTTCCTACACATGTTTTAAAAAATGGATATGCACGCTTGACACATCTTGAAGATGCAAATGACCTATGGATCCAAACTTTTAAAGAGAATAACATTAAATTCTCAAGTGAACATGCGGTGGGATATTTACCCGAGTCAAACAAGCAAATATTTTGCCCATTTACAAAAAGCTGACCTAACGATCATAGATGATTGTAAAGTGATTTATCATGCGTAACGGGCCATATTTTTTTAAGAAATGACTTATGGATTGGGAGTCAACATTGAGTTAAAAATCCCCCACCTCCCTCTTTTCCCAACGATTGTAGAACCTGATATAAAAAACTAAAAAGAGTTTACAATCCCTAAAAATTACAGACACGTTTTGAAATTATCTCTCTCTAACTTTGTGCATTGTGCATTTCCATTTTAGATGTATAATTTTGTCTCAAAACAAAACTTGAGTTTTCCCTTCATCTCGTCAACACAAAAAAGAGATAAAAGGAAAATAGATCACAAAAAAATGAAAAATTTAGAGTTTATGTATGGAAATAATTAAAAGAAATAAATAAATGTAAGTAAATAAAATTTATTCACACACCACAAATGAACACAAAAGTTTTGTTATCAAATTTTGGAAAATTCCACTAGTTCAACCCTAGCTTTTGGAAAATTCCACTAGTTCAACCCTAATAGTTCAGAATTTTATAAGAAAGAGATTATCCTACACATGTTTTAAAAAATGGATATGCACACTTGACACATCTTCAAGATGCAAATGACCTATGGATCCAAACTTTTAAAGAGAATAATATTAAATTCTCAAGTGAACATGCGGTGGGATATTTACCCGAGTCAAACAAGCCAATATTTTGCCCATTTAAGAAAAGCTGACGTAACGATCATACATGATTGTAAAGTGATTTATCATGCGTAACGGGCAATAATTTTGTAAGAAATTACTTATGGTTTGGGAGTCAACACTCAGTTAAAAATCCCCTGCCTCCCCCTTTCCCCATAGATTGCAAAACTTGATATATAAAAACTAAAAAGAGTTTACAATGCCTAAAAATTAAAGACACTTTTTGGAATTATCTATCTCTAAATTTGTGCATTGAGCATTTCCATTTTAGATGTTTACTTTTTTCTTAAATCAAAACTTGAGTTCTCACTTTCCCTTTATCTCGTCAACACAAAAAAGAGATAAAAGGAAAATAGATCACAAAAAAATGAAAATTTTAGAGTTTATGTGTGGAAATAATTTAAAGCAATAAAAAAATGTAAGTAAATAAAATTTATTCACACACCACAAATGAACATAAAAGTTTTATTATCCAAGTTTGGAAAATTCCACTAGTTCAACCCTAATAGCTCGGAATTTTATTAGAAAGAGATTTTACTACAAATTTTTTAAAAAATGGAGATGCATGCTTGAGACATCTTAAATGACCTATGGATCCAAACCTTTTAAAAAGAATAAGATTAAATTTTCAAGTGAACGTGCGGTGGGATATTTACTTGAGTCAAACAAGCCATTATTTTGCCCATTTACAAAAAGTTGACCTAACAATCATACATGATTGTAAAGGGGTTAATGAAGAGTAATGGGCCATATTTTTTTAAGGAATGACTTATGGATTGGGAGACAACACTCAGTTAAAAATGCCCCACCTCCCTCTTTTCCCGACAATTGTAGAACCTGATATATAAAAACTAAAAACAATTGACAATCTCTTAAAATTACAGACACTTTTTGGAATTATCTCCCTCTTCATTTGTGCATTGTGCATTTCCATATTAGATGTATACTTTTTTTTTTAAATCAAAACTTGAGTTTTCTCTTTCCCTTCATCTCGTAAACAAAAAAAGAGATAAAAAGGCAAATAGATCACAACAAAATGAAAAATTTAGAGTTTATGTATGGAAAGAATTTAAAGCTATAACAAATGTAAGTAAAAAAAATTTATTCACACACCACAAATGAACACAAAAGTTCTGTTATCCAAGTTTGGGAAATTTCACTAGTTCAACCCAAATAGCTCGACATTTCATAAGAAATATTTTTCTACACATGTTTTAAAAAATTGATGTGCCTACTTGAAACAAGTTAAAGATGCAAATGACCTATGGATCCAAACCTTTAAAAGAGAATAACATTAAATTCTCAAATGAACGTGCGGTGGGATATTTTCCCGAGTCAATCAAGCCATTATTTTGCCAATTTACAAAAAGCTGACCAACGATCCTAGATGATTGTAAAGTCATTTATCATGCGTAATGGACTATGTTTTTGTAAGGAATGAATTATGGATTGGGAGTCAACACTCAGATCAAAATTGCCTTGTCTCCCCCTTTTCCAGACAATTGCGGAACCTGATATATAAAAACTAAAAAGAGTTTACAATCCCTAAAAACTACAGACACTTTTTGGAATTATCTCTCACTCTATTTGTGCATTGTGATTTCCATTTTAGATGTATATTTTTTTCTTAAATCAAAACTTGAGTTTTCACTTTCTCTTCATCTCGTAAAGAAAAAAAAAAGATAAATATGGCAAATAGATCACAACGAAATGAAGATTTTAGAGTTTTTGTATGGAAAAAATTTAAATCAATAAAAAACGTAAGTAATGAAAATTTATTCACACACGACAAATGAACACAAAATTTTTGTTATCCAAGTTTGGGAAATTCCACTAGTTCAACCCTTATAGGTCAGAATTTTAGAAGAAAGAGATTTTTCAACACATGTTTTAAAAAATGGATATGGAAACTTGAAACATGTTAAAGATTTAAATGACCTACGGATCCAAACCTTTTAAAGAGAATAACATTAAATTCTCAAGTGAACATGCGGTGGGATATTTACCCGAATCAAATTGGCCATTATTTTGCCAATTTACAAAAAGCTGACCTAAATATCATAGATAATTGTAAAGAGATTAATAATTCGTAACGGGCTATTTTTTTTATTGGAATGAATTATGGATTGGGAGTCAACACTTCGTTAAAAATCCCCCACCTCCCCCTTTTCCCGACTATTGTATAACCTGATATATAAAAACTAAATAGAATTTACTATCCCTAAAAATTGTCGACACTTTTTCGAATGATCTCTCTCTACATTTGTGCATTGTGCATTTCTATTTTAGACGTATACTTTTTTCTTAAATCAAAACTTGAGTTTAAACTTTCCCTTCATCTCTTAAACATAAAAAGAGATAAAAGGCAAATAGATGACAACGAAATGAAGATTGTAGAGTTGATGTAGGGAAGGAATTTAAAGCAATAAAAAATGTAAGTAAAGAAAATTTATTCACACACGATAAATCAACACAAAAGTTTTGTTATCCAAGTTTTGGAAATTCCATTTGTTCAACCCTAATTGCTCGGAATTTTATAAGAAAGAGATTTTTCTTCACATGTTTTAAAAAATGGATATGCATGCTTGAAACATGTTAAAGATGTAAATGACCTATGGATCCAAACCTTTTAAAGAGAATAACAATAAATTCTCAAGTGAACGTGCGGTGGGATATTTACCCGAGTCAAACAAGCCATTATTTTGCCCTTTTCCAAAAATTTTACCTAACGATCATAGTTGAATGTAAAGTGATTTATCATGTGTAATGGGCCATATTTTTTTAAGGAATGACTTATGGATTGGGATTCAACACTTAGTTAAAACCCCCCGCTTCCCCCTTTTCCGGACCATTACGGAACCTTATATATAAAAACTAAAAAGAGTTTCCAATCCCAAAAAATTACAGACACTTTTTGGAATTATCACTCTCTCTACATTTGTGCATTGTGCATTTCGATTTTAGTTGTATACTTTTTTCTTAAATCAAAACTTGAGTTTTCACTTTCTCTTCATCTCGTAAACAAAAAAAGATATAAAAGCCAAATACATCACAAGAAAATGAAGATTTTAGAGTTTATGTATTGAAATATTTTAAAGAAATAACAAATGTAAGTAAAGAAAGTTTATTCACACACCACAAATTAACACAAAAGTTTTGATATCCTAGTTTGGGAAATTCCACTTATTTAACCCATATAGCTCGGAATTTTATAAGAAGAGATTTTTCTACACATGTTTTAAACAATGGATATGCATGCTTGAAACATGTTAAAGATGCAAATGACATATGGGTCCAAACCTTTTAAAGACAATAATAGTAAATTATCAAGTGAACGTGTCGTGGGGTATTTAACCGAGTCAAACAAGTTGTTATTTTGCCCATTAAAAAAAAGCTGACCTAACGATCATAGATGATTGAAAAGTGACTGATCATTCGTAACGGGCTATATTTTTCTAAGGAATGACTTATGGATTGTGAGTTAACACTCAGTTTAAAATTCCCCCGCCTCCCCTTTTTCCCAACGATTGCAGAACACGATATATAAAAACTAAAAAGAGTTTACAATCCCTAAAAATTATAGACACTTTTTGGAATTATCTCTCTCGACATTTGTGTAGTGTGAATTTCCATTTTAGAAGTATACTTTTTTTGTAAATCAAAACTTGAGTTTTACTTTCCCTTCATCTCGTAAAAAAAAACAGAGATAAAAGGCAAATAGTTCACAAGAAAATTAAGTTTTTAGAGTTTATGTATGGAAACAATTTAAAGCAATGAAAAATGTATGTAAAGAAAATATATTCACACTCCACAAATGAATACCAAAGTTTTGTTGCTCAAGTTTGGGAAATTCCACTAGTTCAACTCTAATAGCTCGGTATTTTATAAGAAAGAGATTTTTCTACACATGTTTTAAAAATGGATATGCATGTTTGAAACATGTTAAAGATGCAAATGACCTATGGATCCAAATGACCTATGTAAGTAAAGAAAATTTATTCACACCACAAATGAATACAAAAGTTTTGTTATCCAAGTTTGGGAAATTCCACTAGCTCAACCTTAATAGTTTGGAATATTATAGAAAGATATTTTTCTAAAAATGTTTTAAAAACGGATGTGCATGCTTGAAACATGTTAAAGATGCAAATGACCTATGGATCGAAACCTTTTAAAGAGAATAACTTTAAATTCTCAAGTGAACGTGCTGTGGGATATATACCCTAGTCAAACAAGCCATTATTTTGCCCATTTACAAAAAGCTGACCTAATAATCAAAGTTGATTGAAATTTGATTTATCATGCGTAATTTTCTATATTTTTTTAAGGAATAACTTAAAAATCCCTCGCCTCTGCCTTTTCCCGATGATTGCAGAACCTGATATATCAAAACTAAAAAGAGTTTACAATCCCTAGAAATTGCAGACACTTTTTGGAATTATCTCTAACAACATTTGTGCATTGTGCTTTCCATTTTAGATGTAAACTTTTATCTTAAATCAAAACATAAGCTTTCACTTTCCCTTCATCTCGTAAAGAAAAAAAACATTAAAAATACAAATTGATCATAACAAAATGAAAAATTTAGAGTTTATGTATAGGAAGAATTTAAAGCAATAACAAATGTAATTAAAGAAACTTTATTCACACACCACAAATGAACACAAAATTTTTGTTATCCAATTTTGGGTAATTCCACTAGTTCAACCCTAATAGCTCAAAATTTTATAAGAAAAAGATTTATCTACACATGTTTTAAAAAATAGATATGCAAGCTTCAAACATGTTAAAGATTCAAATGACCTATGTATCCAAACCTTTTAAAGAGAATCACATTATATTCTCAAGTGAACGCGCGGTGGGATATTTACCCAAGTCAATCAAGCCATTATTTTTCCCATTTACAAAAAGCTGACCTAACATTCATAGATGGTTGTAAAGTGATTTATCATGCATACAGGCTATATTTTTTATAAGGAATGACTTGTGGATTGGGAGTCAACACTCACTTAAAAATCCCCCGCCTCCACCTTTTTCCGACGATTGTAGAACTTGATACATAAAAACTAAAAAGAGTTTACAATCCCTAAAAATTGTAGACACTTTTTGCAATTATCGTTCTCTACATTTGTGTATTGTGCTTTTACATTTTAGATGTATACTTTTTTCTTAAATTAAAACTTGAGTTTTCTCTTTCCCTTCATCTCGTAAACAAAAAAAGAGATAAAAGGCAAATAGATCACAACAAAATGAAGATTTTACGGTTTATGTATAGAAAGAATTTAAAGAAAAAAAATATAAGTAAAAAAAATTTCTTCACACACCACAAATGAACACAAAAGTTTTGTTATCCAAGTTTGGGAAATTCCACTAGTTCAACCCTAATAGCTCGGAATTTTATAAGAAAGAGATTTTTCTACACATGTTTTAAAAAATGGATATGCAAGCTTGAACATGTTAAATTTCAAATGACCTATGGATCCAAACCTTTTAAAGAGAATAACGTTAAATTCTCAAGTGAATGTGTGGTGGGATATTTACCTTAGTCAAACAAGACATTGTCTTGCCCATTTACAAAAAGCTGACCTAACGATCACAGTTGATTGTAAAGTGATTTACCATGTGTAATGGGCTATATTTTTGTATGGAATGACTTATTGATTGGGAGTCAACACTCAGCAAAAATCCCCCGCCTTAACCTTTTCCCGACGATTGCAGAACTTGATATATAAAAACCAAAAAGAGTTTACAATCCATAAAAATTACAAACACTTTTTGGAATTTTCTCTCTCTACATTTGTGCATTGTGCATTTCCAATTTAGATGTATACTTTTTTCTTAAATTAAAACTTGAGTTTTCACTTTCCCTTCACCTTGTAACAAAAAAAGAGATCACAGGCAAATGAATCACTACAAAATCAAGATTTTAGAGTTTATGTATGGAAAGAATTTAATACAATAACCAATGTAAATAAATAAAATTTATTCACACACCACAAATGAAAAAAAGTTTCCAAGTTTGGGAAATTCCACTAGTTCAACCCTAATAGCTCGGAATTTTATAAGAAAGAGATTTTTCTACACATGTTTTAACAAATAGATATGAAACATGTAAAAGATTCTAATGACCTATGGATCCAAACCTTTTAAAGAGAATAACATTAAATTCTCAAGTGAACGTGCGGTGGTATATTTATCCGAGTCGAACAAGCCATTATTTTGCCCATTTACAAAAAGATAACCTAACGATCATAGATGGTTGTAAAGGGATTTATCATGTGAAATAAGCTATAATTTTTTCTTAAATCAAAACACGAGTTTTCACTTCCCCTTCATCTCGTAAAGAAAAAAACATTAAAAAGGCAAATAGATCACAACGAAATGCAGATTTTAGAGAGTGTGTATGGAAAGAATTTGAAGCAATAAAAATGTAAGTAAAGTAAATTTATTCACATACCACAAATGAACGCAAAAGTTTTGTTATCCAAGTTTTGGAAATTCCAATAGTTCAACCCTAATAGCTCATAATTTTATTTAGGAATTTTATAAGAAAGAGATTTTTCTACACATGTTTTAAAAAATGGATATGCCTGCTTTAAACATGTTAATGACGAAAATGACCTATGGATCCAAACCGTTAAAAGAGAATAACATTAAATTCTCAACTGAACGTGCGGTGGGTTATTTACCCGAGTCAAACAAGCCATTATTTTGCCCATTTACAAAAAGCTGACCTAACGATCATAGATGATTGTAAAGTGATTTATCATGCGTAACGGGCTATATTTTTGTAAGAAATGACTTATGGATTGGAAGTCAATACTCAGTTAAAAATGCCCCGTCTCCCACTTTTCCTGACGATTGCAGAACGTGATATAAAAAACTAAAAACAGTTTACGTCCCTAAAGATTATAGAAACTTTTTGGAGTTATCTCTCACTACATTTGTGCATTGTGCATTTCCATTTTAGATGTATAATTTTCCTTAAATCAAAACTTCAGTTTTCACTTTCCCTACATATCGTAAAGAAAAAAAATATAAAAAAGGCAAATAGCTTACAACGAAATGAAGATTTTAGAGTTTAAGTATCAAAATAATTTAAAGCAATAAAAATAGTAAGTAAAAAAAATTTATTCACGCACAACAAATGAACAAAAAAGTTAGGTTATCCAAGTTTGAGAAATGTAAATAGATCATAACAAAATGTAAATTATAGAGTTTATGTATGGAAGGAATTTAAAGCAATAAAAAAATGTATGCAAACAAAATTTATTCACACACTACAAATGGACACAAAAGTTTTGTTATCCAAGTTTGGGAAATTCCACTAGTTCAACTCTAATAGCTCAGAATTTTATAAGAAAGAGATTTTTCTACACATGCTTTAAAAAATAGATATGCAAGCTTGAAACATGTTAAAGATTCAAATGACCTATGGATCAAAACCTTTTAAAGAGAATAACATTAAATTCTCAGGTGAACGTGCGGTGGGATATTTTCCCGAGTCAAACAAGCCATTAATTTGCTCATTGACAAAAAGCTGACCAAACGATCATAGATGGTTGTAAAGTGATTTATCATGCGTAATAGGCTATATTTTTGTAAGAAATGACTTATGGATTGGGAGTCAACACTCAGTTAAAAATCCCCCCCCCCCCTTTTCCCGACGATTGCAGAACCTAATATAAAAAAACTAAAAAGAGTTTACAATCCCTAAAAATTATAAAAACTTTTTGGAATTATCTCTCTGCTATTGTGCATTTCCATTTTAGATTTATACTTTTTTCTTAACTCAAAACTTGAGTTTTCTCTTTCCCTTCATCTCGTGAACAAAAAAAGAGATAAAAGGCAAATAGATCACGACAAAATGAAGATTATAGGGTTTATGTATGGAAAGAATTTAAAGAAAAAAAATGTAATTAAATAAAATTTATTTACACACCACAAATGAATACAAAAGTTTTGTTATCCAACTTTGGGAAATTCCACTAGTTCAACCCTAAGAGCTCGGAATTTTATAAGAAAGAAATTTTGCTACACGTGTTTTAAACAATGGATATGCAGGCTTATAACATGTTAAAGATGCAAATGACCTATGGATCCAAACCTTTTAAACATAATAGCATTAAATTCTTAAGTGAACGTGCGGTGGGATATTTACTCGAGTCAAACAAGCCATTATTTGGCCCATTTACAAAAAGCTGATATACTGATCATAGTTGATTGTAAAGTGATTTACCATGCGTAACAGACTATATTTTTATAAGGAATGACTTATGGATTGGGAGTCAATACTGAGTAAAAAATCCCCCTCCTCCCCCTTTTCCTGACAATTGTAGAACCCTGATACATGAAAACTAATAAGAGTTTTCAATCCTTAAAAATTACAGATACTTTTTTGAATAATCTCTCTCTACATTTTTGCATTGTGCATTTCCATTTAAGATGTATACTTTTTTCTTCAATCAAAAGTTGAGTTTTCACTTTCGCTTCATCTCGTAAAAATAAAAAGAGATAAAAGGCAAATAGATCACAAGAAAATGAAGATTTTAGATGTTATGTATGGAAAAAATTTAAAGCAATAACAAATTTAAGTAAATAAAATTTATTTACACACTACAAATGAACACAAAAGTTTTGTTATCCAAGTTTTGGAAATTGTACTAGTTCAACCCTAATAGATCAGAATTTTATAAAAAGAAGATTTGTCAACACATGTTTTAAAAAATGGATATGCTTACTTGAAATATGTTAAAGATGCAAATGAACTCTGGATCCAAACCTTTTAAAGAGAATAACATTAAATTCTCAAGTGAACGTGCGGTGGGATATTTACCCGAGTCAAACAAGTCATTATTTTACCCATTTAGAAAAATCTTACTTAACGATCATAGATGATTGTAAAGTGATTTATCATGCTTAATTGGCTATATTTTTGTAAGGAATGGCTGATGGATTGGGAGTCAACACTTAGTTAAAAATCCCTCGCCTCCCCCTTTTTCCAATGATAACAGATCCTGATATATAGAAACTAAAAGGAGTTTACAATCCCTAAACATTACAGACAATTTTTGGAATAATCTCTCTCTTCATTTGTGCATTGTGCATTTCCATTTTAGATGTATACTTTTTTCTTAAATAATAACTTGAGTTTTCACTAACCCTTCATCTCGTAAACAAAAAAAAGAGAAAAAAGCCAAATAGATCACAACAAAATGAAGATTTTAAAGTTTATATGTGGAAAGAATTTAAACCAATAAAAAATGTAAGTAAAGAAAATTTATTCACACACCACAAATGAACAGGAAAGTTTTGTTATCTAAGTTTGGGAAATTCCACTTGTTCAACCCAAATTGTTCGGAATTTTATAAGCAACAAATTTTTCAACACATGTTTTAAAAAATTGATATGCATGCTTAAAATTTGTTTAAGATGACAAAGACTTACGGATCCAAACCTTTTAAAGAGAATAACCTTAAATTCTCTAGTGAACGTGCGGTGGGATATTTACCTGAGTCAAACAAGCCATTATTTTTCCCATTAACAAAAAGCTGACCAACAATCATAGATGGTTGTGAAGTCATTTGTCATGCTTAACGGGCTATATTTTTTTAAGGAATGACTTATGGATTTGGAGTCAACACTCAGTTAAAAATCCCCCGTCTCCCCCTTTTCCCGACGACTGCAGAACCTGATATATAATAACTAATAAGAGTTTACAATCCCTAAAACTTACAGACACTTTTTAGAATTATCTCTCTCTACATTTGTGCATTGTGCATTTCCATTTTATATGTATACTTTTTTCTTAAGTCGAAACTTGAGTTTTCTCTTTCCCTTCATCAATTAAACAAAAAAAGAGATAAAAGGCAAATAGATCACAAAAAATGAAAATTTTAGAGTTTATGTAAGGAAATAATTTAAAGCCATAAAAAATGTAAGTATAGAAAATTTATTCACACAATACAAATGAACAAAAATGTTTTGTTATCGAAGTTTGGGAGATTCCACTAGTTCAACACTAATAGCTCGGAATTTTATAAGAAATAGATTTTCCACACATGTTTTAAAAAATGGATATGCATGCTTGAAACATGTTAAATATGCAAATGACCTATGAATCCAAACCTTTTAAAGAGTGTAACATTAAATTTCGATGTGAACATGCGGTGGGATATTTACCCGAGTCAAACAAGCTATTATTTTGCCCATTTACAGAAAGGTGACCTAACGATCATAGATGATTGTAAAGTAATTTATCATGTGTAATGGGCTTTATTTTTGTAAGGAATGACTTGTGGATTGGGCTTCAACACTCAGTTAAAAATCCCCCGCCTCCCCCTTTTCCCGACGATTGTTGAACCTGATATGTAAAAACTACCTAGAGTTTACAATCCCTAAAAATTACAGAAACTTTTTTGAATTATCTCTCACTACATTTGTACAATGTCCTTTTCCATTTTAGATGTATACTTTTTTCTTAAATTGAAACATGAGTTTTCACTTTCCCTTCATTTCGTAAACAAAAAAAGAGATAAAAGGAAAATAGATCACAAAATACGAAAATTTTTAGAGTTTATGTATCGAAAGAACTTAAAGCAATAACAAATTTAAGTAAAAAAATTTATTCACACACCAAAAAAGAACACAAAAGTTTTGTTATCCAAGTTTTGGAAATTACACTTGTCCCTAATAGCTTAGAATTTTCTAAGAAAGAGATTTTTCTACACATGTTTTAAAAATTGGATATGCATGCTTGAAACATGTTAAAGATTCAAATGACCTATGGATTCAAACCTTTTTAAGAGAATAACATTAAATTCTCAAGCGAACATGCGGTGGGATATTTACCTGAGTCAACAAGCCATTATTTTGCCCACTTACAAAATGCTGACCTAACGATCATAGATGATTTTAAAGTGATTTATCATGTAACGGGCAATATTTTTGTCATGAATGACTGATGGATCCGGAGTCAACACTCAGTTAAAAATCCCCCGCCTCCCCGTTTTCTAGATGATTGCAAAGGCTGACATATAAAAACTGAAAAGAGTTTAAAATACCTAAAAATTACAAACACTTTTCGGAATTATCTCTATCTACTTTTGTGCATTGTGCATTTCCATTTTAGATGTAAACTTTTTTCTTAAATAAAAACTTGAGTTTTTACTTTCCCTTTATCTCGTAAACAAAAAAAGAGATAAAAGGCAAATAGATCGCAATAAAATGAAAATTTTAGAGTTTATGTATGTAAAGAATTGAAAGAAATAACAAATGTAAGAAAGAAAATTTATTCACGCACCACAAATGAACACAAAAGTTTTGTTATCCAAGTTTGAGAAATTCCACTCGTTCAACCATAATAGCTCTGAGTTTTATAAGAAATAGATTTTTCTACACATGTTTTAAAAAATGGATATGCATTTTTGAAACATGTGAAAGATTCCAATGACATATGGATCCCAACCTTTTAAAAAGAGTGACATTAAATTCTCAAGTGAACGTGCGGTGGAATATTTACCCGAGTCAAACAAGCCATTATTGTGCCTATTTACAAAAAGCTGACCTAAGGATCATAGATGATTGTAAATGGATTTATCATACGTAACGAGCTATATATTTTTAAGGAATGACTTATGGATTTGGAATCAACACTCAGTTAAAAATACCCCACCTCCTCCTTTTCCCGACGATTACAAAAACTATTATATAAAAACTAAAAGGAGTTTAAAATCCCTAAAAATTACAGATAGTTTTTGGAATTTTCACTCTCTACATTTGTGCATTGTGCATTTCCATTTTAGATGCTTACCTTTTCCTTAAATAAAAAATTGAATTTTAACTTTCCCTTCATCTCGTAAAACAAAAAAGTGATAAAAGGAAAAATGGTCCCAACAAAATTAAAATTTTAGAGTTTATGTATGGAATGAATTTAAAGCAATAAAAAATGTAAGTAAAGAACATTTATTCACACACCACATTTGAACACAAAATTTTTGTTATCCAAGTTTTGGAATTTCCACTAGTTCAACCCTAATAGCTTGGAATTTTATAAGAAATAGATTTTTCTACACATGTTTTAAAAAATAAATATGCATGCTTGAAACATGTTAAAGATGCAAATGACCAATGGATCCAAACCTTTTAAAGAGAATAACATTAAATTATCAAGTGAACGTGCGGTGGGATATTTACCCGAGTCAAACAAGCTTTTATGTTGCCCACTTAAAAAAAGCTGACCATACGATCGTAGATGATTTAGAGTGATTTATCATACATAACGGGCTATATTTTTGTAAGAAGGGACTTATGGATAGAGAGTCAACACTCAAGTAAAAATCCTCCGCCTCCCCCTTTTTCAGACAATTGGAAAACTTGATATATAAAAACTAAAAATAGTTTTCAATCCCTAAAAATTACAGACACTTTTTGGAATTATCTCTCTCTACATTTGCGCATTTAGCATTTCCATTTTAGATGTAAACTTTTTTCTTATATCAAAACTTGAGTTTTCACTTTCCCTTCATCTCGTAAACAAAAAAAAAAGGTAAAAGGCAAATGGATCACAACAAAATGAAAATTTTAGAGTTTATGTGTGGAAAGAATTTAAAGCAATAAAAAATGTAAGTAAAGAAATTTTTTTCACACACCACAAATGAACACAATATTTTTGTTATCCAAGTTTGGGACATTCCACTAGTTCAACCCAAATAGCTTGGAATTTTATAAGAAAGAGATTTTTCTACACATGTTTTAAAAAATGGATAGGCAAGCTTGAAACATGTTAAAGAAGAAAATGACCTATGGATCCAATCTTTTTAAAGAGAATAACGTTTAATTTCCAAGTGAATGTGCAGTGGGATATTTACCCGAGTCTTACAAACCATTATTTTGCCCACTTACAAAAAGCTGACCAAATGATCATAGATGATTGTAAAGTGATTTATCATGCGTAATGAGCTATATTTTTTGTAGGGAAAGACTTATGGATTAGGAGTGAACACTCAGTGAAAAATCCCCCGCTTCCCCCTTTTCCTGACGATTGCACAACCTGATATATAAAAACTAAAAAGAGTTGACAATCCATAAAACTTATAGCCACTTTTAGGAATTATCTCTCTCTACATTTGTGCAATGTGCATTTCCATTTTAGATGTGTACATTTTTCTTCAATCAAAACATGAGTTTTCACTTTCCCTTCATCTCGTAAACAAAAGAACAGATAAAAGGCAAATAGATCTCTACAAAATGAAAATTTTAGAGTTTATGTATGGAAAAGATTTAAAGCAATAACAAATTTAATAAAGAAAATTTATTCACACACCACAAATGAACACAAAAGTTTTGTTATCCAAGTTTGGTAAATTCCACTAGTTCAACCCTAATAGCTCCGAATTTTATAAGAAAGAGATTTTACTATACATGTTTTAAAAATATATATTCTTGCTTGAAACATTAAAAGATGCAAATGACCTATTGATCCAAACCTTTTAAAGAGAATATCATTAAATTCCCAAGTGAACGTGCGGTGGGGTATTTACCTGAATCAAACAAACCATTATTTTGCCCATTTACAAAAAGATGACCTAACGATCATAGATGATTGTAAAGTGATTTATCATGCATAATGGGCTATATTGTTGTAAGGAGTGACTTATGGTTTGGGAGTCAACACTCAGTTAAAAATCCTCCGCGTCCCCCTTTTCCCGATGATTGCAAAACCGAATATATAAAAATTACAAAGAGTTTTCAATCCCTAAAAATTACAGAAATTTTTTGGAATTATATTTGTCTACATTTGTGCATTGTCCATTTCTATTTTAGATGTATACTTTTTCTTAATTCAAAACATGAGTTTGCACTTTCCCTTCATCTCGTAAAAAAAAAGAGATAAAAGGAAAATAGATCACAACAAAATGAAATTTTAGAGTTTATGTGAGGAAAGAATTTAAAGAAATATCAAACGTAAGTAAATAAAATTTATTCACACACCACATATGAACACAAAGTTTGTTATCCAAGTTTGGGAAATTCGACTAGTTCAACCCTAAGAGCTTGGAATTTTATAAGAAAGAGATTTTTATTCACATGCTTTAAAATATGGATATGCATGCTTGAAACATCTTAAAAATGGAAATGACCTATGGATCCAAACCTTTTAAAGAGAATAACATTAAACTCTCAAGTGAATGTGCGGTGGGATATTTACCCGAGTCAAACAAGCCATTATTTTGCCCATTTACAAAAGATGACCTAACAATCATAGATGATTGTAAAGTGATTTATCATGCGTAACGGGCTATATTTTTTTTAAGCAATGACTTATGGATTGGGAGTCAACAATCAGTTAAAAATCCCCCACCTCCCCCTTTTATTAATAATTGCACAACCTGATTTATAAAAACTAAAAAGAGTTTACAATCACTAAAAATTACAGAAACTTTATGGAATTATCTCTCCCTACATTTGTCCATTGTGCATTTCCATTTTGGATGTGTACTTTTTTCTTAAATCAAAACTTTATTTTTCACTTTCCCTTCATCTCGTAAACATTAAAATAGATAAAAGGAAAATAAGATCACAACAAAATGAAAATTTTAGAGTTTATGTATGGAAAGAATTTAAAAGAAATAAAAAATGTAAGTAAAGAAAATTTATTCACACACCACAAATGAACACAAAAGTTTTGTTATCCATGTTTTGGAAATTGCACTAGTTCAACCCTTATTGCTTGGAATTTTATAAGAAAGAGATTTTTCCTGACATGTTATAAAAAATGGATATGCATGCTTGACACATGTTAAAGATTCAAATGACCTTGGATCCAAACCTTTTAAAGAGAATAACATTGAATTCCCAAGTGAATGTGCGGTGGGATATTTACCCGAGTCAAAAAAGAAATTATTTTGCTCACTTACAAAAATCTGACCTAACGATCATAGATGATTGTAAAGTGATTTATCATGCGTAACGAGCTATATTTTTGTACGGAATGACTTTTGGATTAGGAGTCCACACTCAGTTAAAAATCCCTTGCCTCCCCCTTTTCCTAACAATTGCACAACTTGATATATAAAAACAAAAAAGAGTTTACAATACTTAAAAATTACAAACACTTTTTTGAATTATCTCTCTCTACATTTGTGCAATGTGCATTTCCATTTTAGAAGTCTACTTTTTCTTGAATCAAAACTTTAGTTTTCACTTTCCCTTCATCTCGTAAAAAAAAAAGAGATAAAAGGCAAATAGATCGCAACAAAATGATAATTTTAGAGTTTATGTATGGAAACATATAAAGCAATAACAAACTTAAGTAAAGAAAATTTTTTCACACACCACAAATGAACACAAAAGTTTTGTTATCCAAGTTTTGGAAATTCCACAAGGTCAACCCTAATAGCTCCCTAATATATAAAAACTAAAAAGAGTTTACAATCCCTAATAATTATACACATTTTTTGGAAATATGTTTCTCTACATTTGTGCATTATGCATTTCCATTTTAGATGTATAATTTTTTATTAAAACAAAACTTGAGTTTTCACTTTCCCTTCATCTCGTAAGCAAAATACGAGATAAAAGGTAAATAGATCGCTACAAAATGAAAATTTTAGAGTTTATCTATGGAAAGTATTTGAAGCAATAAACAAATGGAAGTAAAGAAAATTTCTTCACACACCACAAATGAACACAAAAGTTTTGTTATCCAAGTTACGAAAATTAGAGTAATTCAACCCTAATAGCTCGGAATTTTATAAGAAAGAGATTTATCTACGCATATTTTACAAAATCGATATGCATGCTTGAAAAATGTTAAAGATGCAAATGACCTATGTATCTAAACCTTTTAAAAAGAATAGAATTAAATTCTCAAGTGAACGTGCGGTGTGATATTTACACGAGACAAACAAGCCATTATTTTGCCCATTTACAAAAAGCTGACCTAACGATCTAAGATGATTGTAAAGTGATTTATCATCTGTAATGGACTAAATTTTTGTAAGGAATAACTTATGGATAGGGAGTCAATACTCAGTTAAAAAACAAATGTAAGAAAAAGAAAATTTATTCACACACCACAAATGAACGCAAAAGTTTTGTTATCCAAGTTTTTGAAATTCTACTAGTTCAACCCTAATAGATTGGAATTTTATAAGAAAGAGATTTTTCAACACATGTTTTAAAAAACAGACCTGCATGTTTGAAACATGTTAAAGATACAAATGACCTATGGATCCAAACCTTTTAAAGAGAATAACATTAAATTCTCAAGTGAACCCGCGGTGAGATATAAACCCAAGTCAAACAAGCCATTATTTTACCCATTTACAAAAAGCTGACATAAATATCATAGCTGATTGTAAATTGATTTTTCATGCGTAACGGGCTATATTTATGTAAGGAATGACTTATGGATTGGGAGTCATCACTCAGTTAAAAATCCCCCGCCTCCCCCTTTTCTCGATGATTGCAGAACCTGATATATAAAAACTAGAAAGAGTTTACAATCCCTAAAAATTACAGACACTTTCTAGAATTATCGGTCTCTACATTTGTACGTTGTTCATTTTAGATGTATACTTCTTTCTTAAATCAAAACTTGAGCTTTCACTTTCCATTCATCTCCTAAACAAAAAAAGAGATAAAAGGCAAATATTTCACAACAAAATGAAAATTTTAGAGCTTAAGTTTGGAAAGTATTTAAAGCTATAAACAAATGTAAGTAAAGAAAATTTATTCACACACCACAAATGAACACAAGTTTTGTTATCCAAGTTTTGGAAATTCCACTAGTTCAACCCTAATAGCTCGGAATTTTATAAGAAAAAGATTTTTCCACACATGTTTTAAAAAATTGATATGCATGCTTGAAACATGTTAAAGATGCAAATGACCTATGCATTCAAACCTTTTAAATAGAATAACTTTAAATTTTCAAGTGAACGTGTGGTGGGATATTTACCCGAGTCAAACAAGCCATTATTTTGCCCATTTACAAAAAGTTGACCTAACCATCATAGATGATTGTAAAGTGATTTATCATATGCAATGGACTACATTTTTGTAAGGAATGTCTTATGGATTGGGAGTCAACACTCAGTTAAAAATCCCCCGCCTCCCCCATTTCCCGACGATTGTAGAATCTGATATATAGAAACTAAAAAGAGTTTACAATCCCTAAAAATTGCAGACACTTTATGTAATTATCTCTCTCAACATTTGTGCATTGTGCATTTCCATTTTAGATGTATTCTTTTTTCTTAAATCAAAACCTGAGTTTTCAATTTCCCTTCATCTCATAAACAAAAAAAGAGATAAAAGGCAAGTAGATCACAACAAACTAAAAATTTTAGAGTTAATGTTTCGAAAGAATTTAAAGTAATAAAAAATGTAAGTAATGAAAATTTATTCACACAACTCAAATGAACACAATAGTTTTGTTATCCAAGTTTGGGAAATTCCACTAGTTGAACCCTAATAGCTTGGAATTTTATAAGAAAGTGATTTTTCTACACATGTTTTAAAAAATGGATATGCATGTTTGAAACATGTTAAAGATGCAAATGACCTATGGATCCAAACCTTTTAAAGTGAATATAATTAAATTCTCAAGTGAAAGTGCGGTGGGATATTTACTCTAGTCAAACAAGCCATAAATTTGTACTTTTACAAAATGTTGACCTAACGATCATGGATGATTGTAAAGTGATTTATCATTCGTAACGGGCTATATTTTTGTAAGGAATGACTTATGGTTTGGGAGTCAACACTCAGTTAGAAATCCCCTGTCTCCCCCTTTTTCCCAACAATTACAGAACCTGATATATAAAAACTAAAACGAGTTTACAATCCCTAAAAATTACAGACACTTTTTGGAATTATCTCTCTCTACATTTGTGCATTGTGCATTTCCAATTTAGATGTATAATGTTTTCTTAAATCAAAACTTTAGTTTCACTTTCCCTTTATCTCGTAAACAAAAAAAAAGAGATAAAAGGAAAATAGATCACAACAAAATGAAAGTTTTAGTGTTTATGTATGGAAATAATTTAAGGCAATAATTGAATGTAAGTAAATAAAATTCATTCACTCACCACAAATGAACACAAAAGTTTTGTTATCCATGTTTGGGAAATTCCACTAGTTCAACCCTAATAGTTCGGAATTTTATATGAAAGAGATTTTTCTACACATGTTTTGAAAAATGGATATGCATGCTTCAAACATCTTAAAGATGCAAATGACCTATGTATCCAGAACTTTTAAAGAGAATAACATTAAATTCTCAAGTGAATGTGCGGTGGGATATTTACCAAAGTCAGACAAGCCATTATTTTGCCCATTTACAAAGAGATAACCTAACAATCATAGATGATTTTAAAGTGATTTATCATGTGCAACGGGCTATAATTTTGTAAGGAATGACTTATGGATTGGGAGTCAACACTCAGTTAAAAATCCCCTGCCTCCCCCTTTTCCCGACGATTGCAGAACCTGATATATAAAAACTAAGAAGAGTTTACAATTCCTAAAAATTACATACACTTTTTATAATTATCTCTCTCAACATTTGTGCATTGTGCATTTCCATTTTACATCTATACTTTTTTCTTAAATCAAATCTTGAGTTTTCACTTTCCCTTCATCTCATAAACAAATAAAGAGAAAAAAAGGCAAATAGATCACAACAAAATGAAAATTTTAGAGTTTATGTATGGAAAGAATTTAAAGCAATAAACAAAAATTTTAGTAAAGAAAATTTTTTCATGCACCACAAATGAACACAAACGTTTTGATATCCAAGTTTGGGAAATTCCACTGCTTCAACCCTAATAGTTCAGAATTTTATAAGAAATAGATTTTTCTACACATGTTTTAAAAAATGGATATGCATGCTTGAAACATGTTAAAGATGCAAATGACCTATGGATCCAAACCTTTTAAACAGAATAACATTAAATTCTCAAGTGAACGTGCGGTGGGATATTTACCCGAGTCAAACAAGCCATTATTTTGCCCATTTACAAAAAGCAGACCTAACAATCATAGATGATTGTAAAGTGATTTATCATGTGCAATGGGCTATATTTTTGTAAGGAATGACTTATGGATTGGGAGTCAACACTCAGTTAAAAATCCCCTGCCTCCCCCTTTTCCCGACGATTGCAGAACCTGATATATAAAAACTAAGAAGAGTTTACAATTCCTAAAAATTACATACACTTTTTATAATTATCTCTCTCAACATTTGTGCATTGTGCATTTCCATTTTACATCTATACTTTTTTCTTAAATCAAAACTTGAGTTTTCACTTTCCCTTCATCTCATAAACAAATAAAGAGAAAAAAAGGCAAATAGATCACAACAAAATGAAAATTTTAGAGTTTATGTATGGAAAGAATTTAAAGCAATAAACAAAAATTTTAGTAAAGAAAATTTTTTCACGCACCACAAATGAACACAAACGTTTTGATATCCAAGTTTGGGAAATTCCACTGCTTCAACCCTAATAGCTCAGAATTTTATAAGAAATAGATTTTTCTACACATGTTTTAAAAAATGGATATGCATGCTTGAAACATGTTAAAGATGCAAATGACCTATGGATCCAAACCTTTTAAACAGAATAACATTAAATTCTCAAGTGAACGTGCGGTGGGATATTTACCCGAGTCAAACAAGCCATTATTTTGCCCATTTACAAAAAGCAGACCTAACAATCATAGATGATTGTAAAGTGATTTATCATGTGCAATGGGCTATATTTTTGTAAGGAATGACTTATGGATTGGGAGTCAACACTCAGTTAAAAATCCCCCGCCTCCCCCTTTTCCCGATGATTGCAGTACCTGATATATAGAATCTAAAAAGAGTTTACAATCCCTAAAAATTACAAACACTTTTGAGAATTATCTCTCTCTACATTTGTGCATTGTGCATTTCCATTTTAGATGTATACTTTTTTCTTAAATCAAAACCTGAGTTTTCCCTTTCCCTTCATCTCATAAACAAAATACGAGATAAAAGGCAAGTAGATCACAACAAAATGAAAATTTTGGAGTTAATGTATCGAAAGAATTTAAAGGAATAAACAAATGTAAATAAAGAAAATTTATTCACACACCACAAATGAACACAATAGTTTTGTTATCCAAGTTTGGGAAATTCCACTAGTTCAACCATAATAGCTCTGAATTTTATAAGAAAGTGATTTTTCTACACATGTTTAAAAAAATGGATATGCATGCTTGAAACATGTTAAAGATGCAAATGACCTACGGATCCAAACCTTTTAAAAAGAATATCATTAAATTCTCAAGTGAACATGCGGTGGGATATTTACTCGAGTCAATTAAGCCATTATTTTGCCCATTCACAAAAAGCTGACCTAATCATCATACACGATTGTAAAGTAATTTATCATGCGTAACGGGCTATAGTTTTTATAACTAATGACTTATAGATTGGGAGTTAACACTCAGTTAAAAATCCCCCGCCTCCCCCTTTTCCAGACGATTGCAAAACCTAATATATAAATACTAAAAAGATTTTACAATCCCAAAAAATTACATACACTTTTTGGAATGATTTCTCTCTACATTTGGGCATTGTACATTTCCATTTGAGATTTATACTTTTTTTTTAAATCAAAACCAGAGTTTTCACTTTCCCTTCATCAAGTAAACAAAAAAAGAGATATAAGGCAAATAGATCACAACAAAATGAAGATTTTAGAGTTTATGTATGGAATGAATTTTTGCAATAACAAATGTAAGTAAAGAAAATTTATTCACACACGACAAATGAACACAAAAGTTTTTTTTTCCAAGTTTGGGAAATTCCACTAGTACAACCAAAATAGCAAGGAATTTTATCAGAAAGAAATTTTTCTACACATGTTTTGAAAAATGGATATGCATGGTTGAAAAATGTTAAAGATGCAAATGACCTATGGATCCAAACCTTTTAAAGAGAACAACATTAAATTCTCAAGTGAACGTGTGGTGGGATATTTACCCGAGTAAAACAAGCCATTATTTTGTCCATTTAAAAAATGCTGACCAAACGATCATAGATGATTGTAAAGTGATTTATTATGCGTAACGGGCTATATTTTTATAAGGAAAGATGTATGGATTGGTACTCAACACTCAGTAAAAAATACCTCGCCTCCCCCTTTTCCCGACGATTGCATAACCTTATATATAAAAACTAAAAAGAGTTTACAATCCCTAATAATAATGCACACTTTTTGGAAATATGTTTCTCTACATTTGTGCATTATGCATTTCCATTTTAGATGTATAATTTTTTATTAAAACAAAAATTGAGTTTTCACTTTCCCTTCATCTCGTAAACAAAATACGAGATAAAAGGTAAATAGATCGCTACAAAATGAAAATTTTAGAGTTTATCTATGGAAAGTATTTGAAGCAATAAACAAATGGAAGTAAAGAAAATTTCTTCACACACCACAAATGAACACAAAAGTTTTGTTATCCAAGTTACGAAAATTAGAGTAATTCAACCCTAATAGCTCGGAATTTTATAAGAAAGAGATTTATCTACGCATATTTTACAAAATCGATATGCATGCTTGAAAAATGTTAAAGATGCAAATGACCTATGTATCTAAACCTTTTAAAAATAATAGAATTAAATTCTCAAGTGAACGTGCGGTGTGATATTTACACGAGACAAACAAGCCATTATTTTGCCCATTTACAAAAAGCTGACCTAACGATCTAAGATGATTGTAAAGTGATTTATCATCTGTAATGGACTAAATTTTTGTAAGGAATAACTTATGGATAGGGAGTCAATACTCAGTTAAAAAACAAATGTAAGAAAAAGAAAGTTTATTCACACACCACAAATGAACGCAAAAGTTTTGTTATCCAAGTTTTTGAAATTCTACTAGTTCAACTCTAATAGATTGGAATTTTATAAGAAAGAGATTTTTCAACACATGTTTTAAAAAACAGACCTGCATGTTTGAAACATGTTAAAGATACAAATGACCTATGGATCCAAACCTTTTAAAGAGAATAACATTAAATTCTCAAGTGAACCCGCGGTGAGATATATACCCAAGTCAAACAAGCCATTATTTTACCCATTTACAAAAAGCTGACATAAATATCATAGCTGATTGTAAATTGATTTTTCATGCGTAACAGGCTATATTTATGTAAGGAATGACTTATGGATTGGGAGTCATCACTCAGTTAAAAATCCCCCGCCTCCCCCTTTTCTCGATGATTGCAGAACCTGATATATAAAAACTAGAAAGAGTTTACAATCCCTAAAAATTACAGACACTTTCTAGAATTATCGGTCTCTACATTTGTACGTTGTTCATTTTAGATGTATACTTCTTTCTTAAATCAAAACTTGAGCTTTCACTTTCCATTCATCTCCTAAACAAAAAAAGAGATAAAAGGCAAATATTTCACAACAAAATGAAAAGTTTAGGTAATGACTTATGGATTGGTGGTCAACACTGAGTTAAAACTCCTCCACCTCCCCCTTTTCCCAACGATTGAGAACCTGATATATAAAAACTAAAAAGAGTTTGCAATCCCTAAAAATTACAGACACGTTTTGAATTATCTCTCTCTAACTTTGTGCATAGTGAATTTCCATTTTAGATGTATACTTTTGTCCCAAATCAAAACTTGAGTTTCCCTTCATCTCGTCAACACAAAAAAGAGATAAAAGGAAAATAGATCACAAAAAAATGAAAATTTTAGAGTTTATGTGTTGAAATAATTTAAAGCAATAAATAAATGTAAGTAAATAAAATTTAATGACACACCACAAATGAATAAAAGTTTTGTTATCAATGTTTGGAAAATTCCACTAGTTCAACCCTAATAGCTCGGAATTTTATAAGAAAGAGATTTTCTTACACATGTTTTAAAAAAATGGATATGCATGCTTGACATCTTGAAGATGCAAATAACCTATGGATCCAAAATTTTAAAGAGAATAACATTAAATTCTCAAGTGAACATGTGGTGGGATATTTACCCGAGTCAAACAAGCAATTATTTTGCCCATTTACAAAAAGCTGACATAAAGATCATAGATGATTGTAAAGTGATTTATCATGTGTAACAGGCTATATTTTTGTAAGAAATAACTTATGGATTGGGAGTCAACACTGAGTTAAAAATCCCCCACCTCCCCCATTTCCCAATGATTGCAGAACATGATATATAAAAACTAAAAAGAGTTTACAATCCCTAAAAATTAAAGACACGTTTTGAAATTATCTCTCGCAGACTTTGTGCAATGTGCATTTCCATTTTAGATGTATACTTTTGTCTCAAATCAAAACTTGAGTTTTCCCTTCATCTCGTCAACACAAAAAAGAGATAAAAGGAAAATAGATCACAAAAAAATGAAAACTTTAGAGTTTATGTATGGAAATATTTTAAAGCAATAAATAAATGTAAGTAAATAAAATTTATTCACACACCACAAATGAACTCAAAAGTTTTCTTATCAAAGTTTGGAAAATTCCACTAGTTCAACCCTAAGAGCTTTTGGAAAATTCCACTAGTTCAACTCTAATAGCTCAGAATTTTATAAGAAAGAGATTTTCCTACACATGTTTTAAAAAATGGATATGCACACTTGCAACATCTTGAAGATGCAAATGACCTATGGATCCAAACTTTTAAAGAGAATAACATTAAATTCTCAAGTAAACATGCGGTGGGATATTTACCCAAGTCAAACAAGCCAATATTTTGCCCATTTACGAAAAGCTGACCTAACGATCATAGATGATTGTAAAGTGAATTATCATACGTAACGGGCAATAATTTTGTCAGAAATGACTTATGGTTTGGGAGTCAACACTCAGTTAAAAATGCCCTGTCTCCCCCTTTTCCCAACGGTTGCAAAAGCTGATATATAAAAACTAAAAAGAGTTTACAATCCTTAAAAACTACAGACACTTTTTGGAATTATCTCTCTCTATATTTGTGCATTCAGCATTTCCATTTTAGATGTATACTTTTTTCTTAAATCAAAACTTGAGTTCTCACTTTCCCTTCATCTCGTCAACACAAAAAAGAGATAAAAGGAAAATAGATAAAAAAAAATGAAAATTTAAGAGTTTATGTATGGAAATAATTTAAAGCAATAAACAAATGTCAATAAATAAAATTTATTCACACACCACAAATGAGCACTAAAGTTTTGTTATCCAAGTTTGGAAAATTCCACTAGTTCAACCCTAATAGCTCAGAATTTTATAAGAAAGAGATTTACCTACACATGTTTTCAAAAATGGAGAAGCATGCTTGAGACATCTTAAAGATGCAGATGACCTATGGATCCAAACCTTTTAAAAAGAATAAGATTAAATTCTTAAGTGAACGTGCGGTGGGATATTTACTCAAGTCAAACAAGCCATTATTTTGGTCATTTACAAAAAGTTGACCTAACGATTATAGATGATTGTAAAGGGGTTAATGAACAGTAACGGGCTATATTTTTTTAAGGAATGACTTATGGATTGGGAGGCAACACTCACTTAAAAATGCGTCGCCTCACCCTTTTCCTGACAATTGCAGAACCTAAAAAGAGTTTACAATCCCTTAAAATTATAGACACTTTTTGGAATTATCTGCCTCTTCATTTGTGCATTGTGCATTTCCATTTTAGGTATACTTTTTTTTTAAATCAAAACTTGAGTTTTCACTTTTCCTTCATCTCGTAAACAAAAAAAGAGATAAAAGGCAAATAGATCACAACAAAATGAAAATTTTAGAGTTTATGTATGGAAAGAATTTAAAGCTATAACAAATGTAAGTAAAAAAAAAAATTATTCACACACCACAAATGAACACAAAAGTTTTGTTATCCAAGTTTGGGAAATTCCACTAGGTCATCCCAAATAGATCGGAATTTCATAAGAAAGATTTTTCTATACATGTTTTAAAAAATGGATGTGCCTGCTTGAAACATGTTAAAGATGCAAATGACCTATGGATCCAAACCTTTAAAAGAGAATAACATTAAATTCTCAAATGAACGTGCGGTGGGATATTTTCCCGAGTCAATCAAGCCATTATTTTGCCAATTTACAAAAAAGCTGACCAACGATCATAGATGATTGTAAAGTCATTTATCATGCGTAACAAACTATGTTTTTGTAAGGAATTAATTATGGATTAAGAGTCAACACTCAGATAAAAATGCCCTGTCTCACCCTTTTCCCGACGATTGTGGAACTTGATATATAAAAACTAAAAAGATTTTACAATCCCTTAAAACTACATCCACTTTTTGGAATTATCTCTCACTCTATTTGTGCATTGGGATTTCCATTTTAGATGTATATTTTTTTCTTAAATCAAAACTTGAGTTTTCACTTTCTCTTCATCTTGTAAAGAAAAAAAAAGATAAAAAAGGAAAATAGATCACAACGAAATGAAGATTTTAGAGTTTATGTATGGAAATAATTTAAAGCAATAAAAAATGTAAGTAAAGAAAATTTATTCACACACCACAAATGAACACAAAAGTTTTGTTATCCAAGTTTGGGAAACTCCACTAGTTCAACCCTAATAGGGCGGAATTTTATAAGAAAGAGATTTTTCAACACATGTTTTTAAAAATGGATATGGCAACTTGAAACATGTTAAAGATTTAAATGACCTACGGATCCAAACCTTTTAAAGAGAATAACATTAAATTGCCAAGTGAACATGCGGTGGGATATTTACCCGAATCAAATTAGCCATTATTTTGCCAATTTACAAAAAAGCTGACCTAAAGATAAGAGATGATTGTAAACTGATTTATAATTCGTAACGGGCTATATTTTTTATGGAATGACTTATGGATTGGGAGTCAACACTTCGTTAAAAATCCCCCGCCTCCCCCTTTTCCCGACTATTGCAGAACCTGATATATAAAAACTTAATGGAGTTTTCTATCCCTAAAAATTGCCGACACTTTTTCGAATGATCTCTCTCTACATTTGTGCATTGTGCATTTCCATTTTAGATTTTCTTAAATCAAAACTTGAGTTTTCACTTTCCCTTCATCTCTTAAACATAAAAAAGAGATAAAAGGCAAATAGATGACAACGAAATGAAGATTGTAGAGTTGATGTATGGAAGGAATTTAAATTAATAAAAAATTTAAGTAAAGAAAATTTATTCACACACGACAAATCAACACAAAAGTTTTGTTATCCAAGTTTTGGAAATTCCACTTGTTCAACCTTAATTGCTCTGAATTTTATAAGAAAGAGATTTTTCTTCACATGTTTTAAAAAATGGATATGCATGCTTGAAACATGTTAAAGATGCAAATGACCTATGGATCCAAACCTTTTAAAGAGAATAACATTAAATACTCAAGTGAACGTGGGGTGCGATATTTACCCGAGTCAAACAAGCCATTATTTTGCCCTTTTACAAAAAGTTTTCCTAATGATCATAGTTGAATGAAAAGTGATTTATCATGCGTAACGGGCCATATTTTTTTAAGGAATGACTTATGGATTGGGAAGCAACACTCAGTTAAAACCCCTCGCTTCCCCCTTTTCCTGACCATTGCGGAACCTTATATATAAAAGCTAAAAAGAGTTTCCAATCCCTAAAAATTACAGACACTTTTTGGAATTATCACTCTCTACATTTGTGCATTGGGCATTTCCATTTTAGATGTATACTTTTTTCTTAAATCAAAACTTGAGTTTTCACTTTCTCTTCATCTCATAAACAAAAAAAGATATAAAAGGCAAATACATCACCAGAAAATGAAGGTTTTAGAGTTTACGTATTGAAATAATTTAAAGCAATAACAAATGTAAGTAAAGAAAGTTTATTCACACACCACAAATTGACACAAACGTTTTGTTATCCAAGTTTTGGAAATTCGACTAGATCAACCTTAATAGCTTGGAATTTTATTAGAAAGAGATTTTTCTAAAAATGTTTTAAAAATGGTTATGCATGCTTTAAACATGTTAAATATGCAAATGACCTATGGATCGAAACCTTTTAAAGAGAATAACAATAAATTCTCAAGTGAATGTGCGGTGGGATATATACCCAGTCAAACAAGCCATTATTTTGCACATTTACAAAAAGCTGACCTAACTATCATAGAGTATTAAAAAGTGATTTATCATGTGTAACGGGCTATTATTTTTTAAGCAATAACTTATGGATTCGGAGTCAACAATTAGTTAAAAGTCTCTGGCCTCCGCCTTTTCCCGATGATTACGGAACCTGATATATCAAAACTAAAAAAGAGTTTACAATCCCTAGAAATTGCAGACACTTTTTGGAATTATCTCTAACAACATTTGTTCATTGTGTTTTTCTATTTTAGATGTAAAATTTTTTCTTAAATCAAAACATGAGCTTACCCTTTCCCTTCATCTCGTAAAGAAAAAAACATTAAAAAAGCAAATTGATCACAACGAAATGAAAATTTTAGATTTTATGTATAGAAAGAATTTAAAGAAATAACAAATGTAATTAAAGAAAATTTATTCACACACCACAAATGAACACAAAAGTTTTGTTATCCAAGTTTGGGTAATTCCACTAATTCAACCCTAATAGCTCGGAATTTTATAAGAAAAAGATTTATATACACAAGTTTTAAAAAATAGATATGCAAGCTTCAAACATGTTAAAGATTCAAATGACCTCTGGATCCAAAACTTTCAAAGAGAATAACATTAAATTCTCAAGTGAACATGTGGTGGGATATTTACCCGAGTCAAACAAACCATTATTTTGCCCATTTACAAAAAGCTGACCTAATGATCATAGATGGTTGTTAAGTGATTTATCATGCATAACAGGCTATATTTTTGTAGGGAATGACTTATGGATTGGAGTCAACACTCACTTAAAAATCTCCTGCCTCCCCCTTTTCCCGACGATTGCAGAACCTGATACATAAAAACTAAAAAGAATTTACAATCCCTAAAAATTGTAGACACTTTTTGGAATTATCGCTCTCTACATTTGTGCATTGTGCTTTTCCATTTTAGATGTATACTTTTTTCTTTAAACAAAACTTGAGTTTTCTCTTTCCCTTCATCTCGTAAAAAAGAAAAAAGAGATAAAAGGCAAATAGATCACAACAAAATGAAGATTTTACAGTTTATGTATAGAAAGAATTTAAAGCAAAAAGAAATATAAGTAAAAAAAATTTATTCACACACCACAAATGAACACAAAAGTTTTGTTATCCAAGTTTGGGAAATTCCACTAGTTCAACCCTAATAGCTCGGAATTTTATAAGAAAGATATTTTTCTACACATGTTTTAAAAAATGGATATGCAAGCTTGAAACATGTTAAAGATAAAATGACCTATGGATCCAATCCTTTTAAAGAGAATAACGTTAAATTCTCAAGTGAACGTGCGGTGGGATATTTACCTGAGTCAAACAAGAGATTATCTTGCCCATTTACAAAAGGTTGACCTAATGATCATAGTTGATTGTAAAGTGGTTTACCATGTGTAACGGGCTATATTTTTGTATGGAATGACTTATTGATTGGGAGTCAACACTCAGCAAAAAATCCCCCGCCTTAACCTTTTTCTCGACGATTGTAGAACTTGTTATATAAAAACTAAAAAGAGTTTACAATCGATAAAAATAACAGACACTTTTTGGAATTATCTCTCTCCACATTTGTGCATTGTGCATTTCCCTTTTAGATGTATACTTTTTTCTTAAATTAAAACTTCAATTTTCACTTTCCCTTCATCTCGTAACAAAAAAAGAGATCTCACAGGCAAATGAATCTCTACAAAATGAAAATTTTAGAGTTTATGTATGGAAAGAATTTAATTCAAAAACCAATGTAAATAAAGAAAATATATTCACACACCATAAATGAACACAAAAGTTTTGTTATCCAATTTTGTAAAATTCCACTAGTTCAACCCTAATAGCTCAGAATTTTATAAGAAAGAGATTTTTCTACACATGTTTTAAAAAATCCATATGCATGCTTGAAACAAGTTAACGATGCAAATGACCTATGGATCCAAACCTTTTATAGAGAATAACTGAAAATTCTCAAGTGAATGTGTGGTGGGATATTTACCTGAGTCAAACAAGCCATTATTTTGCCCATTTACAAAAAGCTGACCCAACGTTCATAGATGATTGTAAAGTTATTTATCATGCGTATCTGGCTGTATTTTTGTCAGGAATGACTTATGGATTGGGAATCAACACTCAGTTAAAAATCCCCCGCCTCCCCCTTTTCCAAACAATTGTAGAACCAGATAAAAAAAAACTAAAAAGAATATACATTTCCTAAAAATTACTGACACTTTTTGGAAGGATCTCTCTCTTCATATGTGCATAGTGGATTTCAATTTTAGATGTAGACTTTTTTCTTACATCAAAACTTTTGTTTTCACTTTCGTTTCATCTCGTAAACAAAAAAAAAAGATAAAAGGCAAATATATCACAACAAAATGAAAATTTTTGAGTTTAAGTATCGAAAAAATATACAAGAATATCAAATGTAAGTAAAGAAAATTTATTCACACCACAAGTGACTGATGGATTGAGAGTCAACACTCAAGTAAAAATCCTCCACCTCCCCCTTTTCCCTACGATTGGAAAACCTGATATACAAAACTAAAAATAGTTTTCAATCCCAAAAAATTACTGACACTTTTTGTAATTATCTCCCTCTACATTTTTGCATTTTGCATTTCCATTTTAGATGTAAACTTTTTTCTATATCAAAACTTGAGTTTTCACTTTCCCTTCATCTTGTAAAAAAAAAAAAGTGGTAAAAGGCAAATGGATCACAACAAAATGAAAATTTTAGAGTTTATGTGTGGAAAGAATTTCAAGCAATAAAAAATGTAAGTAAAGAAAATTTTTTCACACACCACAAATAAACACAAAATTTTTTTTATCCAAGTTTGGGACATTCCACTAGTTCAACCCAAATAGCTCAGAAATTTATTAGAAAGAGATTTTTCTACACATGTTTAAAAAAATGGATATCCAAGCTTGAAACATGTTAAAGATGCAAATGACCTATGGATCCAATCCTTTTAAAGAGAATAACATTAAATTTCCAAGTGAACGTGCGGTGGGATATTTACCCGAGTCTTACAAACCATTATTTTGCCCACTTACAAAAAGCTGACCAAACAATCATAGATGATTGTAAAGTGATTTATCATGTGTAACGAGCTATATTTTTTGTAGGGAAAGACTTATGGATTAGGAGTGAACACTCAGTTAAAAATCCCCTGCTACCCCCTTTTCCTGACGATTGCACAAACTGATATATAAAAACTAAAAAGAGTTGACAATCCCTAAAACTTATAGCCACTTTTAGGAATTATCCCTCTCTACATTGGTGCAATGTGCATTTCCATTTTAGATGTGTACTTTTTTCTTCAATCAAAACTTGAGTTTTCACTTTCCCTTCATCTCGTAAACAAAAAAAAAGATAAAAGGCAAATAGATCGCTACAAAATGAAAATTTTAGAGTTTATGTATGGAAAAAATTTAAAGCAATAACAAATGTAAGTAAAGAAAAGTTATTCATACACCACAAATGAACACAAAAGTTTTGTTATCCAAGTTTGGTAAATTCCACTAGTTCATCCCTAGTAGCTCCTAATTTTATAAGAAAGAGATTTTACTACACATGTTTTAAAAAATTGATATGCCTGCTTGAAATATGTAAAAGATACAAATGACCAATGGATCGAAACCTTTTAAAGAGAATATCATTAAATTCCCAAGTGAACATGCGGTGGGATATTTACCTGAATCAAACAAACCAATATTTTGCCCATTTACAAAAAGATGACGTAACGATCATGGATGATTGTAAAATGATTTATCATGCGTAACAGGCTATATTGTTGTAAGGAGTGACTTATGGTTTGGGAGTCAACACTCAGTTAAAAATCCTCTGTCTCCCCCTTTTCCCGACGATTGCAAAACCTGATATATAAAAACTAAAAAATGTTTTGAATCCTTAAAAATTACAGAAATTTTTTGGAATTATCTCTGACTACATTTGTGCGTTGTCCATTTCTATTTTAGATGTATACTTTTTTCTTAATTCAAAACATGAGTTTTCACTTTTCCTTCATCTCGTAAAAAAAAAAAAGAGATAAAAGAAAAATAGATCACAACAAAATGAAATTTTAGTGTTTATGTGTGGAAAGAATTTAAAGAAATAACAAATGTAAGTAAAGAAAATTTATTCACACACCACATATGAACACAAACATTTTGTTATCCAAGTTTGGGAAATTCCACTTGTTCAACCCTACGAGCTTCGAATTTTATAAGAAAGAGATTTTTCTTCACATGCTTTAAAAAATGGATATGCATGCTTGAAACATTTTAAAAATGCAAATGGCCTATGGATCCAAACCTTTTAAAGAGAATAACATTAAACTCTCAAGTGAATGTGTGGCCCATATTTACCCGAGTCAAACAAGCCATTATTTTGCCCATTTACAAAAGTTAACCTAACGATCATAGATGATTGTAAAGTGATTTATCATGCATAATGGGCTATATTTTTTTGTAAGAGATGACTTATGGATTGGGAGTCAACAATCAGTTAAAAATCCCCTGCCTCCCCCTTTTCTTGATAATTGCACAAACTGATATATAAAAAATAAAAAGAGTTTACAATCACTAAAAATTACAGAAACATTTTGGAATTATCTCTCTATAATTGTGCATTGTGCATTTCCATTTTAGATGTGTACTTTTTTCTTAAATCAAAACTTTATTTTTCACTTTCCCTTCATCTCGTAAACAATAAAATAGATAAAAGGAAAATAAGATCACAAGAAAATGAAAATTTAAGAGTTTACGTATGAAAAGAATTTAAAAGAAATAAAAAATGTAAGTAAGGAAAATTTAATCACACACCACAAATGAACACAAAATTTTTGTTATCCAAGTTTGGGAAATTCCACTATTTCAACCCTTTTGCTTGGAATTTTATAAGAAAGAGATTTTTCTTTACATGTTATAAAAAATGGATATGCATGCTTGACACATGTTAAAGATGGAAATGACCTTGGATCCAAACCTTTTAAAGAGAATAACATAGAATTCCCAAGTGAATGTGCGGTGGGATATTTACCCGTGTGAAAAAAGAAATTATTTTGCCCACTTACAAAAAGTTGACCCAACGTTCATAGATGATTGTAAAGTGATTTATCTATCGGCTATATTTTTGTCAGGAATGACTTATGGATTGGGAGTCAACACTCAGTTAAAAATCCCCCGCCTTCCCCTTTTCCAAACAATTGCAGAACCAGATCTAAAAAAACTAAAAAGAATATACATTTCCTAAAAATTACTGACACTTTTTGGAAGGATCTCTCTCTACATATGTGCATAGCGGATTTCAATTTTAGATGTAGACTTTTTAATTACATCAAAACTTTTGTTTTCACTTTCGTTTCATCTCGTAAACAAAAAAAAAAGATAAAAAGGCAAATATATCACAACAAAATGAAGATTTTTGAGTTTAAGTATCGAAAAAATATAAAACAATATCAAATGTATGTAAAGAAAATTTATTTACACCACAAGTGACTGATGGATTGAGAGTCAACACTCAAGTAAAAATCCGCCACCTCCCCCTTTTCCCTACGATTGGAAAACCTGATATACAAAACTAAAAATAGTTTTCAATCCCAAAAAATTACTGACATTTTTTGTAATTATCTCCCTCTACATTTGTGCATTTTGCATTTCCATTTTAGATGTAAACTTTTTTCTTATATCAAAACTTGAGTTTTCACTTTCCCTTCATCTTGTAAACAAAAAAAGTGGTAAAAGGAAAATGGATCACAATAAAATGAAAATTTTAGAGTTTATGTGTGGAAAGAACTTAAAGCAATAAAAAATGTAAGTAAAGAAATTTTTTTCACACACCACAAATGAACACAAAATTTTTATTATCCAAGTTTGGGACATTCCACTAGTTCAACCCAAATAGCTCGGAATTTTATAAGAAAGAGATTTTTCTACACATGTTTAAAAAAATGGATATGCAAGCTTGAAACATGTTAAAGATGCAAATGACCTATGGATCCAATCCTTTTAAAGAGAATAACACTAAATTTCCAAGTGAACGTGCGGTGGGATATTTACCCGAGTCTTACAAACCATTATTTTGCCCACTTACAAAAAGTTGACCAAACAATCATAGATGATTGTAAAGTGATCTATCATGCATAATGAGCTATATTTTTTGTAGGGAAAAACTTATGGATTAGGAGTCAACACTCAGTTAAAAATCCCCTGCCACCCCCTTTTCCTGACGATTGCACAAACTGATGTATAAAAACTAAAAAGAGTTGACAATCCCTAAAACTTATAGCCACTTTTAGGAATTATCCCTCTCTACATTTGTGCAATGTGCATTTCCATTTTAGATGTGTACTTTTTTCTTCAATCAAAACTTGAGTTTTCACTTTCCCTTCATCTCGTAAATAAAAAAAAAAGATAAAAGGCAAATAGATCGCTATAAAATGAAAATTTTAGAGTTTATGTATGGAAAAAATTTAAAGCAATAACAAATGTAAGTAAAGAAAAGTTATTCATACACCACAAATGAACACAAAAGTTTTGTTATCCAAGTTTGGTAAATTCCACTAGTTCATCCCTAGTAGCTCCTAATTTTATAAGAAAGAGATTTTACTACACAAGTTTTAAAAAATTGATATGCCTGCTTGAAATGTGTAAAAGATACAAATGACCAATGGATCCAAACCTTTTAAAGAGAATATCATTAAATTCCCAAGTGAACATGCGGTGGGATATTTACCTGAATCAAACAAACTATTATTTTGCCCATTTACAAAAAGATGACCTAACGATCATGGATGATTGTAAAATGATTTATCATGCGTAACAGGCTATATTGTTGTAAGGAGTGACTTATGTTTTGGGAGTCAACACTCAGTTAAAAATCCTCCGTCTCCCCCCTTTCCCGACGATTGCAAAACCTGATATATAAAAACTAAAAAGTGTTTTGAATCCTTAAAAATTACAGAAATTTTTTGGAATTATCTCTAACTACATTTGTGCATTGTCCATTTCTATTTTAGATGTATATTTTTTTCTTAATTCAAAACATGAGTTTTCACTTTTCCTTCATCTCGTAAAAAAAAAAGATAAACGGAAAATAGATCACAACAAAATAAAATTTTAGTGTTTATGTGTTGAAAGAATTTAAAGAAATAACAAATGTAAGTAAAGAAAATTTTTTCACACACCAGATATGAACACAAAAGTTTTGTTATCCAAGTTTGGAAAATTCCACTTGTTCAACCCTACGAGCTTCGAATTTTATAAGAAAGAGATTTTTCTTCACATGCTTTAAAAAAATGGATATGCATGCTTGAAACATTTTAAAAATGCAAATGGCCTATGGATCCAAACCTTTTAAAGAGAATAAAATTAAACTCTCAAGTGAATGTGTGGCCCATATTTACCCGAGTCAGACAAGCCATTATTTTGCCCATTTACAAAAGTTAACCTAACGATCATAGATGATTGTAAAGTGATTTATCATGCATAATGGGCTATATTTTTTTGTAAGAAATGACTTATGGATTGGGAGTCAACAATCAGTTAAAAATCCCCTACCTCCCCCTTTTCTTGATAATTGCACAACCTGATATATAAAAACTAAAAAGAGTTTACAATCACTAAAAATTACAGAAACATTTTGGAATTATCTCTCCCTATAATTGTGCATTGTGCATTTCCATTTCAGATGTGTACTTTTTTCTTAAATCAAAACTTTATTTTTCATTTTCCCTTCATCTAGTAAACAAAAAAATAGATAAAAGGAAAATAAGATCACAAGAAAATGAAAATTTAAGAATTTATGTATGAAAAGAATTTAAAAGAAATAAAAAATGTAAGTAAAGAAAATTTAATCACACACCACAAATGAACACAAAAGTTTTGTTATCCAAGTTTTGGAAATTCCACTATTTCAACCCTTTTGCTTGGAATTTTATAAGAAAGAGATTTTTCTTTACATGTTATAAAAAATGGATATGCATGCTTGACACATGTTAAAGATGCAAATAACCTTGGATCCAAACCTTTTAAAGAGAATAACATATAATTCCCAAGTGAATGTGCGGTGGGATATTTACTCGAGTAAAAAAAGAAATTATTTTGCCCATTTACAAAAAGTTGACCTAACGATCATGGATGATTGTAAAGTGATTTATCATGCGTAACGATCTATATTTTTGTAAGGAATGCTTTTGGATTAGGAGTCCACACTCAGTTAAAAATCCCCCGCCTCCCCCTTTTCCTTACAATTGCCCAACCTGATATTAAAAATCTAAAAAGAGTTTACAATACCTAAAAATTACAGAAACTTTTTTGAATTATCTCCCTCCACATTTGTGCAATGTGCATTTCCATTTTAGATGTCAACTTTTTCTTCAATCAAAACTTGAGTTTTCACTTTCCCTTTATCTCGTAAAAAAAAAAGATAAAAGGCAAATAGATCGCAACAAAATAACAATTTTAGAGTTTATGTATGGAAACATAAAAAGAAATAACAAATATAAGTAAATAAAATTTTTTCACACACCACAATTGAACACAAAAGTTTTTTTATCCAAGTTTGGCAAATTCCACAAGTTCAACCCTAATAGCTCCGAATTTTATAAGAAAGAGATTTTTCTACACATGTTTTAAAAAATGGATATGCATGCTTGAAACATATTAAAGATGCAAATGACCTATGGATCAAAACCTTTTAAATAGAATAACATTAAATTCTCAAGTGAACGTGCGGTGGAATATTTACCCGAGTCAAACAAGCCATTATTTTGGCCATTTACAAAAAGCTAATGTAACGATCATAGATGATTGTAAAGTGATTTATCATGTGCAATGGGATATATTTTTGTAAGAAATGACTTATGGATTGGGAGTTAACACTCAGTTAAAAATCCCCCGCCTCCCCCTTTTCCCGATGATTGCAGAACCTGATATACAGAAACTAAAAAGAGTTTACATTCCCTAAAAATTACAAACACTTTTGAGAATTATTTCTCTCTACATTTGTGCATTGTGCATTTCCATTTTAGATGTACACTTTTTTCTTAAATCAAAACCTGAGTTTTCACTTTCCCTTCATCTCATAAACAAAATAAGAGATAAAAGGTGAGTAGATCCCAACAAAATGAAAATTTTAGAGTTAATGTATCGAAAGAATTTAAAGGAATAAATAAATGTAAATAAAGAATATTTATTCACACACCACAAATGAACACAATAATTTTTTTATCCAAGTTTGGGAAATTCCACTAGTTCAACCATAATAGCTCGGAATTTTGTAAGAAAGTGATTTTTCTACACATGTTTTAAAAAATGGATATGCATGCTTGAAACATGTTAAAGATGCAAATGACCTATGGATCCAAACCTTTTAAAGAGAATATCATTAAATTCTCAAGTGAACGTGCGGTGGGATATTTACTCGAGTCAAATAAGCCATTATTTTGCCCATTCACAAAAAGCTGACCTAACCATCATAGACGATTGTAAAGTAATTTATCATGCGTAACGGGCTATATTTTTATAACTAATGACTTATAGATTGGGAGTCAACACTCAATTAAAAATCCCCCGCCTCCCCCTCTTCCCGTTGATTGCAGAACCAAATATATAAAAACTAAAAAGATTTTACAATCCCTAAAAATTACAGACACTTTTTGGAATGATTTCTCTCTACATTTGGGCGTTGTGGATTGCCATTTGAGATTTATACTTTTTTGAAAATCAAAACTAGACTTTTCACTTTCCCTTCATCTCGTAAACAAAAAAAGAGATATAAGGCAAATAGATCACAACAAAATTAAAATTTTAGAGTTTATGTATGGAATGAATTTAAAGCAATAAAAAATGTACGTAAAGAACATTTATTCACACACCACATTTGAACACAAAAGTTTTGTTATCCAAGTTTTGGAAATTCCACTAGTTCAACCATAATAGCTCGGAATTTTATAAGAAAGAGATCTTTCTACACATGTTTTAAAAAATGGATATGCATGCTTGAAAAAATGTTAAAGATGCAAATGACCTATGGATCCAAACCTTTTAAAGAGAATAACATTAAATTCTCAAGTGAACATGCGGTGGGATATTGACCCGAGTCAAACAAGCCATTATTTTGTGCATTTACAAAATACTGACCAAACGATCATAGATGATTGTAAAGTAATTTATGATGCGTAACGGGGTATATTTTAATAAGGAAAGACGTATGGATTGGTACTCAACACTCAGTTAAAAATCCACCACATCCCCCTTTTCCCGACGATTGCATAACCTGATATATAAAAACTAAAAAGAGTTTACAATCCCTAAAAATTACACACACTTTTTGGAATTATCTCTGTCTACATTTGTGCATTGTGCATTTCCATTTTAGATGTATACTTTTTTATTAAAACAAAACTTGAGTTTTCACTTTCCCTTCATCTCGTAAACAAAATACGAGATAAAAGGTAAATAGATCACTACAAAATGAAAATTTTAAAGCTTATCTATGGAAAGAATTTAAGGCAATAAACAAATGGAAGTAAGGAAAATTTCTTCACACACCACATATGAAAAAACAAGTTTTGTTATCCAAGCTACGAAAATTCGACTAATTCAACCCTAATAGCTCAGAATTTTATAAGAAAGAGATTTATCTACACATATTTTAAAAAAAGGATATGCATGCTTGAAAAATGTTAAAGATGCAAATGACCGATGTATCCAAACCTTTTCAAGAGAATAACATTAAATTCTCAAGTGAATGTGAGGTGTGATATTTACCCGAGTCAAACAAGCCATTATTTTGCCCATTTACAAAAAGCTGACCTAACGCTCTATGATGATTGTAAAGTGATTTATCATTCGTAATGGACTAAATTTTTGTAAGGAATAACTTATGGATTGGGAGTCACTACTCAGTTAAAAATCCCCCGCATCCCCCTTTTCCTAACGATTGCATAACCTGATATATAAAAACAAAAAAGAGTTTACACTGCCGTAACATTACATACACATTTTTGAATTATCTCTCTCTACATTTGTGCATTGTGCATTGTGCATTTCCATTTTAGATGTATACTTTTTTCTTAAATGAAAACTTCGGTTTTCACTTTCGCTTCATCTTGTAAACAAGAAAAGAGATAAAAGGCAAATAGATCACCACAAAAAGAAAATTTTAGAGTTTATGTATAGAAAGAATTTAAAGCAATAAAAAAATGTAAGTAAAGAAAATTTATTCACACACCACAAATGAACACAAAAGTTTTGTTATCCAAGTTTGGGAAATTCTACTAGTTCAACCCTAATAGCTTGGAATTTTATAAGAAAGTGATTTTTCAACACATGTTTTAAAAAATGGACCTACATGCTTGAAACATGTAAAAGATGCAAATGACTTATGGATCCAAACCTTTTAAAGAGAATAACATTAAATTTTCAAGTGAACCTGCGGTGAGATATTTACCCAAGTCAAACAAGCCATTATTTTGCCCATTTACAAAAAGTTGACCTATATGTCATAGTTGATTGTAAATTGATTTTTCATGCATAACGGGCTATATTTATGTAAGGAATGACTTATGGATTGGGAGTCATCACTCAGTTAAAATTCCCCCGCCTCCCCCTTTTTTCGACGATTGGAGAACCTGATATATAAAAACTAAAAAGAGTTTACATTCCCTAAAAATTATAGACACTTTTTAGAATTATCGGTCTCCACATTTGTATATTGTGCATTTTAGATGTATACTTTTTTCTTAAATCAAAACTTGAGTTTTCACTTTCCATCCATCTCGTAAACAAAAAAAGAGATAAAAGGCAAATACATCACAAAAAAATAAAAATTTTAGAGTTTAAGTTTGGAAAGAATTTAAAGTTATAAAAAAATGTGAGTAAAGAAAATTTATTCACACACCACAAATGAACACAAAAGTTTTGTTACCCAAGTTTTGGAAATTCTACTAGTTCAACCCTAATAGCTCAGAATTTTATAAGAAAGATTTTTCCACACATGTTTTAAAAAATTGATATGCAAGCTTGAAACATGTTGAAGATGCAAATGTCCTATGGTCTCAAACCTTTTAAACAGAATAACATTAAATTTTCAAGTGAACGTGTTGTGGGATATTTACCCGAGTCAAACAAGCCATTATTTTGCCCATTTTCAAAAAGTTGACCTAACGATCATAGATGATTGTAAAGTGATTTATCATATGCAACGGTCTACTTTTTTGTAAGGAATGTCTTATGGATTGGGAGTCAACACTCAGTTAAAAATTCCCCGGCTCCCCCTTTTCCCGACGATTGCAGAACCTGATATATAGAAACTTAAAAGAGTTTACAATCCCTAAAAATTACAGACACTTTAAAGAATTATCTCTCTCCACATTTTTGCATTGTGCATTTCCATTTTAGATGTATAGTTTTTTCTTAAATCAAAACCTTAGTTTTCACTTTCCCTTCATCTCATAAACAAAAAAAGAAATAAAAGGCAAGTAGATCACAACAAAATGAAAATTTTAGAGTTAATGTGTCGAAAGAATTTAAAGCAATAAACAAATGTAAGTAAAGAAAATTTATTCACACACCACAAATGAACACAATAGTTTTGTTATCCAAGTTTGGAAAACTCCACAAGTTCAACCATAATAGCTCGGAATTTTATAAGAAAGTGATTTTTCAACCATGTTTTAAAAAATGGATATGCATGTTTGAAACATGTTAAATATGCAAATGACCTATGGTTCCCAACCTTTTAAAGAGAATATCATTAAATTCTCAAGTGAAACTATGGAGGGATATTTACCCGACTCAAAAAAGTCATTATTTTGCCCATTTACATAATGCTGACCTAACGATCATGGATGATTGTAAAGTTATTTATCTTTCGTAACGGGCTATATTTTTGTAAGGAATGACTTGTGGTTTGGGAGTCAACACTCAATTAGAAATTCCTCGTCTCCCCAATCCCCTGCCTCACCCTTTTCCAAACGATTGTAGAACCTGATCTATAAAAACTAAAACGAGTTTACAATCCCTAAAAATTACAGACACTTTTTGGAATTATCTCTCTCTACATTTGTGTATTGTGCATTTCCAATTTAGATATATAATTTTTTTTTAAAAAAAAATCTTATTTTTTACTTTCCCTTCATCTCGTAAACAAAAAAAAAAGAGATAAAAGGCAAATAGATCACAACAAAATGAAAGTTTTATAGTTTATGTATGGAAATAATTTAAGGCAATAAATGAATGTAGGTAAATAAAATTTATTCACACACCACAAATCAACACAAAAGTTTTGTTATCCAAGTTTGGGAAATTCCAGTAGTTCAACCCTAATAGCTCGGAATTTTATAAGAAAGAGATTTTTCTACACATATTTTGAAAAATGGACATGCAGGCTTCAAACATCTTAAAGATGCAAATGACCTATGTATCCAGAACTTTTAAAGAGAATAACATTAAATTCTCAAGTGAATGTGTTGTGGGATATTTACCCAAGTCAAACAAGCCATTATTTTGCCCATTTACAAAAAGATAACCTAACGATCATAGATGATTTTAAGTTGATTTATCATGTGCAACGGGCTATATTTTTGAAAGGAATGACTTATGGATTGAGAGTCAACACTCAGTTAAAAATCCCCCGCCTCCCCTTTTTCCCGATGAATGCAAAACCTGATATATAAAAACTAAGAAGAGTTTACAATTCCTAAAAATTACATACACTTTTTAGAATTATCTCTATCAACATTTGTGCATTGTGCATTTCTATTTTAGTTCTATACTTTTTTCTTAAATGAAAACTTGATTTTTCAGTTTCCCTTCATCTCATAAACAAAAAAAGAGAAAAAAGGAAAATAGATCACAACAAAATGAAAATTTTAGAGTTTATGTATGGAAAGAATTTAAAGCAGTAAACAAAAATTTTAGTAAAGAAAATTTTTTCACACACCACAAATGAACACAAAAGTTTTGTTATCCAAGTTCGGGAAATTCCACTAGTTCAACCCTAATAGCTCGGAATTTTATAAGAAAGAGATTTTTCTACCCATGTTTTAAAAAATGGATATGCATGTTTGAAACATGTTAAAGAAGCAAATGACCTATGGATCAAAACCTTTCAAGAAAATAACATTAAATTCTCCAGTGAACATGCGGTGGGATATTAACCCAAGTCAAACAAACAATTAATTTGCCTAATTACAAAAAGCTGACCTAACGATCATAGATGATTGTAAAGTGAATTATCATGCGTAATGGGATATATTTTTGTCAGAAATGACTTATGGATTGGGAGTCAACAGTGAGTTAAAACTCCCCCACCTCCCCCTTTTCCCAACGATTGCAGAACCTAAAAAGAGTTTACAATCCCTAAAAATTACAGATACATTTTGAAATTATCTCTCTCTAACTTTGTGCATTGTGAATTTCCATTTTAGACATATACTTTTATCATAAATCAAAACTTGAGTTTTCCCTTCATCTCGTCAACACAAAAAAGAGATAAAAGTAAAATAGATCACAAAAAAATAAAAATTTTAGAGTTTATGTATGGAAATAATTTAAAGCAATAAATAAATGTAAGTAAAAAAAATTTCTTCACAAACCACAAATGAACACAAAATTTTTGTTATCAAAGTTTGGAAATTTCCACCAGTTCAACCCTAATAGCTTTTGGAAAATTCCACTAGTTCAACCCTAATAGCTCGGAATTTTATAAGAAAGAGATTTTCTTACACATGTTTTAAAAAATGGATATGCACACTTGACACATCTGGAAGATGCAAATGACCTATGGATCCAAACTTTGAAAGAGAGTAACATTAAATTCTCAAGTGAACAAGCGATGGGATATTTACCCGAGTTAAACAAGCAATTATTTTGCCCATGTACAAAAAGCTGACCTAACGATCATAGATGATTGTAAAGTGATTTATCATGCATAACGGGCAATACTTTTGTAAGAAATGACTTTTGGACTGGGAGTCAACACTCAGTTAAAAATCCCACGCCTCCCCCTTTTCCCAACAATTTCAAAACTTGATATATAAAAAATAAAAAGAGTTTACAATCCCTAAAAAATACAGATATTTTTTGGAATTATCTCTTACTAAATTTGTGCATTGAGCATTTCCATTTTAGATAAATACTTTTTTCTTAAATCAAAACTTGAGTTCTCACTTTCCCTTTATCTCGTCAACACAAAAAAGAGATAAAAGGAAAATAGATCACAAAAAAATGAAAATTTAAGAATTTATGTATGGAAATAATTTAAAAGCAATAAAAAAATGTAAGTAAATAAAATTTATTCCCACACCACAAAAGAACACAAAAGTTTTGTCATCCAAGTTTGGAAAATTCCACTCGTTCAACCCAAATAGCTCGGAATTTTATAAGAAAGAGATTTCCCTACACATTTTTTAAAAAATGGAGATGCATGCTAGAGACATCTTAAAGATGCCAATGACCAATGGATCCGAACCTTTTAAAAAGAATAAGATTAAATTCTCAAGTGAATGTGCGGTGGGATATTTACTCGAGTCAAACAAGTCTTTATTTTGCCCATTCACAAAAAGCTAACCAAACGATCATAGATGATTATAAAGGGGTTAATGAAGAACGGGCTATATTTTTTTAAGAAATGACCTATGGATTGGGAGGTAACACTCAGTTAAAAATGCCCCGCCTCCCCCTTTTCCTGACAAATGCAGAACCTGATATATAAAAACTAAAAAGAGTTTACAATCCCTTAAAATTACAGACACTTTTTGGAACTATCTCCCTCTTCATTTGTGCATTGTGCATTTCCATTTTAGATGTATACTTTTTTTTAAATCAAAACTTGAGTTTTCACTTTCCCTTCATCTCGTAAACAAAAAAAGAGATAAAAGGCAAATAGATCACAACAAAATGAAAATTTTAGAGTTTATGTGTGGAAAGAATTTAAAGCTATAAAAAATGTAAGTAAAAAAAATTTATTCACACACCACAAATGAACACAAAAGTTTGGTTATCCAAGTTTGGGAAATCCCACTAGTTCAACCCAAATAGCTTGGAATTTCATAAGAAAGATTTTTCTACACATGTTTTAAAAAATGGATTTGCCGTCTTGAAACATGTTAAAGATGCAAATGACCTACGGATCCAAACCTTTTAAAGAGAATAACATTAAATTCTCAAGTGAACATGCGGTGGGATATTTACCCTAATCAAATTAGCCATTATTTTGCCAATTTACAAGAAGCTGACCTAAAGATCATAGATGATTGTAAAGTGATTTATAATTCGTAACGAGCTATATTTTTTATCTAATGACTTACGGATAGGGAATCAACACTTCGTTAAAAATCCCCCGCCTCCCCCTCTTCCTGACTATTGCAGAACCTGATATATAAAAACTAAATAGAGTTTACTATCCCTAAAAATTGCCGACACTTTTTCGAATGATCTCTCTTTGCATTTGTGCATTGTGCATTTCTATTTTAGATGTATACTTTTTTCTTAAATCAAAACTTGAGTTTTCACTTTCCCTTCATCTCTTAAACATAAAAAGAGATAAAAGGCAAATAGATGACAACGAAATGAAGATTGTAGAGTTGATGTATGGAAGGAATTTAAAGCAATAAAAAATGTAAGTAAAGAAAGTTTATTCACACACGACAAATCAACACAAAAGTTTTGTTATCCAAGTTTTGGAAATTCCACTTGTTCAACCCTAATTGCTCAGAATTTTATAAGAAAGAGATTTTTCTTCACATGTTTTAAAAAATGGATATGCATGCTTGAAACATGTTAAAGATGCAAATGACCTATGGATCCAAACCTTTTAAAGAGAATAACATTAAATTCTCAAGTGAACGTGCGGTGGGATATTTACCCGAGTCAAACAAGCCATTCTTTTGCCCTTTTACAAAAAGTTTACCTAATGATCATAGTTGAATGAAAAGTGATTTTTCATGCGTAACGGGCCATATTTTTTTAAGGAATGATTTATGGATTGGGAGTCAACACTCAGTTAAAGCCCCCCGCTTCCCCCTTTTCCCGACCATTGCGGCACCTTATATATAAAAACTAAAAAGAGTTTCCAATCCCTAAAAATTACAGACACTTTTTGGAATTATCACTCTCTACATTTTTGCATTGTGCATTTCCATTTTAGATGTATACTTTTTTCTTAAATCAAAACTTGAGTTTTCACTTTCTCTTCATCTCGTTAACAAAAAAAGATATAAAAGGCAAATACATCACAAGAAAATGAAAATTTTAGATTTTATATAACAAAATAATTTAAAGCAATAACAAATGTAAGTAAAGAAAATTTATTCACACACCACAAATTAACACAAAAGTTTTGTTTAGCTTGCGAAATTCCACTAATTCAACCCATATAGCTCAGAATTTTATAAGAAGAGATTTTTCTACACATGTTTTAAACAATGGATGTGCATGTTTGAAACATGTTAAAGATGCAAATGACATATGGATCCAAACCTGTTAAAGACAATAATAGTAAATTCTCAAGTGAAAGTGTCGTGGGATATTTAACCGAGTCAAACAAGCCATTATTTTGCTCATATACAAAAAGCTGACCTAACGATCATAGATGATTGAAAAGTGATTTATCATGCATAACGAGCTATATTTTTCTAAGGAATGACTTATGGATTGGGAGTTAACACTCAGTTAAAAATTCCCCCGCCTCCCCTTTTTCCCAACGATTGCAGAACCCGATATATAAAAACTAAAAAGAATTTACAATCCCTAAAAATTACAGACACTTTTTGGAATTATCTCTCATGACATTTGTGCAGTGTTCATTTCCATTTTAGAAGTATAATTTTTTTGTAAATCAAAACTTGTGTTTTACTTTCCCTTCATCTCGTAAAGAAAAAAAGAGATAAAAGACAAATAGATCACAAGAAAATGAAGTTTTTAGAGTTTATGTATGGAAACAATTTAAAGCAATTAAAAATGTAAGTAAAGAAAATATATTCACACTGCAAAAATGAATACAAAAGTTTTGTTACTCAAGTTTGGGAAATTCCACTAGTTCAACCCTAATAGCTCAGAATTTTATAAGAAAGTGATTTTTCTACACATGTTTTAAAAAATGGATATGCATGCTTAAAACATGTTAAAGATGCAAATGACCTATGGATCCAAACCTTTTAAAGAGAATAACAAAAAATTCTCAAGTGAATGCGCGATGGGATATTTACTCGAGTCAAACAAGCCATTATTTTGCTCATTTACAAAAAGCTGAACCAACGATCATAGATGATTGTAAAGTGATTTATCATGCGTATTGGGCTACATATTTGTGAGGAATGACTTATGGATTGGGTGTCAACACTCAGTTAAAAATCCCCCACCTCCCCCTTTTCCAGACTATTGTAGAACCAGATCTAAAAAAACTAAAAAGAATTTACAATCCCTAGAAATTATAAACACTTTTTGGAATGATCTCTCTCTACATATGTGCATTGTGGATTTCCATTTTAGATGTAGACTTTTTTCTTACATCAAAACTTTTGTTTTCCCTTTCGTTTCATCTCGTAAACAAAAAAATAGATAAAAGCCAAATATATCACTACAAAATGAAGATTTTAGAGTTTATGTATCGAAAAAAAATAAAGCAATATAAAATGTAAGTAAAGAAAATTTATTCACACCACAAATGAACACAAAATTTTTGTTATCCAAGTTTGGGAAATTCCACTAGTTCAACCTTAATAGCTTGGAATTTTATTAGAAAGAGATTTTTCTAAAAATGTTTTAAAAACGAATTTGTATGCTTGAAACATGTTAAAGATACAAATGACCTATGGATCAGAACCATTTAAAGAGAATAACATGAAATTCTCAAGTGAACGTACGGTGGGATATATACCCTAGTCAAACAAGCCATTATTTTGCCCATTTACAAAAAGCTGACCTAACTATCATAGTTGATTGAAAAGAGATTTCTCATGCGTAACGAGCTATATTTTTTTAAGGAATAACTTATGGATTGGGAGTCAACAATCAGTTAAAAATCCCTCGCCTCCGCCTTTTCCCGACTATTGCAGAACCTGATACATCAAAACTAAAAAGAGTTTACAATCCCTAGAAATTGTAGACACTTTTTGGAATTATCTCTCACAAAATTTGTTCATTGTACTTTTCCATTTTAGATGTAAACTTTTTTCTTAAATCAAAACATGAGCTTTCACTTTCCCATCATCTCGTAAAGAAAAAAAACATTGAAAAAGCAAATTGATCACAACGAAATGAAAATTTTAGAGTTTATGTATAGAAAGAATTTACAGCAATAAAAATTGTAAGTAAATAAAATTTATTCACACACCACAAATGAACACAAAATTTTTGTTATCTAAGTTTTGGAAATTCCACTAGTTCAACCGTAATAGCTTGGAATTTTATAAGAAATAGATTTTTTTACACATGTTTTAAAAAATGGATATGCATGTTTGAAATATGTTAAAGATGCAAATGACCTATGGATCCAAACCTTTTAAAGAGAATAACATTAAATTCTCAAGTGAACGTGCGGTGGGATATTTACCCGAGTCTAACAAGCCATTATTTTGCCCACTTACAAAAACCTGACCATACGATCGTAGATGATTGTAGAGTGACTTATCATACATAACGGGCTATATTTTTTAAAGAAGTGACTAATGGATTGAGAGTCAACACTCAAGTAAAAATCCTCCGCCCCCTCCCTTTTCCCGACGATTGGAAAACCTGATATATAAAAACTAAAAATAGTTTTCAATCCCTAAAAATTACAGACACTTTTTGGAATTATCTCTCTCTACATTTGTGCATTTTGCATTTCCATTTTGGATCTAAACTTTTTTCTTATATCAAAACTTGAGTTTTCACTTTCCCTTCATCTCGTAAATAAAAAAAGAGGTAAAAGGCAAATGGATCACAACAAAATGAAAATTTTAGAGTTTATGTGTGGAAAGAATTTAAAGCAATAAAAAATTTAAGTAAAGAAATTTTTTTCACACACCACAAATGAACACAAAATTTTTGTTATCCAAGTTTGGGACATTCCACTAGGTCAACCCAAACAGCTCGGAATTTTTTAAGAAAGAGTTTCTTCTACACATGTTTTAAAAAATGGATATGCAAGCTTGAAACATGTTAAAGATGCAAATGACCTATGGATCAAATCCTTTTAAAGAGAATAACAATAAATTTCCAAGTGAACGTGCGGTGGGATATTTACCCGAGTCTTACAAACCATTATTTTGCCCACTTACAAAAAGCTGACCAAACAATTAGATGATTGTAAAGTGATTTATCATGCGTAACGAGCTATATTTTTTGTAGGGAAAGTCTTATGGATTTGGAGTGAACACTCTGTTAAAAATCCCCCGCTTCCCCCTTTTCCTGGCGATTGCACAACCTAATATATAAAAACTAAAAAGAGTTGACAATCCCTAAAACTTACAACCACTTTTAGGAATTATCCCTCTCTACATTTATGCAAAGTGCATTTCCATTTTAGATGTGTACTTTTTTCTTCAATCAAAATTTGAGTTTTCACTTTCCCTTCATCTCGTAAACAAAAAAAAAAGATAAAAGGCAAATAGATCGCTACAAAATGAAAATTTTAGATTTTATGTATGGAAAAAATTTATAACAATAAAAAATGTAAGTAAAGAAAATTTATTCACACACCACAAATTAACACAAAAGGATTGTTATCCAAGTTTGGTAAATTCCACTAGTTCAACCCTAATAGCTCCGAATTTTATAAGAAAGAGATTTTGCTACACATGTTTTAAAAAATTGATATGCCTGATTGAAACATGTAAAAGAAGCAAATGACCTATGGATCCAAACCTTTTAAAGAGAATATAATTAAATTCCTAAGTGAACGCGCGGTGGGATATTTACCCGAATCAAACAAACTATTATTTTGCCCATTTACAAAAAGATGACCTAACAATCATAGATGATTGTAAAGTGATTGATCATGCGTAACAGGCTATATTGTTGTAAGGAGTGACTTTTGGTTTGGGAGTGAACACACAGTTAAAAATCCTTTGCCTCCCCTTTTTCCCGACGATTGGAAAACCTGATATATAAAAACTAAAAAGAGTTTTCAATCCCTAAAAATTACAGAAAGCTTTTGGAATTATCTCTCTCTACATTTGTGCATTATCCATTTCTATTTTAGATGTATACTTTTTTCTTAATTCAAAACATGAGTTTTCACTTTTCCTTCATCTCGTTAAAAAAAAAGAGAAAAAAGGAAAATAGATCACAACAAAATAAAATTTTAGAGTTTATCTGTGGAAAGAATTTAAAGAAATAACAAATGTAAGTAAAGAAGCTTTTGGAAATTCGACTAGTTCAACCCTAAGAGCTTGGAATTTTATAAGAAAGAGATTTCTCTTCACATGCTTTAAAAAATGGATATGCATGTTTGAAACATATTAAAAATGCAAATGACCTATGGATCTAAACCTTTTAAAGAGAATAACATTAAAATCTCAAGTGAATGTGCGGTGTGATATTTACCCGAGTCAAACAAGCCATTATTTTGCCCATTTACAAAAGTTGACCTAACGATCATAGATGACTGTAAAGTGATTTATCATGCGTAACAGGCTATATTTTTGTAAGGAATGACTTATGGATTGGGAGTCAACAATCAATTAAAAATCCCTCGCCTCCCCCTTTTCCTGATAATTGCACAACCTGTTATACAAAAACTTAAAAGAGTTTACAATCACTAAAAATTACAGAAACTTTTTGGAATTATCTCTCCCTTCATTTAAGCATTTTGTATTTCCATTTTAGATTTGTACTTTTTTCTTAAATCAAAACTTTATTTTTCACTTTCCTTCATCTTGTAAACAAAAAAATAGGTAAAAGGAAAATAAGATCACAACAAAATGAAAATTTTAGAGTTTATGGATGGAAAGAATATAAAAGAAATAAAAAATGTAAGTAAAGAAAATATATTCACACACCAAAAATGAACACAAAAGTTTTCTTATCTAAGTTTGGGAAATTCCACTAGTTCAACCCTTATTGCTTGGAATTTTATAAGAAAGAGATTTTTCTTGACATGTTATAAAAAATGGATATGCATGCTTGACACTTGTTAAAGATGCAAATGACCTTGGATCTAAACCTTTTAAAGAGAATAACATTGAATTCCCAAGTGAATGTGCGGTGGGATATTTACCCGAGTCAAAAAAGAAATTATTTTGCCCACTTACAAAAAGCTGACCTAATGATCATAGATGATTGTAAAGTGATTTATCATGCATAACGAGCTATATTTTTGTAAGGAATGACTTTTGGATTAGGAGTCCACACTCAGTTGAAAATCCCCCTCCTCGTCCTTTCCCTTACAATTGCACAACCTGATATATAAAAACTAAAAAGAGTTTACAATACCTAAAAATTACAGACACTTTTTCGAATTATCTCTCTCTACATTTGTGCAATGTGCATTTCCATTTTAGATGTCTACTTTTTCTTCAATCAACACTTGAATTTTCACTTTCCCTTCATCTCGTAAAAAAAAATAGATAAAAGGCAAATAGATTGCAACAAAATGACAATTTTAGAATTTATGTATGGAAACATATAAAGCAACAACAAATAAAAGTAAAGAAAATTTTTTCGCACACCACAAATGAACACAAAAGTTTTGTTATCCAAGTTTGGGAAATTCCACAAGTTCAACCCTAATAGCTGCAACTTTTATAAGAAAGAGATTTTTCTACACATGTTTTAAAAAATGGATATGCATGGTTGAAACATGTTAAAGATGCAAATTACCTGGATCCAAACCTTTTAAACAGAACAACATTAAATTCTCAAGTGAAAGTGTAGTGGGATATTTACTTGAGTCAAACAAGCCATTATTTTGCCCATTTACAAAAAGCTGACCTAACGATCAAAGATGATTGTAAAGTGATTTATCATGTGCAAAGGGCTATATTTTTTGTAAGGAATGACTTATGGATTGGGAGTCAGCACTCACTTAAAAATCCCCCGCTTCCCCCTTTTCCCGATGATTGCAGAACCTAATATATAGAAACTAAAAAGAGTTTACAATCCCTCAAAATTACAAACACTTTTGAGAATTATCTCTCTCTACATTTGTGCATTGTGCATTTCCATTTTAGATATATACTTTTTTCTTAAATCAAAACCTGAGTTTTCGCTTTCCCTTCATCTCATTAACAAAATAAGAGATAAAAGGCAAGTAGATCGCAACAAAATCAAAATTTTATAGTTAATGTATCGAAAGAATTTAAAGCAATAAACAAATGTAAGTAAAGATAATTTATTCACACACCACAAATGAACACAAAAGTTTTGTTATCCACGTTTGGGAAATTCCACTAGTTGAACCATAATATCTCGGAATTTTATAAGAAAGTGATTTTTCTACACATGTTTTAAAAAAATGGATATGCATGCTTGAAACATGTTAAAGATGCAAATGACCTACGGATCCAAACCTTTTAAAGAGAATATCATTAAATTCTCAAGTGAACGTGCGGTGGGATATTTACTCAAGTCAAATAAGCCATTATTTTTCCCTTTCACAAAAAGCTGACCTAACCATCATAGACGATTGTAAAGTAATTTATGATGCGTAACGGGCTATATTTTTATAACGAATGACTTATAGATTGGGAATCAACACACGGTTAAAAATCCCTCACCTCCCCCTTTTCCCGACGATTGCAGAACCTAATATTTAAAAACTAAAAAGATTTTACTATCCCTAAAAATTACAGACACTTTTTGGAATGATTTCTCTCTACATTTGGGCATTGTGCATTTCCATTTGAGATTTATACTTTTTTTTTAAATCAAACCTAGAGTTTTCACTTTCCCTTCATCTCGTAAACAAAAAAAGAGATATAAGGCAAATAGATCACAACAAAATGAAGATTTTAGAGTTTATGTATGGAAATAATTTATTTCAATAACAAATGTAAGTAATGAAAATTTATTCACATGCGACAAATGAAGAAAAAAGTTTTGTTTTCCAAGTTTGGGAAATTCCACTAGTTCAACCATAATAGCTCGGAATTTTATAAGAAAGATATTTTTCTACACATGTTTTGAAAATTGGATATGCATGCTTGAAACATGTTAAAGATGCAAATGACCTATGGATCCAAACCTTTTAAAGAGAATAACATTAAATTCTCAAGTGAACGTGCGGTGGGATATTTACCCGAGTCAAACAAGCCATTATTTTGTCCATTTACAAAATGCTGACCAAACGATCATAGATGATTGTAAAGTGATTTATGTTGCGTAACAAGCTATATTTTATAACGAAAGACGTATGGATTGGTACTCAACACTCAGTTAAAAATCCCCTGCCTCCCCCTTTTCCCGACTATTGCAAAACCTGATATATAAAAACTAAAAAGAGTTTACAATCCCTAATAATTACAGACACTTTTTGGAATTATTTCTCTCTACATTTGTGCATTGTGCATTTCCACTTTAGATGTACACTTTTTTATTAAAACAAAACTTGATTTTTCACTTTCCCTTCTACTCGTAAACAAAATATGAGATAAAAGGTAAATAGATCACTACAAAATAAAAATTTTAGAGTTTATCTATGGAAAGAATTTAAAGCAATAAACAAATGGAAGTAAAGAAAGTTTCTTCACACACCACAAATGAACACAAAAGTTTTGTTATCCAAGTTAGGGAAATTCGACTAATTCAACCCTAATAGCTCGGAATTTTATAAGAAAGAGATTTATCTACACATATTTTAAAAAAAGCATATGCATGCTTGAAAAATGTTAAAGAAGCAAATGACCTATGGATCCAAACCTATTAAAGAGAATAACATTAAATTTTCAAGTGAAAGTGCGGTGTGATATTTACCTTAGTCAAATAAGCCATTATTTCGCCCAATTACAAAAAGCTGACCTAACGATCTATGATGATTGTAAAGTGATTTATCATCCGTAATGGACTAAATTTTTCTAAGGAATAACTCATGGATTGGGAGTCAATACTCAGTTAAAAATCCCACGCATCCCCCTTTTCCTAACGATTGCATAACCTAATATATAAAAACAAAAAAGAGTTTACACTGCCGTAACATTACATACACTTTTTTGAATTATCTCTCTCTACATTTTTACATTGTGCATTGTGCATTTCGATTTTAGATGTATACTTTTTTATTAAATGAAAACTTGAGTTTTCACTTTCCCTTCATCACAGAAAAAGAGATAAAAGGCAAATAGATCGCAACAAAATGAAAATTTTAGAGTTTAAAGTATAGAAAGAATTTAAAGCAATAAAAAAATGTAAGTAAAGAAAATTTATTCACACACCACAAATGAACACAAGTTTTGTTATCCAAGTTTGGGAAATTCCACTAGTTCAAGCCTAATAGCTTGGAATTTTATAAGAAAGAGATTTTTCAACACATGTTTTAAAAAATGGACCTGCATGCTTGAAACATGTTAAAGATGCAAATGACCTATGGATCCAAACCTTTTAAAGAGAATAACATTAAATTTTAAACGTGCGGTGAGATATTTACCCAAGTCAAACAAGCCATTATTTTGCCCATTTAAAAAAAGCTGACCTATAAATCATAGTTGATTGTAAATTGATTTTTCTTGCATAACGGGCTATATTTATGTAAGGAATGACTTATGGATTGGGACTCATCACTCAGTTAAAATCCCCCGCCTCCCCCTTTTCCCGACGATTGCAGAACCTGATATATAGAAACTATGAAGAGTTTACAATCCCTAAAAATTACAGACACTTTATAGAATTATCTCTCTCTACATTTGTTCATTGTGCATTTCCATTTTAGATGTATACTTTTTTCTTAAATCGAAACCTGAGTTTTCACTTTCCCTTCATCTCATAAACAATATAAGAGATAAAAGGCAAGTACACAACAACAAAATGAAAATTTTAGAGTTAATATATCGAAAGAATTAAAAGCAATAAACAAATATAAGTAAAGAAAATTTATTTACACACCACAAATGAACACAATAGTTTTGTTATCCAAGTTTGGGAAATTCCACTAGTTCAACCCTAATAGCTCGGAATTTTATAAGAAAGTGATTTTTCTACACATGTTTTAAAAAATGGATATGCATGTTTAAAACATGTTAAAGATGCAAATGACCTATGGATCCAAACCTTTTAAAGAGAATATCATTAAATTCTCAAGTGAAAGTGCGGTGGAATGTTTACCCGAGTCAAACAAGCCATTATTTTGCCCTTTCACAAAATGTTGACCAAACGATCATGGATGATTGTAAAGAGATTTATCATTCATAACGGGCTATATTTTTGTAAGGAATGACTTATGGTTTGGGAGTCAACACCCAGTTAGGAATCCCCAGTCTCTCCAATCCCCAACCTCCACCTTTTCTCAACTATTGCAGAACCTGATATATAAAAACTAAAACGAGTTTACAATCCCTAAAAATTACAGACACTTTTTGGAATTATCTCTCTCTACATTTGTGCATTGTCCATTTCCGATTTAGATGTATAATATTTTCTTAAATCAAAACTTTAGTTTTCACTTTCCCTTCATCTCGTAAACAAAAAAAAAATGATAAAAAGCAAATACATCACAACAAAATGAAAGTTTTAGAGTTTATGTATGGAAATAATTTATGGCAATAAATGAATGTAAGTATATAAAATTTATTCACACACCACAAATGAACACAAAAGTTTTGTTATCTAAGTTTGGGAAATTCCACTAGTTTAACCCTAATAGCTCAGAATTTTATAAGAAAGAGATTTTTCTACACATGTTTTGAAAAATGGATATGCATGCTTCAAATATCTTAAAGATGCAAATGACCTACGGATCCAGAACTTTTAAAGAGAATCACATTAAATTCTCAAGTGAACGTGCGGTGGGATATTTACCCAAGTCAAAGAAGCCAATATTTTTCCCATTCACAAAAAGATAACCTAACGATCATAGATGATTTTAAAGTGCTTTATCATGTGCAACGGGCTATATTTTTGTAAGGAATGACTTATGGATTGGGAGTCAACACTCAGTTAAAAATCCCCCGCCTCCCCCTTTTCCCGACAATTGCAGAACCTGATATATAAAAACTAAGAAGAATTTACAATTCCTGAAAATTACATACACTTTTTAGAATTATCTCTCTCTACATTTGTGCATTGTGCATTTCCATTTTAGATCTATACTTTTTTCTTAAATCAAAACTTGAGTTTTCACTTTCCTTTTATCTCATAAACAAAAAAAGTGAAAAAAGGCAAAAAGATCACAACAAAATGAAAATTTTAGAGTTTATGTATGGAAAGAATTTAAAGCAGTAAACAAAAATTTTTGTAAAGAAATTTTTTTCACACATCACAAATGAACACAAAAGTTTTGTTATCCAAGTTTGGGAAATTCCACTAGTTCAACCCTAATAGCTTGGAATTTTATAAGAAAGAGATTTTTCTACACATGTTTTAAAAAATGGATATGCATGCTTGAAACATGTTAAAGATGCAAATGACCTATGGATCCAAACCTTTCAAGAGAATAACATTAAATTCTCAAGTGAACATGTGGTGGGATATTTACCCGAGTCAAACAAGCAATTATTTTGCCCATTTACAAAAAGCTGACCTAACAATCATAGATGATTGTAAAGTGATTTATCATGCATAACAGGCTATATTTTTGTAAGAAATGACATATGGATTGGGAGTCAACACTGAGTTAAAAATCCCCCACCTCCCCCTTTTCTCAACGATTGATAAACCTGATATATAAAAACTAAAAAGAGTTTTAAATCCCTAAAAATTACAGACACATTTTGAAATTATCTCTCTCTAACTTTGTGCATTGTGCATTTCCATTTTAGATGTATACTTCTGTCTCAAATCAAAACTCTTGAGTTTTCCCTTTTTCTCGTCAACACAAAAAAGAGATAAAAGGAAAATAGATCACAAAAAAAATGAAAATGTTAGAGTTTATGTATGGAAATAATTTAAAGCAATAAATAAATGTCATTAAATAAAATTTATTCACACACCACAAATGAACACAAAAGTTTTGTTATCAAAGTTTGGAAAATTCCACTAGTTCAACACTAATTGCTTTTGGAAAATACCACTAGTTCAACCCTAATAGCTCGAAATTTTATCAGAAAGAGATTTTCCTACACATGTTTTAAAAAATGGATATGCACGCTTGACACATCTTGAAGATGCAAATGACCTTTGGATCCAAACTTTTAAAGAGAAGAACATTAAATTCTCAAGTGAACATGCGGTGGGATATTTACCAGAGTCAAACTAGCCAATATTTTGCCTTTTTACGAAAAGCTGACCTAACGATCATAGATGATTGTAAAGTGATTTATCATGTGTAACGGGCAATACTTTTGTAATAAATGACTTATGGTTTGGGATTCAACACTCAGTTAAAAAATTCCCCGCCTCTCCCTTTTCCCAACGATTGCAAAACCTGATATATAAAAACTAAAAAGAGTTTACAATCCCTAAAAATTACGGACACTTTTTGGAAATATCTCTCTCTAAATTTGTGCATTGAGCATTTCAATTTCAGATTTATACTTTTTTCTTAAATCAAAACTTGAGTTCTCACTTTCTCTTCATCTCGTCAACACAAAAAAGAGATAAAAGGAAAATAGATCACAAAAAAATTAAAATTTTAGAGTTTATGTATGGAAATAATTTAAAGCAATAAAAAAATGTAAGTAAATAAAATTTATTCACACACCACAAATGAACACAAAAGTTTTGCTATCCAAGTTTGGGAAATTCCACTAGTTCAACCCTCATAGCTCGGAATTTTATAAGAAATAGATTTTTCTTCACATGTTTTAAAAAATGGTTTTGCATGCTTGAAACATGTTAAAGATGCAAATGACCTATGGATCCAAACCTTATAAAGAGAATAACATTAAATTCTCAAGTGAACTAGCGGTGCGAATTTACCCGAGTGAAGTAAGCTATTATTTTGCCCATTTACTAAAAGTTGATGTTATGGTCCCTAGCCATGGATCCAGTAACTCGGCTAGGTATAGATGAATCCAGCAAGTTAAGAGGGTCACTGTAATGATCCAAGAACAACCTGTTCTCTTTGCTGAATTTGTTTCCCTTGAAAAGGAGTTTCCTTTTCTTAATTATGGATGAAACCAGAGAATCAATGGAGCTCCTTGATCCCCCGACATGGATCCCCCTTTCTTATGACTCACGTCAAGGTAGGGTTTCCTCTACCATGCAATAATGGTACCTTACGTAAAAAGAAACAGAATTCTAATCTTCAATACTTGGAACAAGATTAAGAATTACCTCTTGACGTCAACACCAATCCAGCAACCAGAATTCGTCCTCCTTCCTGGTTAGCTCACGCCAACCCTTCTCCCTTGCTGGAATTTTTGTGAAAGAAAAGGTCTTCTCTTGCAGCTCGGATGAGAAAGGTAATTCCTCTTCCTTTTCCTTCCAAGATCTCCTCAAAGACTCCCCAGTGGATGCAGCAAACCACCAAGAGAGTTCACGCCAAGAACCCTAGAATAGGGAGCCTAGCAAGAACCTAAATTACCCTAGTTTATGCTAATTCCGAACTTGCTTTATTTTTCCATCCTTGCCCCTTAAATAGGGTAATTAACATCAATATAGGTTAGGGTTATAAAACCCAATTCTACCCCTACCTTTAAGTTTTATTATAAATCAATAAAATTCGAGATTAAAAGCAACGTAAATAATAAAAGTAAAGTAGATGACTCAGTGTTATTGAATCAATAACATTCGAGCTTGTCCTCAAGCTCGGAAGCTGGGTAGACCTGGTGGAAGTTGTCGAGCTGCTCCCATGCTTCGTAGTTGTGGCTGATTGCTGCCCAGTAATGGCATGCAGGGCGATGTCCGGTGGTTCTTCCTCTATCATATCCTCTGTCACCTCGATATCCTCATCTTCAACCTTATCGATCAAAAACAATCTTTTGCACTGATGACCAGCCCGATATGGTTCATCACAGTTGTAACACAGATTCTTAGCCTGCCGTTCCACCATCTCAGCACTTGTCAATTTTTTTATATAAGAAGGTGTAGGATGACTAGATCTCGGATCCCCTGTCAAAGGAATACCCAGGTTGTTTCTCGGAGGAATGCGCTCCCCTTGCCCCGTGGATGGAGCGGTCCGCTCCCCTGACCATGGAGGTAGTCTGTGTTGTGCCTTCTATCGCAGTTCTAAAGCACGAGCTATATTCATAGCACTGAATTAGTCAACAGGTGCATAGAGCTCCACCTCAAGCTTTAACGCTTCAGTCAGTCTTGCTGTAAACAGTGCAACTTGTTGATCCACATGTACCATACTGCTGGCTCGTGCTAATTTTTCCTGGAACATTTTTTGATATTGCTCCACGGCCCTAGTTTGGCGTAACAAGACCAAATCTCCCAAAGGGTTGCTGTAAGATGGAGGACCAAAATGGAGAGAGCACAGTCGCTTAAATTCATCCCAAACTACCACGTCGCTATCAACCTCAACTAGTTGGTACCAAAGTTGTGCTTCCCCTATTAAGTGGAAAACGGCCACGCTGACTCGGTCATAGGCTGGGACTCGCTGATGGGTAATTTCTTTTTTCATCAATACAGCCACATCAAAGGGTCTTCTGACCCATTATAAGTAAGGATTCCATTTTAGTATACCTCGGAACAGTGCCTCCCCCTGGTAGAAGTGTCCCCCTGGAATGAGGGGTCCTTGCTGTCTCGAGAAACTTGTGTGCCTAGGAAATTCATCTCCCCCTCTGTTATACGAATGGTCCCTCCCTCTCTGATCTGGAATGAGAGGTACAGTGCCTCCCCCCTGGTAGAGGTGTCCCCCCGGAATGAAGGGTCCTTGCTGACTCGAGAAACTTGTGTGTCTAGTAAACTCATCTCCCCCTCTGATCTGTGAATGGTCCCCCAAAATTGGGTTCTTGCCAGTGCTCAGACCAGTCTCCATGCTGTCCATCCTTCCTTTCAAGCTTTCCAAACTGAGAGTGAACTTCTCCTCCAACGCAGCAAAATTCTTGCCAGTAGTCAGACCAGTCTCCACGCTATCCATCCTTCCCTTCAAGGTCTACATATCGATATCAATTTTGGAGAACCTCTCTACAACTGTATCAATTTTCTTTCAAGCAAGTCAAAGTATTCATTGGTGCTTCTCTCTGCTGGGTTACCCTACTCTGACACCAAGTTGTTATGGTCCCTAGCCATTGATCTAGTAACTCAGTGAGGTATAGATGAATCCAGCACATTAAGAGGGTTTGACTCACTCTAATGATCCAAGAACAACTTGTTCTCTTTTCTGAATTCTTTTCCTTTGAAAAGGAGTTTCCTTTTCTTAATTATGGATGAAACTAGAGAATCAATGGAGCTCCTTGATGCCCCAACGTGGAACCCCCTTTCTTGTGACTCATGTAGGGTTTCCTCTACCATGCAATACTGGTACCTGATGTAAAAAGAAACAGAATTCTAATCTTCAATACTTGGAACAAGATTAAGAATTACCTCTTGACGTCAACTCCAGTCCAGCAACCAGAATTCGTCCTCCTTCCTGGTTAGCTCACGCCCACCCTTCTCCCTTTCTGGAATTTTCATGAAAGAGAAGGTCTTCTCTTGCAGCTCGGAAGAGAAAGGTAATTTCTCTTCCTTTTCCTTCCAAGATCTCCTCAAAGACTCCCCAATGGAACCAGCAAACCACCAAGAGAGTTCACACCAAGAACCCTAGAATAGGGAGCCTAGCAAGAACCTAAATTACCCTAGTTTATTCTAATTCCGAACTTTCTTTATTTCTCCATCCTTACCCCTTAAATAGGGTAATTAACATCAACATAGGTTAGGGTTATAAAATCCAATTCTACCCCTACCTTTAAGTCTTATTACAAATAAAAAAATTCGAAATTAAAAGCAACAAAAATAATAAAAGTAAAGTAGATGACTCAGTGTTATTGAGTCTGTAACAGCAGACCTAACGATCATAGATGATTGTAAAGTGATTTATCATGTGTAACGGGCTATATTTTTTTAAGGAATGACTTATGGATTAGGAGTCAACACTCAGTTAAATATCCCTCGCCTCCCCCTTTTCCCGATGATTGCAGAACCTAATATATAAAAACTAAAAAGAGTTTACATTCCCTAAAAATTCTAGACACTTTTTGGAATTATATCTCTCTACATTTGTGCATTGTGCATTTCCATTCTAGATGTATACTTTTTATTAAATCAAAACTTGTGTTTTTACTTTCCCTACATCTTGTAAAGAAAAAAAGAGATAAAAGGCAAATGGAACACAACAAAATGAAAATTTTAGAGTTTATGTATGGAAAGAATTTAAAGAAATAAAAGAATGTAAGTAAAGAAAATTTATTCACACACCACAAATGAACACAAAAGTTTTTTATCCAAGTTTGGGAAATTCCACTAGTTCAACCCTAATAGCTCAGAATTTTATAAGAAAGAGATTTTTCTACACATGTTTTAATTTCGCCCATTTACAAAAAGCTGACCCAACGATCATAGATGATGGTAAAGTGATTTATCATGTGTAACGAGCATAGATGATGGTAAAGTGATTTATCATGTGTAACGAGCCATATTTATGAAAGGAATAACTTATGGATTGGGAGTCAACACTCAGTTAAAAATGCCCCGCCTCCCCCTTTTTCTGACGATTGCAGAACCTGATGAATAAAAAATAAAAAGAGTTTACAATCGCTAAAAATTACAGACACATTTTGGAAATATCTCTCACTACATTTGTGTACTGTGCATTTCCAATTGTAGATGTATACTTTTTTCTTAAATCAAAACTTGGGTTTTCACTTTCCCTTCATCTTGAAATGAAAAAAAAAAGATAAAAAAGGCAAATAGATCACAACGAAATGAAGATTTTAGAGTTTACGTAAGGAAAGAATTTAAAGCAATAAAAAATGTAAGTATAGAAAATTTATTCACACACCACAAATGAACACAAAAGTTCTGTTATCCAACTTTGGGAAATTCCACTCGTTCAACCCTAATTGCTCGGAATCTTATAAGAAAAAGATTTTTCTACACATGTTTTAAAAAATGGATATGCAAGTTTGTAACATGTTAAAGATTCAAAGCTGACCTAACTATCATAGATGATTGTAAAGTGATTTATCCTGCGTAACGGGCTATATTTTTGTAAGGAATGACTTACGGATTGGGAGTCAACACTCAGTTAAAAATCCCTCGCCTCCCCCCTTTTCCCATCGATTGCAGAACCTGATATATAAACTAAAAAGAGTTTACAATCCCTAAAAATTATAGACACTTTTTGGAATGATCTCTCTCATCATTTTTGCATTGTGCAATTCCTTTTTCGATGTATACTTTTTTCTTAAATAAAAACTTGAGTTTTCCCTTTCCCTTCATCTTGTAAACAAAAAATAAAATAAAAGGCAAATAGATCACAACAAAATGAAGATTTTAGAGTTTATGTATGGAAAGAATTTAAAGCAATAACAAATGTAAGTCAAGAAAATTTATTCACACACCCCAAATGAACACAAAAATTTTGTTATCCAAGTTTGGCAAAATTCCACTACTTCAACCCTAATAGCTCGAAATTTTATAAGAAAGAGAATTTTCTACACATGTTTTACAAAATCGATAGGCCTGCTTGAAACATGTTAATTATGGAAATGTCCAATGGATCCAAACTTTTTAAAAAGAATAACATTAAATTCTCAAGTGAATGTGCGGTGGGATATTTACCTAAGTCAATTAAGCCATTATTTTGCCCTTTTACAAAAAGATGACCTAACAATCATAGATTATTGTAAAGTGATTCATCTTGCGTAACGGGCTATATTTTTGTAAGGAATGACTTATGGATTGGGAGTCAACCCTCAATTAAAAATTCCCTGCTTCCCCCAATTCCCGACGATTGCAGAACTTGATATATAGCAACTAAAAAGAGCTTACAATCCCAAAAAATTATAGACACTTTTTCGAATGATCTCTCTCTACATTTGTGCATTGTGCATTTCTATTTTAGATGTATACTTTTTTCTTAAATAAAAAATTGAGTTTTAACTTTCCCTTCGTCTCGTAAACAAAAAAAGCGATAAAAGGCAAAAGATCACAACAAAATGAAGATTTCAGTGTTTATGTTTGGAAAAATTTAAAGAAATAACAAATGTAAGCAAAAGTTTTGTTATCCAAGTTTGGGAAATTCCACTAGTTTAACCCTAATAGCTCGGAATTTTATAAGAAAGAGATTTTTCTACACATGCTTTAAAAAATTGATATGCATGCTTGAAACATGTTAAAGATGCAATTGACCTATGGATTCAAACCTTTTGAAGAGAATAACAAAAGCTCATTAAATTCTCAAGTGAACGTGCTGTGGGATATTTACCCGAGTCAATCAAGACATTATTTTGCCCATTTACAAAAAGCTGACCTAAAGATCATAGTTTGTTTTAAATTGATTAACCATGCGTAACGAGCTATATTTTTTTTAAGGAATGACTTATGGATTTGGAGTCAACACTCAGTTAAAAATCCCTCGCCTCCACCTTTTTCCGACGATTGCAGAACCTGATATATAAAAACTAAAAAGAGTTTACAATCCGTAAAAATTACAGAAACTTTTTTGAATTATCTCTCTCTACAATTGTACATTGTGCATTTCCATTTTAGATGTGTACTTTTTTCTTAAATCTAAACTTGAGTTTTCACTTTCCCTTCATCTCGTAGACAAAAAAAAGAGATAAAAGGTGAATAGATCACAAGAAAATGAAGATTTTAGAGTTTATCTATGGAAAGAATTAAAGAAATAACAAATGTAAGTAAAAAAAATTTATTCACAAACTACAAATGAAAGCAAAAGTTTTGTTATCCAAATTTTGGAAATTGCACTAGTTCAATCCTAATAGCTCAGAATTTTATAAGACAAAGATTTTTCTACACATGTTTTAAAAAAAGGATATGACAGCTTGAAACATGTTAAAGATTCAAATGACCTACAGATCCAAACCTTTTAAAGAGAATAACAATAAAATCACAAGTGAACGTGCGGTCGGATATTTACCCGAGTCAAATTAGCCATTATTTTGCCCATTCACAAAAAGCTGACCTAAAGATCATAGATGATTGTAAAGTGATTTATAATACTTAACGGGCTATATTTTTGAATGGAATGACTTATGGATTGGGAGTCAACACTCAGTTAAAAATCCCCCGCCTCCCCCTTTTATCGACTATTGCACAACCTGATATATAAAAACTAAAAAGAGTTTACAATCCCTAAAAATTACAGACACTTTTTGGAATTATCTCTCTCTATATTTGTGCATTATGCATTTCCAGTTTAGATGCATACTTTTTTCTTAGATCAAAACTTGAGTTTTCACTTTCCCTTCATCTCGTAAACAAAAAAAGAGAGAAAAGGCAAATAGATCACAACGAAATGAAGATTTTAGAGTTTATGTACGGAAAGAATTTATAGCAATAATGAATGCAAGTAAAGAAAATTTATTCACACACTACAAATCATCACAAAAGTTTTTTTATCCAAGTTTGGGAAATTCCAGTAGTTCAACCCTAATAGCTTGGAATTTTACAAGAAAGAGATTGTTCTTCACATTGTTTAAAAAATGGATATGCATGCTTGAAACATGTTAAAGATGCAAATGACCTATGGATCCAAACCTTTTAATGAGAATAACATTAAATTCTCAAGTGAAAGTGCGTTGGGATATTTACCCGAGTCAAACAAGCCATTAATTTTCCCATTTACAAAAACTGACCAAACAATTATAGATAATTGTAAAGTGATTTATGATGCGTAATCGGCTATATTTTTATAAGGAAGGACTTATGGATTGGGAGTCAAAAATCAGTTAAAAATCCCTCGCCTCCCCCTTTTCGCGACGATTGCAGAACCTGATATATAAAGATTACAATCCCTAAAAATTACAGACACTTTTTGGCATTATCTCTCTCTAAATTTTTGCGTGCGCATTTACTTTTTAGATATATACTTTTTTCTTCAATCAAAACTTGAATTTTCACTTTCCCTATATTTCGTAAATAAAAAAGAAATCAAAGGCAAATAGATCACAAGAAAATGCAAATTTCAGAGTTTATGTTTGGAAAGAATTTAAAGAAACATACAAATGTAAGTAAAAAAAGTTTAATCACACACCACAAATGAACACAAAAGTTTTGTTATCGATGTTTTGGAAATTCCACTTGTTCAACCCTAATAGCTCAAAATTTTATAAGGTAAGAGATATTTCTACACATGTTTTAAAAAATTGATATGCATGCTTGAAACATGTTAAATATGAAAATGACATATGGATCCAAACCTTTTAAAGAAAATAACATTAAATTCTAAGTGAACTAGCGGTGGGAATTTACCCGAGTCAAACAAGCTAATATTTGGCCCATTTATGAAAAGCTGACCTAACGATCATAGATGATTGTAAAGTAATTTATCATGCGTAACGGGCTTTATTTTTTAAGGAATGACTTATGGATTGGGAGTCAACACCCAGTTAAATATCCCATACCTCCCCGTTTTTTCGACCATTGCAGAACCTGATATATAAAAACTAAAAAGAGTTTACAATCCCTAATAGTTACAGACACTTTTAGGAATTATATCTCTCTACATTTTTTTAGTATGCATTTCCATTTTAGATATGTACTTTTTTATTAAATCAAAACTTGTGTTTTCACTTTCCCTACAGCTCGTAAACAAAAAAAGAGATTAGAGGCAAATAGATTACAACAAAATGAAAATTTTAGAGTTTATGTATGCAAAGAATCTAAAAAAATAACAAATGGAAGTAAAGAAATTTTTGTCAAATACCACAAATGAACACAAAATTTTGTTATCCAAGTTTGGGAAATTCCACTAGTTCAACCCTAATAGCTCGGAATTTTATAAGAAAGAGATTTTTGTACACATGTTTTAAAAATGGATATGCTTGCTTGAAACATGTTAAAGGTGCAAAGGACCTATGGATCCAAACCTTTTAAAGAGAATAACATTAAATTCTCAAGTGAAAGTGCGGTGGGATATTTACCCGAGTCAAACAAGCCATTATTTTTCCCATTTACAAAAGGCTGAGCCAACGATCATAATTGTAAAGTGATTTATCATGCGTCACGAGTTATATTTTTTTAAGGAATGACTTATGGATTGGGAGTCAACACTCAATTAAAAATACCCCGCCTCCCCATCTTCCCGACCATTGCAGAACCTGATATATAAAAAATAAAAAGAGTTTATGATCCCTAAAAATTACAGACACTTTTTGGAATTGTCTCTCACTACATTAGTGCATTGTGCATTTCCATTTTAAATGTATACTTTTTTTTAAATCAAAACTTGAGTTTTCACATTCCCTTCATCTCGTAAAGAAAAATAAAGATAAAAATGGCAAATAGATCACAACAAAATGAGGATTTTAGAGTTTATGTATGGTAAGAATTTAAAGCAATAAAAAATTTAAATAAATAAAATTTATTCACGCACCACAAATGAACACAAAAGTTTTGTTATCCAAGTTTGGGAAATTCCATTAGTTCAACCCTAATTGCTCGAAATTTTGATAAGAAAGAGATTTTTCAACACATGTTTTAAAAAATGGATATTCCTGCTTGAAACATGTAAAAGATGCAAATGGCCTATGGACCCAAACCTTTTAAAGAGAATAACATTAAATTCTGTAGTGAACGTGTGATGGGATATTTACCTGAGTCAAACAAACCATTATTTTGCCGATTTATAAAAAGTTGACTTAACGATCATATATGATTGTAATCTGATTTATCATGCGTAATGGGCTATATTTTTGTAAGGAATGACTTATGGATTGGGAATCAACACTCAGATAAAAATTCCCCGCCTTCCCCTTTTCCTGATGATTGCGGAACCTGATATATAAAAACTATAAAGATTTTACAATCCCTAAAAATTACAGACACTTTTTGGAATTATCTCTCTCTACATTTGTGCATTGTGCATTTCCATTTTATATGTAACCTTTTTTCTTAAATCAAAACTTGAGTTTTCACTTTCCCTTCATCTCGTAAAGAAAAAAAAAAGAGAAAAAAGGCAATTAGATCACAATGAAATGAAGATTTTAGAGTTTATGAAAGGAAAGAATTTAAAGCAATAAAAAATGTAAGTAAAGAAAATTTATTCACACACGACAAATGAACACAAAAGTTTTGTTATCCATGTTTGGGAAATTCCACTAGTTCAACCCTAATAGCTCGGAATTTTATAAGAAAGAGATTTTTCTACACATGTTTTAAAAAATGGATATGCTTGCTTGAAACATGTTAAAGTTGCAAAGGACCTATGGATCCAAACCTTTTAAAGAGAATAACATTAAATTCTCAAGTGATCGTGCGGTAGGATATTTACCCAAGTAAAACAAGCCATTATTTTGCCCTTTTAAAAAAAGCTGAGCTAAAGATCATAGATGATTGTAAAGTGATTTATCATGCGTAACGGGCTATATTTTTGTATGGAATGACTTATGGATTGGAAGTTAACACTCAGTTAAAAATACCCAGCTTCCCCCATTTCCCAACGATAGCAGAACCTGATATATTAAAACTAAAAGGAGTTTACAATCCCTAAAAATTATAGACACTTTTTTGAATGATCTGTCTCTACATTTGTGCATTGTGCATTTCCATTTTACATGTATAATTTTTTCTAAAATCAAAACTTGACTTTTCACTTTCCCTTCATCTCGTAAACAAAAAAAGAGATAAAAGGCAAATAGATCACAACAAAATGAAAATTTTAGAGTTTATGTATGGAAAGAATTTAAAGCAGTAAAAATTTAAGTAAAGAAAATTTATTCACACACCACAAATGAACACAATAGTTTTGCTATCCAAGTTTGGGAAAATACCACTAGATCATCCCTAATATCTCAGAATTTTATAAGAAATAGATTTTTTTACACGTGTTTTAAAAAATGGATATGCACGCTTGAAACATGTTAAAGATGCAAATGACCTATGGAACCAAACCTTTTAAAGATATTAACATTAAATTCTCAAGTGAACGTGCGGTGGGATATTTACCCGAGTCAAACAAGACATTATTTTAATCATTTGAGAAAAGCTGACCGAACGATCATAGTTGATTGTAAATTGATTTACCATGCGTAATGGGCTATATTGTTTGAAGGAGTGACTTATTGTTTGGGTGTCAACACTCAGTTAAAAATCCCCCGCTTCCCCCTTTTCCCGACGATTGCAGAACCTGATATATAAAAACTAAAACGAGTTTACAATCCCTAACAATTACAGACAGTTTTTGGAATTATCTCTCTCTACATTTGTGCATTGTGCATTTCCATTTTATATGTAACCTTTTTTCTTAAATCAAAACTTGATTTTTCACTTTCCCTTGATCTCGTAAACAAAAAAAGAGATAAAAGGGAAATTGATCACAACAAAAAGCAAATTTTAGAGTTTATGTGTGGAAATAATATAAATAAATAAACAAATTTAAGTAAAGAAAATTTATTTACACACCACAAATGAACACAAAAGTTTTGTTATCCAAGTTAGGGAAATTCCACTTGTTCAATCCTAATAGCTCAAAATTTTATCAGAAAGAGATTTTTCTACACATGTTTTAAAAATTGGATATGCATGTTTAAAACATGTTAAAGATGCAAATGGCCTATGGATACAAACCTTTTAAAGAGAATAACATTAAATTCTCAAGTGAACTAGCGGTGGGATTTTACCCGAGTCAAACAAGCTATTAATTTTCCCTTGTACAAAAAGCTGACCTAATGATCATAGATGATTTTAAAGTGATTTATCATGCATAACTGGCTATATTTTTTTAAGGAATGACTTATGGATTGGGTGTCAACACTCAGTTAAAAATGCCTCGCCTCCCCCTTTTCCCGACTATTGCAGAACCTAATATATAAAAACTAAAAAGAGTTTACAATCCCTAAAAATTACAGAAACTTTTTGGAATAATCTCTCACTACATTTGTGCATGGTGAATTTCATTTTTATATGTATACTTTTTTCTTAAATCAAAATTTGAGTGTTCACTCTCCCTTCAACTCGTAAAGAAAAAAAACATAAAAAAGGCAAATAGATCAATACAAAATAAAGATTTTAGAGTTTGAGTATGAAAAGAATTTAAAGAAATAAAAAATGTAAGTAAAGAAAATTTATTCACACACCACAATTGAACACAAAAGTTTTGTTATCCAAGTTTGGGAAATTCCACTAGTTCAACCCTAATTGCTCGAAATTTTATAAGAAAGGGAATTTTCTACACATGTTTTAAAAAATGGATATGCCTGCTTGAATCATGTTAAAGATGCAAATGGCCTATCGATCCAAACCTTTTAAAAAGAATAACATTAAATTCTCAAGTGAACGTGCAGTGGGATATTTACCCGAGTCAAACAAGCAATTATTTTACCCATTTACAAAAAGTTGACCTAACGATCATAGATGATTGTAAAGTGATTTATCATGTGTAATAGACTATATTTTTTTGTATGGAATGACTGATGGATTGGTAGTCAACACTCAGTTAAAAATGCCCGCCTCCCCCTTTTCCCGACGATTGCAGAATCTGATATATAAAAACTAAAACGAGTTTACAATCCCTACCAATTACAGACACTTTTTGGAATTATCTATCAAGAGATTTGTGCATTGTGCCTTTCCATTTGTGCCCGCCTCCCTACCCATCATCTCGTAAAGAAAAAAACTGATAAAAAAGGAAAATATATTTCTATGAAATGAAGATTGTAGGAGTTTATGTATGGAAAGAATTTAAAGTAATAAAAAATTTAAGTAAAGAAAATTTATTCACACACCACAAATGAACACAAGTTTTGCTATCCAAGTTTTTGGAATTCCACTAGTTCAACCCTAATTGCTCAAAATTTTACAAGAAAGAGATTTTTCTTGACATGTTTTAAAAAATGGATATGCATGCTTGAAACATGTTAAAGATGCAAATGACCTATGGATCCAAGCCTTTTAGTGAGAATAAAATTAAATTCTCAAGTGAACGTGCGGTTGAATATTTACCCGAGTCAAACATGCCATTTTTATGCCCATTTACAAAAATCTGACCTAACAATCATAGATGATTGTGAAGTGATTGATGATGCGTAACGGGCTATATTTTTGTAAGGAATGACTTATGGATTGGGAGTCAACAGTAAGGAAAAAATCCCCCACCTCCCCCTTTTCCCGATGATTGCATAACTGAATATATAAATACTAAAAAGAGTTTACAATCCCTCAAAATTACAAAAAAATTTTGGAATTATCTCTATCTACATTTGTTCATTGTGTATTTCCATTTTTTATGTATACTATTTTCTTAATTCAAAATTTGAGTTTTCACGTTCTCTTCTTCTCGTAAACAAAAAAAGAGATAAAAGGTAAATAGATCACAAAAAAATGAAAATTTTAGAGTTTATGTATGCAAAGAATTTAAAGCAATAAAAAAAAGTCAGAAAAAAAATTTATTCACACACCACAAATGAACACAAAAGTTTTGTTATCCAAATTTGGGAAATTCCTCTAGTTCAACCCTATTTCTCAGAATTTTATAAGAAAGAGATTTTTCTACACATGGTTTAAAAAAAGGATATGCCTGCTTGAAACATGTTAAAGATGCAAATGGCTTATAGATCCGAACCTTTTGAAAAAATAACATTAAATTCTCAAGTGAACGTGCGGTGGGAAATTTACCTGAGTTAAAAAAGCAATTTTTTTGCCCATTTCCAAAAGGTGACCTAACGATCATAAATGAATGTAAAGTGATTTATGATGTGTAACGGGCTATTTTTTTCAAGGAATGACTTATGGATTCGAAGTCAACACTTAGTTAAAAATCCCCCCCTCCCCCTTTTCCCGACTATTGCAGAACCTGATATATAAAAACTAAAAAGAGTTTACAATCCCAAAAAATTACAGACATTTTTTTGAATTATCTCTCTCTACATTTGGGCATTGTGCATTTCCATTTTAGATGTATACTTTTTTCTAAAATCAAAACTTGAGTTTTCACATTCCCTTCATTTCGAAACAAAAAACGAAATAAAAGGCAAATAGATCACAAAAAAATGAAGATTTTATAGTTTATGTGTGGAAAGAATTTAAAGCAATAAGAAATGTAAGTCAATAAAATTTATTCACATGCCACAAATGAACACAAAATTTTTGTTATCCAAGTTTGGGAAAATCCACTAGTTCAACCCTAAAAGCTCGAAATTTTATAAGAAAGGTATTTTTCTACACATGTTTTTAAAAATGGATATGCAAGATTGAAACATGCTGAAGATTCCAATGACCTATGGATCCAAACCTATTAAAGAGAATAACATTAAATTCTCTAGTGAACGTGTGGTGGGATATTTACCCGAGCCAAACAAGCCATTTATTTGCCCATTAAAAAAATGCTGACCTAACAATCATAAATGATTGTAAAGTGATTTATAAAGCGTAACGGGCTATATTTTTGTAAGGAATGACTTATGGATTAGGAGTAACCACTCAGTTAAAACTTCACCGCCTCCCCCTTTCCCGACGATTGCATAACCTGATATACAAAAACTTAAAAGAGTTTACAATCCCTAAAAAATACAGAAACTTTTTGAAATGATCTCTCCCTACATTTGTGCATTGTGCATTTCCATTTTAGATGGAAACATCTTTCTTAAACCAAAACTTGAGTTTTCACTTTCCCTTCATCTCGTAAACAAAAAAAGAGATAAGAAGCAAATAGATCATAAAAATATGAAGATTTTAGAGTGTATGTATGGAAAGAATTAAAAGCAATAACAAATATAAGTAAAGAAAAATTATTCACACTCGAAAAATGAACACAAAAGTTTTGTTATCCATGTTTTGGAAATTCCACTAGTTCAACCTTAATAGCTCGGAATTTTTTAACAAAGAGATTTTTCTACACAGATATTAAAAAATGGATATGATTGCTTGAAAAAAGTTAAAGATGCAAATGACCTATGGATCCAAACCTTTAAAAGTGAATAACATTAAATTCTCAAGTGAATGTGTAGTGGGATATTTACCGAGTCAAACAAGCCATTATTTTGCCCATTTACAAAAAGATGACCTAACGATCATAGATGATTGTAAAGTGATTTATTATGTGTAATGGGCTAAAAATCCCCTTCCTCCACCTTTTCCTGATGATTGCGGAACCTGATATATCATAACTAAAAAGAGTTTAAAATCCCTAAATATTAAAGACACTTTTTGGAATGATCTCTCTCTATAATTGTGTACTATGTATAATTTTTCTTAAATCAAAACTTGAGTTTTCACTGTCCCTTCATCTCATAAACAAAAAAAGTGATTAAAGGCAAATAGATCACAACAAAATGAATATTTTAGAGTTTATGTATGGAAATAATTTTAAGCAATAAAATATGTAAGTAAAGAAAATTTATATACACACCACAATTGAATACAAAATTTTTACTATCCAAGTTTGGGAAATTCCACTAGTTCAAACCTAGTAGCTCGGAAATTTATAAGAAAGAGATTTTTCTACACATGTTTTAAGAAATGGATATGCATGCTTGAAACATGTTAAAGATGCAAATGACATATGGATCCAAACCTATTAAAGAGAAGAACATTAATTTCTCAAGTGGACGTACGGTGGGATATTTACACGAGTAAAAAAAGCCATTATTTTGCCCTTTTACAAAAAGTTTACCTAATGATCATAGTTAAATGAAAAGTGATTTATCATGCGTAACGGGCCATATTTTTTTAAGGATAGACTTATGGATTGGGAGTCAACACTCATTTAAAACCCCCCGCTTCCCCCTTTTCCCGACAATTACTGAACCTTATATATAAAAACTAAAAAGAGTTTCCAATCCCTAAAAATTACAGACACTTTTTGGAATTATCACTCTCTACATTTGTGCATTGTGCATTTCCATTTTAGATGTATACTTTTTTCTTAAATCAAAACTTGAGTTTTCATTTTCTCTTCATCTCGTAAACAAAAAAAAGATATAAAAGGCAAATACATCACAAGAAAATGAAGATTTTAGAGTTTATGTATGGAAACAATTTAAAGCAATGAAAAATATAAGTAAAGAAAATTTATTCACACTCCACAAATGAATACAAAATTTTTAAAGAGAATAACAGAAAATTCTCAAGTGAATGTGCGTTGGGATATTTACTCGAGTCAAACAAGCCATTATTTTGCCTATTTGCAAAAAGCTTACCTAATGATCATAGATAATTGTAAATTAATTTATCATGCGTATCGGGCTATATTTTTTTCAGGAATGACTTATGGATTGGGAGTCAACACTCAGTTAAAAATCCCCCGCCTCCCCCTTTTCCAGACTAGTACAGAACCAGATCGAAAAAAACTAAAAAGAGTTTACACTCCCTAAAAGTTACAGACACTTTTTGGAATGATCTATCTCTACATATGTGCATTGTGGATTTCTATTTTAGATGTAGACTTTTTTCTTACATTAAAACTTTTGTTTTCACTTTCACTTTATCTCGTAAATAAAAAAACAGGTAAAAGGCAAATATATCACAACAAAATGAAGATTTTAGAGTTTATTGTATGGAAAAAAATATAAAGCAATAACAAATGGAAAAAAATATAAAGCAATAACAAATGTAACTAAAGAAAATTTATTCACACCAAAAATGAACACAAAAGTTTTGTTATCCAAGTTTGGGAAATTCCACTAGTTCAACCTCAATAGCTTGGAATTTTATTAGAAAGAGATTTTTCTAAAAATTTTTTAAAAACGGATATGCATGCTTGAAACATGTTAAAGATGCAAATGACCTATGGTTTGAAACCTTTTAAAGAGAATAACATTAAATTCTCAAGTGAACGTGTGGTGGGATATATACCCTCATCAAACAAGCCATTATTTTGCCCATTTACAAAAAGCTGGCCTAACTAACATAGTTGATTGAAAAAAGATTTAACATGCGTAACGGGCTATATTTTTTTAAGGAATAACTTATGGATCGGGAGTTAACAATCAGTTAAAAATCCCTCGCCTCCGCCTTTTCCCGTGGTTTGCGGAACCTGATATATCAAAACTAAAAAGAGTTTACAATCCCAAGAAATTGCAGACACTTTTTGGAATTATCTCTCACAACATTTGTGAATTGTGCTTTTCCATTTTAGATGTAAACTTTTTTCTTAAATCAAAACATGAGCTTTCACTTTCCCTTCATCTCGTAAAGAAAAAAACATTAAAAAAGCAAATTTATCACAACGAAATGAAAATTTTAGAGTTTATGCATAGAAAGAATTTAAATCAATAACAAATGTAATTAAAGAAAATTTATTCACACTACACAAATGAGCACAAAAGTTTTGTTATCCAAGTTTGGGTAATTCCACTAGTTCAACCCTAATAGCTCGGAATTTTATAAGAAAAAGATTTATCTACACATGTTTTAAAAAATAGATATGCAAGCTTCAAACATGTTAAAGATTCAAATGACCTATAGATCCAAACCTTTTAAAGAGAATAACATTAAATTCTCAAGTGAACATGCCGTGGGATATTTACCCGAATCAAACAAGCCATTATTTTGCCCATTTACAAAATGCTGACCTAACGATCGTAGATGGTTGTAAAGTAATTTATCATGCGTAACAAGCTATATTTTTGTAAGGAATGACTTATGGATTGGGAGTCAACACTCACTTAAAAATCCCCCGCCTCCCCCTCCTCCCGATGATTGCAGAACCTGATACATAAAAACTAAAAAGAGTTTACAATCCCTAAAAATTGTAGACACTTTTTGGAATTATCGCTCTCTTCATTTGTGCATTGTACTTTTCCATTTTAGATGTATACTTTTTTCTTAAATCAAAACTTGAGTTTTCTCTTTCCCTTCATCTCGTAAACAAGAAAAGAGAAAAAAGGCAAATAGATCACAACAAAATGAAGATTTTACGGTTTATGTATAGAAAGAATTTAAAGAAAAAACAAATATAAGTAAAAAAAAATTATTCATACACCACAAATGAACACAAAAGTTTTGTTATCCAAGTTTGGGAAATTGCACAAGTTCAACCCTAATAGCTCGGAATTTTATAAGAAAGAGATTTTTCTACACATGTTTTAAAAAATGGATATGCAAGTTTGAAACATGTTAAAGATCAAATGATCTATGGATCCAAACTTTTTAAAGAGAATAACGTTAAATTCTCAAGTGAACGTGCGGTGGGATATTTACCTGAGTCAAACAAGACATTATCTAGCCCATTTACAAAAAGCTGACCTAACGATCATAGTTGATTGTAAAGTGATTTACCATGTGTAACGGGCTACATTTTTGTATGGAATGACTTATTGATTGGGAGTCAACACTGAGCTAAAAATCCACCGCTTTAACCTTTTCCCGACGATAGTAGAACTTGATATATAAAAACTAAAAGGAGTTTACAATCCATAAAAATTACAGACACTTTTTGGAATTATCTCTCTCCACATTTGTGCATTGTGCATTTCCATTTTATACGTACACTTTTTTCTTAAATTAAAACTTGAGTTTTCACTTTCCCTTCATCACGTAACAAAAAAAGAGATCAAAGGCAAATGAATCACTACAAAATGAAGATTTTAGATTTTATGTATGGAAATAATTTAACGCAATAACCAATGTAAATAAATAAAATTTATTCACACACCACAAATGAACACAAAAGTTATGTTATCCAAGTTTTGGAAATTCCAATAGTTCAACCCTAATAGCTCGGAATTTTATAAGAAAGAGATTTTTCTACACATGTTTTAACAAATAGATATGAAAGCTTCAAACATGTTAAAGATTCAAATGACCCATGGATCCAAACCTTTTAAAGAGAATAACATTAAATTCTCAAGTGAACGTGCGGTGGTATATTTACCCGAGTCAAACAAGCCATTATTTTTCCCATTTACAAAAAGCTAAACTAACGATCCAAACCTTTTAAAGAGAACAACATTAAATTCTCAAGTGAACGTGCGGTGGTATATTTACCCGAGTCAAACAAGCCATTATTTTTCCCATTTAGAAAAAGCTAACCTAACGAGCATAGATGGTTGTAAAGTGATTTGTCATGTGAAACAGTCTATACTATTTTCTTAAATCAAAACACAAGTTTTCACTTTCCCTTCATCTCGTAAAGAAAAAAAACATTTAAAAGGCAAATAGATCACAACAAGATTTTAGAGTTTATGTATGGAAAGAATTCGAAGCAATAAAAATGTAAGTAAAGTAAATTTATTCACACACCACAAATGAACACAAAAGTTTTGTTATTCAAGTTTGGGAAATTCCAATAGTTCAACCCTAATAGCTCAGAATTTTATTTAGGAATTTTATAAGAAAGAGATTTTTCTACACATGTTTTAAAAAATGGATATGCCTGATTTAAACATGTTAATGATGCAAATGACCTATGGATCCAAACCGTTAAAAGAGAATAACATTAAATTCTCAAGTGAATGTGTGGTGGGATATTTACCTGAGTCAAACAAGCCATTATTTTTCCCATTTACAAAAAGTTGACCTAATGATTATAGATGATTGTAAAGTGATTTATCATGCATAATGGGCTATATTTTTGTAAGGAATGACTTATGGATTGCGAGTCAATACTCAGTTAAAAATACCCCGTCTCCTTCTTTTCCTGACGATTGCAGAACGTGATATAAAAAAACTAAAAACAATTTAAAATCCCTAAAGATTATAGACACTTTTTGGAATTATCTCTCACTACAATTGTGGATTGTGCATTTCCATTTTAGATGTATAATTTTCCTTAAATCAAAACTTGAGTTTTCACTTTCCTACATATCGTAAAGAAAAAAAATATAAAAAAGGCAAATAGCTCACAACAAAATGAAGATTTTATAGTTTAAGTATGGAAAGAATTTAAAGCAATAAAAATTGTAAGTCAAGAAAATTTATTCACACAACACAAATGAACAAAAAAGTTATCTTATCCAAGTTTGGGAAATGTAAATAGATCACAACAAAATGTAAATTTTAGAGTTTATGTATGGAAAGAATTTAAAGCAATAAACAAATGTACTCAAACAAAATTTATTCACACACTACAAATGGACACAAAAGTTTTGTTATCCAAGTTTGGGAAATTCCACTAGTTCAACCCTAATAGCTCGGAATTTTATAAGAAGTAGATTTGTCAACACATGTTTTAAAAAATGGATATGCATGCTTGAAATATGTTAAAGATGCAAATGAACTCTAGATCCAAACCTTTTAAAGAGAATAACATTAAATTCTCAAGTGAACGTTTGGTGGGATATTTACCCGAGTCAAACAAGCCATTATTTTACCCATTTACAAAAATCTGACCTAACAAACATAGATGATTGTAAAGTGATTTATCATACTTAATCGGCTACATTTTTGCAAGGAATGATTGATGGATTGGGAGTCAACACTCAGTGAAAAAAATCCCCCACCTCCCCCTTTTCCCAATGATTACAGATCTTGATATATAGAAATTAAAAAGAGTTTACAATGCATAATAATTACAGAAAATTTTTGGAATGATCTCTCTCGACATTTTTCATTGTGCATTTCTATTTTAGATGTATACTTTTTCCTTCAATCAAAACTTGAGTTTTCACTTTCGCTTCATCTCGTAAACAAAAAAAGAGATAAAAGTCAAATAAATCACAACAAAATGAAGATTTTAAAGTTTATGTATGGAACGAATTTAAAGCAATAACAAATGTAAGTAAATAAAATTTATTCACACACCACAAATGAACACAAAAATTTTGTTACCTAAGTTTGGGAAATTCCACTAGTTCAACCCTAATAGCTCGGAATTTTATAAAAAAGAGATTTTTCTACACTTGTTTTAAAAAATGGATATGCATGCTTGAAATATGTTAAAGATGCAAATGACCTATGGATCCAAACCTTTTAAAGAGAATAATAGTAAATTCTCAAGTGAACGTGCGGTGGGATATTGACCCGAGTCAAACAAGTCATTATTTTGCCCATTTAGAAAAAGTTGACCTATCGATCATAGATTGTAAGGTGATTTATCATACGTAGCGGGCTATATTTTTTTAAGGAATGACTTTTGATTTGGAATCAACACTGAGTTAAAAATCCCCTGTCTCCCCCTTTTCCCGACGATTTTAGAACCGGATATATAAAAACTAAAAAGAGTTTACAATCCCTAAAAATTACAGACACTTTTTGGGATGATCTCTCTCAAATTTTGTGCATTGTGCATTTCCATTTTAGATGTATACTTTTTTCTTAAATAAGAACTTGAGTTTTCACTTTCCCTTCATCTCGTAAAGAAAAAAAATATGAAACATAAATAGATCACAAATAAATGAAGATTTTAGAATTGATGTAAGGAAAGAATTTAAGGCAATAACAACTGTAAGTAAAGAAAATTTATTCGCACACGACATATGAACACAAAAGTGATGTTATCCAAGTTTGGGAAATTCCACTAGTTCAAGCTTAATAGCTCAGAATTTTTTTAGAAAGAGGTTTTCTACACATGTTTGAAAAAATGGAAATGCATGCTTGAAACATGTTCCAGATGAAAATGACCTATAGATCCAAACCTATAAAAGAGAATAAAAATAAATTCTCAAGCCATTAATTTGCCCATTTACAAAAAGCTGACCTAACGATCATAAATGTTTGTAAAGTGATATATCATGCGTAACGGGCTATATTTTTTAAAAGAATGACTTATGGATTGGGAGTCAACACTCGGTTAAAAATCCCCGCCTCCCCCTTTTCCCGTCGATTGCATAACCTGATATATAAAAACTAAAAAAAGTTTACAATCCCTAAAAATTACAGACACTTTTTAGAATGATCACTTAATACATTTGGGCATTGTGCATTTCCATTTTAGATGTATACTTTCTTCTTAAATAAAAACTTGAGTTTTCACTTTCCCTTCATTTTGTAAACAAAAAAAGAGATAAAAGGTAAATAGATCACAACAAAATGAAGATTTTAGAGTTTATTTATGGAAAAAATTTAAAGTAATAACAAATGTAAGTAAAGAAAATTTTTTCACCCACCACAAATGAACACAGAAGTTTTGTTATCAAAGTTTGGGAAATTTCACTAGTTCAACCCTATAGCTCGGAATTTTAGAAGAAAGAGTTATTTCTACACATGTTTTAAAAAATAGATATGCATGCTTGGAACATATTAAAGATGCAAATTACCTATGGATCGAAACCATTTAAAGAAAACAACAATAAATTTTCAAGTGAACATGTTGTGGGATATTTACCCGAGTCAAACAAGCCATTATTTTTCCGATTTACAAAAAGCTGACCTAACGATCATAGTTGATTGTAAAGTGATTTATCATGTGTAACGGGCTATATTTTTGTAAGGAATAACTAATGGATTGGGAGTCAACACTCAGTTAAAAATGCCCCGCCTCCCCCTTTTCCCGATGATAGCAGAACCTGATATATAAAAACTAAAAAAGAGTTTAAAAACCCTAAATATTAAAAACACTTTTTGGAACGATCTCTCTCTACATTTTGGCATTGTGCATTTCCACTTTAGATGTATACGTTTTTCTTAAATCAAAAATTGAGTTTTCACTTACCCTTCATCTCATAAACAAAAAAAAAGAGAAAAGGCAAATAGATCAGAACAGAATGAAGATTTTAGAGTTTATGTATGGAAATAATATAAAGCAATAACAAATGTAAGTAAAGAAAATTTATTCACCCAGTAAAAATGAACACAAAATTTTTGTTATCCAAGTTTGGGAAATGCCACTAGTTCAACCCTTAAAGCTCGGAATTTTATAAGAAAGAGATTTTTCTACTCAAGTTTTAAAAATTGGATATGCTTGCTTGAAACATTTTAAAGATGGAAAAGACCTATGGATCAAAATTTTTTAAAGAAAATAACATTAAATTCTCAAGTGAACGTGCTGTGGGATATTTACCCCAGTCAAAAAAGACATTATTTTACCCATTTACAAAAAGTTGACCTAACGATCATAATTGATTGTAAAGTGATTTATCATGCGTAACGGGCTATATTTTTGTAAGGAATGACTTGCGGATTGGGTGTCAACACTCAGTTAAAAATCCCCCGCCTCCCCTTTTTCCCAACGGTTGCAGAACCAAATATATAAAAACTAAAAAGATTTTACAATCTGTAAAAATTACAGACAAGTTTTGGAATTATCTCTCTCTACATTTGTGCATTTTGCATTTCCTTTTTATATGTAGACTTTTTTCTTAAATCAAAACTTGAGTTTTCAATTTCCCTTCATGTCGTATTAAAAAAAAGAGATAAAAGTCAAATAAATCACAATGAAATGTAGATTTTAGAGTTTATGTATGGAAAGAATTTAAAACAACAAAAAATGTAAGTGAATAAAATTTATTCAGACACCCCGAATGAACACAAAAGTTGTGTTATCCAAGTTTGGGAAATTCTACTAGTTCAACCCTAATAGCTCGGAATTTTATAAGAAAGGGATTTTTCTACACCTGTTTTTTAAAATGGATATGCAAGCTCGAAACTTTTTAAAGATTCAAATTACCTATGGATCCAAACCTTTTGAAGAGAATAACATTAAATTCTCAAGTGTACGTGCGGTGGGATATTTACCCGAGTCAAACAAGCCATTATTTTGCCCATTTACAAAAAGCTCACCTAATGATCATAGATGATTGTAAAGTGATTTATCATGCGTAACGGGCTATATTTTTGTATGGAATAACTCATGGATAGAGAGTCAACACTCAGTGAAAGATCCCCAGCCTCCCCCTTTCCCCGACGATTGCAAAACCTGATATATAAAAACTAAAATGAGTTTCCAATCCCTAAAAATACAGAAACCTTTTGGAATGATATCTCTCTACAATTGTGCATAGTGCATTTTCATTTTAGATGTATACATTTTTCTTATGTCAAAACTTGAGTTTTCAATTTCCCTTCATCACGTAAACAAAAAAAGAGATAAAAGGCAAATTGATCACTACAAAATGAATATTTTAGAGTTTATGTATGGAAATAATTTCAAGTAATAACAAATGTAAGTAAAGAAAATTTATTCACACATGACAAAGGAACACAAAAGTTTTGTTATCCAAGTTTGGGAATTTCCACTAGTTCAACCCTAATAGATCGGAATTTTGTAGAAAGATATTTTTATACACATGTTTCAAAAAATGGATATGCATGTTTGAAACATGTTAAAGATGCAAAAGACCTATGGATCAAAACCTTTTAAGGAGAGTAATATTAAATTCTCAAGTGAACGTGCGGTGGGATATTTACACAAGTCAAATGTATATGCAAGCTTATAACCTGTTAAAGATGCAAATGACGTATGGATCTAAAACTATTAAAGTGAATAACATTAAATTCTCAAGTGAAGGTGCGGTGGATTTTTACCCGTGTCAATCACGCCATTATTTCACCCATTTACAAAAATCTGACCTATTGATCATAGTTAATTGTAAAGTGATTTATCATGCGTAACGGGCTATATTTTTTTAAGGAATAACTTATGGATTGGGAGTCAACACTCAGTTAAAAATCCCTCGTCTCCCCCTTTTCCCGACGATTGCAAAACCATATATATAAAAACTAAAAAGAGTTTACAATCCGTAAAAATTACAGACACTTTTTCAAATTATATCTCTCTACATTTGTGCATTGTGCATTTCCATTTTAGATGTATACTTTTTTCTTCAATCAAAACTTGAGTTTTCAGTTTCGCTTCATCTCGTATACAAAAAAAGAGATAAAAGGCAAATAGATCACAAGAAAATGAAGATTATAGAGTTTTTATGTATGGAAAGAATTTAAAACAATAACAAATGTAAGAAAATAAAATTTATTCACACACTACAAATGAACACAAAAGTTTTGTTGTCCACGTTTGGGAAATTCCACTAGTTCAACCCTAATAGCTAGGAATTTCATAAGAAAGAGAATTTTGTAGACATGTTTTAAAAAATGGATATGCATGCTTGAAAAATGTTGAAGATGCAAATGACCTATGGATCCAAACCTTTTAAAGAGAATAACATTAAATTCTCAAGTGAACGTGCGGTGGGATATTTCTCCAAGTCAAACAGGCCATTATTTTGCCCATTTAAAAAAAGCTGACATAACAATCATAGATGATTGTAAAGTGTTTTTATGTGTAACGGGCTACATTTTTTTGAGGAATTACATATGGATTGGGAATTCACACTCTGTTAAAAATCCCCCGCCTCCCTCTTTTCCCGACGATTGCAAAACCTGATATATAAAAACTAAAAAGAGTTTAAAAACCCTAAAAAGTACAGACACTTTTTGGAATGATCTCTCTCCACATTTGAGCATTGTCCATTTCCATTTTAGATGTATACTTTTTTTCACTTTCCCTTCATCTTGTAAACAAAAAAAGACAGAAAAGGCAAAAAGATCACATCAAAATGAAAATTTTAGTGTTTATGTATGGAAAGAATTTAAAGAAATAACAAATGTAAGTAAAGAAGATTTATTCACCCACCACAAATGAACACAAAAGTTTTGTTATCCAAGTTTGGGAAATTCCACTCATTCAACCCTTATAGCTTAGAATTTTATAAGAGAGATTTTTCTACACTTGTTTTAAAAAATGATATGCATGCTTGAAACATGTTAAAGATGCAAATGACCTATAGATCAAAACCTTTTCAATAAAATAACATGAAATTCTCAAGTGAACGTGTTGTGGAATATTTATTCGAGTCAAACAAGCCATTATTTTGCCCATTTACATAAAGTTGACCTAACAATCATAGTTGATCGTAAAGTGGTTTATCATGCGTAACGGGGTATATTTTTTTAAGGATTGACTTATGGATTGGGAGTCAACACTCAGTTAAAATTTCCCCGCCTCCCCTTTTTCCTGACGTTTGTAGAACCTAATATATAAAAATTAAAAAGATTTTACAATCCATAAAAATTACAAACATGTTTTGGAATTATCTCCCCTTAAATTTGTGCATTGTGCATTTCCATTTTATTTGTATACTTTTTTCTTAAATCAAAACTTGAGTTTTCACTTTCCCTTTATCTGGTAAACCAAAAAAAAAGATAAAAGGCAAATAAATCAAAACGAAATGAAGATTTTAGATTTTATGTATGGAAAGAATTTAACAAAATAAAAAATGTAAGTAAAGAAAATTTATTCACACACAACGAATGAACACAAAAGTTTTGTTATCCATGTTGGGCAAATTCCACTAGCTCAACCCTAATAGCTCGAAATTTTATAAGAAAGTGATTTTTCTACACATGTTTTTAAAAATGGATATGCAAGCTTGAAAATTGTTAAATATTCAATATTACCTATGGATCCAAACCTTTTAAAGAGAATAACATTAAATTCGCAAGTGTACGTGCGGTGGGATATTTACCCGAGTCAAACAAGCCATTATTTTGTCCATTTACAAAAATCTCACCTAACGATCATAGATTATTGTAAAGCGATTTATCATGCATAACGCGCTATATTTTTTTAAGGAATGAATTATGGATTGGGAGTCAACACTCAGTTAAAAATGCCCCACCTCCCCCTTTTCCTGACGATTGAAGAACCTGGTAGATAAAAACTAAAAAGAGTTTACAATCCCTAAAAATTATAGACACTTTTTGGAATTATCTCTCTCTAAATTTTTGCATTGTGCATTTCCTTTTTAGATATATACTTTTTCTTAAATCAAAACTTAAGTTTTCACTTTCCCTTCATGTCGTAAATGACCTATTTACCCGAGTCTAACAAGCCATTATTTTGCCCATTTACAAAAAGTTGACCTAACGATCATACATGTTTGTAAAGTGATTTATAAGGCATAACGGGTTATATTTTTTTAAGGAATGACTTATGGATTGGGAGTCAACACTCAGTTAAAAATACCCCGCCTCCCCCTTTTCCCGACGATTGTAGAACTTGATATATAAAAATTAAAATGAGTTTAAAAACCCTAAAAATTACAGACACTTTTGGAATGATCTCTCTCCACATTTTGGCAATGTGCATTTCCATTTTAGATGTATACTTGAGTTTTCACTTTCCCTTCATCTCGTAAACAAAAAAAGAGAGAAAAGGCAAATACATCACAACAAAATGAAAATTTTAGAGTTTATGTATGGTAAGAATTTAAAGCAATAAAGAAATGTAAGTGAAGAAAATTTATTCACACACCAAAAATGAACACAAAAGTTTTGTTATCCAAATTTGAGATGTTCCACTAGTTCAACCCTAATAACTCGGAATTTTATAAGAAACAGATTTTTCTACACATGTTTGAAAAAATGGATATGACTGCTTGAAACATGTTAAAGATGCAAATGACTTATGGATCCAAAAACCTTTTAAAGAGAATAACATTAAATTCTCAAGTGAATGTGCGGTGGGATCTTTACCCTAGTCAAATGACTTATGGATCCAAAAACCTTTTAAAGAGAATAACATTAAATTCTCAAGTGAACGTGTTGTGGGATATTTACCCCAGTCAAACAAGACATTATTTTGCCCATTTACAAAAAGCTGACCTAACGATCAAACATGATTGTAAATAAATTTACCATGCGTAACGGGCTATATTTTTGTAAGGTATGACTTATGGATTGGGATTCAACACTCAGTTAAAAATGCCCCGCCTCCCCCTTTTCCCGACGATTGCAGTACCTGGTATATAAAAACTAAAAAGAGTTTACAATCCCTAAAAATTATAGAAACTTTTTGGAATTATCTCTCTCTACATTTGTGCATTGTGCATTCCTTTTAGATGTATACTTTTTTCTTAAATCAAAACTTAAGTTTTCACTTACCCTTCATGTCGTAAACAAAAAAAGAGATTAAAGGCAAATAGATCACAACAAAATGAAGATTTTAGAGTTTATGTATGGAAAGAATTTAAAGCAATATCAAATGTAAGTAAAGAAAATTTATCACCCCCCACAGATGACAACAAAAGTTTTGTTATCCAAGTTTATGAAATTCCACTTGTTCAATCCTTATAGCTCGGAATTTTATATGAAAGAGATTTTTCTACACATGTTTTAAAAAATGGATATGCTTGCTTGAAACATGTTAAAGATGCAAATGACGTATGGATCGAAACCTTTTATAGAAAAAAACATTAAATTCTCAAGTGAACGTGCTGTGGGATATTTACCCGAGTCAAACAAGCCATTATTTTGCCCATTTACAAAAAGCTGACCTAACGATCATAGTAGATTGTAAACTGATTTATCATGCGTAACTGGCCATATTTTTGTAAGGATTGACTTCTAGATTGGGAGTCAACACTCAGTTAAAAATCCCCAGCTCCCCTTTTTTTCGATGAGTGCAGAACCTGATATAAAAAACTGAAAAGATATTAAAATCCAAAAAAGTTACAGACACTTTTTGGAATTATCTCTCTCTGAATTTGCGCATTGTGCATTTCCATTTTATATGTATACTTTTTTCTTAAATCAAAACTTGAGTTTTCACTTTTCCTTCATCTTGTAAACAAAAAAAAGAGAGAAAAGGCAAATACATCAAAACCAAATGAAATTTTTACAGTTTATGTATGGTAAGAATTTAAAGCAATAAACAGATGTGAGTAAAGAAAATTTATTCACACACACTAATGAACACAAAAGTTTTGTTTTCCAAATTTGAGGTGTTCCACTAGTTCAACCCTAATAACTCGAAATTTTATAAGAAACAGATTTTTCTACACATGTTTTAAAAAATGGATATGCCTACTTGAAACATGTTAAAGATGCAAATGACTTATGGGTCCAAACCTTTTAAAGAGAATAACATTAAATTCTGAAGTGAACGTGCGGTGGGATATTTACCCGAGTTAAACAAGCCATTATTTTGCCCATTTACAAAAAGCTGACCTAACGATGAAACATGATTGTAAAGCAATTTATCAGGAGTAATGGGCTATATTTTTGTAAGGTATGACTTATGGATTGGGATTCAACACTTAGTTAAAAATGCCCCACCTCCCCCTTTTCCCAACGATTGCAGAACCTGCTATATAAAAACTAGAAAGAGTTTTCAATCCCTAAAAATTACAAACACTTTTTGGAATTATCTCTCTCTACATTTGTGCATTGTGCATTCCTTTTTAGATGTCTTCTTTTTTCTTAAATCAAAACTTAAGTTTTCACTTTCCCTTCATGTCGTAAACAAAAAATGAAATTAAAGGCAAATAGATCACAACAAAATGAAGATTTTAGAGTGTATGTATGGAAAGAATTTAAAGCAATATCAAATGTAAGTAAAGAAAATTTATTCACCCCCCATAGATGAACACAAAAGTTTTGTTATCCAAGTTTTGGAAATTCCACTAGTTCAACCCTTATAGTTCAGAATTTTATAAGAAAGAGATTTTTCAACACATGTTTTAAAAAATGGATATACATGCTTGAAACAAGTTAAAGGTTGATTGTAAAGTGATTTATCATGCGTAACGGGCAATATTTTTTTAAGGAAGGACTTATGGATTTGGACTCAACACTCAGTTAAAAATCCCCCGCCTCCCCCTTTTCCTGACGATTGCAAAACTTGATATATAAAAACTAAAAAGAGTTTACAATCCCTAAAAATTACAACCACTTTTTCAAAGTATCTCTCTCTACATTTGTGCATTGTGCATTTCTATTTTAGATTTATACTTTTTTCTTCAATCAAAACTTGAGTTTTCACTTTCGCTTCATCTCGTAAACAAAAAAAGCGATAAAAGGCAAATAGATCACGAGAAAATGAAGATTTTAGAATTTATGTATGGAAAGAATTTAAAGAAATAAAAAATGTAAGAAAAGAAAATTTATTCACACAGAAAAAATGAACACAAAAGTTTTGTTATGAAAGTTTGGGAACCTCCACTAGTTCAACACCAATTGCTTGGAATTTTATAAGAAAGAGATTTTTCTAGACTTGTTTTAAAAAATGGAAGGCAAGCTTGAAACATGTTAAAGATGCAAATGAGCTATGGAACCAAACCTTTTAAAGATAATAACATTAAATTCTCAAGTGAACGTGCAGTGGGATATTTACCCGAGTCATACAACCCATTATTTTGCTCATTTACAAAAAGCTGACCTAACATTCATAGTTGATTGAAAACTGATTTATCATGCATAATGGGCAATATTTCTGTAAGGAAAGACTTTTGGATTGGGAGTCAACACTCAGTTAAAAATCCCCCGCCTCCCCCTTTTCCTGACGATTGTAAAACCTGATAGATAAAAACTAAAAAGAGTTTACAATCCCTAAAAAATATAGACACTTTTTGGAATTATCTCTCTCCACATTTGTGCATTGTGCATTTGCTTTTTAGATGTATACTTTTTTCTTAAATCCAAAGTTAAGTTTTAACTTTCCCTTAATCTCGTAAACAAAAAAAGAGATAAAAGGCAAATAAATCACAATGAAATGAAGATTTTAGAGTTTATGTATAGAAAGAATTTAAAACAATAAAAAAATTAAATAAAGAAAATTTATTCACACACCACGAATGAACACAAAAGTTTTGTTATCCAAATTTGAGAAATTCCACTAGTTCAACCCTAAAATCTCGGAATTTTATAAGAAAGTGATTTTTCTACACATGTTTTTAAAAATGGATATGCAAGCTTGAAACTTGTTAAAGATTAAAATTACCTATGGATCCAAACCTTTTAAAGAGAATAACATTAAATTCTCAAGTGTACGTGCGGTGGGATATTTACCCGAGTCAAACAAGCCATTATTTTGCCCATTTACAAAAAGCTCATCTAATGATCATAGATGATTGTAAAGTGATTTATCATGTGTGATGGGCTATATTATTTTAAGGAATGACTTATGGATAGGGAGTCCACACTCAGTTAAAAATCCCCCACCTCCCCCCTTTCTCGACGAATGCAGAACCTGATATATAAAAACTAAAATGAGTTTACAATCCCTACAAATACAGAATTTTTTTGAAATGATATCTCTCTACATTTGTGCATTGTGCATTTCGATTTTAGAGGTATACTTTTTTCTTATATTAAAACATGAGTTTTCACTTTCCCTTCATCTCGTAAACAGAAAATGAGATAAAAGGCAAATAGATCACAAAAAATGAATATTTTAGAGTTTATGTATGGAAAGAATTTAAATAAATAACAAATGTAAGTAAATAATATTTATTTACACACGATAAAGGAACACAAAATTTTTGTTATCCAAGTTTGGGAATTTCCACCAGTTCAACCCTAATAGCTCGGAATTTTATTAGGAAGAGATTTTTATACACATGTTTTAAAAAAATGGATATGCGTGTTTGAAACATGTTAAATATGCAAGTGAATAATGGATCCAAACATATTAAGGATAATAACATTAAATTCCCAAGTGAACCTGCGGTGGGATATTTACCCGAGTTATTCCTGCCATTATTTTTCCCATTTACAAAAAGCAAACCTAACGATCATCGATGATTAAAATATGATTTATCATGTGTAACGAGCTATAATTTTTGTAAGGAATGACTTATGGATTGGGATACAACACTCAGTTAAAAAACCCCTGCCTCCCCCTTTTCCTGACGGTAGTAGAACCTGATATGTAAAAACAAAAAAGAGTTTAAAATCCCTAAAAATTACAGACACTTTTTGGAACTATCTCTCTCTACATTTGTGCATTGTGTATTTCCATTTCAGATGTATACTTTTTTCTTAAATAAAAACTTGATTTTTCACTTTCCCTTCATCTCGTAGCAAAAAAAGAGATCAAAGGCAAATAGCTCACAACAAAATGAAGATTATAGAGTTTATGTATGGAAAGAATTTAAAGCAATAACAAATGTAAGTAAATAAAATTTATTCACACACCACAAATGAACTCAAAAGTTTTGTTCTCCAAGTTTGGGATGTTCCACTAGTTCAACCCAAATAGCTCGAAATTTTACAAGAAAGAGATTTCTCAACACATGTTTTAAAAAATGGATACGAATGCTTAAAACATGTTAAAGATGCAAATGACCTATGGATATTTACGTTTTAAAGATAATAACATTAAATTCTCAAGTGAGCGTGCGGTGGGATAATTACCCGAGTCAAAGAAACCTTTATTTTTGTCATTTACAAAAAGGTGACCTAACGATCATAGTTGAATGTAAAGTGATTTATCATGCGTAAGGAGCTATATTTTTTTAAGGAAAGACTTATGGATTGGGAGTCAACACTCAGTTAAAAATACCCCGCCTCCCCCTTTTACCGACGACTGTAAAACCTGATATATAAAAACTAAAAAGAATTTACAATCCCTAAAAATTACAGACACTTTTTCGAATTATCACTCTTTACATTTGTGCATTGTGAATTTCCATTTTAGATGTATACTTTTTTCATCAATTAAAACTTGAGTTTTCACTTTCGCTTCATCTCGTAAACAAAAAAAAGAGATAAAAGGCAAATAGATCACAAGAAAATGAAGATTTTAGAGGTTATGTATGGAAAGAATTTAAAGCAATAAATAATGTAAGAAAATAAAATTTAATCACACACCACAAATGAACACAAAAGTTTTGTTATCCAAGTTTTGGAAATTCCACTAGTTCAACCCTAATAGCTTGGAATCTTATTAGAAATTGAATTTTCTAGACATGTTTTAAAAAATGGAGATGCATTCTTGAAACATGTTAAAGATGCAAAAGTCCAATGGATCCAAACCTTTTAAAGAGAATAACTTTAAATTCTCAAGTAAACGTGTGGTGGGATATTTCACCGAGTCAAACAAGCCATTATTTTGCCCATTTACAAAAAGATGACCTAACGATCATAGATGATTGTAAAGTGATTTATCATACATAACGGGCTATATTTTTTTAAGGAATGATTAATGGATTGGGAGTCAACACTCAGTTAAAACTCCCCCGCCTCCCCTTTTCCCGACAATTGCAGAACCTGATAAATAAAAACTAAAAAGAGTTCACAAACCATAAAAATTACATACACTTTGTGGAATGATATCTCTCTACATTTGGGAATTTTGCATTTCCATTTTATATGTATACTTTTTTCTTAAATCAAAACTTGAGTTTTCACTTTCCCTTCATCTCATAAACAAAATAAGATAGATAAGGTAAATAGATCACAACAAAATGAAAATTTTAGATTTTATGTATGGAAAGAATTGAAAGCAATAAAAAAAATGTAAGTAAAGAAAATTTATTCACACACCACAAATGAACACAAAAGTTTTGTTATCCAAATTTTAGATATTCCATTAGTTCAACCCAAATAACTCAAAATTTTATAAGAAAAAGATTTTTCTACACATGTTTAAAAAAATGGATATGCCTGCTTGAAACATGTTAACGATGCAAATGACCTATGGATCCAAACCTTTTAAATAGAATAACATTAAATTCTCAAGTGAACGTGCGGTAGGATATTTATCCGAGTCAAACAAGCCATTATTTTGCCCATTTACAAAAAGCTGACCTAACGATCATAGATGATTGTAATGCGATTTATCATGCATAATGGGTTATATTTTTGTAAGGAGTGACTTATGGATTGGGAGTCAACACTTAGTTAAAAATGCCCCGCCTCCCCCTTTTCTTGACAATTCCATAATCGGATAGATAAAAGCTAAAAAGAGTTTACAATCCCTAAAAATTACAAACACTCTTTGGAATTATCTCTCTCTACATTTGTGCATTGTGTATTTCCTTTTTAGATATATACTTTTTCTTAAACCAAAACTTACGTTTTCACTTTCCCTTCATCTCGCAAACAAAAAAAATTAAATAAAAGCCAAATAAATCACAATGAAATGAAGATTTTAGAGTTTATGTATGGAAAGAATTTAAAACATTAAAAAATGTAAGTAAAGAAAATTTTTTCACACACCACGAATGAACACAAAAGTTTTGTTATCCTAGTTTGGGAAATTCCACTAGTTCAACCCTAATAGCTCGGAATTTTATAAGAAAGGGATTTTTCTACACATGTTTTTAAAAATGGATATGCAAGCTTGAAACTTGTTAAAGATTCAAATTACCTATGGATTCAAACCTTTTAAAGAGAATAACATTAAATTCTCAAGTGTACGAGCAGTGGGATATTTACTTGAGTCAAACTAGCCATTATTTTGCCCATTAAAAAAAATCTCATCTAACGATCATAGATAACTGTAAAGTGATTTATCATGTGTAACAGGCTATATTTTTTTAAGGAATGACTTATGAATAGGGAGTCCAAACTCAGTTAAAAATCTCCTGCCTCCCCCTTTTGTTGACGATTGCAGAACCTGATATATAAAAACTAAAATGAGTTTACAATCCCTACAAATACAGAAACCTTTTGGAATAATATCTCTCTACATTTGTGCAATGTGCATTTCAATTTTAGATGTATACTTTTTTCTTATATCAAAACTTGACTTTTCACTTTCCCTTCGTCTCGTAAACAAAAAATGAGATAAAAGGCAAATAGATCACAACAAAATGAATATTTTAGATTTTATGTATGGAAAGAATTTAAAGCAATAACAAATGTAAGTAAAGAAAATTTATTCACACACAATAAAGGAACACAAAATATTTGTTATCCAAGTTTGGGAATTTCCACTAGTTCAACCCTAATAGCTCGGAATTTTATTAGGAAGAGATTTTTATACACGTGTTTTAAAAAATGGATATGCATGTTTGAAACATGTTAAAGATGCAAATGAATCATGGATCCAAACATTTTAAGGATAATAACATTAAATTCTCAAGTGAACGTGAGGTGGGATATTTACCCGAGTCAATCCAACCATTATTTTGCCCATTGACAAAAATTTGACTTAATGATCATAGATGATTGAAAAGTGATTTATCATGCGTAACGGGCTATATTTTTTGTAAGGAATGACTTATGGATTTGGATACAACACTCAGTTAAAAATCCCCTGCCTCCCCCTTTTCTCGACGATAGCAGAACCTGATGTATTAAAAACTAAAAAAAGTTTACAATCCCTAAAAATTACACACACTTTTTGGAATTATCTCTCTCTACATTTGTGCATTTTGCATTTCCATTTGAGATATATACTTTTTTCTTAAATAAAAACTTGATTTTTCACTTTCCCTTCATCTAGTAACAAAAAAAGAGATCAAAGGCAAATAGATCACAACAAAATGAAGATTATAGAGTTTATATATGGAAAGAATTTAAAGCAATAACAAAGGTAAGTAAATAAAATTTATTCACACACCACAAATTAACACAAAATTTTTGTTATCCAAGTTTGGGAAGTTCCACTAGTTCAACCCAAATAGGTCGAAATTTTACAAGAAAGAGATTTTTCTACACATGTTTTAAAAAATGGATATGCATGCTTGAAACATGTTAAAGATGCAAATGACCTATGGATCCAAACCTTTTAAAGATAATAACATTAAATTCTCATGTTAATGTGTTGTGGGATATTTACCCGAATCAAACAAACCATTATTTTGCCCATTTACAAAAAGCTGACCTAACGGGCTATATTTTTGTAAGGAATGACTTATGGATTGGGTGTCAAGACTCAGTAAAATATCCCCCGCCTCCCCCTTTTCCCGACGATTGCAAAACCTGATATATAAAAACTAAAAAGAGTTTACAATCCCAAAAAATTACCGACACTTTTTTTAATTATCTCTCTGTACATTTGTGGATTGTGCATTTCCATTTTAGATGTATACTTTTTTTTTAAATCAAAACTTGAGTTTTCAATTTCCCTTCATCTCGTAAACAAAAAACAGATAAAAGGCAAATAGATCACAACTAAGTGAAGATTTTAGAGTTTATGTATGGAAATAATTTAAAGCAATAACAAATGTAAGTAAAGAAAATTTAGTCACCCACCATAAATGAACACAAAAGTTTTGTTATCCAAGTTTGGGAAATTCCACTAGTTCAACCCATATAGCTCGGAATTTTATAAGAAAAAGAACGTGCAATGGGATATTTACCCGAATCAAACAAACCATTATTTTGCCCATTTACAAAAAGCTGTCCTAATGATCATAGTTTATTGTAAAGTGATTTATCATGCGTAACGGGCTATAGTTTTTTAAGGAATGAGTTATGGATTGGGTGTCAACACTTAGTAAAAAATCAACCGCCTCCCCCTTTTTCTCGACTATTGCAAAACCTGATATATAAAAACTAAAAAGAGTTTACAAACCCTAAAAAATTACATACAATTTGTGGAATGATCTCTCACTACATTTGGGTAGTGTGAATTTCCATTTTATATGTATACTTTTTGCTTAAATCAAAACTTGAGTTTTCACTTTCCCTTCTTCTCGTAAACAAAATATGAGAGAAAAGGTAAATAGATCACAACAAAATGAAAATTTTAGATTTTATGTATGGAAAGAATTGAAAGCAATAAAAAAATGTTACAAAACAAAATTTATTCACACACCACAAATGAACACAAAAGTTTTGTTATCCAAATTTTAGATATTCCATTAGTTCAACCCTAATAACTCAAAATTTTATAAGAAACAGATTTTTCTACACATGATTAAAAATATGGTTATGCGTGCTTGAAACATGTTAACGATGCAAATGACCTATGGATCCAAAACTTTAATATAGAATAACAATAAATTCTCAAGTGAACGTGCGGTGGGATATTTACTCGAGTCAAACAAGCCATTATTTTGCCCTTTTACAAAAAGCTGACCTAACGGTCATAGATGATTGTAAAGCGATTTATCATGCATAATGGGGTATATTTTTGTAAGGAATGACTTATGGATTGGGAGTCAACACTCAGTTAAAAATGCCCCGCCTCCCCCTTTTCCTGACAATTCCAGAGTCAGATATATAAAAACTAAAAAGTGTTTACAATCCCTAAAAATTATAGAAATTTTTTGGAATTACCTCTCTCTAAATTAGTTCATTGTGCCTTTCCTTTTTAGATGTATACTTTTTTCTTAAATCAAAACTTATGTTTTCACTTTCCCTTCATCTCGCAAACAAAAAAAGAGATAAAAATCAAATAAATCACAATGAAATGTAGATTTTAGAGTTTATGTATGGAAAGAATTTAAAACAATAAAAAATGTAAGTATAAAAAATTTATTCACACACCACGAATGAACACAAAAGTTTTGTTATCCAAATTTGGGAAATTTCACTAGTTCAACCTGAAAAACTCGGAATTTTATAAGAAAGTGATTTTTCTACACATGTTTTTAAAAATGGATAAGCAAGCTTGAAACTTGTTAAAGATTCAAATTATCTATGGATTCAAACCTTTTAAAGAGAATAACATTAAATTCTCAAGTGTACGTGCGGTGGGATATTTACCCGAGTCAAACATGCCATTATTTTGTCCATTAACAAAAAGCTCACCTAACGATCATAGATAATTGTAAAGTGATTTATCATGTGTAACGGGCTAGATTTTTTTAAGGAATGATTTATGGATAGGGAGTCCACACTCAGTTAAAAATCCCCTACCTCCCCCTTTTGCCGACGATTGCAGAACCTGATATATAAAAACTAAAATCAGTTCACAATCCCCACAAATACTTGGAATGATAACTTTGTACATTTGTGCATTGTGCATTTCCATTTTAGATGTATTCTTTTTTCTTATATAAAAACTTGAGTTTTCACTTTCCCTTCGTCTTGTAAACAAAAAATGAGATAAAAGGCAAATAGATCACAACAAAGTGTATATTTTAGATTTTATGTATGGAAAGAATTTAAAGAAATAAAAAATGTAAGTAAACAAAATTTATTCACACACAACAAAGGAACACAAAAGTTTTGTTATCCAAGTTTGGGAATTTCCACTAGTTCAACCCTAATAGCTCGGAATTTTATTAGGAAGATATTTTTATACACATGTTTTAAAAAATGGATATGAATGTTTGAAACATGTTAAAGATGTAAATGACTTATGGATCCAAACATTTTAAGGATAATAACATTAAATTCTCAAGTGAACGTGCGGTGGGATATTTACCCGAGTCAGTCCAACCGTTATTTTGCCCATTGACAAAAAGTTGACTTAAAAATCATAGATGATTGAAAAGTGATTTATCATGCGTAACGGGCTATATTTTTTTGTAAGGAAGGACTTATGGATTGGGATACAACACTCAGTTAAAAATCCCCTTCCTCCCCATTTTCCCGACGATAGTAGAACCTGATATATAAAAACTAAAAAGAGTTTACAATCCCTAAAAATTATAGACACTTTTTGGAATTATCTCTCTCTAAATTTGTGCATTGTGCATTTCCATTTGAGATACATACTTTTTTATTCAGTAAAAACGTGATTTTTCACTTTCCCTTCATCTCGTAACAAAAAAAGACATCAAAAGCAAATAGATCCAAACAAAATGAAGATTATAGAGTTTATGTATGGAAAGAATTTAAAGAAATAAAAATGTAAGTAAATAAAATTTATTCACACACCATAAATTAACACAAAAGTTCTGTTATCCAAGTTTGGGAAGTTCCACTAGTTCAATCCAAATAGCTCGGAATTTTACAAGAAAGAGATTTTTCTACACATGTTTTAAAAAATGGATATGCATGCTTGAAGCATGTTAAAGATGCAAATGACCTATGGATCCAAACCTTTTAAAGATAATAACATTAAATTCTCAAGTTAACTTGCTGTGGGATATTTACCCGAATCAAACAAACCATTATTTTGACCATTTACAAAAAGCTGACCTAACGATTATAATTGATTGTAATGTGATTAATCGTGCGTAACGGGCTATATTTTTGTTAGGAATGACCTCTGGATTGGGTATCAATACTCAATAAAAAAATCCCCCGCCTCCCCCTTTTCCTGACGATTGAAAAACCTGATATATAAAAACTAAAAAGAGTTTACAATCCCTAAAAATTATAGACACTTTTTTGAATTATCTCTCTCTACATTTGTGGATTGTGCATTTCCATTTTAGATGTATACTTTTTTCTTAAATCAAAACTTGAGTTTTCAATTTCCCTTCATCTCGTAAACCAAAAAACAGATAAAAGGCAAATAGATCACAACAACATGAAGATTTTAGAGTTTATGTATGGAAATAATTTAAAGCAATAACAAATGTAAGTAAAGAAAATTTAGTCACCCACCACAAATGAACACAAAAGTTTTGTTATCCAAGTTTGGGAAATTCCACTAGTTCAACCTCGGAATTTTATAAGAAAGAGAATGTGCTATGGGATATTTACCCAAATCAAACAAACCATTATTTTGCCCATTTACAAAAAGCTGTCCTAATGATCATAGTTTATTTTAAAGTGATTTATCATGCGTAACGGGCTATATTTTTTTAAGGAATGAGTTATGGATTGGGTGTCAACACTCAGTAAAAAATCAACCGCCACCCCCTTTTCCGGACGATTGCAAAACCTGATTTATAAAAACTAAAAAGAGTTTACAAACCCTAAAAATTACATACACTTTGTGGAATTATCTCTCTCTACATTTGGGAATTGTGCATTTCCATTTTATATGTATACTTTTTTCTTAAATTAAAAATTGAGTTTTCACTTTTCCTTCATCTCGTAAACAAAATAAGAGAGAAAAGGTAAATAGATCACAACAAAATGAAAATTTTAGATTTTATGTATGGAAAGAATTGAAAGAAATAAAAAAATTTTAGAAAAGAAAATTTATTCACACACCACAAATGAACACAAAAGTTTTGTTATCCAAATTTTAGATATTCCATTAGTTCAACCCTAATAACTCGGAATTTTATAAGAAACAGATTTTTCTACACATGATTAAAAAAATGGATATGCCTGCTTGAAACATTTTAACGATGCAAATGACCTATGGATCCAAACCTTTTAAATAGAATAACATTAAATTCTCAAGTGAACGTGCGGTGGGATATTTACCCGAGTCAAACAAGCCATTATTTTGCCCATTTACAAAAAGCTAACCGAACGATCATAGATGATTGTAAAGCGATTTATCATGCGTAATGGGTTATATTTTTGTAAGGAATGACTTATGGATTGGGACTCAACACTCAGTTAAAAATGCCCCGCCTCCCCCTTTTCCTGACAATTCCAGAATCGGATATATAAAAACTAGAAAGAGTTTACAATCCCTAAAAATTACAGACACTTTTTGGAATTATCTCTCTCTACATTTGTTCATTTTGCTTTTCCTTTTTAGATGTATACTTTTTTATTAAATCAAAACTTAAGTTTTCACTTTCCCTTCATCTCGCAAAAGAAAAAAGAGATAAAAGGCAAATAAATCACATTGAAATGAAGATTTTCGAGTTTATGTATAGAAAGAATTTAAAACAATAAAAAATGTAAGTAAATAAAATTTATTCACACACCACGAATGAACACAAAAGTTTTGTTATGCAAGTTTTGGAAATTCCACTAGTTCAACCCTAAAGCTCGAAATTTTATAAGAAATTGATTTTTCTACACATGTTTTTAAAAATGGATATGCATGCTTGAAACTTGTTAAAGATTAAAATTACCTATGGATTCAAACCTTTTAAAGAGAATAACATTAAATTCTCAAGTGTACTTGCGGTGGGATATTTACCCGAGTCAAACAAGCCATTATTTTGTCCATTAACAAAAAGCTCACCTAACGATCATAGTTATTCTAAAGTGATTTATCATGTGTAACGGGCTATATTTTTTAAAGGAATGACTTATGGATAGGGAGTCAACACTCAGTTAAAAATCCCTGCCTCCCCCCTTTGCCGACAATTGTAGAACCTGATATATAAACACTAAAATGAGTTTACAATCGGTACAAATACAGAAACTTTTTGGAAATATATCTCTCTACATTTCTGCGTTGTGCATTTCCATTTTAGATGTATACTTTTTTCTTATATCAAAACTTGAGTTTTCACTTTCCCTTCGTCTTGTAAACAAAAAATGAGATAAAAGGAAAATAGATCACAACAAAATGAATATTTTAGATTTTATGTAAGGAAAGAATTTAAAGCAATAACAAATGTAAGTAAATAAAATTTATTCACACACAACAAAGGAACATAAAATTTTTGTTATCCAAGTTATGGAATTTCCACTAGTACAACCCTAATAGCTCGGAATTTTATTAGGAAGAGATTTTTATACACATGTTTTAAAAAATGGATATGCATGTTTGAAACATCTTAAAGATGCAAATGACTTATTGATCCAAACATTTTAAGGATAATAACATTAAATTCTCAAGTGAACGTGCGGTGGGACATTTACCCAAGTCAATCCAACCATTATTTTTCCCATTGACAAAAAGTTGACTTAACGATCATAGATGATTGAAAACTGATTTATCATGCATAATGGGCTATATTTTTTGTAAGGAATGACTTATGGATTGTTAAAAATCCCTTGCCTCCCCCTTTTCCCGACGATAGCAAACACTTTTTGGAATTATCTCTCTCTACATTTGTGCATTGTGCATTTTCATTTGAGATATATACTTTTTTCTTAAATAAAAACTTGATCTTTCACTTTCCCTTCATCTCGTAACAAAAAAAGAGATCGAAGGCAAATAGATCACAACAAAATGAAGATTAAAGAGTTTATGTATGGAAAGAATTTAAACCAATAACTAATGTAACTAAATAAAATTTATTCACACACCAAAAATTAACACAAAAGTTTTGTTATCCAAGTTTGGGAAGTTCCACTAGTTCAACCCAAATAGCTCGGAATTTTACAAGAAAGAGATTTTTCTACACATATTTTAAAAAATGGATATGCATGCTTGAAACTTGTTAAAGATGCAAATGACCTATGGATCGAAACCTTTTAAAGATAATAAAATTAAATTCTGAAATTAACGTGCTGTGGGATATTTACCCGAATCAAACAAACCATTATTTTGCCCATTTACAAAAAGCAGACCTAACGATCACAGTTGATTGTAAAGTGATTAATCGTGCATAATGGGCTATATTTTTTTAAGGAATGACTTATGGATTGGGTGTCAACACTCAGTAAAAAATACCCCGCCTCCCCTTTTTCCTGACGATTGTAAAACCAGATATATAAAAACTAAAAAGAGTTTACAATCCTTAAAAATTACAGACACTTTTTTTGAATTATCTCTCTCTACATTTGTGGATTGTGCATTTCCATTTTAGATGTATACTTTTTTCTTAAGTCAAAACTTGAGTTCTCACTTTCCCTTCATCTCGTAAAAAAAACAGAAAAAAGGCAAATAGATCACAACAAAATGAAGATTTTAGAGTTTATGTATGGAAATAATTTAAACCAATAACAAATGTAAGTAAAAAAAATTTAGTCACCCACCACAAATGAACACAAAAGTTTTGTTATCCAAGTTTGGGAAATTCCACTAGTTCAACCCATATAGCTCGGAATTTTATAAGAAAGAGAATGTGTTGTGGGATATTTACCCGAATCAAACAAACCATTATTTTGCCCATTTAAAAAACGCTATCCTAATGATCATAGTTTATTGTAAAGTGATTCATCATGCATAATGTACTATATTTTTTTAAGGAATGACATATGGATTGGGTGTCAACACTCAATAAAAATTCCCCCGCCTCCCCCTTTTCCCGACGATTGCAAAACCTGTTATATTAAAACTTAAAAGAGTTTATAATCCTCAAAATTGACAGACACATTTTGGAATTATCCCCCTCTACATTTGTGCATTGTGCACTTCAATTTTAGATGTATACTTTTTTCATAAATCAAAACTTGAGTTTTCACTTTCCTTCATCACGTAAACAAAAAAAGAGATAAAAGGCATATAGATGACAACAAAATGAAGATTTTAGAGTTTATGTATGGAAATAATTTAAAGCAATAACAAATGTAAGTAAAAAAAATAAATTTCACACCACAAATGAATACAAAAAGTTTTGTTATCCAAGTTTGGAAATTCCACTAGTTCAACACTAATAGCTCGGAATTTTATAAGAAAGAATTTTTTTTGCTTATGTTTCAAAAAATTCATATAAATGCTTGAAACATCATAAAGATGCAAACGACCTATGGATTCAAACATTTTAAAGAGAATAATATTAAATTCTCAATTGAACGTGCGGTGGGATATGTACACGAGTCAATGAAGCCATTTTTTTGCCCATTTACAAAAAGCTGACCCAACGATCATATATGATTGAAAAGTTATTTATCATGCATAACGAGCTATATGTTTGTAAGGAATGACTTTTGGATTGGGAGTCAACACTCAGTTAAAAATCCCCCAACTCCCCCTTTTCCGGACGATTACCGAACTTGATATATAAAAACTAAAAAGAGTTTACAATACCGAAAAACTACAAACACTTTTTGGAATTATCTCTCTCCAAATTTTTGCATTGTGCATTTCCATTTTAGATGTATACTTTTTTATTAAATCAAAACTTGATTTTTCACTTTCCCTTCATCTCGTAAACAAAAAAAGAAATAAAAATCAAATAGATCACAACAAAATGAAGATTTTAGAATTTATGTATGGAAAGAATTTAAAGCAAAAAAAAAGGTTTTTAAAGAAAATTTATTCACACACCACAAATGAACACAAAAGTTTTGTTATCAAATTTTGGGAAATTCCACTAGTTCAACCCTAATATCTCGGAATTTTATAAGAAAGAGATTTTTCTACACATGTTTTAAAAAATGGATATGCATGCTTGAAACATGTTAAAGATGCAAATGACCTATGGATCCAAACCTTTTGAAGAGAATAACACTAAATTCTCAAGTGAACGTGCGGTGGGATATTTAACCTAGTCAAACGAGCAATTATTTTGCCCATTTACAAAAAGCTAACCTAATGATCATAGATGATTTTAAAGTGATTTATCATGTGTAACGGGCTGTATTTTATTAAGGAATGAGTTATGAATTCGGTGTCAACACTCAGTTAAAAAGCCCTCGTCACCCCTTTTCATGACGATTGCGGAACCAGATATATAAAAACTAAAAAGAGTTTACAATCCCCAAAACTTACAGACACTTTTTGGAATTATCTCTCTCTACTTTTTTGCGTTGTGCATTTCCATTTTAGATTTATACTTTTTTCTTAAATAAAAATATGAGTTTTCACTTTCCCTTCATCTCGTAAACACAAAAAAGTGATAAAAGTCAAATAGATCACAAAAAATGTAGATTTTAGAGTTTATGTATGGAAATAATTTAAAGCAATAACAAATGTAAGTAAAGAAAATTTATTCACACACCACAAATGAACACAAAAGTTGTTTGTTATCCAAGTTTGGGAAAATGCCTCTAGTTAAACCCTAATAGCTAGGAATTTTACAAGAAAGAGATTTTTCTAGACTATTTTAAAAAATGGATATGCATGCTTGAAACAAGTTAAATATGTAAATGACCTATGGATCCAAATCTTTTAAAGAGAATTACATTAAATTCCCAAGTGAACGTGCGGTGGGATATTTACCCGAGTCAAACAAGCCATTATTTTGCCCATTAACAAAAAGTAGACGAACTGATCATAGATGATTCTAAAGTGATTTATCATGCGTAACGGGCTATAAATTTGTAAGGAATGACTTATGGATTGGGAGTCAACACTCAGTAAATAATCCACCGCCTCCCCTTTTCTCGACGATTGCAGAACCTTATATATAAAAACAAACAAGAGTTTATAATCCCTAAAAATTATAGAAACTTTTTGAAATTATCTCTCTCTACATTTGTGCATTCTGCATTTCTATTTTTTGATGTATAGTTTTTTCTGAAATCAAAAATTGAGTTTTCACTTTCCCTTCATCTCGTAAACAAAAAAAGAAATTTAAGGCAAATAGATCACTATAAAATGAAAATTTTAGAGTTTAAGTATGGAAAGAATTTAATGCTATAACAAATTTAAGTAAAGAAAATATATTCACACACCACAAATGAAGACAAAAGGTTTGCTATCCAAGTTTGGGAAATTCCACTTGTTCAACCCTAATGGCTCAGAATTTTATAAGAAAGATATTTTTCTACACATGTTTTAAAAATGGATATGCATGCTTGAAACATGTTCAAGATGCAAATGACATATGGATCCAAACCTTTTAAAGAGAATAACATTAAATTCCCAAGTGAACGAGCGGTGGGAAATTTACCTGAGTCAAACAAGCCTTTATTTTGCCCTTTTACAAAAAGATGACTTAACGATCACAGATGATTGTAAAGTGATTTATCATGCGTAATGGGCTATATTTTTGTAAGGAATGACTTATGGATTGGATGTCAACACTCAGTTAAAAATCCCCCGCCTCCCCCTTTTCCCAACAATTGCAGAACCAGATATATAATAACTGAATAGAGTTTACAATCCGAAAAAATTACAGACACTTTTTGGAATTTTTTCTTTCTACATCTGTGCATTGTTCATTTCCATTTTAGATGTATTCTTTTTTCTTTAATCAAAACTTCAGTTTTCACTTTCCCGTCATCTCGTAAACAATAAAAGAGATAAAAGGCAAATAGATCACAACAAAAAGAAAATTTTTAGAGTTTATGTATGGAAAGAATTTAAAGCAATAACAAATGTATGTAAAGAAAATTTATTCACACACCACAAATGAACACAAAAGTTCTTCGTTATCCAAGTTTTGGAAAATTCCACTAGTTCAACCCTAATAACTCGGATTTTTATAAGAAAGAGATATTTGTAGACATTTTTAAAAAATCGATATGCATGCTTGAAACTTGTTAAATATGCAAATGACCTATGGATCCAAACCTTTTAATGAGAATAACATTAAATTTCCAAGTGAAAGTGCTGTGGAAAATTTGCCCGAGTCAAATAAACCATTATTTTGCCCATTTATAAAAAGTAAACCTAACGATCATAGATGATTCTAAAGTGATTTATCATGTGTAACGGGCTATATTTTTTTAACGAATGAGTGATGGATAGGGAGTCAACACTCAGTTAAAAAACCCCAGCCTCCCCTTTTCCCGATGATTGAAAAACCTGGTATATAAAAAGTAACAAGAGTTTACAATCCTTAAAAATTACAGAAACTTTTTGGAATTATCTCTCTACATTTGTGCATTGTGCATTTCCATTTTAGATCTATACTTTTTTCTGAAATAAAAAATTGAGTTTTCACTTTCCCTTCATTTCGTAAACAGAAAACGAGATCACAATAAAATGAAAATATTTGAGTTCATGTATGGAAAGAATTTAAATGAATAAAAACTGTAAGTAAAGAAAATTTATTCTCACACCACAAATGAACAACAAAGGATTGTTATCCAAGTTTGGGAAATTCCACTAGTTCTACCCTAATGGCTCGAAATTTTATAAGAAAGAGATTTTTGTAAACATGTTTTAAAAAATGGATATGCATGCTTGAAATATGTTAAAGAAGCAAATGACCTATGGATCCAAACCTTTTAAAGTGAATAATATTAATTTCCCAAATGAACGTGTGGTGGGATATTTATCTAAGTCAAACAAGCCATTATTTTGCCTATTTACAAAAAGCTGACCTAACGATCATAGATGATTGTAAAGTGATTTATCATGGGTAACGGGCTATATTTTTGTAAGGAATGACTTATGGATTGGGAGTCAATACTCAGTTAAAAATCCCCCGCTTCCTCCCCTTTTTCCCAATGAATGTAGTACCTGATATATAAAAACTAAAAATAGTCTACAATTCCAAAAAATTACACACACTTTTGGAACTATCTCCCTCTACATTTGTGCATTGTGCATTTCCATTTTAGATGCATACTTTTTTCTTAAATCAAAAGTTGAGTTTTCACTTTCCCTTCATCTCATAAACAAAAAAAGAGTTAAAAGGCAAATAGATCACAACAAAATGAAAATTTTATAGTTTATGTATGGAAATAATTTAAAGCAATAACAAATGTAAGTAAAGAAAATTTATTCACACACCACAAATGAACACAAAAGTTGTGTGATCCAAGTTTTGGAAAATTCCTCTAGTTCAACCCTAATTGCTCGTAATTTTATAAGAAAGATATTTTTCTAGACATTTAAAAAAAATCAACATGCATGCTTGAAACATGTTAAATGTGCAAATGACCTATGGATCCAAACCTTTTAAAGAGAATAACATTAAATTCCGAAGTAAACATGCGGTGGGATATTTACCCGAGTCAAACAACCCATTATTTTTTCCATTTACAAAAAGTTCACCTAACTATCATAGACGACTCTAAAGTGATTTATCATGCGTAACGAGCAATATATTTTTTAAGGAATGACTTATGGATTGGGAGACAACACTCAGTTAAAAATCTCCCACCTCCCCCTTTTCCAGACGATTGCAAAACCTATTTTATAAAAACTAACAAGAGTTTACAATCCCTAAAAATTACATTAAGTTTTTGGAATTATCTCTCTCTACATTTGTGCATTGTGCATTTCAATTTTAGATGTATACTTTTTTCTTAAATCAAAACTTGACTTTTCACTTTTCCTTCATCTCATAAACAAAAAAAGAGATAAAAGGCAAATAGATCACATCAAAATAAAAAATTTAGAGTTTATATATGGAAAGAATTTAAAGCAATAACAAATGTAAGTAAAGAAAATTTATTCACTCACCACAAATAAACACAAAATTTTTGGTATCCAAGTTTGAGAAATTCCAGTAGTTTAACCCTAATAGCTTAGAAGTTTTTAAGAAAGAGTTTCTTCTATACATGTTTTAAAAAAGGATATGCATGCTTGAAACAATTTAAAGATGCAAATGACCTATGGATGAAAATCTTTTAAAGAGAATAACATTAAATTCCCAAGTGAACGTGTGGTGGGATATTTACCCGAGCCAAACAAGACATTATTTTGCCCATTTACAAAAAGCTGACCTAACGATCATACATTATTGTAAAGTGATTTATTATACGTAACGGGCTATATTTTTTTAAAGAATTACTTATGGGTTGGGAGTCAACATTCAGTTAAAAATCCCCCGCCTCCCCCTTTTCTGGACGATTGTAGAACCTGATATATAAAAAATAAAAAGAGTTTAAAATCCCTAAAAATTATAGGCACTTTTTGGAATAATCTCTCTCATCATTTGTGCATTGTGCATTTCCATTTTTTGATGTATACTTTTTTATTAAATCAAAACTTGAGTTTTCACTTTCCCTTCATCTCGTAAACAAAAAAAGACATAAAAGGCTAATTGATCACAACAAAATGAAAATTTTAGAGTTTATGTATGGAAATAATTCAAAGCAATAACAAATGTAAGTAAAGAATATTTATTCACACAACACAAATGAACACAAAAGTTTTGTTTTCCAAGTTTGGAAAATTCCACTAGTTCAACCCTAATATCTCGGATTTTTTTAAGAAAGAGATTTTTCTACACATGTTTAAAAAATGGATATGCATGCTTGAAACATGTTAAAGATGCAAATGACCTATGGATCACAACCTTATATATAGAATAACATTAAATTACCAAGTGAATGTGCTGTGGGAAATTTACCCGAGTCAAACAAGCCATTATTTTGCCCATTTACAAAAAGGTGACCTTACGATCATACATGATTGTAAAGTGATTTGTCATGCGTAATGGGCTATATTTTTGTGAGAAATGACTTCTGGATTGGGAGTCAACACTCACTTAAAAATCCCTCGCTTCCCCCTTTTCTCGATGATTGCAGAACCTGATATATAAAAACTAATTAGAGTTTACAATCTGTAGAAATTATAGACACTTTTCAGAATTATATCTCTTGAAATTTTTGCAATGTGCATTTCCATTTCAGATGTATACTTTTTTTCTTTAATCAAAACTTAATTTTCCTCTTTCCCTTCTTTTCGTAATAAAAAAATGAGATAAAAGCCAAATAGATCACAACAAGATGAAAATTTTAGAGTTTATATGGAAAAAATTTAAAGCAATAACAAATGTAAGTAAAGAAGATTTATTGACACACCACAAATGAACAAGAAAGTTTTTTTAATCCAAGTTTGGGAAAATTCAACTTGTTCAACTCTAATATCTCAGAATTGTATTAGAAATAGACTTTTCTACACATGTTTTAAAAAAGGGATATGCATGCTTGAAACATGTTAAAGATGCAAATTACCTATAGATCCAAATCTTTTAAAGAGAATAACATTAAATTTCCACGTGATGGTGAGGTGGGAAAATTACTCGAGTCAAACAAGCCATTATTGTGCCCATTTACAAAAAGCGGACCTAACGATCATAGATGATTGTAAAGTGATTTATCATGCGTAACGGGCTATATTTTGGTTAGGAATTACTTACGGATTGGGAGTCAACACTCAGTTAAAAATCCCCCTCCTCCCCCTTTTCCCGACGATTGCAGTACTTGATATATAAAAACTAAATAGAGTTTACAATCCCTAAAAATTACGGTCACTTTTCGGAATTATATCTCTCTACATTTGTGCAATGTGCATTTCCATTTTACATGTATACTTTTTTTTCTTTAATGAAAAGTTGAGTTTTCACTTTCCCTTCTTCTCATAAACTAAAAAAGAAATAAAAGGCAAATAGATCACAAAAAAATGAAAATTTTAGAGTTTATGTATGGAAAGAATTTATAGAAATAACAAATGTCAGTAAAGAAAATTTTTCACACACCACAAATGAACACAAAATTTTTTTTATCCAAGTTTTGGAAATTCCACTAGTTCTACCCGAATAGCTAGGAATTTTATATGAAAGAGATTTTTCTAGACATTTTTAAAAAATGGATATGCATGGTTGAAACATGTTAAATGTGCAAATGACCTATGGATCCAAACCTTTTAAAGAGAATAACATTAAATTCCCAATTGAACGTGCAGTGGGATATTTACTCGAGTAAAACAAGCCATTATTTTGCCCATTTACAAAAAGCTGACCTAACGATCATAGATGATTGTAAAGTGATTATCATGCATAACGGGCTATATTTTTTTAAGGAATGACTTATGGATTGGGAGTCAAGAGCCAGTTAAAAATCTCCTGCCTCCCCTTTCTCCCGACGATTGCAGAACCTGATGTATAAAAACTAAAAAGAGTTAGAATCCCTAAAAATTACAGGCACTTTTTTTATTTATCTCTCTCAAAATTTGTGCATTGTGCATTTCCATTTTTGATTTATACTTCTTTCTTAAATAAAAACCTGATTTTTCACTTTCCCTTCATCTCGTAAACCAAAAAAGAGATAAAAGGCAAATAGATCACAACAAAACGTAAATTTTAGAGTTTATGTGTGGAAAGAATTTAAAGCAATAACAAATTTAGGAAAAGAAAATTTATGCACTCACCACAAATGAACATAAAAGTTTTGTTATCCAAGTTTGGGAAACTCCACTAGTTCAACCCTAATAGCTTGGACTTTTATAAGGAAGAGATTTTTGTACACATGTCTTAAAAAATGGATCTACATGCTTGAAACATGTTAAAGATGCAAAGGACCTATGGATCCAAACCTTTTAAAGAGAATAACATTAAATTCCTCAGTGAATGTGCGATGGGATATTTCCCCGAGTCAAACAACCCATTGTTTTGCCCATAACAAAGAGCTGACCTAACTTTCATAGATGATTGTAAAGTGATTTATCATGTGTAGCGGGCTATATTTTTGTATGGAATGACTTATGGATTGGGAGTCAACACTCGGTTCAAAATCCCTCACCTCCCCATTTTCCCGACGATTGTAGAACCTGATATATAAAAACTAAAAAGAGTTGACAATCCCTAAAATTTATCGACACTTTTTGGAATTATCTTTCTCTACATTTGTGCAATGTGCATATCCATTTTAGATGTATACTTTTTTTTTAAATCAAAACTTGATTTTTAACTTTTCTTTCATCGTTAACAAAAAAAAGAGATAAAAGGAAACTAGATAAAAAAAATGAAATTTTATAGTTTATGTATGGAAAGAATTTAAAGCAATAACAAATGTATGTAAAGAAAATTTATTCACACACCACAAATGAACACAAAAGTTCTGTCATCCAAGATTGGGAAAATTCTACTAGTTCAACAGTAATAGCTGGGAAATTTATAAAAAAGAGAAAATGGATAGGCATGCTTGAAACATGTTAAAGAAGCAAATGACCTTTGAATCCAAACCTTTTAAAGAGAATAATATTAAATTTCCAAGTGAACGTGCGGTGAGATATTTACCCGAGTCAAACATGCCATTATTTTGCCTATTTACATAAAGCTGACCTAACAATCATTGATGATTGTAAAGTGATTTATCGTGCATAACGGGCTATATTTTTTTAAGGAGTGGCTTAATGATTGGGAGTCAACTCTCAGTTAAAAATCTTGTGCCTCCCTCTTTTACCGACGATTGTAGAACCTGATATTTGAGAAATAAAAAGAAATTACAATCCCTAAAAATGACAGACACTTTATGGAATTATCTCTCTCTACATTTGTGGATAGTGGATTTCCATTTTAGATGTACACTTTTTTCTTAAATCAAAACTTGAGTTTTCACTTTCCCTTCACCTCATAAACAAAAAAAGCAATAAAAGGCAAATAGATCATAACAAAATGAAAATTCGATAGTTTTTGTATGGAAAGAATTTAAAGCAATAAAAAATCTAAGTAAAGAAAATTTATTCACACACCACAAATGAACACAAGTTTTGTTATCCAAGTTTGGGAAATTCTACTAGTTAACCCCTAATAGCTCGGAATTTTAGAAGAAAGAGATTTTTCTACACGTTTTAAAAACTAGATATGCATGCTTGAAACATGTTAAAGATTCTAATGACCAATGGATTCTTACCTTTTTAAAGAAAACAACAATAAATTCCCAAGTGAATGTGCGGTGGGATATTTACCCGAGTCATACAAGCCATTATTTTGCCCATTTACAAAAAGTTGACCTAACAATCATAGATGATTGTAAAGTGATTTATCATGCATAACGGGCTATATTTTTTGTAGGAATGACTTATGGATTGGTGGTCAACACTCAATTAAAAATCCCCCACCTCCCCTTTTCCCGACGATTGTAGAACCTGATATATAAAAACTAAAAAGAGTATACAATCCCTAAAAATTACAACCACTTTTTTAAAATTATCTCTCTCTACATTTGTGCATTGTGCATTTCTATTTTAGATGTATACTTTTTTCTTAAATATAAACTTGAGTTTTCACTTTCCCTTCATCTCGTAAATGAAAAAAGAGAAAAAAAGGTAAATAGATCACAACAAAATGAAACTTTTTGAGTTTATGTATTGAAAGAATTTAAGGCTGTAACAAATGTAAGTAAAGAAAATTTATTCACACACCAAAAATAAATACAAAAGTTTTGTTATCCAAGTGTAGGAAAATTGCACTAGTTCAACCCTAATAGCTCAGAATTTTGTGAGAAAGTGATTTTTCTACTCATGTTTTAAAGAATGGATATACATTCTTGAAACATCGTAAAGATGCGGATGACCTACGGATTCAAATCTTTTGAAGAGAATAAAATTAAATTCCCAGTAAACGTGCGGTGGGAAATTTACCCAAGTCAAACAACGCATTATTTTTCCCTTTTACAAAAAGCTGAACTAACGATCATAGTTGATTCTAAAGTGATTTATCATGCGTAACGGGCTATATTTTTGTTAGGAATGACTTATGGATTGGGAGTCAACACTCAGTTAAAAACTAAATAGGCTTAACAATCCCTAAAAGTTACAGACACTTTTCAGAATTACATCTCTCTACATTTGTGCATTGTGCATTCCCATAATAGATGTATACTTTTTTTCTTTAATAAAAACTTGACTTTTCTCTTTCCCTTCTTCTCGTAAACAAAAAACGAGATAAAAGGCAAATAGATCACAACCAAATGATAATTTTAGAGTTTATGCATGGAAAGAATTTAAAGCAATAACAAATGTAAGTAAAGAAAATTTATTCACACACCACAAATGAACACAAAAGTTCTGTCATCCAAGATTGGGAAAATTCTACTAGTTCAACAGTAATAGCTAGGAAATTTATAAAAAGAGAAAATAGATAGGCATGCTTGAAACATGTTAAAGATGCAAATGACCTTTGAATCCGAACCTTTTAAAGAGAATAATATTAAATTCCCAAGTGGATGTGCGGTGGGATATTTACCTGAGTCAAACATGCCATTATTTTGCCTATTTACATAAAGCTGACCTAACGATCATAGATGATTGTAAAGTGATTTATCATGCATAACGAGCTATATTTTTGTAAGGAGTGGCTTAATGATTGGGAGTCAACACTAAGTTAAAAATCGTGTGCCTCCCCTTTTCCCGACGATTGGAGAACCTGATATTTAAGAAATAAAAAGAAATTAAAATCCCTAAAAATTACAGACACTTTATGGAATTATCTCTCTCTACATTTGTGGATTGTGCATTTCCCTTTTAGATGTATACTTTTTTCTTCATTCAAAACATGAGTTTTCACTTTCCCTTCACCTCGTAAACAAAAAAAGAAATAGAAGGCAAATATATCATAACAAAATGAAAATTAGATAGTTTATTTATGGAAAGAATTTAAAGCAATAAAAAATGTAAGTAAAGAAAATTTATTTACACTCGAGAAATGAACACAAAAGTTTTGTTATCCAAGTTTGGGAAATTCTACTAGTTAACCCCTAATAGCTCGGAATTTTAGAAGAAAGAGATTTTTCTACACGTTTTAAAAACTGGATCTGCATGCTTGAAACATGTTAAAGATTCTAATGACCAATGTATTCTTACATTTTTAAAGAAAACAACATTAAATTCCCAAGTGAACGTGCGGTGGGATATTTACTGGAGTCAAACAAGCCATTATTTTGCCCATTTACAAAAAGCTGACCTAACGATCAAGATGATTGTAAAGTGATTTATCATGCGTACCGGGCTATATTTTTTGTAGGAATGACTTATGGATTGGTGGTCAACACTCAATTAAAAATCCCGCACCTCCCCTTTTCCCGACGATTGCAGAACCTGATATATAAAAACTAAAAAGAGTATACAATCCCTAAAAATTACAACCACTTTTTTCAAATTATCTCTCTCTACATTCGTGCATTGTGCATTTCCATTTTAGATGTATACTTTTTTCTTAAATATAAACTTGAGTTTTCACTTTCTCTTCATCTCGTAAATGAAAAAAGAGAAAAAAAGGTAAATAGATCACAACAAAATGAAACTTTTTGAGTTATGTATGGAAAGAATTTAAAGCTGTAACAAATGTAAGTAAAGAAAATTTATTCACACACCAAAAATAAATACAAAAGGTTTGTTATCCAAGTGTATGAAAATTGCACTAGTTGAGCCCTAATAGCTCGGAATTTTGTAGGAAAGTGATTTTTCTACTCATGTTTTAAAAAATGGATATACATTCTTGAAACATCGCAAAGACGCGGATGACCTACGGATCCAAATATTTTGAAGAGAATAACATTAAATTCCCAGAAAACGTGCAGTGGGAAATTTGCCCAAGTCAAACAAAGCATTATTTTTCCATTTTACAAAAAGCTGAACTAACGATCATAGTTGATTCTAAAGTGATTTATCATGCGTAACGGGCTATATTTTTGTTAGGAATGACTTATGGATTGGGAGTCAACATTCAGTTAAAAATCCCCCCCCTTTTCTTGATGATTGCAAACCTGATATATAAAAACTAAATAGGCTTTACAATCCCTAAAAGTTACAGACACTTTTCGGAATTATATCTCTCTACATTTGTGCATTGTGCATTCCCATTATAGATGTATACTTTTTTTCTTTAATCAAAACTTGAGTTTTCTCTTTCCCTTCTTCTCATAAACAAAAAAAGAGATAAAAGGCGAATAGATCACTACCAAATGATAATTTTAGAGTTTATCTATGGAAATAATTTAAAGCAATAACAAATGTAAGTAAAGAAAATTTATTCACACACCACAAATGAACACAAAAGTTTTGTCATCCAAGATTGGGAAAATTCTACTAGTTCAACAGTAATAGTTGGGAAATTTATAAAAAAGAGAAAATGGATAGGCATGCTTGAAACATGTTAAAGATGCAAATGACCTTTGAATCCAAACCTTTTAAAGAGAATAATATTAAATTCCCAAGTGGACGTGCGGTGGGATATTTACCTGAGTCAAACATGCCATATTTTGCCTATTTACATAAAGCTGACCTAACGATCATAGATGATTGTAAAGTGATTTATCATGCATAACGGGCTATATTTTTTGTAGGAATGACTTATGGATTGGTGGTCAACACTCAATTAAAAATCCCCCACCTCCGCTTTTCCCGACGGTTGCAGAACCTGATATATAAATACTAAAAAGAGTATACAATCCCTAAAAATTACAACCACTTTTTTCAAATTATCTCTCTACATTTGTGCATTGTGCATTGACATTTTAGATGTATACTTTTTTCTTAAATATAAACTTGAGTTTTCACTTTCCCTTCATCTCGTAAACGAAAAAAGAGAAAAAAAGGTAAATAGATCACAACAAAATGAAACTTTTTGAGTTTATGTATGGAAATAATTTAAAGCTGTAACAAATGTAAGTAAAGAAAATTTATTCACAAACCAAAAATAAATACAAAAGTTTTGTTATCCAAGTGTAGGAAAATTTCACTAGTTCAACCCTAATAGCTCGGAACTTTGTAAGAAAGTGATTTTTCTACTCATGTTTTTAAAAAATGGATATACATTCTTGAAATATCTTAAAGATGCGGATGACCTACGGATCCAAATCATTTGAAGAGAATAACATTAAATTCCCAGTAAACGTGCGGTGGGAAATTTACCCAAGTCAAACAAAGCATTATTTTTCCCTTTTACAAAAAAGCTGAACTAACGATCATAGTTGATTCTAAAGTGATTTATCATGTGTAACGGGCTATATTTTTTGTAGGAATGACTTATGGATTAGGAGTCAATGCCCAGTTAAAAATCCCCCGCCCCCTCCCCCCCCTCCCCCCCTTTTCTCAATAATTGCAAACCTGATATATAAAAACTAAATAGGCTTTACAATCCCTAAAAGTTACAGACACTTTTTGGAATTATATCTCTCTACATTTGTGCATTGTGCATTCCCATTATAGATGTATACTTTTTTTCTTTAATCAAAACTTGAGTTTTCTCTTTCCCTTCTTCTCGTAAACAAAAAAAGAGATAAAAGGCAAATAGATCACCACCAAATGATAATTTTAGAGTTTATGTATGGAAAGAATTTAAAGCAATAACAAATGTAAGTAAAGAAAATTTTTTCACACAACACAAATGAACACAAAAGTTTTGTTATCCAAGTTTGGGAAATTCCCCTAGTTCAACCCTAATAGTTCAAAATTTTATAAGAAAGATTTTTCTAGATATTTTTAAAAAATGGATATGCATGCTTCAAACATGTTAAATTTGCAAATGACCTATAGATCCAAACCTTTTATAGATAATAACATTAAATACCCAAGTTAACGTGCGGTGGGATATTTACCCTAGTCAAACAACCCATTATTTTGCCCATTTAAAAAAGTTGACCTAACCATAATAGATGATTGTAAAGTGATTTATCATGTGTAACGAGCTATATTTTTGTAAGGAATGACTTATGGATTGGGAGTCAATAGTAAGTTAAAAATCTTTCGCCTCACCTTTTTCCCGACGATTGCAGAACCTGATATATAAAAATTAAAAAGAGTTAGAATCCCAAAAAATTATAGACTCTTTTTGGATTTATCTCTCTTGACATTTGTGCATTGTGCATTTCCATTTTAGATGCATACTTTTTTCAAAAGTCAAAACTTGAGTTTTCACTTTCCCTTCATCTCGTATACAAGAAAAAAGATAAAAGGTAAATAGATCATAACAAAATGAAACTTTTAGAGTTTATGTATGGAAAGAATTTAAAGCAAAAACAAATGTAAGTAAAGAAAATTTATTCACACACCAGAAATGAACACAAAAGTTTTTCTATCGAAGTTTGGGAAAATTCCACTAGTTCAACCCAAATAGCTGGGAATTTTTTAAGAAAGAGAAAATGGATATGCATGATTGAAACATGTTAAAGATGCGAATGACCATTGGATCCAAACCTTTCAAAGAGAATAATATTAAATTCCCACATTAACGTATGGTGGGAAATTTACCCGAGTCAAACAAGCCATTATTTTTCCCGTCTACAAAGAGCTAACCTAACGATCATAGATGATTGTAAAGTAATTTATTATGCGTAACGGGCTATATTTTTGTAAGTAGTGGCTTATGGATTGGGAATCAACACTCAGTTAAAAATACCCCGCCTCCCCTTTTTCCCGACGATTGCAGAACCTGATATATAAAAACTAAAAAGAGATTACAATTCCTAAAAATTACAGGCACTTTTTGGAATTATGTCTCTCTACATTTGTGGATTGCGCATTTCCATTTTAGATGTATATTTTTTTTCTTAAATCAGAACTTGAGTTTTCCCTTTCCCTTCATCTCGTAAACAAGAAAAGAGATAAAAGGCAAATAGATCACAACAAAAGGAAAATTTTATGGATTATTTGAGGAAAAAATTTAAAGCAATAACAAATGTAAGTAAAGAAAATTTATTCACACACCAAAATGAACACGAAATATTTGTTATCCAAGTTTGGGAAATTGCACTAGTTAACCCCTAAAAGCTCAAAATTTTATAAGAAAGAAATTGTTCTACGCATGTCTTAAAAAATGGATATGCAAGCCTTTTAAAGAGAACACCATTAAATTCCCAAGTGAATGTGCGGTGGGATATTTACCCGAGTCAAACAAGCCATTATTTTACCCATTTATAAAAAGGTGACCTAACGATGATAGATGATTGTAAAGTGATTTATCATGCGTAACGGGTTATATTTTTTTAAGGAATGACTTATGAATTGGGAGTCAACACTCAATTAAAAATCCCCTGCCTCCCCCTTTTCCTGACGATTTCCGAACCTGATATATACAAACTAAAAAGAGTTTACAATCCCTAAAAATTATATACACTTTTTGGAATTATCTCTCTCTACATTTGTGCATTGTGCATTTCCATTTTAGATGTAGACTTTTTTCTAAAATCAAAACATGAGTTTTCTCTTTCCCTTCATCTCGTAAACAAAAAAAGAGATAAAAGGCAAATAGATCAAAACAAAACGAAACTTTTAGATTTTATGTATGGAAAGAATTTAAAACAATAACGAATGTAAGTAAAGAAAATATATTCACACACCACATATGAACATAAAAGTTTTGTTATCCAAGTTTGGGAAATTCCCCTAGTTCAACCTTAATAGTTCAAAATTTTATAAGAAAGATTTTTCTAGATATTTTTAAAAAATGGATATGTGTGCTTGAAACATGTTAAATATGCAAATGACCTATAGATCCAAACCTTTTATAGAGAATAACATTAAATACCCAAGTTAACGTGCGGTGGGATATCTACCCTAGTCAAATAACCCATTATTTTGCCCATTTACAAAAAGTTGACCTAACCATAATAGATGATTGTAAAGTGATTTATCATGTGTAACGAGCTATATTTTTGTAAAGAATGACTTATGGATTGGGAGTCAATAGTAAGTTAAAAATCTTTCGCCTCCCCCTTTTCCCAACGATTGCAGAACCTGATATATAAAAATTAAAAAGAGTTAGAATCCCAAAAAATTACAGACTCTTTTTGGATTTATCTCTCTTGACATTTGTGCATTGTGCATTTCCATCTTAGATGCATACTTTTTTCAAAAGTCAAAACTTGAGTTTTCACTTTCCCTTCATCTCGTATACAAGAAAAAAGATAAAAGGTAAATAGATCATAACAAAATGAAACTTTTAGAGTTTATGTATGGAAAGAATTTAAAGCAAAAACAAATGTAAGTAAAGAAAATTTATTCACACACCACAACACAAAAGTTTTTCTATCGAAGTTTGGGAAAATTCCACTAGTTCAACCCAAATAGCTGGGAATTTTTTAAGAAAGAGAAAATGGATATGCATGATTGAAACATGTTAAAGATGCGAATGACCATTTGTTCCAACCTTTCAAAGAGAATAATATTAAATTCCCAAGTGAACGTATGGTGGGAAATTTACCCGAGTCAAACAAGCCATTATTTTTCCCATCTACAAAGAGCTAACCTAACGATCATAGATGATTGTAAAGTAATTTATCATGCATAACGGGCTATATTTTTGTAAGTAGTGGCTTATGGATTGAGAATCAACACTCAGTTAAAAATATCCCACCTCCCCTTTTGCCCGACGATTGGAGAACCTGATATATAAAAACTAAAAAGAGATTACAATTCCTAAAAATTACAGGCACTTTTTGGAATTATGTCTCTCTACATTTGTGGATTGAGCATTTCCATTTTAGATGTATATTTTTTTTCTTAAATCAGAACATGAGTTTTCCCTTTCCCTTCATCTCGTAAACAAGAAAAGAGATAAAAGGCAAATAGACCACAACAAAAGGAAAATTTTATGGATTATTTGAAGAAAAAATTTAAAGCAATAACAAATGTAAGTAAAGAAAATTTATTCACACACCAAAATGAACACGAAATATTTGTTATCCAAGTTGGGGAAATTGCACTAGTTAACCCCTAAAAGCTCAAAATTTTATAAGAAAGAAATTGTTCTACACATGTTTTAAAAAATGGATATGCAAACCTTTTAAAGAGAACACCATTAAATTCCCAAGTGAATGTGCGGTGGGATATTTACCCGAGTCAAACAAGCCATTATTTTACCCATTTATAAAAAGGTGACCTAACGATGATAGATGATTGTAAAGTGATTTATCATGCGTAACGGGTTATATTTTTTTAAGGAATGACTTATGAATTGGGAGTCAACACTCAATTAAAAATCCCCTACCTCCCCCTTTTCCTGACGATTTTAGAACCTGATATATACAAACTAAAAAGATTTTACAATCCCTAAAAATTATATACACTTTTTGGAATTATCTCTCTCTACATTTGTGCATTTTGCATTTCCATTTTAGATGTAGACTTTTTTCTAAAATCAAAACTTGAGTTTTCTCTTTCCCTTCATCTCGTAAACAAAAAAAGAGATAAAAGGCAAATAGATCAAAACAAAATGAAAATTTTAGATTTTATGTATGGAAAGAATTTAAAACAATAACGAATGTAAGTAAAGAAAATATATTCACACACCACAAATGAACACAAAAGTTTTGTTATCCAAGTTTGGAAAAATTCCACTAGTTCAACCTTAATAGCTCGGAATTTTATAAGAAAGAAATTTTTCTTCACATATTTTAAAAAATGGATATGCTTGCTTGAAATATCGTAAAGATGCTGATGACCTATGGATCCAAATTGTTTGAAGAGAATTACATTAAATTGCTAGAAAAAGTGCGGTGAGAAATTTAAACGAGTCAAACAAGGCATTATTTTTCCCATTTACAAAAAGTTGAACTAACGATCATAAATTATTCTAAAATGATTTACCATGCGTAACGGGCTATATTTTTTTAAGGAATGACTTATGGATCGGGAGTCATCACTCAGTTAAATATCCCCGCCTCCCCCTTTTCCCGATGATTGTAGAACCTAATATATAAAAAACTATATAGAGTTTACAATCCCTAAAAATTATAGAAACTTTTCAGAATTATATGTCTCAACATTGATGAAGTGTGCATTTCCATTTTAGATGTATACTTTTTTCTTTAATCAAAACTTGAGTTTTCATTTTCCCTTCTTCTCCTCAACAAAAAAAGAGATAAAAGGCAAATAGATAAAATAAAAATAAAAATTTTAGTGTTTATGTATTGAAAAAATTTAAAGCAATAACAAATGTAAGTAAAGAAAAATTATTCACACACCACAAATGAACACAAAAGTTTTGTTATCCAAGTTTGGGAAAATTCAACTTGTTCAACCCTAATATCTTGGAATTTATAAGAAATAGACTTTTCTATACATGTTTTAAAAAAATTGATATGCATGCTTGAAACATGTTAAAGATGCAAACGACCTATGGTTCCAAACCATTTAAAGAGAATAACATTAAATTCCCAAGTGAACGTGTGGTGGGATATTTACCTGTGTCAAAGAATCCATTATTTTTCCCATTTACAAAAAGTTGACCAAAAAATCATAGATGATTGTAAAGTGATTTATCATGCGTAATGAGCTTTATTTTTGTAAGAATGACGTTTGGATTGGGAGTCAACACTCAGTTAAAAATCCCCCACCTCCCCCTTTTTCCTATCGACTGTAGAACATGATATATAAAAACTAAAAAGAGTTTACAATCCCTAAAAATTACCAACACTTTTATGAATTATCTCTCTCTAGATTTGTGCATATTGCATTTCCTTTTTAGATGTATACTTTTTTCTTAAATCAAAAGTTGAGTTTTCACTTTCCCTTAATCTCCTAAACAAAAAAATAGATAAAAGGCAAATAGATCACAACAAAATGAAAATTTTAATGTTTATGTATGGAAATAATTTAAAGCAATAACAAATGTAAGTAAAGAAAATTATCCAAGTTTGGTAAAATTCCACTAGTTCAACCCTAATAGCTCGGAATTTTATAAGAAAGAGATTTTTCTTGACATTTTTTTAAAAATGGATATGCATGCTGGAAACATGATAAATATGCAAATGACCTATGGATCCAAACCTTTTAAAGAGAATAACATTAAATTCCCAATTAAACAAGTGGTGGGATATTTACCTGAATATAACAACCCATTGTTTCGCCCATTTAGAAAGAGTAGACCTAACGATCATAGATGATTGTAAAATGATTTATCATGTGTAACAGGCTATAGTTTTGTAAAGAGTGGCTTATGGATTGGGAGTCAATACTCAGTTAAAAATCCCCCACCTCACCCTTTTCCCGACAATTGCAGAACTTGATATATAAAAACTAAAAAGTGATTACAATCCCTAAAAATTGCAGACACTTTTTGGAATTATCTCTCTGTACATTTATCGAATGTGCATTTCCATTTTAGATGTATATTTTTTTTTAAATCAAAACTTGAGTTTTCACTTTCCCTTCATCTTGTAAAAAAAAAAAAGAGATAAAAGGCAAATAGATCACAACCAAATGAAAATTTTATAGTTTATGTTTGGAAAGAATTTAAACCAATAACAAATGTAAGTAAAGAAAATTTATTCACACAACAAAAATGAACACAAAAAGTTTTGTTATTCAAGTTTGGGAAATTCCACTAGTTAACCCCTAATAGCTCGAAATTTTATAAGGAAGAGATTTTTCAACAGATGTGTTAAAAAATAGATATGCATGCTTGAAACATGTTAAAGATGCTAATGACATACGGATTCAAACCTTTTAAACAGAACAACATTAAATTCCGAAGTGAACGTGCGGTGGGATATTTACCCGAGTCAAACAAGCCATTATTTTTCCCATTTACAAAAAGCTGACCTAACGATCATAGATGATTGGAAAGTGATTTATCATGCTTAACGGGGCTATATTTTTGTAAGGAATGACTTATGGATTGGGAGTCAACACTCAATTAAAAATCCCCTGCCTCCCCCTTTTCCAGACGATTACAGAACCTGATAGATAAAAACTAAAAAGAGTTTACAATCCCTAAAGATTATAGACACTTTTTGGAATTATCTCTCTCTACATTTTTGTAATGTGTATTTCCATTTTAAATGTATAATTTTTTCTTGAGTCAAAACTTGAGTTTTCACTTTCCCTTCATCTCGTAAACAAAAACAGAGATAAAATGCAAATAGATCACACAAAATGAAACTTTTTAGAGTTTATGTATGGAAAGAGTTTAAAGAAATAACAAATGTACGTAAATAAAATTTATTCACACACCACAAATGAACAAAAGTTTTGTTATCCAAGTTTTGGAAAATTCCACTTGTTCAACCCTAATTGCTCAAAATTTTTTGAGAAAGAGATTTATCTACACATGTTTTAAAAAAAGGATATGCATGCTTGAAACATCGTAAAGATATGGATGACCTATGGATCCAAATGATTTGAAGAGAATAACATTTAATTCCAAGTGAGAGAGCGGTGGGATATTTACCCGAGTCAATCAAGACATTATTTTGCCCATTTACAAAAAGCTGAAATAACGATAATAGATGTGTCTACAGTGATTTATCATGCATAACGGGCTATATTATTGTAAGAAATGTCTTATGGATTGGGAGTCAACACTCAGTTAAAAATCCCCTGCCTCCCCCTTTTCCCTGCGATTGTCGAACCAGATATATAAAAATTAAAAAGAGTTTACATTCCCTAAAAATTACAGACACTTTTTGGAATTATCTCTCTCTACATTTGTGCAATTTTCACTTTCCCATCATCTCATAAACAAAAAGAGAGATAAAAAGCAAATAATCACAACAAAATGAAAATTTTAGAGTTTATGTATAAAAATAATTTAAAGCAAAAACAAATGTAAGTAAAGAAAATTTATTGACACACCACAAATGAATACAAAAGTTTTGTTATCCAAGATTGGGAAATTCCACAAGTTCAACCCTAATAGATCGGAATTTTATAAGAAACAGATTTTACTACACATATTTTAAAAAATGGATATGCTTGTTTGAAAAATGTTACAAATGCAACTGACCTATGGATTTAACCTTTTAAAGAGAACAACATTAAATTCCCAAGTGAACGTCCGATGGGATATTTACCCGAGTCAAACAAGCCATTATTTTGCCCATTTACAAAAAGCAGACCTAACGGTCATAGATGACTGTAAAGTAATTTATCATGTATAACAGGCTATATTTTTGTAAGGTACGACTAATGGATTGGGAGTTAAGACTCAGTTAAAAATCCCTTGCCTCCCTCTTTTCCTGACGATTGCAGAACCTGATATATAAAAACTAAAAAGCGTCTACAATCCTTAAAAATTACAGACACTTTTTGGAATTATCTCTCTCTACATTTGTGCATTGTGCATTTCCATTTTCGAAGTATACTTTTTTCTTAAATCAAAACTTGAGTTTTCACTTTCCCTTAATGTCGTAAATAATAAAAAAGATAAAAAGCAAGTAGATCACAACAAAATGAAAATTTTAGAGTTTATGTATGGAAAGAATTTAAAGCAAAAACAAATGTAAGTAAAGAAAATTTATTCACACACCACAAATGAACACAAAAGTTTTGTTATCCAAGTTTGGTAAAATTCCACTAGTTCAACGCTAATAGCTCGACATTTTATATGAGAGAGATTTTTCTACACATGTTTTAAAAAAGGGATATGCATGCTTGAAACATGTTAAAGATGCAAATGACCTATGGATCCAAACCTTTTAAAGAGAAAACTTTTAATTCCCAAGTGAACGTGTTGTGGGATATTTACCTGAGTCAAACAAGCCATTATTTTGCCCATTTACAAAAAGCTGACCTAACGATCATAGATGATTGTAAAGTGATTTATTATGTGTAATGGGCTATATTTTTGTAAGGAATGACTTATGGATACAGAGTCATAACTCTTTGAAAAATCCCACGCCTTCCACTTTTCCCGACGATAGCATAACCAGATATATAAAAACTAAAAAGAGTTTACATTCCCTAAAAATTACAGACACTTTGTGAAATTATCATTCTCTACATTTGTGCATTGTGGATTTCCAATTCAGATATATTCGTTTTTCTTAAAACAAAACTTGTGTTTTCACTTTCCCTTCATCTCGTAAACAAAAAAAAGAGATAAAAGGCAAATAGATCAATACAAAATGAAAATTTTAGAGTATATGAATGGAAAGAATTTAAAGCAAAAAAATGTAAGTAAAGAAAATTTAATCACACAACACAAATGAACTCTAAAGTTTTGATATTCAAGTGTGCGAAAATTTCACTAGTTCAACCCAAATACCTCGGAATTTTATAAGAAAGAGATTTTTCTACACATGCTTTAGAAAATGGATATACATGCTTGAAACATGTTAAAGATGCAAATGACCTATGGATTCAAACCTTTTAAAGAGAATAACATTAAATTCCCAAGTGAACGTGCGGTGGGATATTTACCGAGTCAAACAAGCCATTATTTCACCCATTTACAAAAAGGTGACCTAACGATCATAGATGATTGTAAAGTCATTTATCTTGCGAAACGGGCTATAATTTTGTAAGGAATGACTTATGGATTGGAACTCAACACTCATTTAAAAGTCCCCTATCTCCCTTTGTTCCCAATGATTGCTGAACCTGATATATAAAAACAAAAATGAGTTTACAATCCCTAAAAATTACATAAATTTTTTGGAATTATCCCTCTCTAAATTTGTGCACTGTGCATTTATATTTTAGATGTACACTTTTTTCTTAAATAAAAACTTGAGTTTGCACTTTTCGTTCATCTCGTAAACAAAAAAAGAGATTCAAGGCATATAGATCAGAAAGAAATGAAAATTTCAGAAATTATATATGGAAATAATTTAAAGAAATAACAAATGCAAGTAAAGAAAATTTATTCACACGTCACAAATGAACACAAAAGTTTTGTTATCCAAGTTTGGAAAAATTTCACTAGTTCAACCCAAATAGCTCAGAATTTTATCAGAAAGAGATTTTTCTAGGCATGTTTTAGAAAATGGATATGCATGCTTGAAATATGTTAAAGATGCAAATGACCTATGGATCCAAACCTTTTAAAGAGAATAATAATAAATTCTCAAGTGAACGTATGGTGGGATATTTTCCATAGTCAAACAAGCAATTATTTTGCCCATTTACAAAAAGTTGATCTAACGATCATAGATGATTGTAAAGTGATTTATCATGTGTAACGGGCTATATTTTTTTAAGGAATGACTTATGGATTGGGAGTCAACACTCATTTAAAAATCCCATGCCTCCCCCTTTTCACGACGATTGTTGAACTTGATATATAAAAACTAAAAAGAGTTTACAATCCCTAAAAATTACAGACACATTTTGGAATTATCTCACTCGACATTTTTGCATTGTGCATTTACATTTTAGATACATTCTTTTTTCTTAAATCAAAACTTGAGTGTTTACTTTCCCTTCATCTCGTAAACAAAAAAAGAGATAAAAAGCAAATAGATCACAATAAAATCAAAATTTTTAAGCTTAAGTATAGAAAGAATTTAAAGCAATAACAAATGTAAGTGAAGAAAATTATTTGCACACCACAAATGAACACAAAAGTTTTGTTTTCCAAGTTTGGGTAATTCCACTAGTTCAACCCTAATAGCTCAAAATTTTCAAAGAAATAGATTTTTCTACACATGTTGTTTCAAAATGGATAAGCGTGCTTGGAACTTGTTAAAGATGCAAATGACCTATGGATCAAAACATTTTAAAGAGAATAACATTAAATTCCCGAGTGAACATGCAGAGTGATATTTATGTGAGTCAAACAAGCCATTATTTTGCGCATTTAAAAAAAGTTGACCTAACGATCATAGATGATTGTAAAGTGATTTATCATAAGTAACGGACTATATTTTTTTAAGGAATGACTTTTGAATTGGGAGTCAATACTCAATTAAAAATCCCGTACTTCCCCATTTCCCGACGATTGCAAAACCTGATATATAAAAACTAAAAAGAGTTTACAATCCCTAAAAATTACAGACACATTTTGGAATTATCTCACTCGACTTTTCTGCATTGTGCATTTACATTTTAGATACATTCTTTTTTCTTAAATCAAAACTTGAGTTTTTACTTTCCCTTCATCTTGTAAACAAAAAAGAGATAAAAAGCAAATAGATCACAACAAAATCAAAATTTTTAAGTTTAAGTATAGAAAGAATTTAAAGCAATAACAAATGTAAGTGAAGAAAATTATTTGCACACCACAAATGAACACAAAAGTTTTGTTTTCCAAGTTTGGGTAATTCCACTAGTTCAACCCTAATAGCTCGAAATTTTCAAAGAAATAGATTTTTCTACACATGTTTTTTCAAAATGGATATGCGTGCTTGGAACTTGTTAAAGATGCAAATGACCTATGGATCCAAACCTTTTAAAGAGAATAACATTAAATTCCCGAGTGAACGTGCAGAGGGATATTTTCGCGAGTCAAACAAGCCATTTTTTTGCGCATTTACAAAAAGTTGACCTAACGATCATAGATGATTGTAAAGTGATTTATCATACGTAACGGACTATATTTTTTTAAGGAATGACTTATGAATTGGGAGTCAATACTCAATTAAAAATCCCGTACTTCCCCATTTCCCGTCGATTGCAGAAACTGATATATAAAAACTAATAAGAGTTTACAATCCCTAAATATTACTGACACCTTTTGGAATTATCTCTCTCTACATTTGCTAATTGTGAATATCCATTTTAGATGTATACTTTTTTCTTAAATCAAAACTTGTGTTTTCACTTTCCCTCCATCTCGTAAACAAAAAAAAGAGATAAAAAGCAAATAAATCACAACACAATGAAAATTTTAGAGTTTAGGTATGGAAAGAATTTAAAGCAATAAAAAATATAAGTAAAGAAAATTTATTCACACACCGCAAATGAACACAAAAGTTTTGTGATTCAAGTTTGGGAAATTCCACTTGTTCAATCCTTATAGCTCGGAATTTTATAAGAAAGAGATTTTTCTACACATGTTTTAAAAAATGGAATTGCATGCTTGAAACACGTTAAAGATTCAGATGACCTATGGATCAAAACCTTTTAAAGAGAATAACATTAAATTCCCAACTGAACGTGCGGAGGGATATTTACCCGAGTAAAAAAAGCCATTATTTTGCTCATTTACAAAAAGCTGACCTAACGATCATTGATTATTGTAAAGTGATTTATCTTGCGTAATGGGCTATATTTTTGTAAGGACTGACTTATGGATTTGGAGTCAACACTCAGTTAAAAATATCCAGCTTCCCTTTTTTCGCAACGATGCTGAACCTGATATACAAAAAACTAAAAATTAAAGACACTTTTTGGAATTATCTCTCTCTATATTTGCGCATTGTCAATTTCCATTTTAGATGTATACTTTTTTCTTAAATCAAAACTTGAATTTTAACTTTCCCTTCATCTCGTAAACAAAAAAAGAGATAAAAGGCAAATAGATCACAAAAACATGAAAGCTTTAGAGTTTATGTATGGAAAGAATTTAAAGCAATAACAAATGTAAGTAAAGAAAATTTATTCATTCACCACAAATGATCACAAGAGTTTTTTTTCCAAGTTTAGGAAATTCCGCTAGTTCAACCCTAATAGATCGGAATTTTATAAGAAAGAGATTTTTCTGAACATGTTTTAAAAAATGGTTATGCATTCTTGAAACAAGTTAATGATGCAAATGACCTATGGATCCAAACTTTTTAAATAGAATAACATTAAATTCCCAAGTGAACTTGCAGTGGGATATTTACCCGAGTCAAACAAGCCATTATTTTGCCCTTTGACAAAAATCTGACCAAACAATCATAGATGATTGTAAAGTGATTTATCATGCATAACGGGCTTTATTTCTGTATGGAATGACTTATGGATTTAGAGTCAACACTCAATTAAAAATCCCCTTCCTCCCCCTTTTCCCCACGATTGCAAAACCAAATATATAAAAACTGAAAAGAGTTTACAATCCCTAAAAATTATAGACACTTTTTGGAATTCTTTCTCTCTACATTTATGCATTGTGCATTTCCATTTTAGATGTATACTTTTTTCTTTAATCAACACTTGAGTTTTCACTTTCCCTTCATCTCGTCAACAAAAAAAGAGATAAAACGCAAATTGGTCACAACAAAATGAAAATTTTAGTGTTTATGTATGGAAAGAATTTAAAACAATAAAAATTTAAATAAAGAAAATTTATTCACACATCACATATGAACACAAAAGTTTTGTAATCCAAGTTTGGGGAAATTCCACTAGTTCAACCCTAATAGCTCTGAATTTTATAACAAAGAAATTTTTCTCCACATGTTTTGAAAAATGGAAATGCATGCTTGAAACTTGTTAAAGATGCAAATGACCTATGGATCCAATCCTTTTATAGAGAATAACAATAAATTCCAAAGAAACGTGCGGTGGGGAATTTACCATAATCAAACAAGCCATTATTTTGCCCAATTACATAAAGCTGACCTATTGATGATAGATGATTCTGAAGTGATTTGTCATGCGTAACGGGCCTTATTTTTTTAAGGAACAACTTATGGATTTGGAGTTAACACTCAGTTAAAAATCTGCCGCCTCCCCATTTTCCCGACGATTGCAGAACCTGATATAAAAAAATTATAAAGAGTTTACAATCCCTAAAAATTAGAAACACTTTTAGGAATTATCTCTCTCTACGTTAATGCATTGTGCATTTCCATTTTAGATGCATACTTTTTTCATTAAAATTATCTCTCTCTACATTAATGCATTGTGCATCCATTTTAGATCTGTACTTTTTTCTTAAAACAAAACTTGTGTTTTCACTTTCCCTTCAACTCGTAGACAAATAAAGTGATAAAAAGCAAATAGATCACAACAAAATAAAATTTTTAGAGTTTATGTATGGAAAGAATTTTAAGCAATAAAAAATGTAAGTAAAGAAAATTTATTCACACGCCACAAATGAACTCAAAAGTTTTGTTATCCAAGTTTGGGAAATTCCATAAGTTCAGCCCTAATGGCTCGGAATTTTATAAGAAAGAGATTTTTCTACACATGTTTTAAAAAATGGATATGCATGTTTGAAACATGTTAAAGATGCAATTGACCTAGGGATCCAAACCTTTTAAAGAGAACAACATTAAATTCCCAAGTGAACGTGCGGTGGGATATTTACCCGAGTTGAAGAAGCCATTATTTTGCCCATTTACAAAACGCTGACCCAACGAACATATATGATTGTAAAGTGAATTATCATGCGTAAGGGGCTTTTTTTTTTTAAGGAATGACTTATGGATTGGGAGTCAACACTCATTTAAAAATCCCACGCCTCCCCCTTTTTCTAACTTTTGCAGAACCTGATATATAAAAACTAAAAAGAGTTTACAATCCCTAAAAATTACTTAAACTTTTAAGAATTATCTCTCTCTAAATTTCTGCATTGCGCATTTCCATTATAGATGTATACTTTTTTCTTAAATCAAAACTTGAATTTTCACTTTCCCTTCATCTCATAAACAAAAAATGAGATAAAAAGCAAATAGATCACAACAAAATCAAAATTTTAGAGTTTAAGTAAGGAAAAAATTTAAAGTAATAACAAATCTAAGTTAAGAAAATTTATTCACACACCACAAATGAACACAAAAGTTTTGTTATCCAAGTTTGAGAAATTCCTCTAGTTTAACCCTAATAGCTCGGAATTTTATTAGAAAGAGATTTTTCTACGCATATTTTAAAAAATGGATATGCATGCTTGAAACATGTTATAGATTCAAATGACCTACGGATCTGAACCTTTTAAAGAGAATAAAATTAAATTCCCAAGTGAACGTGCGATGGGATATTTACCAAAGTCAAACAAACCATTATTTTGTCAATTTATATAAAGCTGACCTAACGATCATTGATGATTTTAAAGTGATTTATCATGCGTAACGGGCTATATTTTTGTAAGGAATGGGTTATGGATTTGGAGTCAACTCTCAGTTAAAAATCCCCACCTCCCCTTTTCCCAACTATTGTAGAACCTGATATATAAAAACTAAAAAGATTTTATAATCCGTAAAAATTACAAGTGCTTTTTGGAATTATCTCTCTCTACATATGTGCATTGTGCATTGGCATTTTAGATGTATACTTTTTTCTTAAAACAAAACTTGTGTTTTCACTTTCCCTTCAACTCGTAGACAAAAAAAGTGATAAAAGGCAAATAGATCAAAACAAAATAAAAATTTTAGAGTTTATGTATGGAAAGAATTTGAAGCAATAAAAAATGTAAGTAAAGAAAATTTATTCACACACCACAAATGAACTCAAAAGTTTTGTTATCCAAGTTTGGGAAATTCCACAAGTTTAACCTAAATGGCTCGGAATTTTATAAGAAAGAGATTTTGCTACACATGTTTTAAAAAATGGATATGCATGTTTGAAACATGTTAAGGATGCAAATGACCTATGGATCCAAATCTTTTAAAGAGAACAACATTAAATTCCCAAGTGAACGTGCGGTGGGATATTTACCCGAGTCGAAGAAGCCATTATTTTGCCCATTTACAAAACGCTGACCCAACGAACATATATGATTGTAAAGTGAATTATCATGTGTAACGGGCTATATTTTGGAAAGGAATGGCTTATGGATGGGGAGTCAACACTCTGTTAAAAATCCCCCGCCTCCCCCTTTTCTCGACTCTTGCAGAACCTAATATATAAAAACTAAAAAGAGTTTACAATCCCTAAAAATTACAGACATTTTTTGGAATTATCTCTCTCTACATTTGTGCATTGTGCATTTCCATTTTGGATCTATATTTTTTTCTTAAATCAAAATTCATGTTTTCACTTTCGCTTCATCTCGTAAATAAAAAAAGAGATAAAAGGCAAATAGATCACAACAAAATGAAAATTTTAGAGTTGATGTATGAAAGAATTTAAAGCAATAAATAATGTAAGTAAAGAAAATTTATTCACACTCCACAAATGAACACAAAAGTTTTGTTATCCAAGTTTGGGAAATTCCACTAGATCAACCCTAATGGCACGAAATTTTATAAGAAAGAGATTTTTCTACACATGTTTTAAAAAATGGATATGCATGCTTGAAACATGTTAAGGATGCAAATGACCTATGGATCCAAACATTTTAAAGAGAATAACATTAAATTCCCAAGTGAACGTGCTGTGGTATATTTACCCAAGTCAAACAAGCCATTATTTTGTCCACTTAGAAAGAGCTGACCTAACGATCATTGCTGATTGTAAGTGATTTATCATGCATAACGGGCTATATTTTGGTAAGGAAGGACATATGGATTGGGAGTCAACACTCATTTAAAAATCTCTCACCACCCCTTTTCCCGACGATTGTAGAACCTGATATATAAAAACTAAAAAGAGTTTACAATCCCAAAAAATTACATACACTTTTTGGAATTATCTCTCCCTACATTTGTGCATTGTGCATTTCCGTTTGAGATGTACACTTTTTTCTAAAATCAGAACTTCAGTTTTCACTTTCCCTTCATCTCGTAAACAAAAAAAAAAAAGATAAAATGCAAATAGATCACAACAAAATAAAATTTTTAGATTTTATGGATTGAAACAATTTAATGCAATAAAAAATGTAATTAAAGAAAATTTATTCACACACTATAAATGAACCAAAAAGTTTTGTTATCCAAGTTGGAAAATTCCACTAGTTCAACGCTAATAGCTCTGAATTTTATAAGAAAGAAATTTTTCTACACATGTTTCAAAAAATAGATATGCATTCATGAAACATGTTAAAGATGCAAATGACCTACGGATCCAAACCTTTTAAAGAGAATAACAATAAATTCCCAAGTGAACGTACGGTGGGATATTTACTCGAGTCAAACAAGACATTATTTTGCCCATTTACAAAAAACTGATCTAACGATCATAGATGATTGGAAAGTGATTTATCATGCATAACAGACTATAATTTTGTAAGGAATGACTTATGGATTAGGAGTCAACGCTCAATTAAAAATCCCCTACCTCCCCCTTTTCTCGACGATTGTAGAACCTGATATATACAAACTCATATGAGTTTACAATCCCTAAAAATTACATACACTTTTTGGAATTATCTCTCTCTACATTTGTCCATTGTGAATTTTCATTTTAAATGTATACTTTTTTCTTAAATCAAAACTTGAGTTTTCACTTTCCCGTACACACATAAACAAAAAAAGAGATAAAAGGCAAATTAATCACAACAAAATGAAAATTTTAGAGGTTAAGTATGGAATGAATTTAAAGAAATAACAAATGTAAGTAAAGAAAATTTATTCACACACCACAAATGAACACAAAAGTTATGTTATCCAAGTTTTTGAAATTCCACTAGTTCAACCCTAAAAGCTCAGAATTTTATAAGAAACAGCTTTTTCTACACATGTTTTAAAAAATATGGATATGCATGTTTGTAACTTGTTAAAGATGCAAATGACCTATGGATCCAAACCTTTTAAAGAGAACAACAATAAATTCCCAAGTGAATGTGTGGTGGGATATTTACCAGAGTTGAATGAGCCATTATTTTTCCCATTTACAAAAAGATGATCTAACGATCATAGATGATTGTAAAGTGATTTATCATGAGTAATGAGCTATATTTTTGTAAGGAATGGCTTATGGATTGGGAGTCAAAACTTAGTTAAAAATCCCCCGCATCCCCCTTTTCCCGACTATTGCAGAACCAGATATATAAAAACTACACAGAGTTTACAATCCCTAAAAATTACAGACACCTTTTGGAATTATCTCTCTCTACATTTGTGCATTGTGCATTTCCAATTTAGATGTATACTTTTTTCTTAAATCAAAACTTGAGTTTTCACTTTCCCTTCATCTCGTAAATAAAAAAAGAGATAAAATGCAAATAGATCACAACAAAATGAAAATTTTAGATTTGATGTAAGGAAATAATTTAAAGTAATAAATAATGTAAGAAAATAAAATTTATTCGCACTCCACAATTGAACACCAAAGTTTTGTTATCCAAGTTTGGGAAATTCCACTAGATCAACCCTAATAGCTCCGAATTTTATAAGAAAGAGATTTTTCTACACTTGTTGTAAAAAAAGGATATGCATGCTTGAAACATATTAAAGATGCAAATGACCTATGGATCCAAATAATTTAATGAGAATAACATTAAATTCGGAAGTGAAGGTGTGGTCGGATATTTACCCGAGTCAAATAAGTCATTATTTTTCCCATTTACAAAAAGCTTACCTAACGATCATAGCTGATTGTAAAATGATTTATCATGCGTAAGGGGCTATATTTTTTTAAGGAATGACTTATGGATTGGGAGTCAACACTCATTTAAAAATTCCACGCCTCCCCCTTTTTCTAACTTTTGCCGAACCTGATATAAAAAAACTAAAAAGATTTTACAATCCCTAAAAATTACTTACACTTTTAAGAATTATCTCTCTCTAAATTTCTGCATTGCGCATTTCCATTTTAGATGTATACTTTTTTCTTAAATCAAAACTTGAATTTTCACTTTCCCTTCATCTCATAAACAAAAAATGAGATAAAAAGCAAATAGATCACAACAAAATCAAAATTTTAGAGTTTAAGTATGGAAAGAATTTAAAGTAATAACAAATCTAAGTTAAGAAAATTTATTCACACACCACAAATGAACACAAAAGTTTTGTTATCCAAGTTTGGGAAATTCCTCTAGTTTAACCCTAATAGCTCGGAATTTTATTAGAAAGAGATTTTTCTACGCATATTTTAAAAAATGGATATGCATGCTTGAAACATGTTATAGATTCAAATGACCTACGGATCCGAACCTTTTAAAGAGAATAACATTAAATTCCCAAGTGAACGTGCGATGGGATATTTACCAAAGTCAAACAAGCCATTATTTTGTCAATTTATATAAAGTTGACCCAATGATCATTGATGATTTTAAAGTGATTTATCATGCGTAACGGGCTATATTTTTGTAAGGAATGGCTTATGGATTTGGAGTCAACTCTCAGTTAAAATCCCCCGCCTCCCCTTTTCCCAACTATTGTAGAACCTGATATATAAAAACTAAAAAGATTTTATAATCCGTAAAAATTACAAGAACTTTTTTGAATTATCTCTCTCTACATATGTGCATTGTGCATTGGCATTTTAGATGTATTTTTTTTCTTAAATCAAAACTTGAGTTTTCACTTTCCCATTCATCTCGTAAATAAAAAAAGAGATAGAAGGCAAATAGATCACAACAAAATGAAAATTTTAGAGTTGATGTATGGAAAGATTTGAAAGAAATAAATAATGTAAGTAAAAAAAATTATTCACACTCCACAAATAACCACGAAAGTTTTGTTATCCAAGTTTTGGAAATTCCACTAGATCAACCGTAATAGCTCGAAATTTTATAAGAAAGATTTTTCTACACATGTTATAAAAAATGGAAATGCATGCTTGATACATGTTAAAGATGCAAATGACCTATGGATCCAATCCTTTTAAGGAGAATAACATTAAATTCCCAAGTGAATGTGCGGTGGGATATTTAGCCGAGTCAAACAATGCATTATTTTGGCCATTTACAAAAAGTTGACCTAACGATCATAGCTGATTGTAAAGTGATTTACAATGCGTCATGGCCTATATTTTTGTAAGGAAGGACTTATGGATTGGGACTCGACTATCAATTAATAATCCCCCGCCTACCCCTTTTCCCGACTATTGCAGAACCTAATATATGAAAACTACAAAGAATTTACAATCCCTAAAAATTACTGACACTTTTTGGAATTATCTCTCTCTACATTTGTGCATTGTGCATTTCCATTTTAGTTGTATACTTTTTTCTTAAATCAAAACTTGAGTTTTCACTTTTCCTTCATCTCGTAAACAAAAAAAGAGATAAAAAGCAAATAGATTACAATAAAATAAAAATTTTAGAGTTTAAGTATGGAAAGAATTTAAAGCAATAACAAATGTAAGATAAGAAAATTTATTCACACACCAAAAATGAACTCAAAAGTTTTGTTATCCAAGTTTGGGAAATTCCACTAGATCAATCCTAATGGCTCAGAAGTTTATAAGAAATAGATTTTTCTACACATGTTTTAAAAAATGGTTATGCATGCTTGAAACATGTTAAAGATGCAAATGACCTTTGGATCCAAACCTTTTAAAGAGAATAACATTAAATTCCCGAGTGAAAGTGCGGTGGGATATTTACACGAGACAAACAAGCGATTATTTTGCTCATTTACAAAAAGCTCACCTAACGATCGTAAATTATTGTAATGTGATTTATCATGTGTAACGGGTTCTTTTTTTGTAAGGAATGACTTATGGATTGGGTGTCAACACTCAGTTAAAATTCCCCCGTCACCCCCTTTTCCCGACTTTTGCAGAACTTGATATATAAAAACTAAAAAGAGTTTACAATCCATATAAATTAAAAATACGTTTTGGAATTATCTCTCTCTACATTTGGGCATTGTGCATTTCCATTTTAGATGTATACTTTTTCCATAAATCAAAACTTGAGTTTTCACTTTCCTTTCATCTCGAAAATAAAAAAAGAGATAAAAGGCAAATAGATCACAACAAAATGAAAATTTTAGAGTTGATGTATGGAAATAATTTAAAGCAATAAATAATGTAAGTAAAGAAAATTTATTCACACTACATAAATGAACACAAAAGTTTTTTTATCCATGTTTGGGAAATTCCACTAGATCAACCCTAATAGCTTGGAATTTTGAAAGAAAGAGATTTTTCTGGACATGTTTTAAATAATGGATATGGATGTTTGAAACATGTTAAAGATGCAAATGACCTATGGATCCAAACTATTTAAAGAGAATAACATTAAATTCCCAAGTGAACGTGCAGTGGAATATTTGCCCGAGTCAAACAAGCCATTATTTTGTCCATTTACAAAAGGCTGACCTAACGATCATTCCTGATTGTGAAGTGATTTATCATGTGTCGCTGGGTATATTTTTTTAAGGAATAACTTATGGATTGAGACTGAAAAATCATTTAAAAATCCCATGCCTCCCCTTTTCCCAACGATTGCAAAACCTGATATATATAAACTAAAAAGAGTTTACAATCCTTAAAAATTATAAACACTTTTGGAATTATCTCTCTCTACGTTAGTGAATTGTGCATTTCAGATTTAGATGTATTTTTTTTCTTAAATCAAAACTTGAGTTTTCACAATCCCTTCATCTTGTAAATAAAAAAGAGATAAAAGGCAAATAGATCACAACAAAATCAAAATTTAGAGTTGATGTATGGAAAGAATTTAGAGAAATAAATAATCTAAGTACATAAAATTTATTCACACTCCACAAATTAACACAAAAGTTTTGTTATCCAAGTTTGGGAAATTCCACTAAATCAACCATAATAGCTTGGAATTTTATAAGAAAGTGATTTTTCTACACATGTTTTAAAAAATGGATATGCATGCTTGAAACATGATAAAGATGCAAATGACCTATGGATCCAAACCTTTTAAAGGAATAACATTAAATTCTCAAGTGAACATGTGGTGGGATATTTACCCGAGTCAAACAAGCCATTATTTTGCCCATTTACAAAAAGTTGACCTAACGATCATAGCTGATTGTAAAGTGATTTATCATGTGTAAAGGGCTATATTTTTTGAAGGAATGACTTATGGATTGGGAGTCAACACTCATTAAAGAATCCCACGCCTCCCCCTTTTCCCGATAATTGCTGAACTTGGTATATAAAAACTAAAAAGACTTTACAATCCTTAAAAATTACAGACACTTTTTGGGATTATCTCTCTCTACATTGGTGCATTGTCCATTTCCATCTTAGATGTATACTTTTTTCTTAAATCAAAACTGGAGTTTTCACTTTCCCTTCATCTCGTAAACAAAAAAAGAGATAAAAAGAAAATTTTAGAGTTTAAGTATGGAAAGAATTTAAAGAAATAACAAATGTAAGTGAAGAAAATTTATTCACACACCGCAAATGAACAGAAAAGTTTTGTTATCCAAGTTTGGGAAATTCCACTATATTTTTGTGTGGAATGACTTATGGATCTGGAATCAACACTCAATGAAAAATCCCCTACCTCCCCCTTTTCCTGAGGATTGCAGAGCCTGATATATAAAAACTAAAAAGAGTTTACAATCCCAAAATATTACAGAAACTTTTTGGAATTATCTTGCTCTATATTTGTGCATTATGCAATTCCAATTTACATGTATACTTTTTTCTTAAATCAAAACTTGAGTTTTCAGTTTCCCTTCATCTCGTAAACAAAAAAAACAGATAAAAGGCAAATACATCACAAAAAATGAAAATTTTAGAGTTTATATGAGGAAAAAATTTAAAGCAATAAAAAATGTAAGTAAATAAAATTTATTCACACACCACAAACGAACACAAATGTTTTGTTATCCAAGTTTAGGAAATTCCACTAGTTCAACCCTAATAGCTCAGAATTTTATAAGAAAGAGATTTTTCTACACATATTTTAAAAAATGGATATGCATGCTTGGAACATGTTAATGAAGCAAATGACCTATAGATCCAAACCTTTTAAAAAGAATAACATTAAATTATCAACTGAACGTACGGTGGGATATTTACCCAAGTCGAACAAGCCATTATTTTGCCCATTTCCAAAAACTGACCTAACGATCATAGATGACTATAAATTGATTTCTGAGGCGAAACGGGCACTATTTTTGTAAGGAATGACATATGGATTCTGAGTCAACACTCAATTAAAAATCCCCCACCTCCCCCTTTTCCCGACGATTGCAAAACCTGATATATAAAACCTAAATAGAGTTTACAATCCCTAAAAATTACAGACTATTTTTGGAATTATCACTCTCTACATTTGTGCATTGTCCATTTCCATTTTAGATGTATACTATTTTCTTAAATCGAAACTTGAGTTTTCACTTTCCCTTCATCTCGTAAACGAAAAAAGAGATAAAAGGCTAATTGATCACAACAAAATGAAAATTTAAGAGTTTATGTATGGAAAACATTTAAAGCAATAACAAATGTAAGTAAAGAAAATTTATTCCACACCACTAATGAATACAAAAGTTTTGTTATCCAAGTTTTGGAAATTCCACTTGTTCAACCCTAATAGCTCGGAATTATATAAGAAAAATATTTTTCTACACAAGTTTTAAAAAATGGATATGCATGCTTGAAACATGTTAAAGATGCAAATGACCTATGGATCCAAAACTTTTAAAGAGAATAACATTAAATTCCCAAGTGAACGTGCAATGAGATAATTACCCAAGTCAAAGAACCCATTATTTTGCCCATTTACAAAAAGCTGACCTAACAATCATAGATGATTGTAGAGTGATTTATCCTGCTTAACGGGCTATATTTTTGTAAGGAATGACTTATTGTTTGGGAGTCAACACTCAGTTAAAAATCCCCCACCTCCCCCTTTTCCCGACGATTGCAGAACCAGATATATAAAAACTAAAAAGAGTTTACAATCCCTAAAAATTACAGAAACTTTTTGGAATTATCTTTCTCTAAATTTGTGCATTATGCATTTCCATTTTAGATCTACACATTTTTTCTTAAATAAAAACTTGAGTTTTCACTTTCCCTTCATCTCATTAACAAAAAAAGAGAAAAAAGTCAAATAGATCACAACAAAATGAAAATTTTAGAGTTTATGTTTGGAATGAATTTAAGGAAATAACAAATGTAAGTAATGAAAATTTATTTACACACCACAAATGAAGACAAAAGTTTTGTTATCCAAGTTTAGGAAATTCCACTAGTTCAACCCTAATAGCTTGGAATTTTATAAGAAAGAGATTTTTCAACATATGTTTTAAAAAAGGGATATGCATTATTGAAACATGTTCAAGATGAAAATGACCGATGGATCCAAACCTTTTAAAGAGAATAACATTAAATTCCTAGGTGAACGTGTTGTGGGATATTTACCCGACTCAAACAAGCCATTATTTTGCCCATTTACAAAAACCTGACCTAACGATCATAGATGATTGTAAAGGGATTTATCATGCGTAACGGACTATATTTTTACAAAGAACGACTTATGGATTGAGAGTCAACACTCATTTAAAAATCCCCTATCTCCCTCTTTTCCAGACGATTGCAAAACTTGATCTGTAAAAACTAATAAGAGTTTACAAATCCTAAAAATTACAGACACTTTTTGGAATTATGACTCTCTACATTTGTGCATTTTGAATTTCCAATTTAGAACTATACTTTTTTCTTAAAATCAAAACTTGAGTTTTGACTTTCCCTTCATCTCGTAAACAAAAAAAGTGATAAAAGGCAAATAGATCACAAAAAAATGAAAATTTTAGAGTTGATGTGTGGAAAGAATATAAAGCAATAAAAAATGTAGATAAATAAAATTTATTCACACTCCACAAATGAACACAAAAGTTTGGTTATCCAAGTTTGGGAAATTCGACTAAACCACCCTAATAACTCGGAATTTTATAAGAAAGAAATTTTTCTACAAATGTTTTAAAAAATGGATATGTAAATTGAAACATGTTAAAGATGCAAATCACCTATGGATCCAAACCTTTTAAAGAGAATAACATTAAATACCAAAGTGAATGTGTGGAGGATATTTACCCGAGGCAAACAAGCCATTATTTTTCCCATTTACAAAAAGCTAACCTAACGATAATAGCTTATTGTAAAGTGATTTATCATGCGTAACGGGCTATATTTTTGTAAGGAATTACTTATCGATGAGGAGTCAAGACTCATTTAAAAATCGCACACCTCCCCCTTTTCCTGACGATTGCAGAACCTGATGTATAAAAACTAAAAAGAGTTTATAATCCCTCAAAATTTCTGACCCTTTTTGGTATTTCTCTGTCTACATTTGTGCATTGTGCATTTTCTTTTTAGATGTATACTTTTTCTTAAATCAAAACTTGAGTTTTCACTTTCCCTTCATCTCGTAAACAAAAAAAGAGATAAAAGGCAAATGGATCACAACAAAATGAAAATTGTAGAGTTTATGTATGGAAAGAATTTAAAGAAATAAAAAAATGTAATTAAATAAAATTTATTCACACACCACAAATGAACACAAAAGTATAGTTGTCCACTTTTTGGAAATTCCACTAGTTAATTAGATCGGAATTTTATGAGAAAGAGATTTTTCTACACATGTTTTAAAAAAAGGATATGCATGCTTAAAACATGTTCAAGATGCAAATGACCTATGGATCCAAACCTTTTAAAGAGAATAACATTAAATTCTCAAGTGAGCGTGTGGTGGGATATTTACCTGAGTCAAACAAGCCATTATTTTGCCCATTTACCAAAAGCTGACCTAATGATGATATATGATTGTAAAATGATTTATCACGCGTAACAGTCTATAGTTTTGTAAGGAATGACTTATGGATTGGGAGTCAACATTTAGTTAAAAATACCCCACCTCCCCTTTTTCCTGACGATTGCCGAACTAGATATGTAAAAACTAAAAAGAGTTTACAATCCCTAAAAATTATCGACACTTTTTTGGAATTATGTCTCTCGAATTTTGTGCATCGTGCATTTCCATTTTAGATGTATACTTTTTTCTTAAATCAAAATTTGAGTTTGCACTTTCCCCTCATCTCGTAAACAAAACAATAGATTAAAGGCAAATAGATCACAATAAAATGAAAATTTTAGAGTTGATTTATGGAAAGAATTTAAAACAATAAACAAATATAAGTAAAGAAAATTTATTCACACACCACAAATGAACAGAAAAGTTTTGTTATCCAAGTTTGGGAAATTTCACTAGTTCAACCCTAATAACTCGGAATTTTATAAGAAAGAGATTTTTCTACACATGTTTTAAAACATGGATATGCATGCTTGAAACTTGTTAAAGATGCAAATGACCTTTGGATCTAAACCTTTTAAAAAAATAACATTAAATTCTCAAGTGAACATGCGATGGGATATTTATCCGAGCCAAACAAGCCATTATTTTGCCCATTTAGAAAAAACTGACCTAACGATCATAGATGATTGTAAAGTGATTTATCATGCGTAATGGGCTATATTTTAAAATGGAATGACTTATGGATTGAGAGTCAACACTCAGTTAAAAATCCCCTGCCTACGCCTATTCCCGATGATTACAGAACCTGGTATATAAAAACTAAAAAGAGTTTAAAGTCCCTAAAAATTACAGACACTTTTTGAAATTATCTCTCTCTACATTTATGCATTGTGCATTTCCATTTTAGATGTATACTTTTTTCATAAATCAAAACTTGAGTTTTTGCTTTCCCTTCATCTCATAAACAAAAAAAGAGATAAAAGTCAAATAGATCACCAAAAAATAAAAATGTTAGAGTTTATGTATGGAAAGAATTTAAGCAACAAACAAATGTGAGTAAATAAAATTTATTCACACACCACAGATGAACACAGAAGTTTATTTATCCAAATTTGGGAAATTCCACTAGTTCAAACTTAATAGCTCAGAATTTATAAGATAAAGATTTTTCTACACATGTCTCCAAAAATGGATATGCATGTTTGAAGCATGTTAAAGATTCGAATGACCAATGGTTCATAACCTTTTAAAGAGAATAACATTAATTCTCAAGTGAACGTCTGGTGGCATATTTACTCGAGTCAAACAAGCCATTATTTTGCCCTTTTACAAAAACCTGACCTAACGATCATAGATCATTGTAAAGTGATTTATCAAGCGTAACGAGCTATATTTTTGTAGGGAATTACTTATGGATGAGGAGTCAACACTCATTTAAAAATCCCTGCCTCCCCCAGTTCCCTAGGTATGCAAAACCTGATATATAAAAACTAAAAAGAGTTTACAATCCCTAAAAAGTACAAACACTTTTTTGGAATTATCTCTCGCTACATTTGTCAATTGTGCATTTCCTTTTGAGATGTATACTTTTTTCTTAAATCAAAACTTGAGTTTTCACTTTCCCTTCATCTCGTAAACAAAAAAAGAGATAAAAGGCAAATAGATCACAACAAAATGAAAATTTTAGAGTTTATGTATGGAAAGCATTTAAAGCAATAAACAAATTTAAGTAAATAAATTTTATTCACACACCACAAATGAACACAAAAGTTTTGTTGTCCACTTTTGGAAATTCCATTATTTAAACCCTAGTAGCTCCGAATTTTATAAGAAAGAGATTTTTCTACACATGTTTTAAAAAATGGATATGCATGGTTAAAACATGTTCAAGATTAAAATGACCTAAGGATCCAAACCTTTTAAAGAGAATAACATTAAATTCTCAAGTGAAAGTGCGGTGGGATATTTACCCGAGTCAAAAGCCATTATTTTTCCCATTTACAAAAAGCTGACCTAACGATCATATATGATTATAAAGTGATTTATCATGTGTAACAGGCTATATTTTTGTAAAGATAAACTGATGGATTGGGAGTCAAGACTCTATTAAAAATCCCTTGCCTCCCCCTTTTCCAGACGGTTGCCGAACCTGATATATAAAAACTAGAAAGAGTTTACAATCCCTAAAATTACAGAAATTTTTTTGATTTACCTCTCTCTACATTTGTGCATTGTGCTTTTCCATTTTAGATGTATACTTTTTTTTAAATCAAAACTTGAGTTTTCACTTTCCCTTCATCCCATAAACAAAAAAGAGATAGAAGGCAAATAGATCACAAAAAAATGAAAATTTTAGAGTTCATGTATGGAAAGAATTTCAAGCAATAAACTAATGTAAGTAAAGAAAATTTATTCACGCACCAAAAATGAACACAAAAGTTTTTTTATCCATGTTTGGGGAATTCCACTAGTTCAACCCTAATAGCTCAAAATTTTATAAGAAAGAGATTTTTCTACACATGTTTCAAAAAATGGATATGCATCCTTGAAAAATGTTAAAGATGCAAATGACCTATGGATCCAAACCTTTTAAAGAGAATAACATTAAATTCTCAAGTGAACGTGTAGTGGGATATTTACCCGAGTCAAACAAGCCATTATTTTGCCCATTTACAAAAAGCTGACCTAACGATCATAGATGATTGTCAAGTGGTTTATCATGCATAACGGTCTATAGTTTTGTAAGGAATGACATATGGATTGGGAGTCAACATTCAGTTAAAAATACCCCGCCTCCCCCTTTTCTTGACGTTTGCCGAACCTGATATATAAAAACTAAAAAGAGTTTACAATCCTTAAAAATTTTAGACACTTTTTGGAATTAACTCCCTCAATATTTGTGCATTGTGCATTTCCATTTTAGATGTATACTTTTTTCTTAAATCAAAATTTGAGTTTTCATTTTCCCTTCATCTCGTAAACAAAAAAAGAGGTAAAAGGCAAATAGATCACAACAAATTGAAAATTTCAGAGTTGATGTGTGGAAAGAATATAAAGAAATAAAAAATATAAATAAAGAAAATTTATTCACATACCACAAATGAACACAAAAGTTTTGTTATCAAAGTTTGGGAAATTCCACTAGTTCAACACTTATAGCTTAGAATTTTTTAAGAACTAGATTTTTCTACACAAGTTTCAAAAAATGGTTATGCATGCTTGAAACATGTTAAAGATGCAAATGACCTATGGATCCAAACCTTTAAAGAGAATAACATTAAATTCCCAAGTGAATGTGCAGTGGGATATTTACCCGAGTCAAACAATCCATTATTTTGCCCATTGACAAAAAAGCTGACCTAACGATGATAGATGATTGTAAAATAATTTATCATGCATAACGGGCTATATTTTTGTAAGGAATGACTTAAGGATTGGGAGTCAACACTCAGTTAACAATCCCCTGCCTCCCCCTTTTCCCGATGATTGAAGAACCTGATATATAAAAACTAAAAAGAGTATACAATCCCTCAAAATTACTGACCCTTTTTGGAATTATCTCTCTCTAAATTTGTGCATTGTGCATTTTCTTTTCAGATGTATACTTTTTTCTCTAATCAAAACTTGAGTTTTCACTTTCCCTTCATCGCGTAAACAAAAAAAGAGATAAAAGGCAAATAGATCACAACAAAATGAAAATTTTAGAGTTTATGTATGGAAATAATTTAAATCAAAAAACAAATGTAAGTAAATAAAATTTATTCACACACCACAAATAAACAAAAAAGTTTTGTTGTCCAGTTTTTGAAAATTCCCCTAGTTAAATCCTCGTTGCTCGGCATTTTATAAGAAAGAGATTTTTCTACACATGTTTTAAAAAATGGATATGAATGCTTAAAACATGTTCAAGAAGCAAATAACCTATGTATCTAAACCTTTTAAAGTGAATAACATTAAATTCTCAAGTGAACGTGCGGTGGGATATTTACCCTAGTCAAACAAGCCATTATTTTGCCCATTTACAAAAAACTGCCTAACGATCATATGTGATTTTAAAGTGATTTATCATGCGTAATGGGCTATATTTTTTTAAAGAATAACTGATGCATTGGGTGTCAACCCTCAGTTAAAAATTCCGCGCTTCCCCCTTTTCCCGACGATTACAGAACCTGATATGTAAAAACTAAAAAGAGTTTACAATAACTAAAAGTATAGACACTTTTTAGAATTACCTCTCTCTACATTTGTGCAGTGTGCTTTTCCATTTTAGATGTATTCCTTTTCTTTAAATCAAAACTTGAGGTTTCAGTTTCCCTTCATCTTGTAAACAAAAAAAGAGATAGAAGGCAAAAAGATCACAAAAAAATGAAAATTTTAGAGTTTATGTATGGAAAGAATTTCAAGCAATAAACTAATGTAAGTAAAGAAAATTTATTCACACACCACAAATGAACACAAAATGTTTGTTATCCAAGTTTGGGAAATTCCACTAGTTCAACCCTAATAGCTCGGATTTTTATTAGAAAGAGAATTTTCTACACTTGTTTCAAAAAATGGATATGCATGTTTCAAACATGTTAAATATGCAAATGACCTATGGATCCAAACCTTTTAAAGAGAATAACATTAAATTCTCAAGTAAACGTGCGGTGGGATATTTACCCGAGTCAAACAAGCCATTATTTTGTCCATTTAGAAAAAGTTGACCTAAAGATCATAGATGATTGTAAAGTGATTTATCAAGCATAACGGGCTATATTTTTGTATGAAATAACTTAGGGATTGGAAGTCAACATTCAATTAAAAATCCCCCGTCTCCCCCTTTTCCCAACGATTGCAGAACCAGATATATATAAACTTAAAAGAGTTAAAAATCCCTAAAAAATATTGACACTATTTTGAATTATCTCTCTCTACATTAGTGCATTGAGCATTTCCGTTTTAGACGTATATGTTTTTCTTAAATCAAAACTTCAGTTTTCACTTTCCCTTCACCTCGTAAACAAAAAAAGAGATAAAAGGCAACTACATCACAACAAAATAAAAATTTTAGAGTTTATGTTTGGAAAGAATTTAAAACAATAACAAATATAAGTTGAGAAAATTTATTCACACTACACAAATAAACACAAAATTTTTGTTATCCAAGTTTGGGAAATTCCACTAGTTCAACCCTGATAGCTAGTAATTTTATAAGAAATTGATTTTTCTACGCATGGTTTTTAAAAATGGATATGCATGCTTAAAACATGTTAAAGATGAAAATGACCTATGGATCCAAAACTTTTCAATAGAATAACATTAAATTCCAGAGTGAACGTGCAGTTGGATATTTACCTGAGTCAAACAAGCCATTATTTTGCCCATTTACAAAAAGCTGACCTAACGATCATAGATGATTGTAAAGTGATTTATCATGTGTAACGGACTATATTTTTCTAAAGAATGACTTATGGATTGGGAGTCAACACTCAATTAAAAATCCCCTACCTCCCCCTTTTCTCGACGATTGCAAAACCTGATATATAAAAACTAATAAGAGTTTACAATCCTTAAAAATTACATACACTTTTTGGAATTATCTCTCTCTACATTTGTGCATTCTGAATTTCCATTTTAGATGTATACTTTTTTCTTAAATCAAAACTTGAGTTTTCACTTTCCCTTCATCTAGTAAAGAAAAAAAGAGATAAAAGGCAAATAGAACACAACAAAATTAAAATTTTAGAGTTTATGTGTGGAAATAAATTAAAGCAATAACAAATGTAAGTAAAGAAATTTTATTCACACACCATAAATGAACACAAAATGTTTGTTATCCAAGTTTTGGAAATTCCACTAGTTCAACCCCAATAGCTTAGAATTTTATAAGAAGTAGATTTTTTGACACATGTGTTAAAAAATGGTTATGCATGCTTGAAACATGTTAAAGATGCAAATTACCTAGGGATCCAAACCTTTTAAAGAGAATAACATTAAATTCCCAAGTGAACGTGCAATGGGATATTTACCCGAGCCAAACAATCCATTTTTGTGCCCATTGAGAAAAAGCTAACAAAATGATGATAGATGATTGTAAAGTGATTTATCATGCGTTACAGGCTATATTTTTGTAAGGAATGACTTATGGATTGGGAGTCAATTAAAAATCCCCCGCCTCCCCCTTTTCCCGACGATTGCAGAACCTAATATATAAATACTAAAAAGAGTTTACAATCCCAAAAAAAACAGACACTTATTGGAATTATCTCTTTCTACATTTGCGCACTATGCATTTCCATTTTAGATGTATTTTATTTCTTAAATCTAAACTTGAGTTTTCACTTTCCCTTCATCTTGACAAAATTAAAATTTGGAGTTTATGTATGGAAAAAATTTTAAGCAATCACAAATGTAAGAAAAGAAAGTTTATTTACACACCACAAACGAACACAAATGTTTTGTTAACATAGTTTGGGAAATTTCACTTGTTGAAACCTAATAGCTAGGAATTTTAAAAAAAGTGATTTTTCTTCACATGTTTTAAAAAATGGATATGCATGCATGGAACATGTTAAAGATGCAAATGACCTATGGATCCAAACATTTTAATGAGAATAACATTAAATTCTCAAGTGGACGTGCAGTGGGAAATTTACTAGAGTCACACAAGCCATTATTTTGCCCTTTTACAAAAATCTGACCTCACGATCGTTGATGATTGTAAAGTGATTTATCATGCGTAACGGGCTATATTTATATAAGGAACAACTTTTGGATTGGGAGTCAACTCTCAATTAAAAATCCCCCGCCTCCCCCTTTGCCCGATGATTGCAGAACCTGTTATACAAAAATTAAAAAGAGTTTGCAATCCTTAAAAATTATAGACACTTTTTGGAATTATCTCTCTCAACAATTGTGCATTGTCCCTTTCCATTTTAGATGTACACTTTTTTGATAAATCAAAACTTGAGTTTTCACTTTCCCTTCATCTTGTTAATAAAAAAAAAGAGCTAAAAGGCAATTAGATCACAACAAAATGAAAATTTTAGAGTTTATGAATAGAAAGAATTTAAAGCAATATGAAATGTGTGTAAATAAAATTTATTCACACACCACAAATGAACACAAAAGTTTTGTTATCCAAGTTCCGGAAATTCCACTAGTTCAACTCTAATAGCTCCAAATTTCATAAGAAAGATATTTTTGTACACAAGTTTTAAAAAATTGATATGCATGCTTGAAACATGTTAAAAATGCAAATGACCTATGGATCCAAACCTTTTAAAGAGAATAACGTTAAATTCCCATGTGAACACACGGTGGGATATTTACTCGAGTCCAACAACCCTTTATATTGCCCATTTACTAAAAGCTGACCTAACGATCATATATGATTGTAAAGTGATTTATCATGGATAACGGATATATTTTTTTAAGGAATGACTTATGGATTGGGAGTCAACACTTAGTTAAAAGTCCCCTGCCACCTTTTTTTCCCGACGATTGCGGCACCTGATATATAAAAACTAAAATGAGTTCACTATCCCAAAAAATTACAGACACTTTTTTTGAATTATCTCTCTCTACATTTGTGCATTCTACATTTCCTTTTTAGATGTATACTTTTCTTTAATCAAAACTTGAGTTTTCACTTTCCTTTCATCTCGTAAACAAAAAAAGAGATAAAAGGCAAATAGAACACAACAAAATGAAAATTTTAGAGTTGATGTATGGAAAGGATGTAATGCAATAACAAATTTAAGTAAAGAAAATTTATTCACACACAACACATGAACACAAAAGTTTTGTTATCCAATTTGGGAAATTCCACTAGTTCAGCCCTAATAATTTGGAAATTTACAAGAAAGAGATTTTTCTACACATGTTTTAAAAAAGGGATATGCATGCTTGAAACATGTTAAAGATGCAAATGACCTATGGATCCAAACCTTTTAAAGAAAATAACTTTAAGTTCCCAAGTGAACATGCAGTGGGATATTTACTCAAGTAAAACAAGCCATTGTGTTGCCCATTTACAAAAAAGTTGACCTCTCATAGATTATTGTAAAGTGATTTATCATGTGTAAAGTGCTATATTTTTGGAAGGAATGACCTATAGATTGGGAGTCAACACTTAGTTAAAAATCCCCGGCATCCCTCTTTTCCCGACGATAGCGGAACCTCATATATAAAAACTAAATAGAGTTTACAATCCCAAAAAATTACAGACACTTTTTGGAATGATCTCTCTTAACATTTGTGCATTGTGCATTTTCATTGTAGATGTATACTTTTTTCTTAAATCAAAACTGGAGTTTTCACTTTCCCTTCATCTCGTAAACAAAAAAAGAGATAAAAGGCAAATAAATCACAACAAAAGGAAAATTTTAGAGTTTATGTATGCAATGAATTTAAAGGAATAAAAAATTTAAGTAAAGAAAATTTATTCACATGCTACAAATGAACACAAAATGTTGTTTATCGAAATTTGGGAAATTTCACTCGTTCAACCCAAATAGCTCGGAATTTTATAAGAAAGAGATTTTTCTACACATGTTTTAAAAAATGGATATGCATGCTTGAAACATGTTAAAGATGCAAATGACCTTTGGATTCAAACCTTTTAAAGATAATAATATTAAATTCCCAAGTGAACGTGCGGTGGGATATTTACTCGAGTCAAACAAGCCATTTTTTTGCCCATTTACAAAAAGCTAACCTAACGATCATAGATGATTGTAAAGTGATTTTTCTTGCGTAACGGGCTATATTCTTGTAAGGAATGACTTATGGATTTGGAGTCAACACTAAGTTAAAAATCCCCCGCCTTCGCCTATTCCCGACGAGGCCGAAACCTGATATATAAAAACTAAAAAGAGTTTACAATCCCTAAAAATTATACACTCTTTTTGAAATGATGCGACTCTATATTTGTGCATTGTGAAATTCCATTTTATTTGTATACTTTTTTCTTAAATCAAAACTTGTGCTTTCACGTTCCCTTCATCTTGTAAACAAAAAAAGCGAAAAAAGGCAAATAAATCGAAAAAAATTGAAGTTTTAGAGTTTATGTATGGAAAGAATTTAAAGCTGCAAAAAATGTAAGTAAAGAAAATTTATTCACACACTACAAATGAACAAAAAAGTTTCGTTATCCAAGTTAGGGAAATTCCACTAGTTCAACCCAAACAGCTCGAAATTTTATAAGAAAGAGAGTTTTCTACACAAGTTTGAAAAAATAGATATGCATGCTTGAAACATGTCAAAGTTTGAAATGACCTATGGATCAAAACTTTTTAAAAAGAATAACATTAAAGGCCCAAGTCAATGTGCGGTGGGATATTTACCCTAATAAAAAAATCCATTATTTTGCCCATTTACAAAAAGCTGACCTAACAATAATAGATAACTGTAAAGTGATTTATCATGTGTGATGGGCTATATTTTTGTAAGGAATGACTTATGGATTAGGATTCAACACTCAGTGAAAAATCCCCCACCTCCCCCTTTTCCCGGCGATTGCAAAACCTGATATATAAAAACTAAAAAGAGTTTACACTCCCTAAAAATTATAGACACTTTTTTTAATCATCTCTCTATACATTTCTGCATTGTGAATTTCCATTTCAGATCACTACTTTTTTCTTAAATTAAAACTCGAGTTTTCACTTTTCCTTCATCTCGTAAACAAAAAAAGAGATAAAAGGCAAATAGATCACAACAAAATGAAAATTTTAGAGTTACGTCTGGAAAGAATTTAAAGCAATAACAAATATAAGTAATGAAAATTTATTCAGACACCACAAATGAACACAAAATTTTGGTTATCCAAGTTTGGGAAATTCCACTAGTTCAACCCTAATAGCTCGAAATTTTATAAGAAAGAGATTTTTCTCCACATGTTTTAAAAAATGAATACGCATGCTTGAAACATGTTAAAGATGCAAATGACCTATGGATCCAAATCTTTTAAAGAAAATAACAATAAGTTCCTAAGTGAACGTGCGGTGGGATATTTACACGAGTCAAACAAGCCATTATTTTCCCCTTTTAGAGAAAGCTGACCTAACGAGCATAGATGATTGTAAAGAGATTTATCATGCGTAACGAGCTATATTTTTGTAAGGAATGACTTATGGATTGGGAGTTAACGCTTAGTTAAAAACCCTCACCACCCCATTTTCCCGACTATAGGAGAACCTTATGTATAAAAACTTAAATGAGTTTCATAAAATTGCTGAAACTTTTTTGAATTATCTCCTTCTAAATTTGTGCATTGTGCATTTCAATTTTAGATGTATACTTTTTTCTTAAATCAAAACTTGAGTTTTAACTTTCCCTTCACCCCGTAAACAAAAAAAGAGATAAAAGGAAAATAGATCTCAACAAAATGAAAATTTTAGAGTTTATGTATGGAAGGAATTTAAAGCAATAACAAATGTAAGTAAAGAAAATTTATTCACGCACCACAAATGAACACAAAAGTTTTGTTATCCAAGTTTGGGAAATTCCACTAGTTCTCCCCAAATATCTCAGAATTTTATAAGAAAGAGATTTTTCTACAGATGGTTTGAAAAATGGATATGCATGTTTGAAACATGTTAAAGATGCAAATGACCTATGGATCCAAACCTTTTAAAGAGAATAACATTAAATTCTCAAGTGAACATGCGGTGGGATATTTAACCGAGTCAAACAAGCCATTATTTTGCCCATTTACAAAAAGCTGACCTAACGATCATAGATGATTGGAAAGTGATTTAACGTGCATAACGGGCTAAAGTTTTGTAAGGATTGACTTATGGATTGCGAGTCAACACAAAGTTAAAAATCCCCCCCTCCCCCTTTTCTAGACGACTGCAGAAGCTGGTATATAAAAACTAAAAAAAGTTTATAATCCCTAAAAATTACAGACACATTTTATAATTATCGTTCTCTAAATTTTTTCATTGTGCATTTCCATTTTAGATGTATATTATTTTCTTAAATAAAAACTTGAGTTTTCACTTTCCCTTCATCTCGTACACAAAAAAAGTGATAAAAGGCAAATAGATTGCAACAAAATGAAACTTTTAGAGTTTATGGATGGAAAGAATTTAAAGAAATAAAAAATGTAATTAAAGAAAATTTATTCACACACCACAAATGAAAACAAAAGTTCAGTTATCCAAGTTAGGGATATTCCACTAGTTCAACCCTCATAACTCGGAATTTTATAAGAAAGAGATTTTTCTACACATGTTTTAAAAATGGATATGCAAGCTTGAAACATGTTAAAGATGCAAATGACCTATGGATCCAAACCTTTTAAAGTGAATAACAATAAATTCCCAAGTGAACGTGCGGTGGGATAGTTACCCGAGTATACCAAGCCATTATTTTGCCCATTTACAAAAAGCCTACCTAACGATCATAGATGATTGTAAAGTGATTTATCATGCATAATGGGCTATATTTTTGTATAGAATGACTTATGAATTGGGAGTTACCACTCAGTTAAAAATCCCCCGCCTCCCCCTTTTCCCAACAATTTGAAGAACCTTATATATAAAAACTCAAACAGGTTTAAAAACCCAAAAAATTACAGATACTTTCTGGAATTATCCCTCTCTACATTTGTGCATTGTGCATTTCCATTTTAGATGTATTTCTTTTTCTTAAATCAAAACTTAAGTTTTCACTTTCCCTTCATCTTGTAAACAAAAAAAGCGATAAAGCCAAATAGATCAGAACAAAATGAAAAATTTAGAGTTTATATATGGAAAGAATTTAAAGCAATAACAAATGTTAGTAAAGGAAATTTATTCACACACCAGAAATGAACACAAAAATTTTGTTATCCATGTTTGGGAAATTCCACTAGTTCAACCCTAATAGCTTGGAATTTTATAAAAAATAGATTTTTCTACACATGTTTTAAAAAATGGCAATCTTTTAAGGAGAATAACATTAAAATCCCAAGTGAACGTGCGGTGGGATATTTACCCGATTCAAACAAGCCATTATTTTTCCCATTTACAAAATGATGACCTAACGATCTTTGATGATAGTAAAGTGATTTATCATGCGTAACGGGCTATATTTTTGCAAGGAATGACTTATGGATTGGGAGTCAACACTGAGTTAAAAATCCCTCACCGCCCCCTTTTCCAGACGATTGCAGAAGATGATATATAAAAACTAAAAAGAGTTTACAATCTCTAAAAGTTACAGACACTTTTTGCAATTATCTCTCTCTACATTTGTGCATTGTGCATTTCCATTGTAGATCTATACTTTTGTCTTAAATCAATAGATGAGTTTTCACTTTCCCTCCATCTCGTAAACAAAAAATGAGATAAAAGGCAAATACATCACCACAAAATGAAAATTTTAGAGTTTATGTATGGAAACAATTAAAGCAATAAAAAATGTAAGTAAAGAAAATTTATTCACATACCACAAATGAACACAAAAGTTTTCTTATCCAAGTTAGGGATATTCCACTAGTTCAACCCTAATAGCTCAGAATTTTATAAGAAAATGATTTTTCTACACATGTTTTAAAAAAAAAGATACGCATGCTTGAAACATGTTGAACATGCAAATGACCTATGGATCTAAACCTTTTAATGAGAATAACATTAAATTCCATAGTGAATGTGCGGTGGGATATTTACCTGAGTCAAACAAGCCATTATTTTGCCCATTTACAAAAAGTTGACCTAACGATCATAGATGATCGAAAAGTAGTTTAGCACGCATAACGGGCTATATTTTTCTATGGAATGACTTATGGATTGGGAGTCAACACTCAGTTAAAAATCCCCCGCCTCCCCCATTTCCCGATGATTTGCAGAACCTTATATATAAAAACTAAAAAGAGTTTACAATCCTTAAAAATTACAGACACTTTTTTGGAATTGTCCCTCTCTACATTTGTTCTTTGTGCATTTCCATTTTAGATGTATACTTTTTTCTTAAATCAAAACTTGATTTTTCACTTTCCCTTCATTTCGTAAACAAAAAAAGCGATAAAGGAAAATAGATCAAAACAAAATGAAAAATTTAGAGTTTATATATGGAAAGAATTTAAAGCAATAACGAATGTAAGTAAAGAAAATTTATTCACACAACACAAATGAACTCAAAAATTTTGTTATCCATGTTTGGCAAATTCCACTAGTTCAACCCTAATAGCTCGGAATTTTATAAGAAAAATATTTTTCTACGTATGTTTTAAAAAATGGATCAACCTTTTAAAGAGAATAACATTAAATTCCCAAGTGAACGAGCGGTGGGATATTTACCCGAGTCAAACAAGCCATTATTTTGCCCATTTAAAAAAAGTTGACCTAACGATCATAGATGATTATAAAGTGATTTATCATGCGTAACGGGCTATATTTTTGTAAGGAATGACTTATGCATTGGGAGTCAGCACTCAGTTAAAAAACGCCAGCCTCCCCCTTTTCCCGACAATTACAGAACATGATATATAAAAACTAGAAAGAGTTGACAATCTCTAAAAGTTACAGACCCTTATTTGAATTATCTCTCTCTACATTTGTGCATTGTGCATTTCCATTTCAGATCTATACTTTTTTCTTAAATCAAAACTTGAGTTTTCACTTTCCCTTCATCTCGTCAACAAAAAAAGAGATAAAAGGCAAATAGATCACAACAAAATGAAAATTTTAGAGTTTATGTATGGAAATAATTTAAAGCAATAAAAAATTAAGAAAAGAAAATTTATTCACACACCACAAATGAACACAAAAGTTTTGTTATCCAAGTTTGGGAAATTCCACTAGTTCAACCCTAATAGCTCGGAATTTTATAAGAAAGAGATTTTTCTACACATGTTTTAAAAAATGTTTATGCATGCTTGAAACATGTTAAAGATGCAAATGACCAATGGATCCAAACTTTTTAAAGAAAATAACATCAAATTCCCAAGTGAACGTGCGGTGGGATATTTACCCGAGTCAAACAAGCCATTATTTTGCCCTTTTACAAAAAGTAGACCTATCGATCATAGATAATTGTAAAGTGATTTATCATGCGTAACGGCCATATTTTTGTGAGGAAGGACTTATGGATTGGGAGTCCACACTTAGTTAAAAATCCCCCACCTCCCCCTTTGCCCGACGATTGCAGAATCTTATATATAAAAACAAAAAAGATTTTACAATTCCTAAAAATTATAGACACTTTTTGGAATTATCCCTCTCTACATTTTTGCATTATGCTTTTCCATTTTAGATGTATAATTTTTTCTAAAATCAAAACTTGAGTTTTCACTTTACCTTCATCTTGTAAACAAAAAAAGCGAAAAAAGGCAAATAGATCGAACAAAGTGAAAGTTTTAGAGTTTATGTATAGAAAGAATTTAAAGCAACAAAAAATGTAAGTAAATAAAATTTATTCACACAACACAAATGAACACAAAAGTTTTATTGTCAAAGGTTGGGAAATTCCACTAGTTCAACAACCCATTACGATAGGAATTTTATAAGAAAGAGATTTCTTCTACACATGTTTTAAAAATGGATATGCATGCTTGAAACATGTCAAAGATGCAAATAACCTATGAATCCAAACCTTTTAAAAGAATAACATTAAATTCCCAAGTGAACGAGCGGTGGGATATTTACCCGAATCAAACAAGCCATTATTTTGCCCATTTACAAAAAGCTGACCTAACGATCATAAATGATTGTAAAGTGATTTATCATGAGTGAGGGGCTATATTTTTTTAAGGAATTACTTATTGATTCGGAGTGAACACTCAGTTAAAAATCACTTGCCTCCCCTTTTTCCCGATGGTAGCAGAACGAGATATATAGAAACTAAAAAGAGTTTACAATCCCTAAAAATTACAGATACTTTTTGGAATTATCTCTCTCTACATTTGTGCATTGTGAATTTCCATTTTAGATCTATACTTTTTTCTTAAATCAAAACTCGAGTTTTCACTTTCCCTTTATCTCGTAAACAAAAAATGTGATAAAAGGCAAATAGATAACGACAAAATAAAAATTTTAGAGTTAATGTATGGAAAAAATTTAAAGCAATAACAAATGTAAGTGAAGAAAATTTATTCACACACCACAAATGAACACAAAATTTTTTTATCCAAGTTTGGGAAATTCCACTAGTTCAATCCTAATATCTCATAATTTTATAAGAAAAAGATTTTTCTACACATGTTTCAAAAAATAGATATGCATTCTTGAAACATGTTAAAGAAACAAATGACCTATGGATTCAAACCTTTTAAGGAGAATAACATTAAATTCCCAAGTGAAAGTGCGGTGGGATATTTACCCAAGTCAAACAAGCTATTATTTTTCCCATTTACAAAAAACTGACCTAACGATCATAGATGATTGTAAAGTGATTTATCATGCGTAATGGGCTATATTTTTGTAAGGAATGATTTATGGATTGGGAGTCAACACTAAGGTAAAAATCCCCCGCCAACCCCTTTTCCCCACGATTGCAAAACCTGATATATAAAAACTAAAAAGATTTTACAATCCCTAAAAATTACAGACTCTTTTTGGAATTATCCCTCTCTACATTTGTGCATTGTTCATTTCCATTTTAGATGTATACTTTTTTCTTAAATAAAAACTTGAGTTTTCACTTTCCCTTCATCTCGTGAACAAAAAACAGATAAAAGTCAAATACATCATAACAAAATGAAAATTTTAGAGTTTATGTATGGAAAGAATTTAACGCAATAAAAAAATGTAAGTATAGAAAATTTATTCACACTCCACAAATGAACAAAAAAGTTTTGTTATCCAAGTTTGGGAAATTCCACTAGTTCAACCTTAATAGTTCGAAATTTTATAAGAAACATATTTTTCTACACATGTTTTAAAAAATGGATATGCATGCTTGAAACATGTTAAAGATTCAAATAACCTATGGATCCAACCCTTTTAAAGAGAATAACATTAAATTCCCCAGTGAACATGCGGTGGGATATTTACCTGAGTCAAACAAGCCATTATTTACCCCATTTAAAAAAGGTGATCTAACGATCATAGGTGATTGTAAAGTGATTTATCTTGCGTAACAGGTTATATTTTTGTAAGGAATGACTTATGGGTTGCGAGTCAACACTCAGTTAAAAATCCCCTGCCTCCTCCTTTTCCTGACAATTGTAGAACTTGATATATAAAAACCAAAAAGACTTTACAGTCTGTAAAAATTACAGACACTTTTTGGAATTATGTTGCTCTACATTTCTGCATTGTGCATTTTCATTTTAGTTGTATACTTTTTTCTTAATTCAAAACTAGTGTTTTCACTTTCCTTTCATCTCATAAAAAACAAAGAGATAAAAGGCAAATAGATCACAACAAAATTAAAATTTTAGAGTTGATGTATGGAAAGAATTAAAGCAAAAACAAATGTTAGTAAAAAAATTTTATTCACACCACAAATGAACACAAAAGTTTAGTTATCCAAGTTTGGGAAATTCCACTATTTCAACCCTAATAGCTCAAAATTTTATAAGAAAGAGATTTTTCTACACATGTTTTAAAAAAGGGATATGCATGCTTGAAACATGTTAAAGACTCAAATGACCTATGGATCCAAACTTTTTAAAGGTAATAACATTAAATTCCCAAGTGAACATGCGGTGGGATATTTACCCGCTTCAAACAAGCCATTATTTTGCCCATTTACAAAAAGCTGAACTAACGATTATAGATGATTGTAAAGTGATTTATCATGTGTAACGGGTTATATTTTTGTAAGGAATGATTTATGGATTAGGAGTTAACGCTTAGTTAAAAATCCATCGCCTCCCCCTTTTCCCGACGATTGTAGAACCAGATACATAAAAACTTAAAATTTTTTACAATCCCTAAAAATTACAGACTCATTTTGGAATTATCCCACTCAACTTTTGTGCATTGTGAATTTCCATTTTAGATGTATACTTTTGTCTTAAATCAAATTGAGTTTTCACTTTCCCTTCATCTCGTAAACAAAAAAAGCGATAAAAGGCAAATAGATCAACACAAAATGAAAATTTTATAGTTTATGTATGGAAAGAATTTAAAGCAATAACAAATGTAAGTAAAGAAGATTTATTTAGACACCACAAATGAACACAAAAGTTTGGTTATCCAAGTTTGGGAAATTCCACTAGTTCAACCTGAATAGCTCGGAATTTTATAAGAAAGAGATTTTTCTACACATGTTTGAAAAAATGGATATGCAATCTTTAAACATGTCAAAGATAGAAATGACCTATGGATCCAATCGTTATAAACAGAATAACATTAAATTCTCAAGTGAACATGCAGTGGGATATTTACCCGAATCAAATAGGACATTATTTTGCCAATTTACAAAAAGCTTACCTAATGATTATAGATGATTGTAAAGTGATTTATCATGCATAACGGGCTATATTTTTGCAAGGAATGACTTTTGGATTGGGAGTTAACGCTTAGTTAAAAATCCCTCGCCTCCCCCTTTTCCCGACGTTTGCAGAAACAAAAATATAAAAACTAAAAAGAGTTTACAATCCCTAAAAATTATAGACACATTTTGGAATTATCCCTCTCTACATTTGTGCATTGTGCATTTCCATTTTATATGTATACTTTTTTCTTAAATGAAAACTTGAGTTTTCACTTTCCCTTCATCTCGTAAAGAAAAAAAGCGATAAAAGGCAAATAGACCACAACAAAATGAAAATTTTTGAGTTTATGTATGCAAAGAATTTAAAGTAGTAAATAAGAAAATTTATTAACACACCACAATTGAACAAAAAAGTTTTTTTATCCATGTTTGGGAAATTGCACTAGTTCAACCCTAATATCTCTGAATTTTATAAGAAAGAGATTTTTCTACACATGTTTGAAAAAATAGATATGCAATCTTGAAACATGTCAAAAATTCAAATGACCTATGGATCCAATCCTTTTAAAAAAAAATTGCATTAAATTCCCAAGTGAACGTGCTGTGGGATATTTACCCGAATCAAACAAGCCATTACTTTGCCCATTTACAAAAAGCTCATCTAACGATCATTGATGATTGTAAAGAGATTTATCATGTGTAACAGGCTATATTTTTGTAAGGAATGACTTATTGATTAGGAGTCAACACTCAATTAAAAATAATTGGCCTCACCCTTTTCCCGACGATAGCAGAACCTGATATATAAAAACTAAAAACAGTTTTCAATCCTTAAAAATTATAGACACTTTTTGGAATTATCTCTCTCTACATTTGTGCATTGTGTATTTCCATTATAGATTTATACTTTTTTCTTTAATCAAAACCAGAGTTTTAACTTTACCTTCATTTCGTTAACAAAAATAGAGATAAAAGGCAAATAGATCACAACAAAATGAAAATTTTAGAGTTTATGTATGGAAAGAATTTGAAGCAATAACAAATGTAAGTAAAGAAAATCTATTGACACACCACAAATGAACACAAAAGTTTTGTTATCCAAGTTTGGGAATTCCACTAGTTCAACCCTAATATCTCGGAATTTTATAAGAAAGAGATTTTTCTACACATATTTTAAAAAATAGATATGCATGCTTGAAACATGTTAAAGTTGCAAATGACCTATAGATTCAAACCTTTTAAAGAGAATAACATTAAATTCCCAAGTGAACGTACGGTAGGACATTTACCCGAGGCAAACAAGCCATTTTTTGCCAATTTACAAAAAGTTGACCTAACGATCATAAATGATTGTAAAGTAATTTTTCATGCGTAACGGGCTATATTTTTGTAAGGAAAGATTTATGGATCTTAAGTCAACACTAAGTTTAAAATCCCCCGCCTCCCCCTTTTCCAAACGATTGCAAAACTTGATAATTATAGACTCTTTTTGGAATTATCCGACTCTACATTTTTGCATTGTGAATTGCCATATTAGTTATATACTTTTTTTCTTAAATCAAATCTTGAGAATTTGGAATGGACTATTTTTTTTGTAAGGAATGGCCTATGGATTGGGAGTCAAAACTCAGTTAAAAATCCCCCGCATGCCCCTTTTCTTGACTATTGCAGAACCTGATATATAAAAACTAAAAAGAGTTTACAATCCCTAAAAATTACAGACACTTTTTGGAATTATCTCTCTCTACATTTGTGCATTGAGAATTTGTCTTCTAGATGTATACTTTTTTCTTAAATAAAAACTTGAGTTTTCACTTTCCCTTCATCTCTTAAACAAAACAAGAGGTAAAAAGTAAATAGTTTGCAACAAAATAAAAATTTTAGAGTTTATATATCAAAAGAATTTAAAGCAAGAAGAAATTAAACTAAAAATATTTTACTCATACACCACAAATGGACACAAAAGTTTTGTTATCCTAGTTTGGGAAATTCCACTAGTTCCACCCTAATAGGTCAGAATTTTATAAGAAACAGATTTTTCTACGCATGTTTTAAAAAATGGATATGCATGCTTTAAACATGTTAAAGACTCAAATGACCTATGGATCCAAACCTTTTAAAGAGAATAACATTAAATTACCAAGTGAACAGGCGGTGGGATATTTACCCGAGTCAAACAAGCCATTATTTTGCCCATTTACAAAAAACTGACCTAACGATGAGAGATAATTGCAAAGTGATTTATCATGTGTAACGAGCTATATTTTGTAAGGAATGACTTATGGCTTGGGAGTCAATACTCAGTTAAAAGTCCCCCGCCTCCCCCTTTTGCCTACAATTGCATAACCTGATATACAAAAACTAAAAAGAGTTTACAATCCCTAAAAATTACGGATCTTTTTTGGAATTATCTCTCTCTACATTTATGCATTGTGCATTTCCATTTTAGATGTTTACTTTTTTCTTAAATCAAAACTTGAGTTTTCATTTTCCCTTCTTCTCATAAAAAAAAGAGATAAAAGGCAAATAGATCACAACAAAATGAAAATTTAAGAGTATATGTATGGAAAAAATTTAAAGCAATAAAAAAAGTAAGTAAATAAAATTTATTCACACACCACAAATGAACAAAAGTTTTGTGATCCAAGTTTGGGAAATTCCAGTAGTTCAACCCTAATAGCTCAAAATTTTATAAGAAACAGATTTTTCAACACATGTTTTAAAAATTGAATATGCAAGCTTGAAACATGTTAAAGATGCAAATGACCGATGGATCCACTCCTTTTAAAGAGAATCACATTAAATTCCCAGGTGAACGTGCGGTGGGATATTTACCTAAGTCAAACAAACAATTATTTTGCCCATTTACAAAAAGCTGACCTAACAATAATAGACGATTGTAAAGTGATTTATCATGTTTAACGGGCTATATTTTTTAAGGAATGACTTTTGGATTGGGAGTCAACACTCACTTAAAAATCGCCCGCCACCCCCTTTTCCCGACGATTGCAAATCCTCATATATAAAAATTAAAAAGAGTTTTCAATCCCTAAAAATTACAGACACTTTTTGGAATTATCTCTCTCTACATTTGTGCAGTGGGCATTTCCATTTTCGATGTCTACTATTTTCTTAAATCAAAATTTGAGTTTTCACTTTCCCTTCATCTCGTAAACAAAAAAAGGGATAAAAGGCAAATAGATCGCAACAAAATGAAAATTTTAGAGTTTGTGTATGGAAAGAATTTAAAGCAATAATAAATTTAAATAAAAAAAATTTATTCACACACCACAAATGAATACATAAGTTTTTTTATCCAAGTTTGGGAAGTTCCACTAGTTCAACCCTAATAGCTCAGAATTTTATAAGAAATAGATTTTTCTACACATGTTTTAAGAAATGGCAATGCAGGCTTGAAACATGTTAAAGATGCAAATGACCTATGGATCAAAACCTTGTTAAAGAAAATAATATTAAATTTCCAAGTGAATGTGTGGAGTGAAATTTACCCGTGTCAAACAAGCCATTATTTTGCCCATTTAAAAAAAGCTGACCTAACGATCATAGACGATTGTAAAGTGATTTAATATGTGTAACGGGCTATATTTTTGTTAGGAATGACTTATGGATTGGGAGTCAGCACGAACTTAAAAATCGCCCGCCACCCCCTTTTCCCATCGATTGCATTACCTGATATATAAAAACTAAAAAGAGTTTACAATCCCTAAAAATTACAGGAAATTTTTGCAATTATATCTCTCTACATTTATGCATTGTTCATTTCCAGTTTAGATGTTTACTTTTTTCTTAAATCAAAACTTGAGTTTTCACTTTCCCTTCATCTCGTAAAAAAAAAAGTGATAAAAAGTAAATAGGTCACAACAAAATGAAACTTTTAGAGTATATGTATGGAAACAATTTAAATCAATAACAAATGTAAGTGAAGAAAATTTATTCACACACCACAAATGAATACAAAATTTTTGTTATCCAAGTTCTGGAAGTTCCACTAGTTCCCCGCTAATTGCTTGGAATTTTATAAGATAGAGATTTTTCTACGCTTGTTTTAAAAAATGGATATGCATGCTTGAAACATGTTAAAGACTCAAATGACCTATGGATCCAAACCTTTTAAAGAGAATAACATTAAATTCCCAAGTGAACAGGCGGTGGGATATTTCCCTGAGTCAAACAAGCCATTACTTTGCCCATTTACAAAAAGTTGACTAACGCTGATAGATGATTGTAAAGTGACTTATCATGTATAACAGGCTATATTTATGTAAGTAATGACTTATGGATTTGGAACCACCGCTCAGTTAAAAATCCCCTGCCTCCCCCTTTTCCCGACGATTGCATAACCTATATATAAAAAAAAAAGATTTAACAATCCCTAAAAATTATAGAAACTTTTTGGAATTATCTCCCTCCAAATTTGTGCATTGTGCATTTCCATTTTACATGTATACTTTTTTCTGAAATCAAAACTTGAGTATTTCACTTTCCCTTCATCTCGTAAAAAACAAAAAGAGTTTAGAGTTTATGTATGGAATAAATTTAAAGCATTAAAAAATGTAAGTAAAGAAAATTTATTCACACACCAAAAATTATCACAAATGTTTTGTTATCCAAGTTTGGTAAATTCCACTAGTTCAACCCTAATAGCTCAGAATTTTATAAGAAAGAGTTTTTCTTCACATGTTTGAAAAAAAGGATATGCATGCTTGAAACATGTTAAAGATGTAAATGACCTATGGATCCAATCCTTTTAAAGATAATCAGATTAAGTTCCCAAGTGAACGTGTTGTGGGATATTAACCTGATTCAAACAAGCCATTATTTTGCCCATTTACAAAAAACTGACCTAACGATAATAGACCATTGCAAAGTGATTTATCATGCGTAACGGGCTATATTTTTGTAAGGAATGACTTATGGATTGGGAGTCAACACTCACTTAAAAATCGCCCACCACCCCCTTTTCCAAACGATTGCAAAACCTCATATATAAAAATTAAAAAGAGTTTATAATCCCTAAAAATTATTGACACCTTTTGGAATTATCTCTCTCTACATTTGTACATTGTGCATTTCCATTTTAGATCTATACTTTTTTCTTAAATCAAAACTTGAGTTTCCACATTCCCTTCATCTCGTAAACAGAAAAAGTAATAAAAGGTAAATAGATTGCAACAAAATGAAAATTTTAGAGTTTATGTATGGAAAGAATTTAAAGCAATAACAAAAGTAAGTAAAGAAAATTTATTCACACACCACAAATGAATACAAAAGTTTTGTTATCCATGTTTGGGAAGTTCCACTAGTTCAACCCTACTAGCTCTGAATTTTATAAGAAAGAGATTTTTCTACACATGTTTTAAAAAATGGCAATGCATTCTTGAAACATGTTAAAGATGCAAATGACGTATGGATCAAAACCTTTAAAACAGAATAACATTAAATTCCCAACTAAACGTGCGGTGTGAAATTTACCCGAGTCAAACATGTCATTATTTTGCCCATTTACAAAAAGCTAACCTAACGATCATAGCCAATTGTAAAGTGATTTAATATGCGTAACAGGCTATATTTTTGTTAGGAACGACTTATGGATTGGGAGTCAACACTAATTTAAAAATCGCCGGCCATCCCCTTTTCCCATCAATTGCAAAACCTCATATATAAAATATAAATAGAGTTTACAATCCCTAAAAATTACAGACACTTTTTGGAATTAGCTCTCTCTAGATTTGTGCATTATGCACTTCCATTTTAGATGTTTACTTTTTTCTTCAATCAAAACTTGAGTATTAACGTTCCCTACATCTCATAAACAAAAAAAGAGATAAAAGGCAAATAGATCACAACAAAATAAAAATTTTAAAGTTTATGTATGGAAAGAATTTAAAGCAATAACAAATGTAAGTAAAGAAAATTTATTCACACACCACAAATGAACACAAAATTTTTATTATCCAAGTTTGGCAAAATTCCACTACTTCAACCCTAATAGCTCGGAATTTTATATGATAGAGATTTTTCTACACATATTTTAAAAAATGGATATGCATCCTTGAAACATTTTAAAGATGCAAATAACCTATGGATCGAAACATTTTAAAGAGAATAACATTAAATTCCCAAGTGAACGTGTGGTGCGATATTTACCCGAGTCAAACAAGCCATTATTTTTCCCATTCACAAAAAGTTACCCTAACGATCATAGATGATTGTAAAGTGATTTATCATGCGTAATGGCCTATATTTTTTAAAGGAATGACTTATGGATTGGGAGTCAACACTCAGTTAAACATCCACTGCCTCCACCTTTTCCCGACGATTGCATAACCTGATATGTAAAAACTACAAAGTGTTTACAATCCCTAAAAATTACATACACTTTTTGGAATTATCTCTCTGTACATTTGTGCATTGTGCAATTCCATTTTAGATGTATACTTTTTTCTTAAATCGAAACTTGAGTTTTCACTTTCCGTTCAACTCGTAAACAAAAAAAGAGGTAAAAGGCAAATAGATCACAACAAAATGAAAATTTTAGCGTTTAAGTATTGAAAGAAATGAAAGCCATAACAAATTTTAGTAAAGAAAATTTATTCACACACCACAAATGAACACAAAATTTTTCTTATCCAAGTTTGGGAAATTCCACTAGTTCAACCCTAATTGCTCGGAAATTTATAAGAAAGAGATTTTTCTAAACATATTAGATATGCATGCTTGAAACATGTTCAAGATGAAAATGACCTATGGATCCAAACCTTTTAAAAGAATAACATTAAATTCCCAAGTGAACGTGCGGTGTGAAATTTACCCGAGTCAAACAAGCTATGATTTTGCCCATTTACAAAAAGCTAACCAAACGATCATAGATGATTGTAAAGTGATTTATCATGCGTAACAGGCTATAATTTTTTAAGGAATGACTGACAGATTAGGAGTCAACACACAGTTAAAAATCCCCTGCCTCCCCCTTTTTTTGACATTTGCAGAACCTGATATATAAAAACTAAAAAGAGTTTATAGTCCCTAAAAATTACAGACACTTTTTTGAATTGTCCCTCTTCACATTTGTGCATTGTGAATTTCCATTAGAGCTGTATACTTTTTTCTTAAATCAAAACTTGCGTTTTCAGTTTCCTTTCATCTCGTAAACAAAAAAAGCGGTAAAAGGCAAATATATCACAACAAAATGAAAATTTTAGAGTTTATGTAAGGAATGAATTTAAAGCCATAAAAAATGTAAGTATAGAAAATTTATTCACACACCACAAATGAACACAAAATTTTTGTTATCCAAGTTTGGGAAATTCCACTAGTTCAACCCTAATAACTAGGAATTTTTTAAGAAAGAGATTTTTCTACACATATTTTAAAAATTGGATATGCTGGTTTGAAACATGTTCAAGATGGAAATGACCTATGGATCCAAACCTTTTAAAGTGAGTAACATTAAATTCCCAAGTTAATGTGCGGTGGGATATTTATTCGAGTCAAACAAGCCATTATTTTTCCCATTTAAAAAAAGCTGACCTAACGATCATGGATGATTGTAAAGTGATTTATCATGTGTAACGGGCTATATTTTTGTAAGGAATGACTTATGGATTGGGAGTCAACACTCAGTTAAAAATCCCCCGCCTCCCCATTTTCTCGACGATTGCAAAACATGATATATAAAGACTAAAAAGAGTTTAAAATACCTAAAAATTACAGACACTTTATGGAATTATCTCTTTCTACATTTGTGCATTGTGCTTTTCCATTTTAGATGTATACTTTTTTCTTAAATCAAAACTTGAGTTTTCACTTTCCCTTCATCTCGTAAACAAAACAAGAGATAAAAGGCAAATAGATGGCAAGAAAATGAAAATTTTAGAATTTAAGTATGGAAAGAATTTAAAGAAATAATAATTGTAAGTAAAGAAAATTTATTTTCACACCACAAATGAAGACAAAAGTTTTATTATCCATGTTCTGGAAATTCCACTAGTTCAACCCTAATAGCTCGGAATTTTATAAGAAAGAGATTTTTCTACATATGTTTTAAAAACCGGATATGCATCCTTGAAACATGTTAAACATGCAAATGACTTATGGATCCAAACCTTATAAAGAGAATAACATTAAATTCTCAAGTGATTATGCAGTGGGATATTTACCTAAGTCAAACATTAGTTTACCCATTTACGAAAAGTTGTCCTTACGATCATAGATGATTGTAATGTGATTTATCTTGCGAGATTGCTATATGTTGTAAGGAATGACTTAAGGATTTGGACTCAACACTCAGTTAAAAATCCCCCGCCTCCCCCTTTTCCCGACGGTTACAGAACCTGATATATAAAAACTACAAAGTGTTTAGAATCCCTTAAAATTATAGAGACTTTTTGGAATTATCTATCTCTACTTTTGTGCATTGAGGATATCCATTTTAGATGTTTACTTTTTTCTTAGTCGAAACTTGTGTTTTCACTTTCCCTTCATCTCGTAAACAAAAAAAGAGATAAAAGGCAAATAGATCACAACAAAATAAAAAATTTAGAGTTTATGTATGGAATAAATTTAAAGCGTTACCAAATTTAAGTAAAGAAAATTTATTCACAGACCAAAAATGATTACAAAAGCTTTGTTGTCCATGTTGGGGAAATTCCACTACTTCAACCCTAATAGTTTGGAATTTTATAAGAAAGAGATTTTTCAACACATGTTTTAAAAAATGGATATGCATGCTTGAAAAATGTTAAAGATTCATATCACCTTTGGATCCAAAACCATTTAAAGAGAGTAACATTAAATTCTCAAGTGAACGTGTGATGGGATATTTACCTGAGTCAAACAAGCCATTATTTTTCCCATTTACAAATAACTGACCTAACGATCATAGATGATTGTAAATTGATTTATCATGTGTAACGGGCTATATGTTTGTAAGGAATGACTAATGGATTGGGAGTGAACGCTTAGTTTAAAATCCCTTGCCTCCCCCTTTTCCCGACGATTGCAGAACCAGATATATAAAAACTTAAAAGAGTTTACAATCCCTAAAAATTACAGACTCTTTTTGGAAATATCCCTCTCTACATTTTTGCATTGTGCATTTCCATTTTAGATGTCTACTTTTTTCTAAAATCAACATTTGAGTTTTCACTATCCCTTCATCTCGTAAACAAACAAAGCAATAAAAGGCAAATAGATCACAACAAAATGAAAATTTTAGAGTTTATGTATGGAAAAAATTTAAAGCAATAACAAATGTAAGTAAAGAAAATTTATTCAGACACCACAAATGAACACAAAAGTTTGGTTATCCAAGTTTGAGAAATTCCACTAGTTCAACCCTAATATCTCAAAATTTTGTAAGAAAAATTTTTTTACACATGTTTTAAAAAATGGATATGCATGCATGAAACATGTTAAAGATGCAAATAACCTATGGATACAAACCTTTTAAAGAAAATAAAAATAAGTTCCCAAGCGAACGTGCGATGGGATATTTATCCGAGTCAAAGAAGCCATTATTTTTCCCTTTTACAAAAAGTTGACCTAACGATCATAGATGATTTTAAAGTGTTTTATCATGCGTAACAGGCTATATTTTTGTAAGGAATGAATTGTGGATTGGGTGTTAACGCTTAGTTAAAAATCCCTCGCCTCCCCCTTTTCCCGACTATTGCAGAACCAGATATATAAAAACTTAAAAGAGTTTAAAATCCCTAAAAATTACTGACACTTTTTGGAATTATCCTATCTCTAGATTTGTGCATTGTTCATTTCAATTTTAGATGTATACTTTTTTCTTAAATTAAAACTTGAGTTTTCACTTTCCCTTCATCTCGTAAAAAATATGCGATAAAAGGCTAATAGATCGAACAAAATGAAAATTTTAGAGTTTATGTATGGAAGGAATTTAAAGCAAAAAAAAATGTAAGTAATGAAAATTTATTCACACACCACAAATGAACACAAAAGTTTTGTTATCCAATTTTGGAAAATTCCACTAGTTCAACCCTAATAGCTTAGAATTATTTAAGAAAGAGATTTTTCTAGACATGCTTTAAACATTTTAAAGATGCAAATGACCTATGGATCCAAACCTTTTCAAGAGAATAACATTAAATTCTTAAGTGAACATGCGGTGGGATATTTAATCGAGTCAAACAAGCCATTATTTTGCCCATTTACAAAAAGCTGACCTAACGATCATAGATGATTGGAAAATGATTTATCTTGCGTAACGGGCTATACTTTTGTAAGGAATAACTTATGGATTGGGAGTCAACACAAGGTTAAAAATCCCCCGCCTCCCCCTTTTCTTGGCCATTGCAAAACCTGATATATAAAAACTAAAAAGAGTTTACAATCCCTAAAACTTACAGACACTTTTTGGAATTATTCTTCTCTACTTTTGTGCATTGTGCATTTCCATTTTAGACGTATACTTTTTTCTTAAATAAAAACTTGAGTTTTCACTTTCCCTTCATCTCGTAAACAAAAAAAGCGATAAAAGGCAAATAGATCACAACAAAAGGAAACTTTTAGAGTTTATTTATGGAAAGAATTTAAAGCAATCACAAAAGTAAGTAAAAAAAATATATTCACACACCACAAATGAACAAAAAAGTTTTGTAATCCAAGTTAGGGATATTTCACTAGTTCAACCCAAATAGCTCGAAATTTTATAAGAAAGAAATTTTTCTACACATGTTTTAAAAATGGATATGCATGCTTGAAACATGTTAAAGATGCAAATGCCCCATGGATCCAATCCTTTTAAAAAGAATAACATAGAATTCCCAAGTTAACGTGCGGTGGGATATTTACCCGAGTCAAAGCAGCCATTATTTTGCCCATTTACAAAAAGCTAACCTAACAATCTTAGATGATTGTGAAGTGATTTATCATGTGTAACGGGCTATATTTTTGTAAGGACTGACTAATGGATTGGGAATCAACACTCAGATAAAAATCCCCCGCCTGACGATTGCAGAACCTGATATATAAAAACTAAAAAGAGTTTACAATCCCTAAAAATTATAGAAACTTTTTGGAATAATATCTCTGTACATTTATGCATCGTGCACTTCCATTTTATATGTATTATTTTTTCTTAAATCAAAACTTGAGTTTTAACTTTGCCTTCATCTCGTACACTAAAAAAGAGATAAAAGACTAATAGATCATAACAAAATGAAAATTTTAGAGTTTATGTATGGAAAGAATTTAAAGCAATAACAAATGTAAGTAAAGAAAATTTATTCACACACCACAAATGAACACAAAAGTTTGGTTATCCAAGTTTGGGAAATTCCACTAGTTCAACCCTAATAGTTTGAAATTTTATTAAAAAATGATTTTTATACACATGTTTTAAAAAATGGATATGCCGGCTTGAAACTTGTTAAAGATGCAAATGATCTAAGGATCCAAACCTTTTAAAGAGAATAACATAGAATTCCCAAGTGAACATGCAGTGGGATATTTACCCTAGTCAAAGAAGCCATTATTTTGCCCATTTACAAAAAGCTGACCTAACGATCAGAGATGTTTGTGAAGTGATTTATCATATATGACGGGCTATATTTTTGTAAGGCAAGACTTATGGATTGGGAATCAACACTCAGTTAAAAATACCTCGCCTACCCCTTTTCCCGACGATTGCAGAACCGTATATATTAAATCTTAAAAGAGTTTACAATCCCTAAAAATTATAGAAACTTTTTAGATGTATACTTTTTACTTAAATCAAAATTTGAGTTTCATGTTTCCCTTCTTCTCGTAAATAGAAAAATCGATAAAAAGCAAATAGATCGAACAAAATGAAAATTTTAGAGTTTATGTATGGAAAGAATTTAAAGGAACAACAAATGTAAGTAGAGAAAGTTTATTCAGACACCACAAATGAAAACAAAAGTTTTGTTATCCAAGTTTGGGAAATTCCACTACTTCAATCCTAATAGCTCGGAATTTTATTAAAAAGAAATTTTTCTACACATGTTTGAAAAAAAGGATATGCAGGCTTGAAACCTGTTAAAGATGCATATGACCTAAGGATCCATACATTTTAAAAAGAGTAACATTAAACTCCCAAGTGAACGTGTGGTGGGATATTTACCCGAGTCAAACAAGCCATTATTTTGCCCATTTACAAAAAGTTGACCTATCGATCATAGATGATTGTAAAGTGATTTGTCTTGCATAAAGGGCTATATTTTTGTAAGGAATGACTTTTGGATTGGGAGTCAACACTCAGTTAAAAATACTTCGGCTCCCCCTTTTCCCGACGATTGCAAAACCTGATATATGAAAGCTAAGAAAAATTTACAATCCCTAAAAATTATAGATAATTTTTGGAATGACTTATGGATTGGGACTCAACATTCAGTTAAAAATCGTCCGCCAGCCCCTTTTCTCGGCGATTGCAAAAACTCATATATTAAAATTAAAAAGAGTTTACAATCCCTAAAAATTACAGACACTTTTAGGAATTATCTCTCTCTACATTTGTGCATTGTGCACGTCCATTTTAGATGTGTACTTTTTTCTTAAATCGAAACTTGAGTTTTAACTTTCCCTTCATCTCGTAAACAAAAAAAGAGATAAAAGGAAAATAGATCGCAACAAAATGAAAATTTTAAAGTATATGTATGGAAAGAATTTAAAGCAATAACAAATGTAAGTAAAGAAAATATAATCACAGACCACAAATGAACACAAAAGTTTTGTTATCCAAGTTTGGAAAATTCCACTAGTTCAACTCTAATAGCTCGGAATTTTATATGAAAGAGATTTTTCTACACTTTTTTAAAAAAATGGATATGCATGCTTGAAATATGTAAAAGATTCAAATGACCTATGGATCCAAACCTTTTTAAGAGAGTATCATTAAATTCCCAAGTGAGCGTGTTGTGGGATAATTACCTGAGTCAAACAAGCCATTATTTTTCCCATTTAAAAAATGCTGACCTAACGATCATAGATGATTGTAAAGTGATTTATCATGCCTAACGGGCTATATTTTTTTAAGGAATAACTTATGGATTGGGAGTCGACACTCAATTAGAAATCACCCACCTCCCCCTTTTCCCGAATATTGCAGAACTTCTTATATAAAAACTAAAAAGAGTTTACAATCCCTAAAAAGGACAGACACTTTTCGGAATTATCTCTCTCTAGATTTGTGCATTGTGCACTTCCATTTTAGATGTATAATTTTTTCTTAAATCGAAACTGAAGTTTTTACTTTCCCTACATCTCGTCAACAAAAAAGAGAGATAAAAGGCAAATAGATCACAACAAAATGAAAATTTTAGAGTTTATTTATGGAAAGAATTTAAAGCAATAATAAATGTATGTAAAGAAAATGTATTCACACACCACAACTAAACACAAAAATTTTGTTATCCATGTTTTTGAAAATTCCACTAGTTCAACCCTAATAGCTCGGAATTTTATATAAAATAGATTTTTCTACACATGTTTTAAAAAATGGATACGCATGCTTGAAACATGTTAAAGATTCAAATGACCTATGGATCCAAACCTTTTAAAGAGAATAAAATTAAATTCCCAAGTGAACGTGCGATGGGATATTTACTCGAGCCAAACATGCCATTATTTTTCCCATTTACAAAAAGCTAACCAAACGATCATAGATGATAGTAAAGTGATTTATTATGTGTAATGGCCTTTATTTTTGTAAGGAATGACTTATGGATTGGGAGTCAACACTCAGTTAAAAATCCCCCGCCTCCCCTTTTTCCCGACGATAGCATAACCTAATATATAAACTACAAAGTGTTGACAATCCCTAAATATTACAGACACTTTTTGCAATTATCTCCTTCTACATTTGTGCATTATTCATTTCCGTTTTAGATGTATACTTTTTTCTTAAATCAAAACTTGAGTTTTCACTTTCCCTTCAACTCGTAAACAAAAAATGAGATAAAAGGCAAATAGATCACACCAAAATGAAAATTTTAGATTTTATGGAAAGAATTTAAAGCAATAACAAATCTAAGTAAAGAAAATTTATTCACACACCACAAATCAACACAAAAGTTCTGTTATCCAAGTTTGGGAAATTCCACTAGTGGAACCCTAATAGCTCGGAATTTTATAAGAAAGACATTTTTCTACACATGTTTTAAAAAATGGATATGCATCTTTGAAACATGTTAAAGATGCAAACGACTTATGGATCCAAACCTTTTAAAGAGAATAACATTAAATTCTTTAGTGATTGTGTTGTTTGATATTTACCTGAGTCAAACAAGACATTATTTTGCCCATTTATATAAAGCTGACCTAACGATCATAGATGATTGTAATGTGATTTATCTTGCTTTACTTGCTATATTTTTTTAAGGAATGACTTAAGGATTTCGAGTCAACACTCAGTTAAAAATCCTCCGGCTCCCCCTTTTCCCGACGATTGCAGAACCTGATATATAAAAACTACAAAGTGTTTACAATCCCTTAAAATTACAGACACTTTTAAGAATTTTCTCTCTCTACTTTTGTCCATTTCACTTTCCCTTCATCTCGTAAACAAAAAAAAAGTTAAAAGGCAAATTGATCACAACAAAATAAAAATTTTACAGTTTATGTATGGAAATAGTTTAAAGCATTAAAAAATGTAAGTAAAGAAAATTTATTCACACACCAAAAATGATCACAAAAGTTTTGTTATCCAGGTTTGGGAAATTCCACTAGTTCAACCCTAATAGCTTAGAATTTTGTAAGAAAGAGATTTTTTTACACATGTTTTAAAAAATTGATATGCATGCTTCAAACATGTTAAAGATTCATTTGACCTTTGGTTCCAATCCTTTTAAAGAGGATAACATTAAATTCTCAACTGAACGTGCGATGGGATATTTACCCGAGTCAAACAAGCCGTTATATTTCCCATTTAAAAATTGCTGACCTAACCATCATAGATGATTGTAAAGTGATTTATCATGCATAACGGGCTATATTGGGAGTCAACACTCAGTTAAAAATCCCCCGCCTCCCCCTTTTCCCGACTATTGCAAAACCTCATATATAAAAACTTCAAACAGTTTATATTCGCTAAAAATTATAGATACTTTTTGGAATTATCTGTCTCTACATTTGTGCATTGTGCTTTTTCATGTTAGATGTAAAGAAAATTTATATGCGCACCACAAATGAACACAAAATTTTTGCTATCCAAGTTTGGGAAATTCCACTTTTTCAACCCTAATAGCTCAAAATTTTATAAGAAATAGATTTTTCTACACAGTTTTACAAAATGGATATGCATGCTTGAAACATGTTAAAGATGCAAATGACCTATGGATCCAAACCTTTTAAAGAGTGTAACATTAAATTCTCAAGTTAACGTGTGGTGGGATATTTACCTGAGTCAAACAAGCGATTATTTTGCCCATTTACAAAAATCTGACCTAACGATCATAGATGAGTGTAAAGTGATTTATCATGCGTATGGGGCTATATGTTTGTATGGAATGACTTATGCATTGGGAGTCAATACTCAATTGAACATCCCCCGCCTCCCCCTTTTTTCGACGTTTGCAGAACCTGGTATATAAAAGCTAAAAAGAGTTCACAATCCCTAAAAATTACAGACCTTTTTGGAATTATCACTCTCTACAATTGTGCATTGTGCACTTCAATTTTAGATGTATACTTTTTTCTTAAATGAAAACTTGATTTTTCTCTTTCCTTTCATCTCCTAAACAAACAAAGAGATAAAAGGCAAATAGATCACAACAAAATCAAAATTTTATAGTTTATGTATGGAAAGAATTCAAAGCAATAAAAAAAGTAAGTAAAGAAAATTTATTCACACATCACAAATGAACATAATAGTTTTGTTATCCAAGTTTGGGAAATTCAGCTAGTTCAACCCAAATAGCTAGGAATTTTATAAGAAAGAGATTTTTTCTACACTTGTTTTAGAAAATGGATATGCATGCTTCAAACATGTTAAAGATGCAAATGACCTATGGATCCAAGCCTTTTAAAGAGAGTAACATTAAATTCCCAAGTGAACGTGCGATGGGATATTTACCCGAGTCAAACAAGCCATTATTTAGTCCATTTTGAAAATGGTGACCTATCGATCCTCGTTCAACCCTAATAGCTCAAAATTTTACTGGAAAGAGATTTTTCTACACATGTTTCAAAAAAAGGATATGGAGGCTTGAAACAAGTTAAAGATGCAAATGACCAAAGGATCCAAACTTTTTAAAGAGAGTTACTTTAAACTCCCAAGTGAACGTGCGGTGGGATATTTTACCCGAGTCAAACATGCCATTATTTTGCCCTTTGACAGAAAGCTGACCTAACGATCATAGATGATTGTAAAGTGATTTATCAAGCATAACGGGCTATATTTTTGTAAGGAATGACTTATTGATTGGGAGTCAACACTCAATTAAAAATCCCTCGCCTCCCTAATTTCCCGACGATAGTAGAACCTAATATATGAAAACTAAAAAGAGTTTACAATCCCTAAAAATTACAGATAGTTTTTGGAATTATCTCTCTCTACATTGATGCATTGTGCATTTCCATTTTAGATGTATACTTTTTTCTTAAATCAAAACTTGAGTTTTAACTTTCTCTTCATTTGGTAAACAAAAAAAGAGATAAAAGGCAAATAGATCACAACAAAATGAAAATTTTAGAGTTTATCTAAGGAAAGAATTTAAAGAAATATCAAATGTAAGTAAGGAAAATTTATTCACACACCATAAATTAGGTATTGGGAGTCAACACTCAGTTAAAAATCCCCCGCCTCCCCCTTTTCCCGACGATTGCAAAACCTCATATATAAAAACTTCAAAGAGTTTATATTCGCTAAAAATTATAGATACTTTTTGGAATTATCTGTCTCTACATTTGTGCATTGTGCTTTTTGATGTTAGATGTAAAGAAAATTTATATGCGCACCACAAATGAACACAAAATTTTTGCTATCCAAGTTTGGGAAATTCCACTTTTTCAACCCTAATAGCTCGAAATTTTATAAGAAAGAGATTTTTCTACACAGTTTTACAAAATGGATATGCATGCTTGAAACATGTTAAAGATGCAAATGACCTATGGATCCAAACCTTTTAAAGAGTGTAACATTAAATTCTCAAGTTAATGTGTGGTGGGATATTTACCTGAGTCAAACAAGCGATTATTTTGCCCATTTACAAAAATCTGACCTAACGATCATAGATGAGTGTAAAGTGATTTATCATGCGTATAGGGCTATATGTTTGTATGGAATGACTTATGCATTGGGAGTCAATACTCAATTGAACATCCCCCGCCTCCCCCTTTTTTCGACGTTTGCAGAACCTGGTATATAAAAGCTAAAAAGAGTTCACAATCCCTAAAAATTACAGACCTTTTTGGAATTATCACTCTCTACAATTGTGCATTGTGCACTTTAATTTTAGATGTATACTTTTTTCTTAAATCAAAACTTGATTTTTCTCTTTCCTTTCATCTCCTAAACAAACAAAGAGATAAAAGGCAAATAGATCACAACAAAATCAAAATTTTATAGTTTATGTATGGAAAGAATTCAAAGCAATAAAAAATGTAAGTAAAGAAAATTTATTCACACATCACAAATGAACATAATAGTTTTGTTATCCAAGTTTGGGAAATTCAACTAGTTCAACCCAAATAGCTAGGAATTTTATAAGAAAGAGATTTTTTCTACACTTGTTTTAAAAAATGGATATGCATGCTTCAAACATGTTAAAGATGAAAATGACCTATGGATCCAAGCCTTTTAAAGAGAGTAACATTAAATTCCCAAGTGAACGTGCGATGGGATATTTACCCGAGTCAAACAAGCCATTATTTAACCCATTTTGAAAAAGGTGACCTATCGATCATAGATGATTGTAAATTGATTTATCATGCATAATGGGCTATATTTTTTTTTAGGAATGACTTATGGATTGGGAGTCAACACGCCGTTAAAAATCCCCCGCCTACCCCTTTGCTGGACGATTGTAGAACCTGATATATAAAAACTAAAAAGAGTTCACGTTCCCTAAAAATTACAGACACTTTTTGGAATTATCCCTCTCTACATTTGTGCATTGTGCATTTCCATTTTTTATGTATACTTTTTTCTTCAATGAAAACTTCAGTTTTCACTTTCCCTTCTTCTCGTAAACAGAAAAAAGAAATAAAAGGCAAATATATCGCAAAAAAATGAAAATTTTAGAGTTTATGTATGGAAAGAATTTAAAGCAATAATAATTGTTCTTAAAAATAATTTATTTACACACCACAAATGAACACAAAAGTTTAGGTATCCAAGTTTGGGAAATTCCCCTCGTTCAACCCTAATTGGGAGTCAACACTCAATTAAAAATCCCTCGCCTCCCCAATTTCCCGACGATAGTAGAACCTAATATATGAAAACTAAAAAGAGTTTACAATCCCTAAAAATTACAGATAGTTTTTGGAATTATCTCTCTCTACATTGATGCATTGTGCATTTCCATTTTAGATGTATATTTTTTTCTTAAATCAAAACTTGAGTTTTAACTTTCCCTTCATTTGGTAAACAAAACAAGAGATAAAAGGCAAATAGATCACAACAAAATGAAAATTTTAGAGTTTATCTAAGGAAAGAATTTAAAGAAATATCAAATGTAAGTAAGGAAAATTTATTCACACACCATAAATGAACACAAAATTTTTGTTATGCAAGTTTTGGAAATTCCACTAGTTGAACCCTAATATCTCAAAATTTTATTAGAAAGAGATTTTTCTACACATGTTTTTTAAAAAAGGATATACATGCTCAAAATGTGTTAAAGATGCCAATGACCTATGGATCCAAACCTTTTAAAGAGAGCCACATTAAATTCCCAAGTGAACGTGCGGTGGGATATTTACCCTAGTCAAACAAGCCATTATTTTACCCATTGACAGAAAGTTGACCTAAGATCATAGATGATTGTAAAGTTTTTTATCATGCGTAACAGGCTATATTTTTTTAAGGAATGACTTATGGATTGGGAGTCAACACTCAGTTAAAAATCCCCTGCCTCCCCCTTTTCCCGAAGATTACTGAACCAGATATATAAAAACTAAAAAGAGTTTACAATCCCTAAAAATTACAGACCCTTTTCGGAATTATCTCTCTCTACATTTGTGCGTTGTGCATTTCCATATTAGATATATACTTTTTTCCAAAATCAAAACTTGAGTTTTCACTTTCCCTTCATCTCGTAAAAAAAAGGGATAAAAGGCAAATAGATCGCAACAAAATGAACATTTTAGAGTTTATGTATGGAAAGAATTTAAAGTAATAGCAAATGTAAGTAAAGAAAATTTATTCACACACCACAAATGAATAGAAAAGTTTTGTTTTCCAAGTTTGGGAAATTCCACAAGTTCAACCCTAATAGATTGGAATTTTTTAAGAAAGAGATTTTTCTACACATTTTTTTAAAAAATGGCAATGCATGCTTGAAACATGTTAAAGATGCAAATGACCTTTGGATCCAAACCTTTTAAATAAAATAACATTAAATTCTGAAGTGAGCGTGCGATGTGAAATGTACCCGAGTCAAACATGCCATTATTTTACCCATTTAAAAAAAGCTAACCTAACGATCATAGACAATTGTAAAGTGATTGATCATGCGTAACGGGCTATATTTTAGTAAGGAATGACTTATGGATTGGGTGTCAACACTCAGTTAAAAATGGTCTACCACCCCCTTTTCCCGACGATTGAAAAACCTGATATATTAAATTTAAAAAGAATTTACAATCCCTAAAAATTACAGACACTTTTTGGAATTATCTCTCAATACATTTGTGCATTTTGCATTTTTATTTTCGATGTAAACTTTTTTCCTAAATCGAAACTTGAGTTTTAACTTTCCCTTCATCTCGTAAACAAAAAAAGAGATAAAAGGTAAATAGATCACAATAAAATAAAAATTTTAGAGTTTATGTATGGAAAGAATTTAAAGCAATAACAAATGTAAGTAAAAAAAATTTATTCACACACCACAAATGAACACAAAAATTTTGTTATCCAAGTTTGGGAAAATTCCACTATTTCAACCTTAATAGCTCGGACTTTTATAAGAAAGAGATTTTTCTACACATGTTTGAAAAAATGGATATGCATGCTTGAAACATGTTAAAGATGCAAAGGACCAATGGATCCAAACCTTTTAAAGAGAGTAACAATAAATTCTCAAGTGAACGTGCGGTGGGATATTTACCCGAGTCAAACAAGCCATTATTTTGCACATTTACAAACAACTGACCTAACGATAATCGATGATTGTAATGTGATTTATCATGCGTAATGGGCTAAATTTTTGTATGGAATGACTGATGGATTGGGTGTCAACACTCAGTTAAAAATCCCCCACCTCCCCCTTTTCCCGACGATTGCGAAACCTCATATATAAAAACTAAAAAGAGTTTATAATCCCTAAAAATTATAGATACTTTTTGGAATTATCTCTCTCTACATTTGTGCATTGTGCATTTTAAATTAAGATCTATTCTTTTTTCTTAAATCAAAGCTTGAATTTTCACTTTCCCAACATATCGTAAACAAAAAAAGAGACAAAAGGGAAATAGATAACCACAAAATTAAAATTTTAGAGTTTATGTAAGGAAATAATTTAAAGCAATAACAAATAAAAGTAAAGAAACTTTATTCACACACCACAAATGAACACAAATATTTTTTTATCCAAGTATGTGAAATTCCACTAGTTCAACCCTAATAGCTCGAAATTTTATAACAAAGAGATTTTTCTACAAATGTTTTAAAAAATGGATATGCATGCTTGAAACATGTTAAAGATGCAAATGACCTATGGATCCAAACCTTTTAAAGAGAGTAACATAAAATTCTCAAGTGAACGTTTGGTGGGATATTTACTCGAGTCAAACAAGCCATTATTTTGCCCAATTACAAAAAGCTGACCTAACAATCATAGATGATTGTAAAGTGATTTATCATGCATAACGGGCTATATTTTTTTAAGGAATGACTTATGGATTGGGAATCAACACTTAGTTAGAAATCCCCCGCCTCTCCCTTTTCTCGACGATTGCAGAACCTCATTTATAAAAACTAAGAAGAGTTTACAATCCCTAAAAATTACAGATACATTTTGGAATTATCTCTCTCTAAATTTGTGCATTGTGCACTTCCATTTAAGATGTATACTTTTTTCTTAAATCACAACTTGAGTTTTCGTTTTCCTTTCATCTCGTAAACAAAAAAAGAGATAAAAGGCAAATAGATCACAAGAAATGAAAATTTCTGAGTTTATGTATGGAAAGAATTTAAAGCAATAACAAATGTAAGTAAAGAAACTTTATTCACACACCACAAATGAGCACAAAAGTTTTTTTATCCAAGTTTGGAAAATTCCACTAGTTCAACCCTAATAGCTAGGAATTTTAAAAGAAAGAGATTTTTCTACACTTGTTTGAAAAAATTGATATGCATGCTTGAAACAAGTTAAAGATGTGAATAACCTATGGATCCAAACCTTTTAAAGAGAGAAACATTAAATTCCCAAGTGAATGTGCAGTGGGATATATACCTGAATCTAACAAGCCATTATTTAGACCATTTTGAAAAAGCTGACCTATTGATCATAGATGATTGTAAAGTGATTTATGATGCATAACGGGCTCTATTTTTTTAGGAATGACTTTAATATTTGGAGTCAACACTCAGTTAAAAATCCCCCACCCACCCCTTTTCCCGATGATTGCAGAACCCGATATATAAAAACGAAAAAGAGGTTACAATCCCTAAAAATTACAGACAGTTTTTGGAATTATCCCTCTCTACATTTGTGTATTGTGCATTTCCATTTTTTGATGTATACTTTTTTCATCAAGAAAAACTTCATTTTTTACTTTCCCTTCTTCTCGTAAACAAAAAAAAGAGATAAAAGGCAAATATATCGCACAAAATGAAAATTTTAAAGTTTATGTATGGAAAGAATTCAAAGCAATAATAAATTTACGTAAAAATAATTTATTTACACACCAAAAAATGAACACAAAAGTTTGTTATCCAAGTTTTGGAAATTCCACTAGTTCAACCCTAATAGCTTGGAATTTTATAAGAAAGGGATTTTTCTACACATGTTTTAAAAAATGGATATGCATGCTTGAATAATGTTAAAGATGCATATGACCTTTGGATCCAAACCTTTTAAAGAGAATAACATTAAATTCTCAAGTGAACGTGTTGTGGGATATGTACCCGAGTCAAACAAGCCATTCTTTTTCCCATTTACAAACAGCTGACCTAACGATCATAGATGATTATAAAGTGATTTATCATGCGTAACGGGCTATATTTTTGTAAGGAATGACTTATGGATTAGGAGTCAACACTCAGTTAAACATCCCCCGCCTCCCCGTTTTCTCGATGATTGCAAAACCTCATATATAAAAATAAAAAGAGTTTATTATCCCTCAAAATTACAGATCCTTGTTGGAATTATCTCTCTCTACATTTGTGCATTGTGCATTTTCAATTCAGTTGTATACTTTTTTCTTAAATCACAACTTGAGTTTTCACTTTCCCTACATCTCGTAAACAAAAAATAAAAACAAAAGGCACAACAAAATGAAAATTTTAGAGCCTATGTACGGAAAGAATTTAAAGCAATAACAAATGTAAGTAAAGAAAATTTATTCACACACCACAAATGAACGCAAAAGTTTTGTTATCCAAGTTTGGGAAATACCGCTAGTTCAACCCTAATAGCTAGGAATTTTATAAGTAAGATATTTTTCTACATTTGTTTTAAAAAATGGATATTCATGCTTGAAACATGTTAAAGATGCAATTGACCTATGGATCCAAACCTTTTAGAGAGAGTAACATTAAATTCCCAAGTGAACGTGCGGTGGGATATTTTCCCAAGTCAAACAAGATATTATTTAGCCTATTTTGAAAAAGCTGACCTATCGATCATAGATGATTGTAAACTGATTTATGTTGCATAATAAACTATATTTTTTTATGGAATGACTCATGGATTGGGAGTCAACACTGAGTTAAAAATCCGCCACCTACCCCTTTTCCCAACGATTGCAGAACCTGATATATAAAAACTAAAAAAAGTTTAAAATCCCTAAAAATTATAGACACTTTTTGGAATTATCCCTTTTTACATTTGTGCATTGTTCATTTCCATTTTTTATGTATACTATTTTCTTAAATCAAAACTTCTGTTTTCACTTTCCCTTATTCCCCTAAACAGAAAAAAGAGATAAATGGCAAATATATCGCAAAAAAATGAAAATTTTAGAGTTTATGTATGGAAATAATTTAAAGAAATAATAAATGTTTGTAAAAATAATTTATTTACACACCACAAATGAACACGAAAGTTTTTTTTATCCAAGTTTGGGAAATTCCACTAGTTCAACCCTAATAGCTTGAAATTTTATAAGAAAGAGATTATTATACACATGTTTGAAAAAATGGATATGCATGTTTGAAAAATGTTAAAGATGCATATGACCTTTGGATCCAAGCCTTTTAAAGAAAGTAACATTAAATTCCCAAGTGAAACAAGCCATTATTTTTCCCATTTACAAATAGCAGACCTAACGATCATAGATGATGGTAAAATGATTTATCATGTGTAACGGGATATATTTTCATAAGGAATGACATATGGATTGGGAGTCAACACTCAATTAAAAATCCCCCGCCTCCCCCTTTTCCCGACGATTGCCGAACCTGATATATAATGACTTAAAAGACTTTACAATCCCTAAAAATTACATACACTTTTTGGAATTATCTCTCTCTACATTTGTGCATTGTACATTTCCATTTTAGATTTATACTTATTCTTAAATCAAAACTTTAATTTTTAACTTCCCTTCATCTCGTAAATAAAAAAAGAGATAAAAGGCAAATAGATCAGAACAAAATGAAAATTTTAGAGCTTAAGTAAATAACAAATATAAGTAAATAAAATTTATGCACACACCACAAATGAACACAAAAGTTTGGGAAATTCCATTAGTTCAACCCTAATAGCTTGGAATTTTATAAGAAAGAGATTTTTCTACGCATGTTTTAAAAAATGGATATGCATCTTTGAAACATATTAAAGATTCATATCACTTATGGATCAAAACCTTTTAAAGAGAATAACATTAAATTACCAAAGTGATTCTGCGGTGGGATATTTATGAGTCAAACAAGCGATTATTTTGCCCATTTTAAATGGCTGACCTAACAATCATAGATGATTGTAATGTGATTTATCTTGTGTAACATGCTATATTTATGTAAGGAATGACTTAAGGATTGGGAGTCAACACTCAGTTAAAAATTCCTTGCCTCCCCCTTTTCTCGACGATTGCATAACCAAATATATAAAAACTACAAAGTGTTTACAATCCCTTCAAATCGAAACTTGTGTTTTCACTTTCCCTTCATCTCATAAACAAAAAAAAGACATAAAAGGCAAATAGATCACAAAAAAATAAAAAATTTAGATTTTTTGCATGGAAAGAATTTAAAGCATTAAAAAAGTAAGTAACGAAAATTTATTCACACACCAAAGATGAACACAAAAGTTTTGATATCCAAGTTTGGGATATTCCACTAGTTTAACCCTAATAGCTTGAAAATTTATAAGAAAAAGATTTTTCTACACATGTTTTAAAAAATGGATATGCATGCTTTAAACATGTTAAAGATACATATGACCTTTGGATCCAAACTTTTTAAAGAGAATAACATTAAATTCTCAAGTGAACGTGCGGTGGGATATTTACCCGAGTCAAACAAGCCAATATTTTTCCCATTTACACCCAGCTGACCTAACTATCATAGATGATTGTAAAGTTATTTATCATGCGTAACGGGCTATATTTTTGTAAGTAATGACTTATGGATTGGGAGTTAACACTCAGTTAAACATCCCCCGCCTCCCCCTTTTCCCGATGATTGCAAAACCTCATATATAAAATATAAAAAGAGTTTATAATTTCTAAAAATTACAGACACTTGTTCGAATTATCTCTCTCTACATTTGTGCATTGTGCATTTTCATTTTAGATGGATACTTTTTTCTTAAATCACAACTTGAGTTTTCACTTTCCCTACATCACGTAAACAAAAAACAAAAAACAAAAGGCACAACAAAATGAAAATTTTAAAGTTTATGTAAGGAATGAATTTAAAGCAATAACAAATGTAAGTAAAGAAACTTTATTCACACACCACAAATGAACAAAAAAATTTTGTTATCCAAGTTTGGGAAATTCCACTAGTTCAACCCTAATAGCTAGGAATTTTATAAGAAAGAGATTTTTCCACACTTGTTTGAAAAAATGGATATGCATGCTTGAAACATGTTAAAGATGCGGATAACCTATGGATCCAAACCTTTTAAAGAGAGTAACATTAAATTCCCAAGTGAACGTGCGGTGGGATATTTACCCGAGTCAAACAAGCCATTATTTAGCCCATTTACAAAAAGCTGACCTAACGATCATACATGATTGTTAAGTGATTTATCATGCGTAATGGGCAACATTTTTGTAAGGAATGACTTATGGATTGGGAGTCAACACTCTGTTAAAAATGCCCCGCCTCCCCCTTTTCTCGACATTTGTAAATCCTGATATATAAAAACTAAAAAGAGTTTACAATTCCAAAAAATTACAGACACTTTCTGGAATTATCTCTCTCTACAGTTGTGCATTGTGCATTTCCATTTTACATGTATACTTTTTTCTTAAATCAAAACTTGAGTTTTCACTTTCACTTCATCTCGTAAACAAAAAAAGAGATATAAGCCAAATAGATTGCAACAATGAAAATTTCAGAGTTCAAGTACGGAAAGAATTTAATGCAATAAAAAATGTAAGTAAAGAAAATTTATTCACACACCACAAATGAACACAAAAGTTTTGTTATCCAAGTTTGGGAAATTCCACTAGCTCTGCCCTAATAGCTCGGAATTTTCTAAGAAAGAGATTCACATGTTTTAAAAAATGGATATGCATCCTTGAAACATGTTAAAGATGCAAATGACTTATGGATCGAAACCTTTTAAAGAGAATTACATTAAATTCCCAAGTGATTGTGTTGTGGGATATTTACCTAAGTCAAACAAGCCATTATTTTACTCATTTACAAAAAGCTGACATAATGATTATAGATGATTGTAATGTGATTTATCTTGCGTAACTTGCTATATTTTTCTAAGGAATGACTTAAGGATTGGGAGTCAACACTCAGTTAAAAATCGCCTGCCTCGCCCTTTTTCCGTCTATTGCAGAACCTGATATATAAAAACTACAAAGTGTTTACATTCCCTAGAAATTAGAGAAACTTTTTAGAATTATCTCTCTCTACTTTTGTGCATTGAGTATTTCCATTTTATATGTATACTTTTTTCTTAAATCGAAACTTGTGTTTTCATTTTCCCTTCATCTCGTAAACAAAAAAAGAGATAAAAGGCAAATAGATCACAAAAAAATAAAAATTTAAGAGTTTATGTACGGAAAGAATTTAAAGAATTAAAAAATTCAAGTAAATTTAATTTATTCACACACCAAAGATTAACACAAGAGTTTTGGTATCCAAGTTGGGGAAGTTCCACTAGTTCAACCGTAATAGCTTGAAATTTTATAAGAAAGAGATTTTTCTACACTTGTTTCAAAAAATGGATATTCATGCTTGAAACATGTTAAAGATGCATATGACCTTTGGATCCAAACCATTTAAAGAGAATAACATTAAATTCTCAAGTGAACGTGCGAAGGGATATTTACCCGAGTCAAACAAGCCATTATTTTTACCATTTACAAACAGCTGACCTAACGATCATAGATGATTGTAAAGTGATTTATCATGGGTAATGGGCTATATTTTTCTACGGAATGACTTATGGATTGGGAGTCAACACTCAATTAAAAATCCCCCGCCTCCCCCTTTTTCCAACGATTACAAAACCTCATGTATAAAAACTAAAAAGAGTTTATAATCCCAAAAAATTGTAGACACTTTTTGAAATTATTTCTCTCTACATTTGTGCATTGTGCATTTCCATTTTAGATTTTTACTTTTTTCTTAAATCAAAACTTGAGTTTTCACTTTCCCAGCATCTCGTAAATAAAAAAAGAGACAAAATGCAAATATATAACAGCAAAATGAAAATTTTAGAGTTTATGTATGGAAAGAATTTAAATCTATAACCAATGCAAGTAAATAAAATTTATTCACACACCACAAATGTACACAAAAGATTTGTAATCCAAGTTTGGGAAATTCCACTAGTTCAACCCTCATAGCTCGGAATTTTCTACACATGTTTTAAAAAATGGATATGCATGCTTGAAACATGTTAAAGATGCAAATGACCTTTGGATCCAAACCTTTTAAAGAAAGTAATATTAAATTCTGAAGTGTACGTGTGGTGGGATATTTACCTGAGTCAAACAAGCCATTCTTTTGCCCATTTACAAAAAGCTGACCTAACGATCATAGATGATTGTAAAGTGATTCATCATGCGCAACAGGCTATGTTTTTTATAAGGAATGGCATATGGATTGGGAGTCAACACTCAGTTAAAAATCCCCGCCTCCACCTTTTCCCGACGATTGCAGAACCTGATATGTAAAAACTAAAAAGAGTTTTCAATCCCTAAAAATTATAGACACATTTTGGAATTTTCTCTTTCTACATTTGTGCATTGTGCCTTTCCATTTAAGATGTATACTTTTTCTTAAATCACAACTGGAGTTTTCATTTTCCTTTCTTCTCGTAAACAAAATAAGAGATAAAAGGCAAATATATCACAACAAAATGAAAATTTTAGAGTTTATGTATGGAAAGAATTTAAAGCAATAACAAATCTAAGTAAAGAAAATTCATTCACACATCAAAATTTAACACAAAAGTTTTGTTATCCAAGTTTGGGAAAATCCACTAGTTCAACCCTAATAGCTAGGAATTTTATAAGAAAGAGATTTGTCTACACATTTTTTAAAAAATAAATATACATGCTTGAAACATGTTAAAGATGCAAATGACCTATGGATCCATACCTTTTAAAGATAATAACATTAAATTCCAAAGTGAACGTGCGGTGGGATATTTATTCGAGTCAAACAAGGCATTATTTTTCCCATTTACAAAAAGCTAACCTAACGATCATAGATGATTGTAAAGTGATTTATCATCCGCAATTGCCTCTATTTTTGTAAGGAATGACTTATGGATTGGGAGTCAACACTCACTTAAAAATCGCCCGCCACCCACTTTTCCCGAAGATTGCAAAACCTCTTATGTAAAAATTAAAATGAGCTTACAATTCCTAAAAGTTATAGACACTTTTCGGAGTTATCTCTCTCTACATTTGTGCATTCTCCATTTCCATTTTAGATATATAATTTTTTCTTCAATAAAAACTTGAGTTTTCACTTTCCCTTCATCGCGTAAACATAAAAAGAGATAAAAGGCAAATAGATCACAAAAAAATGAAAATTTTAGAGTTTATGTATGGAAAGAATTTAAAGCAATAACAAATTTAAGAAAAGAAAATTTATTCACACACTACAAATGAACACAAAAATTTTGTTATCCAAGTTGGGAAAATTCCACTACTTCAACCCTAATAGCTCGGAATTTTACAACAAAGAGATTTTGCTACACATGTTTTAAAAAAAGGATATGCATACTTGAAACAAGTTAAAGATGCAAATGACCTATGGATCCAAACCTTTTAAAGCTAATAACATTAAATTTCCAAGTGAACATGTTGTGGGATATTTACTCGAGTCAAACAAGCCATTTTTTTCCCATTTACAAAAAGCTAACCTAACGAGCATAGATGATTGTAAAGTGATTTATCATGTGTAATGGCCTATATTTTTGTAAGGAATGGATTATGGATTGGGAGTCAACACGCAGTTAAAAATCCACCGCCTCCCCCTTTTCTTGACGATTGCAGAACGTGATATATAAAAACTACAAAGTGTTTACAATCTCTTTAAACTACAGACACTTTTTAGAATTATCTCTCTTTACATTTGTGCATTGTGCATTTCAATTTTAGATGTATACTTTTTCCTTAAATCGAAACTTGAGTTATCACTTTCCCTTCATCTCGTAAACAAAAAAAGAATAAAAGGAAAATAGATCACATCAAAATGAAAAATTTAGAGTTTATTAAAGGTAAGAATTTGAAACCATAAAAAATGTAAGTAAGGAAAATTTATTCACACACCACAAATGAACACAAAAGTTTTGTTATCCAAGTTTGGGAAATACAACTAGTTCAACCCTAATTGTTCGGAATTTTATAAGAAAGAGATTTTTTTACACATGTTTTAAAAAATGGAAATTCATGCTTGAAACATGTTAAAGATGCAAATGACCTACGGATCCAAACCTTTTAAAGAGAATAACATTAAATTCCCAAGTGAACGTGCAGTGGGATATTTACCCGAGTCAAACAAGCCATTATTTTTCCCATTTACAAACACCTGACCTAACGATCATAGATGATTGTAAAGTGATTTATCATGCCTAAACGGCTATATTTTTTGTAAGGAATGACTTATGGATTGGGAGTCAACACTCTGTTAAAAATCCCTCGCCCCCCCCTTTTCTCGACGATTGCAGAACCTGATATAAAAAGAATTAAAAGAGATTACAATCTCTAAAAATTATAGACATTTTTTGAAATTATCTCTCTCTAAATTTGTGCATTGTGCATTTCCATTTTAGATGTATACTTTTTTCTTAAATCAAAACTTTATTTTTCACTTTCCCTTCATCTTGTAAACAAAAAATGAGATAAAAGGTAAATAGATAGCAACAAAATGAATATTTTAGATTATAAGTATGGAAATAATTTAAAGCAATAACAAATGTAAGTAAAGAAAATTTATTCACACACCACAAATGAACACAAAACTTTTGTTATCCAAGTTTGGGAAATTCCACTAGTTCAACCCTAATAGCTCAATATTTTGTAAGAAATAGATTTTTCTACACATGTTTTAAAAAATGGATATGCATCCTTGAAACATGTAAAAGATGCCAATTACTTATCTATCTAAACCTTTTAAGGAGAATAACATTAAATTCCCAAGTGATTGTGCGGTGGGATATTTACCTCAGTCAAACAAGCCATTATTTTGCCCATTTACAAAAAGTTGACCTAACGATCATAGATGATTGTAAAGTGATTCATCTTGCGTAACTTGCTATATTTATGTAAGGAATGACTTAAGGATTGGGAGTCAACACTCAGTTAAAAATCCCCCACCTTCCCCTTTTCTGACGATTGCAGAACCTGATATATAAAAACTACAAAGTGTTTACAATCCCTTAAAATTACGGACATTTTTGGAATTATCTCTCTCCACTTTTGTGCATTGGACATTTCCATTTTAGATGTATACTTTTTTCTTAAATGAAAATTTGTCTTTTCACTTTCCCTTCATTTCGTAAACAAAAAAAGAGATAAAAGGCAAATAGATCACAAAAAAATAAAAAAAATTAGAGTTTATGTATGGAAATAATTTAAACCATTAACAGATATAAGTAAAGAAAATTTATTCACACACCAAAAATGAACACAAAAGTTTTTTTATCCAAGTTTGGGAAATTCCACTAGTTCAACAACCCCAATAGCTTGGAAATTTCAAAGAAAGAGATTTTTCTACACATGTTTTAAAAAATGGATATGCATGCTTGAAGCATGTTAAAGATGCATATGACCTTTGGATCCAAACCTTTTAACGAGAACATTAAATTCTCAAGCGAATGTGCGGTGGGATATTTACCTGAGTAAATCAAGCCATTATTTTTCCCATTTACAAATAGCTGACCTAACGATCCTAGATGATTTTAAAGTGATTTATCATGCGTAACGGGCTATATTTTTGTACGGAATGACTTATGGATTGGGAGTCAACACTCAATTAAAAATCACCCGTCTCCCCCTTTTCCTAACGATTACAAAACCTCATCTATAAAAACTAAAAAGAGTTTATAATCCCTAAAAATTACAGATACTTTTTCGAATTATCTCTCTCTACATTTGTGCATTGTGCATTTTCATTTTAGATGTTTACATTTTTCTTACATCAGAACTAAAGTTATCACTTTCCCTACATGTCATAAACAAAAAAAAAAAGGCAAATAGATAACAACAAAATAAAAATTTTAGAGTTTACGTATGGAAAGAATTTAAAGCAATAAAAAATGTAAGTAATGAAAAATTATTCACACACCACAAATAAACACAAAAGTTTTGTTATCCAAGTTTGGGAAATTCCACTAGTTCAACCCTAATAGCTAGGAATTTTATAAGAAAGAGATTTTTCTACTCATGTTTTAAAAAATAGATATGCATGTTTGAAACATGCTAGAGATGCAAATGACCTATGGATCTAAACCTCTTAAAGATAATTACATTAAATTCCCAAGTGAACGTGTGGTGGTATATTTACTCAACTCAAACAAGCCATTATTTTTCCCACTTACAAAAAGCTAACATAACAATCATAGATGATTGTAAAGTGATTTATGATTTGTAATGCCCTATATTTTTGTAAGGAATGACTTATGGATAGGGAGTCAACCCTCAGTTAAAAATCCCTCGCCTCCCCCTTTTCACGACGATTGCAGAACCTGGTATATAAAAATTGCAAAGGGTTTACAATCCCCAAAAATTACAGCCACTTTTTGGAATTAACTCTCTCTACATTTGTGAATTGTGCATTTTCATTTTAGATGTATACTTTTTACTTAAATCGAAACTTGTGTTTTCACTTTCCTATCATCTCGTAAACAAAAAAAGAGATAAAAGGCAAATAGATCACAACAAAATGAAAATTTTAGAGTTTATGTATGGAAAGAATTTAAAGCCCTAACAAAAGTAAGTTAGGAAAATTTATTCACACACCACAAATGAACACAAAAGTTTTGTTATCCAAGTTTGGGATATTCCACAAGTGCAACCCTAATTGCTCAGAATTTTATAAGAAGGAGATTTTTCTACAAATGTTTTAAAAAATGGATACACATCCTTGAAACATGTTAAAGATGCAAATGACCAATGGATCAAAACCTTTTAATGAGAATAATATTAAATTCCCAAGTGAACGTGCAGTTTGAAATTTACCCGAGTCAAACAAGCTATTATTTTGTGCATTTACAAAAATTTGACCTAACGATCATAGATGATTGTCAAGTTATTTATCATGCGTAACGAGCTATATTTTAGTAAGGAATGACTTATGGATTGGGAGTCAACACTCAGTTAAAAATCCCCCGCCTCTCCCTTTTCCCAACGTTTGTAGAACCTGATATATAAAAATTAAAAAGAGTTTACAATCCCTAAAAATTACATACACTTTTTGGAATTATCTCTCTCTACATTTGTGCATTGTGCATTTCCATTTTAGAAGTATTCTTTTTTCTTAAATCAAAACATGAGTTTTCACTTTCCATTCATCTCGTAAACAGAAAAAGAGAAAAAAGACAAATAGATCGCAACAAAATGAAAATTTTAGAATATATGTATGGAAAGAATTTAAAACAATAAGAAATGTAAGTAAAGAAAATTTATTCATAGACCACAAATGAACACAAAAGTTTTGGCATCCATCTTTGGGAAATTCCACTAGTTCAACCCTAATTGCCTGGAATTTTATAAGAAAGAGATTTTTCTACACATGCTTTAAAAAATGGATATGCATGCTTGAAACATGTTAAAGATGCCAATGACCTATAGATCCAAACCTTTTGAACAGAGAAACATTAAATTCCCAATTGAACGTGTGGTGGGATATTTACACGAGTCAAATAAGCCATTATATTTCCCATTTACAAGAAGCTAACCTAACGATCATAGATGATTGTAGAGTGATTTATCAAGCATAACAGGCTATATTTTTGTTAGGAATGACTTATGGATTGGGAGTCCACACTCAGATAAAAATCCCCCACCTCCCCCTTTTCCCGTCGATTGCAGAACCATATATATAAAGACTAAAAAGTTTTTACAATCCTTAAAAATTACAGACACTTTTTGGAATTATCTCTCTCTACATTTGTGCATTGTGCACTTCCATTTTAGATGTATATTTGTTTCTTAAATCCAACTTGAGTTTTAACATTCCCTTCATCTCGTCAACATAAAAAAAGATAAAAGGCAAATAGATCGCAACAAAATGAAAATTTTAGAGTTTATGTATGGAAAGAATTTAAAGCAATAACAAATGTAAGTAGAAAAAATTTATTCACACACCTCAAATGAACACAAAAGTTTTGTTATCCATGTTTGAGATAATTCCACTAGTTCAACCCTAATAGATCGGAGTTTTATAAGAATGAGATTTTTCTACACTTATTTTAAAAAATGGATATGCATGCTTGAAACATGTTAATGATGCAAATGACCTATGGATCCAAACCTTTTAAAGAGAATAGCATTAAATTCCCAAGTGAACGTGCAGTGGGATATTTACCCGAGCCAAACAAGCCATTATTTTTCCCATTTACAAAAAGCTTTCCTAACGATCATAGATGATTGTAAAGTTATTTATCATGCGTAATGGCCTATATTTTTATAAGGAATGACTTATGGATTGGGAATCAACACTAAGTTAAAAATCCACCGCCTCCCCCTTTTCTTGATGATTACAGAACCAGATATATAAAAACTACAAAGTGTTTACAATCCCTAAAAATTACAGACACTTTTTGGAATTTTCTCTCTTTAAATTTGTGCATTGTGCATTTCCATTTTAGATGTAGACTTTTTTCTTAAAACAAAACTTGAGATTTCACTTTACCTGCATCTCGTAAACAACAAAAGAGATAAAAGGCAAATAGATCACAACAAAATGAAATTTTTAGAGTTTATGTAAGGAAAGAATTTAAAGCCATAACAAATATAAGTAAGGAGAATTTATTCACACACCACAAATGAACAAAAAAGTTTTGTTATCCAAGTTTGGGAAATTCCACTAGTTCAACCCTAATTGCTTGGAATTTTATAAGAAAGATTTTTCTACACATGTTTTAAAAAATGGATATGCAGGCTTGAAACATGTTAAAGATGCAAATGACCTATGGATCCAAACCTTTTAAAGAGATTAACATTAAATTCCCAAGTGAATGTGCGGTGGGATATTTATTCGAGTCAAACAAGCCATTATTTTTCCCATTTACAAAAAGCTGACCTGACGATCATAGATGATTGTAAAGTGATTTACCATGTGTAACGGGCTATATTTTTGTAAGGAATGACATATAGATTGGGAGTCAACACACAGTTAAAAATCCCCCGCCTCCCCCTTTTCGCTACAATTGCTGAACCTGATATATAAAGACTAAAAAGAGTTTACAATCCCTAAAAATTACAGACACTTTTTGGAATTATCTCTCTACAATAGTGCATTGTGCATTTACATTTGAGATGTATACTTTTTTCTTAAATCAAAACTTGAGTTTTCATTTTCCCTGCATCTCGTAAACAACAAAAGAGATAAAAGGCAAATAGATCACAACAAAAGGAAAATTTTAGAATTTATGTAAGGAAAGAATTTAAACCAAAAAAATCTAATTAAAGTAAAATTATTCACAAACCACAAATGAACACAAAAGTTTTGTTATCCAAGTTTGGGAAATTCCACTAGTTCAACCCTAATAGCTTGGAATTTTATAAGAAAGTGATTTTTCTACTCTTGTTTTAAAAAAGGATATGCATGCTTGAAACATGTTAAAGATGCAAATGACATATGGATCTTAACCGTTTAAAGACAGTAACATTAAATTCTCATGTGAACGTGTGGTGGGATATTTACCCGAGTAAAACATGCCATTATTTTGCCTATTTACAAAAAGCTGACCTAACGATCATAGATAATTGAAAAGAAATTTATCATGCGTAACGGGCTATATTTTTTTAAGTAATGACTTTTGGATTGAGAGTCAACACTCAGTTAAAAATCCCCCACCTCCTGCTTTTCTCGACGATTGCAGAACCTGATATATAAAAACTAAAAAGCGTTTACAATCCCCAAAAATTATAGACACTTTGTGGAATTATCTCTTTCTAAATTTGTGCATTGTGCACTTCCATTTAAGATGTATACTTTTTTATTAAATAAAAACTTGAGTTTTCACTTTGCTTTCATCTCGTAAACAAAAAAAGAGATATAAGGCAAATAGATCGCAAAAAATGAAAATTTTAGAGTTTATGTATGGAAAGAATTTAAAGCAATAACAAATGTAAGTAAATAAAATTTATTCACACATCACAAATGCACACAAAAGTTTTGTTATCCAAGTTTGGGAAATTCCACACTTTCAACCCAAACTGCAAGGAATTTTATAAGAAAGAGATTTTTCTACACTTGTTTTAAAAAATGGATATGCATGCTTGAAACATGTGAAAGAAGAAAATGACCAATGGATCCAAACCTTTTAAAGTGAGTAATATTCAATTCCCCAGTGATCGAGCGGTGGGATATTTTCCCGAGTAAGACAAACCATTATTTTGCCCATTTACAAAAAGTTGGCCTAAGATCATAGATCATTGTAAAGTGATGTATCATGCGTAATGGGCTATATTTTCGTAAAGAATGACTTATGGATTGGGAGTCAACACTCAGTTAAAAACCCCCGCCTCCACCTTTTCCTGATGATTGCAAAACTGGATATATAAAAACTAATTAGAGTTTAAAATCCCTAAAACTTATAGACACTTTTTGGAATTATTCCTCTCTACATTAGTGCATTGTGCATTTCCATTTTTAATGTATAATTTTTTCTTAAATCAAAACTTGAGTGTTCACTTTTCCTTCTTCTCGTAAACAGAAAAAAGAGATAAAAGGCAAATAGATCACAAAAAAATGAAAATTTTAGAGTTTATGTATGGAAATAATTTAAAGCAATAAAAAATGTAAGTAAAGAAAATTTATTCACACACCTCAAATCAACACAATATTTTTGTTATCCAAGTTTGGGAAATTCAACTAGTTCAACCCTAATAGCTCAAAATTTTATAAGAAAGATATTTTTCTACACATGTTTTAAAAAATGGATGTGCAGGCTTGAAACATGTTAAAAATACAAATGACCTATGGATCCAAACCTTTTAAAGAGAGTAACATTAAACTCCCAAGTAAACGTGCGGTGGGATATTTACTTGAGTCACACAAACCATTATTTTGCCCATTTACAAAAAGTTGACCTAACGATCATAAATGATTGTAAAGTGATTTATCTTGTATAACGGGTTATAGTTTTGTAAGGATTAACTTATGGATTGGGAGTCAACACTCAGTTAAAAATTCCCTGCCTCCCCCTTTTCTCGACAATTGCAAAACCTGATATATAAAAACTAAAAAGAGTTTACTATCCCTAAAAGTTAAAGACACTTTTTGGAATTATCTCTCTCAAAAATTGTGCATTGTTCATTTCCATTTTAGATGTATACTTTTTTCTTAAATGAAAACTTGAGTTTTAACTTTCCGTTCATCTTGTCAACAAAAAAAGAGATAAAAGGCAAAAAGATCATAACAAAATGAAAATTTTAGAGTTTATGTATGGAAAGAATTTAAATTAATAACAAATGTAAGTAAATAAAATTTATTCACACTCAACAAATGAACACAAAAGTTTTGTTATCCAAGTTTTGGAAATTCCACTAGTTCCATCCTAATAGCTCGCAATTTTATAAAAAAGAGATTTTTCTACACATGTTTTATAAAATGGATATGCATGCTTGAAACATATTAAAGATTGAAATGACTTATGGATCCAAACCTTTTCAAGAGAATAACATTAAATTCCCAAGTGAACGTGTGTTGGGATATTTACCTGAGTCAAACAAGCCATTATTTTGCTTATTTACAAAAACCTGACCTAACGATCATAGATGATTGAAAATTTATTTATCTTGTGTAACGGGCTATATTTTTGTAAGGAATGACTTATGGATTGGGAGTCAACACTCAGTTAAAAATCTCCCGCCTCCCCCTTTTCACGATAATTGCAAAACCTGATATATAAAATCAACAAAGAGTTTACAATCCCTAAAAATAACAAACACTTTTTTGAATTATCTCTCTCTATATTTGTGCATTATGCATTTCGATTTTAGATGTATACTTTCATCTTAAATCAAAACTTGAGTTTCACTTTCCCATCATTTCATAAACAAAAAAAGAGATAAAAGGCAAACAGATCACAACAAAAAAAAAAATTGAGTTTATTTATTGAAAAAATTTAAAACAATAACAAATGAAAGTAAAGAAAATCTATTAACACATCACAAATGAACACAAAACTTTTGCAATAAGAGTTTGGGAATTTCCACTAGTTCAACCCTAAAAGCTTGGAATTTTATAAGAAAGAGATTTTTCTACACTTGTTTTAAAAAATGGATATGCATGCTTGAAACATATTAAAGATGCAAATGACCTATGGAACCAAACCTTTTAAATAGAATAACATAAAATTCTCAAGTGAACATGCGAGGGGATATTTACCCGAGTGAAACAAGCAATAATTTTTCCCATTTAGAAAAAGCGGACCTAACGACCATAGATGATGGTAATGTGATTTATCATGCGTTACTGGCTTTAATTTTTTAAGGAATGACTTATGGATTGGGAGTCAACACTGTTAAAAATCCCCAGCCTCCCCCTTTTCCTGACGATTAGAAAAGCTCATATATAAAAAATAACAAGAGTTTACAATCCCTAAAAACTAACAAGAGTTTACAATCCCCTTCTCTCTCTACATTTGTGCAATGTGCATTTCCATTTTACATGTAAACTTTTTTCTTAAATCAAAACTTGAGTTTTCACTTTCCGTACATCACGTAAACAAAAAAAAGAGACAAAAGGCAAATAGATCACAACAAAATGAAAATTTTTGAGTTTATGTATGGAAAGAATTTAAAGCAATAAACAAATGTAAGTAAAGAAAATTGACTCACACACCACAAATGAACACAAAAGTTTTGTTTTCCATGTTTGGGAAATTCCACTAGTTCTACCCTAATAGCTCGGTATTTTATAAGAAAGAGATTTTTCTACACGTTTTTAAAAATGGATATGCATGCTTGAAAAATGTTAAAGATGCAAATGACCTATGGATCCAAACCTTTTAAAGAGAATAACATTAAATTCTCAAGTGAACATGCGGTGGTATATTTACCCGAGTCAAACAAGCCATTGTTTTGCCTGCTTACAAAATGATGACCTAATGATCAAAGATGATTGCAAAGTGATTTATCTTGCGTAACAGGTTATAGTTTTGTAAGGAATGACTTATGGATTGGGAGTCAACACTCAGTTAAAAATCCCCTCCTCCCCCTTTTCCAGACGATTGCAGAACCTGATATATAAAAACTACAAAGAGTTTACACTCCCTAAAAATTACAAAAACTTTTTGGAATTATTTCTCTCTACATTTGTGCAATGTGCACTTCAATTTTAGATGTGTACTTTTTTCTTAAATCAAAACTTGAGTTCTCACTTTCCATTCATCTCGTAAACAAAAACAATAGATAAAAGGCGAAAAGACCGCAAAAAAAAATGAAAATTTTAGAGCTTATGTATGGAAAGAATTTAAAGCAATATCAAATGTAAGTAAAGAAAATTTTTCACACACCACAAATGAACACAAAAGTTTTGTTATCCAAGTTTGGGAAATTCCACTAGTTCAACCCTAATAGCTTGGAATTTTATAAGAAAGAGATTTTTCTACACAAGCTTTAAAAAATGAATATGAATGCTTGAAACACATTAAAGATGCAAATGACCTATGGATCCAAACCTTTTAAAGAGAATAACATTAAATTCTACAGTTAAAGTGTGGTGGGATATTTACCCAAGTCAAACAAGAAATTATTTTGCTCATTTACAAAAATATGACCTAGCGATCATAGATGATTGTAAAGTGATTTATCATGCGTAATAGGTTATATTTTTGTAAGGAATGACTTATGGATTAGGAGTCAACACTGAGTTAAAAATCCCCCGCCTCCCCCTTTTCCCGACGATTGCAAAACCTGATATATAAAAACTAAAAAGAGTTTAGAATCCCTAAAAATTAATAACACGTTTTGGAATTATCTCTCTCAAACTTTGTGCATTGTGCATTTCCATTTTAGATGTATACATTTTTCTTTAATCAAAACTTGAGTATGCACTTTCTCTTCATCTTGTAAACAAAAGAACAGATAAAAGGCAAGTAGATCACAACAAAATGAAAATTTTAGAGTTTATGTAGGGAAAGAATTTAAAACAATAACTAATGTAAGTAAAGAAAATTTATCCACACACCACAAATGAACACAAAAGTTTGTTATCCAAGTTTGGGAAATTCAACTAGTTCAACCCTAATACCTCAGAATTTTATTAGAAAGATATTTTTCTACACATGTTTTAAAAAATTGATATGCAGGCTTGAAACATGTTGAAGAATCAAATTACCTATGGATTCAAACCTTTTAAAGAGAGTAACAGTAAACTCCCAAATAAACATGCGGTGGGATATTTACCTGAGTCATACAAGCCATTATTTTGCCCATTTAAAAAAAGTTGACCTAATGATCATAGATGATTGTAAAATGATTTATCTTGTATAACGGGTTATAGTTTTGTGAGGAATGACTTATGGATTGGGAGTCAACACTCAGTTAAAAATCATCCGCCTCCCCCTTTTCCCCACGATTGCAGAACCTAATATATAAAAACTACAAAGAGTTTACAATCCCTAAATATTACAAACACTTTTTAGAATTATTTCTCTCTAATTTTGTGCATTGTGCACTTAAATTTTAATTGTGTTCTTTTTTCTTTAATCAAAACTTGATTTCTCATTTTTCATTCATCTCGTAAACAAAAACAAGATATAGAAGGCCAATAGACCGCAACAAAATGAAAATTTTAGAGCTTATGGATGGAAATAATTTAAAGTAATAACAAATGTAAGTAAAGAAAATTTATTCACAACACACAAATGAACACAAAAGTTTTGATATTCAATTTTGGGAAATTCCACTAGTTCAACCCTAATAGCTTGGAATTTTATAAGAAAGAGATTTTTCTACCCAAGCTTTAAAAAATGGATATCAAGCTTGAAACACATTAAAGATGCAAATGACCTATGGATCCAAACCTTTTAAAGAGAATAACATTAAATTCTCAAGTGAACGTGCGGTGGGATATTTACCCGAGTCAAACAAGAAATTATTTTGCTCATTGACAAAAATGTGAGCTAGCGATCATAGATGATTGTAAAATGATTTATCACGCGTAACGGGCTATCTTTTTGTAAGGAATGATTTATGGATTAGAAGTCAACACTGAATTAAAAATCCCCCGCCTCCCCCTTTTCCCGACGATTGCAAAACCTGATATATAAAAACTAAAAAGAGTTTAGAATCCCTAAAAATTAATGACACTTTTTGGAATTATCTCTCTAAAACTTTGTGCATTGTGCATTTCCATTTTAGATGTAAACTTTTTTATTTAATCAAAACTTGAGTATGCACTTTCTCTTCATCTTGTAGACAAAAGAAGAGATAAAAGGCAAGTAGATCACAACAAAATGAAAATTTTAGAGTGTTTGTAGGGAAAGAATTTAAAATAATAACTAATGTAAGTAAAGAAAATTTATCCACACACCACAAATAAACACAAAAGTTTTGTTATCCAAGTTTGGGAATTTCAACTAGTTCAACCCTAATAGCTCAGAATTTTATAAGAAAGATATTTTTCTACACATGTATTAAAAAATCGATATGAAACATGTTAAAGATGCAAATTACCTATGGATCCAAACCTTTTAAAGAGAGTAACAGTAAACTCCCAAGTAAACGTGCGGTGGGATATTTACCTGAGTCATACAAGCCATTATTTTGCCCATTTAAAAAAAGTTGACCTAATGATCATAGATGATTGTAAAATGATTTATCTTGTATAACGGGTTATAGTTTTGTGAGGAATGACTTATGGATTGGGAGTCAACACTCAGTTAAAAATCACCCACCTCCCCCTTTTCCCCACGATTGCAGAACCTGATATATAAAAACTACAAAGAGTTTACAATCCCTAAATATTACAAACACTTTTTTAAATTATTTCTCTCTAATTTTGTGCATTGTGCACTTCAATTTTAGATGTGTACTTTTTTCTTTAATCAAAACTTGATTTCTCATTTTCCATTCATCTTCTAAACAAAAACAAGATATAAAAGGCCAATAGACCGCAACAAAATGAAAATTTTAGAGCTTATGTATGGAAAGAATTTAAAGCAATAACAAATGTATGTAAAGAAAATTTATTCACACAACACAAATGAACACAAAAGTTTTGATATCCAAGTTTGGGAAATTCCACTAGTTCAACCCTAATAGCTTGGAATTTTATAAGAAAGAGATTTTTCTACACATGCTTTAAAAAATGGATATCAAGCTTGAATCACATTAAAGATGCAAATGACCTATGGATCCAAACCTTTTAAAGAGAATAACATTAAATTCTCAAGTGAACGTGCGGTGAGATATTTACTCGAGTCAAACAAGAAATTATTTTTCTCATTGACAAAAATGTTAGCTAGCGATCATAGATGATCGTAAAATGATTTATCATGTGTAATGGGCTATCTTTTTGTAAGGAATGGCTTATGGATTGGGAGTCAACACTGAGTTAAAAATCCCACACCTCCCCCTTTTCCCGACGATTGCAAAACCTGATATGTAAAAACTAAAAAGAGTTTACAATCCCCAAAAGTTAAAGACACTTTTTGGAATTATCGCTCTCAACCTTTGTGCATTGTGCATTTCCATTTTAGATGTATACTTTTTTCTTAAATCAAAACTTGAGTTTTCACTTTCCCTTTATCTCGCAAACAAAAATAGAGATAAAAGACAAAAAGATCACAACAAAATGAAAATTTTAGAGTTTATGTATGGAAATAATTTAAAGCAATAGCGAATGTAAGTAAATAAAATTTTTTCACACACCACAAATGAGCACAAAAGTTTTGTCATCCAAGTTTGAGAAATTCCACTAGTTTAACCCTAATAGCTTGGAATTTTATAAGTAAGAGATTTTTCTTCACATGTTTTAAAAAATAGATATGCATGCTTGAAACATGTTAAAGATGCAAATAACCTATGGATCCAAACCTTATAAACAAAATAAAATTAAGTTCCCAAGTGAACTTGTGTTGGGTTATTTTCCTGAGTCAAACAAGCCATTATTTTCCCCATTTACAAAAAGCTGACCTAATGATGATATTTGATTGTAAAGTGATTTATCATGCGTAACGGGCTATATGTTTTTAAATAATGACTTATGGATTGGGAGTGAACACTCAGTTAAAAATCCCCCGCCTCCACCTTTTCCCAACGATTGCACAACCTGATTTATAAAAATTAAAAAGAGTTTAGAATCCCTAAAAATTACAGACACTTTTTGGAATTATCGTGCTCTACATTTGTGCATTGTGCATTGTGCATTTCCTTTTTAGATGTGTACTTTTTTCTTAAATCAAAACTTGAGTTTTCACTTTCCCTTCATCTCGTAAACCTAAAAAGAGATAAAAGGCAAATAGATCACAACAAAATGAAAATTTTAGAGTTTATGTATGAAAGAATTTAAAGCAACAACAAATGGACGTAAAGAAATTTTTTTACACACCACAAATGAACTCAAACGTTTTGGTATCCAAGTTTGGGAAATTCAACTAGGTCAACCCTAATAGCTTAGAATTTTATAAGAAAGAGATTTTTCTACACTTGTTTTAAAAAATGGATATGCAGGCTTGAAACATGTTAAATATGCCAATGACCTATGGATCCAAACCTTTTAAAGAGAGTAACAATAAACTCCCAAGTAAACGGGCGGTGGGATATTTACCTGAGTCATACAAGACATTATCTTGCCCGTTTACAAAAAGTTGACCTAACGATCATAGATGATTGTAAAGTGATTTATCTTGTATAATGGGCAATATTTTTGTAAGGAATGACTTATGGATTGCGAGTCAACACTCAGTTAAACATCCCCCGGCTCCCCTTTTTGCCGACTATAGCAAAACCTCATATATAAAAACTAAAAACAGTTTACAATCCCTAAAAATTAAAGATACTTTTTGGAATTATCTCTCTATACATTTGTGCATTGTAAATTTCCATTTTAGAAGTAAACTTTTTTCTTAAATTAAAACTTGAGTTTTAACTTTCCCTACATCTCATAAAGAAAAAAAAGAGACCAAAGGCAAATAGATCACAAAAGAAATGAAAACTTTGGAGTTTATGTATGGAAATAATTTAAAGCTATAAAAAAATGTAAGTAAAGAAAATTTACTCACACACCACAAATGAACACAAAAGTTTTGATATCCAAGTTTGGGAAATTCCACTAGTTCAACCCTAATAGCTCGAAATTTTATAGGAAGGAGATTTTTCTAAAAATTTTTTTAGAAATGGATTTGCATGCTTGAAACATGTTAAAGATGCAAATGACCTATGGATCCAAACCTTTTTAAGAGAATAACATCAAATTCTCAAGTGAACATGCGGTGGGATATTTACTCGAGCCAAACAAGCCATAGTTTTCCCGTGTACAAAATGATGACCTAACGATCATAGATTATTGCAAAGTTATTTATCTTATGTAACGGGTTATAGTTTTTTAAGGAATGACTTATGAATTGGGAGTCAACACTCAGTTAAAAAGCCCCCGCCTCCCCCTTTTCCCGACGATTGCAGAACCTGATATATAAAAACTACAAAGCTTTTACAATCCCTAAAAATTACAAACACTTTTTGGAATTATTTCTCTCTACATTTGTCCATTGTGCACTTCAATTTTAGATGTATACGTTTTTCTTAAATCAAAACTTGAGTTCTCACTTTCCATTCATCTTGTAAACAAAAACAAGAGATAAAAGGCCAATAGACCGCAAAAAAATGAAAATTTTAGAGCTTATGTATGGAAAGAATTTAAAGCAATAAAAAATGTAAGTAAATAAAATTTATTCACACACCACAAATTAACCCAATAGTTTTGTTATCCAAGTTTTGAAAATTCCACTAGTTCAACCCTAACACCACGGAATTTTATAAGAAAGAGATTTTTCTACACATGTTTTTAAAAATGGATATGCATGCTTGAAACATGTTAAAGATGCAAATGACCTATGGATCCAAACCTTTTAAAGAGAATAAAATTAAATTCTCAAGTTAACATGCAGTGGGATATTTACCCGAGTCAAACAAGCCTTTATTTTGCCCACTTACAAAAAACTGACCTAACGATCATAGATTATTGTAAAGTGATTTGTCATGCATAACAGGCTTTATTTTTGTAAGGAATGACTTATGAATTGGGAGTCAACATTCAGTTAAAAATCCCCCGGCTCCCCCTTTTCCCGACGATTGAAAAAACACATATATAAAGACTAAAAAGAGTTTACAATCCCTAAAAATTACAGACACTTTTTGGAATTATCTCTCACTACATTTGTGCATTGTGCATTTCCATTTTAAATGTATACTTTTTTCTTAAATCAAAACTTGAGTTTTCACTTTCCCTTCATCTCGTAAATAAAAAAAAAAAGATAAAAGGAAAATAAATCGTAACAAAAAAAAAAATTTTAGAGTTTAAGTATGAAAAAAAATTAAAGCTTCAACAAATGTAAGTAAATAAAATTTATTCACACACCACACATGAACATAAAAGTTTTGTTATCCAAGTTTGGGAAAATCCACTAGTTCAACCCAAATAGCTCAGAATTTTATAATAAAGAGATTTTTCTACACATGTTTAAAAAAATGGATATGCATGCTTGAAACATGTTAAAGATGCAAATGACTTATGGATCCAAACATTTTAAAGAGAATAACATTAAATTCCCAAGTGATTGTGCGGTGGGATATTTACCTCAGTCAAACTAGCCATTGTTTTGTCCATTTACAAAAAGCTGACCTAATGATCATAGATGATTGCAATGTGATTTATCTTGCGTAACTTGCTATAATTTTGTAAGGAATGACTTAAGGATTGGGAGTAAGCACTCAGTTAAAAATCTCCCGCCTCCCCCTTTTCTCGACGATTGTAGAACCTGATATATAAAAACTACAAAGTGTTTACAATCCCTTAAAATTACATACACTTTTTGGAATTATCTCTCTCTACTTTTGTGCATTGAGCATTTCCATTTTAGATGTATACTTTTTTATTTAATCGAAACTTGTGTTTTCTCTTTCCCTTCATCTTGTAAACAAAAAAAAGAGATAAAAGGCAAATAGATCACCAAAAATAAACAAATTAGAGTTTACGTATGGTAAGCATTTAAAGCATTAACAAATGTAAGTAAAGAACATTTATTCAGACACCAAAAATGAATATAAAAGTTTTGTTATCCAAGTTTTTGAAATTCTACTAGTTCAACCCTAATAGCTTGGAATTTTATAAGAAAGAGATTTTTCTACACATGTTTTAAAAAATGGATATGCATGCTTGAAACATGTTAAAGATGTATATGACCTTTGGATCAAAACTTTTTAAAGAGGATAACATTAAATTGTCAAGTGAACGTGCAGTTGGTTATTTACCCGAGTCAAACAAGCCATTATTTTTCCCATTTACAAACAGCTGACCTAAAGATCATAGATGGTTGTAAAGTGATTTATCATGTGTAACGGGCTATATTTTTGTAAGGAATGACCTATGGATCGGGAGTCAACACTCAGTTAAAAATCCCCCACCTCCCCCTTTTTCGGACGATTGCAAAAACTCATCTATAAAAACTAAAAAGAGTTTATAATCCCTAAAAATACATATACTTTTTGGAATTATCACTATCTACATTAGTGTATTGTGCATTTTCATTTTAGATATATACTTTTTTCTTAAATCAAAACTTCAGTTTTCACTTTCTCCACATCTTGTAAACAAAAAAAGAGACAAAAGGCAAATAGATGACAACAAAATGAAAATTTTAGAGTTTATGTATGGAAAGAATTTAAAGCAATAACAAATACAACTAATGAAAATTTATTCACACACCACAAATGAACACAAAAGTTCTGTTATCCAAGTTTGGGAAATTCCACTAGTTCAACCCTAATAGCTCGGAATTTTATAAGAAAGAGATTTTTCTAAACATGTTTTAAAAAATGGATATGCATGCTTCAAACATGTTAAATATGCAAATGACTTATGGATCCAAACCTTTTTAAGAGAGTAACATTAAATTCTCAAGTGAATGTATGGTGGGATATTCACCCGAGTCAAACAAGCCATTGTTTTGACTATTTACAAAAGGCTTACTAAACGATCATAGATGATTGTAAAGTGATTTATCATACATAACAGGCTATATTATTGTAAGAATTGATTTATGGATTCGGAGTCAACACTCAGTTAAAAATCCCCCGCCTCCCCCTTTTCCCGACGATTGCAGAACCTGAAATATAAAAACTAAAATGAGTTTACTATCCTTGAAAATTACCGACACTTTTTGGAATTATCTCTCGCTAAATTTGTGCATTGTGCACTTTCATTTAAAATGTATACTTTTTTCTTAAATCACAACTTGACTTTTCACTTTCCTTTCATCTCGTAAACAAAAAAAGAGATAAAAGGCAAATAGATCACCACAAAATGAAAATTTTAGAGTTTATGTATGGAAAGAATTGAAAGGAATAACAAATGTAAGTAAAGAAAATTTAATCACACATCACAAATGAACACAAAAGTTTTGTTATCCAAGTTTGGGAAATTCCACTAGCTCAACCCTAATAGCTAGGAATATTATAAGAAAGAGATTTGTCTACACATGTTTAAAAAAATGGATATGCATGTTTGAAACATGTTAAAGATGCAAATGACCTTTGGATCCAAACCTTTTAAACTTAATAGCATTAAATTCCCAATTGAACTTGCGGTGGGATACTTACTCGAGTCAAACAAGCCATTATTTTTCCCATTTACAAAAAGCTAACCTAACGATCATTGATGATTGAAAAGTGATTTATCTTGTGTAACGAGCTATATTTTTTTAAGGAATAACTTATGGATAGGGAGTCAACACTTAGTTAAAAATCCACGGCCTCCCCCTTTTCCCGATGATTGTAGAACCTGATATATAAAAACTACAAAGTGTTTACAATCCCTAAAAATTATAGACTCTTTTTGGAATCATCTCTCTCTAAATTTGTGCATTGTGCACTCCCATTTTTATGTATATTTTTTTCTTAAATCCAAACTTGAGTTTTGACTTCCCCTTCATCTCGTAAACAAAAAAGAGTTAAAAGACAAATAGATAAAAACAAAATAAAAATTTTAGAGTTTATGGATGGAAAGAATTTAAAGTTATAACAATTGTAAGTCAAGAAAATTTATTCACACACCACAAATGAACAAAAAAGTTTTGTTATCCAAGTTTGGGAAATTCCACTAGTTCAACCCTAATAGCACGGAATTTTATATGAAAGAGATTTTTCTACACATGTTTTAAAAAATGGATATGCATGCTTGAAACATGTTGAAGATTGAAATGACTTATGGATCCAAAATTTTTAAAGAGAATAACATTAAATTCCCAAGTGAACGTGCTTTGGGATATTTACCTAAGTCAAACAAGCCATTATTTTGCTTATTTAGAAAAACCTGACCTAACGATCATAGATGATTGCAAAGTGATTTATCTTGCGTAAAGGGCTATATTTTTTTAAAGGAATGACTTATGGATAGGGAGTCAACACTCAGTTAAAAATCCCCTGCCTCCCCCTTTTTCGGACGATTGCAGAACCTGATATATAAAAACTACAATGAGTTTACAATCCCTAAAAATTACAGACACTTTTTGGAATTATCTCTTTCTACATTTGTGAATTTGGCATTTCCATTTTAGATGTATACTTTTTTCTTAAATCTAAACTTGAGTTTTCACTTTCCCTTCATTTTGTAAACAAAAAAAGAGATAAAAGGCAAATAAATCAGAACAAAATAAAAATTTTAGAGTTTATATAATGAAAGAATTTAAAGCCATAACAAATGTAAGTAAATAAAATTTATTCACACACCACAAATGAGGACAAAAGTTTTGCTATCAGAGTTTGGGAGTTTCCACTAGATCAACCCTAATAGCTTGGAATTTTATAAGAAAAAGTTTTTTCTAGACATTTTTTAAAAAATGGATATGCATGCTTGAAACATATTAAAGATGCAAATGACCGATGGAAAAAAACCTTTTAAATTGAATAACATAAAATTCTCAAGTGAATGTGCATTGGGATATTTACTCGAGTCAAACAAGCCATTATTTTTCCCATTTAAAAAAAGCTGACCTAACAATCAAAGATGATTGTAAAGTGATTTATCATGAGTTACGGGATATAATTTTGTGAGGAATGACTTATGGATTGGGAGTCAACACTCTGTTAAAAATCCGCCGCCTCCCCCTTTTCCCGACGATTGTAAAACTTCATATATAAAAACTAAAAACATTTTAAAATCCCTAGAAATTAAAGATACTTTTGGGAATTATCTCTCTCTACATTTGTGCATTGTGCATTTCCATTTTAGATGTATACTTTTTTCTGAAATCAAAACTTGAGTTTTCACTTTCCATACATCTCGTAAAAAAAAATGAGACAAAAGGCAGATAGATCACAACAAAATGAAAATTTTAGAGTTTATGTATGGAACGAATTTAAAGAAATAAAAAAATGTAAGTAACGAAAATTTACTCGCACACCACAGATGAACACAAAAGTTTTGTTATCCCCGTTTGCAAAATTCCACTAGTTCAACACAAAATAGCTCAGAATTTTATCAGAAAGAGATTTTTCTACACATGTTTTAAAAAATGGATATGCATCCTTGAAACGTGTGAAAGATGCAAATGACCTATGGATCCAAACCTTTTACAAAGAGTAACATTAAATTCTCAAGTGAACATGCGGTGGGATATTTACCCGAGTCAAACAAGCAATTATTTTGCCCGCTTACGCAAAGCTAACCTAACGATCATAGATGATTGCAAAGTGATTTGTCTTGCATAAAGGGCTATATTTTTTTTAAAGAATGACTTATGGATAGGGAGTCAACACTCAGTTAAAAATCTCCCACCTCCCCCTTTGTTCGACGATTGTAAAACTTGATATAAAAAAACTACAAAGAGTTTACAATCCCTAAAAATTATTGACACTTTTTGGAATTATCTCTCTCAAAATTTGTGCTTTTGGCATTTCCATTTTAGATGTATACTTTTTTCTTAAATCTAAACTTGAGTTTTCACTTGGCAAATAGATCACAGGAAAATAAAAAATTTAGAGTTGATGTAATGAAAGAATTTAAAGCCATAACAAATGTAAGTAAAGAAAATTTATTCACACACCACAAATGAGGACAAATGTTTTGTTATCAGAGTTTGGGAGTTTCCACTAAATCAACCCTAATAGCTTGGAATTTTATAAGAAAGAGATTTTTCTAGACATGTTTTAAAAAATGGATATGCATGCTTGAAACATATTAAAGATGCAAATGATCTATGGATCCAAACCTTTTAAATTGAATAACATAAAATTCTCAAGAATGTGCGTAGGGATATTTACCCGAGTCAAACAAGCCATTATTTTTCCCATTTAAAATAAGCTGACATAACAATCATAGATGATAGTGAAGTGATTTATCATGCGTTACAGGCTATAATTTTTTAAGGAATGACTTATGGATTGGGAGTCAACACTGTGTTAAAAATCCCCCGCTTCCCCCTTTCCCCGACGATTGAAAAATCTCATATATAAAAACTAAAAATATTTAAAAATCCTATACATTAAAGATTTTTTTTGGAATTATCTCTCTCTACATTTTTGGATTGTGCATTTCCATTTTAGATGTATACTTTTTTATTAAATCAAAAAATAAGTTTTCACTTTCCATGCATCTCGTAAACAAAAAATGAGACAAAAGGCAAATAGATCACAACAAAATGAAAATTTTGGAGTTTATGTATGGAAAGAATTTAAAGCAATAAACAAATGTAAGTAACGAAAATTTACTCACACACCACAAATGAACACTATCCACGTTTGGGAAATTCCACTACTTCAACCCAAAGTAGCTCGGAATTTTATGAAAAAGTGATTTTTCTATACATGTTTTAAAAAATGGATATGCATCCTCAAAATGTGTGAAAGATGCAAATGACCTATGGATCCAAACCTTTTAAAGAGAGTACAATTAAATTCTCAAGTGAACATGCGTTGGGATATTTACCCGAGTCAAACAAGCAATTATTTTGCCCGCTTACAAAAAGATGACCTAAAGATCATAGATGATTGCAAAGTGATTTATCTTGCATAATGGGCTATAGTTTTTTAAGGAATGAATTATTGATTGGGAGTCAACACTCAGTTAAAAATCCCCCGCCTCCCCCTTTTTCACACGATTGCAGAACCTGATATAAAAAAACTACAAACAGTTTACAATCCCTAAAAATTTAAAACACTTTTTTGAATTATTTATCTCTATATTTGTGCATTGTGCACTTCCATTTTAGATGTATACATTTTTCTTAAATCAAAAATTGAGTTCCCACTTTCCATTCATCTCATAAAAAAAAGGAGATAAAATGCAAATAGATCGCAAAAAAATGAAACTTTTAGAGTTTATATATGGAAAGAATTTAAAGCACTAACAAATGTAAGTAATGAAAATTTGTTCACACCCACAAATGAACAAAAAAATTTTGTTATAGAAGTTTGGGAAATTCCTCTAGTGCAACCCTAATAACTCGGAATTTTATGAGAAAGAGATTTTTCTACACATGCTTTAAAAAATTGATATGCATGCTTTAAACATGCTAAAGATGCAAATGACCTATGGATCGAAACCTTTTAAAGAGAATAACATTAAAATCTCAAGTGAACAAGCGGTGGGATATTTACCCGAGTCAAACAAGCCATTATTTTGCTCACTTACAAAAAGCTGACCTAATGATCATAAATGATTTTAAAGTGATTTATTATGCGTAACAGGATATATTTTTGTAAGAAATGAATTAAGGATTGGCAGTCAAGCCTCAGTTAAAAATCATCTGCCTCTCCCTTTTCCCAATGATTGTACAACTTGATTTATAAAAACTAAAAAGAGTTTACAATCCCTAAAAATTACAGACACTTTGTGGAATTATCTCTCTGTACAATTGTGCATTGTGCATTTCCATTTTAGATGTATACTTTTTTCTTAAATCAAAACTTGAGTTTTCACTTTCCCTTCATCTCGTAAACAAAAAAGATAAAAAGGCAAATAGAACACAACAAAATGAAAATTTTTGAGTTTTTGTATTAAACGAATTTAAAGCAATAACAAATGTAAGTAAAGAAAATTTATTCACACACAACAAATGAACACAAAAGTTTTGTTATCCAAGTTTTGGAAATTCCACTAATACAACCCTAATAGCTTGGAATGTTTTAAGAAAGAGATTTTTCTACACATGTTTTAAAAAATGGATATGCATGCTTGAAACATGTTAAAGATGCAAATGACCTATGGATCCAAACCTTTCAAAGAGAGTAACATTAAATTCTCAAGTGAACGTGCGGGGGAATATTTACCCAAGCCAAACAAGCCATTATTTTGCACATTTACAAAAAGCTGACCTAACGATCATAGATGATTGTAAAATGATATATCATGCGTAATGGGCTATATTTTATTAAGGAATCACTTATGGATTGGGAGTCAACACTCAATTAAAAATCCCCTACCTCCCCCTTTTCCAGACGATTGCAAAACCACATATTTAAAAATAAAAAAGAGTTTACAATCCCTAAAATTTACAGAGATTTTTTGGAATTATCTTTCTAAACATTTGTGCATTGTGCATTTCCATTTTAGATGTATACTTTTTTCTTAAATCAAAACTTCAGTTTTTACTTTCCCTTCATCTTGTAAACAAAAAAAAAGGATATAAGGCAAATAGATCACAACAAAAAGAAAATTTTAGAGTTTATGTATAGAAAGAATTTAAATCAGTAAAAATGTAAATAAAGAAAATTTATTCATACGCCACAGATGAACACAAAAGTTTTGGTATCCAAATTTGGGAAATTCTACTAGTTCAAACCTAATAGCTTGGAATTTTTATAAGAAAGAGATTTTTCTACACATGTTTTAAAAAATGGATACGCATGCATGAAACATTTTAAAGATATAAATGACCTTTTAATCCAAATCTTTTAAAGAGAAAAACATTAAATTCTCATCTGAACGTGCGGTGGGATATTTACCCGAGCCAAACAAGAAATGTTTTGGCTCATTTACAAAAATCTGACCTAGCAATCGTAGATGAATGTGAAGTGATTTACCATGCATAATGGGCTATATTTTTGTAAGAAATGACTTTTGGATAGGGAGTCAACACTGAGATCAAATCCCCCGCCTCCCCCTTTCCCAGACGATTGCAAAATCTGATATATAAAAACTATAATGAGTTTACAATCCCTAAAAATTAAAGAAACTTTTTGGATTAATCTCTCTCAACATTTTTGCATTATGCATTTCCATTTTAGATGTATACTTTTTTCTTAAATCAAAACTTGCATTTTCACTTTCCCTTCATCTCGTAAACAAAAATAGAGATAAAAGACAAAAAGATAACAACAAAATGAAAATTTCAGAGTCTATGTATGGAAATAATTTATAGCAATAACAAATGTAAGTAAAGAAATTTTTTTCACACACCACAAACGAACATAAAACTTTTGTTATCCAAGTTTGGGAAATTCCACTAGTTCAACCCTAATGGCTCAGAATTTTATAAGAAAGAGATTTTTCTTCACATGTTTTACAAAATGGATATGCATGCTTGAAACATGTTAAAGATGCAAATGACCTACGGATCCAAACCTTTTAAAGAGAATAACATTAAATTCTCAAATAAGCGTGCGATGGGATATTTACAGGAGTCAACCAAGCCATTATTTTACCCATTTACAAAAAGCTGACCAAATGATCATAGATGATTGTAAGTGATTTATCATGTGTAACAGGCTATATTTTTGAAGGAATAACTTATGGATTGGGAGTCAACACTCATGTTAAAAATCCCCCGCTTCCCCCTTTTCATTTTGATTGCACAACCTGATTTATAAAAATTAAAAAGAGTTGACAATCCCTAAAAATTATAGACACTTTTTTGGAATTATCTCTCTCTACATCTGTGCATTGTTCGTTTCCATTCTAGATGTATACTTTTTTATTAAATCAAAACTTCAGTTTTCAGTTTCCCTTCATCTTGTCAACAAAAAAATAGATAAAAGGCAAATAGATCACAACAAAATGAAAATTTTGGAGTTTATGTATGGAAAGAATTTAAAATAATAACAAATGTAAGTAAAGAAAATTTATTCACACACAATAAATGAACACAAAAGTTTTGTTATCCAAGTTTGGGAAATTCCACTAGTTCAACCCTATAAGCTCGGAGTTTTATGAGAAAGAGATTTTTTACACATGTTTTAAAAAATGGATATGCATGCTTGAAACATGTTAAAGATGCAAATGACCTATGGATCCAAACCTTTTAAAGAGAATAACATTAAATTCTCAAGTTAACGTGCGGTGGGATAATTACCCGAGTCAAATAAGCCATTATTTTGCCCAATTACAAAAATCTGACCTAACGATCATAGATGATTGTCAAGTGATTTATCATGCGTAACGGGCTAGGTTTTTTAAGGAATGACTATTGGATTGGGAGTCAACATTCAGCTAAAAATCTCCTGCCTCCACCTTTTCCCGACGATTGCAAAACCTGATATATAAAAACAAAAAAGAGTTAACAATCCCTAAAAATTATAGACACTTTTTGGAATTATCTCTCCTTAACGGACAATTTTTTTTAGGAACGACTTATGGATTGGGAGTCAGCACTTTGTTAAAACTTGCCCACCTCCCCTTTTCCAGACGATTGTAAAACCTGATATATAAAAATTAAAAAGAGTTAACAATCCCAAAAAATTACAGACACTTTTTGGATTTATCTCTCTCTACATTTGTGCATTGTGCATTTACATTTTAGATGTATAGTTTTTTCTCAAATCAAAACTTGAGTTTTCACTTTCCCTTCATCTCGTAAACATAAAAAAGAGATTAAAGGTAAATAGTTGTAAATTTTAGAGTATATGTATGGAAAACCTTTAAAGCAATAACAAATGTATGTAAAGAAAATTTATTCGCACACCACAAATGAACACAAAAGTTTGGTAATCCAAGTTTGGGAAATTCCACTTGTTCAACCCTAATAGCTTGGAATTTTATAAGAAAGAGATTTTTCTACACATGTTTTAAGCATGCTTGAAACATATTAAAGATGCAAATGACCTATGGATCCAAACCTTTTTAGGAGAATAACATTAACTTCTCAAGTGAACGTGTGGTGGGATATTTATCCGAGTCAGAGAACCCATTATTTTGCCTATTTACAAAAAGCTGACCAATCATAGATGATTGTAAAGTGATTTATCATGTGTAAGGGGCTATATATTTGTAACGAATGACTTATGTATTAGGAGTCAACACTCAGTTAAAAATCCCCTGCCTCCCCCTTTTCCTGACGATTGCAAAATCTCATATATAAAAACTAAAAAGAGTTTACAATCCCATAAAATTATAGATACTTTTTTGATTTATCTCTCTCTACATTTTTGCATTGTGCATTTCCAATTTAGATGTATACTTTTTTCTTAGATCAAAAACTTGAGTTTTCACTTTCCCAACATCTTGTAAACAAAAAAAAAAGAAAAAAGGCAAAAAGATCACAAAAAAATGAAAATTTCAGAGTTTATGCATGGAAAGAATTTATTCACACACCACAAATGAACAGAAAAGTTTTGTTATCCAATTTTGGGAAATTCCACTAGTTCAACCCTAAAACTTCGGAGTTTTATAAGAAAGATTTTTTTACACATGTTTTAAAAAATGGATATGCATGCTTGAAACGTGTTGACGATTCCTTTGACCAATGGATCCAAACCTTTTAAAAAGAGTAACATTAAATCCTCAAGTGAGTGTGCGGTGGGATATTTAACCGAGTCAAACAAACCATTATTTTGCCTATTTACAAAAAGCTGACCAAACCTTCATAGATGATTGTAGAGTGATTTATCATACGTAACGGGCTATATTTTTGTAAGGAATGACTTATGGATTCGCAGTCAACCCTCAGTTAAAAATCCCCCGCCTCCCCCTTTTCCCGACGATCGCAAAAACTGATAAATAAAACTAAAATGAGTTTACAATCCCTAAAATTTATAGACACTTTTTGGAATTATCTCTCTCTACATTTGTGAATTGTGCATTTCAATTTTTTTTTCTTAAATCAAAACTTGAGTTTTCACATTCCCTTCATCTCATAAACAAAAAAAGAGATAAAAGGAAAATAGATCATTAAAAAATGAAAATTATAGAGTTTATGTATGGAAATAATTTAAAGCAATAACAAATGTAAGTAAAGAAAATTTATTCGCACACCATAACTGAACACAAAATTTTTGTTATCCAGGTTTGGGAAATTCCTCTTGGTCAACCCTAATAGCATGGAATTTTATAAGAAAGAGATTTTTCTACACATGTTTAAAAAAATGGATATGCAAGCTTGAAATATCTTGAAGATGCAAATGACCTATGGATCTAAACCTTTTAAAGAGAATAATATTAAATTCTCAAGTGAACGTGCGGTGGGATATTTACCCGAGTCAAAAGAACCATTATTTTGCCCATTTACAAAAAGCTGACCTAACGATCATAGATGATTGTAAAGTGACTTATCATGCGTAACGTGCTATATTTTTGTAAGGAATGACTTATGGATTGGGAGTCAACACTCAGTTAAAAATCTCTCACCTCCTCCTTTTCTCAACGATTGTAAAACCTGATATATAAAAACTAAAAAGAGTTTATAATCCCTTAAAATTACAGAAACTTTTTGGAATTATCTATCTCTACATTTGTGCATTGTGCATTTCCATTTTAGTTGTACACTTTTTTCTTAAATCAAAACCTGAGTTTTCACTTTCCCTTCATCTCATGAAAAAAAAAGAGATAAAAGAAAAATAGATCACAACAAAATGAAAATTTTAGAGTTTATGTATGGAAAGAATTTAAAGAATTCAAAATTGTAAGTAAATAAAATTTATTCACAGAGCACAAATGAACACAAATGTTTTGTTATCAAAGTTTTGGAAATTCCACTAGTTCAACCCTAATAGATTGGAATTTTATAAGAAACAGATTTTTCTACACATGTTTGAAAAAATGGATATGCAAGCTTGAAACATCTTAAAGATGCAAATGACCTATGGATCCAAACCTAATGTCAATAACATTAAATTATCAAGTGAACGTGCAGTGGGATATTTACCCGAGTCAAACAAGCCATTATGTTGCCCATTTACAAAAAGTGGACCTAACGATCATAGATGATTGTAAAGTCATTTATCATGCGGAATGGGCTATATTTGTGTAAGGAATAACTTATGGATTGGGAGTCAACACTCAGTTAAAAATCCCCAACCTCCCACTTTTCCCGACGATTGCACATCCTGATATATAAAAACTAAAAAGAGTTTACAATCCCTAAGAATTAGAGACACTTTTTGGAATTGTCTCTCACTACATTTGTGCATTGTACACTACCATTTTTTATGTATACTTTTTTCTTAAATCCAAACTTGTGTTTTAACTTTGCCTTCAACTCGTATACTAAAAAAGAGATAAAAGGTAGATTGATTACAAAAAAATCAAAAGTTTAGAGTTTATATATAGAATGAATTTAAAGCAATAACTAATGTAAGTAAAGAAAATTTATTCACACACCACAAATGAAAACAAAAGTTTTGTTATCCTAGTTTGGGAAATTCCACTAATTCAACCCTAATAGCTTGGAATTTTATAAGAAAGAGATTTTTCTACACATGTTTTAAAAAATGGATATGCATGCTTGAAACATCTTAAAGATGCAAATGACCTATAGATCTAAACCTTTTAAAGAGAATAACATTAAACTCTCAAGTGAACGTTCGGTTGGATATTTACCTGAGTCAAACAAGCCATTATTTTCCCACATTCAAAAAGTTGACCTAACCATCATAAATGATTGTAAAGTGATTTATCATGCGTAACAGACTATTTTTATGTAAGGAAAGATTTATGGATTGGGAGTCAACACTCAATTAAAAATCCCCCGCCACCCTCTTTTCCCGACGGTATGAAAACCTTATATATGAAAACTAAAAAGATTTTACAATCCCTAAAAATTACAAATACTTTTTGGCATTATCTCTCTCTACATTTGTGCATTTTTCATTTCATTTTTAGATATATACCTTTTTCTTAAATCAAAACTTGAGTTTTCACTTTCCCTTCATCTCATAAACATAAAAGAAATTAAAGGAAAATAGATCACATCAAAATTAAAATTTTAAAGTTTATGTATGGAAAGAATTTAAAGCAATGACAAATGTAAGTAAATAAAATTTATTCACCCACCACCAATGAACAATAAATTTTTGTTATCCAAGTTTTGGAAATTCCACAAGTTCAACCCAAATAGCTTGGAATTTTATAAGAAAGAGATTTTTCTACACATGTTTTACAAAAAGGATATGCAAGCATGAAACATCTTAAAGTTGCGAATGACCTATGGATCCAAGCCTTTTAAAGATAATAACATTAAAATCTCAAGTGAACGTGCGGTGGGATATTTACCCGAGTCAAACAAGCCATTATTTTGCCCACTTACAAAAATATGACTTATCGATCATAGATGATTGTAAAGTCATTTATCAAGCGTAACGGGCTTTATTTTTGTAAGCAATGACTGATGGATTGGGAATCAACTCTCAGTTAAAAATCCCCCGCCTCCCACTTTTCCCGACGATTGCACAACCTGATATATAAAAACTAAAAATAGTTTATAATCCCTAAAAAATAGAGAAACTTTTTGGAATTGTCTCTCTCTACATTTGTGCATTGTGCACTTCCATTTTGGATGTACACTTTTTTCTTAAATTAAAACTTGAGTTTTCACTTTCCCTTCATCTCGTAAACGAAAAAAGAGATAGAAGGCAAATAGATAACAACAAAATGAAAATTTTAGAGTTTATCTATGGCAATAATTTAAAGAAATAACTAATGTAAGTAAAGAAAATTTATTCACACACCACGAATGAACACAAAAGTTTTGTTATCCAAGTTTGGAAAATACCACTAGTTCAACCCTATAGCTTGGAATTTTATAAGAAAGAGATTTTTCTACATATGTTAAAGATGCAATTGATCGATGGATCCAAATCTTTTAAAAGATTAACATTAAATTCTCAAGTGAACGTGTGGTGGGATATTTACCTGAGTCAAACATGCCATTTTTTTGCCCATTTACAAAAAGCTGACCTAACGGTCAAAGATGATTGTAAAGCGATTTATCATGCATAACAGGGTATATTTTTTAGAGGAACAACTTATGGATTGGGAGTCAACACTCAGTTAAAAATGCCCCCCACCCCCTTTTCCCGACGATTGGAAAACCTGATATATAAAAACTAAAAAGAGTTTACAATCCCTAAAAATTACAGAAATTTTTGGAATTATCTCTGTCTACATTTTTGCATTGTGCATTTCCATTTTATATGTATACTTTTTTATTAAATAAAAACTTGAGTTTTAACTTTCCCTTCATCTCGTAAACAAAACAAGAGATAAAAGGAAAATAGATCACGACAAAATGTAACTTTTAGAGTTAAAATGACAAGAATTTAAAGCAATAACAAATGTAAGTAAAGAAAATTTATTCACACACCACAAATGAACATAAAATTTTTGTTTTCCAAGTTTGGGAAATTCCACTAGTTCAACCCTAATACCTTGGAATTTTATAAGATAGAGATTTTTCTACACATGTTTTAAAAAATGGATATGCATGCTTGAAACAACTTAAAGAAGCAAATGACCTATGGATCTAACGCTTTTAAAGAGAATAACATTAAATTCTCAAGTCAACGTGTGGTAGGATATTTACCCGAGTCAAACAAGCCATTATTTTTCCCATTTCCTAAAAGCTGACCTAATGATCATACATGATTGTAAAGTCATTTATCTTGCGTAACGGGCAATATTTTTGTAAGGAATGACTGATGGATTGGGAGTCAACACTTAGTTAAAAATCCCCCGCCTCCCCCTTTCCCAACGATTTCAAAACCTCATATTGAAAACTAAAATGAGTTTTCAATCCCTAAAAATTACATATACATTTTGGAATTATCTCTCTCTACATTTGTGCATTGTGCATTTCCAATTTTGATGGATACTATTTTCTTAAATCAAAACTTGAGTTTTCAGTTTCCCTTCATCTCATAAACAAAAAAAAGAGACAAAAGGCAAATAATTCACAACTAAATGAAAATTTTAGAGTTGTAGTATGGAAAGAATTTAAAAAATTCGCAAATGAACACAAAAGTTTTGTTATCCAAGTTTGGGAAATTCCACTAGTTCAAACCTAATAGCTCGGAATTTTATAAGAAATAGATTTTTCTACACATGTATTAAAAAATGGATATGCATATTTGAAACATGTTAAAGATTCCAAAGACCTATGGATCCAAACCTTTTAAAAAGAGTAACATTAAATTCTCAAGTGAACGTGGGGTGGGATAATGACCCGAGTCAAACAAGCAATTATTTTTCCCATTTACAAAAAGTTGACGTAACGATCATAGGTGATTGTCAAGTGATTTATCATGCGTAACGGGCTATATTTTTGTAAGCAATGACTTATGGATTGGGAGTCAACACTCAATTAAAAATCCCCCACCTCGCCCTTATCCCAATGATTGCAAAATCTGATATATAAAAAATAAAAGAGTTTACAATCCCTAAAAATTATAGACACTTTTTCGAATTATCTCTCTCTACATTTTTGCATTTTGCATTTCAAATTTAGATGTATACTTTTTTCATAAATCAAAACTTGAGTTTTCACTTTCCCTTAATCTCGTAAAAAAAAAGAGATCAAAGAAAAATAGATCACAACAAAATGAAAATTTTAGAGTTTAAATATGGAAAGAATTTAAAGCAATAAAAAATTTAAGTAAAGAAAATTTATTCACACACCACAAATTAACACAAAATTTTTGCTATCCATGTTTGGGAAATTCCGCTAGTTCAACCCTTATAGCTTGGAATTTTATACAAAAGAGATTTTAAACACATGTTTTAAAAAATGGATATGCATGCTTGAAACATGTTAAAGTTGCAAATGACCTATGGATCCAAACCTTTTAAAGAGAATAACATTAAATTTTCAAGTGAACGTGCGGTGGGATTTTTTCCCGAGCCAAACAAACCATTATTTTGCCCTCTTACAAAAAGTTGACCTAACGATCATAGATGATTGTAAAGTCATTTATCATCGGTAACGGGCTATATTTTTTTAAGGAATGACTTATGGATTGGGAGTCAACACTCAATTAAAAATTCACATTTCCAGACGATTACACAACCTGATATATAAAAACTAAAAAGAGTTTACAATCCCTAAAAATTACAGACACTTTTTGGAATTATCTCTCTCTTCATTTGTACATTGTGCATTTCCATTTTAAATGGATACTTTTTTCTTAAAAAAAAACTTGAGTTTTTACTTTGCCTTCATCCGTAAACATAAAAAGAGATAAAAGGAAAATAGATCACAAGAATTTAAAGCAATAAAAAATGTAAGTAAAGAAAATTTATTCACACACCACAAATGAACACAAAAGTTTTGTTATCCAAGTTTGGAAAATTCCACTAGTTCAACCCAAATTGCTTAGAATTTTATAAGAAAGAGAATTTTCTACACATGTTTTAAAAATTTTATATGCATGTTTGAAACATGTTAAAGATGCAAATGACATATGAATCAAAAACTTTTAAAGAGAATAACATCATATTCTCAAGTGAACATGCGGTGGGATATTTACCCAAGTCAAACAAGCCATTATTTTGCCCATTTACTAAACGCTGACCTAACTTTCATAGATGATTGTAAAGTGAGTTATCATGCGTAACAGCCTATATTTTTGTAAGGAATGACTTATGGATAGGGATTCAACAGTCAGTTAAAAGTCTGCCGCCTCCCTCTTTTCCCGACAATTGTAAAACCTTATATGTAAAAACTAAAAGGAGTTTACAATCCCTAAAAATTACAGACACTTTTTGGAATGATCTCTCTCTACATTTGTGCATTGTGAATTTCTTTTTTAGATGGATACTTTTTCTAAAATCATAACTTGAGTTTTCACTCTCCCTTCATCTCGTAGACAAAAAAAGTAATAAAAGGCAAATAGATCACAACTAAATGAAAATTTTAGACTTTATGTATGCAAAGAATTTAAAGCAATAACAAATGCAAGTAAAGAAAATTTATTCACACACCGCAAATGAACACAAAATTTTTGTTATCCAAGTTTCTGAAATTCCACTAGTTCAGCCCTACTTGCTTGAAATTTACAAGAAAGAGATTTTTCTACACATGTTTTAAAAAATGGAGATGCTTGCTTGAAACATCTTAAAGATGCAAATGACCTATGGATCCAAACCTTTTAAAAAGAATAACATTAAATTCTGAAGTGAATGTGCAATGGGATATTTACCCGTGTCAAACAAGCCATTATTTTGCCCACTTACAAAAAGCTGACCTAATGATCACAAATGATTGTAAAGTGATTTATCAGGCGTAACGGGCCATATTTTTTGTATGGAATGACTTATGGATTGGGAGTCAACACTCAGTTAAAAATCCCCCGCCTCCCCCTTTTCCCGATGATTGCAGAACCTGATATATAAAAACTAAAAAGAGTACACAATCCCTAAAAATTACAGACACTTTTTCAAATTATCTCTCTCTAAATTTGTGCATTGTGAATTTCATTTTTAGATACATACTTTTTTCTTAAATCAAAACTTGAGTTTTCACTTTCCGTTCATCTCTTAAGCAAAAAAAGAGATAAAAGGCATAAAGATCACAACAAAAAGAAAATTTTAGAGTTTATGTATGGAAAGATTTTAAAGCAATAAAAAATATAAGTAAATAAAATTTATTCACACACCATAAATGAACACAAAAGTTTTTTTATCCAAGTTTGGGAAATTCGACTAGTTCAACACATGTTTTAAAAATTGGACATGCATCCTTGAAACAAGTTAAAGATGCAAATGACCTATGGATCCAAAAATTTTAAAGAGGAAAATATTAAATTCTCAAGTGAATGTGCGGTGGGATATTTACCCGAGTCAAACAAGCCATTATTTTGCCCATTTGCAAAAAGCTGACCTAACAATCATAGATGACTGTAAAGTGATTTAGCATGTGTAATGGGCTATATTTTTTAAAGGAATGACTTATGGATTGGGGGTCAACACTTAGTTAAAAATCCACTGCCTCCACCTTTTCCCGACGATTGCAAAACCAGATATATAAAAACTAAAAAGAGTTTACAATCCCTAAAAATTACAAACAATTTTTGGAATTATCTTTCTCTACATTTGTGCATTGTGCATTTCCATTTTAGATGTATTCTTTTTTCTTAAATCAAAACTTCAGTTTTCACTTTCCCTTTATCTTGTAAACAAAAAAGGAGATAAAAGGCAAATAGATCACAACAAAATGAAAATATTAGAGTTGACGTATGGAAATAATTTAAAGGTGTAACAAATTTAAGTAAAGAAAATTTATTCACACACCACAAATGAACACAAAAGTTTAGTAATCCAAGTTTTCGAAATTCCACTTGTTCAACCCTAATAGCTTGGAATTTTATAAGAAAGTGATTTTTGTACACATGTTTTAAAAATTGGATATGCATGCTTGAAACATATTAAACATTCAAATGACCTATCGATCTGAACCTTTTCAAGAGGATAACATTAAATTCTCAAGTGAATGTGCGGTGGGATATTTTCCCGAGTCAAACAAGCCGTTATTTTGCCCATTTAAAAAAATCTGACCTAACGATCATAGATAATTGTAAAGTGATTTATCATGTGTAACGGGCTATATTTTTGTAAGGAATGACTGATGGATTGGGAGTCAACACTCAGTTAAAAATCCCCTGCCTCCCCCTTTTCCCGGCGATTGCAAAACCTGTTATATAAAAATTAAAAAGAGTTTCCAATCCCAAAAAATTATAGACACTTTTTGGAATTATCTCTTTGTAAATTTATGCATTGTGCATTTCTATTTTAGATGTATACTTTGTTATTAAATTAAAACTTGAGTTTTCACTTTGCCTTCATCTCGTAATTAATAAAAGAGATAAAAGGCAAATAGATCACAAAAAAAATGAAACTTTTAGAGTTTATGTATGGAAATAATTTAAAGCAATAAAAAATTTAAGTAAATAAAATTTATTCACACACCAAAAATTAACACAAAAGTTTTGCTATCCAAGTTTGGCAAAATTCCATAGTTCAACCACAATTGCTCGGAATTTTATAAGAAAGTAATTTTTCTACACAAGTTTTAAAAAATGGATAAGCAAGCTTGAAACTTGTTAAAGATGCAAATGACCAATGGATCCAAACCTTTTAAAGAGAATAACAATAAATTCTCAAGTGAACTTGCGGTGGAATATTTACCCGAGTGAAAAAAGCAATTATTTTGCCCATTTACAAAAAGTTGACCTACCGATCATAGATGATTATAAAGTGACTTATCATGCATAATAGGCTATATTTTTCTAAGGAATGACTTATGGATTGGGAGTCAACACTCAGTTGAAAATCCCCCGCCTCCCCCTTTTCCCGACGATTGTAAAACCTGATATATAAAAACTAAAAAGAGTTTACAATCCCTAAAAATTACAGACACTTTTTGCAATTATCTCTCTCTACATTTATGTATTGTGCATTTCCATTTTTGATGTAGACTTTTTTCTTAAATCAAAACTAGAGTTTACACTTTCCCTTCATCTCCTAAAAAAAAAAAAATTGATAAAAGGCAGAAAGATCACAACTAAAAGAAAATTTTAGAGTTCATGTAGGGAAAGAATTTAAAACAATAAAAAATGTAAGGAAAGATAATTTAGTCACACACAAAAAATGAACACAAAACTTGTGATATCGAAGTTTGGGAAATTCCACTAGTTCAACCCTAATAGCTTGGAATTTTCTCAGAAAGTGATTTTTCTACAGATGTTAAAAAAATTGGACATGCATGCTTGAAACATGTTAAAGATGTAAATGACCTATGGATCCAAACCTTTTAAAGAGGATAACATTAAATTCTCAAGTGAACGTGCGGTGGGATATTAATCGGAGTCAAACAAGCTATTATATTGCCCATTTACAAAAAGCTAACCTAACGATCAAGATGACTGTAAAGTGATTTATCATGTGTAATGGGCTATATATTTGTAAGGAATGACTTATGGATTGGGAGTCAACACTCATTTAAAAATCCACTGCCTCCACCTTTTCCCGATGATTGCAAAACTGGATATATAAAAACTAGAAAAAGTTTACAATCCCTAAAGAATACCGACACTTTTTGGAATTATCTCTCTCTACATTTGTGCATTGTACATTTCCATTTCAGATGTATACTTTTTTCTTAAACCAAAACTTCAGTTTTCACTTTCCCTTGATCTTGTAAACAAAAAAAAGATAAAAGGCAAAAAGATCACAACAAAATGAAAATTTTAGAGTTTATGTATGCAAATAATTTAAAGAATAAGTAAAGAAAATTTATTCACACACCAAAAATGAACACAAAAGTTTAGTAATCCAAGTTTCCGAAATTCCACAAGTTGAACCCTAATAGCTTGGAATTTTATACAAAAGTGATTTTTCTACACATGTTTTAAAAATTGGATATGCATGTTTGAAACATGTTAAAAATGCAAATGACCTATGGATCCAAACCTTTTAAAGAGGATAACATTAAATTCTCAAGTGAACGTGCGGTGGGATATTTACCCGAGTCAAACTAGCCATTATTTTACCCATTTACAAAAAGCTGACCCAAACGATCATAGAAGATTGTAAAGTGATTTATCATGCGTAACGGGCTCTATTTTTGTAAGGAATGACTGATGGATTGGTAGCCAACACTCAGTTAAAAATCCCCCACCTCCCCCTTTTCCCGACGATTGCAAAACCTGTTATTTAAAAACTAAAAAAGAGTTTACAATCCCTAAAAATTACAGACACTTTTTGGAATTATCTCTCTCTAATTTTATGCATTGTGCATTTCCATTTTAGATGTATACTTTTTTCTTAAATCAAAACTTGAGTTTTCACTTTCCCTTCTTCTCGTAACAAAAAAAAGAGATAAAAGTCAAATAGATCATTACAAAATGAAAATTTTAGAGTTTATGTGTGGAATGAATTTAAAGATGTAACAAATGTAAGTAAATAAAATTTACTCACACACGCCAAATGAACACAATATTTTTTCTAACCAAATTTGGCAAAATTCCATAGTTCAAACATAATTACTCGGAATTTTATAAGAAAGTGTTTTTTCTACACATGTTTTAAAAAATGGATATGCATGCTTGAAACATGTTAAAGATGGAAATGACCAATGGATCCAAAAATTTTGAATAGAATAACCTTAAATATTCAAGTGAACGTGCGGTGGAATATTTACCCGAGTCAAACAAGCCATTATTTTGCCCATTTAAAAAAGTTGACCTAACGATCATAGATGATTGTAAAGTGACTTATCCTGAATAACGGGCTATATTTTTGTAAGGAATGACATATGGATTGGGAGTCAATACTCAGTTTAAAGTCCCCCGCCACCCCCTTTTCCTGACGATTGCAAAACCTTGAATGTAAAAACTAAAAAGAGGTTACAATCCTTAAAAATTACAAACACTTTTTGGAATTATCTCTCTCTACATTTATGTAATGTGAATTTCCATTTTAGATGTATACTTTTTTCTTAAATCAAAACTTGAGTTTTCACTTTCCCTTCATCTCGTAAACAAAAAAAATGATAAAAGGAAAATAGATCACAATAAAAAGAAAATTTTAGAGTTCATTCTTGGAGAGAATTTAAAGCAATAAAAAATGTAAGTAAAGATAATTTATTCACACACGGAAAATGAATAGAAAAGTTTTTGTTATCGAAGTTTGGGAAATTTCAGTAAAATAGCTTGGAATTTTATAAGAAAGTGATTTTTCTACACATGGTAAAAAATTGGACAGGCATGCTTGAAATGTGTTATAGATGCAAATGACCTATGGATCGAAACCTTTTAAAGAGGATAACATTAAATTCTCAAGTGAATATGCGGGGGATATTTACCCGAGTCAAACAAGCCATTATTTTGCTCATTTACAAAAAGCTGACCTAACGATCATAGATGATTGTAAAGTGATGTATCATATGACATGGGCTATATTTTGGTATGTAATGACTTATGGATTGGGAGTCAACACTCAGTTAAAAATCCTCCGCCTCCCCATTTTCCCGACGATTGCAAAACCTGATATATATAAACTAAAAAGAGTTTACAATCCCAAAAAATTTCATACACTTTTTGGAATTATCTCTCTCTAAATTTGTGCATTGTGCATTTCAATTTTAGATGTATACTTTTTTCTTAAATCAAAACTTGAGTTTTCACTTTGCCTTCATCTCGTAAACAAAAAAAGAGATCCAAGGTAGATAGATCACAACAAAATAAAAATTTTAGAGTTTATGTATGGAAATAGTTTAAATAAATAACAAATTTAAGTAAAGAAAATTTAATCACACACCACAAATGAACACAAAAGTTTTTTTATCCAAGTTTGGCTAAATTCCACTAGTTCAACCCTAATAGCTTGGAATTTTATAAGAAAGAGATTTTTCTACACATGTTTTAATAAATGGATATGCGTGCTTGAAACATATTAAAGATATAAATGACCTATGGATACAAACCTTTTAAAGAGAATAACATTAAATTCTCAAGTGAACGTGCGGTGGGATATTTACACGAGTCATACAAGCCATTATTTATCCCATTTACAAAAAGCTGATGTAATGATCTTAGATGATTGTAAAGTGATTTATCACACGTAATGGGCTTTTTTTTTTAGGGAATGACTTATGGTTTGGGAGTCAACACTCAGTTAAAAATCCCCAGCCTCCCCCTTTTCCCAACGATTGCAAAACCTGATATATAAAAACTAAAAAGAGTTTACAATCCCTAAAAATTACAAACACTTTTTGGAATTATCTCGCTCTACTTTTGTGCATCGTGCATTTCCATTTTAGATGTATACTTTTTTCTTTAATGAAAACCTGAGTTTTCACTTTTCCTTCATCTGGTAAAAAAAAAAAAAGAGATAAAAGACAATTAGATCACAACAAAATGAAAATTTTAGAGTTTATGTATGGAAAGAATTTAAAGCAATAACAAATGTAAATAAAGAAAATTTTCACACACCACAAATGAACACAAAAGTTTTATTATCATAGTTTGGCAAAATTCAACAAGTTCAAAGCTAATAGCTCGGAATTTTATAAGAAGTTATTTTTCTACACATATTTTAAAAAATTGATATGCTTGCTTGAAACAAGTTAAAGATTCAAATGACCTATGGATCCAAACCTTTTAAAGAGAATAACATTAAATTCTCAAGTGAATGTGCGGTGGGATATTTTCCCGAGTCAAACAAGCCATTATTTTGCCTATTTACCAAAACTGACCTAACGATCATAGATGCTTTTAAAGTGATTTATCATGCGTAACGGGCTATATTTTTTTAAGGATTGACTTATGGATTGGGAGTCAACACTCAGTTAAAAATCCCCCACCTCCCCTTTTACCCGAAGGTTGCAAAACCTGATATATAAAAAATAAAAAGAGTTTTCAATCCCTAAAAATTACAGAAACTTTTTGGGATTATCACTATCTACATTTGTGCATTGTGCATTTATATTTTAGATGTAAACTGTTTTCTTAAATCAAAACTTGAGTTTTCATTTTCCCATCATCTTGTAAACAAAAATATGATAAAAGGCAAATAGATCACAACAAAATGAAAATTTTATAGTTAATGTATGCAAAGAATTTAAAGCAATAAAAAATGTAAGTAAAGAAAATTTATTCACACACGAAAAATGAACTCAAAAGTTATGTCATCCAAGTTTGGGAAATTCCACTAGTTCAACCCTATTAGCTTGGAATTTTATAAGAATGTTATTTTTTCTACACATGTTTTAAAAATTGGATATGCATGCTTGAAACATGTTAAAGATGCAAATGACCTATGGATCCAAACCTTTTAAAGAGGATAACATTAAATTCTCAAGTGAACGTGCGGTGGTATATTCTACCCGAGTCAAACAAGTCATTAGTTTGCCCATTTACAAAAAGCTGACCTAACGATCATAGATGATTGTAAAGTGATTTATCATGCGTAACCGGCTATATTTTTGTAAGGAATGACTTATGGGTTGGCTGTCAACATTCCGTTAAAAATCCCCCGCCTCACCCTTTTCCCGACGATTGCAAATCCTTATATATAAAAACTAAAAAGAGTTTACAATCCCGAAAAATTACAGACACTTTTTGGAATTATCTCTCTCTACATTTTTGCATTGTGCATTTCCATTTTATATGTATACTTTTTTCATTGATCAAATCTTGAGTTTTCACTTTGCCTGCATCTCGTAAACAAAAAAAGAGATCAAAGGTAGGTAGATCACAACAAAATTAAAATTTTAGAGTTTATGTATGGAAATAATTTAAAGCAATAACAAATGTAAGTAAAGAAAATTTATTCACACACCACAAATGAACACAAAAGTTTTGTTATCCAAGTTTGGCAAAATTCCACTAGTTCAACCCTAATAGCTTGGAATTTTATAAGAAAGAGATTTTTATACACATATTTTAATAAATGGATATGCGTGCTTGAAACATGTTAAAGATATAAATGACCTATGGGTACAAACCTTTTAAAGAGAATAACATTAAATTCTCAAGTGAACGTGCGGTGGGATATTTACACGAGTCAAACAAGCCATTATTTACCCCATTTACAAAAAACTGACGTAACGATCTTAGATGAATGTAAAGTGATTTATCACACGTAATGGGATATTTTTTTTTAAGGAATGACTTATGGATTGGGAGTCAACACTCAGTTAAAAATCCCCAGCCTCCCCCTTTTTCCAACAATAGAAAAACCTGATATATAAAAACTAAAAAGAGTTTACAATCCCTAAAAATTACAAACACTTTCTGGAATTATCTCTCTCTACATTTGTGCATCGTGCATTTCCATTTTAGTTGTATACTTTTTTCTTAAATTAAAACTTGAGTTTTCACTTTCCCTTCATCTCGTAAAAATAAAAAGAGATAAAAGACAATTAGATCACAACAAAATGAAAATTTTAGAGTTTATGTAAGGAAAGAATTTAAAGCAATAATAAATGTAAATAAAGAAAATTTTCAGACACCACAAATGAACACAAAAGTTTTGTTATTATAGTTTGGTAAAATTTAATTAGTTCAATGCTAATAGCTCGGAATTTTATAAGAAAGATATTTTTCTACACATATTTTAAAAAATCGATATGCATGCTTGAAACAAGTTAAAGATTCAAATGACCTATGGATCCAAACATTTTAAAGAGAATAACATTAAATTCTCAAGTGAACGTGCGGTGGGATATTTTCTCGAGTCAACAAGCCAATATTTTGCCCATTTCCTAAATTGACCTAACGATCATAGAAGATTTTAAAGTGATTTATCATGCATAACTGGCTATATTTTTTGAAGGAATTACTTATGGATTGGGAGTCAACGCTCAGTTAAAAATCCCCCGCCTCCCCTTTTACCCAACGATTGTAAAACCTGATATATAAAAACTAAAAAGTGATTTCAATCCCTAAAAATTACAGAAACTTTTTGGAATTATCTCTCTCTACTTTTGTGCACTGAGCATTTCCATTTTAGATGTATACTTTTTCTTAAATCATAACTTGAGTTTTCACTTTCCCTTCATCGTAACCATAAAAAAAGATAAAACGCAAATAGATTACAACAAAAAGAAAATTTTAGAGTTTAGGTATGGAAAGAATTTAAAGAAATAACAATGTAAGTAAACAAAATTTATTTTCACACCATACATGAACACAAAAGTTTTGTTATCCAAGTTCGGGAAATTCCACTAGTTCTACCCTGATAGCTTGGAATTTTCTAAGAAAGAGATTTCTTTACACATGTTTTAAAAAATTGATATGCATGCTTGAAACATGTTCAAGATGCAAATGACCTATGCATACAAACCTTTTAAAGAGAATAACATTAAATTCTCAAGTGAACGTGCGGTGGGATATTTACACGAGTCAAACAAGCCATTATTTTGCCCATTTACAAAGAGTTGATGTAACGATCATAGATGATTTTCAAGTGAATTATCATGAATAATGGGCTATATTTTTTTAAGGAATGACTAATGGATTGGCAGTCAACACTCAATTAAAAATCCCCCGCCTCCCCCTTTTCCCAACGATTGTAAAACCTGATATAAAAAAACTAAAAAGAGTTTAAAATCCCTAAAAATTATAGATACCTTTTGGAATTATCTCTTTCTACATTTGTGCATTGTGAAATTCCATTTTTTATGTATACTTTTTTCTTAAATTAAAATTTGAGTTTTCACTTTCCCTTCATCTCGTAAACAAAAAAAGAGATAAAAGGCAAATAGATCACAATAAAATGAAATTTTAGAGTTTATGTATGGAAAGAATTTAAAGCAATAAAAAATGTAAGTAAAGAAAAGTTATTCACAAACCACAAATGAACACAAAAGTTTTCTTATCCAAGTTTGGGAAATTCCAATACTTCTACCCTAATAGCTTAAAATTTTATAAGAAAGAGATTTTTCTACACATGTTTTAAAAAATGGATATGCATGCTTGAAACATGTTCAAGATGAAAATGACCTATGCATCCAAACCTTTTAAAGAGAATAACTTTAAATTCTCAATTGAACATCTAGTGGGATATTTACCCGAGTCAAACAAGCCATTATTTTGCCCATTTACAGAAAGATGACCGAAGGATCATAGATGATTGTAAAGTGATTTATCATGTGTATTGGGCTATATTTTTTTGTGAGAAATGACTTAAGGATTTGGGGTCAACACTCAGATAAATATCCCCCGCCTCCCACTTTTCCCAACGATTACAAAACTTGATATATAAAAACTAAAAAGAGTTTACAATCCCAAAAAATTACAGACACTTTTTGGAATTATCTCTCTCTACATTTGTGCATTGTGCATTTCCATTTGAGATGTATACTTTTTTCTTAAATCAAAACTTTAATTTTCAATATCCCTTCATCTAGTGAACATAAAAAGAGATAAATGGGTAATAGAACACAACAAAACTAAAATTTTAGATTTTATGTATGGAAAAATTTAAAGCAATAAAAATATAAATAAAAATTTTTATTAATACACCACAAATGAACACAAAAGTTTTGTTATCCAAGTTTGGGAAATTCCACTAGTTCAACCCTAATTGCTTGGAATTTTATATGAGAGAGATTTTTCTAAACATGTTTTAAAAACTGGATATGCATGCTAGAAACAAGTTAAAGATGCAAATGACCTATGGATCCAAACCTTTTAAAGAGAATAACATAAATTCTCAATTGAACGTGCAGTGGGATATTTACGCGTGTCAAACAACTCATTATTTTGCCCATTTACAAAAAGTTGAACTAACGATCATAGATGATTGTAAAGTGATGTATCATGTGCCATGGGCTATATTTTGGTATGTAATGACTTATGGATTGGGAGTCAACACTCAGTTAAAAATCCTCCGCCTCCCCATTTTCCCGACGATTGCAAAACCTGATATATAAAAACTAAAAAGAGTTTACAATTCCAAAAAATTACATACCCTTTTTGGAATTATCTCTCTCTACATTTGTAAATTGTGCATCTTCATTTTAAATGGATACTTTTTTCTTAAAACAAAACTTGAGTTTTCATTTTTTCTTCATATCGTAAACATAAAAAGAGATAAAAGGGAAATAGATCATAAAAAAATAAAATTTTTAGAGTTTATATATGGAAAGAATTTAATCCAATAACAAATGTAAGTACAAAAAATTTATTTCCACACCACAAATGAACACAAAAGCTTTGTTATCCAAGTTTTGGAGATTCCACTAGTTCAAGTTTAATAGCTGGGAATTTGATAAGAAAGAGATTTTTCTACACTTGTTTTAAAAAATGGATATGCATGCTTGAAACATGTTAAGGATGCAAATGACTTATGACTCCCAAGCTTTTAAAGAGAATAACATTAAATTCACAAGTGAACGTGTGGTGGGATATTGTAAAGTGATGTATCATGTGCCATGGGCTATATTTTGGTATGTAATGACTTATGGATTGGGAGTTAACCCACAGTTAAAAATCCCCCGCCTCCCCCTTTTCCCGACGATTGCAAAACCATATATATAAAAACTAAAAAGAGTTTACAATCCTTAAGAATTACAGAAACTTTTTGGAATTATCTCTGTCTCCATTTGTGCATGGAATTATCTCTGTCTCCATTTGTGCATTGTGCATTTCCATTTTTGATGTATACTTCTTTCTTAAATCAAAACTTGAGTTTTCACTTTCCCTTCATCTCATAAACTAAAAAAGCGATAAAAGGTAAATAGATCACTAAAAAAAAGAAAATTTTAGAGTTTATGTATGGAAACAATTAAAAGCAATAACAAATGTAAGTAAAGAAAATTTATTCACACACAAAAAATGAACACAAATGTTTTGTTATCCAAGTTTGTCAAAATTTCATAGTTCAACCATAATAGCAAGGAATTTTATAAGAAAGTGATTTTTCTACACATGTTTTAAATAATGGATATGCATTCTTGAAACATGTTGAAGATGCAAATGACCTATGGATCCAAAGCTTTTACAGAGAATAGCATTAAATTCTCAAATCAACGTGCGGTGGGATATTTACCTGAGCCAAACAAGCCATTATTTTGCCCATTTACAAAAAGCTGACCTAACGATCATAGTTGATTATAAAGTGATTTATCATGCGTAACGGGCTACATTTTTGTAAGGAAAGACTTATGGTTTGGGAGCCATCACTCAGTTAAAAATCCCCCGCCTCTCCCTTTTCCCAACGAGTGCAAAAATCTGATATATAAAAACTAAAAAGAGTTTACAATCCCTAATAATTACAGATACTTTTTGGAATTATCTCACTCTCTACATGTGTGCATTGTGCATTTCCATTTTAAATATAAACTTTTTTCTTAAATCAAAACTTGTGTTTTCACTTCCCTTCATCTCATAAACAAAAAAAGAAATAAAGGGCAAATAGATTACAACAAAATGAAAATTTTATAGTTTATGCATGTAAAGTGATTTATCATGTGTAACGGGCTATATGTTTTTGTAAGGAATGACATATGGATTGGGAGTCAACACTCAATTAAAAATCCCCTGCCTCCCCCTTTTCCCGACGAATGCCAAACTTGATATTTACAAATTAAAAAACGTTTACAATCCATAAAAATTATAGACACTTTTTGTAATTATCTCGCTCTACATATCTGCATTGTGCATTTCCATTTAAGATGTATACTTTTTTCTTCAATCAAAACTTGAGTTTTGACTTTCCCTTCATCTTGTAAACAAAAACAGAGATAAAAGGCAAATAGATCACAACAAAATGAAAAATTTAGAGTTTATGAATGGAAACAATTTAAAGCAATAAAAAAAGTAAGTAAAGAAAATTTATGCACACACCACAACTGAACACAAAAGTTTTGTTATCCAAGTTTGGGAATTCCTCTTGTTCAACCCTAATAGCTTGGAATTTTATAAGAAAGATTTTTTTCTACACATGTTTTAAAAAATGGATATGCATGCTTGAAATATGTTCAAGATGCAAATGACCTATGGACCCAAACCTTTTCAAGAGAATAACATTAAATTCTCAAGTGAAAGTGCGGTGGGATATTTACGGGAGTCAAACTGGCCATTATTTTGCCCGGTTACCAAAAGTTGACCTAAGAATCATAGATTATTTAAAAGTGATTTATCATGTGTAACGGGCTATAATTTTGTAAGGAATGACTTATGGATTGGGAGTCAACACTCTATTAAAAATCCCTCGTCTCCCCCTCTTCTCGACGATTGCAAAACCCGATATATAAAAACTAAAAAGCGTTTACAATCTCTAAAAATTACAGACACATTTTGGAATTATCTCTCTCTAAATTTGTGCATTGTGCATTTCCATTTTACATGTATACTTCTTTCTTATATCAAAACTTGAGTTTTCACTTTCCCTTCATCTCGTAAACATAAAAAGAGATAAAAGGCAAATAGATCACGACAAAATGAAAATTTTAGATTTTATGTATGGAAAGAATTTAAAGCTATAACAAATGTAAGTAAACAAAATTTATTTTAAAACCACAAATGAACACAAAAGTTTTTGTATCCAAGTTTGGAAAATTCCACTAGTTCTACCCTAATAGCTTGGAATTTTATAAGAAGGAGATTTTTCTACACATGTTTTAAAAAATGGATATGCATGCTTGAAACATATTCAATATGCAAATGACCAATGGATGCAAACCTTTTAAAGCGAATAACATTAAATTCTCAAGTGAACGTGCGGTGGGATATTTACCCGAGTCCAACAAGCCATTATTATGCCCATTTACAAAAAGCAGACCTAACGATCATAGATGATTGTAACATGATTTATCATGCATAATGGGCTATATTTTTGAAAAGAATGACTTAAGGATTAGGAATCAACACTCAATTAAAAACCCCTGCTTCCCCCTTTTCCTGACGATTGCAAGACTAGATATTTAAAAACTAAAAAGAGTTTACAATCCGTAAAAATTACAGACACTTTTTGGAATTATCTCTCTCTACATATGTGTATTGTGCTTTTCCATTTAAGATGTATACTTTTTTCTTCAATCAAAACTTGAGTTTTGAAATTTCCTTCATCTCGTAAACAAAAAAAGAGATAAAAGGCAAACAGATCACAACAAAATGAAAATTTTAGAGTTTATGTAAGGAAATAATTTAAAGCAATAAAAAATGTAAGTAAAGAAAATTTATTCACACACAACAAATGAATGCAAAAGTTTTGTTATCCAAGTTTGGCAAAATTCCACTAGTTCAACCCTATTAGCTCGGAATTTTATAAGAAAGATTTTTCTACACATTTTTTCAAAAATGGATAAGCATGCTTGAAACATGTTAAAGATTCAAATGACCTATGGATCCAAACCTTTTTAAGAGAAAAACATTAAATTCTCAAGTGAACGTGCAGTGGGAGATTTACCCAAGTCAAACAACCCATTATTTTGCCCATTTACAAAAAACTGACCTAACGATCATAGATGATTGTAAAGTGATTTATCATGCGTTGTGGGCTATGTGTTTTTAAGGAATGACTTATGGATTGGGAGTCAACACTCAGTTAAAAATCCGCCGCCTCCCCCTTTTCCCGACGATTTCAAAACCTGATATATAAAAACAAAAAAGAGTTTGCAATCCCTAAAAATTACATACACTTTTTGGAATTATCTCTCTCTACATTTGTACAATGTGGATTTCCATTTTAATGGATATTTGTTTCTTAAAAAAAACTTGAGTTTTCACTTTCCCTTGATCTCGTAAACTAAAAGAAGAGATAAAAGGTAAATAGATCACAACGAAATGAAAAATTTAGAGTATATGTATGGAAAGAATTTAAAGCAATAAAAATTTTAAGTAAATAAAATTTATTCATACACCACAAATGAACACAAAAGTTTTGTTATCCAAGTTTGGAAAATTCCTCTAGTTCAACCCTAATAGCTCCGAGATTTTTCTACACTTGTTTTAGAAAATGTATATGCATGCTTTAAACATTTTAAATATGAAAATGACCTATAGATCCAAATATTTTAAATGGAATAACATTATATTCCCAAGTGAGTGTGCGGTCGGATACTTACCCTAGTCAAACAAGCCATTATTTTGCCCATTTACAAAAAGCTAACCTAACTATCATAGATGATTATAAAGGGAATTATCATGCGAAATGGGCTATATTTTTGTAAGGAATGACTTATGGATTTGGAGTCAACACTCAGTTAAAAATCCCCTGCCTCCCCCTTTTCCCGACTATTGGAAAACCTGATATATAAAACCTAGAAAATGTTTACAATCCCTAAAAAATATAGACACTTTTTGAAATTATCTCCCTCTACATTAGTGCATTGTGCATTTCCATCTAATAAGTATACTTTTTTATTAAATCAAAACATGAGTTTTCACTTTCCCTACATCTCGTAAACAATAAAAATAAATAAAAGGCAAATAGATAACAACAAAATGAAAATTTTAGAGTTTAAGTATGGAAAGAATTTAAAGCAATAAATAATGAAATTAAAGAAAATTTATTCACACACCACAAATGAACACAAAAGTTTAGTTATCCAAGTTTGGAAAATTCCACTAGTTCAACCCTAATAGCTTGGAATTTTATTAGAAAGAGATTATTTTACACAAGTTTTAAAAAATGGATATGCATGCTTAAAACATTTTCAAGATGCAAATGACCTATGGATCCAAACTTTTTAAATAGAATAACATTAAATCCTCAAGTGAACGTGCGGTGGGATATTTACCCGAGTCAAAAAAGCCATTATTTTGCCCATTTACAAAAAGCTGACCTAACGATCATAGATGATTGTAAAGTGATTTATCATGCGTAATGGGCTATATTTTTGTAAGGAATGACTTATGGATTGGAAGTCAACACTCAGTTAAAAATTCCCCGCCTCGCCCTTTTCCCGACGATTGCAAAACGAGATATATAAAAACTAAAAAGAGTTTAAAATCCCTAAATATTATAGTCACTTTTTTTAATTATCTCTCTCTACATTTGTGCATCTTGCATTTCCATTTTAGATGTATACTTTTTTATTAAATCAAAACTTGAGTTTTCACTTTCCCATCATCTCATAAACAAAAAAAGAGATAAAAGGCAAATAGATCACAACAAAGTGAAAATTTTAGAGTTTAAGTAATGAAAGAATTTTAAAAAATAACAAATGTAAGTAAAGAAAATTCATTCATACACCACAAATGAACACAAAAGTTTAGTGATCCAAGTTTGGCAAATTTTCACTAGTTCAACTGTTGTGGACTCAATAGCACACCGAGTCACACAACGAAGAAGACAACAACAACTCACTCAATAGGATTTAATTCTTATATTTCTTTGAGTAGGATTTATTTCTTATATTGTTTTAAGTAGGAGTTATTTCTAATTACTTTATATGGAAGGGCATTATGGGGAATTATTGTAACCCTAACCATAAAACTCCCTATTTAAGGGAAAGGTATGAATGAAATAGGGAAGCTTTGAGATTTAGAATAACCTAGTCTAAACAGGTTGAGATCACCTCTTGATCTCAAGTTTAGGGTTTACTCCAAAAATCCAACCTATCCTTCACCCTCCATTGCCATCCATCTTCACCCAAATTCATCCCTCATCATCCATACTAAGAAAAGGAGCTTACTGCCCCTTTTCCGATCCCAAAGAGAGGATCTTCTCTCATCACCAGCGTCAACAAGAAGTTGGGTTCCAATCCCTCTTGACGAGCAGCAAAAGATGAATAATTCTGGTTCTTTCATTGGAAGGGTTATAAAAACTCTTCTTGCTGAGAATTCATCACAAAAATAGAGCAAGGACAGCCCTCAACGTGAGCCAAGGCTGCCTCATCAAGCTAGGTCTTCAAGTCCTAGAACGAGCTGCAACAAATCAGGGTTGAAACCTTGATTAACTTGAGCAAAACAGGTATTTCTCCATTCTTTCTCCACCTGAATTACTTCCATTCTATCTATAACTTTAGCACTAGAATGAGATCATAAAAAAGGAGACTGAACACTGGTGGAGGATTACCCAAAGAAGGGACCTTGAACCCTCCTTACCAAATCCATCAACTCAGTATCAGTGCTGGATTCACAACTCCCATGCCGTGTTACTCGATCCATGACCCGGGACCGTAACAACTTGGTATCAGAGCAGGGTAACATGGGGGATAATATTAGCAATGAAGAAATCCAAATCAGGATACAAAAGATAGAAGATAGCCTTGAAACAACACAACCAGTGTTGGGAAAGGTTTGTGGTTTGGAAGAAGAGATGAGCCGAATCATTAGCATGCTACAGGAGTTGAGGACAGAAAGTCATCAGAGCCCAGAGGTGAGAGAGGTTGCTCAACCATATCACAGAAGAGGGGAGCAGTGGCCTGGGCGCACTGCTTTCCAAGCACCTCAGCATGGAGGCACAATCCCAAGGTACACCAAGTTAGAGTTTCCCCCTTTCAATGGTTCTGTGGATCCCGTAATTTGGTTGCATAGATGTGAAATTTTTTTTTTCAACCAAGGGACTACTGAATGGGATAAGGTGCAACTAGCCTCTTTCCATATGACAGATGAAGCCATGTTATGGGTGACTCAAGTAGAGAAAGAGAGACCGGGAATGACTTGGGGAGAATTTAAAAATCTATGCACAATTAGATTTGGACCTCCCGCCAATAGCAACCCCCTGGGAGAGTTAGTCCTATTGAGACAAACGGGTTCGGTGGAACAATATCAAAAACTATTCCAGGAAAAGTTGGCTCATGCTGGGGAGAGGGTATTGGTTGACCAGCAGGTCTCCTTATTCACAACAGGTCTCTTGATGCCCACGGATCTAGCTCATGCCATGAATATGGCCCGAGCAATGGAACAACGACAACAACTGCAGCAACATAAGCTGGGTTGGTCGAGTGAGAGGAACACTTCCTCCACGTGGCAAGGGCGCCACTATAATTCATCTCAGGGAGCATCTACAACAGCACCATCTAGACACACTCCGACTACGACTTGGCTAGCCGATCCCCGCCCTGGTAATTCCCTACCGAGCTTTATAAAAAAATTGACGAGTGCAGAGATGGCAGAAAGGCGGTCCAAAAATCTCTGTTATAACTTGGATGAGTAGTATCGGGTCGGACACCAATGTAAACGATTGTTTTGGCTCGAGGTGGAGGATTCAGAGGATCCAGAGGAACCGGAGGAAATTATCGTGGAGGAACCACCAGAGATATCCTTGCATGCTATTACTGGACAGAAATTGCCTACTACAATGCAAGTACGAGCTCATGTCATCGACCGAGAACTGGTGGGACTAGTCGACTCGGGGAGTACACACAATTTTCTGAGTTTGATAGCCACATAGCATCTCCATCTCCAGATACACACTCATCTGACAGCCACCGTCTCAATGGCCAATGGCGAGAAGGTCCCTAGCTATGGGATTAGTAAGGCGGTAACTTTTTCCATTGGATTTACTTCATTTAATGCGGAATTTTTTGTTATTCCCCTGGCGGGATTTGATATGGTTTTAGGCATTAAATGGTTACAAACGTTGGGGCCCATTCTGTGGGACTTTTCGGCTTTAACAATGAGCTTTGATTTGGGCGGAAGTCGAGTGCTCTTACAGGGCTGTCAGGTGGACAGGGCCCACCGCATACACACTTTGTAGACACCGGATCAGCCTGACAGTATGAGTGATGGTCTGGTTGAGGAGTTCTATGACCTCTTCCAGGAGCCTTCGGGGTTACCTCCCATGAGGCATTATGACCACAAGATCTGTCTGAAACCAGGTTCTGAGGTAGTGGTCGTGCGACCATACCATTACCCACACCTTCAGAAGGACAAGATAGAGCGTCAGTGCCATGAGATTTTGAAACAGGGACTTATTCATCCCAGCCACTCCCCGTTCTCTTCACCCGTCTTACTTGTGAAGAAACATGATGGGACATGGAGGTTCTGTGTGGATTATCGGGAGTTGAACGTGCAGACAGTAAAAGACAAGTTCCCGATTCCGGTAGTGGATGAGGTTCTGGATGAGTTACATGGGTCGTGGTTATTCACTAAACTCGACCTCCGTTCGGTATACCATCAGGTCCGGATGAACCCCTCTGATATCGAGATGACGGCGTTCCGCACGCACCGTGGCCACTTTGAGTTCATCATCATGTTGTTCGGGTTATCCAATGCACCCTCCACTTTTCAAGCATTGATGAACGAGGTATTTAGCCCCTATCTTCAAAAATTTGTTCTTGTATTTTTCAATGATATTTTGTTATATAGAAAGTCGGTTGAGGAGCACTTGGCACACTTGAGGATTGTTTTTGACTTGTTAAGAGCACATCAGCTCTATTTGAAATATTCCAAGTGTTCTTTTGTGGCTTCACATGTGGGATATCTGGGACACATTATCTCACATGAGGGGGTTACGGTGGATCCCGAGAAGATCCAAGCTATTCACGAGTGGCCACAGTTGTGTTCTGCATTATGGGGTTTTCTAGGTCTTGTGGGCTACTACCGCAAATTTATTCAGAACTATGGGCCAGTGGCTGCACCATTGACGAGTTTACTCAAGAAAAATTCCTTTATTTTGAATGAGGGGGCCACCACGTCATTTGTGGCACTCAAAGCTGCCCTAGCATCCGCGCCAGTATTACAACTTCCCAACTTCGACGAATTGTTCGTGGTAGAGTGTGACGCTTCGGGTGTGGGCATGGGGGCCGTTTTACAGCAGCTGGGCCATCCTATTGCGCATTTTAGCAGACAGTTGGTAGTCCGCCATCACAAGCTGGCAGCCTATGAACGCGAATTGATTGGGTTGGCCAAAGCGGTCCAACATTAGAGGCCCTATCTCTAGGGCCAGGCTTTTCTCATACGCACGGATCACTACAGCCTTAAATTCCTACAAGAATAGTGTTTGACGACGTCGCCACAGCAGCACTGGATCAGTAAGTTGTTGGGGTTTGACTTCTCGATGGAGTATCGTGCGGGGAGATTAAATAAGGCGGCAGATGCCTTGTCACGGTGTTTTGAAGATCAGCAGTTGGTCTATTCTATCAGCCAGCCAAGATTTCTCATTATGGACTTGGTGCGAGAAGCACATGCCACTAACCCTGCATTGCAGGAACTACATCAGCAAATCTCAGAAGGGACAATGAATATGAAGTGGTCCATCTAGAATTCACTTATTTATTACAAGCAGAGGATTTTCCTTCCACCTGAGTTCGAGTTGATTCCAGCTATTCTCTTGGCCTACCATGACAGTACACACGAGGCGATTCAGAAGACCTTGCACAGAATTCGAGCTGATTTTTACTGGCAAGCCATGAAACCCTCTATTACGACTTATGTGGGCGACTGTCAAGTATGCCAGTACAACAAAGCCAAGCACTTTAGTCTAGCTGGTCTTTTCTAGCCTCAGGCTATTCCTATGCAGGTTTGGGCCGACATTTTAATGGATTTTGTGGAAGGCCTACCCCTGTCAGCCGGAAAATCCATACTTTTTGTAGTGGTTGATAGATTCTCCAAGTACAGGCATTTTATACCGATGGCTCATCCGTATACAGCAACACGGGTTGCTCAGACTTTCTTGGAGTAGATAGTCTGCTTACATGGCATTCCAGAATCCATTGTGAGTGACAGAGATGTAGTTTTCATGAGCACCTTTTGGCGGGAATTGTTTCGCTTGAGTGGGACGAAATTGAAGTTCTCCTCCGCCTATCATCCACAGATAGACGGGCAGACTGATGTGGTGAACCGCACCATCGAGATATATCTGCGGTGCTTGGTGGGGGATCGTCCGCGGCAATGGGTTCAATGGCTTCTGTGGGCCGAATACTGTTACAACACTCCGTTCCACTCTGCATTGCAATCCACTCATTTTCGGGTTATATATGGTCGGGATCCACCTCGCCTCCTCTTGTACAACCCAGGGTCCACCCGCGTGGACACGATTGATCAGGCACTCATAGACAGGGATCTACTGCTACAGAATATCATAGAATGGCTACGACTCGCCCAAGCTCGGATGAAGGATGTATACGACAGAGGCCACCATGAGGTCTCTGTTGAGGTTGGAAAGTATGTGTGGCTATGACTCTAGCCCTACCGTCAGCAGTCTCTAGCGGGACCTCAACGTCATAAGCTCTCACCCAGATTTTTTGGGCCGTTTCCCATTCTTCGACGCATGGGACCAGTCGCCTATCAACTCAAATTACCGGACACAGCCAGAATTCACGATGTGTTTCATGTCTCTCTTTTGAAGCCGCATTCTGGAGCATAGCCTACATCCACTCCATTCCTAGTTTTTATCCTAGTTTAGGAAATTCCACTAGTTCAACCCTAATAGCTTGGAATTTTATAAGAAAGAGATTTTTCTACACATGTTTTAAAAAATGGATATGCATGCTTGGAACAAGGTAAAAATGCAAATGACCAATGGATCCAAAGATTTTAAAGAGAATAAGATTAAATTCCCAAGTGAACGTGGGGTGAGATATTTACCCAAGTCAAACAAGCCATTATTTTTCCCATTTACAAAAAGCTGACCTAACGATCATATATGATTATAAAGTGATTTATCATGGAAAACGGGCTATATTTTATTAAGGAATAACTTATGGATTGGGAGTCAACACTCAAATAAAAATCCCCTGCCTCCCCCTTTTCCCAACAATTGCAAAACTTTTTATATAAAAACTAAAAAGTGTTTACAAACCCTAAATATTACATACACTTTTGGAATTATCTCTCTCTACATTTGTGCTTTATGCATTTCTATTTTAGATGTATACTTTTTTCTTGAATCAAAACTTGAGTTTTCACTTTCCCTTCATCTCGTAAACAAAAAAAGAGATAAAAAGAAAATAGATCACAACAAAATGAAAATTTTAGAGTTTATGTATGGAAAGAGTTTAATGCAATAACAAATGTAATTAAAGAAAATTTATTTTGATACCACAAATGAACACAAAAGTTTTGTTATCCAAGTTTTGGAAATTCCACTTGTTCAACCCTTATAGCTTGGAATTTTAACACATGTTTTAAAAAATGGATATGCATGCTTGAAACATGTTAAAGATGCAAATGACCTATGGATCCAAACCTTTTAAAGAGGATAACATTAAATTCTCAAGTGAACATGCGGTGGTATATTCTACCCGACTCAAACAAGTCATTAGTTTGCCCATTTACAAAAAGCTGACCTAACGATCATAGATGATTGTAAAGTGATTTATCATGCGTAACCGTCTATATTTTTGTAAGGAATGACTTATGGGTTGGCTATCAACATTCTGTTAAAAATCCCCCGCCTCACCCTTTTCCTGACAATTGCAAAACTTGAAATATAAAAACTGAAAAGAGTTTACAATCCCTAAAAATTACAGACACATTTTGGAATTATGTCTCTCTACATTTGTGTATTGTGCATTTCCATTTTAGATGCATACTTTTTGCTTAAATCAAAACTTGAGTTTTCACTTTCCCTTCATCTCGTAAACATAAAAAGAGAAAAAAGGCAAATAGATCACGACAAAATGAAAATTTTAGAGTTTATGTATGGAATGAATTTAAAGCAATAACAAATGTAAGTAAAGAGAATTTACTCACACCCCACAAATTAACACAAAAGTTTGGTTATCCAAGTTTGGAAATTCCACTAGTTCAACCCTAATAGCATGGAATTTTATAACAAAGAGATTTTTTGACACATGTTTTAAAAAATGGATAAAGCATGCTTGAAACATGTTAAAGATGCGAATGACCTATGGATCCAAACCTATTAAAGAGAATAACATAATATTCTCAAGTAAACATGTGGTGGGAGATTTACCCAAGTCAAACAAGCCATTTTCTTGCCCATTTACAAAAAACTGACCTAATGATCATAAATGATTGTAAAGTGATTTATCATACGTAATGGGCTATATTTTTGTAAGGATTGACTTATGGAATTGGAGTCAACACTCAGTTCAAAATCCCCCACCTCCCCCTTTTCCAGACGATTGCAAAACCTGATATATAAAAACTAAAAAGAGTTTACAATCCCTAAAAATTATTGACACTCTTTGGAGTTACCTCTCTCTACATGTGTGCATTGTGAATTTCCGTTTTAGATGTATACTTTTTTCTAAAATAAAATGTTAAGTTTTCACTTTCCCTTCATCTCATAAACAAAAGAAGAGATAAAAGGCAAATAGATCACAACAAAATGAAAATTTTAGAGTATGTTTATGGGAGGAATTTAAATCAATAACAAATGTAAGCAATGAAAATATATTCACACGCCACAAATAAAAACAAAAGTTTTATTATCCAAGTTTGGGAAATTCCACTACTTCAACCCTAATAGCTTGGAATTTTATAAGAAAGAGATTTTTCTACACATGTTTTAAAAAATGGATATGCATGCTTGAAACATGTTAAGGATGAAAATGAGCTATGGACCAAAACCTTTTAAAGAGAATAACATTAAAATCACCAGTGAATGTGCGGTGGGATATTTATTGAGTCAAACAAGCCATTATTTCCCATTTACAGAAAGCTGACCTAACGATCATAGAGTCAATACTCAGTTAAAAATCCCCCACCTCCCCCTTTTCCCGACGATTGCAGAATTTAATATATAAAGACTAAAAAGAGCTTACAATCCATAAAAATTACAGACACTTTTTTGGAATTATCTCTCTCTAGATTTGTGCATTATGCATTTCAATTTTAGAAGTATAGTTTTTTCTTAAATCAAAACTTGAGTTTTCACTTTTCCTTCATCTCGTAAACAAAAAAAGAAATAAAAGGCAATTAATTCACAAAAAAATTAAAATTTTAGAGTTTATGTAAGGAAAGAATTTAAAGCAATAAAAAAATTAAGTAAAGAAAATTTATTCACACATCACAAATGAACACAAAATTTTTGTTACCCAAGTTTGGGAAATTCCACTAGTTCAACCCTAATAGCTCAGAATTTTTAAGAAAGATATTTTTCTATACATCTTTTAAAAAATGGATATGCTTGCTTGAAACATGTTAAAGATGAAAATGACCTATGGTTCCAAACCTTTTAAAGGGAATAACATTAAATTCTCAAGTGAACGTGCGGGGGATAACCAGAGTCAATTTTTTGCCCATTTACAAAAAGTTGACCTAACGATCATAGATGATTGTAAAGTGATTTCTCATGCATAACGGGCTATATTTTTGAAAGGAATAACTTATGGATTGGGAGTCAAAACTCACTTAAAAATCCCCCACCTCCCCCTTTTCCCGACGATTGCTGAACTTGATATACAAAAACTAAAAAGAGTTTACAATCCCTAAACATTGCAGACACTTTTTAAAATTACCTCTCTCTACATTTGTGCATTGAGCATTTACACTTTAGATGTATACTTTTTACTTAAATAAAAACTTAAGTATTCACTTTCCTTTCATCTCATAAACAAAAAAAGAGATAAAAGGCAAATAGATCACAAAAAAATTAAAATTTTAGAGTTTATGTACAGAAAGAATTTAGAGCAATAAAAAATGTAAGTAAAGTAAATTTATTCACACACCACCCCTATAGGTCGGAAATTTTTAAGAAAGAGATTTTTCTACACATGTTTTAAAAAATGGATATGCATGCTTGAAAACTATTAAAGATGCAAATTACCTATGGATCCAAACCTTTTAAAGAGAATAACATTAAATTCCCAAGTGAACGTGCGGCGGGATATTTACCGGAATCAAAAAAACCATTATTTTTCACATCTACAAAAAGCTGAGTTAACGAACATAAATGATTGTAAAGTGATTAATCATGCATAACAGGCTATATTTTTGAAATTATCCCCCGCCTCCCCCTTTTCGCGACGATTGCAAAATCTGATATATAAAAACTAAAAAGACTTTACAATCCCTAAAAATTACAAAAAAAATTTTTAATTATCTCTCTCTATATTTGTGCATTGTGCACTTCCATTTTAGATGTATACTTTTTTCTTAAATCAAAACTTGCGTTTTCACTTGCCATTCATCTCGTAAACAAAAAAAGAGATAAAAGGCGAATAGATCACAACCAAAATTAAAATTTTAGAGTTTGGTATGGAAAGAATTTAAAGCAATAAAAAATGTAAGTAAAGAAAATTTATTCACACACCACAAATCCACAAAAAAAATTTGTTATCCAAGTTTAGGAAATTCCACTAGTTCAACCCTAATAGCTCGGAATTTTATAAGAAAGAGATTTTTCTACACATGTTTTAAAAAATGGATATGCATGTTTAAAACAAGTTAAAGTTGTAAATAACCTATGGATCCAAACCTTTTAAATAAAATAACATTAAATTCCCAAGTGAACGTGTGTTGGAATTTTTACCCGAGTCAAACAAGCCATTATTTTTTCCATTTACAAAAAACTGACATAACGATCATAGGTGACTGTGAAGTGATTTATCATGCGTAATGGGCTATATATTTTTTAGGAATTACTTATGGATAGGGAGTCAACACTCAGTTAAAAATCCCCCGCCTCCCCCTTTTCTGGACGATTGCAAAACCGGATACAAAAAAACTAAAAAGAGTTTACAATCCGTAAAATTAATAGGCACATTTTGGAATTATCTCTCTCTACAGTTACCCGTTGTGGATTTCAATTTTTGATGTATACTTTTTTCTTAAATCAAAACTTGACTTTTAACTTTCCCTTCTTCTCGTAAACAAAACAAGAGATAAAAGGCAAATAGATCACAACAAAATTAAAATTTCAGAGTTTATGTATGGAAAGAATTTAAAGCAATAACAAATGTAAGTAGAGTAAATTTATTCACACACCACAAATGAACACAAAAGTTTTGTTATCCAAGTTTGGGAAATTCTACTAGTTCAACCCCAATAGCTCGGAATTTTATAAGAAAGAGAGTTTTCTACACATGTTTTAAAAAATGGATATGCATGCTTGAAACATGTTAAAGATGTAAATGACCTATGGATCCAAACCTTTTAAAGAGAATAACATTAAATTCCCAAGTTAACAAGTGGTGGGATATTTTGCCGAGTCAAACAAGCCATTATTATGCCGATTTACAAAAAGTTAACCCAAGCATCATAGATGATTGTAAAGTGATTTATCATGGGTAACGAGCTATATTTTTGTAAGGAATGACTTATGGATTGGAGTCAACACTCAGTTAAAAATCCTCTGACTCCTCCTTTTCCCAACGAATGGAGAACCTGATATTTAAAAAACTAAAAAGAGTTTACAATCCCTAAAAATTACAAACACATTTTGGAATTATCTCTCCCGACATTTGAGCATTGTGCATTTCCATTTTATATGTATACGTTTTTCTTCAATCAAAACTTGAGTTTTCACCTGCCCTTCATCTCGTAAACAAAAACAGAGATAAAAGGCAAATAGATCACATCAAAACGAAAATTTTAGAGTTTATGTATGGAAAGAATTTAAAGCAGTAACAAATGTAAGTAAGGAAAATTTATTCACACACCACAAATGAACACAAAAGTTTTTTTATCTAAGTTTGGAAAATCCCACTAGTTAAACCCTAATAGCTCGGAATTTTATAAGAACGAGATTTTTCTACACATGTTTTAATAAATGGATATGCATGTTTGAAACATGTTAAAGATGCAAATGACCTATGGATCCAATCCTTTTAAAGAGAATAACATTAAATTCCCAAGTGAACCTGCGGTGTGATATTTACCCGAGTTAAACAAGCCATTATTTTGCCCATTTACAAAAACCTAACCTAACGATCATAGATGAGTGTAAAGAGATTTATCATGCATAATAGGCTATATTTTTGTAAGGAATGACTTAAGGATTTTGAGTCAACACTCATTTAAAAATCGCTGGCCTCTTCCTTTTCTCGACGGTTGCAGAACCTGATATATAAAAAATAAAAAGACTTTACAATCACAAAAAATTATAGACCCTTTTTGGAATTATCTCTCTCTACATTTGTGCATTGTGCATTTCCATTTTAGATGTATAATTTTTTCTTAAATCAAAACTTGAGTTTTCACTTGGCCTTCATCTCGTACACAAAAAAAAAAAAAAAGATAAAAGGCAAATAGAACACAACAAAATGAAACTTTTAGAGTTTAAGTATGGAAAAAATTTAAAGTAATAACAAATGTAAGTAAAGAAAATTTATTCACACACCACAAATGAACACAAAAATTTTGTTATCCAAGTTTGGGAAATTCTTCTAGTTCAACCCTAATATCACGAAATTTTATAAGAAAGAGATTTTTCTACAAATGTTTTAAAAAACTGATATGCATGCATGAAACATGCTAAAGATGCAAATGACCTATGGATCCAAACCTTTTAAAGAGAATAACATTAAATTCCCTAGTGAACGTGCGGTGGGATATTTACCTGAGTCAAACAACCCATTATTTTGCCCATTTACAAAAAATAGACATAACGGTCATAGGTGAATGTAAAGTGATTTATCATGCGTAACGGACTATATTGTTCTAAGGAATGACTTATGGATTGGGAGTCAACACTCAGTTAAAAATCCCCCGCCTCCCCCTTTTCCCAATGATTGCAGAGCCTGATATATAAATACTAAAAAGAGTTTACAATCCCTAAAAATTACAGACACTTTTTGGAATTATCTCTCTCTAAATTTATGCATTGTGCATTTCCATTTTAGATATATATTTTTTTCTTAAATCAAAACTTGAGTTTTCACTTTCCCTTCATCTCGTAAACAAAAAAAGAGATAAGAGGCAAATAGACCACAACAAAATGTAAGTAAGGAAAAATTTATTCAAACACCCCAAATGAACACAAAATTTTTGTTATCCAATTTTGGGAAATTCCACTAGTTCAACCCAAATAGCACGGAATTTTATAAGAAAGAGATGTTTCTGCACATGTTTTAAAAAATGGATATGCATTCTTGAAACATGTTAAAGATGTACATGACCTATAGATCAAAACCTTTTAAAGAGAATAACATTAGATTCCCAAGTGAACGTGCGGTGGGATATCTACCCGAGTCAAACAAGACATTACCATGCCCATTTACAAACAACTGATATATAAAAACTAAAAAGAGTTTACAATGCCTAAAAATTATAAACACTTTTTACAATTATCTCTCTCTACATTTGTGCATTGTGCATTTCCATTTTAGATATATACTTTTTTCTTAAATCAAAACTTGAGTTCCCACTTTCCCTTCATCTCGTAAAAAACAAAACGAGATAAAAGGCAAATAGATAAAAAAAAAATGTAAATTTTAGAGTTTAAGTACGGAATGAATTTAAAGCAATAACAAATGTAAGTAAAGAAAATTTATTCACACCCCACAAATGAACAAAACATTTTTGTTATCCAAGTTTGGGAAATTTCACTAGTTCAACCCTAATAGCTCAGAATATTATAAGGAAGAGATTTTTCTTCACATGTTTTAAAATAAGGATATGCATGCTTGAAATATGTAACAGATATAAATGACCAATGGATCCAAACCTTTTAAACAGAATAACATTAAATTCCCAAGTGAAAGTGCAGGGGGATACTTACCCGAGTCAAACAAGCCATTATTTTGCCCATTTACAAAAAGCTGACCTAACAATCATAGATGTTTGTAAAGTGATTTATCATGCGTAACAGGCTATATTTTGTAAGGAATGACTTATGGATTGGGATTCAACAGTCAGTTAAAAATCCTCTGCCTCCCCCTTTTCTCGACGATTTCTGAACTTGATATATTAAAACTATAAAGAGCTTACAATCGCTAAAAATTAAAGAAACGTTTTTGGAATTATCTCTCTCAACATTTGTGCATTGTGCATTTCCATTTTAGATGTATACTTTTTTCTTAAATCAAAACTGGAGTTTTCACTTTCCCTTCATCTTGTAAAAAACCTTTGTGATAAAAGGCAAATATATCACAACAAAATGAAAATTTTATATTTTATATATTGAAAGATTTAAACCAATAACCATTGTAAGTAATGAAAATTTATTCACACACCACAAATGAACACAAAATGTTTTTTTATCCAAGTTTGGGAAATTCCACTAGTTCAACCCTAATAGCTCGGAATTTTATAAGAAATAGATTTTTCTACGCATGTTTTAAAAAATGGATATGCATGCTTGAAACATGTTAAACATGCAAATGAGTGATGAATCCAAACCTTTTAAAGAGAATAACATTAATTTCTGAAGTCAACATGCGGTGGGATATTTACCCGAGTCAAACAAGCCATTATTTTGCCCATTAACGAAAAGCTGACCTAACGATCATAGATGATTGTAAAGTGATTTATCATGCGTAATGGGCTATATTGTTGTAAGGAATGACTTATGGATTGGTAGTCAACACTCAGTTAAAAATCCCTCAGCTCCCCCTTTTCCCGACTATTGCAGGACCTGATATTTAAAAATTAAAAAGAGTTTACAATCCCTAAAAATTACAGACACTTTTTTGAATTATCTCTCTACATTAGTGCATTGTGCATTTCCATTTTATATCTATAGTTTTTTATTAAATCAAAACTTGAGTTTTCACTTTCCCTTCATCTCGTACGCAAAAAACGAGATGAAAGGCAAATAGATCACAAAAAAATGAATATTTTTGACTTTATATATGGAAAAAATTTAAAGCAATAACAAATGTAAGTAAAGAAAATTTATTCACACACCACAAATGAACACAAAATTTTTGTTATCCAAGTTTTGGAAATTCCACTAGTTGAACCCTAATAGCTCGGAATTTTATAAGAAAGAGATTTCTCTACTCATGTCTTAAAAAATGGATATGCATGCTTGAAACATGTTAAAGATGCAAATGACCTACGGATCCAAACCTTTTAAAGAGAATAACATTAAATTCCCTAGTGAACGTGCGGTGGGAGATTTGCCTGAGTCCAAAACGCCATTATTTTGCCCATTTAAAAAAAGCTAACCTAACGATCACAGATGATTGTAAAGTGATCGATCATGTGTAATGGGCTATGTTTTTGTGAGGAATAACTTATGGATTGGGTGTCAACACTCAGTTAAAAATCCCCAACCTCCCCCTTTTCCCAACGATTGCAAAACGTGATATATAAAAACTAAAAAGAGTTTACAATTCCTAAAAATTATAGACACTTTTTGGAATTATCTCTCTCTACATTTGTACATTGTGCATTTCCATTTTAGATATTTACTTTTTTCTTAAATCAAAACATGAGTTTTCACTTTTCCTTCATCTCGTAAAAAAAGGTGAGATAAAAGGTAAATAAATCACAACAAAATGTAAATTTTAGAGTTTATGTATAGAAAGAATTTAAAGCAATAAAAAATGGTAGAAAGAAAATTTATTCACACACCACAAATGAACACAAAAGTTTTGTTATCCAAGTTTGGGAAATTCCACTAGTTCAACCCTAATAGCTCGAAATTTTATACGAAAGAGATTTTTCTACGCTAGTTTTAAAAAATGGATATGCATGCTTGAAACATGTTAAACATGCAAATGACCTATGGATCCCAACCTTTTAAAGAGAATACATTAAATTCCCAAGTGAACGTGCGGTGGGATATTTACCCGAGTCAAAAAAGCCATTATTTTGCCCAGTTAAAAAAAACTGACCTAACAATCATAGATGATTGTAAAGTGACTTATCAAGCGTAACGAGCCATATTTTTATAAGGAATGATTTATGGATTGGGAGTCAACACTCAATTAAAAATCCCCCGTGTCAAACAAGCCATTGTTTTGCTCATTTAAAAAAAGCTAACCCAATGATCATAGATGATTGTAATGTGATTTATCATGCGTAACTGGCTATATTTTAGTAAGGAATGACTTATGGATTGAGTGTCAACACTCAGTTAAAACTCCCCCGCCTCCCCATTTTCCTGACGATCCCAGAACCCGATATATAAAAAACTAAAAAGAGTTTACAAGCCCTATAAATTACAGACATTTTTTTGTATTATCTCTCTTTACATTTGTTCATTGTGCATTTCCATTTTAGATGTATACTTTTTTCTTAAATCAAAACTTGAGTTTTCACTCTCCCTTCTTCTCGTAAGTAAAAAAAGAAATCAAAGGCAAATAGATGACAACAAAATGAAATTTTAAGAATTTATGTATGGAAAGACTTTAAAGTAATAACAAATATAAGTAGAGAAAATTTATTCACACACCACAAATGAACAGAAAAGTTTTGTTATCAAAGTTTGGGAAGTTTCACAAGTTGAACCCTAATAGCTTGGAATTTATAAGAAAGAGATTTTTCTACACATGTTTTAAAAAAAGGATATGCGTGATTGAAACATGTTCAAGATGCAAATGACCTATGGCTCCAAACCTTTTAAAGAGAATAAGATTAAATTACTAGTGAAAGAGCAGTGGCATATTTTCCTGAGTCAGACAAGCCATTATTTTGCTCATTCACAAAAAGCTGACCCAACGATCATAGATGATAGTAAAGTGATTTATCATGCGTAATGGGCTATATTTTTGTAAGGAATGACTTATGGACTGGGAGTCAACACTTCGGTAAAAATCCCCCGCCTCACCTTTTTTCCGACGATTGCATAACCTGATATATAACAAACTAAAATGAGTTTCCAATCCCTAAAAATTATGGTCACTTTATGGAATTATCTCTCTCTACATTTGTGCATTGTGCATTTCCGTTTTAGTTGTATACTTTTTTCTTAAATCAAAACATGAGTTTTCACTTTCCCTTCATCTCGTAAACAAAAAAAGACATAAAAGGCAAATAGATCACAAGAAAATGAAAATTTTAGAGTTTATGTATGGAAATAATTTAAAGAAATAACAAGTATAAGTAAAGAAAATTTATTCACTCACCACAAATGAACACAAGAATTTTGTTATCCAAGTTTGGGAAATTCCACTAGTTCAACCTAAATAGCTCAAAATTTTAAAAGAAAGAGATTTTGCTACACATGTTTTAAAAAATTGATATGCATGCTTGAAACATGTTAAAGATGAAAATGTCCTATGGATCCAAACATTTTGAAGAGAATAACATTAAATTCCCAAGTGAACCTGTAGTGGGATATTTACCCGCGTCAAACAAGCCATTATTTTGCCCATTTTCAAAAAGCCGACCGAACGATCATAGATGATTGTAAAGTGACTTATCATGTGTAACGGGCTATACTTTTATAAGGAACCACTTATGGATTGGGAGTCAAAACTCAGGTAAAAACCCCCCGCCTCCCTGTTTTCCTGTCGATTGGAGAACTTAATATATAAAAACTAAAGAGATTTTACTAACAGTAAAAATTATAGACACTTTTTGGAATTATCTATCTCTAAAATTTTTCATTGTGCATTACCATTTTAGATATATATTTTTTTCTTAAGTCAAAACTTGAGTTTTCACTTTCCGTTCATCTCGTAAAAAAAAAAAACGTGAAAAAAGGCAAAGAGATCACAACAAAATGAAAATTTTAGAGTTTATGTATGGAATGAATTTAAAGCAATAACAAATTTAAGTAAAGAAAATTTATTCACACACCAAAAATGAACACAAAAGTTTTGTTATCCAAGTTTTGGAAATTCCACTAGTTCAACCCTAACTACTTGGAATTTTATAAGAAAGAGATTTTTTTACACACGTTTTAAAAAATGGATATGCTTGATTGAAACATGTTAAAGACGCAAATGACCTATGGATCCAAACATTTTCAAGAAAATAACATTAAATTGCCAAGTGAACGTGCGGTGGGACATTTACTTGAGTCAAACAAGCCATTATTTTGCACATTTACAAAAAGCTAACCTAACGATCATAGATGATTGTAAAGTGATTTATCATGCGTAACAGGCTATAATTTTGTAAGGAATTACTTATGGATTATGAGTCTACACTAAGTTAAAAATCCCCGCCTCCCCCTTTTCCCGACTATTGCAGAACCAGACATATAAAAACTAAAAATAGTTTACAATCCGTAAAAATTACGGACACGTTTTGGAATTATCTCTCTCTACATTTTTGCATTGTGCATTTCCATTTTAGATGTATACTTTTTTCTCAAATCAAAACTTGAGTTTTCAGATTCCTTTAATCTCATAAGAAAAAAGTGGGATAAAAGGCAAATAGATCAGAACAAAATGAAAATTTTAGAGTTTATGTATGGAAAGAATTTAAGGCAATAAAAAATGTAAGTATAGAAAATTTATTCACACACCACAAATGAACACAAAATTTTTGTTATCCAAGTTGGGAAATTCCACTAGTTCAATCCAAATAGCTCGTAATTTTATAAGAAAGAGATTTTTCTTCATTTGTTTAAAAAAATGGATATGCATTCTTTAAACATGTTAAAGATGCAAATGACCTATGGATCCAAACCTTTTAAAGAGAATAACATTAAATTTCAAAGTGACCGTGCGGTGGGATATTTAGCCGAGTCAAACAAGCCATTATTTTTTCCATTTACAAAAAGTTGACCTAACAATCATAGATGATTGTAAAGTGATTTATCATGCGTAACGGGCTATATTTTTTTAATGAATGACATTTGGATTGGGAGACAACACTCAGTTAAAAATCCCCCGCCTCGCCCTTTTCCCGACGATTGCAGAACCAGATATATTAAAAACTAAAAAGAGTTTACAATCCGTAAAAGTTACAGACAGTTTTTGGAATTATCTCTCTCTTCATCTGTGCAATGTTCATTTCCATTTTATATGTATACTTTTTTATAAAATCAAAACTTGAGTTTTCACTTTCCCTTCATCTCGTAAAAAACAAAATGAGATAAATGGCAAATAGATCACAAAAAAATGAAAATTTTAGAGTTTATGTAAGGAAATAATTTAAAGCAATAACAAATGTCAGTAATGAAAATTTATTCACACACCACAAATGAACACAAAAATTGTTGTTATCCAAGTTTGGGAAATTCCACTAGTTCAACCCAAATAGCTCGGTTAAAAAATGGATATGGATGCATGAAACATGTAAAAGATGCAAATGACCTATGGATCCAAACCTTTTAAAGAGAATAACATTAAATTCCCAAGTGAACCTACAGTGGGATATTTACTCGACTCAAAAAAGCCATTATTTTGCCCATTTACAAAAAGCTGACCAAATGATCATAGATGATTGTAAAGTGTTTCGTTATGCATAAGAAGCTATATTTTTGTGAGGAATGACTTATGGTTTGGGAGTCAACACTCAGTTAAAAATCCCCGGCCTCCCCTTTTTCCTGACGATTGCAAAACCTGATATATAAAAAACTAAAAATAGTTTATCATCCCTAAAAATTACAGACACTTTATGGAATTATCTTTCTCTACATTTGTGCATTGTTCATTTCAATTTTAGATATATACTTTTTTCTTAAATTAAAACTTGAGTTTCCACTTTCCTTTCATCTCATAAACAAAAAAGCAGGATAAAAGGCAAATAGATCACAAAAAAATGAAATTTTTAGAGTTTATGTATGGAATGATTTTAAAGCAATAACAAATCTAAGTAAAGAAAATTTATGCACACGCCACAAATGAACACAAAATTTTTGTTATCCAAGTTTGGGAAATTCCACTAGTTCAACCCTAAAAGCTCGGAATTTTATAAGAGAGAGTTTTTTACACATGTTTTCAAAAACGGATATGATTCTTGAAACATGTTAAAGAAGCAAATGACCTATGGATCCAAAAATTTTAAAGAGAATAACTTTAAATTCCCAAGTAAACATGCGGTGGGATATTTACTCGAGTCAAACAAGCCATTATTTTTCCCATTTACAAAAATCTAACCTTACAATCATAGATGATTGTAAAGTGATTTATAATGCGTAACAGGGTATATTTTTTTAAGGAATGACTTTGGGATTAAGTGTCAGCACTCAATTAAAATTCCCCCGTCTCCCCCTTTTTCGGACGATTGCAGAACCTAATTTCTAAAAACTAAAAAGAGTTTCCAATCCCTAAAAATTACAGACACGTTTTGCAATTATCTCTCTCTACATTTACGCATTGTGTATTACCATTTTAGAAGTATACTTTTTCCTTAAATCAAAACTTGAGTTTTCACTTTCCCTTCATCTCGTAAACAAAACAAACGAGATAAAAGACAAATAGATCACAAAAAAATGAAAATTTGAGAGTTTATATATTGAATGAATTTAAGCAATAACAAATGTAAGTAAAGAAAATTTATTCACACACCACAAATGAACACAAAAGTTTTTTTTCCATGTTTGAGAAATTGCAGTAGTTCAACCCTAAAAGCTCGGAATTTTATAAAAAAAAAAATTTTACACATGTTTTAAAAAATAGATATGCATGCTTGAAACATGTTTAAGATGCATATTACCTATGGATCTAAACCTTTTAAAGAGAATAACATTAAATTCCCAAGTGAACATGCGATGGGATATTTACTTGAGTCAAACAAGCCTTTATTTTGCCCATTTACAAAAAGCTAACCTAACGATCATAGATGATTGTAAAGTGATTTATCATGCGTAATGGGCTATATTTTTCTAAGGAATTACTTCTGAATTGTGAGTCAACACTCAGTTAAATAACCCCCGCCACCCCCTTTTCCCGACGATTGTTGAACCTGATATATAAAAACTAAAAAGAGTTTACAATCCCTAAAAATTACAGGAACTTTTTTGAATTATTTCACTCTACATTTGTTCATTGTGCATTTCCATTTTAGAGGTATTTTTTCTTTAATCAAAACTTGAGTTTTCGGTTTCCCTTCCTCTCGTAAACAAAAAATTGAAAATTTTAGAAGTTATGGAATGAATTTAAAGCAATAACAAATGTAAGTAAAGAAAATTTATTCACACACCACAAATGAACATAACAGTTTTGTTATCCAAGTTTGGGAAATTCCACTAGTTCAACCATAATAGCTCGAATTTTTATAAGAAAGAGATATTTTCTTCACATGTTTTAAAAATTGGATATGCATGCTTGAAATAGGTTAAAATGCAAATGACCTATGGGTCTATTACTTTTAAAGAGAATAACATTAAATTCCTAAGTGAACATGCGGTGGGATAGTTACCCGAGTCAAACAAGCCATTATTTTTCCCATTTACAAAAAGCTGACCTAACGAACATAGATGATTGTAAAGTTATTTTCATGCGTAACGGGCTATATTTTTGTAAGGAATGACTTATGGATTGGAAGTCAACACTCAGTTAAAAATCCCCAGCCACCCCCTCTTCCCGACAATTGCAGAACTTGATATATAAAAATTAAAGCGAGTTTACTGACACTAAAAGTTACAGACAACTTTTGGAATTATCTCTCTCTTCATCTGTGCAATGTGCATTTCCAATTTATATGTATACTTTTTTATAAAATCAAAACTTGAGTTTTCACTTTCCCTTCATCTCGTAAAAAACAAAATGTGATAAAAGGCAAATAAATCACAACAAAATCAAAATTTTAGAGTTTATGTAAGGAAATAATTTAAAAGCAATAACAAATGACAGTAATGAAAATTTATTCACACACCACAAATGAACAAAATTGTTGTTATCCAAGTTTGGGAAATTCCACTAGTTCAACCCAAATAGCCCGGAATTTTATAAGAAAGATATTTTTCTACACATGTTTTAAAAAAATGGATATGGATGCTTGAAACATGTTAAAAATGCAAATGTTCTGTGGATCCAAACCTTTTAAATAGAATAACATTAAATTCACAACTGAACGTGCGGTAGGATATTTACCCGAGTCAAACCAACCATTATTTTGCCCATTTACAAAAAGCTGACCAAACAATCATAGATGATTGTAAAGTGATTTATCATGCACAACGGGCTATAATTTTTTAAGGAATGATTTATGCATTGGGAGTCAACAGTCAGTTAAAAATCCCCCGCCTCCCCCTTTTGCCGATAATTGTAGAACCTGATATATAAAAAACTAAAAAGAGTTTACAATCCCTAAAAATTACAGACACTTTTTGGAATTATCTCTCTCTACATTTTTACAGAGTGCATTTCCATTTTAGATGTATACTTTTTTTCTTAAATTAAAACTTGAGTTTTCACATTCCTTTCATCTCGTAAAAAAAAAAGGTGAGATAGAAGACAAATGGATCACAACAACATGAAAATTTTAGAGTTTATGTATGCAAAGAATTTATAACAATAAGTTTTGTAAGTAAATAAAATTTATTCACACTCCAAAAATGAGCACAAAAATTTTTTTATCCAAGTTTGGGAAATTTCACAAGTACAACCCTAATAGCTCGATTTTTTGTAAGAAAGAGATTTTTCTATGCATACTTTAAAAAATGGATATGCATGCTTGAAAACTGTTAAAGATGCAAATGACCTGTGGGATAAATACTTTTAAAGAGAATAACATTAAATTCCCAAGTGAACATGCGGTGGGATATTTACCCGAGTCAAACAAGCCATTATTTTGCCCATTTACAAAAAGCTGACCTAACGATCATAGATGATTGTAAAGTTATTTATCATGGGTAATGGGCTATATTTATGTAAAGAATGACTTATGGATTGGGAGTCAACACTTAGTTAAAAATCCCTTGCCTCCCCCTTTTCCCGATGATTGCAGAACCTCATATATAAAAAACTAAAAAGATTTTACAATCCCTAAAAATTAGAAACAATTTTTTCAGTTATCTCTCTCTACATTTGTGCATTGTGCAATTCCATTTTAGATGTATAGTTTTTCCTTAAATAAAAAACTTGAGTTTTCACTTTCCCTTCATCTCGTAAACAATAAATGAGATAAAAGGCAATTATATCACAACAAAATGAAAATTTTAGAGTTTATGTATGGAAATAATTTAATGGAATAACAAATGTAAGGAAAGAAACTTTTTTCACACACCACAAATGAACACAAAAGTTTTGTTATCCAAGTTTGGGAAATTCTACTAGTTCAACCCTAATAACTCGGAATTTTATAAGAAATATATTTTTCTACACTTGTTTTAAAAAGTGGATATGCATGCTTTAAACATGTTAAAGATGCAAATGCCTTGTGGATCCAAAACTTTTAAAGAGAATAACATTAACTTCGCAACTGAACTTGCGGTGGGATATTTACCCGAGTCAAACTAGCCATTACTTTGCCCATTTACAAAAAGCTGACCAAATGATCATAGATGATTGTAAAGTGATTTATCATGCGTAACGGGCTATATTTATGTAAAGAATGACTTTTGGATTGGGAGTCAACACTTAGCTAAAATCCCTCGCCATCCCCTTCCGACGCTTGCAGAACCTGATATATAAAAAACTAAAAATAGTTTACATTACTAAAAATTACAGACACTTTTGGGAATTATCTCTTTCTACATTTGTGCATTGTGCATTTCCATTTTAGATGTACACTTTTTTCTTAAATCAAAACATCAGTTTTCACTTTCCTTTCATCTCGTAAAAAAAAAGGTAAGATAAAAGGCAAATGGATCACTACAAAATGAAAATTTTAGATTTTATGTATGGAAATAATTTAAAGCAATAACATTTGTAAGTAAAGAATATTTATTCACACACCAAAAATGAACACAAAAGTTTTTCTATCCAAGTTTGGGAAATTCCATTAGTTCAATCCTAATAGCTCAGAATTTTATAAGAAAGAGATTTTTCTACGCATATTTTAAAAAATGGATATGCATGCTTGAAACATGTTAAATATGTGAATGACCTATGGATCCAAACCTTTTAAAGAGAATAACATTAAATTCTCAAATGAACGTGCGGTGGTATATTTACTCGAGTCAAACAAGTCATTATTTTGCCCATTTACGAAAAGCTGACCTAACGATCATAGATGATTGTAAAGTGATTTTTCATGCGTAACGGGCTATATTTGTGTATGGAATGACTTATGGATTGGGAGTCAACACTAAGTTAAAAATTCCCCGCCTCCCCCTTTTCCCGACGATTTTAGAACCCGATATATAAAAACTAAAAAGAGCATACAATCTCTTAAAATTACTGATACTTTTTTGAATTATCTCTCTCTACATATGTGCATTTTTGCATTTCTATTTTAGATGTATAGTTTTTTCTTAAATCAAAACTTGAGTTTTCACTTTCCCTTGATCTCTTAAACAATAAAAGAGATAAAAAGCAATTAGATCACAACAATATGAAAATTTTAGAGTTTATGTATGGAAAGAATTTAAAGGAAAAAAAATGTAAGTAAAAAAAATTTATTCACACACCACAAATGAACACAAAAGTTTTGTTATCCAAGTTTAGGAAATTCCACTAGTTCAACCCAAATAGCTCGACATTTTATAAGAAAGAGATTTTTCTACACATGTTTTAAAAAATGTATAAGCATCCTTGAAATAGGTTAAAGATGCAAATGACCTATGGATCCAAACCTTTTAAACAGAATAACAATAAATTCCCAAGTGAACGTGCGGTGGGATATTTACCCAAGTCAAACAAGCCATTATTTTGCCCATTTACAAAAAGCTGACCCAACGATCATAGATGATTGTAAAGTGATTTATCATGTGTAACAGGCTATATTTTTTGAAAGGAATGACTTATGGATTGGGAGTCCACACTGAATTAAAAAACCCCCGCCTCACCTTTTTCCCGACGATTGCAGAACCTAATATATAAAAAACTAAAAAGAGTTTACAATCCCTAAAATTTACAGACACTTTTTGGAATTATCTCTCTCTACATTTGTGCATTGTCCATTTCCATTTTATATGTATACTTTTTTCTTAAATCAAAAATTGAGTTTTCACTTTCCCTCATCTCGTAAACAAAAAAAGAGATAAAAGGCAAATAGATCACAACAAAATGAAAATTTTAGATTTTACGTATGGAAAGAATTTAAAGAAATAACAAATGTAAGAAAATAAAATTTATTCACACACCACAAATGAACACAAAAGTTTTTTTTAATCAACTTTTGGCAATTCCACTAGTTCAACCCAAATAGCTCGGAATTTAATAAAAAAGAGACTTTTCTACATAGGTTTTAAAAAATGGATATTCATGCTTGAAACATGTTAAAGATGCAAATGACCTATGGATCCAAACCTTTTAAGGATAATAACATTAAATTCCCAAGTGAACGTGCGGTGGGATATTTACACAAGCCAAACTAGCCATTATTTTGCACATTTACAAAAAACAAACCTAACAATCATAGATGATTGTAAAGTGATTTATCATGTGTAGAGGGCTATATTTTTGTAAGGAATGACTTATGGATTGGAAGTCAACACTCAGTTAAAAATCCCCCGCCTTCCCTTTTTCTTGACGATTGCAGAACCTGATATATAAAAAACTAAAAAGAGTTTCGAAAATTATCTCTCGCTACTTTTGTCCATTGTGCATTTCCATTTTAGATGTGTTCTTTTTTCATAAATCAAAACTTGATTTTTCACTTTCCCTTCATCTCGTAAACAATAAAGTAGATGAAAGGCTATTAGATCACAAGAAAATGAAAATTTTAGAGTTTATTAATGGAAAGAATTTAAAGCAATAAAAAATGTTAGTAAAGAAAATTTATTCACACACCACACATGAACACAAAAGTTTTGTTATGCAAGTTTGGGAAATTCCACTAAGTGAACCCTAATAGCTTGGAATTTTTTTAGAAAGAAATTTTTCTACACATGTTTTAAAAAATGGATATGCATGTTTGAAACATGTTAAAGATGCAAATGACTTAGGGATCCAAACCTTTTAAAGATAATAACATTAAATTCACGAGTGAACATGCAGTGGGAAATTTACCGGAGTGAAACAAACCATTATTTTGCCCATTTACAAAAAACTGACCTAACGATCATAGATGATTGTAAAGTGATTGATCATGCGTAACGGGCTATATGTTTTTTAAGGAATGACTTATGGAATTGGAGTCAACACTTAGTTAAAAGTCCCCCGACTCCCCCTTTACCCGACGATTGCAGAACCTGATATATAAAAACTAAAAAGCATTTACAATTCCTCAAAATTACAGATACTTTTTTGAATTATCTCTCTCTACATTTGTGCATTGTGTATTTGCATTTTAGATGAAAATTTTTTTCTTAAATAAAACTTTATTTTTCACTTCCCAATCATCTCGCAAACAAAAAAAGAGAAAAAAGGCAATGGATCACAAGAAAATGAAAATTTTAGAGTTTATGTAAGGAAAGAATTTGAAGCAATAACAAATAAAAGTAAAGAAAATTTATTTGCACACCACAAATGAACACAAAAGTATTGTTATCCAAGTTTGGAAAAATTCCAATAGTTCAACCCTAATAGCTCAGAATTTTATCAGAAGGAGATTATTCTATTCATGTTTTTAAAAATGGATATGCTTGCTAGAAACATGTTGAAGATGCAAATGACATATGGATCCAAAACTTTTAGAAGAGAATAACTTTAAATTCCCAAGTGAACGTGCGGTGGGATATTTACCCGAGTCAAACAAGCCATTATTTTGCCCATTTACAAAAGGTTGACCTAACGGTCATTGATGATTGCAAAGTGATTTATCATGCGTAACGGGTATATTTTTCTAAGGAATGACTTATGGATTGGGAGTCAACACTTAGTTAAAAATCCCCCGCCTCCCCTTTCCTGACAATTTCAGAACCTGATATATAAAAAACTAAAAAGAGTTTACAATCCCTAAAAATTACTAACAGTTTTTGGAATTTTCTCTCTCTAAATTTGTGCATTGTGCATTTTCTTTTTATATGTATACTTTTTTCTTAAATCAAAACTTGAGTTTTCACTTTCCCGTCATCTCATAAACAAAAAAAGAGATAAAAGGTAAATAGAGGAAATTTTAGAGTTTATGTAAGGAAAGAATTTAAAGCAATAACAAATGTAAGTAAACAAAATTTATTCCAACACCACAATTAACACAAAAATTTTGTTATCCAAGTTTGGGAAATTCCACTAAGTCAACCCTAATAGCTCTGAATTTTGTAAGAAAAAGATTTTTCTACACATGTTTTAAAAAATGGATATGCATGCTTGAAACATGTTAAAGATGCAAATGACCTATGGATCCAAACCTTTTAATGAGAATAACATTAAATTCCTAAGAGAACGTGCGGTGGGATATTTACTTGAGTCAAACAATCCATTATTTTTCCCATTTATAAAAAGCTGACCTAACGATCATAGATGATTGAAAAGATATTTATCATGTGTAACGGGCTATATTTTTGTAAGAAATGCTTTATGGATTGGGAGTCAACACTCAGGTAAAAGTCCCCCGCCTCCCCCTTTTCCCGACTATAGTAGAACCTCATATATAAAAAACTGACAAGAGTTTACAACCCCTAAAAATTACAGACACTTTTTGGAATTATCTCTCTCTATATTTGTGCATTGTGCATTTACTTTTTACATGTACACTTTTTTCTTAAATCAAAACATGAGTTTTCACTTTCCTTTCATCTCGTAAAACGAAAATGAGATAAAAGGCAAATAGATCACAACAAAATGAAAATTCAAGAGTTTATGCATGGAAAGAATTTAAAGCAATAACAAATCTAAGCAAATAAAATTTATACACAAACCACAAATGAACACAAAAGTTTTGTTATCCAAGTTTGGGAAATTCCACTAGTTCAACCCTAATAGCTCCGAATTTTTAAAGAAAGAGATTTTTCTATACATGTTTTCAAAAATGGATATGCATGCTTGAAACATGTTAAAGATGCAAATGACCTATGGATCTAATCCTTTTAAAAGAGAATAACTTTAAATTCCCCAGTGAACGAGCGGTGGGATAGTTACCCGAGTCAAACAAGCCATTATTTTGCCCATTTACAAAATGCTGATCAAACGATCATAGATGATTGTAAATTGATTTATCAAGCGTAATGGGCAATATTTTTGTAGGGAATGACTTATGGATTGGGAGGCAACACTCAATTAAAAATCCCCCGCCTCCCCCTTTTCCCGACGATTGCAGATCCTGATATATAAAAAAATAAAAAGAGTTTACAATCCTTAAAAATTACATACACTTTTTGGAATTATCCCTCTCAACATTTTTTCATTGTGCATTTACATTTTATATGTATACTCTTTTCTTAAATCTAAACTTGAGTTTTCACTTTCCCTTCATCTCGTAAACAAAAAAATAGATTAAAGGCAAATAGATCACAACAAAATGAAAATTTTAGAGTTTATGTAACGAATGAATTTAAAGCAATAACAAATGAAGTAAAGAAAATTTTATTCACACACCAAAAATGAACACAAAAGTTTTGTTATCCAAGTTTGGGAAATTCCACTAGTTCAACCCTAATAGCTCGAAATTTTATAAGAAACAGATTTTTCTACACATTTTTAAAAAAATGGATATGCATGCTTGAAACTTGTCAAAGATGCAAATGACATGTGGATCAAAATCTTTTTAAAGATAATAAATTTAAATTCCCAAGTGAACGAGCGGTGGGATATTTACCCGCGCCAAATAAGCCATTATTTTGCCCATTTACAAAAAAGAGATCAAATGATCATCGGTGATTGTAAAGTAATTTATCATGTGTAATGGGCTATTTTTTTAAGGAATGACTTATGGATTGGGAGCCAACACTCAATTAAAAATCCCCCACCACCCCCTTTTCCCGACGATTCCAGATCCTGATATATAAAAAAGTAAAAAGAGTTTACTATCCTTAAAAATTTCAGACACATTTTGGAATTATCTCTCTCAAAATTTGTCCATTGTGCATTTACATTTTATATGTATACTCTTTTCTTAAATCAAAACTTGAATTATCACTTTGCCTTCATCTCGTAAACAAAAAAAGTGATAAAAGGCAAATAGATCACAACAAAATGAAAATTTTAGAGTTTATGTAAGGAATGAATTTAAAGCAATAACAAATGTAACTAAAGAAAATTTATTTACCCACCACAAATGAATACAAAACTTTTGTTATCCAAGTTTGGGATATTCCACTAGTTCAACCTTAAGCTCGGAATTTTTTAAGAAAGAGATTTTTCTACACATGTTTTAAAAAATGGATATGCATGCTTGAAACAAGTTAAAGATGCAAATCACCTATGGATCCAAGCCTTTTAAAGAGAATAACATTAAATTCCGAAGTGAACGTACCATGGGATATTTACCCGAGTCAAACAAGCCATTATTTTGCCCATTTACAAAAAGCTGACCTAACGATCATAGATGGTTGAAAAGATATTTATCATGAGTAATGGGCTATATTTTTGTAAGAAATGACTTATGGATTGGGAGTCAACACTCAGTTAAATTTTTCCCACCTCCCCCTTTTCCCGATGATTGCAAAACCTCAAATATAAAAAAATAACAAGAGTTTACAATCGCTAAAAATTACAGACACTTTTTGGAATTATCTCTCTCTACATTTGTGCATTGTGCATTTCTATTTTAGATGTATATGTTTATCTAAAGTCAAAACTTGAGTTTTCATTTTACCTTCATCTCGTAAACAAAAAAAGAGATAAAAGGCTAATAGATCACAACAAAATGAAAATTCAAGAGTTTATGTATGGAAAGAATTTAATGCAATAACAAATGTAAGTAAAGAAAATTTATTCACACACCACAAATGAACACAAAAGTTTTGTTATCCAAGTTTGGGAAATTCCACTAGCTCAACCACAATAGCTCAGAATTTTATCAGAAAGAAATTTTTCCACACATGTTTTAAAAATTGGATATGCATTTTCGAAACATGTTAAAGATGCAAATGACCTATGGATCCAAACCTTTTAAAGAGAATAAATTTACATTCCCAAGTGAACGTGCGATGGGATATTTACCCGAGTCAAACAGGCCATTATTTTACCCATTTACTAAAAGCTGACCTTACGATCATAGATGATTCTAAAGTGATTTATAATGCGTAATGGGCTATATTTTTGTAAGGAATGACATATGGATTGGGAGTTAACACTTAATTAAAAATCCCTTGCCTCCCCTTTTCCTGACAATAGCAGAACCTGATAAATAAAAAACTAAAAAGAGTTTAAAATCCCTAAAAATTATAGACATTTTTTAGAATTATCTCTCTCCTCATTTGTGCATTGTGTATTTCCATTTCAGATGTATACTTTTTTCTAAAATCAAAACTTGAGTTTTCATTTTCCATTCTTCTCGTAAAAAAAAAGAGATTAGAGGCAAATAGATCACAACAAAATGAAAATTTTAGAGTTTATGTAAGGAATGAATTTAAAGCAATAACAAACTTAAGTAAAGAAAATTTATTCACACACCACAAATGAACACAAAAGTTTTCTTATCCAAGTTTGGGAAATTCCACTAGTTCAACCTTAATAGCTCGGAATTTTATAAGAAAGATATTTTTCTATACATGTTAAAGATGCAAATGACCTATTGATCCAAACCTTTTAAAGATAATAACATTAAATTCCCAAGTGAATGTGCAGTGGGATATTTACACGAGTGAAACAAGCCATTATTTGGCCCATTTACAAAAAGCAGGCCTGATGATCATAGATGATTGTAAAGTGATTTATCGTGCGTAACGGGCTATATTTTTTGTAAGGAATGACTTATGGATTGGGAGTCAACACTCAGTTAAAAATCCCCCGACTCCCCTTTTCCCAATGATTGCAGAACCTGATATATAAAAACTAAAAAGGAGTTTACAATCCCTAAAAATTAGAGACACTTTTTGGAATTATCTCTCTCTACATTTTTATATCGTGCATTTCCATTTTAGATGTATACTTTTTTCTTAAATAGAAACTTGAGTTTTCATTTTCCCTTCATCTCGTAAAGAAAAAACTAGAAAAAATGCAAATAGATCACAACAAAATGAAAATTTTAGATTTTAGCTATGGAAAGAATTTAAAGCAATAACAAATGCAAGAAAATAAAATTTATTCACACACAAAAAATGAACACAAAAGTTTTGTTATCCGAGTTTAGGAAAATTCTACTAATTCAACCCTAATAGCTCAAAATTTTATTAGAAAGAGATTGTGCTACACATGTTTTAAAAAATGGATATGCATGCTTGAAACTTGTTAAAGATGCGATTGACCTATGAATCCAAACCTTTTAAAAGAGAATAACTTTAAATTCCCAAGTGCACGAGCGGTGGGATATTTACCCGAGTCAAACAAGCCATTATTTCGCCCATTTACAAAAAGCTTAACAAACGATCAGAGATGATTGTAAAGTGATTTATCATGTGTAACGGACTATATTTTTGTAAGGAATGACTTATGGATTGGGAACCAACACTCAATTAAAAAATCCCCCGCCTCCCCCTTTTCCCGACGATTGGAAAACCTGATATATAAAAAACTAAAAAGAGTTTACAATCCTTAAAAATTACATACAATTTTTGGAATTATCTCTCTCAACATTTGTGCAATGTGCATTTCCATATTATATGTATACTCTTTTCTTTAATCAAAACTTGGAGTTTTCACTTTCCCTTCATCTTGTAAACAAAAAAAGAGATAAAAGACAAATAGATCACAACAAAATGAAAATTTTAGAGTTTATGTAAGAATTGAATTTAAAGCAATAAAAAATGTAAGTAAAGAGAATTTTATTCACATACCACAAATGAACAAAAAAGTTTTTTTATCCAAATTTTGGATATTAAACTAGTTCAACCCTAATAGCTTGGAATTTTATAACAAAGAGATTTTTCTACACATGTTTTAAAAAATGTATAGGCATGCTTGAAACATGTTAAAGATGCAAATGACCTTTGGATACAAACCTTTTAAAGAGAATAACTTTAAATTCCCAAGTGAACGTGCGGTGGGATATTTACCCGAGTCAAACAAACCATTATTTTGCCCATTTACAAAAAGCTGACCTAATGATCCTAGATGATTGAAAAGATATTTATCATGCCTAACGGGCTATAGTTTTTTAAGGAATGACTTATGGATTGGGAGTCAACACTCAGTTAAAAATCCCCCGCCTCCCCCATTTCCCGACGATCGGAGAACCATATAGATTAAAAACTAACAAGAGTTTACAATCCCTAAAAATTACATAAACTTTTTGGAATTATCTCTCTCTACATTTGTGCATTGTGCATTTCCATTTTAGATGTATACTTGTTTCTTAAATCAAAACTTGAGTTTTCACTTTCTCTTCATCTTGTAAACATAAAAAGATATAACAGGCAAATAGATCACAACAAAATGAAAATTCAAGAGTTGATGTATGGAAAGAATTTATTTCAATAACAAATGTAAGTAAATAAAATTTATTCACACACCACAAATGAACACAAAATTTTTGTTATCCAAGTTTGGGAAATTCCACTAGTTAAACCCTAATAGCTCTAAATTTTATAAGAAAGAGATTTTTCTACACATGTTTCAAAAAATGGATATGCATGCTTAAAACTGGTTAAAGATGCAAATGACTTATGGATCCAAACCTATTAAATAAAATAACATTAAAATCCCAAGTGAACGTGTGGTGGGATATTTACTTGAGTCAAACAAGCTATTATTTTGTCCATTTACAAAAACCTGACCTAACGATCATAGATGACCGTCAAGTGATTTATCATGCATAACAGGCTGTATTTTTGTAAGTAATGACTTATGGATCAGGTGTCAACACTCATTTAAAAATCCCCCGCCTCCCCGTTTTCCCGACGATTGCGGAACCTGATATATAAAAACTAAAACCAGTTGACAATCCCTAAAAATTACATACACTTTTTGAAATTATCTCTCTCTACATTTGCACATTGTGCATTTTCATTTTAGATGTATTCTTTTTTCTTAAATCAACACTTGATTTTACACTTTTCTTTTCATCTCATAAACAAAAAAAGAGATAAAAGGCAAATACATCTCAACAAAATGAAAATTTTAGAGTTTATGTATGGAAAGAGTTTAAAGAAATAACAAATTTAAGTAAAAAAAATTTTTTCACATACCACAAATGAACACAAAAGTGTTGTTATCCAAGTTTGGGAAATTTCACTAGTTCAACCCTTATAGCTTGGAATTTTATAAGAAAGAGATTTTTCTATGCACGTTTTAAAAAATGGATGTTCATGCTTGAAACATGTTAGAGATGCAAATGACCTAAGGATGCAAAAATTTTAAAGAGAATAACATTAAATTCCCAAGTGAACGTGCAGTAGGATATTTACCAAGTCAAACATGCCATTATTTTTCCCATTTAGAAATTGGTGACCTAACGATCATAGATGACCGTAAAGTGATTTATCATGTGTAACGGGCAATATTTTTGTATGGAATGACTTATTGATTGGGAGTCAACACTCAGGTAAAAATCCCCTGCCACCCACTTTCTCTGACGATTGCAGAACCTGATATATAAAAACTAAAAATAGTTTACAATCCCTAAAAATTATTGACACTTTTTGGAATTATCTCTCCCTACATTTGTGCATTGTGCATTTCCATTTTAGATGTATACTTTTTTCTTAAATCAAAACTTCAGTTTTCACTTTACCTTCATCTCGTTAACAAAAAAAAGAGATAAGGTAAATAGATAACCACAAAATAAAAATTTTAGAGTTTATGTATGAAAAGAATTTAAAGAAATAACAAATGTAAGTAAAGAAAATTTATTCACACACCACAAATGAACACAAAAATTTTGTTATCCAAGTTTGGGAAATACCACTAGTTGAACCCTAATAGCTCGGAATTTGATAAGAAAGAGATTTTTCTACTCATGTTTTTAAAAATGGATATGCATGTTTGAAACATGTTAAAGATGCAAATGACCTGCGGATCCAAACCTTTTAAACAGAATAACATTAAATTCCCAAATGAACGTGCGGTGGGATATTTACCCGAGTCAAACAACCATTATTTTGCCCATCTACAAAATGCTGACCTAACGACCATAGATGACTATAAAGTGATTTATCCTGCGTAGTGGGCTTTATTTTTGTAAGGAATGACTTAATGGATTGGGTGTCAACACTCTGTTATATATCCCCCGCCTCCCCCTTTTCCTGACGATTGTAGAACCAGATATATAAAAACTAAAAAGAGTTCACTATCCCTAAAAATTACATATATTTTTTGGAATTATCTCTCTCTACATTTGTGGATTGTGCATTTCCATTTTTTATGTATTCTTTTTTCTTAAATCAATACATTAGTTTTCACTTTCCCATCATCTCTTAAACAAAAAAAGAGATAAAAGGCAAAAAGATCACAAAAAAATGAATTTAAAGCAAAGAAAAATATAAGTACGGAAGGTTTATTCACACACCACAAATAACACAAAGGTTTTGTTATCCAACTTTTGGAAATTCCACTAATTTAACCCTAATAGCTCAGAATTTTATAAGAAAGCGATTTCTCTACACATGTTTTAAACAATGGATATGCATGCTTGAAACATGTTAAAGTTGCACATGACCTATGGATCCAAACCATTTAAAGAGAATAACATTAAATTCCCAAGTGAACGTACCCGAGCAAACAAGCCATTATTTTGCCCATTTACAAAAAGCTGACCAAACGATCATAGATGACTGTAAAGTGATTTATCGTGGATAATGGGCTATATTTTTGTAAGGAATGACTTATGGATTGGAAGTCAACACTCAGTTAAAATACCCTGCCTCCCTTTTTTCCCGATGATTGCAGAACCTGATATATAATAACTAAAAAGAGTTTACTATCCCTAAAAATTATAGAAATTTTTTGGAATTATCTCTCTCCACATTTGTGCATTGTGGATTTCCATTTTAGATGTATACTTTTTTCTTAAATCAAAACTTGATTTTTCACTTTACCTTCATCTCGTAAACAAAAAAAAGAGATAAAAGGCAAATAGATCACCACAAAATGAAAATTTTAAAGTTTATGTATGGAAATAATTTAAAGCAATAAAAAATTTAAGTAAATAAAATTTATTCACACACCACAAATGAACACAAAAATTTTGTTATCCAAGTTTGGGAAATTCGACTAGTTAAACCCTAATAGCTGGGAATTTTATAAGAAAGAGATTTTTCTACTCATTTTTTAAAAAATAGATAAGCATGCGTGAAACATGTTAAAGATAAAATGACCTATGTATACAAACTTTTTAAAGAGAATAACATTAAATTCCCAAGTGAACGTGCGAAGGGATATTTACTCGAGTCACACAAGAAATTATTTTTCCCATTTACAAAAAGCTGATTGAACGACCATAGATGACTGTAAAGTGATTTATCCTATGTAACGGGCTTTATTTTTTTAGGGAATGACTTTATGGATTGGGTGTCAACACTCAGTTAAAAATCCCCCGCCTCCCTCTTTTCCCGACGATTGCAGAACCATATATATAATAACTAAAAATAGTTTACAATCCCTAAAAATTACATACACTTTTTTGAATTATCTCTCTCTACATTTGTGCATTGTGGATTTCTATTTTAGATGTATACATTTTTCTTAAAGAAAAACTTGAGTTTTCAATTTCCCTTCATCTCGTAAACAAAAAAAGAGATAAAAGGCAAGTAAGTCACAACAAATTGAAACTTTTAGAGTTTATGTATGGATAAAATTTAAAGCAATGACAAATTTAAGTAAAGAAAATTTATACACACACAACAAATGAACACAAAAGTTTCGTTATCCAAGTTTGAGAAATTCCACAAGTTCACCCCTTATAGCTCAGAATTTTATGAGAAATAGATTTTTCTACACATGTTTTAAAAAATGGATATGCATGATTGAAACATGTTAAAGATGCAAATGACCTATGGATCCAAACCTTTTAAAGAGAATAACATTAAATTCCCAAGTGAACGTGCGGTGGGATATCTACCCGAGTCAAACAAACCATTATTTTCCCCTTTTACAAATAGCAGACCTAACGATTATAGATGCTTGTAAAGTGATTTATCATACGTAATAGGCTATATTTTTGTAAGGAATGACTTATGTATTGGGAGTGAACACTCTGTTAAAAAACCCCTGCCTCCCCCTTTTCCTGACGATTGCGGAAGCTGATATATAAAAACTAAAATGAGTTTAGAATCCCTAAAAATTCTAGACACTTTTTCAAATTATCTCTCTATACATTTGTGCATTGTGCACTTCCATTTTAGATTTTTACCTTTTTCTTAAATCAAAACTTGTGTTTTCACTTTCCCTTATTCTCGTAAACCAAAAAAGAGATAAAAAGCAAATAGATCCAAAATTAAAATTTTAGAGTTTATGTATGGAAAGAATTTAAAGTAACAACAAATGAAAGTAAAGATAATTTATTCACACACCACAAATGAACACAAAAAATTTATTATCCAAGTTTGGGAATTCCACTAGCTCAACCATAATAGCTCGGAATTTTATAAGAAACATATTTATCTATGGATGTTTTAAAAAAATGATATGGATGCTTGCAACATGTTAAAGATGGAAATGTCCTAAGGATCCAAACCTTTTAAAGAGAATAAGTTAAATTCCCAAGTGAACGGCCAGTGGGATATTTACCCGAGTCAAACAAGCCAATATTGTGCCCATTTACAAAAACTGACCAAACGATCATTGATGATTGTAAAGTGATTTATCATGTGTAATGGGCTATATTTTTCTACGGAATGACTTATGGATTGCGAGTCAACATTCCGTTAAAAATCCTCCGCCTCCCCTTTTTCACGACGATTGAAGAACTTCATATATAAAAACTAAAAAGAGTATATAATGCCTAAAAAATACAAACACTTTTTGTAATTATCTCTCTCTGCATTTGTGCATTGTGCATTTCCATTTTAGATGTACACTTTTTTCATAAATACAAACTTGAGTTTTCACTTTGCCTTCATCTCGTGTACAAAAAAAGAGACAAAAGGCAAATAGATCACAACAGAATGAAAATTTTAGAGTTTATGTATGGGAAGAATTTAAAGCAATAACAAATGTAAGTAAAAAAAAATTATTCAGACACCACAAATGAACACAAAATTTTTGTTATCCATGTTTTTGAAATTCCACTAGTTCAACTCAAATAGCTCAAAATTTTATAAGAAAGAAATATTTGTACGCATGTTTTAAAAAATAGATATCCATGCATGAAACATGTTAAAGATGCAAAAGACCTATGGATCCAAACCTTTTAAAGAGAATAACATTAAATTCCCAAGTGAACGTGTGGTGGGATATTTACACTAGTCAAACAAGCCATTATTTTGCCGATTTACAAAAAGATGACTTAACGATCGTAGATGATTGTAAAGGGATTTATCATGCGCAACGGGCTAAATTTTTTTAAGAAATGACTTATGGATTGGGAGTCAACACTCAGTTAAAAATCCCCTGCCTCCCCCTTTTTCCGATGATTGCATAACCAAATACTAAAAACTAAAAAGAATTTACAATTCCTAAAACTTACAGACACTTTTTGGAATTATCTCTCTCTAAATTGGTGCATTGTGCATTTCCATTTTAGATGTATACTTTTTTCTTAAATCAAAACTTGAGATTTCATTTTCCCTTCATCCCGTAAACAAAAAAAGTGATAAAAACAAAATAGTTCACAACAAAATGAAAATGTTAGAGTTTATGTATGGAAAGAATTTAAAGCATTAATAAATGTAAGAAAAGAAATTTGATTCACACACCACAAATGAACACACAAGTTTTGTTATCCAAGTTTGGGAAATTCCACTAGTTTACCCCGATAGCTAAGAATTTTATAAGAAAGTGATTTTTCTACTCATGTTTTAAAAAATGGATATGCATGCTTGAAACATGTAAAGATGCAAATGACCTATGGATCCAAACCTTTTAAAGAGAATAACATTAAATTGCCAAGTGAATGTGCGGTGGGATATTTACATGAGTCGAACAAGCCAATATTTTCCCCTTTTATAAAAAGCAAACCTAACGATCATAGATGATTGTAAAGTGATTTATCATGCGTAAAGGGCTATATTTTTTTAAGGAATGACTTATGGATTGGGAGTCAACACTCAGTTAAGAATCCCACGCCTCCCCCTTTTCCCGACGATGGCAGAATCTTATATATAAAAATTAAAAAGAGTTTACAATCCTTAAAAATTACATACTTTTTTTGGAATAATCTCTCTATACATTTGTGCATTGTGCATTTTCATTTTAGATGCATACTTTTTTCTTAAATCAAAACTTGAGTTTTCACTTTCCCTTCATCTCGTAAAAAAAAAAAAAAAAAAAAAGGAAAAGAGGTCACAATAAAATGAAAATTTTAGAGTTTATGTATGGAAAAAATTTAAAGCAATAAAAAATGAAATTAAGGAAAATTTATTCACTCACCACAAATGAACACAAAAGTTTTGTTATCCAAGTTTGGGAAATTCCACTAGTACAACCCTAATAGCTCGGAATTTTATAAGAAAGAGATTTTTCTACACATGTTTTAAAAAATGGATATGCATTCTTGAAAAAAGTTAAAGATGCAAATGACCCTTGGATCTAAACCTGTTAAAGAGAATAACATTAAATTCTGAAGTTAACGTGCGGTGGGATATTTACATGAGTCAAAGAACTCAATATTTTTCCCTTTTATAATAAGCAGACCTAACGATCATAGATGATTGTAAAGTGATTTATCATGCGTAATGGGGTATATTTTTTTAAGGAATGACTTATGGATTGGGAGTCAACACTCAGTTAAGAATCCCACGCCTCCCCCTTTTCCCCATGATGGTAGAACCTTATGTATAAAAATTAAAAAGAGTTTACAATCCTTAAAAATTACATACTCTTTGTGGAATAATCTCTCTATACAGTTGTGTATTGTGCATTTCCATTTTAGATGCATACTTTTCTCATAAATCAAAACTTGAGTTTTCACTTTCCATTCATCTCAAAAAAAAAAAAAAGAAATAAAAGGAAATTAGATCACAATAAAATGAAAATTTTAGAGTTTATGTATGGAAAGAATTTAAAGCAATAACAAATGAAATTAAAGAAAATTTTTCACCCACCACAAATGAACACAAAAGTTTTGTTATCCAAGTTTGGGAAATTCCACTAGTACAACCCTAATAGCTCGGAATTTTATATGAAAGAGATTTTTCTACACATGTTTTACAAAATGGATATGCATTCTTGAAACATGTTAAAGATGCAAATGACCCTTGGATCCAAACCTATTAAAGAGAATAACATTAAATTACCAAGTGTGGTGGGATATTTACAAGAGTCAAACAAGCCATTATTTTGCCCATTTACAAAAAGCTGACCTAACGATCATAGGTGATTGTAAAGTGATTTATCATGTATAAAGGGCTATTTTTTTTAAAGAATGACTTATGGATTAGGTGTCAACACTCAGTTAAAAATCCCCCGACTCCCCCTTTTCTCGACGATTGCAGAACCTGATATATAAAAACTACAATGAGTTTACAATCCCTAAAAATTATAGACACTTTTTCGAATTATCTCTCTATACATTTGTGCATTGTGAACTTCCATTTTAGATGTATACCTTTTTCTTAAATCAAAACTTGTGTTTTCACTTTCCCTTCATCTCATATACAAAAAAAAGAGATCAAATGCAAACAGACCACAACAAATTTAAAATTGTAGAGTTTATGTATAGTAAGAATTTATAGTAATAACAAATGTAAGAAAAGAAAATTCATTCACATACCACAAATGAACACAATAGTTTTGTTATCCAAGTTTGTGAAATTCCACAAGTTCAACCCTAATGGTTCAAATTTTTATAAGAAAGATGCAAATGACTTATGGATCCACACCTTTTTAAAAGAATAACATTAAATTCCCAAGTGATCATGCGGCGTGATATTTACCCTAGTCAAACAAGCCATAATTTTGTCCATTTACTAAAAACTGACATAAAGATCATTGACGATTGTAAAGTGATTTATCATGCGTAACGGGCTATATTTTTGTAAGGAACGACTTATGAATTGGGAGTCAACACTCAGTTAAAAATCCCCCGCCTCCCCCTTTTCCTGACGATTGCAGAACCTGATATAAAAAACTAAAACCACTTTACAATCCCTAAAAATTAAAGACACTTTTTGGAATTATCTCACTCCATATTTGTTCATTCTGCATTTTAATTTTAGATGTATACTTTATTCTTAAATCAAAACTTGAGTTTTCATTTTCCCTTCATCTCGTAAAAAAAAGAGATAAAAGGCAAATAGATCACAACAAAATTGAAATTTTAGAGTTTATGTATGGAAAGAATTTAAAGCAATAAAAAATATCAGCAAATAAAATTTATCGACACACCACAAATGAACACAAAAGTTTTGTTATCCAAGTTTGGGAAATACCTGTAGTTCAACCCTAATAGCTCGGAATTTTATAAGAAAGAGATTTTTCTTCACATGTTTTAAAAAATGGATATGCACACTTGAAACATGTTAAAGATGCAAATGACCTTTGGATCCAATCCTTTTAAACAGAATAACATTAAATTCCCAAGTGAACGTGCGGTGAGATATTTCCCAAAGTCAAACAATCCATTATTTTGCCCATTTACAAAAAGCAGACCTAATGATCGTAGATGACTATAAAGTGATTTATCCTACGTAACGGGCTATATTTTAGTAAGGAATGACTTATGGATTGGGGGTCAACACTCAGTTAAAAATCCCCCGCCTCCGCCTTTTCCCGACGATTGTACAACCTGATATATGAAAACTAAAAAGAGTTTACAATACCTAAAAATTACAAAAACTTTTTAGAATTATCTCTCTTGACATTTGTGCATTGTTCATTTCCATTTTAGATGTGTACTATTTTCTTAAATCAAAACTTGAGTTTTCTCTTTCCCATCATCTCGTAAACAAAAAAAGAGATAAAAGAAAAATAGATCACAACAAAATGAAAATATTTGAGTTTAGGTATGGGAAGAATTTAAAGAAATAACAAATTTTAGAAAAGAAAATTTATTCACACACCACAAATGAACAAAAAAGTTTTGTTATCCATGTCTGGAAAATTCCACTAGTTCAACCCTAATAGCTCGAAATTTTATAAGAAAGAGATTTTTCTACACATGTTTTAAAAAATGGATATGAATGCTTGAATCATGTTAAAGATGCAAATGACTTAGGGATCCAAACTTTTTATATAGAATAACATTAAATTCCCAAGTGAATGTACGGTGCGATATTTACTCAAGTCAAATAAGCCATTATTTTGCCCATTTACAAAAAGCTGACCGAACGATCATACATGGTTGTAAAGTGATTTATCATGCGTAACGGGCAATATTTTTGTAAAGAATGACTTATCGATTGGAATTCAACACTCAATTTAATAATCCCTCACCTCCCCCATTTCCCGACTATTGAAGAACTTGATATATAAAAACTATAAAGAGTTTACAATCCCTAAAAATTACTGACACTTTTTTGAATTATCTCTCTCTACATTTGTGCATTGTGCATTTCCATTTTGATGTATACTTTTTTTTTAAATCAAAACTTGAGTTTTCACTTTCTCATCATCACGTAAACAAAAAAAGAGATAAAAGGCGAATAGGTCACAACAAAATAAAACTTTTAGAGTTTATGTATGGAAAGAATTTAAAGCAATAACTAATGTAAGTAAACAAAATTTTTTCACACACCACAAATTAACATAAAAGTTTTTTTATCCAAGTTTGGGAAATTCCACTAGTTCAACCCCAATAGCTCGGAATTTTATAAGAAAGACATCTCGTAAACAAAAAAAGAGATAAAAATTAAATAAATCACTACAAAATTAAAATTTTAGAGTTTATGTTTGGAAATAATTTAATGCAACAACAAATGAAAGTAAAAATAATTTATTCACACACCACAAATGAACACAAAAATTTTATTATCCATGTTTGGGAATTCCACTAGCTCATCCCTAATAGCTCCGAATTTTATAAGAAACATATTTATCTACACATGTTTTAATAAAAGGATATGGATGCTTGCAAAATGTTAAAGATGCAAATGTCCTATAGATCCAAACCTTTTAAAGAGAATAACTTAAATTCCCAAGTGAACGTACGGTGGGATATTTACCCGAGTCAAACTAGCCTATATTATGCCCATTTACAAAAATTGACCTAACGATCATAGATGAGTGATTTATCATGGGTAATGGGCTATATTTTTCTACCGAATGACTAATGGATTGGGAGTCAACATTCAGTTAAAAATCCCCCGCCTCCCCCTTTTCACGTCGATTGCAAAACCTGATATATAAAAACTAAAAAGTGTATACAATGCCTAAAAAATACAGATACTTTTTGTAATTATCTCTCTCTGCATTTGTGCATTGTGCATTTTAATTTTAGATGTACACTTTTTTCATAAATACAAACTTAAGTTTTCACTTTCCCTTCTTCTCGTATACAAAAAAAGAGACAAAAGGCAAATAGATCACAACAGAATGAAAATTTTAGAGTTTATATGTGGGAAGAATTTAAAGAAATAACAAATGTAAGTAAAGAAAATTTATTCAGACACCACAAATGAACACAAAAGTTTTGTTATCCAAGTTTTGGAAATTCCACTAATTCAACCCAAATACCTCAAAATTTTATAAGAAAGAGATTTTTCTATGCATGTTTTAAAAAATAGATATCCATGCTTGAAACATGTTAAATATGCAAAAGACCTATGGATCCAAACCTTTTAAAGAGAATAACATTAAATTCCAAAGTGATCGTGCGGTGGGATATTTACCCGAGTCAAACCAGCCATTATTTTGCCCATTTACAAAAAGATCACCTAACGATTATAGATAATTGTAAAGTGATTTATCATGCGTAACGGGCTATATTTTTTTAAGGAATGACTTATGGAATGGGAGTCAACACTCAGTTAAAAATCCCCTGCCTCCCCCTTTTCCCGACGATTGCATAACCAAATATGTAAAAACTATAAAGAATTTACAATCCCTAAAAATTACAGAGGGTTTTTGGAATTATTTCTCTCTACATTGGTGCATTGTGCATTTCCATTTTAGATGTATACTTTTTTCTTAAATCAAAACTTGAGTTTTCACTTTCCCTTCATCCCGTGAACAAAAAAAGTGATAAAAGCAAAATAGTTCACAACAAAATGAAAATGTTAGAGTTGATGTATGGAAAGAATTTCAAGCAATAACAAATGTAAGTAAAGAAAATTGATTCACATACCACAAATGAACACAAAAGTTTTGTTATCCAAGTTTGGGAAATTCCACTAGTTTACCCTAGTAGCTAGGAATTTTATAAGAAAGTGATTTTTCTACGCATATTTTAAAAAATGGATATGCATGCTTGAAACATGTTAAAGATGCAAATGACCGATGGATCCAAACCTTTTAAAGAGAATAACATTAAATGCCAAAGTGAACGTACGGTGGGATATTTACCTGAGTCAAACAAGCCATTATTTTCCCCTTTTACAAAAAGCAGACCTAACGATCATAGATGATTGTAAAGTGATTTATCATGCGTAATGCGATATATTTTTATAAGGAATGACTTATGGATTGGGAGTCAAGACTCAGTTATGAATCCCACGCCTCCCCCTTTTCCCGACGATGGCATAACCTTATATATAAAAATTAATAAGAGTTTACAATCCCTAAAAATTACATACTCTTTTTGGAATAATCTCTCTATACATTTGTGCATTGTGAATTTCCATTTTAGATGCGTACTTTTTTCTTAAATAAAAACTTGAGTTTTCACTTTCGTATCATCTCGAAAATGAAAAAAGAAATAAAAGGAAAATAGATCACAACAAAATGAAAACTTTAGAGTTTATGTATGGAAAGAATTTAAAGCAATAACAAATGAAATTAAAGAAAATTTATTCACTCACCACAAATGAACACAAAAGTTTTGTTATCCAAGTTTTTGAAATTCCACTTGTACAACCCTAATAGCTCGGAATTTTATAAGAAAGAGATTTTTCTACACATGTTTTAAAAATGGATATGCATTCTTGAAACAGGTTAAAGATGCAAATGACCCTTGGATCCACACCTTTTAAAGAGAATAACATTAAATTCCCTTGTGAACATGCTGTGGGATATTTACAAGAGTCAAACAAGCAATTATTTTGCCCATTTACAAGCTGACCTAACTATCATAGCTGATTGTAAAGTGATTTATCATGCATAACTGGCTATTTTTCTTGTAAAGAATGACTTATGGATTTAGAGTCAACACTCAGTTAAAAATCCCTCACCTCCCCCTTTTCCCAACGATTGCTGAACCTGATATATAAAAACTACAATGAGTTTACAATCCCTAAAAATTATAGACACTTTTTTGAATTATCTCTCTATACATTTGTGCATTGTGCACTTCCATTTTAGATGTATACCTTTTTCATAAATGAAAACTTGTGTTTTCTCTTTCCCTTAATCTCGTAAACAAAAAAAGAGATAAAAAGCAAAGAGATCACAACAAACTTAAAATTTTAGAGTTTATGTATGGAAAGAATTTAAAGTAATAAAAATGTAAGAAAATAAAATTTATTCACATACCACAAATGAACACAAAAGTTTTTTTATCCAAGTTTGTGAAATTCCACTAGTTTGACCCTAATGGCTCAAAATGTTATAATTTTTACACATTTTTAAAAAATGGATATGCATGCTTGAAACTCGTTAAAGATGTAAATGACCTACGGATCCTAACCTTTTAAAGAGAATAACATTAAATTCCGAAGTGAACGTGCTGTGGGATAATTACCCAGGTCTAACAAGCTATTATTTTGCCCATTTACAAAAATTGTCCTAACAATCATAGAATATTGTAAAGTGTTTTATCATGCGTAACGTGCTATATTTTTTTATGGAATGACTTATGGATTGGGAGTCAACACTCAGTTAAAATTCCCCTGCCTCCCCCTTTCCCGACGTTTGCAAAAGCTGATAGATAAAAACATGAAAGAGTTTACAATCCCAAAAACTTACAAACACTTTTTGGAATTATCTCTCCGTATATTTGTTCATTCTGCATTCTAATTTTAGATGTAAACTTTTTTCTTAAATCAAAACTTGAGTTTTCACTTTCCCTTCATCTCCTAAATAGAAAAAGAGATAAAAGGCAAATAGTTCACAACAAAATTGAAATTTTAGAGTTTATGTATGGAAAGAATTTAAGCAATAAAAAATGCCAGCAAATAAAATTTATTGACACACCACAAATGAACACAAAAGTTTTGTTATCCAAGTTTGGGAAATTCCACTAGTTCAACCCTAATAGCTGGGAGTTTTATAAGAAAGAGATTTTTCTTCACATGTTTTAAAAAATGCATATGATGCTTGAAACATGTTAAAGATGCAAATGACCTTTGGATCCAAACTTTTTAAACAGAATAACATTAAATTCCCAAGTGAACGTGCGGTGGGATATTTACCAGAGTCAAACAATCCATTATTTTGCCCATTTACAAAAAGCCGACCTAACGATCATAGATGACAATAAAGTGATTTATCCTATGTAACAAGCTATATTTTAGTAAGGAACGACTTATGGATTGGGAGTCAAGACTCAGTTAAAAATCCCCCGCTTCCGCCTTTTCCCGATGATTGTAGAACCTGATATATAAAAACTAAAAAAAGTTTACAATCCGTAAAAATTATAGACACTTTTTGAAATTATCTCCCTCGACATTTGTGGATTGTTCATATCCATTTTAGATGTGTATATTTTCTTAAATCAAAACTTGAGTTTACTCTTTCCCATCATCTCGTAAACAAAAACAGAGATAAAAGGAAAATAGATCACAACAAAATGAAAATTTTAGAGTTTATGGATGGGAAGAATTTAAAGCAATAATAAATTTTAGAAAAGAAAATTTATTCACACACCACAAATGAACAAAAAAGTCTTGTTATCCATGTCTGGAAAATTCCACTAGTTCAACCCTAATAGCTCGGAATTTTATAAGAAAGAGATTTTTCTACACATGTTTTAAAAAATGGATATGAATGCTTGAAACATGTTAAAGATGCAAACGACTTAGGGATCCAAACCTTTTAAATAGAATAACATTAAATTCCCAAGTGAATGTACGGTGGGATATTTACCCGAGTCAAACAATCCATTATTTTTCCCATTTACAAAAAGCTGACCTAACGATCATACCTGGCTGTAAAATGATTTATCATGCGTAACAGGCTATATTTTTGTAAAGAACGACTTATCGATTGGGAGTCAACACTCAGTTTGAAAATCCCTCGCCTCCCCTATTTCCCGAGTATTGCAGAACCTGATATATAAAAACTATAAAGAGTTTACAATTTCTAAAACTTACAGACACTTTTTTGAATTATCTCTCTCTACATTTTTGCATTGTGCGTTTCCATTTTGACGTATACTTTTTTCTTAAATCAAAACTTGAGTTCTCACTTTCCCATCATCACGTAAACAAAAAAAGAGATAAAAGGCAAATAGATCACAACAAAATGAAACTTTCAGAGTTTATGTATGGAAAGAATTTAAATCAATAACAAATGTAAGAAAAAAATATTTATTTACACACCACAAATGAACACAAAAGTTTTGTTATCCAAGTTCGGGAAATTCCACTAGTTCAGCCCTAATAGCTCAGAATTTTATGAGAAAGAGATTTTTCTACACAAGTTTAAAAAATGGATATGCATTCTTGAAACATGTTAAAGATGCAAATGACCAATGGATCCAAACCTTTTAAAGAGAATAACATTAAATTCCCAAGTGAACGAGCTGTGGGATATTTACATGAGTCAAACAAGCCATTATTTTGCCCATTTAAAAAAAGCTGACCTAACGATCATAGATGACTGTAAAAGTGATTTATCGTGAGTAACAAGATATATTTTTGTATGGAATGACTTTTGGATTGGGAGTCAACACTCAGTTTTAAAATTCCCCGCCTCCCCCTGCTCTCGACGATTACAAAACTTGAAATATAAAAACTAAAAAGAGTTTACAGTCCCAAAAAATTACAGACAATTTTTGGAATTATCTCTCTCTTCATTTGAGCATTGTGCATTTAAATTTTTGAGGTATAGTTTTTTCTTAAATGAAAACATGAGTTTTCACTTTCCCTTCATCTAGTAAAAGAAAAAAGATAAAAGGCAAATATCTCACTACAAAATGAAAATTTTAGAGTTTATGTAAGGAAAGAATTTAAAGCAATAACAAATGGAAGTAAAGAAAATTTATTTACACATGACATATGAATACAAAAGTTTTGTTATCCAAGTTTGGGTAATTTGACTAGTTGAACCCTAATAGCTTGAAGTTTTATAACAAAGAGATTTTCTACTCATGTTTTAAAAAATGGATATCCATGCTTCAAACATGTTAAAGATGCAAATGACCGATGGATCAATTCCTTTTAAAGAGAATAACATTAAATTCCTAAGTGAACGTGCGGTGGGATATTTACCCAAGTCAAACAAGCCATTATTTTGCCCATTTACAAAAAGCTCACCTAACGATCATAGATGACAGTAAAGTGATTTATCTTGCGTAACGGGCTATATTTTTTTAAGGAATGACTTATGGATTGCGAGTTAACACTCAATTAAAAATCTGCTGCCTCCCCCTTTTCCCGACGATTGCAGAACCAGATATATAAAAACTAAAAATAGTTTACAATACCTAAAAATTACAGACACTTTTTTGAATTATCTCTCTGTACATTTGTGCATTGTGCATTTCCATTTTAGATCTATGCTTTTTTCTTAAATCAAAACTTGAGTTTTCACTTTCCCTTCATCTCGTAAACAAAAAAAGGACAAAAGGCAAATAGATCACAACAAAATGAAAATTTTTGAATTTATATGTGGTAGGAATTTAATACAATAACAAATGTAAGTAAAGAAAATTTATTCACACACCACAAATGAACACAAAAGTTTTGTTATCCAAGTTTGGGAAATTCCACTAGTTAAACCCTAATAGCTCGAAATTTTATAACAAACAGATTTTTCTACACATGTTTCAAAAAATGGATATGCATGCTTGAAACATGTTAAAGATGCAAATGACCTATGGATCCGAACCTATTAAATAAAATAACATTAAAATCCCAAGTGAACGTGTGGTGGGATATTTACTTGAGTCAAATAAGCCATTATTTTGTCCATTTACAAAAAGCTGACCTAACGATCATAGATGACTGTAAAGTGATTTATCATCCGTAACAGGCTGTATTTTTGTAAGGAATGACTTATGGATTGGGAGTCAACACTCATTTAAAAATCCCCTGCCTCCCCCTTTTCCCGACGATTGCTAAACCTGACATACACTTTTTGGAATTATCTCTCTCTACATTTCCGCAATGTGCATTTCCATTTTAGATGTATACTTTTTTCTTAAATCAACACTTCATTTTTTACTTTTCTTTTCATCTCGTAAACAAAAAAAGAGATAAAAGCCAAATACATCTCAACAAAATGAAAATTTTAGAGCTTTTGTTTGGAAAGAATTTAAAGAAATAACAAATTTAAGTAAAAGAAATTTATTTACACACCACAAATGAACACGAAAGTGTTGTTATCCAAGTTTGGGAAATTCCACTAGTTCAACCCTTATAGCTCGGAATTTTATGAGAAAGATATTTTTCTACCCACGTTTTAAAAAATGGATATACATGGTTGAAACATGTTAGAGATGCAAATGACCTAAGGATGCTAAAATTTTAAAGAGAGTAACTTTAAATTCCCAAGTGAACATGCGGTGGGATATTTACCAGATTCAAACATGCCATTATTTTGCCAATTTAGAAATTGGGACCTAACGATCATAGATGACTGTAAAGTGATTTATCATGTGCAACGGGCGATATTTTTGTATGGAATGACTTATTGATTGGGAGTCAACACTCAGTTAAAAATCCCCCGCTACCCCCTTTTTCTGACGATTGCAGAACCTGATATATAAAAACTAAAAAGAGTTTACAATCCCTAAAAATTATGGACACTTTTTGGAATTATCTCTCCCTACATTTGTGCATTGTGCATTTTCATTTTAGATGTATATTTTTTTCTTAAATCAAAACTTCAGTTTTCACTTTACCTTCATCTCATAAAAAAAAAGAGATAAGGCAAATGGATAACCACAAAATGAAAATTTTAGAGTTTATGTATGGAAAGAATTAAAAGAAATAAAAAATGTAAGTGAAGAAAATTTATTCACACACCACAAATGAACAAAAACATTCTGTTAACCAAGTTTTGGAAATACCACTAGTTGAACCCTAATAGCTCGGAATTTTATAAGAAAGAGATTTTTCTACTCATGTTTTAAAAAATGGATATGCATGCTTGAAACATGTTAAAGATGCAAATGACCTACGGATCCGAACCTTTTAAAGAGAATAACATTAAATTCCCCGAGTCAAACAACCATTATTTTGCCCATCTACAAAATGCTGACCTAACGCCCATGGCTGACTATAAAGTGATTTATCCTACGTAATGGGCTTTATTTTTTTTAGGAATGACTTAATGGATTGGGTGTCAACACTCAGTTAAAAATCCCCCACCTCCCCCTTTTCCCAACGATTGCAGAACCAGATATATAAAAGCTAAAAAGAGTTTACTATCCCTAAAAATTACATACATTTTTTGGAATTATCTCTCTCTACATTTGTGGATTGTGCATTACCATTTTTTATGTATTCTTTTTTCTTAAATCAATACATGAGTTTTCACTTTCCCATCATCTCTTAAACAAAAACAGAGATAAAAGGCAAAAATATCACAACAAAATGAATTTAAAACAATGAAAAATATAAATACAAAAGGTTTATTCACACACCACAAATGAACACAAAAGTTTTGTTATCCAACTTTTGGAAATTCCACTAATTTAACCCTAATAGCTTGGAATTTTATAAGAAAGTGATTTTTCTACACATGTTTTAAACATTGGATGTGCATGCTTGAAACATGTTAAAGTTGCACATGACCTATGGATTCAAACCATTTAAAGAGAGTAACATTAAATTTTCAAGTGAACGTGCGGAGGGATATTTACCCGAGCAAATAAGCCATTATTTTGCACATTTACAAAAAGCTGACCAGACGATCATAGATGACTGTAAAGTGATTTATCATGCTTAACGGGCTATATTTTTGTAAGGAATGACTTATGGATTAGAAGTGAACACTCAGTTAAAAATCCCATGCCTCCCCCTTTTCTCGACGATTGCAGAACCTGATATATAATAACTTAAAAGAGTTTACAATCCCTAAAAATTATAGATACTTTTTGGAATTATCTCTCTCCACATTTTTGCATTGTGCATTTCCATTTTAGATGTATATTTTTTTCTTAAATCAAAACTTGATTTTTCACTTTACCTTCATCTCGTAAACAAAAAAAGAGATAAAAGGAAAATAAATCACCACAAAATGAAAATTTTAGAGTTTATGTATGGAAATAATTTAAAGCAATAACAAATTTAAGTAAAGAAAATTTATTCACACACCACAAATGAACACAAAAATTTTGTTATCCAAGGTTGGGAAATTCGACTAGTTAAACCCTAATAGCTCGGAATTTTATAAGAAAGAGATTTTTCTACTCACATTTTGAAAAATGGATTAGCTTGCGTGAAACATGTTAAAGATGCAAATGACCTATGTATACAAACTTTTTATAGAGAATAACATTAAATTCCCAAGTGAACGTGCGATGGGATATTTACCCGAGTCAAACAAGCAATTATTTTTACAAAAAGTTGTCTGAACGACCACAGATGACTATAAAGTGATTTATCCTATGTAACGGGCTTTATTTTTGTAAGGAATGACTTTATGGATTGGGTGCCAACACTCAGTTAAAAATCCCCCGCTTCCCTCTTTTCCCAACGATTGTAGAACCATATATATAATAACTAAAAATAGTTTACAATCCCTAAAACTTACAGACACGTTTTTGAATTATCTCTCTCTACATTTTTTCATTTTGCATTTCCATTTTAGATGTATACATTTTTCTTAAAGCAAAACTTGAGTTTTCAATTCCCTTCATCTTGTAAACAAAAAAAGAGATAAAAGGCAAGTAGATCACAACAAATTGAAACTTTTAGAGTTTATGTATGGATAGAATTTATAGCAATGACAAATTTAAGTAAAGAAAATTTATACACACACAACAAATGAACACAAAAGTTTTGTTATCCACGTTTTAGAAATTCCACAAGTTCACCCCTTATAGGTCGGAATTTTATAAGAAAGAGATTTTTCTGCACATGTTTTAAAAAATGGATATGCATACTCTAAACATGTTAAAGACGCAAATGACCTATGGATCCAAACCTTTTAAAGAGAATAACATTAAATTTCCAAGTGAACGTGCGGTGGGATATTTTCCCGAGTTAAACAAGCCATTATTTTGCCCATTTACAAAATGCTGACCTAACGATCACAGATGACAGTAAAATGATTTATCATGCGTAATAGGCTATATTTTTGTAATGAATGACTTATGGATTGGGAGTCAACGCTCAGTTAAAAATCCCCCGCCTCCCCCTTTTCCTGACGATTCCAGAACCTGATATATAAAAACTAAAAAGAGTTTCCAATCCCTAAAAATTACAGAAATTTTGTGGAATTATCTCTCTCTACATTTGTGGATTGTGCATTTCCATTTTTTATGTATTCTTTTTTCTTAAATCAATACATGACTTTTCACTTTCCCATCATCTCGTAAACAAAAAAAGAGATAAAAGGCAAAAAGATCACAACAAAATGAATTTAAAGCAATGACAAATATAAGTACAAAAAATTTATTCACACACCAGAAATGAACACAAAAGTCTTGTTATCCAACTGTTGGAAATTCCACTAGTTTAAACATATTAGTTCGGAATTTTAAAAGAAAGAGATTTTTCTACACATTTTTTAAACAATGGATATGCATGCTTGAAACGTGTTAAAGTTGCACATGACCTATGGATCCAAAGCTTTTAAAGAGAATAACATTAAATTCCCAAATGAACGAGCGGTGGGATATTTACCCGAGTCAAACAAGCCATTATTTTTCTCTTTTATAAAAATCTGATTTAAAGATCATAGATGACTATAAAGTGATTTATCTGGCATAACAGGCTACAATTTTGTAAGGAATGACTTCATGGATTGGAAGTCAACACTCAGTTAAAAATCCCCCGCCTCCCCCCTTTCTCGATGATTGCAGAACTTGATATATAAAAACTAAAAATAGTTTACAATACCTAAAAATTACAGACACTTTTTATAATTATCTCTCTGTACATTTGTTGATTGTGCATTTCCATTTTAGATGTATGCTTTTTTCTTCAATCAAAATTTGAGTTTTCACTTTCTGTTCATCTCGTAAACAAAAAAAGAGATAAAAGTCAAATAGATCACAACAAAATCAAAATTTTAGAATTTATGTATGGTAAGAATATAAAGCAATAAAAAATGTAAGTAAAGATAATTTATTCACATACCACAATTGTACACAAAAGTTTTGTTATCCAAGTTTGGGAAATTCCACAAGTTCAACCCTAATATCTCGAAATTAAAAGAAAGAGATTTTTCTACACATGTTTTAAAACATGGATATGCATGCTTGAAACAAGCTAAAGATTCAAATGACCTATAGATCCAAACCTTTTAAAGAGAATAACATTAAATTCCCAAGTGAATGTGCAGTGGGATATTTACCAGAGTCAAATAAGCCGTTATTTTGCCCATTGACAAAAAGTTGACCGAACGATCATAGATGACTATAAAGTGATTTATCGAGCGTAACGGGCTATATTTTTTTTGAGGAATTACTTATGGATTGGGAGTCAACACTCAGTTAAAAATCCACCACCTGTCCCATTTCCCATTGATTGTAGAACCATAAATATAAAGACTAAAAAGAGTTTACAATCCCTAAAAATTATAGACACATTTTGGAATTATCTCTCTCTACATTTGTGCGTAGGGAATTTCCATTTTAGATGTATACTTTTTTCTTAAATCAAAACTTGAGTTTTCACTTTCCCTTCATCTCGTAAAGAAAAAAAGAGATAAAAGGCAAATAGATCACAACAAAATGAAAATTTTAGAGTTAAAGTTAGAAAATAATTTAAAACAATAAAAAATGTAAGTAAAGAAAATTTATTCACACACCACAAATGAATACAAAATTTTTGTTATCCAGGTTTGGGAAATTCCACTAGTTCAACCCTAATAGTTCGGAATTTTATAAGAAAGAGATTTTTCTTCGCATGTTTTTAAAAATGGATATGCATGACTGAAACATGTTAAAGATGCAAATGACCTATGGATCCAAACCTTTTAAAGTGAATAACATTAAATTCCCAAGTGAACGTGCGGTGGGATATTTACCCGAGTCAAACAAACCATTATTTTCCCCTTTTAAAAAAAGCAGACCTAACGATTATAGATGATTGCAAAGTGATTTATCATGCGGAATGTGCTATATTTTTGTAAAGAATGACTGATGGATTAGGAGTGAACACTTTGTTAAAAACCCCCCCCTTTCCCGACGATTGCGGAACCTGATATATAAAAACTAAAATGAGTTTAGAATCTCTAAAAATTATAGACACTTTTTCAGATTATCTCTCTATACATTTGTGCATTGTGCACTTATATTTTAGATGTTTACCTTTTTCTTAAATCAAAACTTGTGCTTTCACATTCCCTTCATCTCGTAAACAAAAAAAGAGATAAAAAGCAAATAGATCACTACAAAAATAAAATTTTAGAGTTTATGTATGGAAAGAATTTAAAGAAACAACAAATGAAAGTAAAGATAATTTATTCACACACCACAAATGAACACAAAAATTTTATTATCCAAGTTTGGGAATTCCACTAGCTCAACCCTAATAGCTCGGAATTTTATAAGAAACATATTTATCTACGCATTTTTAAAAAATAGGATATGGATGCTTGCAACATGTTAATGATGTAAATGTCCTATGGATCCAAACCTTTTAAAGAGAATAACTTAAATTCCCAAGTGAACCACTGGTGGGATATTTACCCGAGTCAAACAAGCCAATATTGTGCCCATTTACAAAAACTAACCGAACGATTATTGATAATTTTAAAGTGATTTATCATGCGTAATGGACTATATTTTTCTATGGAATGACTTATGGATTGGTAATCAACATTCAGTTAAAAATCCCCCGCCTCCCCCTTTTCACGACGTTTGCAGAACCTGATATATAAAAACAAAAAAGAGTATACAATGCCTAAAAAATACAGACACTTTTTGTAATTATCTCTCTCTAAATTTGTGCATTGTGCATTTCCATTTTAGATGTACACTTTTTTCATAAATAAAAACTTGAGTTATCACTTTGCCTTCATCTCGTTTACAAAAAAAGAGACAAAAGGCAAATAGATCACAACAGAATGAAAATTTTAGAGTTTATGTATGGGAAGAATTTAAAGCAATAACAAATTTAAGTAAATAAAATTTATTCAGACACCACAAATGAACACAAAAGTTTTGTTATCCAAGTTTTGCAAATTCCACTAGTTCAACCCAAATAGCTCGAAATTTTATAAGAAAGAGATTTTTCTATGAATGTTTTAAAAAATAGATATCCATGCATGAAACATGTTAAATATGCAAAAGACCAATGGATCCAAACCTTTTAAAGAGAATAACATTAAATTCCCAAGTGAACGTGCGGTAGGATATTTACCCGAGTCAAACAAGCCATTATTTTGCACATTTACAAAAAGATGACCTAACGATCGTAGATGATTGTAAAGTGATTTATCATGCGTAATGGGCTAAATTTTTGTAAGGAATGACTTATGGATTGGGAGTCAACACTCAGTTAAAAATCCCCTACCTCCCCCTTTTCCCGACGATTGCAGAACCAAATATGTAAAAAAAAAAAGAATTTACAATCCCTAAAATTTAAAGACACACTTTGGAATTATCTCTCTCTACATTGGTGCATTGTGTATTTCCATATTTAGATGTATACTTTTTTCTTAAATCAAAACTTGAGTTTTCATTTTCCCTTCATCCCGTAAACAAAAAAAGTGATAAAAACAAAATAGTTCACAGCAAAATGAAAATGTTAGAGTTTATGTATGGAAATATTTTAAAGCAATAACAAATATAAGTAAAGAAAATTGATTCACAAACGACAATTGAACACAAAATTTTTGTTATCCATGTTTGGAATATTCCACTAGTTTACCCTGATAGCTAGGAATTTTGTAAGAAAGTGATTTTTCTACGCATGTTTTAAAAAATGGACATGCATGCTTGAATCATGTTAAAGATGCAAATGACCTATGGATCCAAACCTTTTAAAGAGAATAACATTAAATTCCCAAGTGAACGTGCGGTGGGATACTTACATGAGTCAAACAAGCCAATATTTTCCCCTTTTACAAAAAGCAGACCTAACGATCACAGATGATTGTAAAGTGATTTATCATGCATAATGGGCTATATTTTTTTAAGGAATGACTTATGGATTGAGAGTCAACACTCAGTTAAGAATCCCACGCCTCCCCCTTTCCCGACAATGGCCGAACCTTATATTTAAAATTTTAAAAGAGTTTACCATCCTTAAAAAGTATATTCTCTTTTTGGAATAATCTCTCTATACATTTGTGCATTATGCATTTACATTTTAGATGCATACTTTTTTCATAAATCGATACTTGAGTTTTCACTTTCCCTTCATCTCGTAAACAAAAAAAGAAATAAAAGGAAAATAATTCAAAATAAAATGAAAATTTTATAGTTTATGTATTGAAAGAATTTAAAGCAATAAAAAATGAAATTAAGGAAAATTTATTCACTCACCACAAATGAACACAAAAGTTTTGTTATCCAAGTTTGGGAAATTCCACTAGTACAACCATAATAGCTCGGAATTTTATAAGAAAGAGATTTTTCTACACATGTTTTAAAAAATGGATATGCATTCTTGAAACATGTAAAAGATGCAAAGGACCCTTGGATCCAAACCTTTTAAAGAGAATAACATTAAATTCCCAAGTGAACGTGCGGTGGGATATTTACAAGAGTCAACAAGCATTTATTTTGGCCATTTACAAAAAGCTGACCTAACGATCATAGGTGATTGTAAAGTGATTTATCATGCATAAAGGGCTATTTTTTTTGTAAAGAACGACTTATCGATTGGTAGTCAACACTCAATTAAAATCCCCCGCCTCTCCCTTTTCCCGACGATTGCAGAACCTGATATATAAAAACTACAATGAGTTTACAATCCCTAAAAATTATAGACACTTTTTCGAATTATCTCTCTATACATTTGTGCATTGTGCACTTCCATTTTAGATGTATACCTTTTTCTTAAATCAAAACTTGTGTTTTCACTTTCCCTTCATCTTGTAAACAAAAAAAGATATAAAAAGCAAACAGACCACAACAAATTTAAAATTTAAGAGTTTGTGTATGGAAAGAATTTAAAGCAATAAAAAATTTAAGAAAAGAAAATTCATTCACATACCTCAAATGAACACAAAAGTTTTGCTATCAAAGTTTGTGAAATTCCACTAGTTCAATCCTAATGGTTTGAAATTTTATAAGAAAGATTGTTTTTTACACATTTTTTAAAAATGGATATGCATGCTTGACATATTTTAAAAAAGTAAATGACCTACGGATCCAAACCTTTTAAAGAGAATAACATTAAATTCCCAAGTGAACCTACGGTGGGTTAATTACCAAGGTCTAACAAGCCATTATTTTCCCATTTACAAAAATTGTCCTAACGATCATAGAATATTGTAAAGTGATTTATCATGTGTAACGGGCTATATTTTTTTAAGGAATGACTTATGGATTGGGAGTCAACACTCAGTTAAAATTCCCCCGCCTCACCCTTTTCCTGACATTTGCAAAACCTGATAGATAAAAACTAGAAAAATTACAGACACTTTATAGAATTATCTCTCTCGACAAAATGATAATTTTAGAGTTTATGTATGGAAAGAATTTAAAGCAATAACTAATGTAAGTAAAGAAAATGTTTTCACTCACCACAAATTAACACAAAAGTATTTTTATCCAAGTTTGGGAAATTCCACTAAGTTCAACCCTAATAACTCAGAATTTTATTAGAAAGAGTTTTTCTACACATGTTTTAAAAAAGGGATATGCATGCTTGAAACATGTTAAAGATGCAAATGACTTATGGATCCACACCTTTTTAAAAGAATAACATTAAATTCCCAAGTGAACGTGTGGTGTGATATTTACCCCAGTCAAACAAGCCATAATTTTGCCCATTTACTAAAAGCTGACATAATGATCATAGATGATTGTAAAATGATTTATCATGCGTAATGGGCTACATTTTTGTAAGGAATGACTAATAGATTGGGAGTCAACACTCAGTTAAAAATCCCCCGCCTCCCCCTTTTCCTGATGATTGCAGAACCTGATATATAAAAAATAAATCCAGTTTACAATCCCTAAAAATTAAAGACACTTTTTGGAATTATCTCTCTCTATATTTTTTCATTTTGCATTTTAATTTTAGATGTATACTTTTTTCTGAAATCAAAACTTGAGTTTTCACATTCCCTTCATCTCGTAAAAAAAAGAGATAAAAGACAAATAGATCACAACAAAATTGAAATTTTAGAGTTTATGTATGGAAAGAATTTAAAGAAATAAAAAATGTCAGCAAATAAAATTTATCGACACACCACAAATGAACACAAAAGTTTTGTTATCCAAGTTTGGGAAATTCCACTAGTTCAACCCTAATAGCTCGGAATTTTATAAGAAAGAGATTTTTCTTCACATGTTTTAAAAAATGGATATGCACACTTGAAACATGTTAAAGATGCAAATGACCTTTGGATCCAAACCTTTTAAACAGAATAACATTAAATTACCAAGTGAACGTGCGGTGGGATATTTACCAGAGTCAAACAATCTATTATTTTGCCCATTTACAAAAAGCCGACCTAATGATCATAGATGACTATAAAGTGATTTATCCTACGTAACGGGCTATATTTTAGTAAGGAATGACTTATGGATTGGGAGTCAACCCTCAGTTAAAAATGCCCCGCCTCCGCCTTTTCCCGACGATTGTACAACCTGATATAGGAAACTAAAAAGAGTTTACAATCCCTAAACATTACAGACACTTTTTAGAATTATCTCTCTCGACATTTGTGCATTGTTCATTTCCATTTTAGATGTGTACTATTTTCTTAAATCAAAACATGAGTCTTCTCTTTCCCATCATCTTGTAAACAAAAAATGAGATGAAAGGAAAATAGATAAGAAATGATACTTTTTGAGTTTAGGTAAGGGAAGAATTTAAAGCAATCACAAATTTTAGAAAAGAAAATTTATTCACACACCACAAACGAAAAAAAAAAAATTGTTATCCATGTCTGGAAAATTCCACTAGTTCATCCCTAATAGCTTGGAATTTTATAAGAAAGACATTCCTTGATACATGTTTTAAAAAATGGATATGCATGTTTGAAACATGTTAAAGATGCAAATGACCTATGGATCCAAACAAGCCATTATTTTGCCCACTTACAAAAAGCTGACATAACGATCATTGATGTTTGTAAAGTGATTTATCATGCGTAACGGGATATGTTTTTGTAAGGAATGACTTATGGATTGGGTGTCAACACTCAGTTAAAAATCCCCCGCCTCCCCCTTTTCCTGACCATTGCAGAACTTGATATATAAAAACTAAAAAGTGTTTACAATCCCTATAAATTACAGACATTTTTTGGAATTATCTCTCTCTACATTTGTGCATTCTGCATTTTCATTTTAGATGTATACTTTTTTCTTAAATCAAAACTTGAGGTTTTACTTTCCCTTCATCTCATATACAAAAAAAGAGATAAAAGGCAAATAAATCACAACAAAATGAAAATTTTAGAATTCATGTGTGGAAAGAATTTAAACAATAAAAAATGTAACAAAATAAAATTAATTGACTCAACACAAATGAACACAAAAGTTTTGTTAGCCAAATTTGGGAAATTCCACTAGTTCTACCCTAACAGCTCGGAATTTTATAAGAAAGAGATCTTTCTGCACATGTTTTTAAAAATGGATATGCATGTTTGAAACATGTTAAAGATTCAAATGACCTATGGGTCCAAACCTTTTAAAGAGAATAACATAAAATTCCCAAGTGAACAGGCTGTGGGATATTTACCCAAGTCAAACAAGCCATTATTTTGCTCATCTAGAAAAAGTTGACCTAACAATCATAGATGACTGTAAAGTGATTTATAATGTGTATCGGGCTATATTTTTGTAAGGAATGACTTTTGGATTGGGAGTCAAGACTCAGTTAAAGATCCCCTTCTACCCCCTTTTTCTGACGATCGCAGAACATGATATATAAAAACAAAAAAGAGTTTACTATCCCTAAAAATTATAGATAATTTTTGGAATTATCTCTCTCTACATTTGGGCATTGTGCATTACCATTTTAGATGTATACTTTTTTCTTAAATCAAAACTAGAGTTTTCAGTTTCCCTTCATATCGTAAACAAAAAAAGAGATAAAAGGCAAATAGATCTCAAAAAATGAAAATTTTAGAGTTTATGTGTGGAAAGAATTTAAATAAATGGAAAATTTAAGTAAAGAAAATTTATTTACACACCATAAATGTACACAAAAGTTTTATTATCTAAGTTTGGGGAAATTCCACTTGTTCAACCCTTATAGATCAGAATTTTATAAGAAAGAGATTTTTGTACACATGTTTTAAAAAATGGATATGCATGCTTGACATATGTTAAAGATGCAAATGCCCTATGGATCCAAACATTTTAAAGAAAATAACAAAAAATTCCCAAGTGAAAGTGCGTTGGGATATTTACCCGAGCCAAACAAGCCATTATTTTGCCCATTTACAAAAATCTGACCTAACAATCATAGATGATTCTAAAGTGATTTATCAACCGTAATGGGCTATATTTTTGTAAAGAATGAATTATGGATTGGGAGTCTACACTCAGTTAAAAATCCCCCGCCTTCCCCTTTTCCGGACGATTACAAAACCTGATATAAAAAAACTAAAAAGAGTTTACAATCCCTAAAAATTACAGACACTTATTGGAATTATCTCTTTCTAAATTTGTACATTGTGCATTTCCACTTTAGACGTATACATTTTTCTTAAATCAAAAATTGAGTTTTCACTTTCCCTTCATCTCGTAAACAAAAACAAAGATAAAAGGCAAATAGATCACAACAAAAAGAAAATTTTAGAGTTTATGTATGGAAAGAATTTAGAGAAATAACAAATGTAAGTAAATAAAATTTATTCACACACCAGAAATGAACACAAAAGTTTTGTTAGCCAAGCTTGGGAAATTCCACTAGTTCAACCCTAAAAGCTCGAAATATTTTTAGAAAGAGATTTTTCTACACATGTTTTAAAAAATGGATATGCAAGCTTGAAAAATGTTAAAGATGCAAATGACCAATGGATCCAAACCTTTTAAAGAGAATAAAATTAAATTCCCAACTGAAGGTGCGGTGGGATATTTACCCGAGTCAGAAAAGCCATTATTTTGCCCATATAAACAAAGCTGACCTAATGATCATAGATGATTGTAAAGTGATTTATCATGTGTTCCAGTCTATATTTTTGTGAGGAATCACTTACGGATTGGGCGTCAACACTAAGTTAAAATTCCCCTGGCTCCCCCTTTTCCCGACGATTGCAAAACCTGATATATTAAAACTAAAAATAGTTTACAATCCTTAAAAATTACAGAAACTTTTTGGAATTTTCTCAATCTACATTTGTGCATTGTGCATTTCCATTTTAGATTTACACTTTTTTCTTAAGTCAAAGCTTGAGTTTTAAATTTCCCTTCTTCTCATAAAAAAAAAAAGAGATAAAGGGCAAATAGATCACAACAAATTGAAAATTTTAGAGCATATGTATGGAAATAATTTAAAGCAATAACAAATGTAAGTAAAGAAAATTTATTCACTCACCATAAATGAACACAAAAGTTTTGTTATCCAGGTTTGGGAAATTCCACTTGTTCAACCCTTATAGCTCGGAATTTTATAAGAATTAGATTTTTCTACACATGTTTTAAAAAATGGTTATGCATGCTTGAAATATGTTAAAGATGCAAATAACCTATGGATCCAAACCTTTTAAATAAATTCCCAAGTGAACGTGTGGTGGGATATTTACCCAAGTCAAACAATCCATTATTTTGCCCATTTACAAATAGCTGAGCTAACGATCATAGATGATTGTAAAGTGATTTATCATGTGTAATGGGCTATATTTTGGTAAGGAATGATTTATGTATTGGGAATCAACACTCACAAAAAATCCCCCGCCTCCTCTTTTCACGACGATTTCAGAACTTGATATATAAAAATTAAAAAGAGTTTACATTCTCTAAAAAATTTCAGACAGTTTTTGGAATTATCTCTCTCTACATTTGTGCATTGTACATTTCGATTTTAGATGAGTACTTTTTTATTAAATCAAAACTTGAATTTTCACTTTTCGTTCTTCTCGTAAAAAAAAAAGAGATAAAAAGTAAATACATCACAACAAAATGAAAATTTTAGAGTTTATGTATGGAAAGAATTTAAAGCAATAACTAAAGTAAGAAAAAAAAATTTATTCACACACCACAAATGAACCCAAAAGTTTTGTTATCCAGGTTTGGGAAATTCCACAAGTTCAACCCTAATAGCTTGTATATTTATAAGGAAGAGATTTTTCTACACAAGTTTTAAAAAATGGATACGCATGCTTGAAACATGTTAAAGATGCAAATGACCTATGGATCCAAACCTTTAAAAGAGAATCACAATAAATTCCCAAGTGAACGTGCGGTGGGATATTTACTCGAGTCAAACAAGCTATTATTTTGCCAATTTACAAAAAACTGACTTAACGATCATAGTTGATTGTAAAGTGATTTATCATGCGTAACGGGCTATATTTTTGTAAGGAATGACTTATGGATTGGGAGTGAACACTCGGTTAAAAATCCCCAGCCTCCCCCTTTTCCCGACGATTGCAGAACCTGATATATAAAAACTAAAAAGAGTTTACAATCCTAAAAAAATTACAAACACTTTTTGGAATTATCTCTCACCACATTTGTCCATTGTGCATTTCCATTTTAGATGTATACTTTTTTCTTAAATCAAAACTTGAGTTTTCACTTTCCCTTCATCTCGTAAAAACAAAAAGAGATAAAAGGCAAATAGATCACAACAAAATGAAAATTGTAGAGTTTATGTATATAAATAATTTAAAGCAATAAAAAATGTAAGTAAAGAAAATTAATTCACTCACCACAAATGAACACAAAAGTTTTCTTATCCAGTTTTGGAAATTCCACTAGTTCAACCCTAATAGCTCAGAATTTTATAAGAAAGAGATTTTCCTACACATGTTTTAAAAATTGGATACGCATGCCTAAAACATGTTGAAGAGTCAAATGACCTATGGATCCAAACCTTTTAAAGAGAATAACATTAAATTCCCAAGTGACCGTGCGGTGGGATTTTTACTTGAGTCACACAAGCTATTATTTTTCCCATTTACAAAAAGCTGACCTAACAATCATAGATGATTTTAAAGTGATTTATCATGTGTAACGAGCTTTAGTTTTGAAAGTAATGCTTATGGATTCGGAGTCAACACTCAGTTAAACCGCCCCCCCCCCCCCCCCCCCCCCCCTTTTCTTGACGATTGCAGTACCTGATATATAAAAACTAAAAAGAGTTTACAATCCCTAAAAATTACAGTCACCTTTTGTAATTATCTCTCTCTACATTTGTGTATTTTTCATTTCCATTTTAGATTTATACTTTTTTCTTAAATCAAAACTTGAGTTTTCACTTTCCCTTCATCTCGTAAACAAAAAAAGATATCAAAGGCAAATAAATCACAACAAAATGAAAATTTTAGAGTTTAAGTATGGTAAAAATTTAAAGCAATAACAAATATAAGTAAAAAAAAATTATTCACACACCACAAATGAATAGAAAATATTTGTTATCCAAGTTTGGGAAATTCCACTAGTTCAACCTTAATTGCTCGGAATTTTATAAGAAAGAGATTTTTCTACATATGTTTTAAAAAATGGATATGCATCCATGAAACATGTTAAAGATGCAAATGACCTATGGTTCCAATCCTTTTAAAGAGAATAACATTAAATTCTCTAGTGAAGGTGTGGTGGGATATTTACCCAAGTTAGACAAGCCATTATTTTGCCCATTTCCAAAAAGCTGACCTAATGATCATAGATGATAGTAGAGTGATTTATCAAGCGTACTGGGCTATATTTTTGTAAGGAATGACTTACGGATTGGGCATCAACACTCATTTAAAAATCCCTCGGCTCCCCCTTTTCCCGACGATTGCAAAAACTGATATATAAAAACTAAAAATAGTTTAAAATCCCTAAAAATTACTAACACTTTTTGGAAATATTTCACTCTAAATTTGTGCATTATGCATTTCCCTTTTAGATGTACACTTTTTTCTTAAATCAAAACTTGAGTTTTCACTTTCCGTTCATCTCGTAAAAAAAAAGAGATAAAAGGCAAATAGATCACAACAAAATGAAAATTTTAGAGTTTATGTGTGGAAAAGATTTAAAGCAATAACAAATGTAAGTGAATAAAATTTATTCACACACCACAAATGAATACAAAAGTTTTGTTATTCAAGTTTGGGATTCCACTTGTTCAACCCTTATAGCTTAGAATTTTAGAAGAAATAGATTTTTTTACACATGTTATAAAAAATGGCTATGCATGCTTGAAACATGTTAAAGATTCAAATGACCTATGGATCCAAACCTTTTAAAGATAATAGCATTAAATTCCCAAGTGAAAGTGTGGTGGGATATTTACCCAAGTCAAACAAGCCATTATTTTGCCCATTTACAAATAGCTGACCTAACGATCATAGATGTTTGTAAAGTGATTTATCATGTGTAATGGGCTATATTTTAGTAACGAATGATTTATGGATTAGGAGTCAAGACTCAATTAAATATCCTCCACTTCCCCCTTTTCCCAACGATTGCAGAATTTGATTTTTAAAAATTAAAAAGTGTTTACAATCCCTATAAAAATTACAGACAGTTTTTGGAATTATCTCTCTCTACATTTGTGCAATGTGCATTTCCATTTTAGATGTATACTTTTTCCTTAAGTCAAAACTTGAGTTTTCACTTTCACATCTTCTCGTAAAAAACAGAGATAAAAGGCAAATAGATCACAACAAAATGAAAATTTTAGAGTTTATCTATGGTAAGAATTTGAAGCAATAACAAATTTAAGTAAAGAAAATTTATTCACACACGACAAATGAACCCAAAAGTTTTGTTATCCAAGTTTGGGAAATTCCTCTAGTTCAACCCTAATAGCTTGGATATTTATGAGGAAGAGATTTTTCTACACATGTCTTAAAAAATGGATATCCATGCTTGAAACATGTTAAAGATGCAAATGACCTATGGATCCAAACCTTTAAAAGAGAATCACAATAAATTCCCAAGTGAGTATGCTGTGGGATATTTATGTGAGTCAAACAAGCCATTATTTTGCCCATTTACAAAAAGCTAACCTAACGATCATAGATGATTGTAAAGTGATTTATCGTGCGCAACGGGCTATATTTTTGTAAGGAATGACTTATGGTTTGGGAGTCAACACTCAGTTAAAATTCCCCCGCCTTCCCCTTTTTTTGACGATTGTAGAACCTGATATATAAAACCTCTCTCTACATTTGTGCATTGTGCATTACCATTTTAGATGTATACTTTTTTCATAAATCAAAACTTGAGTTTTCACTTTCCCTTCATCTCGTGAACAGAAAAAGAGAAAAAACGCAAATAGATAACAACAAAATGAAAATTTTGGAGTTTATGTATGGAAAGAATTTAAAGCAATAACAAATGTTAGTAAAGAAAATTTATTCACACACCACAAATGAAAACTAAAGTTTGGTTATCCAAGTTTGGGAAATTCCACTAGTTCAACCATAATTTCTCAAAATTTTATAAGAAAGATATTTTTCTACACATGTTTTAAAAAGTGGATATGTATGCTTGAAACATGTTAAAGATGCAAATGACCTATGGATCCAAATTTTTTGAAGATAATAACATTAAATTCCCAAGTGAACGTTCGAAGGGATATTTACCCGAGTCAAACAAGCCATTGTTTTGCCCATTTACAAAATGCTAACCTAACGATCATAGATGATTGTAAAGTGATTTATCATGCATCATAGGCTATATTTTTGTAAGGAATGACTTATGGATTGGGAGTCAACACTCAGTTTAAAATCCCCTGCCACCCCCTTTTCCTGACGATTGTAGAAACTGGTATATAAAAAATAAAAGAGTTTAAAATCCCTTAAAGTTATAGACACTTTTTGGAATTATTGCTCTCTTCATTTTTTCATTGTGCATTTCCTTTTTAGATGCATACTTTGTTTTCAAATCAAAAATTTAGTTTTCACTTTCACTTCATATCGTCAGCAAAAAAAAGAGATAAAAAGCTAATAGATCACAAAAAAATGAAAATTTTAGAGTTTATGCATGGAAAGAATTTAAAGCAATAACAAATGTAAGTAAAGAAAATTTATTCACCCACCACAAATGAACACAAAAGTTTTGTTATCCAAGTTTGGGAAAATTCCACTTGTTCAACCCTAATAGCTCGAAATTTTATAAGAAAGAGATTTCTCTACACATGTTTTAAACAATGGATATGCTAGCTTAAAACATGTTAAAGATGCAAATGACCGATGAATCCAAAGATTTTAAAGAGAATAACATTAAATTCCGAGGAGAACATGCGGTGGGATATTTACCCGAGTCAAACAAGCTATTATTTTGCCCATTTACAAAAAGCTGACCTAAAGATCATTGATCATTGTAAAGTGATTTATCATGCGTAACGGGCTATATTTTTGTAAGGAATGAGTTCTGGATTGGGAATCAACACTCAGTTAAAAATCCCCCGCCTCACTCTTTTCCCGACGATTGCAAAGCCTGATATATATAAACTAAAAAGAGTTTACAATCCCAAAAAATTAGAGACACTATTTGGAATTATCTCTCCCTAATTTTGTGCATTGTGAATTTCCATTTTAGATGTATACTTTTTTCATAAATCAAAACTAGAGTTTTCGTTTTCCCTTGATCTCATAAACAAAAAAATAGAAAAAAGGAAAATACGTCACAACAAAATAAAAAATTTAGAGTTTATGAATGGAAAGAATTTAAAGCAACAAAAAATGTAAGCAAAGAAATTTTTTTCACACACCACAAATGAACACAAAAGTTTTGTTATCCAAGTTTGGGAAAATTCTACAAGTTCAACCCTAATAGGTCGGAATTTTATAAGAAAGTGATTTTTCTACATATATTTTAAAAAATGGATATGCATGCTTAAAACATGTTAAAGATGTAAATGACCTATGGATTCAAACAATTTAAAGAGATTAACATTAAATTCCCAAGTGAACGGTCGGTGGGACATTTACTCGACTCAGACAAGTTATTATTTTGCCCATTTACAAAAAGCTGATGTAGCGATCATAGATGATTGTAAAGTGATTTATCATGTGTAACGGGCTATATTTTTTTAAGGAATGACTTTTGGATTGGGAGTCAACACTTAGTTAAAAATCCCCCTCCTCCCCCTTTCCCCAATGATTGCCGAACTTGATATATAAAAATTAAAAAGAGTTTACAATCCTTAAAAATTATCCAATTACATTTGTGCATATTGAATTTTCATTTTAGTTGTTTACTTTTTTCTTAAATAAAAACTTGATTTTTCACTTTGCCTTCATCTCGTAAACATATAACGAGATAAAAGGCAAACAGATCACAACAAAATAAAAATTATTTAGTTTACGTATGGAACGAATTTAAAGCAAAAAAAATGTAAGTAAAGAAAATTTATTCACTCACCACAAATGAACACAAAAGTTTTGTTATCCAAGTTTGGGATATTCGACTAGTTCAACCCATATAGCTCAAAATTTTATAAGAAAGAGATTTTTCTAAATATGTTTTAAAAAATGGAAATGCTTGCTTGAAACAAGTTAAAGATGCAAATTACCCATGGATCCAAACCTTTTAAAGATAATAACATTAAATTTCAAAGTGAACGTTCGGTGGGATATTTACCCGAGTCAAAAAAGCTATTATTTTGCCCATTTGCAAAAAGCTGACCTAACGATCATAGATAATTGTAAAGTGATTTATCATGCGTAACGGGTGATATTTTTGTATAGAATGACTTATGGATTGGAAGTCAACACTCAGTTAAAAATCCTTCTCCTCTCCCTTTTCCCGACGATTGCAAAACCTGATATATAAAAACTATAAAGAGTTTACAATCCCTAAAAAATTACAGACACAATTTTGAATTATCTCTCTCTACATTTGTGCATTGTGCATTACCATTTTAGATGTATACTTTTTTCTTAAATCAAAACATGAGTTTTCACTTTCACTTCATCTCGTAAAAAATAAAAAGAGCAAAAAAGGCGAATAGATCACAAAAAAATGAAAATTTTAGAGTTTATATATGGAAAGAAGTTCAAGCAATAAGAAATGTAAGTAAAGAAAATTTATTCACACACCACAAATGAACAGAAAAGTTTTGTTAATCAAGTTTCGGAAATTCCACTAGTTCAACCCTAGTAGCTCGCAATTTTATAAGAAAGAGATTATTCTAAAAATGTTAAAGATTCAAATGACTTATGGATCCAAACCTTTTAAAGAGAATAACTTTAAATTCCCAAGTGAACATCTGGTGGGATATTTACCCCAGTCAAACCAGCCATTATTTTGCCCTTTTACAAAAATCTGACCTAACGATCATAGATGATTGTAAAGTGCTTTATCATGCGTAACGGGCTATATTTTTTTAAGGAATGACTCAGGGATTGGGAGTCAACACCCAGTTAAAAATCCCCTGCCTCCCCTTTTCCCGATATTGCAGAACCTGATATATAAAAACTAAAAAGAAATTACAATCCCTAAAAATTACAGAGACTTTTTGGAATTATCTCTCTCTACATTTTTGCATTGTGCATTTCCATTTTAGATGTATACTTTTTTCTTAAATCAAAACTTGAGTTTTCACTTTCCCTTCATCTCGTAAACAAAAAAAGAGATAAAAGGCAAATAGATCACAACAAAATGAAAATTTTAGAGTTTATGTATCGAAAGAATTTAAATAAAAAACAAATTTAAGTAAAAAAATTTATTCACACACCACAAATGATCACAAAAGTTTAGTTATCCATGTTTGGGAAAATACAACTAGTTTAAACTTAATAGCTCAGAATTTTATAAGAAAGAGATTTTTCTAGTCATGTTTTAAAAAATGGATATGCATGCTTGAAACATGTTAAAGATGCAAATGACATATTTATCCTAACCTTTTAAAGAGAATAACATTAAATTCCCTAGTGCACGTGCAGTGGGATATTTACCCGAATCAAAGAATCCATTATTTTGCCCAATTAAAAAAAGCTGACCTAGCGATCATAGATGATTTTAAAGTGATTTATCATGCGTAACGGGCTATATTTTTGTAAGGAATGACTTATGGATTGGGAGTCAACACTCAATTGAAAATCCCCCGCCTCCCCCTTTTCCCGACGATTGCAGAACCTGATATATAAAACCTTAAAAGAGTTTACAATCCCTAAAAATTACAGACACTTTTTGGAATTAACTCTCTCTCCATTTGTGCAATGTGCATTTCCATTTTAGATGTATACTTTTTTCATAAATCAAAACTTGAGTTTTCACTTTCCCTTCATCTCATAAACAACAAAAGAGAAAAAAGGCAAATAGATCACAACAAAATGAAAATTTTAGAGTTTATGTATGGAAATAATTTAAAGCAATAAAAAATGTTAGTAAATAAAATTTATTCACACACCACAAATGAACACTAAAGTTTTGTTATCCAAGTTTGGGAAATTCCACTAGTTCTACCCTAATAGCTCAGAATTTTATAAGAAAGAGATTTTTCTACGCAAGTTTTAAAAAGAGTATATGAATGCTTGAAACATGTTAAAGATGCAAATGACCTATGGATCCAAACCTTTTCATGATAATAACAATAAATTCCCATGTGAACATTTGAAGGGATATTTACCCAAGTCAAACTAGCCATTATTTTGCCCATTTACAAAATGCTGACCTAACGATCATAGATAATTGTGTTGGAAGATGGGCTCAAGCCGACCAGCTCAAGAAAAGAAGCTGACACGTCAAAGGAGTGGCATATGTGTAAAAAATGGTACTTTCCATAAAGATGGCATAGAAGTGTAAATATGTGTTCCTTTTATGTCTTTTGTTTTATTAAGTTGTAGCCCTAAGGGCATTGTAAAACTATAAATAAAGGCATTGGCTAAGAGGTAGGGCATTGAAGCACTCTCCTCTCTTTCCACAAATTCGTCCAGCCCTCATTTTTCTTTTTGACGCAACCCTCTTCTTCCTTAATCCAAACTCTCTCCTTCCACGTTCTTCTTCTTTTCTTCTCCTTCTCTCTTCTTCTTCATCTTCTTTCTTGTTGATCTAAAGTTCCTATCATGAGATCCTAAATTCTACATGGTATCAGAGCAAGGAGTTTAGGATCTTTTCATGGAGTTATTATGAAATCTGTTCTAGAAGTTGTACAAGGAGTTCAGTCATGAAGAGATGTGTTCATACTCTTCTTATTTACGTTTTTTTTGTTTCCTTTTCTTAACTACATACTATTTTTTACTGTTTTTCTTTACTTCTTGAATTTTGAGTCACATCAAGTCAAGATAAATCTTTATATGTTGTAAAGATTTATTTTTATGACTAAATTGATGTTAAAATCTTGACTCCTTGTAAATCAATTACAAGAGTGATCAAGATCATTTGTTGTTTGCATCTTATTAAGATTGATGGGTGAAATTCAATTACCTTTATGTAATTTGGATCCATCTCATTTGAGGTAGAATTCCAGCACATGTTGCTGTATTTTCTCCTACTTAAGGTTGCTCATGGGTTTGTCTTATGTTGTTGGATGCCCATTATATGTTTGATGAAATTCTAGCAGTCATTTACCCTTTGTAGTTCCCTTTTTTTTTAACTTCAACAATTGAATTTTTTTTTACGTTGAAGTTTCCCATGTACTGAAGATAAATCTCTTCCAAGTGTCTTGGTTTGTCGTTAAATCTTCTCTAAATTTTTATCTATTGTTCGTTTGTGTTGGAGTTTGGATTAAGGCCTAATCGGTTGCATCTACTTTCTTCTCTTTGTTCTTATGAATACAAGAGAAGTTGAGTGATGGCTGGATGTTATTATCACTTTCTAAAGGCACAAATTTTTTGATAATTTGGTGCTTGCCCTTGTGAAAGAAATTGGTTCTTGTTCTCTTTTGTTGGTGATTGATTTGGTCCACAGGTTCTTCAAATTACATTGAGTAATTGTTCTTTGAAGAAGAAGACCTTTTCCCTTGACCTCCATATTTTACTTGCCTCATCATGGAGATTGGATACAATAGTAATAAGAGTGATATACTCCGTATTTCTAAAATTCCACTTAGAGGTCTCTCCAATTACATGAGCTGGTCATAATCGATTCGGAGGGTTCATATTACTCGTGACCTCTTGAGCCACATTGTTAACTTTCCTCCTTCGATTGATGAAGAAGATGTGTCCTACCACAAGTGGGTTAAGGATGATAATATGGTGATAAGTTGGCTCATTAATAGCATGGAAGAGCAGGTGGCCAACAATGTGGTCCACTTGGAAACCGCCAAGAACATATGGGACACTTGTGCCGAGCTTTTCTCAAGCACTGCTTCATTACAAAAAATATATGATGTATTACAAAACATGTTGCATACGAAACATGGAGATAATATTCACGAATTTTTGGCACGGTTTTGAGGTCTTCTTCAAGAATGGAAACTAGCTCAGCCATATTCCACTGATATTGTCGTTCAAGAACGACAAAGAGAAGCTTTGGTAGCAGTCATTTGCTTATCAAATATTAAACCATACCTCGGGTGGAACCACCTTGTGGCATCATGTTGGAAACTTCATGGCAAGCCTGATTGGGCCACAGCTAACCTAGTCACGGTTAACGTTGAGAAAAATGAAGATAAGGCTGAATCATCATCCAGAAATGTGACTCTTACGGCTGAGGACTATGCTGCATTTCAGAAAATGAAGTCCTTCATGGAATCCTCTATTCCCTCATCATCTACTGCTGCCACTACTATTGCCTCAAGTATGCTTTCTTCCTCTTCTTCCTCTTCCTCTTCCTCTTGGATCATCGACTCCGGGGCCTCCAAACATCTATCAAGTAACAAACACTTGTTGCTGTCCTTGTCTCCTTGTTATCCTCATAAATTCGTTACTATTGTTGATGGTACCCAAACCAAGGTCCTTGGCAAAGGTTCCTCCTCTCTTACTTCATCTATTCCCCTTCAAGATGTTTTATTTGTTCCTCAATTTCCTTTAAATTTGCTCTCGGTTAGCCAATTGACCAAACAATTAAATTGCTCTATCACCTTCTCACAGTCTTCTTGTGTCTTTCAGGATCTCACTACGAATTGGGTGATTGGTGGCGGCCATGAAAAGGGGGGTTTGTACTACTTCACTCTTCCACCATTAATTGCATTATCGTCCCCTACATCTGAGGCCCAACTTTGGCATAACCGATTTGGTCATCCGTTTACCCCTTCACTTCGTTCTTTGGTTCCATCTTTAAAAGGACTTTCTAATTTCAGTTGTGAGATTTGTCAATAAAGTAAACATGTCACAAGTACATATTCTCCTAGTTTTACAACTACAAGTACTGCTCCATTTGAGCTAATACATTCTGATGTATGGCGCCCTTTATGTGTCTCAAATATTTCCCAAGTTAAATATTTTGTCATTTTTGTTGATGATTTTACTCGAGTGACTTGGTTATATCTATTTAAAGAGCGTTCCAAAATTCTTCCTTTGTTTAAAAATTTTCATGCTATGGTCTTGACACAATTTGGGAAGAAAATTCAAACCCTTAGATCTGATAATGCTAAGGAATACATGTCTCATGTCTTCAAATTATTTTGTGAGAGTAAAAGGCTTATTCATCAAACATCATGTGCCTATACTCCTCAACAAAATGGTGTTGCTGAAAGGAAGAATCGTCATCTTCTTGAAGTTGCTCGGGCCCTCCTCTACTCCATGAAGGTACCCTATTTATGTTGGCCTCATTCTATACTTACAACATGCTTTCTCATTAATAGGTTACCTTCATCAGTGCTTCATCATAAAATTCCTTACTCTGTGTTATTTAATGGTGAAGATCCTTTTTCTCTTCCTTTGAAAGTGTTTGGATGTACGTGTTTTGTTCATGTTACATCTCCACATAAAAATAAACTTGATCCTCCGTCTATGAAGTGCATATTTTTCGGATACTCTCGCACCCAGAAAGGTTTTGTCTGTTACAATCCTACCCTTTAGAGGATGTTTATCTCTAGGAATGTGACTTTCTTTGAGGACACTCCCTTCTACTCCTCCCATGATGCTCCTCCAGGATGGACTTGTCCTTCTACTACTCCCTGTCCACTTGTGCCATTCAATCTTGAAGTGGATCCATCCCCTGATGCACCGGGCGTACCTTCACCTGTGGAGTTGTCGGATCCACCTGAGGTAAGTCCTTCTCCTCCTATGTATGGGCCTGAATTTGATACTCGGCCTATTGCTTTAAGAAAAGAACGTCACTCATGTACTACTTCGCATCCTATCTCAAATTTTATGTCTCACCATCGTTTGTCTTCCGAGTGTTTTCAGTTTCTTGTGTCCCTTTCTTCTACTTCCGTTCCGTAGTCATATCAGAAGGCTCTAAGACATCCAGGATGGAAGGTGGCTATGGATGAAGAAATGCATGCCTTATACGAAAACCAAACCTGGTACTTAACATCATTCCCAAAAAGTAAAAGACCGATTGGTTGTCAATGGGTTTTGTTGGTGAAACATAATCCGGATGGATCGATTGCTCGTCTTAAAGCTTGACTGGTTGCTAAGGGCTATACGCAGTGCTATGGGATAGATTATGAGGAGACCTTCTCTCCTATTTCAAAATTGAATTCGGTACGCATCATCTTATCTATTGCTGCTAACTCCTCATGGCCCGTCTATCAGTTGGATGTTAAAAATACTTTTTTAATGGTGATATCAGTGAGGAAATTTATATGGTTCAACCACCTGGTTATGTGGTTGAGGGGGAGTCAGTATGCCTATAAGGGCTTAAGCAGTCCCTTCGGGCTTGGTTTGATAAATTTAGTTAAACACTCCTACGGTTGGTTTTCATCAGTGCTGAGTTGATCATTCCGTATATTATAAAGATACGGTCAAAGGGAAAATATTATTGGCCGTATACGTGGATGATATTATCTTAGCCGGTGATGATGCTTTGAGCATACAAGAGGTGAAGCAGATGATATGTCAGGAATTCAAGACTAAAGACCTTGGTATGCTTAAATATTTTTTGGGTATAGAAGTTCTTCAATCCAAACATGGGATAATATTGTCTCAAAGGAAATATGTCTTGGATCTCCTTGAAGACCAGTTGACACACCTATGGATACAAATGTAAAATTATGTGCCATAAATGAAGAAGATATTGATATTGGCAAATATCAAAGGCTCATGGGAAAACTGATTTATCTCACGGTAACTAGGCCAGACATATCATATGCTGTAAGTGTGGCGAGTCAATTCATGCACAAACCACAAATTACCCACTGGCAGGCTTTAGAGAGAATATTACGTTATCTAAAAGGAGCTCCAGGAAGAGGATTCCTGTATAAAAATATGGGCACTTCAACATAGAAGGCTTCTGAGATGCAGATTGGGTTGGATCTCCTGATGATAGAAAATCTACATCAGGAAATTGTACTCTGGTTGGGGGAAACTTGGTTACATGGAAAAGTAAGAAGGAAAATGTGGTTGCAAGATCTAGCACTAAAGCAGAATACAGAGCTATGGCCCATACCGTTAGTGAACTTTAATGGATCATGACCCTCTTACCGAACTAGGTTTTTATAAAAAGGGGTCCATGAATCTGCATTGTGATAATCAAGCAACCATTCATATCACTTCAAATCCAGTTTTTTCATGAAAGAACTAAACATATTGAGGTGGATTGTCATTTTATATTGGAGAAGTTTCAAGCAGGAATAATCTCTCTCAAACATGTGTCATCTCAAGAGCAAGTAGATGATATTCTCACTAAACCCATTACATCTAAAAACCTATCGTTTATATGTGGCAAGTTGGGTATTTATGATGTCTTTTCTCCTCCAACTTGAGGGGGAGTGTTGGAAGATGGGCTCAAGCCCACGAGCTCAAGACAAGAAGCCCACACGTCAAAGGAGTGGCATATGTATAAATTATGGTACTTTCCATAAAGATGGCATAGAAGTATAAATATGTGTTCCTTTTATGTCTTTTGTTTTATCAAGTTGTAGCCCTAAGGGCATTTTAAAAATATAAATATAGGAATTGGCTAAGAGGTAGGGCATTGAAGCACTCTCCTCTCTTTCCACAAATTCATCCAACCCTCATTTTTCTTTTTGATGCAACCCTCTTCCTCCATAATCACTACTCTCTCCTTCCACGTTCTTCTTCTTTTCTTCTCCTTCTCTCTTCTTCTTCTTCTTCTTTCTTGTTGATCTAAAGTTCATTTCATGAGATCCTAAATTCTACAGATTGTAAAGTGATTTATCATGCAACACAGGCTATATTTTTGTAAGGGATTACTTATGGATTGGGAGAACACTCGGTTAAAAATCCCATGCCTCCCCCTTTTCCCGAGGATTGTAGAAATTGGTATATAAAAACTAAAAAGAGTTTACAATCCCTAAAAATTACAGACACTTTTTGGAATTATCTCTCTCTACATTTGTGCATTCTGCATTTCCATTTTAGATGAATACTTTTTTCTTAAAACAAAACATGACTTTCACTTTCACTTCATCTCATCAGCAAAAAAAGAGATAAAAGGCAAATAGATCGCAACAAAATGAATATTTTAGAGTTTATTAATGGGAAGAATTTAAAGCAATAACAAATGTAAGTAAAAAAAAAATTATTCGCACACCACAAATGAACACAGAAGTTTTGTTAACCAAGTTTGGGAAATTCCACTAGGTCAACCCTAATATCTCAGAATTTTGTAAGAAAGCGATTTTTCTACACATGTTTTAAAAAATTGATATGCATGCTTGAAACATGTTAAAGATTCAAATGACCTATGGATCCAAACCTTTTAAATAAAATAACATTAAATTCCCAAGTGAACGTGCGGTGGGATATTTACCCGAGTCAAACAAGCCATTATTTGCCCATTTACAAAAAGCTAACCTAATGCTCATAGATGATTGTAAAGTGATTTATCGTGTGTAACGGGCTATATTTTTGTAAGAAATGACTTATGGATTGGGAGTCAACACTCAGTTAAAAATCCCTCGCCTCCCCCTTTTTCAGATGATTGCAGAACCTGATATATAAAAACTAAAAAGAGTTCACAATCCCTAAAATTTACAGACACCTTTTGGAATTATCTCTCTCTACATTTTTGCATTGTGCATTTGCATTTTAGACATATAATTTTTTCTTAAATAAAAACTTGAGTTTTCACTTTCCCTTCATCTCGTAAACAATAAAGGAGATAAAAGGCAAATAGATCACAACAAAATGAAAATTTTGGAGTTGAAGTATGGAAAGAATTTAAAGCAATAACAAATGTGAGTAAAGAAAATTTATTCACACACCACAAATGTACCCAAAAGTTTTTTTAACAAAATTTGGGAAAAGTTCACATGTTCAACCCTATAGCTCGGAATTTTATAAGAAAGAGATTTTTCTACACATGTTTTAAAAAATGGATATGCATGCTTGAAACTTGTTAAAGATTGAAATGACCTATGGATCCAAACCATTTAAATATAATAACATTAAACTCCCAAGTGAACATTCGGCAGGATATTTACCCGAGTCAAACAAGTCGTTATTTTGCTCTCTCACAAAAAGCTGACATACGATCATAGATAATTGTAAAGTGATTTATCATGCATAATGGGCTCTATTTTTTTAAGGAAGGACTTATGGATTAGGAGTCAACACTCAGTTAAAAATCCCCGCCTCCCCCTTTTCACGACGATTGCAGAACCTGATATATAAAACTTAAAAGAGTTTACAATCCCTAAAAATTACAGACACTTTTTGGAATTATCTCTCTCGACATTTATTCACTATGCATTTCCATTTTAGATGTATACTTTTTTCTTAAATAAAAAATTGAGTTTTCACTTTCCCTTCATCTCGTAAAAAAAAAAGAGATAAAATGCAAATAGATCACAACAAAATGAAAATTTTAGACTTTATGTATGGAAAGAATTTAAAGCAATAACAAATGTAAGTAAAGAAAATTTATTCTCACACCACAAATGAACAGAAAAGTTTTGTTATCCAAGTTTGGGAAATTCCACTTGTTCAACCCTTATAGCTAGGAATTTTATAAGAAAGAGATTTTTCTACAAATGTTTTTAAAAATGGACTTGCAAGCTTGAAACATGTTAAATATTCAAATGACCTATGGACCCAAACCTTTTAAAGATAATAACATTAAATTCCCAAGTGAACGTGCGGTGGGATATTAACCCGAGTCAAACAAGCCATTATTTTGCCCATTTAAAAAAAGTTGACCTAACGATCATAGATGATTATACAGTGATTTATCATCCGTAACTGGTTATATTTTTTTAAGGAATGACTTATGGATTGGGAGTCACCACTAAGTTAAAAATCCCCTGCCTCCCCCTTTTCCCGACGATTGCAGAACACTATATAGAAAAACTAAAAAGAGTTTTTAATCCCAAAAAAATATAGACACTTTTTGGAATTATCTCTCTAAACATTTGTGCGTTCCCATTTTAGATGTATACTATTTTCTTAAATAAAAACTTGAGTTTTGACTTTCCCTTCTTCTCGTATACAAAAAAAGAGATAAAAGTCAAATAGATCAGAAAAAAAATGAAGATTTTAGAGTTTATGTACGGAAAGAATTTAAAGCAATAAAAAATGTAAGTAAATAAAATTTATTCACACACCACAAATGAACACAAATGTTTTTTTATCCAAGTTTCAAAAATTCCACTAGTTCAACCCTAATAGCATGGAATTTTATAAGAAAGAGATTTTCTACACATGTTTTAAAAAATGAATATACATGCTTGAAACAGGTTAAAGATGTAAATGACCTATGGATCCAAACATTTTAAAGATAATAACATTAAATTCCCAAGTGAACCATCGGTGGGATTTTTACCGGAGTCAAACAAACCATTATTTGGCCCATTTACAAAAAGCTGACCCAACGATCATAAATGATTGTAAAGTGATTTTTCATGCGTAAATTGCTATATTTTTGTAAGGAATGACCAATGGATTGGGAGTCAACACTCTCTTAAAAATACCCCGCCACACTCTTTTCCCGACGATTGCAAAACTTGATATATAAAAACAATAAAGAGTTTACAATCCCTAAAAATTACAGACACTTTTTTGAATTATCTCTCTCTACATTTGTGCAATGTGCATTTCCATTTTAGATGTATACTTTTTTCTTAAATCAAAACTTGAGTTTTCACTTTCCCTTCAACTCGTAAACAGAAAAAGAGATAAAAGGCAAATAGATCACAACAAAATGAAAATTTCAGAGTTTATGTATGGAAATAATTTAAAGCAATAACAAATTTAAGTAAAGAAAATTTATTTACACATCACAAATGAACACAAATGTTTTGTTATCAAAGTTTGGGAAATTCCACTTGTTCAACCCTAATAGCTCAGAATTTTATAAGAAAGAGATTTTTCTACACATGTTTTAAAAAATGGAGATGCATGCTTGAAACATGTTGAAGATGCAAATGACCTATGGATCCAAATCATTTAAAGATAATAACATTAAATTCCCAAGTGAACGTTCGGTGGGATATTTACCCAAGTCAAACAAGTCATTATTTTGCCCATTTACAAAAAGCTGACCTAGCGATCATTGATGATTGTAAAGAGATTCATCATGCGTAACAGGGTTTATTTTTGTCAGGAATGACTTGTGGATTGGGAGTCAACACTAAGTTAAAAATCCCCCGCCTCCCCCTTTTCCCAACTATTGCAGAACCTGATATATAAAAACTAAAAAGAGTTTACAATCCCTAAAAATTACTGTCACTTTTTTGAATTATATCTCTTAAAATTTGTGCATTGTGCATTTCCTTTTAAGATGTATACTTTTTTCTTAAATCAAAACTTGATTTTTTACTTTCCCTTCTTCTTGTTAACAAAAAAATATAGAAAAAAGGCAAATAAATCAATACAAAATGATTAGTTTTAGATTTTATGTACGGAAAGAATTTATATTAAAAAAATATTTGTAAAATAAATTTATTCACACACCACAAATGAACACAAAATTTTTGTTATCCAAGTTCGGGAAAATTTCACTAGTTCAACCCTAATAGCCCTGAATTTAATAAGAAAGATATTTTTCTACACGTGTTTTAAAAAATGGATATGCATGCTTGAAACATGTTAAAGATGTACATGGCCTATAGATCCAACCATTTTAAAGATAATAACATTAAATTTCTAAGTGAACGTGCGGTGGGATATTTACCCGTGTCAAACAAGCCGTTATTTTGCCCATTTACAAAAAGTTAACCTAACGATCATCAATGATTATAAAGTGATTGCGTAACGGGCTATATTTTTGTAAGGAATGACTTATGTATTGGGAGTGAACACTCAGTTAAAAATCCCACGCCTCCCCTTTTTCTCGAAGATTTCAGAACTTGATATATAAAAACTAAAAAGAGTTTACAATCCCTAAAACTTACAGGCACTTTTTAGAATTACCTCTCTCTACATATCTGCATTGTGCATTTCCATTTTAGATGTATACTTTTTTCTTAAATAAAAAAGAGATAAAAAAGATAAAAGGCAAATAGATCACAACAAAACTAAAATTTTAGAGTTTATGTATGGAAAGAATTTAAAGCAATAAAAAATATAAGTAAAGAAAATTTATTCGCATACCACAAATGAACACAAAAGTTTTGTTTTGCAAGTTTGGGAAATTCCACTAGTTCAACCCAAATTGCTCAGAATTTTATAAGAAAGAGATTTTTCTACACATGTTTTAAAATATGGATATGCATGCTTGAAACATGTTAAAGATGCAAATGACCTATGGATCCAAACATTTTAAAGATAATAACATTAAATTCCCAAGTGAACGTTCGGTGGGATAATAACAATAAAAATCCCCGCATCCCCCATTTCCCGACGATTGCAGAACATGATATATAAAAAACTAAAAAGAGTTTACAATCCCTAAAAATTACAGACACTTTTTGCAATTATCTCTCTACATTTGTGCATTGTGCATTTCCATTTTAGATGTATACTTTTTTCTTAAATCAAAACTTGAGATTTCACTTTCCCTTCTTCTCGATAAAAAAAGAGATAAAACGTAAATAAATCACAAAAAAAATAAAAATTTTAGAGTTTATGTATGGAATGAATTTAAAGCAATAACAAATGTAAGTAAATAAAATTTATTCACACACCACAAATGAACACAAAAGTTTTGTTATACAAGTTTGGGAAATTGGACTAGTTCAACCCTATTAGCTCGGAATTTTATAAGGAGATTTTTCTACACATGTTTTAAAAAATGGATATGCATGCCTGAAACATGTTAAAGATGCAAATTGCCTATGGATCCAAACCTTTTAAAGAGAATAACATTAAATTCCAAAGTGAACGTGCGGTGGGATATTTATCCGAGTCAAACAAGCCATTACTTTGCGCATTTACAAAAAGCTTACCTAACGATCATAGATGATTGTAAAGAGATTTAACATGGGTAACAGACTATATTTTTGTAAGCAATGACTTATGGATTGGGATTCAACACTCAGTTAAAAATCCCCCGTCTCCCCCTTTTCCCGACGATTGCAGAACCTGTTATATAAAAACTAAAAAGAGTTTACAATCCCTAAAAATTGCTGACACTTTTTGGAAGTATCTCTCCCTACATTTGTGCATTGTGCATTTCTATTTTAGATGTAAACTTTTTTCTTAAATCAAAACTTGAGTTTTCACTTTCCCTTCACCACGTAAACAAAAAAAGAGATAAAAGGCAAATAGATCACAACAAAATTAAAATTTTAGACTTTATGTATGGAAATAATTTAGAGCAATAACAAATTTAAGTAAAGAAAATTTATTCACACACCACAAATGAACACAACAATTTTGTTATTTAAGTTTGAGAAATTGCACTAGTTCAACCCTAAGAAAGAGATTTTTCCACACATGTTTTTAAAAATGGATATGCATGCTTGAAACATGTTAAAGATTCAAATGACCAATGGATCCAAGCCTTTTAAAGATAATAACATTAAATTCCCAAGTGAACGTTCGGTGTGATATTTACCCGAATCAAACAAGCCATTATTTTTCCCATTTACAAAAGGCTGACCTAACGATCATAGATTATTTTAAAGTAATTTATCATTCGTAACACGCTATATTTTTGTAAAGAATGACTTATGGATTGGGAGTCAACACTCAGTTAAAAATCCCCCGCCTCCCCCTTGTTTCGACGATTGCAGAACCTGATATATAAGAACTAAAAAGATTATACAATCCCTAAATATTAAAGACACATTTTGGAATTATGTCTCTCTAAATTTGTGCATTGTGCATTTCAATTTTAGATGTATACTTTTTTCTTTAGTCAAAACTTGAGTTTTCACTTTCCGTTCATCTCTTAAACAAAAAAAAGAGATAAAAGGCAAATAGATCACAACAAAATGAAAATTTTAGAGTTTATGTATGGAAATAATTTAAAGAAATAAAAAATGTAAGTAAAGAAAATTTATTCACACACCACAAATGAATACAAAAGTTTTGTTATCCTAGTTTGGGAACTTCCACTAGTTCAAACCTAATAGCTCAAAATTTTATAAGAAAGAGATTTTTCTACACATGTTTTAAAAAATGGATATGCATGCTTGAAACATGTTAAAGATGCAAATGACCTATGGATCCAAACCTTTTAAAGAGTATAACATTAAATTCCAGAGTGAACGTGCAGTGGAATATTGACCCGAATCAAACAAGTCATTATTTTTCCCAATTACCAAAAGCTGACCTAACGATCATAGATTATTGTTAAGTGATTTATATTGCTAATGGGCCATATATTTGTAAGGAATGACTTTTGGACTGGGAGTCAACACTCAGTTAAAAATCCCTCGCCTCCCCCTTTTTTCGACAATTGCAAAACCTGATATATAAAAACTAAAAATAGTATACAAACCCTAAAACTTACAGACACTTCTTGGAATTATCTCTCTCCACATTTGTGCAATGGGCATTTTCATTTTAGATGTATAATTTTTTCTTAAATCAAAACTTGAGTTTTCACTTTTCGTTCATCTCTTAAACAAAAAAAAGAGAAAAAAGGCAAATAGATCACAACAAAATGAAAATTTTATAGTTATGTATGGAAAGAATTTAAAGCAATAACAAATGTTAGTAAAGAAAATTTATTCACACACCACAAATGAGCACTAAAGTTTTGTTATCCAAGTTTGGGAAATTCTACTAGTTCTACCCTAATAGCTTGGAATTTTATAAGAAAGAGATTTTTCTACACATGTTTTAAAAAATGGATATGCATGCTTGAAACATGTTAAAGATGCAAATGACCTTTGGATCCAAACCTTTTAAGATAATAACATTAAATTCCCAAGTGAACTTTCGGTGTGATATTTACCCAAGTCAAACAAGCCATTATTTTTCCCATTTATAAAAGGCTGACCTAAGGATCATACATTATTTTAAAGTAATTTATCATGCATAACGGGCTATATTTTTGTAAGGAATGACTTATGGATTGGGAGTCAACACTCAGTTAAAAATCCCCCGCCTCCCCCTTTTCCTCACAATTGAAGAACCAGATATATAAAAACTAAAAAGAGTTTACAATCCCTAAAAATTGTACTCACTTTTTGGAATTATGTCTCTCCACATTTGTGCATTGTGCATTTCCATTTTAGATGAATACTTTTTTCATTAATCAAAACTTGAGTTTTCTCTCTCCCTTCATCTCGTAAAAAAAAAAAGACATAAAAGGCAAATAGATCAGAACAAAATGACAATTTTAGAGTTTATGTATGGAAATAATTATAAGCAATAAAAAATGTAAGTAAAGAAAATTTATTCACACACAAAAAATGAACAGAAAAGTTTTGTTATCCAAGCTCGGGAAATTCCGCTTGTTCGACCCTAATAGCACAGAATTTTACAAGAAAGAGATTTTTCTACGCATGTTTTAAAATATGGATATGCATGCTTGAAACATGTTAAAGATGCAAATGACCTATGGATCCAAACCTTTTAAAGATAATAACATTAAATTCCCTAGTGAACGGGCGGTCGGATATTTACCCGAGTCAAAGAGGCCATTATTTTGCCATTCACAAAAAGCTGACCTAACGATCATAGAAAATTATAAAGTGATTTATCATGCGTAATGACATATATTTTTTTAAGCAATGACTTATGGATTGGGAGTGAACACTTAGTTAAAAGTCCCCTGTCTTCCCCTTTTCTCGACCATTGCAGAACTTGATATATAAAAACTAAATAGAGTTTACAATCCCTAAAAATTATAGACACTTTTTGGAATTATCTCTCTTTACATTTGTGCATTGTGCATTTCCATTTTAGATGTATACATTTTTCTTAAATCAAAACATGAGTTTTCACTTTGCCTTCAACTTGTAAACCAAAAAAGAGATAAAAGGGAAATTGATCACAACAAAAAGAAAATTTTAGAGTTTATGTATGAAAAGATTATAAAGTGACAACAAATGTAAGTAAATAAAATTTATTCATACAATACAAATGAAAGCAAAAGTTTTTTTATCCAAGTTTTGGAAAATTCTACTAGTTCAACCCTAATAGCTCGGAATTTAAAAAAAGTTTTTCTACCCATGTTTTAAAAAAATTATATACAAGCTTGAAATATGTTAAAGATGCAAATGACCTATGGATCAAAACTTTTTAAAGAGAATAACATTAAATTCCCAAGTGACGTGCGGTGGGATATTTACTCGAGTCAAACAAGCCATTATTTTGCCCATTTACAAAAAGTTGGCCTAACGATCATAGATGATTGTAAAGTGATTTATCATACATAACGGGCTATATTTTTGTAAGGAATGACTTATGGAATGGAAGTTAACACTCTATTAAAAAATCCCCTCCTCCGCCTTTTCTTGAGGATGGGAGAACCTGATACAAAAAAACTAACAAGAGTTTACAATCCCTAAAAATTACTTGCACTTTTTCAAATAATCTCTCTATACATTTGTGCATTGTGCATTTCCATTTTAGATATATACTTTTTTCTTAAATCAAAACATGAGTTTTCACTTTCACTTCATCTCGTAAATCAAAAAAAGAGATAAAAGGCAAATAGATCTAAACAAAATCAAAATTTTAGAGCTTATATATGGAAAGAATTTAAAGCAATAACAATTTTAAATAAATAAAATTTATTCACACACCAAAAATGTACACAAAAGTTTTGCTATCCAAGTTTGGGAAATTGCAATAGTTCAACCCTAATCGCTCTGAATTTTATCTGAAAGAGAATTTTCTTCACATGTTTTAAAAAATGGATATGCATGCTTGAAACTTGTTCAAGATGGAAATGACCTATGGATCCAAACCTTTTAAAGATAATAACATTAAATTCCCAAGTGAACTCCGGTGGGAAATTTACCAGAGTCAAACAAGCCATTATTTTTGCCCATTTAAAAAAAGCTGACCTAACAAAGATGATTGTAAAGTGATTTTTCATGCATAAGAGGCTATATTTTTTTAAGGATTTACTTATAGATTTGAAGTCATCACAGTTAAAAATCCCCCGCCTCCCCCTTTTCCAGACGAATTCAGAACTTGATATATATAAAAAAAAAGAGTTTACAATCCCTAAAAATTACAAACACTTTTTGGAATTATCTCTGTCTACATTTGTGCATTGTGCATTTCCATTTTAGATGTAAACCTTCTTCTTAAATAAAAACTTGAGTTTTCACTTTCCCTTCATCTCGTAAACAAAAAAAGAGATAAAAGGCAAATAGATCACAACAAAATGAAAATTTTAGAGTTTATGTATGGAAAGAATTTAAAGAAATAACAAATGTAAGTAAAGAAAATTTATTCACACACCACAAATGAACACAAAAGTTTGGGAAATTCCACTAGTTCAACCCTAATAGCTCGAAATTTTATAAGAAAGAGATTTTTCTACACATGTTTTAAATAATGGATATGCATGCTTGAAACATGTTAAAGATATAAATGACCTATGGATCCAAACCTTTTAATGAGAATACCAATAAATTCCCAAGTGAATGTGCGGAGGGATATTTACCCGAATCAAACAAGCCATTATTTTGACCTATAACAAAAAGCATACCAAACGATCATAGATGATTTTAAAGTGATTTATCATGCATAACGGGCTATATTTTTCCAAAGAATGACTTATGGACTAGGAGTCAACACTCAGTTAAAAATCCCCCGCCTCCCCCTTTTCCGACGTTTACAGAACCTGATATGTAAAAACTAAAAAGAGTTTACAATCCCTAAAAATTACAGACACTTTTTGGAATTATCTCTCTCTACATTTGTGCATTGTGCATTTCCATTTTAGATGTATACTTTTTTCTTAAATCAAAACTTGACTTTTCACTTTCCCTTCATCTCGTATACTAAAAAAGAGAAAAAAGGCAAATAGATCACAACAAAATGAAAATTTTAGAATTTATGTATGGAAATAATTTAAAGCAATTACAAATTTTAGTAAATAAAATTTATTCACACACCACAAATGAAGACTAAAGTTTTGTTATCCAGGTTTGGGAAATTCCACTAGTTCAACCCTAATAGTTCGGAATTTTATAATAATGAAATTTTTCTACACATGTTTTAAAAAATTTAAATACATTCTTGAAACATGTTAAATATTCAAATGACCTATGGATCCAAACCTTTTAAAGAGAATAACATTAAATTCCCAAGTGAATGTGCGTTGGGATATTTACCAGAGTCAAACGAGCCATTATTTTGCCCATTTACAAAAAGTTGACCTAATGATCATAGGTGATTGTAAAGTGATTTATCATGCATAATAGGCTATATTTTTGTAGGGAATGACTTATGGAATGGGAGTCAACACTCAGTTAATAAATCCCCCACCACCCCCTTTTACCGATGATGGTAGAACCTGATACATAAAAACAAACAAGAGTTTATAATCCCTAAAAATTACTGGCACTTTTTGGAATTATCTATCTATACATTTATGCATTTCCATTTTAGATGTTTACTTTTTTCTTGAAGCAACACTTGAAATTTAACTTTCTCTTCATTTCGTTAACAAAAAAAATAGAAAAAAGCCAATTAGATCACTACAAAAAGAAAATTTTAGAGTTTATGTAAGGAAAGAATTTAAAGCAATTACAAATGTTAGCATAGAAAATTTATTCACACCACAAATGAACACTAAAGTTTTGTTATCCAAGTTTGGGAAATTCCACTAGTTCAACCCTAATTGCTTGGAATTTAATAAAAAAGATATTTTTCTACACATGTTTTAAAAAATGGATATGCATGCTTGAAACATGTTAAAGATGCAAATGACCTTTGGATCAAAACCTTTTAAAGATAATAACATTAAATTCCCAAGTGAACGATTGGTGGGATATTTACCATAGTCAAATAAGCCATTATTTTGCCCATTTTCAAAAGGCTGACCTAACGGTCATAGATGATTATAAAGTGATTTATCATGTTTAACGGGCTATATTTTCGTAAGGAATGACTTATGGATTGGGAGTCAACACTCAGTTAAAAATCCCCAGCCTCCCATTTTTCCTAAGGATTGTAGAACCTGATATATGAAAACTAAAAAGAGTTTACAATCCCTAAAAATTACAGACACCTTTTGGAATTATCGCTCTCTACATTTGTGCATTGTGCATTTCCATTTTAGATGAATACTTTTTTCATAAATCAAAACTTGAGTTTTTACTTTACCTTCATCTCATAAAAAAAGTGATCAAAGGCAAATAGATCACAACAAAAAGAAAATTTTAGAGTTTATGTATGGAAAGAATTAAAAGAAATAACAAATGTACGTAAAGAAAATTTATTCACACACCACAAATGCACAGAAAAGTTTTGTTATCCAAGTTTGGGAAATTCCATTTGTTCAACCCTAATAGCTCAGAATTTTAGAAGAAAGAGACTTTTCTATACATGTTTTAAAAAATGGATATGCATGCTTGAAACATGTTAAAGATGCAAATGACCTATGGATGTAAAACTTTTAAAGATAATAACAATAAATTCCCAAGTGAACGTGCGGTGGGATATTTACTCGAGTCAAACAAGCCATTATTTTGCCATTTACAAAATAGCTAGCCTAACGTCATGGATGGTTATAAAGTGATTTCTCATGCATAATGGGCTATATTTTTGTAAAGAACGACTTATGGATTGGGAGTCAACACTCAGTTAAAAATCCCCCGCCTCCCCCTTTTCCCGACGATTTCAGAACGTGATATATAAAAACTAAAAAGAGCTTATAATCCCTAAAAATTTCAGACAATTTTTTGGAATTATCTCTCTCTACCTTTGTGCATTGTGCATTTCCATTTTAGATGTATACTATTTTCTTAAATCAAAACTTGAGTATTCACTTTCACTTCATCTCGTAAACAAAAAAAGAGATAAAAGGCAAATAGATCACAACAAAATGAAAATTTTAGAGTTTAGTATGGAAAGAATTTAAAGCAATAAAAAATGTAAGTAAAGAAAATTTATTCACACACCAGAAATGAACACAAAATTTTTGTTATCCAAGTTTGGGTAATTCAACTAATTCAACCCTTATATCCCAAAATTTTATAAGAAATTTTTTTTTCTACACAAGTTTTTAAAAGTGTATATGCATGCTTGAATCATGTTAAAGATGCAAATGACCTATGGATCCAAAACTTTTATAGATAATAACATTAAATTTCCTAGTGAACGTTCGGTTGGATATTTACCCGAGTCAAACAAGTCATTATTTTCGCCATTGACAAAAATCAAACCTAACAATCATAGATGATTGTGAAGTGATTTATCATGCGAATGGGCTATATTTTTGTAAGAAATGACTTATGGATAGCTGTCAACACTCAGTTAAGAGTTTACAATCCATAAAAATTATAGACAATTTTTGGAATTATCTTTCCCTACATTTATGCATTGTGCATTTACACTTTAGATGAGTACTTTTTTCTTAAAAAAAAATATGAGTTTTCACTTTCTCTTCATCTCGTAAACAGAAAAGAGTTAAAAGGAATATTGATCACAACAAAATGAAAATTTTAGAGTTTATGTATGGAAATAATTTAAAGTAGTAACAAATGTAAGTAAATAAAATTTATTCACACACCACAAATGAACACTAAAGTTTTGTTATCCAAGTTTGGGAAAATTCCACTAGTTCATCCCTAATAGCTCAAAATTTTATAAGAAAAGATTTTTCTACACATGTTTTAAGAAATGGAAATACATGCTTGAAACATGTTAAAGATGCAAATGACCAATGGATCCAAACCTTTTAAAGAGAATCACATTAAATTCCAAAGTGAACGTGCGTTGGGATATTTTCCCGAGTCAAACAAGCCATTATTTTCCCATTTACAAAAAGGTTACCTAACGATCATAGATGATTGTAAAGTGATTTATCATGCATAACGGCCAATATTTTTGTAAGAATTGACATATGGAATGGGAGTCCACACTCAGTTAAAAAATCCCCTACCTCCCCTTTTTCCCAACGATGGCAGAACGTGATACAGAAAAATTAAGAAGAGTTTACAATCCCTAAAAATTACAGGCACTTTTTCAAATTATCTCTCTGTAAATTTGTGCATTGTGCATTTTCATTTTAGATGTATACTTTTTCCTTGAATCAAAACATGAGATTTCACTTTCCCTTCATCTCGTAAATAAAAAAATAGAAAAAAGGAAAATACATCACTACAAAAAGAAAATTTTAGAGTTAATGTATGGAAAGAATTTAAAGCAATAAAAAATATTAGTAAAGAAAATTTATCAACACACCAAAAATGAACAATAAAGTTTTTTTTATCCAAGTTTGGAAAAATTCCACTTGTTCAACCCTAATAGCACGAAATTTAATAAGAAAGCGATTTTTCTACACATGTTTAAAAAAATTGATATGCATGCTTCAAACATGTTAAAGATGCAAATGACCTATGGATCGAAACTTTTTAAAGAAAATAACAATAAATTCCCAAGTGAACGTGTGGTGGGATATTTACCAGAGTCAAGCAAGCCATTATTTTGCCCATTTAAAAAAAGCTGACCTAACGATCATAGATGATTGTAAAGTGATTTATCATGTGTAACAGGCTATATATTTGTTTGGAATGACTTATGGATTGGGAGTCAACACTCAGTTAAAAATCCCCCGCCTCCCCCTTTTTCCGATGATTGTAGAACCTGATATTTAAAAACATAAAAGAGTTTACAATCCCTAAAAATTACAGATACTTTTTCGAATTATCTCACTCTACATTTGTGCATTGTGCATTTCCATTTTAGATGTATACTTTTTTCTTAACTAAAAACTTGAGTTTTGACTTTCCCTTCATCTCGTAAAAACAAAAAGGAAATAAAAGGCAAAAATATCACAACAAACTGAAAATTTTAGAGTTTATGTAAGGAAAGAATTTAAGGCAATAAAAATGTACGTAAAGAAAATTTATTCACACACCACTAATGAACACAAAAGTTTTGAAACCCAAGTTTGGCAAATTCCACTAGTTCAACCCTAATAGCTCGAAAATTTATAAGAAAGAGATTTTTCTACACATGTTTTAAAAAATGGATATGCATGCTTGAAACATGTTAAAGATGCACATGACCTATGGATCCAAAGCTATTAAAGATAATAACACTAAATGCCCAAGTGAACGTGCGGTGGGATATTTACCAGAGCCAAACAAGCCATTATTTTGCCAATTTACAAAAAGCTGACCTAACGATCATAGATGATTGTAAAGTGGTTTATCATGCGTGATGGGCTATATTTTTGTAAGGAATGACTTATGGATTGGGAGTCAACGCTCAGTTAAAAATCCCCCGCCTCCACCTTTTCCCGACGATTGCAGAACCTGATATATAAAAACTAAAAAGAGTTTACAATCCCGAAAAATTATAAACACTTTTTGGAATTATCTCTCTCTAAATTTGTGCATTGTGCATTTCCATTTAAGATGTATACTTTTTTCTTAAATAAAAACTTGAGTTTTGACTTTCCCTTCATCTTGTAAAAAATAAATAGAAAAAAAAGCAAATAGATCACTACGAAATGAAAATTTTAGAGTATATCTGTGGAAATAATTTAAAACAATAAAAATTATTAGTAAAGAAAATTTATTCACACACCACAAATTAACGCAAAAGTTTTGTCATCCAAGTTGGGGACAATTCCAATAGTTCAACCATAATAACTTGGAATTTTATAAGAAAGACATTTTTCTACACATATTTTAAAAAATGGATATGCTTGCTTAAAACATTTTAAAGATGCAAATGACCTATGTATCCAAACCTTTTAAAGATAATAACATTCAATTCCCAAGTGAATGTTCGGTGGGATATTTACCCGAGTCAGACAAGCCATTATTTTGCCCATTTACAAAAATCTGACCTAACGATCATAGATGATTGTAAAGCGATTTATCATGTTTAATTGGCTGTATTTTTGTAAGGAATGACTTATGGATTGCAAGTCAACACTCAGTTAAAAGTTCCCCACATCCCCCTTTTCCCGACAATTGCAGAACATGGTATATAAAAAACTAAAAAGAGTTTACAATCCCTAAAAATTACCGACACTTTTTGGAATTATCTCTCTCTACATTTTTGCATTGTGCATTTCAATTTTAGATGTATACTTTTCTCTTAAATCAAAACTTGAGTTTTCACTTTCCCTTCATCTCATAAACAAAAAAAGAGATAAAAGGCAAATAGATCACAACAAAAAGATAATTTTAGAGTTTATGTATGGACTGAATTTAAAGCAATAACAAATGTAAGTAAAGATAATTTATTCACACACCACAAATGAACACAAACGTTTTGTTATCCAAGTTTAGGAAATTCCACTAGTTCAACCCTGATAGCTCGAAATTTTATAAGAAAGAGAATTTTCTACACATGTTTTAAAAAATGGATATGCATGCTTGAAACATGTTAAAGATGCAAATGACCAATGGATCCAAACCTTTTAAAGAGAATAACATTAAATTCTGAAGTGAACGTCCGGTGGGATATTTAGCCGAGTCACATAAACCATTACTTTGCACATTTACAAAAAGCTGACTTAACGATCATAGATGATTGTAAAGTGATTTATGATGCATAAAGGGCTATGTTTTAGTAAGGAATCACTTATGGATTGGGAGTCAACCCTCAATTAAAAAATTTCTGCCTCCCCGTTTTCTCGACGATTGTGGAACCTGATCATAAAAACTAAAAAGAGTTTAAAAAACCTAAAAATTATAGACACTTTTTGGAAGTATCTCTCTCTAAATTTGTGCATTGTGCATTTTTATTTTAGATGTATACTTTTTTCACATATCAAAACTTTAGTTTTCACTTTCCCTTCATCTTGTAAACAATAAACGAGAGTTTATGTATGGAAAGAATTTAAAGAAATAACAAATGTAAGTAAAGAAAATTTATTCACACACCACAAATGAACACAAAAGTTTTATTATCCAAGCTTGGGAAATTTCACTAGTTCAGCCCTATGAAAGGGGTTTTTCTACAGATGTTTAAAAAAATGGATATGCATGCTTGAAACATGTTAAAGATTCAAATGACCTATGGATCCAAACCTTTTAAAGAGAATAACAATAAATTCTCAAGTGAAAGTGCAGTGGGATATTTACCCGAGTCAAATAAGCCATTATTTTGCCCATTTACAAAAAGCTGACCTAACCATCATAGATGATTGTAAAGTGATTTATCATGCGTATCGCGCTATATTTTTCTAAGGAATGACTTATGGATTGGGAGTCACCCCCCCCCCCCCCCCCCCCCCCTTTTCCCATTGATTGCATAACCTGAAATACAAAAACACTAAAAAGAGTTTACAATCCCTAAAAATTACTGAAACTTTGTGGAATTATCTCTCTTGACATTTGTGCATTGTGAATTTCCATTTTAGATGTATACATTTTTCTTAAATCAAAATTTGATTTTTCACTTTCCCTTTATCTCGCAACGAAAAAAAAGAGATAAAACGCAAATAGATCACAACAAAACGATAATTTTGGAGTTCATGTATGGAAAGAATTTAAAGGAACAACAAATGTAAGTAAAGAAAATTTATTCACACACCACAAACGAACACAAAAGTTTTGTAACCAAGTTTGGGAAATTCCACTAGTCCAACCTTAATAACTTGGAATTTTATAAGAAAGAGATTTTTCTACACATGTTTTAAAAAATGGATATGCATGCTTGAAACATGTTAAAGATGCAAATGAATTTTGGATCCAAACTCTTTAAAGAGAATAACATTAAATTTTCAAGTGAACGAGCGGTGGGATATTTACCCGAGTCATACAAGCCATTATTTTGCCCGTTTACAAAAAGCTGACCTAACGATCATAGATGATTGTAAAGTGATTTATCATGTGTTACGGGCTATATTTTGGTAAAGAAAGACTTATGGATTTGAAGTCAACACTCAGTTAAAAATCCCCCGCCTCCCCATTTTCCAGACGATAGCAGAACCTGATATATAAAGAACTAAAAAGAATTTACAATCCCTAAAATTACAGACACTTTTTGGAATTATCTCTCTCTATATTTGTGCATTGTGTATTTCCTTTTTAGATGTAAATTTTTTTCTTAAATCAAAAACTTGAGTTTCACTTTCCCTTCATCTCGTAAACAAAAAAAGAGATAAAAGGCAAATAGAACACAACAAAATGAAAATTTTAGAGTTTATGTTTGGAAAGAATTTAAAGCAATAACAAATGTAAGTATAGAAAATTTATTCACCCACCACAAATGAACACAAAATGTGTGTTATCCTAGTTTGGGAAACTCCACTAGTTCAACCCTAATAGCTTGGAATTTTATAAGAGAAAGATTTTTCAACACATGTTTTAAAAAATCGATTTGCATGCTTGGGAAACATGTTAAAGTTGCAAATGACCTTTGGATCAAAACCTTTTAAAGAGAATAACATTAAATTCCCAAGTGAATGTGAGGTGGGATATTTACCCGAGTCAAACAAGCCATTATTTTGGCCATTTTCAAAAAGCTGACCTAACGATCATAGATGATTGTAAAGTGATTTATCATGCATAACAAACTATATTTTTGTATGGAATCTCTTATGGATTGGGAGTCAACACTCAGTTAAAAATCCCCGCCTCCACCTTTTCCCGTCGATAGCAAAACTCGATATATAAAAATTTAAAAGAGTTTACAATCTCTAAAAATTATAGACAATTTTTGAAATTATCTCCCTCTACTTTTGTGCATTGTGCATTTCCATTTTAGATGTAAACTTTTTTCTTAAGTGAAAACTTGAGTTTGCACTTTCCCTTCATCTAGTAAAAAAAAAAAAGAGATAAAAGCAAATAGATCACAACAAAATGAAAATTTTAGAGTTTATGTCTGGAAATAATTTAAAGCAATAAAAAATGTAACTAAAGAAACTTTATTCACACACCACAAATGAACACAAAAGTTTTGTTATCCAAGTTTGGGAAATTCCACTAGTTCAACCCTAATAGCTCGGAATTTTATAAGAGAGATTTTTCAACACATGTTTTCAAAAATGGATATGCATGCTTGGAACTTGTTGAAGATGCAAATGACCTATGGTTCCAAACCTTTTAAATATAACAACATTAAATTCCCAAGTGAAAGTTCGGTGGGATATTTATCGAATCAAACCAGCCATTATTTTGCCCATTTACAAAACGCTGACCTAACGATCATAGATGATTGTAAAGTTATTTTTCATGCGTAACGGGCTATATTTTTGTAAAGAATGACTTATGGATTGGGAGACAACACTCACTTATAAATCCACCACCTCCCCCTTTTCCCAATGATTGCAGAACCTAATATATAAAAAGTAAAAAGAGTTTACAATTCCTAAAAATTACAGACATTTTTTGGAATTACCTCTCTCTAAATTTGTGCATTGCGCATTTCCATTTAAGATGTATAGTTTTTCTTCAATCAAAAGTTTAGTTTTCACTTTACCTTCATCACGTAAACAAAAAAATAGAAAAATGGCAAATAGATCACTAAAACATGAAAATTTAAGAGTTTATGTCTGGAAAGAATTTAAAGCAATAAAAAATATTAGTAAAGTAAATTTATTCACACACCACAAAGGAACACAAAAGTTTGGTTATCCAAGTTTGGGAAAATTCCACTAGTTCAACCCTAATATCTCGGAATTTTATAAGAAAGAGACTTTTCTACACATGTTTTAAAAAATGGATATGCATACTAGAAAAAAGTTAAAGATTCAAATGACCTTTGGATCCAAACCTTTTAAAGATAATAACATTAAATTTCAAAGTGAATGTGCAGTGGGATATTTACCCGACTAGGACAAGCCATTATTTTGCCCATTTACAAAAGGCTGACCTTACGATCATAGATGATTGTAAAGTGATTTATCATGCATAATGGGCTATATTTTTGTATGGAATTCTTTATGGATTGGGAGTCAACACTCAGTTAAAAATCCCCCGCCTCCCCCTTTTCCCGTCGATAGCAAAACTTGATATATAAAAACTTAAAAGAGTTTAAAATCCCTAAAAATTATAGACACTTTTTGGAATTATCTCTCTCTAATTTTGTGCATTGTGCATTTCCATTTTAGATGTAATCTTTTTTCTTAAGTGAAAACTTGAGTTTGCACTTTCCTTTCATCTCAAAAAAAAAAAAAGAGATAAAAGCAAATAGATCACAACAAAATGAAAATTTTAGAGTTTATTTATGGAAATAATTTAAAGCAATAACAAATATAACTAATGAAAATTTGTTCACACACCACAAATGAACACAAAAGTTTTGTTATCCAAGTTTGGGAAATTCCACTAGTTCAACCCTAATAGCTCAAAATTTTATAAGAGAGATTTTTCAACACATGTTTTAAAAAATGGATATGCATGCTTGGAACTTGTAGAAGATGAAAATGACCTATGGTTCCAAACCTTTTAAAGATCACAATATTAAATTCCCAAGTGAAAGTTCGGTGGGATATTTATCGAATCAGACCAGCCATTATTTTGCCCATTTACAAAACGCTGACTAACGATCATAGATGATTGTAAAGTTATTTTTCATGCGTAACGGGCTATATTTTTGTAAAGAATGACTTATGGATTGGGAGACAACACTCACTTAAAAATCCACCGCCTCCCCCTTTTCCCAATGATTGCAGAACCTAATATATAAAAAGTAAAAAGAGTTTACAATTCCTAAAAATTACAGACACTTTTTGGAATTACCTCTCTCTATATTTGTGCTTTGTGCATTTCCATTTAAGATGTATAGATTTTCTTCAATCAAAAGTTGAGTTTTCACTTTCCCTTCATCACGTAAACAAACAAATAGAAAAATGGCAAATAGATCACTAAAACATGAAAATTTAAGAGTTTATGTCTGGAAAGAATTTAAAGCAATAAAAAATATTAGTAAAGTAAATTTATTCACACACCACAAACGAACACAAAAGTTTGGTTATCCAAGTTTGGGAAAATTCCACTAGTTCAACCCTAATATCTCGGAATTTTATAAGAAAGAGACTTTTCTACACATGTTTTAAAAAATGGATATGCATACTAGAAAAAAGTTAAAGATTCAAATGACCTTTGGATCCAAACCTTTTAAAGATAATAGCATTAAATTTCAAAGTGAACGTGCGGTGGGATATTTACCCAACTAGGATAAGCCATTATTTTGCCCATTTACAAAAGGCTGACCTTACGATCATAGATGATTGTAAAGTGATTTATCATGCATAATGGGCTATATTTTTGTATGGAATTCTTTATGGATTGGGAGTCAACACTCAGTTAAAAATCCCCCGCCTCCCCCTTTTCCCGTCGATAGCAAAACTTGATATATAAAAACTTAAAAGAGTTTAAAATACCTAAAAATTATAGACACTTTTTGGAATTATCTCTCTCTAATTTTGTGCATTGTGCATTTCCATTTTAGATGTAATCTTTTTTCTTAAGTGAAAACTTGAGTTTGCACTTTCCTTTCATCTCAAAAAAAAAAAAAAAAGAGATAAAAGCAAATAGATTACAACAAAATGAAAATTTTAGAGTTTATTTATGGAAATAATTTAAAGAAATAGCAAATATAAGTAAAGAAAATTTGTTCACACACCACAAATGAACACAAAAGTTTTATTATCCAAGTTTGGGAAATTCCACTAGTTCAACCCTAATAGCTCAAAAATTTATAAGAGAGATTTTTCAACACATGTTTTAAAAATTGGATATGCATGCTTGGAAATTGTTGAAGATGAAAACGACCTATGGTTCCAAACCTTTTAAAGATAACAACATTAAATTCCCAAGTGAAATTTCGGTGGGATATTTATCGAATCAGACCAGCCATTATTTTGCCCATTTTCAAAACGCTGACTAACGATCATAGATGATTGTAAAGTTATTTTTCATGCGTAACGGGCTATATTTTTGTAAAGAATGACTTATGGATTGGGAGTCAACACTCACTTAAAAATCCACCGCCTCCCCCTTTTCCCAATGATTGTAGAACTTAATATATGAAAAGTAAAAAGAGTTTACAATTCCTAAAAATTATAGACACTTTTTGGAATTACCTCTCTCTAAATTTGTGCTTTGTGCATTTCCATTTAAGATGTATAGTTTTTACTTCAATCAAAAGTTGAGTTTTCACTTTCCCTTCATCATGTAAACAAAAAAATAGAAAAATGGCAAATAGATCACTAAAACATCAAAATTTAAGAGTTTATGTCTGGAAAGAATTTAAAGCAATAAAAAATATTAGTAAAGTAAATTTATTCACACACCACAAATGAACACAAAAGTTTGGTTATCCAAGTTTGGGAAAATTCCACTAGTTCAACCCTAATATCTCAGAATTTTATAAGAAAGAGACTTTTCTACACATGTTTTAAAAAATGGATATGCATACTAGAAACAAGTTAAAGATGCAAATGACTTTGGATACAAACCTTTTAAAGATAATAACATTAAATTTCAAAGTGAAGGTGCGGTGGGATATTTACCCGAGTAGGACAAGCCATTATTTTGCCCATTTACAAAAAGCTGACCTAACGATTATAGATCATTGTAAAGTGATTTATCATGCATAACGGGCTATAGTTTTGTATTGAATGCCTTATGGATTGGGAGTCAACACTCAGTTAAAAATCCCCCGCCTCCCCGTTTTCCAGTCGATAGCAAAACTTGATATATAAAAACTTAAAAGAGTTTACAATCCCGAAAAATTATAGACACTTTTTGGAATTATCTCTCTCTACTTTTGTGCATTGTGCATTTCCATTTTAGATGGAAACTTTTTTCTTAAGTGAAAACTTGAGTTTGCACTTTCCCTTCATCTCGTAAAAAAAAAAAGAGAGATAAAAGAAAAATGATCACAACAAAATGAAAATTTTAGAGTTTATGTATGGAAATAATTTAAAGCAATAAAAAATGTAAGTTAAGAAAATTTATTCACACATCACAAATGAACACAAAATTTTTGTCATCCTAGTTTGGGAAATTCCACTAGCTCAACCCTAATAGCTCAGAATTTTATAAGAGAGATTTTTCAACACATGTTTTAAAAAATGGATATGCATGCTTGGAACTTGTCGAAGATGCAAATGACCTATGGTTCCAAGCCATTTATAGATAACAACATTAAATTCCCAAGTGAAAGTTCGGTGGGATATTTATCCGAATCAAACCAGCCATTATTTTGCCCATTTAAAAAACACTGACCTAACGATCATAGATGATTGTAAAGTTATTTTTCATGCGTAACGGGCAATATTTTTGTAAAGAATGACTTATGCATATGGAGTCAACACTCACTTAAAAATCCACCGCCTCCCCCTTTTCCCAACGATTGCAGAACCTAATATATAAAAACTAAAAAGAGTTTACAATCCATAAAAATTATAGGCACTTTTTGGAATTACCTTTCTCTAAATTTGTGCATTGTGCATTTCCATTTAAGATGTATAGTTTTTTCTTCAATCAAAAGTTGAGTTTTCACTTTTCCTTCATCACGTAAAAAAAACAAAATAGAAAAATGGCAAATAGATCACTAATAAATGAAAATTAAAGAGTTTATGTCTGGAAAGAAGTTAAAGCAATAAAAAATATTAGTAAAGTATATTTATTCACACACCACAAATGAACACAAAAGTTTGTTTATCCAAGTTTGGGAAAATTCCACTAGTTCAACCCTAATAGCTCGAAATTTTATAAGAAAGAGACTTTTCTACACATGTTTTTAAAAATGGATATGCATACTAGAAAAAAGTTAAATATGAAAATGAGCTTTGGATCCAAACCTTTTAAAGATAATAACATTAAATTTCAAAGTGAACGTGCGGTGGGATATTAACCCTAGTAGGACAAGCCATTATTTTGCCCATTTACAAAAAGCTGACCTAACTATCATAGATGATTGTAAAGTGACTTATCATGCATAACGGGATATATTTTTGTATCGAATGCCTTATGGATTGGGAGTCAACACTCAGTTAAAAATCCCCCGCTTCCCCCGTTTCCTGACGATTGCAGAACTTGCCATATTGAAAAATATAAAAGAGTTTACAATCCCTAAAAATTATAGACACTTTTAGAAATTATCTCTCTCTACATTTGTGCATTGTGCATTTCCATTTTCGATGTATACTTTTTTCTTAAATCAAAACTTGAATTTTCACTTTCCCTTCATCTCGCAAACAAAAAAAGAGATAAAAGGCAAATAGATCACAACAAAATGAATATTTCAGAGTTTATGTATGGATAGAATTTAACACAATAACAAATGTCAGCAAAGAAAATTTATTCACACACCACAAATGAACACAAAAGTTTGGTTATCCAAGTTTGGGAAATTCCACTAGTCCAACCCTAATAACTCGGAATTTTATAAGAAAGACATTTTTCTACACATGTTTTAAAAAATGGATATGCATTCTTGAAACATGTTAAAGATGAAAATGACCTATGGATCCTATCCTTTTAAAGAGAATAACATTAAATTCCCAAGTAAAGTGCGGTGGGATTTTTACTTGAGTCAAACAAGGCATTATTTTGCCCATTTACAAAAAGCTGACTTAACAATCATAGATGATTGTAAAGTGATTTATCTTGTGTAAAGGGCTATATTTTTGTAAGGAATGACTTATGGATTGGGAGTCAACACTCAATTAAAAATCCCCCGCCTCCCTGTTTTCCCATTGATTGCAGAATATGATATATAAAAAACTAAAAAGAGTTTACAATCCCGAAAAATTATAGACACTTTTTGGAATTATCACTCTCTACATTTATGCATTGTGCATTTCTATTTTAGATGTAAACTTTTTTCTTAAATCAAAACTTTTATTTTCACTTTCCCTTCATCTCGTAAACAAAAAAGTGATAATAGGCAAATAGATCACAACAAAATGAAAATTTTGAAGTTTATGTATATAAACAGTTTAAAGCAATAAAAAATGCCTATGGAAGAGAAACTGACATAACGATCATAGGTGACTGTAAAGTGATTTATCATGCATAACAGGCTATATTTTTTTAAGGAATGACTTACGGATTAGGAGTAAACCCTGATTTAAAAATACCTCGCCTCCCTTTTTCCCGACAATTGCAGAACCTAACAAATAAAAAATTAAAAAGAGTTTACAATCCCAAAAAATTACAGACACTTTTTGGAATTATCTCTCTCTACATTTGTGCATTGTGCATTTACATTTATATGTATACATTTTTCTTAAATCAAAACTTGAGTTTTCAGTTTCCCTTCATCTTGTAAACAAAAAAAGATATAAAAGGCAAATAGATCACAACAAAATGAAAATTTTAGAGTTTATGTATGAAAAGAATTTTAAGCAATAACAAATTTAAGTAAAGAAAATTTATTCACACACCACAAATGAACACAAAAGTTTTCTTATCCAAGTTAGGGAAATTCCACTAGTTCATCCCTTATAGCACAAAATTTTATAAGAAAGAGATTTTTCTATAGATGTTTTAAAAAATGGATATGCATGCTCGAAACTTGTTAAAGATGCAAATGACCTATGGAACCAAACCTTTTAATGAGAATAACATTAAATTCTCAAGTGAACTTGTGGTGGGATATTTACCCGAGTCAAACAAGCCATTATTTTACCCATTTACAAAAAGTTGACCTAACGATCATAGATGAGTATAAAGTGATTTATCATGCATAACTTGCTATATTTTGTAAGGAATAGCTTATGGATTGGGAATCAACACTCGGTTAAAAATCCCTCGCCTCCCCCTTTTCCCGACGATTGCAAAACCTAATATATAAAGAGTAATAAGAGCATACAATCCCTAAAAATTACAAACACTTTTTTGAATTATCTCTCTCTAGATTTGTGCATTGTGCATTTCAATTTTAGATGTATAGTTTTTTCTTAAATCAAAACTTAAGTTTTCACTTTCCCTTCATCTCGTAAAAAAAAAGAAATAAAAGGCAAATAAATCACAAAAAAATAAAATTTTTAGAGTTTTTGTGTGGAAAAAATTTAAAGTAATAACAAAAGTAAGTAAAGAAATTTATTCACACATCACAAATAAACAAAAAAGTTTTGTTATCCAAGTTTGGGAAATTCCAGTAGTTCAACCCTAATATCTCAAAATTTTATAACAAAGAGATTTTTCTACACATGTTTTAAAAAACTGATTTGCATGCATGAAACATGTTAGAGAAACAAATGACTTATGGATCCAAACCTTTTAAAGAGAATAACATTAAAACATTAAATTCCAGAGTGAAAGTGCGGTGGGATATTTACCTGAGTCAAACAATCCATTATTTTGCCTATTTACAAAAAGCTGACCTAAAGATAATAGATGATTGTAAAGTGATTTATCATGCGTAAGGGGACATATTTTGGTAAGCAATGACTTATGGATTGGGTGCCAACACTCAGTTAAAAATCCCCCGCCTCCCCCTTTTCCTGACGATTGCAGAACCTGATATATAAAAAACTAAAAAGAGTTTACAATCCTTAAAAACTACATAAACTGTTTGGAATTATCTCTCTCAACATTTTTGCTTTGTGCATTTTTATTTTAGATATATTCATTTTTCTTAAATCAAAACTTGAGTTTTCACTTCCTCTTCATCTCGTAAACAAAAAAAGTGATAAAAGGCAAATAGATCACAACAAAATGAAAATTTTAAAGTTTATGTATGGAAAGAACTTAAAGCAATAAAAAATGTAAGTAAAGAAAATTTATTCATATACCACAAATGAACACAAAAGTTTTTTTATCCAAGTTGGGTAATTCCACAAGTTCAACCCTAATAGCTCGGAATTTTATAAGAAATAGATTTTTCTACGCATGTTTTAGAAAATGGATATGCATGCTTGAAACAAGTTAAAGATGCAAATCACCTATGGATCCAAACCTTTTAAAGAGAATAACATTAAATTCCCAAGTGAACGTGCGGTGGGATATTTACCCGAGTCAAACAAGCCATTATTTTGCCCATTTACGAAAAGCTGAACTAACGATCATAGATGATTGTAAAGTGATTTATCATGCGTAACGGGCTATATTGTTTTCAGGAATGACTTATGGATTGGGAGTCAACACTCAGTTTAAAATCCCTCGGCGCGCCCTTTTCCCGACGGTTGCAGAACCTGATTTTTAAAAACTAAAAAGAGTTTACAATCCCTAAAAATTACAAAAACTTTTGAGCATTTTGCATTTCCATTTTAGATGTATATTTTTTTCTTAAATCAAACTTGTGTTTTGACTTTCCCTTCATCTCATAAACAAAAAAAGAGGCAAAAGGCCAATAGATCACAACAAAATGAAAATTTTAGAGTTTATATATGGAAAGAATTTAAAGCAATAACAAATATAACTAAATAATATTTATTCACACTCCACAAATGAATACAAAAGTTTTTTTATCCAAGTTTTGGAAATTCCACTAAGTCAACCCTAATCGCTCGGAATTTTATAAGAAAGAGATTTCTCTAGACATGTTTAAAAAAATTGATATGCATGCTTGAAACATGTTAAAGATGCAAATGACCTATGGATCCAAACCTTTTAAAGAGAATAATGTTAAATTCCCAAGTGAACAAGCGGTGAGATATTTACCTGTGTCAAACACCATTGTTTTGCCCATTTAGAAAAAGCTGACCCAATCATCATAGATGATTGTAAAGTGATTTACCATGAGTAACGGGCTATATATTAGTAAGGAATAACTTATGGATTGAGAGTCAACACTCAGTTAAAATTACCCCGCCTCCCCATTTTCCCGACGATCCCAAAACCTGATATATATAAAAAAAAAAAAGAGTTACAATCCTTATAAACTATAGACACTTTTTGTAATTATCTCTCTCTACATTTGTCCATTGTGCATTTCCAATTTAGATGTATACTTTTTTCTTAAATCAAAACTTGAGTTTCACTCTCCTTTCATCTCGTAAATAAAAAAAGAAATCAAAGGCAAATAGGACACAATAAAATGAAAATTTTAGACTTTATGTATGGAAAGATTTTAAAGCAATAAAAAATGTAAGTAGAGAAAATTTATTCACACACCAGAAATGAACAGAAAAGTTTTGATATCAAAGTTTGGGAAATTTCACAAGTACAACCCTAATAGCTCACAATTTATAAGAAAGATATTTTTCTACACGTGTTTTAAAAAATGAATATGCGTGATTTAAACATGTTCTAGATGCAAATGACCTATGGATCCAAAACTATTAAAGAGAATAACATTAAATTCCCAAGTGAACGTGCAGTGGGATATTTACCTGAGTCAAACAAGCCATTAGTTTCCCATTTTCAAAAAGCTAACTTAACGATCATAGATGATTGCAAAGAGATTTATCATGCATAAAGGGCTTTATTTTGTTAAGGAATGACTAATGGATTGGGAGTCAGCACTCAATGAAAAATTCCCCACCTCATCCTTTTCCCGATAATTGCAGAACGTGAGATATAAAAATTAAAAAGAGTTTACAATCCTTAAAAATTACAGACATTTTTTGGAATTATCACTCTCTACATTTGTGCATTGTGCATTTCCATTTTAGATGTATAGTTTTTTCTTAAATCAAAACTTGAGTTTTCACTTTCCCTTCATCTCATAAACAATAACAAAGATAAAAGGCAAATAGAACACAACAAAATGAAAATTTTACAGGTTATATATGAAAAGAATTTAAAGCAATAACAAATTTAAGTAACGAAATGTTATTCACAAACCACAAATGAAGACAAACGCTTTGTTATCCAAGTTTGGGAAATTCCACTAGTTCAACCCAAATAGCTCGGATTTTTATAAGAAAGAGATTTTTCTTCACATGTTTTAAAATATGGATATGCATGCTTGAAACATGTTAAAGATGCAAATGACCTATGGATCAAAACCTTTTAAAGAGAATAACATTAAATACCCAAGTGAACGTGCAGTGGAATATTTACCTGAGTCAAACAAGCCATTATTTTGCCCATTTACAAAAAGCTGACCTAACAATCATAGATGATTGTAAATTGATTTATCATGCGTAACAGGCTATATTTTTCTAAGGTATGACTTCTGGATAGGGAGTCAACACTCAGTTAAAATTTCCCTGTGTCCCCTTGTACCAAACGATGGCAGAACCTGATATATAAAAACTAAAAAGTGTTTACAATCCCTCAAAATTACACACACTTTTTTGAATTATCTCCCTCTACATTTGTGAATTGTGCATTTCCATTTTAGATGTATACTTTTTTCTTAAATCAAAATTTGACTTTTCAGTTTCCCTTCATCACGTGAAAAAAAGTGATAAAGGCAAATAGATCACAACAAAATGAAAAATTTAGAGTTTATGAATGGAAAGAATTTAAAGAAATAACAAATATAAGTAAAGAAAATTTATTCAAACACCACAAATGAACACAAAATTTTTGTTAGCCATGTTTTGGAAATTCCACTAGTTCACTCCTAATAGCTCTGAATTTTATAAGAAAAATATTTGTTTACACATGTTTTAAAAAATGGACATGCATGTTTGAAACATGTTAAAGATGCAAATGACCTATGGATCCAAACCTTTTAAATAGAATAACATTAAATTCCCAAGTGAAAGAGCGGTGGCATATTTACCCGAGTCGAACAAACCATTATTTTGATCATTTACAAAAAGCTGACCCAACGATCATAGATGATAGTAAAGTGATTTATCAAGCGTAACGGTCTATATTTTTGTAAGGAATGACTTATTGACTGGGAGTCAACACTTAGTTAAAAATCCCCCGCCTCCCCCTTTTTCTGACGATTGCAGAACCTGATATATTAAAAACTAAAATGAGTTTACAGTCCCAAAAAATTATGGAAACTTTTTGAAATTATCTCTATCAACATTTGTGCATTGTACATTTCCGTTTTAGGTGTATACTTTTTTCTTAAATCCAAACTTGAGTTTTCACTTTCCCTTCATCTCGTAAACAAAAAAAGAGATAAAAGGCAAATACATCACAACAAAATGAAAATTTTAGAGTTTATGTATGGAAATAATTTAAAGAAATAACAAATGTAAGTAAAGAAAATTTATTCACTCACCACAAATAAACACAAAATTTTTGTTATCCAAGTTTGGGAAATTCCACTAGTTCAAGCGATATATCTTGAAATTTTAAAAGAAAGACATTTTCGTACACAAGTTTTAAAAAATTGATATGCATGCTTGAAACATGTTTAAGATTAAAATGTCCTATGGATCCAAACATTTTAAGGAGAATAACATTAAATTCCCAAGTGAACGTGCAGTGGGATATTTACCCGAGTCAAACAAGCCATTATTTGGCCCATTTTCAAAAAGTTGACCGAACGATCATAGATGAATGTAAAGTGACTGATCATGCGTAATGGGCTATATTTTTGTATGGAATGACTTATGGATTGGGAGACAAAACTCAGTTAAAAATCCCCCGCCACCCTCTTTTCCCGTCGATTGCAGAACTTGATATACAAAAACTAGAGAGAGTTTACTAACACTAAAAATTACAGAAACTTTTTGGAATTATATCTCTCTTCATCTGTGCATTATGCATTTCAATTTTAGATGTATACTTTTTTCTTAAATCAAAACTTGAGTTTTCACTTTTCCTTCATCACGTAAAAAAAAAGAGATAAAAAGAAAATAGCTCACAGCAAAATGAAAATTTTAAAGTTTATGTATGGAATGAATTTAAAGCAATAACAAATGTAAGTAAAGAAAATTTATTCACACTCTAGAAATGAACACAAAATTTTTTTATCCAAGTTTGGGAAATTCCACTAGTTCAACCTTAATAGCTTGGATTTTTATAAGAAAGAGTTTTTTCTACACCTTTTTTTAAAAAAAGGGATATGCTTGCTTGAAACACGTTAAAGATACAAATGACCAATGGATCCAAACCTTTTAAAGAGAATAAAGTTAATTCCCAAGTGAACGTGTGGTGGGATATTTACCCGAGTCAAACAAGCCATTATTTTGCCCATATATAAAACGCTGACGTAACGATCATAGATGATTGTAAAGTTATTTATCATACATAACGGGCTATATTTTTTGTAAGGAATCACTTATGGATTGGGAGTCAACACTCAGTTAAAAATCCCCCGCCTCCCCCTTTTCTCGACAATTGCAAAACCTGATATATAAAAACTAAAAAGAGTTTACAATCCCTAAAAATTATAGACAGTTTTTGGAATTATCTCTCTCTACATTTGTGAATTGTGCACTACCATTTTAGATATATAATTTTTTCTTAAATCAAAACTTTAATTTTCACTTTTCCTTCATCTCGTAAACAAAAAAAAAAAACGAGATAAAAGGCAAAGTGATCACAACAAAATGAAAATTTTAGAGTTTATGTATTGAATGAATTTAAAGCAATAACAAATTTAAGTAAAGAAAATTTATTCACACACCAAAAATGAACACAAAAGTTTTGTTATCCAAGTTTTTGAAATTCCACTAGTTCAACCCTAACTGCTCGAAATTTTATAAGAAAGAGATTTTTTTACACATGTTTTAAAAATTGGATATGCTTGATTGAAACAAGTTAAAGATGTAAATGACTTATGAATCCAAACCTTTTCAAGAAAATAACATTGAATTGCCAAGTGAACGTGCAGTGGGATATTTATCCGAGTAAAACAAGCCATTATTTTGCCCATTTACAAAAAGCTAACCTAACGATCATAGATGATTGTAAAGTGATTTATCATGCATAATGGGTTATATTTTTTTAAGGAATTACTTAAGGATTATGATTCAGCACTCAGTTAAAAATCCCCCGCCTCCCCCTTTTCCCGATTATTGCAGAACTTGACATATAAAAACTAACAACAGTTTACAATCCCTAAAAATTACGGACACATTTTGGAATTATCTCTCTCTACATTTGTGCATTGTGCATTTCCATTTTAGACGTATACTTTTTTCTTAATTCAAAACTTGAGTTTTCACATTCCCTTAATCTCGTATGAAAAAAGTGGGATAAAAGGAAAATAGATCAGAATAAAATGAAAATCTTAGAGTTTATGTATGGAAAGAATTTAAAGCAATAAAAAATGTAAGTAGAGAAAATTTATTCACACACCACAAATGAACACAAAAGTTTTGTTATCCAAGTAGGGAAATTTCACTAGTTCAATCCTAATAGCTCGTAATTTTATAAGAAAGAGATTTTTCTTCATTTGTTTAAAAAAATGGATATGAATTCTTGAAACATGATAAAGATGCAAATGACCTATGTATCCAAACCTTTTAAAAATAATAACATTAAATTTCTAAGTGAACGTGCAGTGGGATATTTAGCCGAGTCAAAGAAGCCATTATTTTTCCAATTTACAAAAAGTTGACCTAACGATCCTACATGATTGTAAAGTGATTTATCATGCGTAGCGGGCTATATTTTTTTAAGGAATGATTTTTGGATTGGGAGTCAACACTTAGTTAAAAATTCCCCGCCTCCCCCTTTTCCCGACGATTGCTGAACTTGATATATAAAAAACTAAAAAGAGTTTACAATCCCTAAAAATTATGTACACTTTTTTGGATTATTTCTCTGTATATTTGGGCATTGTTCATTTCCATTTGATATGTATACATTTTTATGAAAACAAAACCTGAGTTTTCACTTTCCCTTCATTTCGTAAACAAAAAAAGAGATAAAAGGCAAATAGATCACAACAAAGATAAAATTATAGAGTTTATGTATAGAAATAATTTAAAGCAATAACAAAAGTAAGTAAAGAAAATTTATTCACACACCACAAATGAACACAAAACTTTTGTTATCCGAGTTTGGGAAATTCCACTAGTTCAGCCCTAATAGCTCAGAATTTTATAAGAAAGAGATTTTTCTACACATGTTTTAAAAAATGCATATGCATGCGTGAAAAATGTTAAAGATGCAAATGACCTATGGATCCAAACCTTTTAAAGAGAATAACAATAAATTCCCAAGTGAACGAGTTGTGGGAAATTTACCCGAGTCAAACAAGCCATTCTTTTGCCCATTTACAAAAAGTTGACCCAACGATCATAGATGATTGTAAAGTGATTTATCATGCGTAACGGGCTATATTTTTGTAAGGAATGACTTATGGATTGGGAGTCAACACTCAATTAAAAATCCCCCGCCTCCCCCTTTTCCCGACGATTGCAGAACCTTATATATAAAAAACAAAAAAGATTTTAAAATCCCTAAAAATTACAGATACCTTTTGGAATTATATCTCTCTTTATTTGTGCATTGTGCATTTCTGTTTTATATGTTTACTTTTTTCTTAAATCAAAACTTTTGTTTTCACTTTCCTTTCATCTTGTAAATAAAAAAGAGATAAAAGGCAAATAGATCACAACAAAATGAAAATTTTAGAGTTTATGTATGGAAATAATTTAAAGAAATAAAAAATGTAAGTAAAAAAAATTTATTCACACACCAAAAATATACACAAAAGGTTTGTTGTCCAAGTTTGGGAAATATCCATTAGTTCAACCCTAATAGCTCGGATTTTTATAACAAAGAGATTTTTCTGCACATGTTTTAAAAAATGGATATGCATGCTTGAAACATGTTAAATATGCAAATGACCTATGGATCCAAACCTTTTAAAGAGAATAAAATTAAATTCCCAAGGGAACCAGTGGTGGCATCTTTACCCTAGTCAAACAAGCTATTATTTTGCCCAATTACAAAAAGCTGACGTAACGATCATAGATTATTGTAAAGTGATTTGTCATGCGTAAAAAACTATATTTTTGTAAGGAATGACTTATGGTTTGGGAGTCAACACTTAGTTAAAAATCCCCCTCCTCCCCTTTTCCCGACGATTGCAGAACAAGAGTTTACCATCAGTAAAAACTACAGACACTTTTCGGAATTATCTCTCTCTACATTTGTGCATTGTTCATTTTAATTTTAGATGTATACTTTTTTCTTAAATCAAAACTTGAGTTTCCACCTTCCCTTCATCTCGTAAACAAAAAAACAAGATAAAAGACAAATAGTTCACAACAAAATGAAATTTTTAGAGTTTATGTAAGGAATGATTTTAAAACAATAACAAATCTAAGTAAAAAAAATTTATTCACACACCACAAATGAACACAAAAGTTTTGTTATCCAAGTTTGGGAAATTCTACTAGTTCAACCCTAAAAGATCGGAATTTTATAAGAGAGATTTTTTTACACATGTTTTAAAAAAAAGATATGATTCTTGAAACATGTTAAAGAAGTGAATGAACTATGGATCGAAACCTTTTAAAGAGATTAACATTAAATTCCCATGTAAACATGCGGTGGGATATTTACTCGAGTCAAACAAGCCATTACTTTACCCATTTACAAAAAGCTAACCTAACAGTCATAGATGAGTGTAAAGTGATTTATCATGCGTAACAGGCTATATTTTTGTAAGGAATGACTTTGGGATTAAGTGTCAACACTCAGTTAAAAATCCCCCGTCTCCCCCTTTTCCGGACAATTACAAAACCTGATTTCTAAAAACTAAAAAGAGTTTCCAATCCCTAAATATTACAGACACGTTTTGGAATTATCTCTCTAAATTTGTGCATTGTGCATTACCATTTTAAAAGTATACTTTTTCCTTAAATCAAAACTTGACTTTTCACTTTCCCTTCATCTCGTAAACAAAAAAATGAGATAAAAGGCACATAGATCACGACAAAATGAAAATTTTAGAGTTTATGTATGGAATGAATTTAAGAAATAACAAATATAAGTAAAGAAAATTTATTCACACACCACAAATGAACACAAAAGTTTTGTTGTCCAAGTTTGGGAAATTCCACTAGTTCAAACCTAATAGCTCGGAATTTTATAAGAAATAGATTTTTTTACACATGTTTTAAAAAATAGATATGCATGCTTCAAACATGTTAAAGATGCATATGACCTATGGATCCTCGGCATTTTATAAGAAAGAGATTTTTTTACACATGTTTTAAAAAATAGATATGCATGCTTGAAACATGTTAAAGATGCATATGACCTATGGATCCAAACCTTTTAAAGAGAATAGCATTAAATTCCCAAGTGAACATGTAGTGGGATATTTAGTCGAGTCAAACAGACCTTTATTTTGCCCATTTACAAAAATCTAACCTAACAATCATAGATGATTGTAAAGTGATTTATCATGCGTAATCGGCTATATTTTTCTACGGAATTACTTATGGATTGTGAGTCAACACTCAGTTAAAAATCCCCCGACTCTCCCTTTTCCCGAAGATTGCTGAACTTGATATAAAAAAACTAAAAAGAGCTTAAAATCCCTAAAAATTATAGACACTTTTTTATATTATCTCACTCTACATTTGTGCATTGTGCATTTCCATTTTATATGTATACTTTTTTCTTTAATCAAAACTTGACTTTTCAGTTTCCCTTCATCTCGTAAACAAAAAAATGAGATAAAAGGCAAATAGATCACAACAAAATGATAATTTTAGAAGATATGTATGGAATGAATTTAAAGCAATAATAAATGTAAGTAAATAAAATTTATTCACACACCACAAATGAACAGAAAAGTTTTGTTATCCAAGTTTGGGAAATTCGACTTGTTCAACCCTAATAGCTCGAATTTTTATAAGAAAGAGATTTTTATACACATGTTTTAAATTCAAACAGGTTAAAGATTCAAATGACCTATGGGTCCAATACTTTTAAAGAGAATAACATTAAATTCCCAAGTGAACATGCGGTGGGATATTTACCCGAGTCAAACAAGCCATTATTTTTCCCATTTACAAAAAATTGACCAAACGGTCATAGTTGATTGTAAAGTTATTAATCATGCGTAACAGGCTATATTTTTGTATGGAATGACTTATGGATTGGGAGTCAACACTCAGTTAAACATCCCCCGCGTCCCCCTTTTCCCGATGATTGCAGAACTTGATATATAAAAACTAAAGAGTGTTTACTGATACTAAAAATTACAGACAGTTTTTGGAATTATCTCTCTCTTCATTTGTGCAATGTGCATTTCCATTTCAGATGAATACTTTTTTCTAAAATCAAAACTTCAGTTTTCACTTTCCCTTCATCTCGTAACCAAAAAAAGAGATAAAAGGCAAATAAATCACAACAAATGAAAATTTTAGAGTTTATGTAAGGAAATAATTTAAAGCAATAAAAAATGTAAGTAAAGAAAATTTATTCACACACCACAAATGAACATAAAAGTGTTGTTATCCAAGTTTTGGAAATTCCACTATTTCAACCTAAATAGCTCGGAATTTTATAAGAAAGACATTTTTCTAAACATGTTTTAAAAAATGAATATGCATGCTTGAAATATGTTAAAGATGCAAATATCCTATGGATCCAAACCTTTTAAAGAGAATAAAATTAAATTCCCAACTGAACGTGTGGTGGGATATTTACCCGAGTCAAACAAGCCATTATTTTGCCCATTTACAAAAAGCTGACCAAACGATCATAGATGATTGTAAAGTGATTTATCATGCGTAACGGGCTATATTATTGTAAGGAATTACTTATGGATTGGGAGTCAAAAGTCAGTTAAAAATCCCCTGGCTCCCCCTATTCCTGATGATTGCAGAACCTGATATATAAAAAACTAAGAAGAGTTTATAATCCCTAAAAATTACAGACACTTTTTGGAATTATCTCTCTCTACATTTGTGCATTGTGCATTTCCATTTTAGATCTATACTTTTTTCTTAAATCAAAACTTGAGTTTTCACATTCCTTTCATCTCGTAGAAAAAAGGCGAGATAAAAGGAAAATGGATCACAACAAAATGAAAATTTTAGAGTATATGTATGGAAAGAATTTAAAATCAATAAATTTTCTAAGTAAAGAAATTTATTCACACACCAAAAATGAGCACAAAAGTTTTTTTGATCCAAGTTTGGTAAATTCCACTAGTTCAACCATAATAGCTCGAATTTTTGTAAGAAAGAGAATTTTCTATGCATATTTTAAAAAAAGGATATGCATGCTTGGAACATGTTAAAGATTAAAATGACCTATGGGACCAATACTTTTAATAAGAATAACATTCAATTCCCAAGTGAACATGTGGTGGGATATTTACCTGAGTCAAATAAGCCATTATTATGCCCATTTTCAAAAAGCTGACCTAACGATCATAAATGATTGTAAAGTTTTTTATAATGTGTAATGGGATATATTTATGTAAAGAATGACTTATGGATTTGGAGTCAACACTTAGTTAAAAATCCCTCGCTCCCCCTTTTCCCGACGATTGCAGAACCTGATATATAAAAAACTAAAAAGAGTTTACAATCCCTAAAAATTATAGACACTTTTTTGAATTATCTCTCTCAACATTTGTTCATTGTGCATTTCCATTTTAGATGTATAGATTTTTCATAAATCAAAACTTGAGTTTTCACTTTCCCTTCATCTCGTAAACAATAAAAGAGATAAAAGGCAATTAGATCACAACAAAATGAAAATTTTAGAGTTTATGTATGGAAAGAATTTAAAGGCATAAAAAATTTTAAGTAAAGAAAATTTATTCACACACCACAAATTAACACAAAAGTTTTGTTATCGAATTTTGGGAAATTCCACTAGTTCAACCCTAATAGCTCAAAATTTAAAAGAAAGATATTTTTCTACACATGTTTTAAAAAATGGATATGCATGTTTGAAACATGTTAAATATGCAAATGCCCTATGGATCCAAACCTTTTAAAGAGAATAAAATTAAATTTCCAACTGAACGTGCAGTGGGATATTTACCCGAGTCAAACAAGCCATTATATTGCCCATTTACAAAAAATAGACCTAACGATCATAGATGACTGTAAAGTGATTTATTATGCATAACGGGCTATATTTATGTAAAGAATGACTTATGGATTGGGAGTTAACAATTAGTTAAAAATCCCTCTCCTCCCCCTTTTCCCGACGATTGCTGAACCTGATATATAAAAAACCAAAAAGAGTTTACAATCCCTAAAAATTACAGACACTTTTTTGGAATTATCTCTCTCTACATTAGTGCATAGTGAATTTCCATTTTAGAGGTATACTTTTTTCTTAAATCAAAACATGAGTTTTCACTTGCCTTTCATCTCATAAAAAAAAGGTGAGATAAAAGGCAAATGGATCACAACAAAATTAAATTTTAGAGTTTACGTATGGAAATAATTTAAAGCAATAATGTTTGTAAGTAAAGAAAATTTATTCACACACCGAAAATGAGCACAAAAGTTTTTTTTATCCAAGTTTGGGAAATTCCACTAGTTCAACCCCAATAGCTCAGAATTTTATAAGAAAGAGATTTTTCTAAGCATATTTTAAAAAATGGATATGCATGATTGAAACATGTTCAAGATGCGAATGACCTATAGATCCAAACCTTTTAATCAGAATAAAATTTAATTCTCAAATGAACGTGTGTTGGGATATTTACCCGAGTCAAACAAGCCATTATTTTGCCGATTTACGAAAAGTTGACCTAACAATCATAGATGATTGTAAAGTGATATATCATGCATAACGGGATATATTTTTGTATGGAATGACTTACGGATTGGGAGTCAACACTCAGTTCAAAATCCCTCGCCTCCCCCTTTTCTCGACGATTGCAGAACCTAATATTTGAAAACTAAAAAGAGGTTACAATCTCTGAAAATTACACACTTTTTGAATTATCTCTCTCTACATATGTGCTTTTTTGCATTTCCATTTTAGATGTGTAGTTTTTTCTTAAATCAAAACTTGAGTTTTCACTTTCCCTTCATCTTGTAAACAATAAAAGAGATAAAAGGCAATTAGATCACAAGAAAATGAAAATTTTAGAGTTTATGTATGGAAAGAATTTAAAGGAATAACAAATGTAAATAAAAAAATTTATTCACACACCACAAATGAACACAAAAGTTTTGTTATCCATGTTTGGGAAATTCCACTAGTTCAACCCTAATAGCTCGGAATTTTATAAGAAAGAGATTTTTCTACGCATGTTTTAAAAAATGGATATGCATCCTTGAAACTAGTTAAAGATGCAAATGACCTATGGATCCAAACCTTTTAAAGAGAATAACAATAAATTCCCAAGTGAACATGCGGTGGGATATTTACCCAAGTCAAACAAATCATTATTTTGCCCATTACCAAAAAGTTGACCCAACGATCATAGATGATTGTAAAGTGATTTATCAAGTGAAACAGGCTATATTTTTTGTAAGGAATGACTTATGGATTGGGAGACAACACTGAATTAAAAATCACCCGCCTCACCCTTTTCCCGACGATTGCATAACCAAATATATAAAATACTAAAGAGAGTTTACAATCCCTAAATTTACAGACACTTTTTGGAATTATCTTTCTCTACATTTGTGCATTATGCATTTCCATTTTATATGTATACTTTTTTCTCAAATGAAAACTTGAGTTTTCTCTTTTCCTCCTCTCGTAAAAAAAAAGATATAAAAGGCAAATAGATCACAACAAAAAGAAAATTTTAGAGTTTATGCATGGAAATAATTTAAATCAATAACAAATGTAAGACAAGAAAATTTATTCACACACCACAAATGAACACAACAGTTTTTTTATCCAACTTTTGGCAATTCCTCTAGTTCAACCCAAATAGCTCGAAATTTTTTAAACAAGAGACTTTTCTACACATGTTTTAAAAAATGGATATGCATGCTTGAAACATGTTAAAGATGCAAATGACTGATGGATTCAAACCTTTTAAATATAATAACATTAAATACCCAAGTGAACTTGCAGTGGGATATTTACACAAGCCAAACTAGCCATTATTTTGTACATTTACAAAAAATTGACCTAACGATCAAAGATGATTGTAAAGTGATCTATCATGTGTAGCAGGCTCTATTTTTGTAAGGAATGACTTATGTAAGGAACAAATTTAAAGCAATAACAAATGTAATTAAAGAAATTTTATTCACACACCACAAATGAACATAAAAGTTTTGTTATCCAAGTTTAGGAAATTCCACTAGTCACACCCTAATAGCTCGAATTTTTATCAGAAAGAGAGTTTTCTACACATGTTTTAAAAATTGGATATGCATGCTTGAAATAGGTTAAAGATGCAAATGACCTATGGGTCCAATACTTTTATAGAGAATAACATTCAATTCCCAAGTAAACATGCGGTGGGATATTTGCCTGAGTCAAACAAGCCATTATTTTTCCCATTTACAAAAAGCTGACCTAACGATCATAGATGATTGTAAAGTAATTTATCATGCGTAATGGGCTATATTTATGTAATGAATGACTTATGGATTGGGAGTCAACACTTAGTTAAAAATCCCTCACCTCCCCCTTTTCCCGACGATTACAGAATGCGATATATAAAAAACTACAAAGAGTTTACAATCCCTAAAAATTACAGATAGTTTTTGAATTATCTCTGTCTACATTTGTGCATTGTGCATTTCCATTTTAGATGTACAGTTTTTTCTTAAATCAAAACTTGAGTTTTCACTTTCCCTTCATCTAGTAAACAATATAAGAGATAAAAGGCAATTAGATCACAACAAAATGAAAATTTTAGAGTTTATGTATGGAAAGAATTTAAAGGAAAAACAAATGTAAGTAAAGAAAATTTATTCACACACCACAAATGAACACCAAAATTTTGTTATCCAAGTTTGGGAAATTCCATTAGTTCAACCCTAATTGCTCAAAATTTTATAAGAAAGATATTTTTCTACACATGTTTTAAAGAATGGATATGCATGCTTGAAACATGTTAAAGATGCAAATGCCCTGTGGATCCAAACCTTTTAAAGTGAATAACATTAAAATCCCAACTGAACTTGTGGTGGGATATTTTCCCGAGTCAAACTAGCCATTATTTTGCCCATTACAGAAAGTTGACCAAATGATCATATATGATTGTAAAGTGATTTATCATGTGTAACGGGCTATATTTATGTAAAGAAGCCCTTATGGATTGGGAGTCAACATTTAGTTAAAAATCCCTCGCCTTCCCCTTTTTTGAAACTAAAAGGAGGTTACAATCTCTAAAAAGTACAGACACTTTTTTGAATTATCTCTCTCTACATATGTGCATTTTTGTAATTCCATTTTAGATGTATAGATTTTGCTTAAATCAAAACTTGAGTTTTCACTTTCCCTTCATCTCGTAAACAATAAAAGAGATAAAAGGCAATTAGATCACAACAAAATGAAAACTTTAGAGTTTATGTACAGAAAGAATTTTAAGGAATAACAAATGTAAATAAAAAAAATTTATTTACACACCACATATGAACAAAAAACCTTTCTTATCCAAGTTTGGGAAATTCCACTAGTTCAACCCTAATAGCTCGGAATTTTATAAGAAAGAGATTTTTCTACGCTTGTTTTAAAAAATGGATATGCATCTTTGAACCATGTTAAAGATGCAAATGACCTATGGATCCAAACCTTTTAAAGAGAATAACAATAAATTCCCAAGTGAACGTGTGGAAGGATATTTACCCAAGTCAAACAAGTCATTATATTGCCCATTTACAAAAAGCTGACCTAACAATCATAAATGATTGTAATGTGATTTATCATATGTAACAGGCTATATTTTTTGAAAGGAATGACTTATGGATTGGGAGTCAACACTGAATTAAAACTTCCCCACCTCACCCTTTTCCCGACGATTGCAGAACCTAATATATAACAAAACTAAAAAGAGTTTACAATCCCTAAAATTTACAGACACTTTTTGGAATTATCTCTCTCTACATTTGTGCATTGTACATTTCCATTTTATATGTATACTTTTTCCTTAAATCAAAACTTGAGTTTTCACTTTCCCTCATCTCGTTAACAAAAAAAAGAGATAAAAGGCAAATAGATCACAACAAAATGAAAATTTTAGAGTTCATATATGGAAAGAATTTAAAGCAATAACAAATGTAAGAAAAGAAAATTCATTCACATACCACAAATGAACACAAAAGTTTTTTATCCAACTTTTTTAAATTCCACTAGTTCAACCCAAATAGTTCGGAATTTTATAAAAAAGAGACTTTTCTACACATGTTTTAAAAAACGGATATGCATGCTTGAAACATGTTAAAGATGCAAATGACCTAAGGTCCCAAACCTTTTAAAGATAATAACATTAAATTCCCAAGTGAACGTGCGGTGGGATATTTACACAAGCCAAACTCGCCATTATTTTGTACATTTACAAAAAACTGACCTAACGATCAGAGATGATTGTAAAGTGATTTATTATGTGTAGCGGGCTATATTTTTTTAAGGAATGACATATGGATTGGAAGTCAACACTCAGTTAAAAATCCCCCACCTTCCCCTTTTCTTGACGATTGCAGAACCGGAAATATAAAAAACTAAAAAGAGTTTACAATCCCAAAAAATTACAGACACTTTTGTAAATTATCTCTCTCTACATTTGTCCATTGTGCATTTCCATTTTAGATATTTTCATTTTTCATAAATCAAAACTTGAGTTTTCACTTTCCCTTCATCTCGTAAACAATAAAAGAGATAAAAGGCAAATAGATCAATAAAAAATGAAAATTTTAGAGTTTATGTATGGAACGAATTTAAAGCAATAAAAAATATAATTAAAGAAAATATATTCACACACCACATATGAACAAAAAAGTTTTGTTATCCAAGTTTGGGAAATTCCACTAGTTCAACCCTAGTAGCTTGGAATTTATAAGAAATAGATTTTTTTACACATGTTTTAAAAAATGGATATGCATGCTTGAAACATGCTAAAGATGAAAATGGCCAATGGATCCAAACATTTTAAAGAGAATAACATTAAATTCACAAAGTGAACGTGGGGATGGATATTTACCCGAGTCAAACAAGCCATTATTTTGCCCATCTACAAAAAGCTGACCTAACGATCATAGATGATTGTAAAGTGATTTATCATGCATAATGGGCTATATTTTTTTATGGAATGACTTATGGATTGGGAGTCAACACTTAGTTAAAATCACCCACCTCTCCCTTTTCCCGATGATTGCAGAACCTGATATATAAAAACTTTAAAGAGTTTATAATCAATAAAAATTACTGACACTTTTTTGAATTATCTTTCTCTACATTTATGCATTGTGCATTTACATTTTAGATGTATACTTTTTCTTTAATCAAAATCTGAGTTTTCACTTTCCCTTCATCTCGTATAAAAAGAGATAAAAGGCAAATAGATCACAACAAAATGAAAATTTTAGAGTTTATTAATGGAAAGAATTTAAAGCAATAACAAATGTAAGTAAAGAAAATTTATTCACACGGCACACATGAACACAAAAGTTTTGCTATGCAAGTTTGGGAAATTCCACTACTTGAACCCTAATAGCTTGGAATTTTTTTAGAAAGAGATTTTTCTGCACATGTTTTAAAAAATTGATATGCATGCTTGAAACATTTTAAAGATGGAAATTACCTATGCATCCAAACCTTTTAAAGATAATAACATTAAATTCCTGAGTGAACATGCGGTGGGAAATTTACGGGAGTGAAACAAGCCATTATTTTGCCCATTTACAAAAATCTGACCTAACGATCATAGATGATTTTAAAGTGATTTATCATGCATAACGGGCTATATTTTTGTTAGGAATGACTTATCGATTGGGAGTCAACATTCAATTAAAAAGCCCTCGACTGCCCCTTTACCCGACAATTGTAGAACCTGATATATAAAAACTAAAAAGAATTTACAATCACTCAAAATTACAGATAATTTTTTGAATTATCTCTCTCTACATTTGTGGATTGTGCATTTTCATTTTAGATGAATACTTTTTTCTTAAATCAAAACTTGAGTTTTCACTTTCCCTTCATCTCGTAAACAAAAAAAGAGAAAAAAGGCCAATGGATCACAACAAAATGAAAAATTTAGAGTTTATGTAAGGAAATAATTTAAAGCAATAAAAAATATAAGTAAAGAAAATTTATTAGCACACCACGAATGAACACAAAAGTTTTCTTATCCAAGTTTGGGAAAATTCCACTAATTCAACCCTAATTGCTCGGAAATTTATAAGAAAGAGATTATTCTATTAATGGTTTTAAAAATGGATATGCTTTCTAGAAACATGTTAAAGATGCAAATGACCTATGGATCCAAACCTTTTAGAAGAGAATAACTTTGAATTCCCAAGTGAACGTGCAGTGAGATATTTACCCAAATCAAACAAGCCATTATTTTGCCCATTTACAAAAAGCTGACCTAACGATCATTGATGATTGTAAAGTGATTTATCATGCGTAACGGGCTATATTTTTGTAAGGAATGACTTAAGGATTGGGAGTCAACACTCAGTTAAAAATCCCCTGCCTTCCCCTTTTCCCGACAATTGCAGAACCAGATATATAAAAAACTAAAAAGAGTTTACAATCCCTAAAAATTATTGACACTATTTGGAATTATCTTTCTCCACATTTTTCTATTGTTCATTTCCATTTTAGATGTATACTTTTTCTTAAATGTAAACTTGAGGTTTCACTTTCACTTCATCTCGTAAAAAAAAAAAAAAAAGAGATTAAAGGCAAATAGATCACAACAAAAGGAATCTTTAAGAGTTTATATATGGAAAGAATTTAAAGCAATAAAAAATATAAGTACAGAAAATTTATTCAAACACCACAAGTGAACACAAAAGTTTTGTTATCCAAGTTTGGGAAATTCCACTAGTTCAACCTAATAGTTCGAAAGTTTATATGAAGGAGAATTTTCTATACATGTTTAAAAAAATGGATATGCATGCTTGAAACATGTTGAAGATGCAAATGACCTATCTATCCAAACCTTTTAAAGAGAATAACATTAAATTCCCAAGTGAACATGTTGTGGGATATTTACCCGAGTCAAAGTACCCATTATTTTTCCCATTTTCAAAAAGCTGACCTAACGATCATAGATGATTGTAAAGTGATTTATCATGAGTAACGGGCTATATTTTTTTAAAGAATGACTTATGTATTGGGTGTCAACACTCAATTAAAAAACCCCGCCTTCCCCTTTTCCAGACGATTACAAAACCTGATATAAAAAACTAAAAAGAGTTTACAATCCCAAAAAATTACAGACACTTTTCTTAACTATCTCTCTCTACATTTGTCAATTGTGTATTTCCATTTTATATGTATAATTTTTTCTTAATTCAAAACTTGAGTTTTCACTTTCCCTTCATCTCGTAAACAAAAAAAGAGATAAAAAGGCAAATAGATGAAAATTTTAGAGTTTATGTAAGGAAAGAAATTAAAGCAATAACAAATGTAAGTAAAGAAAATTTATTCACACACCACAAATGAACACAAAAGTTTTGTTATCCAAGTTTGGGAAATTCCACAAAGTCAACCCTAATAGCTCGGAATTTTATAAGAAAAATATTTTTCTACACATGTTTTAAAAAATATATGTGCATGCTTGAAACATATTAAAGATGCAAATGACATATGGATCAAAACCTTTTAAATACAATAACATTAAATTCGTAAGTGAACGTGTGGTGGGATATTTACTCCAGTCAAACAAGCCATTATTTTGCCCATTTACAAAAAGCTGACCTAACGATCATAGATGCTTGAAAAGATATTTATAATATGTAACGGGCTATATTTTTGTAAGAAATGACTTATGGATTGGGAGTCAACACTCAAGTAAAAATCCCTCGCCTCCCCCTTTTCCCGACGATTGGAGAACCTCATATATAAAAATATAACAAGAGTTTACAACCCCTAAAAATTACGGACACATTTTGGAATTATCTCTCTCCAAATTTGTGCATTGTACATTTCCATTTTACATGTATATTTTTTTCTTAAATCAAAACATGAGTTTTCACTTTCCCTTCCTCTCGTAAACAGAAAATGAGATAAAAGGCAAATAGATTACAACAAAATGAAAATTCAAGAGTTCATGCATGGAAAGAATTTAAAGCAATAACCAATGTAAGTAGAAAAAATTTATTCACACACCATAAATGAACGCCAAAGTTTTGTTATCCAAGTTTGGGAAATTCCACTAGTTCAACCCTAATAGCTCAGAATTTTAAAAGAAAGAGAGTTTTCCAGACATGTTTTAAAAAAAAAGGATATGCATGCTTGAGACATGTTAAAGATGCAAATGACCTATGGATCTAAACCTTTTAAAAGAGAATAACTTTAAATTCCCAAGTGAACGAGCGGTGGGATAGTTACCCGAGTCAAACATGCCATTATTTTGCCCATTTAAAAAATGCTGATCAAACGATCATAGATGATTGTAAAGTGATTTATCATACGTAACGAGCAATATTTTTGTAAGGAATGACTTATGGATTGGGAGCCAACAGTCAATTAAAAATCCCCTGCCTCCCCCTTTTTTCGACGATTGCACATCCTGAAATATAAAAAATAAAAAGATTTTTCAATCCTTAAAAATTACAGGCACTTTTTAGAATTATCTCTCTCAACATTTGTGCATTGTGCATTTATTAAATCAAAACTTGAGTTTTCACTTTCCCTTCATCTCGTAAACAAAAAACGAGATAAAAGGCAAATAGATCACAAGAAAATAAAAATTTTAGAGTTTATGTAAGGAAAGAATTTAATGCAATAACAATTGTAAGTAAAGAAAATTAATTCACACACCACAAATGAACACAAAATTTTTCTTATCTAAGTTTGAGAAATTCCACTAGTTCAACCCTAATAGCTCGGAATTTTTTAAGAAAGAAAATTTTCTACACATGTTTTAAAAAATGGATATGCATTCTTGAAGCATGTTAAAGATGCAAATGACCTATGGATCCAAACCTTTTAAAAGAGAATAATATTAAATTCGCAAGTGAACGTGCGGTGGGATATTTACCCGAGTCAAACAAGCCATTATTTTGCCCATTTAAAAAAAGCTGCCCTGACGATCATAGATGATTGTAAAAAGATTTATCAACTTCAACAAGCTATTCTTTTGGAAGGAATGACTCATGGATTGGGAGTTAACACTCAGTTAAAAATCCCCCGCATGTCCCTTTTCTCGATGATTGTAGAACCTGATATATAAAAAACTAAAAAGTGTTTACAATCCCTAAAAATTGGAGACACATTTTGGAATTATCTCTCTCTACATTTGTGCATTGTTCATTTCCATTTTATATGTATATTTTTTTATGAAATCAAAACTTGAGTTTTCACTTTTTCTTCATCTCGTAAAAAAAAGAGATAAATGGTAAATAGATCACAACAAAATGAAAATTTTAGAGTTTATGTATGGAATGAATTTAAAGCAATAACAAATTTAAGTAAAGAAAATTTATTCACACACCACAAATGAACACAAAAGTTTCGTTATCCAAGTTTGGGAAATTCCACTAGTTCAACCCTAAAAGCTCGGAATTTTATAAGAAAGAGATTTTTCTACACATGTTTTAAAAAAGGGATATGCATGCTTGAAACATGTTAAAGATTCAAATCACCTATGGATTCAAGCCTTTTAAAGAGAATAACATTAAATTCCCAAGTGAACGTACCATGGGATATTTACCCGAGTTAAACAAACCATTATTTTGCCCATTTACAAAAAGCAGACCTAACGATCATAGATGAATGAAAAGATATTTATCATGTGTAACGGGCTATATTTTTGTAAGGAATGACTTATGGATTGGAAGTCAACACTCAGTTAAAAATTTCCCGTCTCCCCCTTTTCCTGATGATTGCAGAACCTCATATATAAAAAGCTAACGAGAGTTTACAATCCCTATAAATTACAGACACTTTTTGGAATTATCTCTCTTTACATTTGTGCATTGTGCATTTCCATTTTAGATGTATACTTTTTTGTAAAGTCAAAACATGAGTTTTCACTTTACCTTTATCTCGTAAAAAAAAAAAGATAAAAGGCAAATAGATCACAACAAAATGAAAATTCAAGAGTTTATGTATGGAAAGAGTTTAATGCAATAACAAATATAAGTAAAGAAAATTTATTCACACACCACAAAAGAACACAAAAGTTTTGTTATCCAAGTTTGGGAAATTCCACTAGTTCAACCCGAATAGCTGGGAATTTTATCAAAAAGAGAGTTTTCCAGACATGTTTTAAAAATTGGATATGCATTTTCAAAACATGTTAAAGATGCAAATGACCTAAGGATCCAAAACTTTTAAAGAGAATAACATTGCATTCCCAAGTGAACGTGTGATGGGATATTTACTCGAGTCACACAAGCCATTATTTTACCCTTTTTCTAAAAGCTGACCTAACGATCATAGATGATTCTAAAGTGATTATAATGTGTTACGGGCTATATTTTTATAAGGAATGACTTATGGTTTGGGAGTCAACACTTAGTTAAAAATCCCTTGCCTCCCCTTTTCCTGGCGATAGCAAAACCTGATAAATAAAAAACTAAAAAGAGTTTAAAATCCCTAAAAATTATAGACATTTTTTAGAATTATCTCTCTCTTCATTTGTGCTTTGTTCATTTCCATTTTAGATGAATACTTTTTTCTTAAATCAAAACTTGAGTTTTCATTTTCCCTTCATCTCGTAAACGAAAAAAGAGATAAAAGGCAAATAGATCACAAAAAAATGAAAATTTTAGATTTTATGAAGGAATGAATTTAAATCAATAACAAACGTAAGTAAAGAAAACTTATTCACACACCACAAATGAACACAAAAGTTTTGTTATCCATGTTTGGGAAATTCGACTAGTTCAACCCTAATAGCTCGGAATATGATAAGAAAGAGATTTTTCTACACATGTTTTAAAAAATGGATATGCATGCTTGAAACATGTTAAAGATGAAAATGACCTATGGATCCAAACCTTTTAAAATAGAATAACTTTAAATTCCAAAGTGAACGAGCGGTGGGATATTTACCCGAGTCAAACAAGCCATTATTTTGCCCATTTACAAAAAGCAGACCTAACGATCATAGATGATTGTAAAGTGATTTATCATGCGTAACGGGCTATATTTTTTTAAGGAATAACTTATGGGTTCGGAGTCAACACTAAGTTAAAAATCCCTCAGTCCCCCTTTTCCGACAATTGCAGAACCTGATATATAAAAACTAAAAAGAGTTTGCATTCCCTAAAAATTAGAGACACTTTTTGGAATTATCTCTCTCTAAATTTGTGCATTGTGAATTTCTATTTTAGATGTACACTTTATTTTTAAATAGAAACTTGAGTTTTCACTTTCCCTTCATCTCATGAAGAAAAAAAATAGAAAAAAGGCAAATAGATCACAACAAAATGAAAATTTTAGAGTTTAGGAATGGAAAGAATTTAAAGCAATAACAAATGTAAGTAAAGAAAATTTATTCACACACCAAAAATGAACAAAAAAGTTTTGTTATCCAAGTTTAGGAAAATTCCATTAATTCAACCCTAATAGCTCGGAATTTTATAAGAAAGAAATTTTTCTACACATGTTTTAAAAAATGGATATGCATGCTTGAAACATGTTAAAGATGCAAATGACCTTTGGATCCAAACCTTTTAAAGAGAATACATTTAAAGTCCCAAGTGAACGTGCGGTGGGGTATTTACTCGAGTCAAACAAGCCATTATTTTGCCCATTTAAAAAAAGCTGACCTAACGATCTAGATGATTGAAAAGATATTTATCATGCGTAACGGGGCCATATTTTTGTAAGGAATGACTTATGGATTGGGAGTCAACACTTAGTTAAAAATCCCCCGCCTCCTCCTTTTTCCAACGATTGGAGAACCTCATATATAAAAAGCTAAAAAGAGTTTACAGTCCCTAAAAATTACAGACACTTTTTGAAATTATCTCTCTCTACATTTGTGCATTGTGCATTTCCATTTTAGATGTATACTTTTTTCTTAATTCAAAACTTGAGTTTTCACTTTCCCTTCATCTCGTAAACAACAAAACAGATAAAAGGCAAACAGATCACAGCAAAATGAAAATTCAAGAGTTTATGCACAGAAAGAATTTATTGCAATAAAAAATGTAAGTAAAGAAAGTTTATTCACACACCACAAATGAACACAAAAGTTTTGTGCTCTAAGTTTGGGAAATTCAACTAGTTCAACCCTAATAGCTCGGAATTTTATAAGAACGAGATTTTTCCACAATGTTTTCAAAAATGGATATGAATTTTTGAAACATGTTAAAGATGCAAATGACCTATGGATCCAAACCTTTTAAAGAGAATAACATTACATTCCCAAGTAAACATGCGATGAGATATTTACCCGAGTCAAACAAGCCATTATTTACCCTTTACTAAAAGCTGACCTAAGGATCATAGATGATTGAAAAGTGATTAATAATGCGTAACGGGCTATATTTTTGTAAGGAATGACTTATGGATTGGTTGTCGACACAGTTAAAAATCCCCCGCCTCCCCTTTTCACGACGATAGCAGAACCTGATAAATAAAAAACTAAATAGAGTTTACAATCCCTAAAAATTACAGACACTTTTTAGAATAATATCTCTCTTCATTTGTGCATTGTGCATTTCCACTTTAGATGTATAATTTTTTTTTAAATCAAAACTTGAGTTTTCACTTTCCCTTCATCTAGTAAACAAAAAATATAGATAAAAGAATAATCGATCACAAGAAAATGAAAATTTTAGAACTTATGTATGGAAAGAATTTAAAGCATTAAAAAATATAAGGAAAGAAAATTTATTCACACACCACAAATGAACACAGAAGTTTTGTTATCCTAGTTTGGGAAATTCCACTATCTCAACCCTAATAGCTCGGAATTTTATAAGAAGGAGATTTTTCTACACATGTTTTGAAAAATGGATATGCATGCTTGAATCATGTTAAAGATGCAAATGACCTATGGATCCAAACCTTATATAGAGAATAACATTAAATTCCCAAGTGAACGTGCGGTGAGATATTTACCCGAGTCGAACAAGCCATTATTTTGTCCATTTACAAAAAGCTTACCTAACGATCATAGATGAGTGTAAAGTGATTTATCATGTGTAGCACGCTATATTTTTTTAAAGAATGACTTTTGGATTGGGAGTCAACACTCTGTTAAAAATCCCCTGCCTCCCCCTTTTCCTGACAATTGCAGAAGCTGATATATTAAAAAACTTAAAAGAGTTGACAATGCCTAAAAATTACAGACACTTTTTGGAATTACCTCTCTCTACTTTTGTGCATTGTGCATTTCCATTTTAGATGTATACTTTTTTCTTAAATCAAAACTTGATTTTTCACTTTCCCTTCATCTCCTAAACAAAAAAAGAGATAAAAGGCAAATAGATCACAACAAAATGAAAATTTTAGCATTTATGTAAGGAAAGAATTTAAGGCCATAAAAATGTAAGGAAAGAAATATTATTCACACACCACAAATGAATAGAAAATTTTTGTTATCCAAGTTTGGGAAATTAGACTAGTTTAACCCTAATAGCTCGAAATTTTATAAGAAAGATATTTTTCTACACATGTTTAAAAAAATTGATGTGCATGCTTGAAACATGTTAAAGATGAAAATGACCTATGGATCCAAACCTTTTATAGAGAATAACATTAAATTCCCAAGTGAAGGGGATGTGAGATATTTACCCGAATCAAACAAGCCATTTTTTTGCCCATTTACAAGAAGCTGAGCTAATGATCATAGATGATTGTGAAGAGATTTACAATCCGTAACGGACTTTATTTTGGCAAAAAAATACTTATGGATTTGGAGTCGACACTCAGTTCAAAATCCCCTGCTCCCCCTTTTCCCTACGATTGAAGAACCTGATATATAAAAAACTAAAAAGAGCTTACAATCCTTAAAAACTACAAACACTTTTTGGAATTATCTCTCTCTACATTTGTCCTTTGTGCATTTCCATTTTAGATGTATAAATTTTTCTTAAATTAAAACTTTAATTTTCACTTACCCTTCCTCTCGTAAACAAAAAAAAGATATAAAAGGCAAATAGATCACAACAAAATGAAAATTTTAGAGTTTATCTACGGAAATAATTTAAAGTTATAACAAATTTAAGTAAATAAAATTAATTCACACACCACAAATGAACACATAAGTTTTGTTATCCAAGTTTGAGAATTCCACTACTTATACCCTAATAGCTTGGAATTTTATTAGAAAGAGATTTTTCTACACATATTTTAATAAATGGATATGCATTCTTGAAACATGTTAAAGATTAAAATGACCTATGGATTCAAACCTTTTAAATAGAATAACATTAAATTCCCAAATGAACGTGTGGTGGGATATTGACCCGAGTCAAACAAGCCATTATTTTGCCCATTTAGAAAAAGCTGAGGTAACGATCATAGATGATTATAAATTGATTTATCATGCATAACGGGCTATATTTTTGTAAGGAATGATTTATAGATTTGGAGTCAACACTCAGTGAAAAATCCCCGGTACCCCCTTTTCCCGACGATTGCAAATCCTGGTATATAAAAACTAAAAAGAGTTTACAATCCCTGAAAATTACAGAAATTTTTTGGAATTATCTCTCTCTACATTTGTGCATTGTCCATTTCCATTTTAGATGTATAATTTTTTCATAAATCAAAGCATGAGTTTTTACTTTCCCTTCATCTCGTAAACAAAAAAAGAGATTAAAGGCAAATAGATCCCTACAAAATGAAAATTTTAGAGTTAATGTTTAGTAAGAATTTAAAGAAAAAAATTTAAGGAAATAAAATTTATTCACACACCACAAATGAACACAAAATTTTTGTTATCCAAGTTTGGGAAATTCTACTAGTTCAACCCTTATAGCTCAGAATTTTATAAGAATTTCAACACCTTTTATCCCACCGCACATTCACTTGGGAACTGAATATTATTCTCTTTAAATTCTTTGGATGCATAGGTAATTTGAATCTTTAACTTGTTTCAAGCATGCATATCCATTTTTTTAAAACATTTGTAGAAAAATATGTTTTTTATAAAATTTTGACCCATTAGGGTTGAACTAGTGGAATTTCCAAAACTTGCATAAATAAAATTTTGTGTATATTTGTGGTGTGAATATTTTTTCTTTACATAAATTTTTAATTGCTTTAAATTCTTTCCATACATAAAATCTAAAATTCTTATTTCGTTGTGATCTATTTGCCTTTTATCTCTTTTTTTTGTTTACGAGATGAAGGGAAAGTGAAAACTCAAGTTTTGATTTAAGAAAAAAGAATTCATCTAAAATGGAAATGCACAATGCACCAATGTAGAGAGAGATAATTTAGAAAAGTGTCTGTAATTTTTAGGGATTGCAAAGTCTTTTTAATTTTTATATATGAGGTTCTACAATCGTCGGGAAAAGGGGGAGGCGGGGGATTTTTAACCGAGTGTTGACTCCCAATCCATAAGTCATTCCTTTAAAAATATAGCCCGTTACGCATGATAAATCACTTTGCAATCATCTAAGATCGCTAGGTCTGCTTTTTGTAAATGGGAAAAATAATTGCTTGTTTGACTCGGGTAAATATCCCACCGCATGTTCACTTGGGAATTTAATTTTATACTCTAAAAGGTTATGGTCCATAGGTCATTTGCATCTTTAACATGTTTCGAGCATGCATATCCATTTTTTATAACATGTGCAGAAAAATCTCTTCCTTATAAAATGTCGAGCAATTAGGGTTGAACTAGTGGAATTTCCCAAACTTGGATAACAAAACATTTGTGTTCATTTGTGGTGTGTGAATAAATTTTATTTACTTACAATTGTTATTGCTTTAAATTTTTTTCATACCTAAATGCTAAAATTTTCATTTTGTTGTGATCTATTTGCCTTTTATCTCTTTTTTTGTTTACGAGATGAAGGGAAAGTGAAAACTCAAGTTTTGATTTAAGAAATAAGTGTACATCTAAAATGGAAATGCACAATGCAAAAATGTAGATAGAGATAACTCCAAAAAGTGTGTGTAACTTTTAAGGTTTGTAAAGTCTTTTTAGTTTTTAAATATCAGGTTTAACAATCGTCGAGAAAAGGGGGAGGCGGGGGAATTTTAACTGAGTGTTGACTCCCAATCCATAAGTGATTCATTAAAAAAATATAGCCTGCTACACTTGATAAATCTCTTTACATTCATCTATCATCGTTAGGTTAGCTTTTTGTAAATGGGCAAAATAATGGCTTGTATGACTCGGGTAATTATCCCACTGCACATTCACTTGGAAATTTAATGTTATTCTCTTTAAAAGGTTTGGTTCCATAGGTTATGTGCATCTTTAACAAGTTTCAAACATGCATATCCATTTTTTAAAACATTAGTAGAAAAATCTATTTTTTATAAAATTTTGAGCTATTAGGGTTGAACTAGATGGAATTTCCCAAACTTGCATAACAAAACTTTTGGGTTCATTTGTGGTGAGTGAATAAATTTTCTTTACATACATTTTATTGCTTTAAATTCTTTGCATACATAAACTGCAAAATTTGCATTTTTTTGTGATCTGTTTGCCTTTTATCTTTTTTTTTTTGTTTACGAGATGATGGGAAAGTGAAAACTCAAGTTTTAATTTAAGAAAAAAAATACATATAAATGTAAATGCACAATGAAAAAATGTAGAGAGAGATAATTCTAAAAAGTATTTGTAATTCTTAGAGATTGTAAACTCCTTTTAGTTTTTATAGATCATGTTTAGCAATCGTTGGGTAAAGGTGGAGGCGGGGGATTTTTAACTGAGTGTTGACTCCCAATCCATAAGTCATTCCTTTAAAAAATATAACCCGTTACGCATGATAAATCACTTTACAATCATCTATGATTGCTAGGTCTGTTTTTTTTAAATGGGCAAAATAAGGGCTTGTTTGACTCGGGTAAATATCCCACCGCATGTTCACTTGGGAATTTAATGTTATTCTCTTTAAAAGGTTTGGATCCATAGGTCATTTGCATCTTTAACATGTTTCAAGCATCCATATCCTTTTTTTATAACATGTGTAGAAAAATCTCTACCTTATAAAATGTCATGTAATTAGGGTTGAACTAGTGGAATTTCCCAAACTTCGATAACAAAACTTTGTGTTCATTTGTGGTGTGTGAATAAATTTTATTTAAATACAATTGTTATTGCTTTAAATTATTTCCATACATAAACTCTAAAATTTTCATTTTATTATGATCTATTTGCCTTTTATCTCTTTTTTTTGTTTACGAGATGAAAGGAAAGTGAAAACTCCAGTTTTGATTTAAGAAAAAAGTATAGATCTAAAAAGGAAATGCACAATGCACAAATGTAGAGAGAGATAATTCCAAAAAGTGTTTGTAACATTTAGGGATTGTAAACTCTTTTTATTTTTTATATATCAGGTTCAGCAATTGTCGGGAAAAGGGGGAGGCGGGGGATTTTTAACTGTGTGTTGACTCCCAATCCATAAGTCATTCCTTAAAAAAATATAGCCTGCTACGCATGATAAATCACTTTACACTCATCTATGATCGTTAGGTCAGCTTTTTGTAAATGGGCAAAATAATGGCTTGTTTTACTCAGGTAAATATCCCACTGCACGTTCACTTGGGAATTTAATGTTATTCTCTTTATAAGGTTTGGTTCCATAGGTCATGTGCATCTTTAACATGTTTCAAGCATGCATATCCATTTTTTAAAACATGATTAGAAAAATCTATTTTTTATAAAATTCCGAGCTATCAGGGTTGAACTAGATGGAATTTCCCAAACTTGCACAACAAAACATTTGTGTTCCTTTGTGGTATGTGAATAAATTTTCTTTACATACATTTTTATTTCTTTAAATTATTTCCATACATAAACTCTAAAATTTTCATTTTGTTGTGATATATTTGCCTTCTATCTTTTTTTTTTTTTTTGTTTACGAGATGAAGGGAAAGTGAAAACTCAAGTTTTAATTTAAGAAAAAAGAATACATATAAATGTAAATGCACAATGAAAAAATGTAGAGAGAGATAATTCCAAAAAGTATCTGTAATTCTTAGAGATTGTAAACACTTTTTAGTTTTTATAGATCATGTTTATCAATCGTCGGGAAAAGGTGGAGGCGGGGGATTTTTAACTGAGTGTTGATCCCCAATCCATAAGTCATTTCTTACAAAAAATATAGCCCGTTACACATGATAAATCACTTTACAATCATCTATGATCGTTAGGTCAGCTTTTTGTAAATGGGCATAATATTGGCTTGTTTGACTGTAAATATTCCACCGCACATTGACTTGGGAATTTAATGTTATTCTCTTTAAATGTTTTGGATCCATAGGTCATTTGAATCTTTAAAATGTTTTAAGCATACTTTAAATTCTTACCATAGATAAACTCTAAAATTTTCATTTTGTTGTGATCTACATGCCTTTTATCTCTTTTTTTGTTTACGAGATGAAGGAAAAGTGAAAACTCAAGTTTTGATTTAAGAAAAAGTATTCATCTAAAATGGAAATGCACAATGAACAAATTTAGAGAGAGATAATTCCAAAAAGTGTTTGCAATTTTTAGGGGTTGTAAACTCTTTTTAGTTTTTATCATTATGAGGTTCTACAATCGTCGGGAATAGGGTGAGGCGGGGGATTTTTAACTGAGTGTTGACTACCAATCCATAAGTCATTCCTTTAAAAAATATAGCCAGTTACACATGATAAATCACCTTACAATCATCTATGATCGTTTGGTCTACTTTTTGTAAATGGGCAAAATAATGGCTTGTTTGACTCGGGTAAATATCCCACCGCACATTCACTCGGGAATTTAATGCTATTCTATTTAAATGGTTTGGATCCATAGGTCATTTAAAAATTTAACATGTTTCAAGCATGCATATCAATTTTTTAAAACAGGTGTAGAAAAATCTCTTTTTTATAAAATTTTGAGCTATTAGGGTTGGACTAGTTGAATTTCCCAAACTTTCATAACAAAAATTTTGTGTTCATTTTTGGTGTGTGAATAAATTTTCTTTACTTAAAATTGTTATTGCTTTAAATTCTTTCCATACATAAACTCTAAAATTTTCATTTCGTTGTGATCTATTTGCCTTTTATCTCTTTTTTTGTTTACGAGATGAAGGGAAAGTAAAAACTCAACTTTTGATTTAAGAAAAAAGTCTTCATCTAAATTGGAATTGCACAATGCACAAAGGTAGATAGAGATAATTCCAAAAAGTGTCTGTAAGTTTTAGCGATTGTAAAGTCTTTTTAGTTTTTATATATGAGTTTCTGCAATCGTCGGGAGAAGGGTGAGGCAGGGGATTTTTAACTGAGTGTTGACTCCCAATCCATAAGTCATTCCTTTAAAAAATATAGCCCGTTACACATGATAAATCACTTTACAATCATCTATGATTGCTAGGTCTGGTTTTTTTAAATGGGCAAAATAATGGCTTGTTTGATTTGGGTAAATATCCCACCGCATGTTCACTTGGGAATTTAATGTTATTCTCTTTAAAAGGTTTGGATCCATAGGTCATTTGCATCTTTAACATGTTTCAAGCATGCATATCCTTTTTTTATAACATGTGTAGAAAAATCTCTTCCTTATAAAATGTCGTGTAATTAGGGTTGAACTAGTGGAATTTCCCAAACTTGGATAACAAAACTTTTGTGTTCATTTGTGGTGTGTGAATAATTTTTCTTTACATAAAATTTTTATTGCTTTAAATTCTTTCCGTACAAAAACACTAAAATTTTTATTTTGTTATGATCTATTTGCCTTTTATCTCTTTTTTTGTTTTCAAGATGAAGGGAAAGTGAACACTCAAGTTTTGATTTAAGACAAAAGTATAGATCTAAAATGGAAATGCACAATGCACAATTGTAGAGAGAGATAATTCCAAAAAGTGTTTGTAACATTTAGGGATTGTCAACTCTTTTTAGTTTTTAAAAATCAGGTTCAGCAATCGTCGAAAAAAGGGGGAGGCGGCGGATTTTTAACTGTGTTGACTTCCAATCCATAAGTCATTCCTTAAAAAAATATAGCCTGCTACGCATGATAAATCACTTTACACTCATCTATGATTGTTAGGTAAGCTTATTGTAAATGGGCAAAATAATGGCTTATTTGACTTGGGAAAATATCCCATTGCACGTTCACTTGGGAATTTAATGTTATTCTCTTTATAAGGTTTGGTTCCATAGGTCATGTGCATCTTTAACATGTTTCAAGCAAGCATATCCATTTTTTAAAACATGAGTAGAAAAATCTATTTTTTATAAAATTCCGAGCTATCAGGGTTGAACTAGATGGAATTTCCTAAACTTGCATAACAAAACATTTGTGTTCATTTGTGGTATGTGAATAAATTTTCTTTACATACATTTTTATTTCTTTAAATTCTTGCCATACATAAACTCTAAAATTTTCATTTTGATGTGATCTATTTACCTTTTATCTTTTTTTTTGTTTACGAGATGAAGGGAAAGTGAAAACTCAAGTTTTAATTTAAGAAAAAAGAATACATATAAATGTAAATGCACAATGCAAAAATGTAGAGAGAGATAATTCCAAAAAGTATCTGTAATTCTTAGATATTGTAAACTCTTTTTAGTTTTTATATATCAAGTTTAACAATCATCGGGAAAAGGTGGAGGCGGGGGATTTTTAACTGAGTGTTGATCCCCAATCCATAAGTCATTTCTTACAAAAATATAGCCCGTTACACATGATAAATCACTTTACAATCATCTATGATCGTTAGGTCAGCTTTTTGTAAATGGGCATAATATTGGCTTGTTTGACTCGGATAAATATTCCACCGCACATTGACTTGGGAATTTAATGTTATTCTCTTTAAATGGTTTGGATCCATAGGTCATTTGAATCTTTAAAATGTTTTAAGCATGCATATCCATTTTTTAAAACATGTGTAGAAAAATCTCTTTTTTATAAAATTTCGATCTATTAGGGTTGAACTAGTTGAATTTTCAAAACTTGCTTAACAAATATTTTGTGTTCATTTGTGGTGTGTGAATAAATTTTCTTTACATATATTTTAAGAAAAAAAAGTATTCGTCTAAAATGGAAATGCACAATGAAAAAATGTAGAGAGAGATAATTCCAAAAAGTGTTTGTAATATTTAGAGGTTGTAAACTCTTTTTAGTTTTTATATATGAGGTTCTACAATCGTCGGGAAAAGGATGAGGCGGGGGATTTTTAACGGAGTGTTGACTCCCAATCCATAAGTCATTCCTTTAAAAATTATAGCCCGTTACACATGATAAATCACGTTACATCTATGATCGTTAGGTCTGCTTTTTGTAAATGGGTAAAATAATGGCTTGTTTGACTCGGGTAAATATCCCACCGCACATTCACTCGGGAATTTAATGTTATTCTATTTAAATAGTTTGGATCCAAAGGTCAATTAAATCTTTAACATGTCTCAAGCACGCATATCAATTTTTTAAAACAAGTGTAGAAAAATCTCTTTTTTATAAAATTTTGAGCTATTAGGGTTGGACTAGTGGTATTTCCCAAATTTTCATTACAAAAATTTTGTGTTCATTTTTGGTATGTGAATAAATTTTCATCCAGTAAAAAAAAAGGCAAATAGATCACAACAAAATGAAAATTTCGTAGTTTATGTATCGAAAAAATTTAATACAACAAAAAATGTAAGTAAAGAAATTTATTCACATATCACAAATGAACACAAAAGTTTTGGTGTCGAAGTTCCACTAGTTCAACAACCCATTACGCTTGGAATTTTATAAGAAAGTTATTTCTTCTACACATGTTTTTAAAATGGATATGCATGTTTGAAACTTGTTAAAGATGCAAATGACCTATGGATCCAAACCTCTTAAAGAGAATAACAAATGCTCATCAAATTCTCAAGTGAACGTGCGGTGGGATATTTACCCAAGTCAAACAAGTCATAATTTTGCCCATTTACAAAAAGCTGACCTAACAATCATAGATGATTGTAAAGTGATTTATCATGTGTAACGGGCTATATTTTTTTTAGAAATGACTTATCGATTGGGAGTCAACACTCAATAAAAAATCCATCGCCTCTCCCATTTTTCGACGATTGCAAACCCTAATTTTAAAAAACTGAAAAGAGTTTACAATCCTTAAAAATTACAGACACACTTTGGAATTATCACTCTCCACATTTGTGCACTGTACATGTCCATTTTACATAAATACTTTTTTCTTAAATCAAAACTTTGAGTTTTCGCTCTCCCTTCATCCCGTAATCAAAAAAAGGAAATAGATCACAACAAAATGAAAATTTTAGAGTTTATGTATGGAAAAAATTAAAAAAACAAATGTAAGTAAACAAAAGTTATTCACACACCACAAATGAATACAAAAGTTTTGTTATCCAATTTAAAAAATCCCACTAGTTCGACAACCCATTACAGTTGGAATTTTATAAGAAGGATATTTCTTCTAGAAAAGTTTTAAAAATGGATATGCAAGATTGAAACATGTTAAAGATGCAAATGACCTATGGATCCAAAACTTTTAAAGAGAATAACAAACGCTCATTAAATTCTCAAGAAGACATGCGGTGGGATATTTACCTGAGTAAAACAAACCATTATTTTGCACATTTAAGAAAAGCTGACCTAAAAATCATAGGTGATTGTAATGTGATTTATCATGTGTAACAGGCTATATTTTTGTAAGGAATTTACTTACGGATTGGGAATCAACACTCAATTAAAAATCCCTCACTTTCCCCTTTTCCAGAAGATTGCAAAACCTAATACATAAAAACTAAAAAAGATTTTACAATCCCTAAAAATTATAGACACTTTTTGGAATTATCTCTCTCTACATTTGTGTATTTTGCATTTCCATATTATATGTATTCTTTTTTCTTTAATCAAAACTTTCAGTTTTCACTGTCCCTTCATCCTGTAAACAAAAAAGGCAAATAGATCACAACAAAACGAAAATTTTACAGTTTATATATGGGAAAATTTTAAAACAAGAACAAAGGTAAGGAAAGAAAATTTATTTGCACACCACAAACGAGCACAAAAGTTTTCTTATCCAAGTTTCGGAAATTCCACTAATTCAACAACCCATTACGCTTGTAATTTTATAAGAAAGAGATTTCTTTACCACATGTTTTAAAAATGGATTTGCATGCTTGAAACATGTTAAAGATGCAAATGACCTATGGATCCAAACCTTTTAAAGAGAATAAGAAATGCTCATTAAATTTTCAAGTGAACGTGCGATGGGAGATTTACCCGAATCAAAGAAACAAATATTTTGCCCATTTATAAAAAGCTGACCTAACAATCATAGAAGATTGTAAAGTGATTTATCTTGCGTAACGGGCTATATTTTTGTTAGAAATGACTTACGGATTGGGAATCAACACTCAGTTAAAAATCACCCGCCTCCCCTTTTCCCAATGATTGATAAACCTAATATATAAAAACTAAAAAGAGTTTAAAATCCCTAAAAAATTATAGACACTCTTTGGAATTATCTCTCTTTACATTTGTGCATTGTGCATTTCCATTTTAGATATATACTTTTTTCTTAAATCCAAACTTTGAGTTTTCACTCTCCCTATTCTAGTAAACAAAAAAGAGAAATAGATCACAACAAAATGAATATTTTAGAGTTATGTATGGAAAAAAAATTAAACCAACAACAAATGTCAGAATAGAATATTTATTCGCACCCCACAAATGAACACAAAAGTTTTATTATCCATTTTTTGGAAATTCCACTAGTTCAACAACCCATTACACTTGGAATTTTAAATGAAAGAGATTTCTGCTACACATGTTTTAAAAATGGATATGCATGATTGAAACACGTTAAAGATGCAAATGAATTATGGAACCAAACCTTTTTAAGAGAATTACAAACGCGAATTAAATTCTCTAGTGAACGTGAGGTGGGATATTTACCCGAGTCAAACAAGCAATTATTTTGCCCATTTACAAAAAGCTTACCTAACAATCGTAGATGATTGTAGTGTGATTTATCATGCATAATGGGCTATATTTTTTGTAAGAAAGGATTTATGGATTGGAAGTCAACACTCAGTTAAAAATCCCCTGTCTCCCCCTTCTCCCGACTATTGCAAAACAAAAATTATAAAAAATAAAAAGAGTTTACAATCCCTTAAAACTACAAACACTCTTTCGAATTTGTGCATTTTCATTTTGGACGTATACTTTTTTCTATATAAAAACTTTGAGTTTTCGCTCTCCCTCCATCCCGTAAACAAAAAAGGCGAATAGATCACAGTAAAATTAAAATTTTAGACTTTATATGTAGAAAAATATAAAACAACAACAAATATAAGTATATAAAATTTATTCACACAACACAAATGAACACAAAAGTTATGTTATCCATGTTTGGGAAATTCCACTAGTTCAACAACCCATTACGCTTGGAATAGTATAAGAAAGAGATTTCTTCTATATATGTTTCAAAAAATGGATATGCATGCTTGAGACATGTTAAAGATGCAAAAGACATATGAATCCAAACCTTTTAAAGAGAATTACAAATAATCATTAAATTTTCAAGTGAACGTGCGGTGGGATATTTACCTGAGTCAAAAAAGCCATTATTTTGCCCATTTACAAAAAGATAACCTAAAAATCATAGATGATTTTAAAAGGATTTATCATGCGTGATGGGCTATATTTTTGTAAGAAATCACTTATGGATTGGGAGTCAACACTGAGTTTAAAATCCCCCGCCTCCCCCTTTTCCCAACGATTGCAAAACCAAATATATAAAAACTAAAAAGTGTTTACAATCCCTAAAAATTAATGACACGTTTTGGAATTATCTCTCTCTACATTTGTGCAATGTGCATTTCCATTTTAGATGTATACTTTTTCTTAAATCAAAACTTTGAGTTTTCGCTCTCCCTTCATCCCGTAAACAAAAAAGGAAAAGATATCACAACAAAATGAAAATTTTAGACTTTATGTATGGACAAAATTTTAAAAATGACAAATGTAAGTTAATAAAATTAATTCACACACGACAAATGAACACAAAAATTTTGTTATTCAAGTTTGGGATATTTACCCAAGTCAAACAAACCATTATTTTGCCCATTTACAAAATGGTGACCTAACAATCTAAGATTATTGTAAAGTGATTTATCATGTGTAACGGGATATTTTTATAAGAAATGTCTTATGGATTGGGTGTCAACACACAGGTAAAAATGCCCCGCATCCCCCTTTTCCCGACAATTGCAAAATCTAATATGTAAAAACTAAAAAGAGTTTACGATCCCTAAAAATTACATACACTCTTTGGAATGATCCCTCTCTAAATTTTTATGCATTGTGCATTTCTATTTTAGATATATATTTTTTTCTTAAAACAAAACTTTGACTTTTCGCTCTCCCTTCATCCTGTAAACAAAAAAAGCAAACTGATCACTACAAAATGAAAATTTTAGAGTTTATGTAAGGAAAAAATTTAAAACAACAACAAATGTAAGTAAAAAAATTTATTCACATACCACAAATGAGCACAAAAGTTTTGTTATCAAAGTTTGGGAAATTCCACTAGTTGAACAACCCATTACGATTGGAATTTTTAGAGAAAGTGATTTTTTCTACACAAGTTTTAAAAATCGATATGCATGCTCGAAACATGTTAAAGAAGAAAATGACCTATGGATCCAAACCTTTCAAAGAGAATAACAAATGCTCATTAAATTCTCAAATGAAGGTGCGGTGGGATATTTATCTGAGTAAATAAAGCCATTATTTTTCCGATTTACAAAAATTTGACCTAACAATCATAGATAATTGTAAAGTGATTTATAATGTGTAACGGTCTATAATTTTTTAAGAAATGACTTATGGATTGGGAGTCAACACATAGTTAAAAATCCTCCGCCTCTCCCTTTTCCCGACGATTGCAAAACCTAATATTTAAAAACTAAAAAGAGTTTACATTCACTAAAAATTACAAACACTCTTTGGAATTATCTCTCTCTACATTTGTGCATTGTGCATTTTCATTTTAGATGCATTCTTTTTTCTAAAATAAAAAATTTGAGTTTTCGCTCTTCCTTCATCCCGCAAACAAAAAAGGCAAATAGATTACAAAAAAATGAAAATTTTAGAGTTTATGTTTGGAAAAAATTTAAAACAACAACAAATATAAGTAATGAAAATTTATTCACACAACACAAATGACCACAAAAGTTTTGTTAACCATGGTTGGGAAACTCCACTAGTTCAACAACCCATTACGTTTTGGCATTTTATATGAAAGGGATTTCTTCTGCACAAGTTTTAAAAAGGGATATGCATGCTTGAAACATGTTAAATATGAAAATGAGTTATGGATCCAAACCTTTTAAAGAGAATTAAAAACGATCATTAAATTCTGAAGTGAGCGTGGGGTGGGACATTTACCCGAGTCAATCAAGCCATTATTTTGCCATTTACAAAAAGCTTACCTAACAATAATAGATGATTGTGAAGTGATTTATCATGCATAACGGGCTATATTTTTGTAAGAAATGACTTATGGATTTGGAGTCAACACTCTATTAAAAATCCCCCGCATCCCCCTTTTCCTGACGATTGCAAAACGTAATCTATAAAAACTGAAAAGAGTTTACAATTCCTAAAAATTACATACAGTCTTAGGAATTATCTCTCTCAACATTTGTGCATTGTGCATTTCCATTTTAGAAGTATAATATTTTATTAAATAAAAACTTTGAGTTTTCTCTCTCCCTTCATCCCGTAAACAAAAAAAGAAAATTGAACACAACAAAATGAAAATTTTAGAGTTTATGTAAGGAAAAAATTTAAAACAACAACAAATGTAGGTAAAGAAAATTTATTCACATACCACAAATGATCAGAAAAGTTTTGTTATCCAAGTTTGGGAAATTCCACTAGTTCATCAACCCATGACGCTTAGAATTTTACAAGAAAGTGATTCTTCTACACATGTTTTAAAAATGGATATCCATAATTGAAACATGTTAAAGCTGCAAATGACCTATAGATACAAACCATTTAAACATAATAACAAATGCTCATTAAATTCTCAAGTGAATGTGCGGTGGGATATTTACTCAAGTCAAACAAGCCATTATTTTGCCCATTTACAAAAAGCTGACCTAACAATAATAGATGATTGTAAAGTAATTTTTCATGCGCAACAGGCTATAATTTTGTAAGAAATGACTTATGGATTGGGAGTCAACACTTAGTTAAAAATCCCCCGCCTCCCCCTTTTCCCGACGATTGCAAAACCTAATATAGAAAAACTAAAAAGAGTTTACAATACCTAAAAATTATAGACACTCTTTGGAATTATCTCTCTCTAAATTTTTGCATTGTGCATTTCCATTTTAGATGTATACTTTTTTATTAAATCAAAACTTTAAGTTTTCTCTCTACCTTCTTCCCGTAAAAAAAAAGGCAAATAGATTACAATATTGTGAAAATTTTAGAGTTTACCAAAAGAAAAAATATAAAACAACAAAAAATGTAGGTAAATCAAATTTATTCACTCACCACAAATGAACACAGAAGTTTTGTTATCCAAGTTTGGGAAATTCCACTAGTACAACAACCCATGACGCTTAGAATTTTACAAGAAAGCGATTCTTCTACACATGTTTTAAAAATAGATATGCATGCTTGAAACATGTTAAAGATGCAAATGACCTATGGATCCAAACCTTTTAAAGAGAATAACAGATGCTCATTAAATTCTCAAGTGAACGTGCAGTGGGATATTTATCCTAGTCAAACAAGCCATTTTTGGCCCATTTACAAAAAGTTGACCTGACAATCATAGATGATTGTAAAGTGATTTATAATGTGTAACGGGCTATATTTTTGTAAGAAATGACTTATGAATTGGGAGTCAACACTCAGTTAAAAAACCCCCGCCTCCCCCTTTTCCCGACTATTGCAAAACCTAATGTATAAAAACTAAAAAGAGTTTACAATCCCTAAATATTACAGACTTTGGAATTATCTCTCTCTATATTTTTGCATTGTGCATTTTTATTTTAGATGTTTAATTTTTTTTAAAATAAAAACTTTGAGTTTTTGCTCTTCCTTCATCCCGTAAACAAAAAAGGCAAATACATCACAACAAAATGAAAATTTTAGAGTTTATCCATGGAAAAAATTTAAAACAACAACAAATATAGGTAAAGAAAATTTATTTGCACACCACAAATGCACACAAAGGTTTTTTTATCCATGTTTTGGGAATTCCACTAGTTCAACAACCCATTACACTGGGAATTTTATAAGAAAGAGATTTCTTCTACACATGTTCTAAAAATGGTTATGCATGCTTGAAACATATTAAAGATGCAAATGACCTATGGATCCAATCCTTTTAAAGAGAATTACAAACTCTCATTAACTTCTCAAGTGAAGATATGGTGGGATATTTACTCGAGTCAAACAAATCATTATTTTGCCCATTAACAAATAGCTGGCCTAACAATCATAGATGATTGTAAAGTGATTGATCAAGCTTAAGGGGCTATATTTTTGTAAGAAATGATTTATGGAATGGAAGTCAACTCAGTTATAAAATCGATGCTTCCCTTTTTTCCAGACGTTTGAAAAATTTAATTTATAAAAACTAAAAATAGTTTACAATCCCAAAAAATTACAGACACTCTTTGGAATTATCTCTCTCTAAATTTGTGCATTGTGCATTTCCATTTTAGATGTATACTTTTTTCTTAAATAGAAACTTTGAGTTTTTGGTCTTCCTTCATCCTGTAAACAAAAAAGGCAAATACATCACAACAAAATGAAAATTTTAGAGTTTTTTTATGGAAAAAATTTAAAACAACAACAAATGTAAGTAAAGAAAATTTATTCACACACCACAAATCAACACAAAAGTGTTGTTATCCATGTATGTGGAATGCAACTAGTTCAACAACCCATTACGCTTGGAATTTTATAAGAAAGAGTTTTCTTCTACATATGTTTTAAAAATGGATATGCAGGCTTGAAACATGTTAAAGATGAAAATGACTTATGGATCAAAACCTTTTAAAGAGAATAACAAACACTCATTATATTCTCAAGTGAACGTGCGGTGGGATATTTACCACAGAAAAATGAGCCATTATTTTGCCCATTTACAAAAAGCTGACCTTACAATCATAGATGATTGTAAAGTGATTTATGATGCACAACGGGCAATATTTTTGAAAGAAAAGACATATGGATTGGGAGTCAATACTCAGTTAAAATCCCCGCCTCCCCCTTTTCCCGATGAATGAAAAACCTAATATATAAAAACTAAAAAGAGTTTTCAATCCATAAAAACTACAGAGACTCTTTAGAATTATCTCTTTATACATTTGTGCATTGTGCATTTCCATTTTAGATGTATTCTTTTTTCTTAAATCAAAACTTTGAGTTATCGCTCTCCCTTCATCCCATAAACAAAAAAGGCAAATAGATCACAACAAAATGAAAATTTTAGAGTTTATGTACGGACAAAATGTAAAATAACAACAAATGTAAGTAAAGAAAATTTATTCACACACCACAAATGAACACAAAAGTTTTGTTATCCAAGTTTGGGTAATTTAATTAGTTCAACAACCCATTACGCTTGGAATTTTTTAAGAAAGAGATTTTTTCTTCACATGTTTTTAAAATGGATATGCATGCCTAAAACATGTTAAAGATGCAAATGACCTATGGATCCAAACCTTTTAAAGAGAATTACAAGCACTCATTAAATTCTCAAGTGAACGTGCAGTGGGATACTTATCCGAGTCCAACAAACCATTATTTTGCCCATTTACAAAAAGTTGGCCTAACAATCATAGATGATTGTAAAGTGATCGATCATGTGTAATGGGCTATATTCTTGTAAGAAATAACTTATGGATTGGGAGTCAACACTCAGTTAAAAATTCCATGGCCACCACTTTTCTCGACGATTGCAATACCTAATATATAAAAACTAAAAAGAGTTTACAATCCCTAAAAATTACAGACACTCTTTGGAATTATCTTTCTTTACATTTGTGCATTATGCATTTCCATTTTAGGTGTATACCTTTTTCTTAAATCAAAACTTTGAGTTTTCACTCTCACTTCATCTCGTAAACATAAAAGGCAAATAGATCAAAACAAAATGAAAATTTTAGAGTTTTTGTACGGGGTAAAAAATTTAAAACAACAACAAATGTAAGAAAATAAAATTTATTTACACACCACAAATGAACAAAAAAATTTTGTTATCCAAGTTTGGGAAATTCCACTAGTTCAATGACCCATTACGCTTGGAATTTTATAAGAAAGAGATTTCTCCTTCGCATGTTTTAAAAATCGATATGTATGCTTGAAAAATGGTAAAGATGCAAATGACCTAAGGATTCAAACCTTTTAAATAGAATAACAAACGGTTAGTAAATTTCCAAGTGAACGTGCGGTGGGATATTTACCCGAGTAAAACAATCCATTATTTTGCCCATTTACAAAAAGTTGACCTAACAATCGTAGATGATTGTAAAGTAATTTATCATGCGTAACGGGCTATATTTTTGTAAGAAATGACTTATGGATTGTGAGTCAACACTCAGTTAAAAATCCTCACGTTCCCCTTTTCCCAACGATTGCAAAACCTAAGATATAAAAACTAAAAAGACTTTACAATCCCTAAACATTATAGAGACTCTTTGGAATTATCTTTCTCTACATTTGTGCATTGTGCATTTCCATTTTAGATGTATACTTTTTCTAAAATAAAAACTTTGAGTTTTTGGTCTTCCATCATCTCGTAAATAAAAAAGGCAAATAGATCACAACCAAATGAAAATTTTAGAGTTTATGTACGGAAAAAATTTAAAAAAACAACAAATGTAAGTAAAGAAAATTTCTTCACACACCACAAATCAACACAAAAGTTTTGTTATCCAAGTTTTAGAAATTCCACTAGTTCAACAACCCATTACGCTTGGAATTTTAAAAGAAAGAGATTTCTTCTACACATGTTTTAAAAATGGATATGCATGCTTGAAACATGTTAAAGACGCAAATGACCTATGGATCCAAACTTTTTAAAGAGAATAACAAACACTCATTAATTTCCCAAATGACCTGTGGTGGGATATTTACCCGAGCCAAACAAGTCATTTTTTTGCCGATTTACAAAAAAGCTGACCTAACAATCATATATGATTGTAAAGTGATTTATCAAGCCTAACGGTCTATATTTTTGTATGAAATTATTTATAGATTGGGAGTCCACATACAGTTAAAAATCCCCAGCCTCCCCCTTTTCCAGACGATTGCAAAACCTAATATATAAAAACTAAAAAGAGTTTACAATCCCTAAAAATTACGGACACACTTTGCAATTAACTCTCTCTACATTTGTGAATTGTGCATTTCTATTTTAAATGTTTGCTTTTTTCTAAAATAAAAACTTTGACTTTTCACTTTTCCTTCATCCTGAAAACAAAAAAGGCAAATAGATCACAACAAAATGTACATTTTAGAGTTTATGTATGGAAAAAATTTAAAACAACAACAAATGTAAGTAAAGAAAATTAATTCACACACTACAAATGAACACAAAAGTTTTTTTATCCATGTTTGGGGAATTCCACTACTTCAACAACCCATTACGCTTGGAATTTTATAAGAAAAAAATTTCTTCTACACAAGTTTTAAAAATGGATATGCTTGCTTGAAACATGTTAAAGATGCAAATAACCAATAAATCCAAACCTTTTAAAGAGAATTACAAATGCTCATTAAATTCTCAAGTGAACGTGTGGTGGGATATTTACCCTAGTAAAACAAACCATTGTTTTGCTCATTTACAAAAAGTTGGGCTAATAATCATAGATGATAGTAAAGTGATTGATCATGCGTAACGGGATATATTTTTGTAAGAAATATTTTATGGATATGGAGTCAAAACACAGTTAAAATTCCCCAGCCTCCCCTTTTTCCTGACGATTAACCTAAATTATAAAAACTAAAAAGATTTTACAATCCCTAAAAATTATGGACGAGCTTTGGAATTATCACTCTCTACATTTGTGCATTGTAAATTTCCATTTTATATAAATAATTTTTTCTAAAATCAAAACTTTGAGTTTTCGCTCTTCCTTGATCCCATAAACAAAAAAAGGAAAATACATCACAAAAAATGAAAATTTAAGAGTTCATGTATGGAAAATATTTAAAACAACAACAAAAGTAAGTAAAGAAAATTTATTCACACACTACAAACAAACACAAAAGTGTTGTTATCCACGTTTGAGGAATTCCACTAGTTCAACAACCCATTACGCTTGGAATTTTATAAGAAAAAGTTTCTTCTACACATGTTTTAAAAATGGATATGCATGCTTGAAACATGTTAAAGATGCAAAAGACCTATGGATCAAAACTATTTAAAGAGAATTAAAAATGCTCATTAAATTCTCAAGTGAACGTGCAGTTGGATATTTACCCGAGTCCAACAAACCAGTAGTTTGCCCTTTTACAAAATGCTGGCCTAACAATCATAGATGATTGTAAAGTGATTGATCATGCGTAACGGGCTATATTTCTGTAAGAAATGACATATGGATTGGGATTCAACACTAAAGTAAAAATCCCCTACCTCCCCCTTTTCCCGATGATAGCAAAACCTAATATATTAAAACTAAAAATATTTTACAATCCCTAAAAATTACAGACACCCTTTCGAATTTTCTCTCTCTACATTTGGACATTGTGCATTTCCATTTTAGATGTATAATATTTTCTTAAATCAAAACTTTGAATTTTTCGCTCTCCCTTCATCCCGAAACAAAAAAGACAAACAGATCAAAACAAAATGAAAATTTTAGAGTTTATGTACAAAAAAAAATTTAAACTACAAAAAATGTAAGTAAAGAAAATTTATTTACACACAACACATGAACACAAAAGTTTTGTTATCCAAGTTTGGGAAATTCCACTAGTTCAACAACCCATTACACTTGGAATTTTATAAGAAAGATATTTCTTCTACACATGTTTTTAAAATGTATATGCATACTTGAAACATGTTAAAGATGCAAATGACCTATGGATCCAATCCTTTTACAGAGAATTATAAACGATCATTAAATTCTCAAGTGAACGTGTGGTGGGATATTCACTGGAGTCAAACAAGCCATTATTTTGCTTTTTTTTTAAAAGTTGGCCTAACAATCATAGATGATTGTAAAGTGATTGATCTTGCGTAACGAGCTATATTTTTGTAAGAAATTACTTATGGATTGGGAGTCAACACTGAGTTAAAAATCCCCCGCCTCCCCCTTTTCCCGACGATTGCAAAACATAATATATAAAAACTAAAAAGAGTTTACAATCCCTAAAAATTACCCACACTCTTAGGAATTATCTCTCTCTTCATTTGTGCATTGTGCATTTCCATTTTAGATGTATACTTTTTTCTTAAATCAAAACTTTGAGTTTTCACTGTCCCTTCATCCCATAAACAAAAAATGCAAATAGATCACTACAAAATGAAAATTTTAGAGTTTATGTACGAAAAAAATTTAAAACAACAATAGATGTAAGAAAGAAAATATATTCACAAACCACAAATGAACACAAAAGTTTTGTTATCTAAGTTTGGGAAATTCCACTAGTTCGACAACCCATTACACTTGGAAGTTTACAAGCAAGAGATATCTTCTAAACATGTTTTAAAAACGGATATGAATGCTTGAAACAGGTCAAAGATGAAAATGACCTATGGATCCAAACTTGTTTAAAGAGAATAACAAACGCTTATTAAATTCTCAAGTGAACGTGAGATATGATATTTACCCGAGTAAAACAAGCCATTATTTTGCCCATTTACAAAGAGTTGATCAAACAATCATAGATGATTGTAAAGTGATTTATAATGCATAAGGGTCTATATTTTTTTAAGAAATTACTTATGGATTGGGAGTCAACACTCATTTAAAAATCCCCTGCCACCCCCCTTTTCTCATCGATTGCAAAAGGTAATATTTAAAAACTAAAAAGAGTTTACAATCCCTAAAAAGTACAGACACTCTTCGGAATTATCTCTCTCTAAATTTGTACATTGTGCGTTTCCATTTTAGATGTATACTTTTTTCTTAAATCAAAACTTTGAGTTTTCGCTCTGCCTTCAAACCGTAAAAAAAAAAGGCGAATAGACCACAACAAAATTAAAATTTTAGAGTTTATGCATGGAAAATATTTAAAACAATGACAAATGTAAGTAAAGAAAATTTATTCAAACACCACAAATAAACACAAAAGTTTTGTTATCCATGTTGGGGAAATTCCACTTGTTCAACAACCCATTACGCTAGGAATTTTATAAGAAAGAGATTTCTTCTACAAATGTTTTAAAAATGGATATGCATGCTTGAAAGATGATAAAGATGCAAATGACCTATGGATCCAAACCTTTTAAAGAGAATAGCAAACGCTCATTATATTCTCAAGTGAACATGCGGTGGGATATTTACCCAAGTAAAACAAGCCATTATTTTGCCCATTTACAAAAAGCTGAACTAACAATCTCCGATGATTGTAAAATGATTTATAATGCATAACGGGCTATATTTTTGTAAGAAATGACTTCTGGATTTGGAGTCAACACTCAGTTAAAAATCCTCCGCCTCCCCCTTTTTCCCGACGATTGCAAAACCTAATCTATAAAAACTAAAAAGAGTTTTCAATTCCTAAAAATTACAGACACTCTTTGGAATTATCTCTCTCTACATTTTTTCATTGTGCATTTCTATTTTAATGTATACTTTTATCTTAAATCAAAACTTTGAGTTTTCGTTCTTCCTTCATCCCGTGAACAAAAAAGACAAACAGATCATAACAAAATGAAAATTTTAGGGTTTATGTACGAAAAAAATTAAAACAACAACCAATTTAAGTAATGAAAATTTATTCACAAACACAAATGAACACAAAATTTTGTTATCCAAGTTTAGGAAATTCCACTTGGTCGAGAACCCATTACGCTTGGAAATTTAAAAGAAAGAGGTTTCTTGTACACTTGTTTTGAAAATGGATATGCATTCTTGAAACATGTTAAAGATGCAAATGACGTATTGATCAAAACCTCTTAAAGAGAATAATAAATGCACATTAAATTCTCAAGTGAACGTGCGGTGGGATATGTACTCGAGTAGGACAAGCCATTATTTTGCCCCTTTACAAAAAGCTGACCTAACGATCATAGATGATTGTAAAGTGATTTATCATGCATAACGGGCTATATTTTTGTATGGAATGCATTATGGATTGGGAGTCAACACTCAGTTACAAATCCCCCGCATCCCCCGTTTACTAACGATTGCAGAACTTGACATATTGAAAAATATAAAAGAGTTTACAATCCCTAAAAATTATAGACACTTTTTGGAATTATCTCTCTCTACGTTTGTGCATTGTGCATTTCCATTTTAGATGTATACTTTTTTCTTAAATCAAAACTTGAGTTTTCACTTTCCCTTCATCTCGCAAACAAAAAAAGAGATAAAAGGCAAATAGATCACAACAAAATGAATATTTTAGAGTTTATGTATGGAAAAAATTTAACACAATAAAAAATGTCAGCAAAGAAAATTTATTCACACGCCACAAATGAACACAAAAGTTTGGTTATCCAAGTTTGGGAAATTCCACCTTTTCCCGATGATTGCAGAACATGATATATAAAAAACTAAAAAGAGTTTACCATCCGTAAAAATTACAGACACTTTTTGGAATTATCTCTCTCTACATTTGTGCATTGTTCATTTCAATTTTAGATGTACACTTTTTCCTTAAATCAAAACTTGAGTTTTCACTTTCCCCTCATCTCATAAACAAAAAAACTAGATAAAAGACAAATAGTTCACAACAAAATTAAATTTTTAGAGTTTATGTAAGGAATAATTTTAAAACGATAAAAAATGTAAGTAAAGAAAATTTATTCACACACCACAAATGAACACAAAAGTTTTGTTATCCAAGTTTGGGAAATTCCACTAGTTCAACCCTAAAAGCTCAGAATTTTATAAAAGAGATTTTTTTACACATGTTTTAAAAAAAGATATGATTCTTGAAACATGATAAAGAAGCGAATGACCTATGGATCTAAACCTTTTAAAGAGATTAAAATTAAATTCCCAAGTAAACATGCGGTGGGATATTTACTCGAGTCAAACAAGCCATTTTTTTACCCATTTACAAAAAGCTAACCTAACAATCATAGATGATTGTAAAGTGATTTATCATGCATAACGGGCTATATTTTTGTAAGGAATGACTTTCGGATTAAGTGTCAACACTCAATTAAAAATCCCCCGTCTCCTCCTTTTTCGGACGATTACAGAACCTGATTTCTAAAAACTAAAAAGAGTTTCCAATCCCTAAAAATTACAGACACATTTTGGAATTATCTCCCTCTACATTTGTGCATTGTGCATTACCATTTTAAAAGTATACTTTTTCCTTAAATCAAAACTTGAGTTTTCACTTTCCCTTCATCTCGTAAATAAAAAAAAAAAGATAAAAGGCGCATAGATCAGGACAAAATGAAAATTTTACAGTTTGTGTATGGAATGAATTTAAGAAATAAAAAATGTAAGTAAAGAAAATTTATTCACACACCACAAATGAACACAAAAGTTTTGTTGTTCAAGTTTGGGAAATTCCACTAGTTCAAACCTAATAGCTCGGAATTTTATAAGAAAGAGATTTTTTTACACATGATTTAAAAAATAGATATGCATGTTTTAAACATGTTAAAGATGCATATGACCTATGGATCCAAACCTTTTAAAGAGAATAACATTAAACTCCCAAGTGAACTTGCAGTGGGATATTTAGTCGAGTCAAACAGGTCTTTATTTTGCCCATTTACAAAAAGCTAACCTAACAATCATAGATGATTGTAAAGTGAATTATAATTGTAATCGGCTATATTGTTTTAAGGAATTACTTATGGATTGTGAGTCAACACTCAGTTAAAAATCCCAGGACTCCCCCTTTTCCCGATGATTGCTGAACTTGATATATAAAAACTAAAAAGAGTTTAAAATCCCTAAAAATTATAGACACTTTTTTATATTATCTCACTCTACATTTGTGCATTGTGCATTTCCATTTTATATGTATACTTTTTTCTTTAATCAAAACTTGACTTTTCAGTTTCCCTTCATCTCGTAAACAAAAAAACGAGATAAAAGGCAAATAGATCACAACAAAATGAAAATTTTAGAAGATATGTATGGAATGAATTTAAAGCAATAATAAATTTAAGTAAATAAAATTTATTCACACACCACAAATGAATAGAAAAGTTTTGTTATCCAAGTTTGGGAAATTCGACTAGTTCAACCCTAATAGCTCGAATTTTTATAAGAAAGAGATTTTTCTACACATGTTTTAAATTCAAACAGGTTAAAGATTCAAATGACCTATGGGTCCCATACTTTTAAAGAGAATAACATTAAATTCCCAAGTGAACATGCGGTGGGATATTTACCCAAGTCAAACAAGCCATTATTTTGCCCATTTACAAAAAATTGACCAAAGGATCATAGATGATTGTAAAGTTATTTATCATGCGTAATGGGCTATATTTTTGTAAAGAATGACTTAAGGATTGGGAGTCAACACTCAGTTAAACATCCCCCGCCTCCCCCTTTTCCCGACGATTGCAGAACTTAATATATAAAAACTAAAGAAATTTTACTGACACTAAAAATTACTGACAGTTTTTGGAATTATCTCTCTCTTCATCTGTGCAATGTGCATTTCCATTTCAGATGAATACTTTTTTCTAAAACCAAAACTCGAGTTTTCACTTTCCCTTCTTCTCGTAACCAAAAAAAGAGATAAAAGGCAAATAGATCACAACAAATGAAAATTTTAGAGTTTATGTAAGGAAATAATTTAAAGCAATAAAAAATGTAAGTAAAGAAAATTTATTCACACACCACAAATGAACATAAAAGTGTTGTTATCCAAGTTTTGAAAATTCCACTAGTTCAACCCAAATAGTTCGGAATTTTATAAAAAAGATAATTTTCTAAACATGTTTTAAAAAATGAATATGCATGCTTGAAATATGTTAAAGATGTAAATGTCCTGTGGATCCAAACCTTTTAAAGTGAATTAAATTAAATTCCCAACTGAAAGTGCGGTGGGATATTTACCCGAGTCAAACAAGCCATTTTGCCCATTTACACAAAGTTGACCGAACGATCATAGATAATTGTAAAGTGATTTATCATGCATAACGAGCTATATTATTGTAAGGAATGACTTATGGATTGGGAGTCAACAGTCAGTTAAAATCCCTGGCTCCCCCTATTCCCGATGATTGCAGAACCTGATATATAAAAAACTAAGAAGAGTTTACAATCCCTAAAAATTACAGGCACTTTTTGGAATTATCTCTCTCTACATTCATGCATTGTGCATTTCCATTTCAGATCTATACTTTTTTCTTAAATCAAAACTTGAGTTTTCACATTCCTTTCATCTCATAAAAAAAAGGTGAGATAAAAGGAAAATGGATCACAACAAAATGAAAATTTTAGAGTTTATGTATGGAAAGAATTTAAAGCAATAACTTTTGTAAGTAAAAAAAATTTATTCACACACCAAAAACTAGCATAGAAGTTTTTTTTTATCCAAGTTTGGTAAATTCCACTAGTTCAACCCTAATAGCTTGAATTTTTGTAAGAAAGAGAATTTTCTAAGCATATTTTGAAAAAAGGATATGCATGATTGAAACATGTTAAAGATGCAAATGACCTATGGGACCAATAATTTTAATGAGAATAACATTAAATTCCAAAGTGAACATGCGGTGGGATATTTACCCGAGTCAAACAAGCCATTATTATGCCCATTTTCAAAAAGCTGACCTAACGATCATAAATGATTGTAAAGTTTTTTATAATGTGTAATGGGATATATTTATGTAAAGAATGACTTATGGATTTGGAGTCAACACTTAGTTAAAAATCCCTCGCCTCTCCCTTTTCCCGACGATTGCAGAACCTGATATATAAAAAACTTAAAAAAGTTTATAATCCCTAAAAATTATAGACACTTTTTTGAATTATCTCTCTAAACATTTGTGCAATGTGCATTTCCATTTTAGATGTATAGATTTTTCTTAAATCAAAACTTGAGTTTTCACTTTCCCTTCATCTCGTAAACAATAAAAGAGATAAAAGGCAATTAGATCACAACAAAATGAAAATTTTAGAGTTTATGTATGGAAAGAATTTAAAGGAATAAAAAATGTAAGTAAAGAAAATTTATTCACACACCACAAATTAACACAAAATTTTTGTTATCGAAGTTTTGGAAATTCCACTAGTTCAACCCTAATAGCTCGGAATTTAAAAGAAAGATATTTTTCTACACATGTTTTAAAAAATGGATATACATGTTTGAAACATGTTAAAGATTCAAATGCCATGTGGATCCAAACCTTTTAAAGAGAATAACAATAAATTCCCAACTTTACGTGCGGTGGGATATTTACCTGAGTCAAACAAACCATTATTTTGGCCATTTAAAAAAATAGACCTAACGATCATAGTTGATTGTAAAGTGATTTATCTTGCGTAACGGGGTATATTTATGTAAAGAATGACTTATGGATTGGGAGTCAACATTTAGTTAAAAATCCCTTGCCTCCCTCTTTTCCCGACGATTGCAGAACCTCATATATTAAAAACTAAAAAGAGTTTACAATCCCTAAAAATTATAGAAACTTTTTGGAATTATCTCCCCCTACATTTGTCCATTGTGCATTTCCATTTTAGATGTATACTTTTTTCTTAAATCAAAACATGAGTTTTCACTTTCCTTTCATCTCGTAAATAACAAGTGAGATAAAAGGCAAAAGGATCACAACAAAATGAAAATTTTAGAGTTTATGTATGGAAAGAATTTAAAGCAATAAATTTTTAAGTAAAGAAAATTTATTCACACACCAAAAATGAGCACAAAAGTTTTTTTATTCAAGTTTGGGAAATTCCACTAGTTCCATCCTAATAGCTCGGAAGTTTATAAGAAAAAGATTTTTCTACGCATATTTTAAAAAATGGTTATGCATGATTGAAATTTGTTCAAGATGTTAATGACCAATGTATCCAAAAATTTTAATCAGAATAAAATTAAATTCTTAAATGAACGTGCGGTGGGATATTTACCTGAGTCAAACAAGCCATTATTTTGCCCATTTAAGAAATGCTGACCTAACGATCATAGATTGTAAAGTGATTTATCATGTGTAACGGGGTATATTTATGTAAAGAATCACTTATGGTTTGGGAATCAACATTTAGTTAAAAATCCCTCGCCTCCCCCTTTTCCCGACGATTGCAAAACCTCATATATTAAAAACTAAAAAGAGTTTACAATCCATAAAAATTACAGACACTTTTTGGAATTATCTCTCCCTACATTTGTGCATTGTGCATTTCCACTTTAGATGTATACTTTTTTCTTAAATCAAAACATGAGTTTTCACTTTCCTTTCATCTCGTAAAAAAAAAGGTGAGATCAAAGGCAAATGGATCACAACAAAATGAAAATTTTAGAGTTTATGTATGGAAAGAATTTAAAGCAATAATGTTTGTAAGTAAATAAAATTTATTTACACACTAAAAATGAGCACAAAAGTTTTTTTATCCAAGTTTGGGAAATTCCACTAGTTCAACCCTAATAGCTCGGAATTTTAAAAGAAAGAGAATTTTCTACGCATATTTTAAAAAATGGATATGCATGCTTAAAACATGTTAAAGATGCGAATGACCTATGGATCCAAAACTTTTAAGAGAATAACATTAAATTCTATTATGAATGTGCAGTGGGATATTTACCCGAGTCAAGCAAGTCATTATTTTGCCCATTTACGAAAAGTTGACCTTACGATCATAAATGATTGTAAAGTGATTTCTCATGCGTAACGGGCTATATTTTTGTATGGAATGACTTATGGATTGGGAGTCAACACTCAGTTAAAAATCCCGCGTCTCCCCCTTTTCCCGACGATTACAGAACCTAATATATAAAAACTAAAAGGAGGTTACAATCTCTAAAAATTACAAACACTTTGTTGAATTATCTCTCTCTACATATGTGCATTTTTGCATTTCCATTTTAGATGTATAGATTTTTCTTAAATCAAAACTTGAGTTTTCACTTTCCCTTCATCTCATAAACAATAAAAGAGATAAAAGGCAATTAGATCACAACAAAATGAAAATTTTAGAGTTTATATACGGAAAGAATTTTAAAGAATAACAAATGTAAGTAAAAAAAATTATTCACACACCACATATGAACAAAACTTTTGTTATCCAAGTTTGGGAAATTCCACTAGTTCAAGCCTAATAGCTAGGAATTTTATAAGAAAGAGATTTTTCTATGCTTGTTTTAAAAAATGGATATGCATCTTTGAACAAGGTTAAATATGCAAATGACCTATGGATCCAAACCTTTTAAAGAGAATAATAATAAATTCCCAAGTGAACGTGTGGAGGGATATTTACCCAAGTCAAACAAGCCATTATATTGCCCATTTACAAAAAGCTGACCCAACGATCATAGATGATTGTAATGTGATTTATCATATGCAACAGGCTATATTTTTTGAAAGGAATGACTTATGGATTGGGAGTCAACACTGTATTAAAAATCCTCTGCCTCACCCTTTTCCCGACTATTGCAGAACCTAATATATAAAACACTAAAAAGAGTTGACAATCCCTAATTTACAGACACTTTTTGGAATTATCTCTGTCTACATTTGTGCATTGTACATTTCCATTTTATATGTATACTTTCACTTTCCCTCATCTCGTTAACAAAAAAAGTGATAAAAGGCAAATAGATCACAACAAAAAGAAAATTTTAGAGTTCATATATGGAAAGAATTTAAAGCAATAAAAAATGTAAGAAAATAACATTTATGCAAACACCACAAATGAACACAAAAGTTTTTTTATCCAACTTTTGGAAATTCCACTAGTTCAACCCAAATAGTTCGGAATTTTATAAAAAAGAGACTTTTCTACACATGTTTTAAAAAATGGATATGCATTCTTGAAACATGTTAAAGATGCAAATGACCTAAGGTTCCAAACCTTTTAAAGATAATAACAAAAAATTCCCAAGTGAACGGGCGGTGGGATATTTACACAAGCCAAACCAGCCATTATTTTGTACATTTACAAAAAACTGACCTAACGATCAGAGATGATTGTAAAGTGATTTATCATGCATAGCGGGCTATATTTTTGTAAGGAATGACATATGGATTGGAAATCAACACTCAGTCAAAAATCCCCCGCCTTCCCCTTTTCTTGACGATTGCAAAACCGGATATATAAAAAACTAAAAAGCGTTTACAATCCCAAAAAATTACAGACACTTTTGTAAATTATCTCTCTCTAAATTTGTCCATTGTGCATTTCCTTTTTAGATGTATTCTTTTTTCATAAATCAAAACTTGAGTGTTCACTTTCCATTCATCTCGTAAACAATAAAAGAGATAAAAGGTAAATAGATCAATAAAAAATGAAAGTTTTAGAGTTTATGTATGGAACGAATTTAAAGCAATAAAAAATTTAATGAAATAAAATATATTCACACACCACAAATGAACAAAAAAGTTTTGTTATCCAAGTTTGGGAAATTCCACTAGTTCAACCCCAGTAGCTTGAAATTTTGTAAGAAATAGATTTTTTAACACATGTTTTAAAAAATGGATATGCATGCTTGAAACATGCTAAAGATGAAAATGACCTATGGATCCAAACATTTTAAAGAGAATAACATTAAATTCCAAAGTGAAAGTGGGGACGGATATTTACACGAGTCAAACAAGCCATTATTTTGCCTATTTACAAAAAAAGCTGACCTAACGATCATAGATGATTGTAAAGTGATTTATCATGCATAATGGGCTATATTTTTTTCTGGAATGACTTATGGATTGGGAGTCAACACTTAGTTAAAAATCACCCACCTCTCCCTTTTCCCGATGATTGCAGAACCTGATATATAAAAACTTTAAAGAGTTTACAATCAATAAAAATTACAGACACTTTTTTGAATTATCACTCTCTACATTTGTGCATTGTGCATTTACATTTTAGATGTATACTTTTTCTTTAATCAAAATCTGAGTTTTCACTTTCCCTTCATCTCGTAAAAAAAGAGATAAAAGGCAAATAGATCACAACAAAATGAAAATTTTAGAATTTATTAATGGAAAGAATTTAAAGCAATAACAAAAGTAAGTAAAGAAAATTTATTCACATGGCACACATGAACACAAAAGTTTTGCTGTACAAGTTTGGGAAATTCCACTACTTGAACCCTAATAGCTTGGAATTTTTTTAGAAAGAGATTTTTCTGCACATGTTTTAAAAAATGGATACGCATGCTTGAAACATGTTAAAGATGGAAATGACCTATGCATCCAAACCTTTTAAAGATAATAACATTAAATTCCTGAATGAACGTGCGGTGGAAAATTTACCGGAGTGAAACAAGCCATTATTTTGCCCATTTACAAAAATCTGACCTAACGGTCATAGATAATTGTAAAGTGATTTATCATGCATAACGGCCTATATTTTTGTAAGGAATGACTTATGGATTGGGAGTCAACATTAATTTAAAAATCCCTCGACTCCCCCTTTACCTGACAATTGTAGAACCTGATATATAAAAACTAAAAAGAATTTAAAATCCCTCAAAATTACAGATAATTTTTTGAATTATCTCTCTCTACATTTGTGGATTGTGCATTTCCATTTTAGATGAATACTTTTTTCTTAAATCAAAACTTGAGTTTTCACTTTCCCTTCATCTCGTAAACAAAATAAGAGAAAAAAAGGCCAACGGATCACAAGAAAATAAAAAATTTAGAGTTTATGTAAGGAAATAATTTAAATCAATAAAAAATATAAATAAAGAAAATTTATTAGCACACCACGAATGAACACAAAATTTTCCTTATCCACATTTGGGAAAATTCCACTAATTCAACCTTTATTGCTCGGAATTTTATAAGAAAGAGATTATTCTATTAATGGTTTTAAAAATGGATATGCTTGCTAGAAAGATGATAAAGATGCAAATGACCTATGGATCCAAACCTTTTAGAAGAGAATAACTTTGAATTCCCAAGTGAACGTGCGGTAGGATATTTACCCGAGTCAAACAAGCCATTATTTTTCCCATTTACAAAAAGTTGTCCTAACGATCATTGATGATTGTAAAGTGATTTATCATGCGTAACGGGCTATATTTTTGTAAGGAATGACTTAAGGATTGGAAGTCAACACTCAGTTAAAAATCCCCCGCCTCCCCCTTTTCCCGACAATTGCAGAATGATATATAAAAAACTATAAAAAAATTACAATCCCTAAAAATTATTGACACTATTTGGAATTATCTCTCTCCACATTTGTGTATTGTTCATTTCCAATTTAGATGTATATTTTTTTCTTAAATCTAAACTTGAGGTTTCACTTTCCCTTCATCTCGTAAAAAAAAAAAGAGATTAAAGGCAAATAGATCACAACAAAATGAATCTTTAAGAGTTTATATATGGAAATAATTTAAAGCAATAATAAATGTAAGTAAAGAAAATTTATTCACGCACCACAAATGAACACAAAAGTTTTGTTATCCAAGTATGGGAAATTCCACTAGTTCAACCTAATAGTTCAGAATTTTATATGAAGGAGAATTTTCTATACATGTTTCAAAAAATGGTTATGCATGCTTGAAACATGTTGAAGATGCAAATGACCTATCTATCCAAACCTTTTAAAGAGAATAACATTAAATTCCCAAGTGTACATGTTGTGGGATATTTAATTGAGTCAAAGTACCCATTATTTTCCCTTTTTCAAAAAGCTAACCTAACGATCATAGATGATTGTAAAGTGATTTATTATGAGTAACGGGCTATATTTTTTTAAGGAATGACTTATGTATTGGGTGTCAACACTCAATTAAAAATCCCCGCCTCCCCCTTTTCCAGACAATTATAGAACCTGATATAAAAAACTAAAAAGAGTTTACAATCCCAAAAAATTACAGACACTTTTTCTTAATTAACTCTCTTCATTTGTCCATTGTGCATTTCCATTTTATATGTATACTTTTTTCTTAAATCAAAACTTGAGTTTTTATTTTCCCTTCATCTTGTAAACAAAAAAAGAGATAAAAGGCAAATAGATGAAAATTTCATAGTTTATGTAAGGATAGAATTTAAAGAAATAACAAATGTAAGTAAAGAAAAGTTATTCACACACCACAAATGAACACAAAAGTTTTGTTATCCAAGTTTGGAAAATTCCACTAAGTCAACCCTAATAGCTCAGAATTTTATAAGAAAAATATTTTTCTACACATGTTTTAAAAAATGTACATGCATGCTTGAAACATGTTAAAGATGCAAATGACCTATGGATCAAAACCTTTTAAATAGAATAACATTAAATTCCCAAGTGAACGTGCGGTGGGATATTTACTCCAGTCAAACAAGCCATTATTTTGCCCATTTACAAAAAGCTGACCTAACGATCATAGATGCTTGAAAAGATATTTATCATGCGTAACGGGCTATATTTTTGTAAGAAATGACTTATGGATTGGGAGTCAACACTCAGGTAAAAATGCCCCGCCTCCCCCTTTTCCCGACGATTGGAGAACCTCATATATAAAAAGCTAACAAGAGTTTACAACCCCTAAAAATTACGGACACATTTTGGAATTATCTCTCTCTAAATTTATGCATTGTACATTTCCATATTACATGTATACTTTTTTCTTAAATCAAAACATGAGTTTTCACTTTGCCTTCCTCTCGTAAACAGAAAATGAGATAAAAGGCAAATAGATCACAACAAAATGAAAATTCAAGAGTTCATACATGGAAAGAATTTAAAGCAATAACCAATGTAAGTAAATAAAATTTATTCACACACCATAAATGAACGCAAAAGTTTTGTTATCCAAGTTTGGGAAATTCCACTAGTTCAACCCTAATAGCTCAGAATTTCAAAAGAAAAAGAGTTTTCCAGACATGTTTTAAAAAAAAGGATATGCATGCTTGAAACATGTTAAAGATTCAAATGACCTATGGATCTAAACTTTTGAAAAGAGAATAACTTTAAATTCCCAAGTGAACGAGCGGTGGGATAGTTACCCGAGTCAAACAAGCCATTATTTTGCCCATTTACAAAATGCTGATCAAACGATCATAGATGATTGTAAAGTGATTTATCATGCGTAACGGGCAATATTTTTGTAAGGAATGACTTATGGATTGGGAGCCAACACTCAATTAAAAATCCCCTGCCTCCCCCTTTTCCCGACGATTGCAGATCCTGAAATATAAAAAACTAAAAAGAGTTCTCAATCCTTAAAAATTACAGACACTTTCTGGAATTATGTCTCTCAACATTTGTGCATTGTGCATTTACATTTTATATGTATACCCTTTTCTTAAATCAAAACTTGAGTTTTCACTTTCCCTTCATCTCGTAAACAAAAAAAGAGATAAAAGGCAAATAGATCACAAGAAAATAAAAATTTTAGAGTTTATGTAAGGAAAGAATTTAAAGCAATAACAATTGTAAGTAAAGAAAATTTATTCACACACCACAAATGAACACAAAAGTTTTGTTATCTAAGTTTGGGAAATTCCACTAGTTCAACCCTAATAGCTCGGAATTTTTTAAGAAAGAAAATTTTCTACACATGTTTTAAAAAATGGATATGCATGCTTGAAACATGTTAAAGATGCAAATTACCTATGGATCGAAACCTTTTAAAAGAGAATAACATTAAATTTGCAAGTGAACGTGCGGTGGGATATTTACCCGAGTCAAACAAGCCATCATTTTGCCCATTTAAAAAAAGCTGACCTAACGATCATGGATGATTGTAAAACGATTTATCAAGTTTAACAAGCTATTCTTTTGGAAGGAATGACTCATGGATTGGGAGTCAACACTCAATTAAAAATCCCCTGCCTCTCCCTTTTCTCGACGATTGTAGAACCTAATAGATAAAAAACTAAAAATATTTTACAATCCCTAAAAATTAGAGACACTTTTTGGAATTATCTCTCTCCACATTTGTGCATTGTTCATTTCCACTTTAGATGTATACTTTTTTCTGAAATCAAAACTTGAGTTTTCACTTTCCCTTCATCGCGTAAAAAAAAAGATAAAAGGTAAATAGATCACAACAAAATGAAAATTTTAGCGTTTATGTATGGAATGAATTTAAAACAATAAAAAATGTAAGTAAAGAAAATTTATTCACACACCACAAATGAACACAAAATTTTCGTTATCCAAGTTTGGGAAATTCCACTAATTCAACCCTAAGAGCTCGGAATTTTATAAGAAAAAGATTTTTCTACACATTTTTAAAAAAGGGATATGCATGCTTGAAACATGTTAAAGATTCAAATGACCTATGGATTCAAGCCTTTTAAAGAGAATAACATTAAATTCCCAAGTGAACGTACCAAGGGATATTTACCCGAGATAAACAAACCATTATTTTGCCCATTTACAAAAAGCAGACCTAACGATCATAGATGATTGAAAAGATATTTATCATGCATAACGGGCTATATTTTTGTAAGGAATGACTTATGGATTGGAAGTCAGCACTCAGTTAAAAATTTCCCGCCTCCCTTTTTCCCCACGATTGCAAAACCTCATATATAAAAAACTAACAAGAGTTTACAATCCCTAAAAATTATAGACACTTTTTGGAATTATCTCTCTTTACATTTGTGCATTGTGCATTTCCATTTTAGATGTATACTTTTTTGTAAAGTCAAAACTTGAGTTTTCACTTTACCTCTATCTCGTAAAAAAAAAGAGAGATAAAAGGCAAATAGATCACAAAAAAATGAAAATTCAAGAGTTTATGTATGGAAAAAGTTTAATGCAATAAAAAATATAAGTAAAGAAAATTTATTCACACACCACAAAAGAACACAAAAGTTTTGTTATCCAAGTTTGGGAAATTCCACTAGTTCAACCCGAATAGCTCGGAATTTGATCAAAAAGAGAGTTTTCTAGACATGTTTTAAAAATTGGATATGCATTTTCTAAACATGTTAAATATGCAAATGACCTAAGGATCCAAACCTTTTAAAGAGAATAACATTGCATTCCCAAGTGAACGTGTTCTAAACTGATTTATAATGTGTAACGGGCTATATTTTTCTAAGGAATGACTTATAGTTTGGGAGTCAACACTTAGTTAAAAATCCATTGCCTCCCCTTTTCCTGACGATAGCAGAAGCTGATAAATAAAAAACTAAAAAGAGTTTAAAATCCCTAAAAATTATAGACATTTTTTAGAATTTATCTCTCTCTTCATTTTTGCATTGTGCATTTCCATTTTAGATGGATACTTTTTTCTTAAATCAAAACTTGAGTTTTCATTTTCCCTTCATCTCGTAAACAAAAAAAGAGATAAAAGGCAAATAGATCACAACAAAATGAAAATTTTAGAGTTTATGTAAGGAATGAAGTTAAAGCAATAAAAATTAAGTAAAGAAAATTTATTCACACACCACAAATGAACACAAAAGTTTTGTTATCCAAGTTTGGGAAGTTCGACTAGTTCAACCCTAATAGCTCAGAATTTTATAATAAATAAATTTTTCTACACATGTTTTAAAAAATGGATATGCATGCTTGAAACATGTTAAAGATGCAAATGACCTATGGATCCTAACCTTTTAAAATAGAATAACTTCAAATTCCCAAGTAAACGAGCGGTGCGATATTTACCCGAGTAAAAAAAACCATTATTTTTCCCATTTACAAAAAAGCAGACCTAACGATCATAGATGATTGTAAAGTGATTTATCATGCGTAACTGGCTATATTTTTGCAAGGAATGACTTATGGGTTCGGAGTCAACACTAAGTTAAAAATCCCCTGACTCCCCCTTTTCCCGACGATTGCAGAACCTGATATATAAAAACTAAAAAGAGTTTGCATTCCCTAAAAATTAGAGACACTTTTTGGAATTATCTCTCTCTAAATTTTTGCATTGTGAATTTCCATTTTAGACGTACACTTTTTTCTTCAATAGAAACTTGAGTTTTCACTTTCCCTTCATCTTTCACCAAAAATGAACACAAAAGTTTTTTTTTCCAAGTTTAGGAAAATTCCATTAGTTCAACCCTAATAGCTCGGAATTTTATAAGAAAGAGAATTTTCTACATATGTTTTGAAAAATGGATACGCATGCTTGAAACATGTTAAAGATGCAAACGACCTTTGGATCGAAACCTTTTAAAGAGAATAACTTTAAATTCCCAAGTGAACGTGCGGTTGGATATTTACTCGAGTCAAACAAGCCATTATTTTGTCCATTTAAAAAAATCTGACTTAACGATCTAGATGATTGAAAAGATATTTATCATCCGTAATGGGCTATATTTTTGTAAGGAATAACTTATGGATTGGGATTCAACACTTAGTTAAAAATCCCCCGCCTCCCCCTTTTTTGGACGATTGGAGAACCTCATATATAAAAAGCTAGCAAGAGTTTACAGTCCCTAAAAATTATAGACACTTTTTGGAATTATCTCTCTGTACATTTGTGCATTGTGCATTTCCATTTTAGAGGTATACTTTTTTTTTTTATTTAATACTTTTTTCTTAAATCAAAACTTGAGTTTTCACTTTCCCTTCATCTCGTAAACAACAAAATAGATAAAAGGCAAACAGATCACAGCATAATGAAAATTCAAGAATTTATGTATAGAAAGAATTTATTGCAATAAAAAATGTAAGTAAAGAAAATTTATTCACACACCACAAATGAACACAAAAGTTTTGTGATCCAAGTTTGGGAAAATCCACTAGTTCAACCCTAATAGCTCGGAATTTTATAAGAACGAGAGTTTTCCACACATGTTTTCAAAAATGGATATGCATTTTTGAAACATGTTAAAGATGCAAATGACCTATGGATCCAAACCTTTTAAAGAGAATAACATTACATTCCCAAGTAAACATGCGATGGGATATTTACTCGAGTCAAACAAGCCATTATTTACCCATTTACTAAAAGCTGACCTAACGATCATAGGTGATTGAAAAGTGATTAATATTGCGTAACGGGCTATATTTTTGTAAGGAATGACTAATGGATTGGTTGTCGACACTCAGTTAAAAATCCCCCCCCTCCCCTTTTCACGACGATAGCAGAACCTGATAAATAAAAAACTAAAAAGAGTTTACAATCCCTAAAAATTATAGACCACTTTTTAGAATTATATCTCTCTTCATTTGTGCATTGTCCATTTCCATTTTAGACGTATAATTCTTTTTTAAATCAAAACTTGAGTTTTCACTTTCCCTTCATCTCGTAAACAAAAAAAGAGATAAAAGGATAATCGATCACAAGAAAATGAAAATTTTTGAACTTATGTATGGAAAGAATTTAAAGCATTAAAAAATATAAGGAAAGAAAATTTATTCACACCCCACAAATGAACACAAAAGTTTTGTTATCCTAGTTTGGGAAATTCCACTAGTTCAACCCTTATAGCTCGAAATTTTATAAGAAGGTGATTTTTCTACACATGTTTTGAAAAATGGATATGCATGCTTGAAAAATGTTAAAAATTCAAATGACCTATGGATCCAAACCTTATAAAGAGAATAACATTAAATTCCCATGTGAACATGCGGTGAGATATTTACCCGAGTCAAACAAGCCAATTTTTTGCCCATTTACAAAAAGTTGACCTAACGATCATAGATGAGTATAAAGTGATTTATCATGCATAGCAGGCTATATTTTTGTAAGGAATGACTTATGGATTGGGAGTCAACACTCTGTTAAAAATGCCCCGCCTCCCCCTTTTCCTGACGATTGCAGAACCTGATATATGAAAAAACTTAAAAGAGTTTACAATCCCTAAAAATTACAGACACTTTTTCGAATTATCTCTCTCTACTTTTGTGCATTGTGCATTTCCATTTTAGATGTATACTTTTTTCTTAAATTAAAACTTGAGTTTTCACTTTCCTTTCATCTCGTAAACAAAAAAAGAGATAAAAGGCAAATAGATCACTACAAAATGAAAATTTTAGCGTTTATGTAAGGAAAGAATTTAAAGCCATAACAAATGTAAGGAAAGAAATATTATCCACACACCGCAAATGAGTAGAAAATTTTTGTTATCCAAGTTTGGGAAATTAGACTAGTTCAACCGTAATAGCTCGGAATTTTATAAGAAAGATATTTTTCTACACATGTTTAAAAAAATTGATGTGCATGCTTGAAACATGTTAAAGATGAAAATGACCTATGGATCCAAACCTTTTATAGAGAATAACATTAAATTCCAAAGTGAAAGTGTGGTGGGATATTTACCGAGTCAAACAAGCCATTTTTTTGCCCATTTACAAGAAGGTGACCTAACGATCATAGATGATTGTAAAGTGATTTACAATCTATAACGGGCTTTATTTTGGTAAAAAAATACTTATGGATTTGAAGTCGACACTCAGTTAAAAATCCCCTGCTCCCCCTTTTCCCTATGATTGAAGAACCTGATATATAAAAAACTAAAAAGAGCTTACAATCCTTAAAAACTACAGACACTTTTTGGAATTATCACTCTCTACATTTGTCCATTGTGCATTTCCATTTTAGATGTAAAAAATTTTCTTAAATTAAAACTTGAATTTTCACTTACCCTTCATCTCGTAAATAAAAAAAAGAGATAAAAGGCAAATAGATCACAACAAAATGAAAATTTTATAGTTTATGTATGGAAATAATTTAAAGCTATAACAAATTTAATTAAAGAAAATTAATTCACACACCACAAATGAACACATAAGTTTTGTTATCCAAGTTTGGGAAATTCCACTAATTATACCCTAATAGCTTGGAATTTTATTAGAAAGAGATTTTTCTACACATATTTTAAAAAATGGATATGCATTCTTGAAACATGTTAAAGATGAAAATGACCTATGGATTCAAAGCTTTTAAAGAGAATAACATTAAGTTCCCAAGTGAACATGCGGTGGGATATTGACCCAAGTCAAACAAGCCATTATTTTGCCCATTTAGAAATAGCTGAGGTAACGATCATAGATTGTTATAAATTGATTTATCATGCGTAACGGGCTATATTTTTTTAAGGAATGATTTATAGATTGGGAGTCAACACTCAGTGAAAAATCCCCCGCACCCCCTTTTCCCGACGAATGCAGAACCAGATATATAAAAACTAAAAAGAGTTTACAATCCCTAAAAATTACAGACACCTTTTGGAATTATCTCTCTCTACATTTGTGCATTGTCCATTTCCATTTTAGATGTATACTTTTTTCATAAATCAAAACATGAGTTTTTACTTTCCCTTCATCTCGTAAACAAAAAAAGAGATTAAAGGCAAATAGATCCCTACAAAATTTATTCACACACCACAAATGAACACAAAATTTTTGTTATCCGAGTTTCGGAAATTCCACGAGTTCAACCCTTATAGCTCAGAATTTTATAAGAATTTCAACACCTTTTATCCCACTGGACATTCACTTGGGAACTGAATATTATTCTCTTTAAATTCTTTGGATCCATAGGTCATTTGAATCTTTAACTTGTTTCAAGCATGCATATCCCTTTTTAAAAACATGTGTAGAAAAATCTCTTTTTTATAAAATTTTGACCCATTAGGGTTGAACTAGTGGAATTTCCAAAACTTGCATAAATAAAATTTTGTGTATATTTGTGGTGTGTGAATCAATTTTCTTTACATAAATTTTTAATTGCTTTAAATTCTTTCCATACTTAAAATCTAAAATTTTTATTTCGTTGTGATCTATTTGCCTTTTATCTCTTTTTTTTGTTTACGAGATGAAGGGAAAGTGAAAACTCAAGTTTTGATTTAAGAAAAAAGTATTCATCTAAAATGGAAATGCACAATGCACCAATATAGAGAGAGATCATTCAGAAAAGTGTCTGCAATTTTTAGGGATTGTAAAGTCTTTTTAGTTTTTATATATGAGGCTCTGCAATCGTCGGGAAAAGGGGGAGGCGGGGATTTTTAACCGAGTGTTGACTCCCAATCCATAAGTCATTCCTTTAAAAAATATAGCCCGTTACGCTTGATAAATCACTTTACAATCATCTAAGATCGTTGGGTCTGCTTTTTGTAAATGGGAAAAATATTGGCTTGTTTGACTCGTGTAAATATCCCACCGCATGTTCACTTGGGAATTTAATTTTATACTCTAAAAGGTTATGGTCCATAGGTCATTTGCATCTTTAACATGTTTCGAGCATGCATATCCATTTTTTATAACATGTGCAGAAAAATCTCTTCCTTATAAAATGCCATGCAATTACGGTTGAACTAGTGGCATTTTCCCAAACTTGGATAACAAAACATTTGGGTTCATTTGTGGTGTGTGAATAAATTTTCTTTACTTACAATTGTTATTGCTTTAAATTCTTTCCATACCTAAACGCTAAAATTTTCATTTTGTTGTGATCTATTTGACTTTTTATCTTTTTTTTTTGTTTACGAGATGAAGGGAAAGTGGAAACTCAAGTTTTGATTTAAGAAAGAAGTGTACATCTAAAATGGAAATGCACAATGCACAAATGTAGAGAGAGATAATTCCAAAAAGTGTCTGTAAATTTTAGGGATTCTAAACTCTTTTTAGTTTTTATATATCATGTTCAACAATCGTCGGGAAAAGAGAGAGGCGGGGGATTTTTAACTGAGTGTTGACTCCCAATCCATAAGTCATTCCTTACAAAAATATAGCCCGTTACACATGATAAATCAGCTTACAATCATCTATGATCGTTAGGTCAGCTTTTGTAAATGGGAAAAATAATGGCTTGTTTGACTCGGGTAAATATCCCACCGCACATTCACTCGGGAATTTAATGTTATTCTATTTAAATGGTTTGGATCCATAGGTCATTTAAATCATGAACATGTTTCAAGCATGCATATCAATTTTTTAAAATAGGTGTTGAAAAATCTCTTTTTTATAAAATTTCGAGCTATTAGGGTTGGACTAGTGGAATTTCCCAAACTTGCATAACAAAAATTTTCTGTTCATTTTTGGTGTGTGATTAAATTTTCTTTACATACATTTTTTTATTGCTTTATATTCTTTCCATACATAAACTCTAAAATTTTCATTTCGTTGTGATCTATTTGCTTTTAATCTCTTTTTTGTTTACGAGATGAAGGGAAAGTGAAAACTCAAGTTTTGATTTAAGAAAAAATTATTCATCTAAATTGGAAAAGCACAATGCACAAAGTTAGAGAGAGATAATTCCAAAAAGTGTCTGTAATTTTTAGGGATTGTAAAGTCTTTTCAGTTTTTATATATGAGGTTCTGCAATCGTCGTGAGAAGGGCGAGGCGGGGGAGTTTTAACTGAGTGTTGACTCCCAATCCATAGGGCATTCCTTTAAAAAATATAGCCCATTACGCATGATAAATCACTTTACAATCATCTATGATCGCTAGGTCTGCTTTTTTTAAATGGGCAAAATAATGGCTTGTATGACTTGGGTAAATATCCCACCGCATGTTCACTTGTGAATTTAATATTATTCTCTTTAAAAAGTTTGGATCCATAGGTCATTTGCATCTTTAACATGTTTCAAGCATGCATATCCTTCTTTTATAACATGTGTAGAAAAATCTCTACCTTATAAAATGTCGTGTAATTAGGGTTGAACTAGTGAATTTTCCCAAACTTGGATAACAAAACTTTTGTGTTTATTTGTGGTGTGTGAATAAATTTTCTTTACATACAATTGTTATTGCTTTAAAATCTTTCCATACATAAACACTAAAATTTTCATTTTGTTATGATCTATTTGCCTTTTATCTCTTTTTTTTGTTTACGAGATGAAGGGAAAGTGAAAACTCAAGTTTTGATTTAAGAAAAAAGTATAGATCTAAAATGGAAATGCAAAATGCACAAATGTAGAGAGAGATAATTCCAAAAAGTGTTTGTAACATTTAGGGATTGTAAACTCTTTTTAGTTTTTAAATATCAAGTTCAGCAATTGTCGGGAAAAAGGGGAGGCGGGGGATTTTTAACTATGTGTTGACTCCCAATCCATAAGTCATTCCTTACAAAAATATAGCCTTCTACGCATGATAAATCACTTTACACTCATCTATGATCATTAGGTCAGCTTTTTGTAAATGGGCAAAATAATGGCTTGTTTCACTCGGGTAAATATCCCACTACACGTTCACTTGGAAATTTAATGTTATTCTCTTTATAAGGTTTGGTTCCATAGGTCATGTGCATCTTTAACATGTTTTAAGCATGCAAATCCATTTTTTAAAACACGAGTAGAAAAATATATTTTTTATAAAATTCCGAGCTATCAGGGTTGAACTAGATGGAATTTCCCAAACTTGCATAACAAACATTTGTGTTCATTTGTGGTATGTGAATAAATTTTCTTTACACACATTTTTATTTCTTTAAATTCTTTACATACATAAACTCTAAAATTTTCATTTTGTTGTGATCTATTTGCCTTTTATCTTTTGTTTTTTGTTTACGAGATGAAAGGAAAGTGAAAACTCAAGTTTTAATTTAAGAAAAAAGAATACATATAAATGTAAATGCACAATGAAAAAATTTAGAGAGAGATAATTCCAAAAAGTATCTGTAATTCTTAGAGATTGTAAACTCTTTTTAGTTTTTATAGATCATGTTTAGCAATCGTTGGGAAAAGGTGGAGGTTTTATAGATTATGTTTAGCGATCATGTTTAGCAATCGTTGGGAAAAGGTGGAGGCGGGAGATTTTTAACTGAGTGTTGATCCCCAATCCTTAAGTCATTTCTTACAAAAATATAGCCCGTTACACATGATAAATCACTTTACAATCATCTATGATCGTTAGGTCAGCTTTTTGTAAATGGGCATAATATTGGCTTGTTTGACTCGGGTAAATATTCCACTGCACATTCACTTGGGAATTTAATGTTATTCTCTTTAAATGGTTTGGATCCATAGGTCATTTGAATCTTTAACATGTTTTAAGCATGCATATCCATTTTTTAAAACATGTGTAGAAAAATCTCTTTTTTATAAAATTTCGATCTATTAGGGTTCAACTAGTGAAATTTCCAAAACTTGCAAAATAAATATTTTGTGTTCATTTGTGGTGTGTGAATAAATTTTCTTTACATACATTTCTTATTACTTTAAATTCTTACCATAGATAAACTCTAAAATTTTCATTTCATTGTGATCTACTTGCCTTTTATCTCTTTTTTTGTTTACGAGATGAAGGGAAAGTGAGAACTCATGTTTTGATTTAAGAAAAAAGTATTCATCTAAAATGGAAATGCACAATGAACAAATATAGAGAGAGATAATTCCAAAAAGTGTTTTTAATGTTTAGGGGTTGTAAACTCTTTTTAGTTTTTATATATGAGGTTCTACTATCGTCGAGAAAAGGGTGAGGCGGGGGATTTTTAACTGAGTGTTGACTCCCAATCCATAAGTCATTCCTTTAAAAAATATAGCCAGTTACACATGATAAATCACCTTACAATCATCTATGATCGTTAAGTCTGCTTTTTGTAAATGGGCAAAATAATGGCTTGTTTGACTCGGGTAAATATCCCACCGCACATTAACTCAGGAATTTAATGTTATTCTATTTAAATGGTTTGGATCCATAGGTCATTTAAAAATTTAACATGTTTCAAGCATGCATATCAATTTTTTAAAACAGGTGTAGAAAAATCTCTTTTTTATAAAATTTTGAGCTATTAGGGTTGGACTAATTGAATTTCCCAAACTTTCATAACAAAAATTTTGTGTTCATTTTTGGTGTGTGAATAAATTTTCTTTACTTACAATTGTTATTGCTTTAAATTCTTTCCATACATAAACTCTAAAATTTTCATTTCGTTGTCATCTATTTGCCTTTTATCTCTTTTTTTGTTTACAAGATGAAGGGAAAGTGAAAACTCAAGTTTTGATTTAAGAAAAAAGTCTTCATCTAAATTGGAAATGCACAATGCACAAAGGTAGAGAGAGGTAATTCCAAAAAGTGTCTGTAATTTTTAGCGATTGTAAAGTCTTTTTAATTTTTATATATGAGGTTCTGCAATCGTCGGGAGAAGGGCGAGGCGGGGGATTTTTAACTGAGTGTTGACTCCCAATCCATAAGTCATTCCTTTAAAAAATATAGCCTGTTATGCAAGATAAATTACTTCACAATCATCTATGATCGCAAGGTCCGCTTTTTTTAAATGGGCAAAATAATGGCTTGTTTCACTCGGGTAAATATCTCACCGCATGTTCACTTGGGAATTTAATGTTATTCTCTTTAAAAGGTTTGGATCCATAGGTCATTTGCATCTTTAACATGTTTCAAGCATGCATATCCATTTTTTTATAACATGTGTAGAAAAATCTCTTTCTTATAAAATGTCGTGTAATTAGGGTTGAACTAGTGGAATTTCCCAAACTTGGATAACAAAACTTTTGTGTTCATTTTTGGTGTGTGAATAGATTTTCTTTACATACAATTGTTATTGCTTTAAATTCTTTCCATACATAAACACTAAAATTTTCATTTTATTATGATCTATTTGCCTTTTATCCCTTTTTTTGTTTACGAGATGAAGGGAAAGTGAAAACTCAAGTTTTGATTTAAGAAAAAAGTATAGATCTAAAATGGAAATGTACAATGCACAATTGTAGAGAGAGATAATTCCAAAACGTGTTTGTAACATTTAGGGATTGTAAACTCTTTTTACTTTTTAAATATCAGGTTCAGCAATTGTCGGGAAAAGGGGGAGGCGGGAGATTTTTAACTATGTGTTGACTCCCAATCCATAAATCATTCCTTAAAAAAATATAGCCTGCTACACATGATAAATCACTTTACACTCATCTATGATCGTTAGGTAAGCTTTTTGTAAATGGGCAAAATAATGGCTTTTTTGACTCGAGAAAATATCCCACTGTACGTTCACTTGGGAATTTAATGTTATTCACTTTATAAGCTTTGGTTCCATAGGTCATGTGCATCTTTAACATGTTTCAAGCATGCATATCCCTTTTTTAAAACATGAGTAGAAAAATCTATTTTTTATAAAATTCCGAGCTATCAGAGTTGAACTAGATGGAATTTCCCAAACTTGCATAATAAAAAATTTGTGTTCATTTGTGGTATGTGAATAAATTTTCTTTACATACATTTTTATTTCTTTAAATTCTTTCCATACATAAACGCTAAAATTTTCATTTTGCTGTGATCTATTTCCCTTTTATCTTTTTTTTTGTTTACGAGATGATGGGAAAGTGAAAACTCAAGTTTTAATTTAAGAAAAAATAAATATAAATGTAAGTGCACAATGCAAAAATATAGAGAGAGATAATTCCAAAAAGTATTTTTAATTCTTAGAGATTGTAAACTCTTTTTAGTTTTTATATATCATGTTTAGCAATCGTCAGGAAAAGGTGGAGGCGGGGGATTTTTAACTGGGTGTTGATTCCCAATCCATAAGTCATTTCATACAAAAATATAGCCCGTTACACATGATAAATCACTTTACAATCATCTATGATCGTTAGGTCAGCTTTTTGTAAATGGGCATAATATTGGCTTGTTTGACTCGGGTAAATATTCCACCGCACATTCACTTGGGAATTTATTATTATTCTCTTTAAACGGTTTGGATTCATAGGTCATTTGAATCTTTAACATGCTTTAAGCATGCATATCCATTTTTTAAGACGTGTAGAAAAATATCTTTTTTATAAAATTTCGATCTATTAGGGTTGAACTAGTTGAATTTCCAAAACTTGCTTAACAAATATTTTGTGTTCATTTGTGGGTGTGAATAAATTTTCTTTACATACATTTCTTATTACTTTAAATTCTTACCATAGATAAACTCTAAAATTTTCATTTTGTTGTGATCTACTTGCTTTTTTCTCTTTTTTTGTTTACGAGATGAAGGGAAAGTGAAAACTCAAGTTTTGATTTAAGAAAAAAGTATTCATCTAAAATGGAAATGCACAATGAAAAAATGTAGAGAGAGATAATTCCAAAAAGTGGTTGTAATTTTTAGGGGTTGTAAACTCTTTTTAGTTTTTATATATGAGGTTCTACAATCGTCGGGAAAAGGATGAGGCGGGGGATTTTTAACTAAGTGTTGACTCCCAATCCATAAGTCATTCCTTTAAAAAATATAGCCCATTACACATGATAAATCACCTTACAATCATATATGATCGTTAGGTCTACTTTTTGTAAATGGGAAAAATAATGGCTTGTTTGACTCGGGTAAATATCCCACCGCACATTCACTCGGGAATTTAATGTTATTCTATTTAAAAGGTTTGGATCCATAGGTCATTTAAATATTTAACATGTTTCAAGCTTGCATATCCATTTTTTAAAACAGGTGTAGAAAAATCTCTTTTTTATAAAATTTGAGCTATTAGGGTTGGACTAGTGGTATTTCCCAAACTTCCATAACAAAAATTTTGTGTTCATTTTTGGTGTGTGAATAAATTTTCTTTACTTACAATTGTTATTGCTTTAAATTCTTTCCATATATAAACTCTAAGATTTTCATTAAATCAAAACTTTAAATTTTTGCTCTCCATTCACCCAGTAAAAAAAAAGGCAAATGGATCACAACAAAATGAAAATTTCATAGTTTATGCATCGAAAAAATTTAATACAACAAAAAATGTAAGTAAAGAAAATTTATTCACATAACACAAATGAACACAAAAGTTTTGGTGTCGAAGTTCCACTAGTTCAACAACCCATTACGCTTGGAATTTTATACGAAAGATATTTCTTCTACACATGTTTTTAAAATGGATATGCATGCTTGAAACTTGTTAAAGATTCAAATGACCTATGGATCCAAACCTCTTAAAGAGAAGAACAAATGCTCATCAAATTCTCAAGTGAACGTGCGGTGGGATATTTACCTGAGTCAAACAAGTCATAATTTTGCCCATTTACGAAAAGCTGACCAAACAATCATAGATGATTGTAAAGTGATTTATCATGTGTAACGGGCTATATTTTTGTTAGAAATGACTTATGGATTGGGAGTCAACACTCAATAAAAAATCCACCGCCTCTCCCATTTTTCGATGATTGCAAACCCTAATTTTAAAAAACTGAAAAGAGTTTACCATCCCTAAAAATTACAGACACACTTTGGAATTATCACTCTCTACATTTGTGCATTGTACATATCCATTTTACATATATACTTTTTTCTTAAATAAAAACTTTGAGTTTTCGCTCTCCCTTCATCCCGTAAATAAAAAAAGGAAATAGATCACAACAAAATGAAAATTTTAGAGTTTATGTACGGAAAAAATTAAAAAAAAATAAACATAAGTAAACAAAAGTTATTCACAAACCACAAATGAACACAAAAGGTTTGTTATCCAATTTAAGAAATTCCACTAGTTCGACAACCCATTACACTTGGAATTTTATAGAAGGATATTTCTTCTAGAAATGTTTTAAAAATGCATATGCAAGCTTGAAACATGTTAAAGATGCAAATGACCTATGGATCCAAACCTTTTAAAGAGAATAACAAATGCTCATTAAATTCTCAAGATGACATGCGGTGGGATATTTACCCGAGTAAAGCAAGCCATTATTTTGCACATTTACAAAAAGCTGACCTAAAAATCATAGGTGATTGTAATGTGATTTATCATGTGTAAAAGGCTATATTTTTGTAAGCAATGACTTATGGTTTGGGAGTCAACACTCAATTAAAAATCCCTCACCTTCCCCTTTTCCAGAGGATTGCAAAACCTAATATATAAAAACTAAAAAGATTTTACAATCCCTAAAAATTATAGACACTCTTTGGAATTATCTCTCTCTACATTTGTGTATTTTGAATTTCCATATTAGATGTAATCTTTTTTCTTTAATCAAAACTTTCAGTTTTTGCTATCCCTTCATCCTGTAAACAAAAAAGGCAAATAGATCACAACAAAACGAAAATTTTACAGTTTATGTATGAGAAAAGTTTAAAACAAGAACAAATGTAAGGAAAGAAAATTTATTCGCACACCACAAACGAGCACAAAAGTTTTGTTATCCAAGTTTCGGAAATTCCACTAATTCCACAACCCATTACGCTTGTAATTTTATAAGAAAGATATTTCTTTACCACATGTTTTAAAAATGGATTTGCATGCTTGAAACATGTTAAAGATGCAAATGACCTATGGATCCAAACCTTTTAAAGAGAATAACAAACGCTCATTAAATTCTCAAGTGAACGTGCGATGGGAGATTTACCCGAGTCAAAGAAACAAATATTTTGCCCATTTACAAAAAGCTGACCTAACAATCATAAAAGATTGTAAAGTGATTTATTATGCGTAACGGGCTATATTTTTGTTAGAAATGACTTATGGATTGGGAGTCAACTCTCAGTTAAAAATCACCGCCTCCCCCTTTTCCCAACGATTGATAAACCTAATATATAAAAACTAAAAAGAGTTTACAATACCTAAAAAATTATAGACACTCTTTGGAATTATCTCTCTCTACATTTGTGCATTGTGCATTTCCATTTTAGATATATACTTTTTTCTTAAATCCAAACTTTGAGTTTTCTCTCTCCCTATTCTCGTAAACAAAAAAGGGAAATAGATCACAACAAAATGAATATTTTAGAGTTATGTATGGAAAAAAATTAAAACAACAACAAATGTAAGAATAGAATATTTATTAGCACCCCACAAATGAACACAAAAGTTTTATTATCCATGTTTTGGAAATTCCACTAGTTCAACAACCCATTACACTTGGAATTTTAAATAAAAGAAATTTCTGCTACACAATGTTTTAAAAATGGATATGCATGATTGAAACACGTTAAAGATGCAAATGACTTATGGAACCAAACCTTTTAAAGAGAATTACAAACGCTAATTAAATTCTCTAGTGAACGTGCGGTGGGATATTTACCCGAGTCAAACAAGCAATTATTTTGCCCATTTACAAAAAGCTTACCTAACAATCGTAGATGATTGTAATGTGATTTATCATGCATAGCAGGCTATATTTTTTTGTAAGAAATGATTGATGGATTGGAAGTCAACACTCAGTTAAAAATCCCCCGTCTCCCCCTTCTCCCGACTATTGCAAAACGAAAATTAAAAAAATAAAAAGAGTTTACAATCCCTAAAAACTACAAACACTCTTTCGAATAATCTCTATCTACATTTGTGCACTGTGCATTTCCATTTTAGATGTACACTTTTTTCTTAAATAAAAACTTTGAGTTTTCGTTCACCCTTCATCCCATAAACAAAAAAGGCAAATAGATCAAACAAAATGAAAATTTTAGCATTTATGTTCAGAAAAAATTAAAAACAACAACAAATGTAAGTAAAGAAAATTATTCACTCACCACCAATGAACACAAAATTTTTGTCATCCAAGTTTGGGAAATTCCATTAGTTCAACAACCCATTACGCTTGGAATTTTATAAGAAAGAGATTTCTTCTACACATGTTTTAAAAATGGATATGCATGCTTGAAACATGTTAAAGATTCAAATGACCTATGGATCCAAACCTTTCAAAGAGAATAACAAACATTCATTAAATTCTTAAGTGAACGTTTTGTTGGATATTTACCTGAGTCAAACAAGCCATTATTTTGCCCATTTACAAAAAGCTGACCTAACAATTATAGATGATTTTAAAGGGATTTAGCATACATAACGGGCTATATTTTTGTAAGAGATGACATATGGATTGGGAGTCAACACTCAGTTAAAAATTCCCCGCCTCCCCTTTTCCATAAGATTGAAAAACCTAATATATAAAAAATAAAAAGATTTTACAATCCCTAAAAATTACAGACACTCATTGGAATTATCTCTCACTACATATGGGCATTGTGCATTTCCATTTTAGATGTACGCTTTTTTGTTAAATCAAAACTTTGTGTTTTTTGCTCTCCCTTCATCCTACAAAAAAAAAAAGGCAAATAGATCACAACAAAATTAAATTTTTTTAGTTTATGTGGGAAAAATTTTAAAAAAAACAACAAATGAAACTAAAAAAAATTAATTCTCACGCTACAAATGAACGTGGAAGTTTTCTTATCCAAGTTTGGGAAATTCTACTAGTTCCATAACCCATTACACTTGGAATTTTATAAGAAAGAGATTTCTTCCACAAATGTCTTAAAAATGGATTTGCATGCTTGAAAAATGTTAAAGATGCAAATGACCTATGGATCCAAAGATCTTAAAGAGAATAACAAACGCTCATTAAATTCTCAAGTGAATGTGCTTTGGAATATTTACACGAGTCAAAGAAGCCAATATTTTGCCCATTTACAAAAAGCTGACCTAACAATTATAGATGATTGTAAAGTGATTTATCATGCGTAAGGGGCTATATTTTTGTAAGAAATAGATTACGGATTGGGAGTTAATACACAGCTAAAAATCCCCTGCCTCCTCCTTTTCTCGACTATTGCAAAAACTAATATATAAAAACTAAAAAGAGTTTAAAATCCCTAAAAAATATAGACACTCTTTGGAATTATCTCTCTTGATATTTGTGCTTTGTGCATTTCCATTTTGGATGGATACTTTTTTCTATATAAAAACTTTGAGTTTTCGCTCTCCCTCCATCCCGTAAACAAAAAAGGCGAATAGATCACAGTAAAATTAAAATTTTAGACTTTATGTATAGAAAAATATAAAACAACAACAAATATAAGTATATAAATTTTATTCACACACCACAAATGAACACAAAAGTTTTGTTATCCATGTTTGGGAAATTCCACTAGTTCAACAACCCATTACGCTTGGAATAGAGTAAGAAAGAGATTTCTTCTATACATGTTTCAAAAAATGGATGTGCATGCTTGAAACATGTTAAAGATGCAAAAGACATATGAATTGAAACCTTTTAAAGAGAATTACAAATAATCATTAAATTTTCAAGTGAACGTGCGGTGGGCTATTTACTCGAGTAAAACAAGCCATTATTTTGCCCATTTACAAAAAGCTGAACTAAAAATCATAGATGATTTTAAAAGGATTTATCATGCGTAACGGGCTATATTTTTGTAAGAAATCACATATGGATTGGGAGTCAACACTGAGTTAAAAATCCCTTCCTCCCCCTTTTCCCGACGATTGCAAAACCAAATATATAAAAACTAAAAAGTGTTTACAATCCTTAAAAATTACAAACACTTTTTGGAATTATCTCTCTCTACATTTGTGCAATGTGCATTTCCATTTTAGATGTATACTTCTTCTTAAATCAAAACTTTGAGTTTTCGCTCTCCCTTCATCCCGTAAACAAAAAAGGAAAAGAGATCACAACAAAATGAAAATTTTAGAATTTATGTATGGAAAAAATTTTAAAAATGAAAAATGTAAGTAAATAAAATTAATTCACACACCACAAATGAACACAAAAGTTTTGTTATTCAAGTTTGGGATATTTACCCGAGTCAAACAAACCATTATTTTGCCCATTTACAAAATGGTGACCTAACAATCTTAGATGATTGTAAAGTGATTTATCATGTGTAACGAGATATATTTTTGTAAGAAATGTCTTAAGGATTGGGTGTCAACACACAGGTAAAAATCCCCCGCATCCCCCTTTTCCCGACAATTGCTAAATCTAATATGTAAAAACTAAAAAGAGTTCACAATCCCTAAAAATTACATACAATCTTTGGAATGATCCCTCTCTACATTTTTATGCATTGTGAATTTCTATTTTAGATATATTTTTTTTTCTTAAAACAAAACTTTGAGTTTTCGCTCTCCCTTCATCCCGTAAACAGAAAAAGCAAACTGATCACAACAAAATGAAATTTTTAGAGTTTATGTAAGGAAAAAATTTAAAACAACAAAAAATGTAAGTAAAAAAATTTATTCACACACCACAAATGAGCACAAAAGTTTTGTTATCCAAGTTTGGGAAATTCCACTAGTTCAACAACCCATTACGATTGGAATTTTAAGAGAAAGTGATTTCTTTTACACAAGTTTTAAAAATCAATATACATGCTCGAAACATGTTAAAGATGAAAATGACCTAAGGATCCAAACCTTTCAAAGAGAATAACAAATGCTCATTAAATTCTCAAATGAAGGTGCGGTGGGATATTTACCTGAGTAAATAAAGCCATTATTTTTTCGATTTACAAAAACTTGACCTAACAATCATAGATGATTGTAAAGTGATTTATAATGCGTAATGGTCTATAATTTTGTAAGAAATGACTTATGGATTGGGAGTCAACACATAGTTAAAAATCCTCCGCCTCTCCCTTTTCCCGACGATTGCAAAACCTAATATTTAAAAAATAAACAGAGTTTACATTCACTAAAAATTACAGACATTCTTTGGAATTATCTCTCTCTACATTTGTGCATTGTGCATTTCCATTTTAGATGCATTCTTTTTTCTAAAATAAAAAATTTGAGTTTTCGCTCTTCCTTCATCCCGCAAACAAAAAAGGCAAATAGATCACAACAAAATGAAAAATTTTAGAGTTTATGTATGGAAAAAATTTAAAACAACAAAAAATTTAAGTAATGAAAATTTATTCACACACCACAAATGACCACAAAAGTTTTGTTAACCATGTTTGGGAAACTCCACTAGTTCAACAACCCATTACGTTTTGGCATTTTATATGAAAGGGATTTCTTCTACACAAGTTTTAAAAATGGATATGCATGCTTGAAACATGTTAAATATGAAAATGAGCTATGGATCCAAACCTTTTAAAGAGAATTACAAATGATCATTAAATTCTGAAGTGAGCGTGGGGTGGGGAGTCAAACAAGCCATTATTTTGCCCTTTTACAAAAAGCTTACCTAACAATAATAGATGATTGTAAAGTGATTTATCATGCGTAACGAGCTATATTTTTGTAAGAAATGACTTATGGATTTGGAGTCAACACTCAGTTAAAAATCCCCCGCATCCCCCTTTTCCTGACGATTGCAAAACTTAATCTATAAAAACTAAAAAGAGTTTACAATTCCGAAAAATTACATACAGTCTTAGGAATTATCACTCTCAACATTTGTGCATTGTGCATTTCCATTTTAGAAGTATAATATTTTCTTAAATCCAAACTTTGAGTTTTCTCTCTCACTTCATCCAGTAAATAAAAAATGAAAATTGATCACAACAAAATGAAAATTTTAGAGTTTATGTATGGAAAAAATTTAAAACAACAACAAATGTAGGTAAAGAAAATTTATTCACATACCACAAATGATAAGAAAAGTTTTGTTATCCAAGTTTGGGAAATTCCACTAGTTCATCAACCCATTACGCTTGGAATTTTATAAGAAAGTGATTCTTCTACACATGTTTTAAAAATGGATATGCATAATTGAAACATGTTAAAGCTGCAAATGACCTATGGATGCAAACCTTTTAAACACAATAACAAACGCTCATTAAATTCTCAAGTGAACGTGCGGTGGGATATTTACTCAACTCAAACAAGCCATTATTTTGCCCATTTATAAAAAGCTGACCTAACAATAATAGATGATTGTAAAGTAATTTTTCATGCGCAACGGGCTATAATTTTGTAAGAAATGACTTATGGATTGGGAGTCAACACTCAGTTAAAAATCCCCCGCCTCCCCCTTTTCCCGACGATTGCGAAATCTAATATAAAAACTAAACAGAGTTTACAATCGCTAAAAATTATAGACACTCTTTGGAATTCTCTCTCTCTAAATTTCTGCATTGTGCATTTCCATTTTAGATGTATACTTTTTTATTAAATCAAAAGTTTGAGTTTTCTTTCTACCTTCTTCCTGTAAAAAAAAAAGGCAAATAGATCACAATATTATGAAAATTTTAGAGTTTATGTAAGGAAAAAATATAAAACAACAAAAAATGTAGGTAAATCAAATTTATTCAGTCACCACAAATGAACACAAAAGTTTTGTTAACCAAGTTTGGGAAATTCTACTAGTACAACAACCCATTACACTTGGAATTTTATAAGAAAGTGATTTCTTCTACACATGTTGTAAAAATGGATATGCATGCTTGAAACATGTTAAAGATGCAAATGACCTATGGATCCAAACCTTTTAAAGAGAATAAAAAACACTCATTAAATTCTCAAGTAAACTTGCGGTAGGATATTTACCCGAGTAAAACAAGACATTATTTTGCCGATTTACAAAAATCTGACCTAACTATCATAGATGATTGTAAAGTGATTTTTAATGTGTAATGGGCTATATTTTTTTGTAAGAAATGACTTACGGATTTGGAGTCAACACTCAGTTAAAGATCCCCCGCCTCCCCTTTTTCCCGACGATTGCAAAGCCTAATATATAAAAACTAAAAAGAGTATACAATCCATAAAAATTACACACACATTTTGGAATTGTCTTTCTCTACATTTGTGCATTGTGCATTTCCGTTTTAGATGTATACTTCTTTCTTAAATCAAAACTTTGAGTTTTAATGTATGGAAAACATTTAAAACAACAACAAATGTAAGTAAAGAAAATTTATTGACACAAAAGAACACAAAAGTTTTGTTATCAAAGTTTGGGAAATTCTAGTAGTTCAACAACCCATTATGCTTGGAATTTTATAAGAAAGAGATTTCTTCTACACATGTGTTTAAAAATTGATACGCATGCTTCAAACATGTTAAGGTACAAATGACCAATGGATCAAAACTTTTTAAAGAGAATAACAAACTCTCATTAAATTCTCAAGTGAACATGCAGTGGGATATTTACCCGAGATAAACAAGCCATTATTTTACCGATTTATAAAAAAGCTGACCTAACAATCGTATATGATTGTAAAGTGATTTATCAAGCGTAACGGGAAATATTTTTGTAACAAATCATTTATGGATTCGGAGTTAACACACAGTTAAAAATCCCTTGCCTCCCCCTTTTCCCCACGATTGCAAAACCTAATTTATAAAACTAAAAAGAGGTTAGTATCCTAAAAAATTACGGACACACTTTGGAATTATCTCTTTCTACATTTGTGCATTGTGCTTTACCTTTTTAGATACATAATTTTTTCTAAAATCAAAACTTTGACTTTTCGTTCATCCTTCATCCTGTAAATAAAAAAGGCAAATTCAACACAACAAAATTAAAATTTTAGATTTTATGTATGGAAAAAATTTTAAAAAAAAATGTAAGTAAATAAAATTTATTCACACACCAAAAATGAACACAAAAGTGTTGTTATCCATGTTTGGGAAATTCCACTTGTTCAAAAATCCATTACACTTGGAATTTTATAAGAAAGATTTCTTCTACACATATTTTAAAAATGGACATGCATGCTTGAAACATGTTAAATATGCAAATGACCTATGGATCCAAACATTTTAAAGATTATTACAAACGCTCATTAAATTCTCAAGTGAACGTGCGGTGGGATATTTACCCGAGTCCAACAAACCATTATTTAGCCCATTTACAAAAAGTTGGCATGATAATCATAGATTATTGTAATGTGATTGATCATGTGTAATGGGCTATATTTTTGTAAGAAAAGACTTATGGATAGGGAGTCAACTCTCATTTAAAAATCCCCTGCCTCCCCCTTTTCTCGATGATTATTAAGCCTAATATATAAAAACTAAAAAGAGTTTACAATCCCTAAAAATTATAGACACTCTTTGGAATTATCTCTCTCTACATTTGTGCATTGTGCATTTCCATTTTAGATGTATACTTTTTTCTTAAATCAAAACTTTAAGTTTTCGTTCTCGCTTCATTCCGTAAACAAAAAAGGCAAATAGATCACAACAAAATGAAAATTTTAGAGTTTATGTATGGAAAAAATTTAAAACAACAACAAATGTAAGTAAAAAAAATTTATTCACACACCACAAGTGAACACAAAAGTTTTTTTATCCAAGTTTGGGAAATTCCACTAGTGCAACAACACATTACACTTGGAATTTTATAAGAAAGAGATTTTTTCTTCACATGTTTTAAAAATAGATATGCATACTTGAAACATGTTAAAGATGCAAATGACCTATGGATCCAAACCTTTTAAAGAGAATAACAAATGCTCATTAAATTCTCAAGTGAACGTGCAGTGGGATATTTACCCCAGTCAAACAAGCCATTTTTTGCCCATTTACAAAAAGCTGACCTAACAATCATAGATGATTGTAAAGTTATTTATAATGCATAACCGGCTATATTTTTGTAAGAATGACTTATGAATTGGGAGTCAACACTCAGTTAAAAAACCCCCGCCTCCACCTTTTCCTGACTATTGCAAAACCTAATGTATAAAAACTAAAAAGAGTTTACAATCCCTAAAGATTACAAACACACTTTGGAATTATCTCTCTCTATATTTGTGCATTTTTAATTTCCATTTTAGATGTTCAATTTTTTGTAAAATAAAAACTTGGAGTTTATGCTCTTCCTTCATCCCGTAAAAAAAAAAGGCAAATACATCACAACAAAATGAAAATTTTAGAGTTTATCCATGGAAAAAATTTAAAACAACAACAAATATAGATAATGAAAATTTATTCGCACACCACAAATGCACACAAAAGTTTTGTTATCCATGTTTTGAGAATTCCACTAGTTCAACAACCCATTACACTGGGAATTTTATAAGAAAGAGATTTCTTCTACACATGTTCTAAAAATGGTTATTCATGCTTGAAACATATTAAATATGCAAATGACCTATGGATCCAATCTTTTTAAAGAGAATTACAAACGCTCATTAAATTCTCAAGTGAACGTGCGGTGGGATATTTACCCAAGTCAAACAAATCATTATTTTGCCCATTAACAAATAGCTGGCCTAACAATCATAGATGATTGTAAAGTGATTGATCAAATGTAAGGGGCTATATTTTTGTAAGAAATGATTTATGGAATGGGAGTCAACTCAGTTAAACAACCATTGCTTCCCTTTTTTTTCTGACGTTTGCAAAATTTAATTTATAAATACTAAAAATAGTTTACAATCCCAAAAAATTATAGACACTCTTTGGAATTATCTCTCTCTAAATTTTTTCATTGTGCATTTCCATTTTAGATGTATACTTTTTTATTAAATAGGAACTTTGAGTTTTTGGTCTTCCTTCATCCCGTAAACAAAAAAGGCAAATACATCACAACAAAATGAAAATTTTAGAGTTTCTGTATGGAAAACATTTAAAACGAAAACAATTGTAAATAAATAAAATTTATTCACACACCAAAAATCAACACAAAAGTGTTGTTATCCATGTATGTGGAATTCAACTAGTTCAACAACCCATTACGCTTGGAATTTTATAAGAAAGAGATTTCTTCTACATATGTTTTAAAAATGGATATGCAGGCTTGAAACATGTTAAAGATGAAAATGACTTATGGATCCAAACCTTTTATAGAGAATAAAAAACACTCATTAAATTTTCAATTGAACGTGCGGTGGGATATTGACCACAAAAAAATGAGCCATTATTTTGCCCATTTACAAAAAGCTGACATTAGAATCATAGATGATTGTAAAGTGATTTATGATGCACAACGGGCAATATTTTTGAAAGAAAAGACATATGGATTGGGAGTCAACACTCAGTTAAAATCCCCACCTCCCCCTTTTCCCGACGAATGCAAAACCTAATATATAAAAACTAAAAAGAGTTTTCAATCCATAAAAACTACAAAGACTCTTTGGAATTATCTCTTTCTACATTTTTGCATTGTGCATTTCCATTTTAGATGTATTCTTTTTTCTTAAATCAAAACTTTGAGTTTTTGCTCTCCCTTTGTCAGTAAACAAAAAAGGCAAATAGATCACAGCAAAATGAAAATTTTAGAGTTTATATACGAAAAAAATGTAAAATAACAATAAATGTAAGTAAAGAAAATTTATTCACACACCACAAATGAACACAAAAGTTTTGTTATCCAAGTTTGGGTAATTCAATTAGTTCAACAACCCATTACGCTTGGAATTTTATAAGAAAGAGATTTCTTCTTCACATGTTTTTAAAATGGATATGCATGCCTGAAACATGTTAAAGATGCAAATGACCTATGGATCCAAACCTTTTAAAGAGAATTACAAGCACTCATTAAATTCTCAAGTGAACGTGCAGTGGGATATTTATCTGAGTCCAACAAACCATTATTTTGCCCATTTACAAAAAGTTGGCCTAACAATCATAGATGATTGTAAAGTGATCGATCATGTAAGAAATAACTTATGGATTGGGAGTCAACACTCAGTTAAAAATTCCATGGCTCCCACATTTCCCGACGATTTTAAAACCTAATATATAAAAACTAAAAAGAGTTTACAATCCCTAAAAATTAAAGACACTCTTTGGAATTATCTTTCTTTACATTTGTGCATTATGCATTTCCATTTTAGGTGTATACATTTTTCTTAAATAAAAAATTTGAGTTTTCACTCTCACTTCATCCCGTAAACGTAAAAGCCAAATAGATCAAAACAAAATGAAAATTTTAGAGTTTTTGTACGGGGTAAAAAATTTAAAACAACAACAAATGTAAGAAAATAAAATTTATTTACACACCACAAATGAACATAAAAGTTTTGTACCTTTTAAATAGAATAACAAACGGTCATTAAATTCCCAAGTGAACGTGCGGTGGGATATTTACCCGAGTAAAACAAACCATTATTTTGCCCATTTACAAAAACCTGACCTAACAATTGTAGATGATTGTAAAGTAATTTATCATACGTAACGGGCTATATTTTTGTAAGAAATGACTTATGCATTGTGAGTCAACACTCAGTTAAAAATCCTCGCTTCCCCCTTTTCCCAACGATTGCAAAACCTAAGATATAAAAACTAAAAAGAGTTTACAATCCCTAAAAATTACAGAGACTCTTTGGAATTATCTCTCTCTACATTTGTGCATTGTGCATTTCCATTTTAGATGTATACTTTTTTCTGAAATTGAAACTTTGAGGTTTCGCTCTCCCTTCTTTTTGTAAACAAAAAAGGCAAATAGATCACAACATAATTAAAATTCTACGGTTTATGTATGGAAAAAATTTAAAACAACAATAAATGTAAGTAAAGAAAATTTATTTACATACCACAAATGAACACAAAAGTTTTGTTATCAAGTTTAGGAAATTCCACTAGTTCAACAACCCATTACGCTTGGAATTTTATAAGAAACAGATTTCTTCTACACATGTTTTAAAAATGGATATGCATGCTTGAAACGTGTTAAAGATGCAAATGACCTATGGATCCAGAATTTTTAAAGAGAATAAAAAATGCTCATTAATTTCCCAGGTCAACCTGTGGTGGGATATTTACCCGAGCCAAACAAGCCATTATTTTGCCGATTTACAAAAAAGCTGACCGAACAATCATAGATGATTGTAAAATGATTTATCAAGCCTAACGGGCTATATTTTAGTATGAAATTATTTATTGATGGGGAGTCAACATACAGTTAAAAATCCCCCACCTCCCCCTCGTCCCGACGATTGCAAAACCTAATCTATAAAAACTAAAATGAGTTTACAATCCTTAAAAATTACGGACACACTTTGGAAATATTTTTGTCTAGATTTGTGCATTGTGCATTTCCATTTTAGATGTATACTTTTTTCTAAAATAAAAACTTTGAGTTTTTGCTCTGCCATCATCCCGTAAACAAAAAAGGCAAATAGATCACAACCAAATGAAAATTTTAGAGTTTATGTACAGAAAAAATTTAAAACAACAACAAATGTAAGTAAAGAAAATTTATTCACACATGACAAATGAACACAAAAGTTTTGTTATCCAAGTTTTAGAAATTCCACTAGTTCAACAACCCATTACGCTTGGAATTTTAAAAGAAAGAGATTTTTTCTACACATGTTTTAAAAATGGATATGCATGCTTGAAACATGTTAAAGATGCAAATGACCTATGGATCCAAACTTTTTAAAGAGAATAACAAACGCTCATTAATTTCCCAAATGACCTGTGATGGGATATTTACCCGAGCCAAACAAGACATTTTTTTGCCGATTTACAAAAAAGCTGACCTAACAATCATAGATGATTGTAAAGTGATTTATCAAGCCTAATGGGCTACATTTTTGTATGAAATTATATATAGATTGGGAGTCAACATACAGTTAAAAATCCCCAGCCTCCCCCTTTTCCAAACGATTGCAAAACCTACTATATAAAAACTAAAAAGAGTTTACAATCCCAAAAAATTACGGACAGACTTTGGAATTAACTCTCTCCACATTTGTGAATTGTGCATTTCCATTTTAAATGTTTGCTTTTTTCTAAAATAAAAACTTTGAGTTTTCGCGTTTCCTTCATCCTGAAAAAAAAAAAAGGCAAATAGATCACAACAAAATGTACATTTTAGAGTTTATGTATGGAACAAATTTAAAACAACAGCAAATGTAAGTAAAGAAAATTTATTCACACACTACAAATGAACACAAAAGTTTTGTTATCCATGTTTTGCGAATTCCTCTAGTTCAACAACCCATTACGCTTGGAATTTTATAAGAAAAAAATTTCTTCTACACAAGTTTTAAAAATGGATATGCTTGCTTGGAACATGTTAAAGATGCAAATAACCAATAAATCCAAACCTTTTAAAAAGACTTAAAAATGCTCATTAAATTCTCAAGTGAACGTGCGGTGGGAGATTTACCCTAGTCAAACAATCCATTGTTTTGCTCATTTACAAAAAGTTGGGCTAACAATAATAGATGATTTAATGCATAATAGGATATATTTTTGTGAGAAATGATTTATGGATTGGGAGTCAAAACACAGTTAAAATTCCCTCGCCTCCCCCTTTTCCTGACGATTAACCTAAATTATAAAAACTAAAAAGATTTTACAATCCCTAAAATTTATAGACAAGCTTTGGAATGATCACTCTCTACATTTGTGCATTGTAAATTTCCATTTTATATGAATACTTTTTTCTAAAATCAAAACTTTCAGTTTTCGCTCTTCCTTCATCCCATAAACAAAAAAAACAAAATACATCATAAAAAAATGAAAATTTAAGAGTTCATTTATGGACAATATTTAAAACAACAAAAATATAAGTAAAGAAAATTTATTCACACAACACAAACGAACAAAAAAGTGTTGTTATCCACGTTTGGGAATTCCACTAGTTCAACAACCCATTACGCTTGGAATTTTATAAGAAAAAGTTTCTTCTACACATGTTTTAAAAATGGATATGCATGCTTGAAACATGTTAAAGATGCAAAAGACCTATGGATCAAAACAGTTTAAAGAGAATTAAAAATGCTCATTAAATTCTCAAGTGAACGTGCAGTTGGATATTTACCCGAGTCCAACAAACCAGTAGTTTGCCCTTTTACAAAATGCTGGCCTAACAATCAGATATGGTTGTAAAGTGATTGATCATGCGTAACGGGCTATATTTTCGTTGGACTCGGGTAAAAAACTTTTTGTTGGGATATTTACCCGAGTCAAACAAGCCATTATTTTTCTCATTTACAAAAAGCTGACCTCAGTGATTTATAATGCATAACGGGCAATATTTTTGTAAGAAATGGCTTATGGATTGGGGGTCAAGACACAGTTAAAAATCCCCCAGCTCCACCTTTTCCCGACGATTGCAAAACCTAATATACAAAAACTAAAAAGAGTTTACAATCTTTAAAAAATACAGTCACACTTTGGAATTATCTCTCTCTACATTTGTGCTTTGTGTATTTCAATTTTAGATGTATACTTTTTTCTTAAATCATAACTTTGAGTTTTCGCTCTCGCTTCATCCCGTAAAGAAAAAAGGCAAATAGATCACAACTAAATGAAACTTTAATAGTTTAGGTACGGAAAAAATTTAAAACAACAACAAATGTAAGTACAGAAAATTTATTCACACACCACAAATGAACACAAAAGTTTTTTTATCCAAGTTTGGGAAATTCCACTAGTACAACAACCCATTACGCTTGGAATTTTATAAGAAAGAGATTTCTTCTACACATTTTTTAAAAATGGATATGCATGCTCGAACCATATTAAAGATGGAATAGACCTGTGGATCCAAACTTTTCAAAAAGAATAACAAACGCTCATTAATTTCCCAAGTGAATGTGCGGTGGGATATTTTCCAGAGTCAAACAAGCCATTATTTTGCCCATTTACAAAAAGCTGACCTGACTATCATAGATGATTGTAAGGTGATTTATGAAGCATAACGGGCTCTACTTTTTTAAGAAATGATTTATGGATTGGGAGTCAAAACACAGTTAAAAATCCCCCGCCTCCCTCTTTTCCCAACGATTGCAAAACCTAATATATAAAAACTAAAAAGAGTTTGGAACCCCTAAAATTACAGACACACTTTGGAATTATCTCTCTCTACATTTGTGCATTGTGCATATAAATTTTAGATGTATACTTTTTTCAAAAATCATAATTTTGAGTTTTTGCTCTTCCTTCATCCCGTAAACAAAAAATGCAAATAGATGACAACAATATGAAAATTTTAGAGTTTGTGTAGCAAAAAATTTAAAAAAACAATAAATTTAAGTAAATAAAATTCATTCACACACCAAAAATCAACACAAAAGTTATGTTATCCATATTTCTGGAATTTCACTAGTTCAACAACCCATTATGCTTGGAATTTTACAAGAAAGATATTTCTTCTACACATGTTTTAAAAATTGATATGCATGCATGAAATATGTTAAAAATGCAAATGACCTACGAATCCAAACATTTTAAAGAGAATTACAAATGCTCATCGAATTCTCAAGTGAACGTGCGGTGGGATATTTACCCGAGTCAAACAAACCATCATTTTGCCCATTTAAAAAAAGCTGGCCTAACAATCATAGATGATTGTAAAGTGATTGATCATGCGTAACGGGCTATATTTTTTTCATAAATGACTTATGGATTGGGAGTCAACACTTAGTTAAAAAACCCATGCCGCCCACTTTTCCTGACGATTGCAAAACCTAATATATAAAAAATAAAAGTTTTTACAATCCCTAAAAATTATAGTCACTCTTTGGAATTATCTCTCTCTAAATTTGGTCATTGTGCCTTTCCATTTTAGATGTATACTTTTTTCTTAAATGAAAACAATGAGTTTTCTCTCTCTCTTCATCCCATAAACAAAAACGGTGAAAAGATCACAGCAAAGTTAAAATTTAAGAGTTTTTGTATGGAAAAAAATTAAAACATCAACAAATATAAGTAAAGAAAATTGATTCACACTCCTCTAATGAACACAAAAGTTTTGTTATCCATGGATGGGAAATTCCACTATTTCAACAACCCATTACGCTTGGAATTTTATAAGAAAGATATTTCTTCTACACATGTTTTAAAAATGGATATGCATGCTTAAAACATGTTAAAGATGAAAATGACCTATGGATCCAAACCTTTTAAAGAGAATAACAAACGCTCATTAAATTATCAAGTGAACATGCAGTGGGATATTTACACGAATCAAACAAACCATTATTTTGCCCATTTAAAAAAGGCTGGCCTAACAATAATAGATGATTGCAAAGTGAATGATCATGCATAATGGCCCATATTTTTGTTAGAAATGACTTATGGATTGGGAGTCAACACTCAGTTAAAAATCCCCTACCTCCCCCTTTTCCCGACGATTGCAAAACCTGAGATATAAAATTTAAAAAGACCTTACAATCCCTAAAAACTGTAGACACTCTTTGGAATAATCTCTCTCTACATTTGTGCATTGTGCATATCCATTTTAGATGTACACTTTTTTCTTAAATCAAAACTTTGAGTTTTCGCTCCGCCTTCATCCCGTAACAACAAAATAAAAATTTAAGAGTTTACAAACAGCAAAATTTTTAATAAACAACAAATGTAAGTAAAGAAAAAATTTTCACACACCACAATTGAACACCAAAGATTTGTTTTCCAAGTTTACGTAATTCCACTAGTTCCACAACGCATTACGCTTGGAATTTTAAAAGAAAGAGATTTCTTCTACACAGGTTTTAAAAATGGATATGCATGCTTGAAACATGTTAAAAATGCAAATGACCTATGGATCCAAACCTTTTAAAGAGAATAAAAAACGCTCATTAAATTCTCAAGTGAACGTGCGTGGGATATTTAACCTTGTAAAACAAGCCATTATTTTTCCCATTAACAAAAAGTTGACCTAACAATCATAGATGATTGTAAAGTTTTTTATAATGCGTAACGGGCACGAAATGACGTATGGATTGGGAGTCAACACTCAGTTAAAAATACCCCGCCTCCCTCTTTTCCCGACGATTGCAAAACCAAATATATAAAAACGAAAAAGAGTTTACAATCCCTAAAAATTATAGACACTTTGTCTACATTTGTGCATTGTGCATTTCCACTTTAGATGTATACTTTTTTCTTAAATGAAAACATTGAGTTTTCGCTCTCCCTTCATCCCATAAACAAAAAAGGCGAATAGATCACAACAAAATTAAAATTTTAGAGTTTAAGTATGAAAAAAATTTAAATCAACAGCAAATAAAAGTAAATAAAATTTATTCATACACCACTCATGAACACAAAAGTTTTGTTATCCATGTTTGGGAAATTCCACTAGTTCAACAACCCATTACACTTGGGATTTTATAAAAAAAAGATTTCTTCTACACATATTTTAAAAATGGATATGCATGCTTGAAACATGTTAAAGATGCAAATGACCTATGGATCCATACCTTTTAAAGAGAATTACAAACGCTCATTAAGTTATCAAGTGAACATGTGGTGGGATATTTACTCGAGTTAAACAAACCATTATTTTGCCCTTTTACAAAATACTGGCCTAACAATCATTGATGATTGTAAAGTGAATGATCATGTGTAACGGGCCATATTTTTATAAGAAATGACTTATGGATTGGGAGTCAACACTCAGTTAAAAAATCCCCTACCTACCCATTTTCCCGACGATTGAAAAACCTAATATATAAAATTCAAAAAGAGTTTACAATCCATAAAAATTATAGACACTCTTTGGAATTAGCTCTCTCTACATTTGTTCATTCTGCATTTCCATTTTGGATGTATACTTTTTTATGAAATAAAAACTTTGAGTGTTCGCTCTCCCTTCATCCCGTAAACAAAAAAGGCAAAATGATCACAACAAAATTAAAATTTTAGAGTTTATGTATGGAAAAAAATTAAAACAGCAACGAATTTAAGTAAAGAAAATTTATTCACACAACGCAAATGAACACAAAAGTTCTGTTATCCAAGTTTTGGAAATTCCACTAGTTCGACAACCCATTACGCTTGGAAGTTTATAAGAAAGAGATTTCTCCTACATATGTTTTGAAAATGGATATGCATTCTTGAAACATGTTAAAGATGCAAATGACCTATGGATCCAAACCTTTAAAAGAGAATAACAAACGCTCATTAAATTCTCAAGTGAACGTGCGGTAGGATATTTACCCGAGTAAAATTAGCCATTATTTTGACCATTTACAAAGAGCTGACCTAAAAATCATAGATGATTGTAAAGTGATTTATAATGCATAACAGGCTATATTTTTGTATGAAATGACTTATGAATTGGGAGTCAACACTCAGTTAAAAATCCCCCCGCCACCACATTTTTCAGACGATTGCAAAAGGTAATATTTAAAAACTAAAAAGAGTTTACAATCCCTAAAAATTGTAGACACTCTTTAGTATTATCTCTCTCTATATTTGTGCATTGTGTGTTTCCATTTTAGATGTATACTTTTTTCTTAAATCAAAACTTTGAGTTTTCGCTCTCCCTTCATCCCGTAAACAAAAAAGGCGAATAGATCACAACAAAATTAAAATTTTAGAGTTTATGTAAGGAAAATATTTTAAAAAATGAGAAATGTAAGTAAAGAATATTTATTCAAACACCACAAATGTGCACAAAATTTTTGTTATCCATCTTGGGGAAATTCCACTAGTTCAACAATCCATTACGCTTGGAATTTTATAAAAAAGAGATTTCTTCTACACATGTTTTAAAAATGGATATGCATGCTTGAAACAAGTTAAAGATGCAGATGACCTAAAGATCCAAACCTTTTTAAGTGAGTTACAAACTATCATTAAATTCTCAAGTGAACGTGGGTGGGATATTTACCCGAGTCAAACATGCCATTATTTTGCCCATTTTAAAAAATCTGACCTAAAAATCATAGATTGATTTACCATGCATAATGGGCTATATGTTTGTTAGAAACGACTTATGGATTGGGAGTCAACACATAGTTAAAAATCCTGCGCCTCCCTCTTTTCCCGATGATTGCAAAACCTAATATATAAAAACTAAAAAGAGTTTACAATCCGTAAAAATTACAGACACTCTTTGGAATTATCTTTCTCTACAATTGTGCATTGTGAATTTCCATATTAGATTTATTATTTTTCTTAAATAAAAAGTTTAAGTTTTTGCTCTCCCTTCATCCCGTAAAAAAAAAGGCAAATAGATCACAAAAAAATGAAAATTTCATAGTTTATGTATGGAAAAAAAATTCAAAAAACAAAAAATGTAAGTAAAGAAATTTTATTGACACAACTCAAATGAACACAAAAGTTTTTTTATCCATGTTTTCGAAATTGCACTAGTTCAACAACCCATTACCCTTAGAATTATTTAAGAAAGTGATTTCTTCTATACATGTTTTAATTATGGATAGGCATGCTTGAAACATGTTAAAGATGCAATTGACCAACGGATCCAAACCTTATAAAGAGAATTAAAAATGCACATTAAATTATCTAGTGAACGTGTGGGATATTTACCCGAGTCAAAGAAGCAATTATTTGGCGCATTTACAAAAAGCTGACCTAACAATCATAGATGATTGTAAAGTGATTTATCATGCGTAACGAACTATATTTTTGTATGAAATGACTTATGGATTGGAAGTCAACACTTAGTTAAAAATCCTCCACGGGCTATATTTTTGTAAAAATTGACTTATAGATTGGCAGTCAACACTCAGTTAAAAATCCCCCGCCTCCCCCTTTTCCCGACGATTGCAAAACCTGAGATATAAAAACTAAAAAGAGCTTACAATCCCTAAAAATTACAGACACATTTCGGAATTATCTCTCTCTACATTTGTGCATTGTGCATTTCCATTTTAGATGTATACTTTTTTCTTAAATCAATACTTTGCGTTTTCACTCTCTCTTCATCCCGTAAAAAAAAAAGGCAAATAGATCACAACAAAATGAAAATTTTAGAGTTGATGTATGGAAAAAATTTAAAACAATAACAAATGTTAGTAAAAATAGTTTATTCACACAACCCAAATGAATACAAAAGTTTTGTTATCCTAGTTTCGGAAATTCCACTAGTTCAACCGTAATAGCTTGCAATTTGACAAGAAAGAGATTTCTTCTACACATGTTTTAAAAATGGATATACATGCTTGGTAATTACCAATGCTCATTAAATTATCAAGTGAAGGTGCAGAGGGATATTTACCCGAGTCAAACAAACCATTATTTTGCCCAATTACAAAAAGCAGGCCCAACAATCATGATGATTGTAATGTGAATGACCATGCGTAATGGGCTATATTTTTTATAGAAATGACTTATGGATTGAGAGTCAACACTCAGTTAAAAATCCCATACCTCCCCCTTTTCTCGATGATTGCAAAACCTAATATATAAAAACTAAAAGGAGTTTACAATCCCTAAAAATTACAGACACTCATTGGTCTCTCTCTACATTTGTGCAATATGCATTTCCATTTTATATGTACACTTTTTTATTAAATCAAAACTTTGACTTTTCTCTCTCTCTTCATCCCGTAAAAAAAAAAAAAAGGGAAATAGATCACAACAAAATGAAACTTTTATAGTTAATGAACGGAAAAAATTTAAAACAAACACCAATTTAAGTAAAGAAAATGTATTCACACAACACAAATGAACACAAAAGTTTTGTTATCCAAGTTTGAGAATTCCAAAAGTTCGACGACCCATTACTCTTGAAAGTTTATAAGAAAGAGATTTCTTCTACACATGTTTTAAAAATGGATATGCATCTTTGAAACAAGTTGAAGATTCAAATGACCAATGGATCCAAACCTTTTAAAAAGAATAACAAACATTCATTAAATTCTCAAGTGAACGTGCAGTGGGATAATTTACCTGAGTAAAACAAGCCATTATTTAGCCCATTTACAAAGAGCAGACCTAACAATCATAGATGATTGTAAAGTGATTTATAATGCATAACGGGCTATATTTTTTTAAGAAATGTCTTATGGATTTGGACTCAACACTCAGTTAAAAATCCCTTGCTTCCCCCTTTTCCCGATGATAGCAAAAGGTAATATTTAAAAACTAAAAAAAGTTTACAATCCCTTAAAAATGCAGACACTCTTTGAAATTATCTCTCTCTTCATTTGTGCACTGTGCGTTTCCATTTTAGATGTATACTTTTTTCATAAATCAAAACTTTGAGTTTTCGCTCTCCCTTCATCCCGTAAACAAAAAAGGCGAATAGATCACAAAAATATTTAAATTTTAGAGTTTATGTATGAAAAATATTTAAAACAACAACAAATGTAAGTAAAGAAAATTTATTCAAACACCACAAATGAACACAAAAGTTTTTTTATCGATGTTGTTGAAATTCCACTAGTTCAACAACCCATTGCGCTTGAAATTTTATAACAAAGAGATTTCTTCTACACATGTTTTAAAAATGGATATGCATGCTTGAAACAAGTTAAAGATGCAAATGTCCTATGCATCCAAACCTTTTAAAGTGAATTACAAACGGTCATTAAATTCTCAAGTGAATGTTGGGTGGGATATTTACCCGAGTCAAACAAGCCATTGTTTTGCCCATTTACAAAAAGCTGACCTACAATCATAGATGATTCTAAAGTGTTTTATCATGCATAACAGGCTATATTTTTGTTAGAAATGACATAAGGATTGGGAGTCAACACCCAGTTAAAAATCCCCTTCCTCCCCCTTTTCTCGACGATTGTAAAACCTAATATATAAAAACTAAAAAGAGTTTACAATTCCTAAAAATTACAGACACTCTTTGGAATTATCTCTCTCTACATTTGTGCATTGTGAATTTCCATATTAGATGTATTATTTTTCTTAAATCAAAACTTTACCGTTTCGTTCTCCATACATCCCATAAACAAAAAAGGCAAACAGATCACAACAAAATGAAAATTTTAGAGTTTATGTATGGAAAAACATTAAAACAACAAAAAATTTTGGTAAAGAAAATTTATTGACACACCTCAAATGACACAAAAGTTTTGCTATCCATGTTTTGGAAATTCCACTAGTTCAACAACCCATCACGCTAGTAATTTTATAAGAAATAGATTTCGTCTACACAAGTTTTAAAATTGGATATGCATGCTTGAAATCTTATGGATCCAAATCTTATAAAGGGAATTAAAAATGCTCATTAAATTTTCTAGTGAATGTGCGGTGGGTTATTTACCCGAGTCAAAAAAGCACTTTTTTGGTCCATTTACAAAAAGCTGACCTAACAATTGTAGATGATTGTAAAGTGATTTATCACGTGTAACAGGCTATATTTTTGTAAGAAATGACGTATGGATTGGAAGTCAACACTCAGTTGAAAAGCCTCCACATGCTTTATTTTTGTAAGAAATTACTTATGGATTGGGAGTCAACACTCAGCAAAAATCCCCTACCTCCCCCTTTTCCCAACGATTGCCAAACCTGAGATATAAAAACTAAAAAGAACTTACAATCCCTAAAAATTATAGACACACTTTGGAATTATCTCACTCTAAATTTGTGCATTGTGCATTCCAATTTAAGATGTAAACTTTTTTCTTAAATCAAAACTTTGTTTTTTCGCTCTCCCTTCATCCCGTAAACAAAAAAAGGCAAATAGATCACAACAAAAAGAAAATTTTAGAGTTTATGTATGGAAAAAATTTTAAACAATAAGAAATTTACGTAAAGAAAATTTTTTCACACACCTCAATTTAACACAAAAGTTTTGTTATCCAAGTTTGGGAAATTCCACTATTTCAACCATAATGGCTTGGAATTTTACTAGAAAGAGATTTCTTCAACACATGTTTTAAAAATGGATATGGATGCTTGAAACATGTTAAAGATGCAAATGACCTATGGATCCAAAGATTTTAAAGAGAATAACAAACGCTCATGACTCAAGTGAACGTGAAGTGGTATTTACCCCTGTCATACAAGCCATTATTTTGCACATTTGCAAAAAGCTGACCTAATAATCATAGATGATTGTAAAGTGAATTATCATGCGTAACTGGATATATTTTGGTAATAAATGACTTATGGATTGGGAGTCAACACTCAGTTAAAAATCCCGCGCCTCTGCCTTTTCCTGACGATAGCAAACCCAGAGATATAAAAACTAAAAAGAGCTTTCAATCCCTAAAAATTGCAGACACTTTTTGGAATTATCTCTCTCCACATTTGTGCATCTCCATTTTAAATGTACACATTTTTCTTAAATCAAAAATTTGAGTTTTCGCTCTCCTTTCATCCCGTAAACAAAAAAGGCGAAAAGATCACAACAAAATGAAAATTTTAGATTTTATGTACAGAAAAAAATTTAAACAAAAACAAATGTATGTAAAGAAAAATTATTCACACACAACAAATGAACACAAAAGTTTTGGTATCCAAGTTTGTGAAATTCCACTAGTTGAACAACCCATTATGCTTGGAATTTTACAAGAAAGAGATTTCATCTACACATGTTTTAAAAAATGATATGTATGCTTGAAAAATGTTAAAAATGCAAATGACCTAAGGATCGAAACCTTTTAAAGAGAATAAAAAAGCTCATCAAATTATCAAGGGAACGTGTGTGGGATACTTAGCCTAGTAAAACAAGCCATTATTTAGCCCATTTACAAAAAGCTGACCTAACAATCATAGATGATTCTAAAGTGATTTATAATGTGTAACGGGGGATATCTTATTAAGAAATGACTTATGGATTGGGAGTCAACACTCAGTTAAAAATCCCCCACCTCCCCCTTTTCCCAACGATTTCAAAACCTAATATATAAAAACTAAAAAGAGCTTACAATCCCTAAAAATTATAGACACTCACTCTACATTTGTGCAATGTTCATTTCTACATTAGTGTATACTTTTCTCATAAATCAAAACATTGAGTTTTTGCTCTCCCTTCACCCCGTAAACATAAAAGGCGAATAGATCATAAAAATATTAAAATTTAAGAGTTTCTGTAAGGAAAAAATTTAAATCAACAACAAATATAAGTATAGAAAATTTATTCAGACCCCACTAATGAACACAAAAATTTTGTTATCTATTTTTGAAAATTCCACTAGTTCAACACCCCATTACGCTTGGAATTTTATATAAAAAAGATTTCTTCTACACATGTTTTAAAAATGGATATGCATGCTTGAAACATGTTAAAGATGCAAATGACCTATGGATCCAAAATTTTTAAAGAGAATTACAAACGCTCATTAAATTATCAAGTGAACGTGCGGTGGGATATTTACTCGAGTCAAACAAACCTTTATTTTGCCCATTTACAAAAATCTAGCCTAACAATCATAGATGATTGTAAAGTGAACGATTATGCATAACGGGCTATATTTTTATGCATTGTACATTTCCATTTTGCATGTATATTTTTTTCTTTAATCAAAACTTTGGGTTTTTGATCTCCCTTCATCCTGTAAAGAAAAAAGGCAAATATAACACAAAAAATGAAAAATTTAGTGTTTATTTACGAAAAAAATTTAAAACAACAATCAATTTTAAGTAAAGAAAATTTATTCACACAACACTAATGAACACTAAAGTTTTGTTATCCAAGTTTGCGAAATTCCACTAGTTCGACAACCCATTACACTTGGAAGTTTATAAGAAAGAGATTTCTTCTACACATGTTTTAAAAATGGATATGAATGCCAGAAACATCTGAAAGATGCAAATGACCTACGGATCCAAACCTTTATAAGAGAATAACATAGGCTCATTAAATACTCAGGTGACCGTGAGGTAGGATATATACCCGAGTAAAACAAGCCATTATTTTGCCCATTTACAAATTGTAGACTTAACAATCATAGATGATTGTAAAGTGATTTATAATGCATAACGGGCTATATTTTTGAAAGAAATGACTTATGGATTGGGAGTCAACACTGAGTTAAAAATCTGCCACCTCCCCCTTTTCCCGACAATTGCAAAAGGTAATATTTAAAAACTAAAAAGAGTTTACAATCCATAAAAATTAGAGATACTCTTCGGAATTATCTCTCTCTACATTTTTGCATTGTGTATTTCTATTTTAGATGTATACTTTTTTATTAAATCAAAACTTTGAGTTTTCGCTCTTCCTTCATCCCGTAAACAAAAAAGGTGAATAGATCAAAACAAAAATAAAATTTTAGAGTTTATTTATGGAAAATATTTAAAACGACAACAAATGTAAGTAAATAAAATTTATTCAAACACCACAAATGAACACAAAAGTTTTGTTATCCATGTTAGGGAAATTCCACTAGTTCAACAACCCATTACGCTTGTAATTATATAAGAAAGAGATTTCGTACACACATGTTTTAAAAATGGATATGCATGCTTGAAACAAGTTAAAGATGCAAATGACCTATGGATCCAAACATTTTAAAGTGAATTACAAACGGTCATTAAACTCTCAAGTGAATGGGGGGTGGGATATTTACCAGAGTCAAACATGCCATTATTTTTCCCATCTACAAAAAGCTGACCTAACAATCAAAGATGATTGTAAAGTGATTTATCATGCATAACGGGCTATATATTTTTTTGAAATGACTTATGGATTGGGAGTCAATACTCAGTTAAAAATCCCCCGCCTCCCCCTTTTCCCGACAACTGGAAAACCTAATATATAAAAACTAAAAAGAGTTTACAATCCCCATAAAATACAGACACGCTTTTGAAATATCTCTCTCTACATTTGTGCATTGTGAATTTCCAAATTAGATGTATTCTTTTTTCTTAAATAAAAACTTTAAGTTTTCGCTCTCCCTTCATCTCGTAAACAAAAAAGGCAAATAGATCACAGCAAAAAGAAAATTTTAGAGTTTATGTATGGAAAAATATTTATTGACACAACTAAAATGAACACAAAATTTTTGTTATCCAAGTTTGGGAAATTCCACTAGTTCGACCCTAATAGATTGGAATTTTACAAGAAAGAGATGTCTTCTACACAAGTTTTAAAAATGGATATGCACTCTTGAAACATGTTAAAGATGCCAATGACCAATGGATTCAAACCTTATAAAGAGAATTACCAATGCTCATTAAATTTTCTAGTGAACGTCCGATGGGATATTTACCATAGTCAAACAAGCAATTATTTGGTGCATTTACAAAAAGTTGTCCTAACAATCGTAGATGATTGTAAAGTGCTTTATCATGCGTAACGGGCTATATTTTTGCAAGAAATGACTTATGGATTGGAAGTCAACACTTAGTTAAAAATCCCCCATGGGCTATATTTTTGTGAGAAATGACTTATGGGTTGGGAGTGGAGACTGAGTTAAAAATTTCCCGCCTCCCCCTTTTCCCGACGATTGCAAAACATGAAGTATAAAAACTAAAAAGAGCTTACGATCCCTAAAAATCATAGACACACTTTGGAATTATCTCTCTCTACATTTTTGCATTGTGCATTTCCATTTTAGATGTACATATTTTTCTTAAATCTAAACATTGAGTTTACACTCTCCCTGCATCCCGTAAACAAAAATGACAAATAGATCACAACAAAATGAAACTTTTAGAGTTCAAGTGTGGAAAAAATTTAAACACATAACAAATGTAAGTAAAGAAAATTTATTCACACAACCCAAATGAACGCAAAAGTTTTGTTATCCTAGTTTCGGAAATTCCACTAGTTCAACCGTAATAGCTTGCAATTTTAAAAGAAAGAGATTTCTTCTACACATGTTTTAAAAATGGATATGCAAGATTGAAACATGTTAAAAATGCAAATGACCTATGGATCCAAAGCTTTGATAGAGAATAACAAACGCTCATGAAATTCTCAAGTGAAAGTGCGGTGGGATATTTACTCGTGTCAAACAAGCCATTATTTTGCCCATTTGCAAAAGGCTGATCTAACTATCATAGATGATTTTAAAGTGATTTATCTTTCTTAACGGGATATATTTTTGTAAGAAATGACTTATGGCTTGGGAGTCAACACTCAGTTAAAAATCCTCCGCCTCCCCCTTTTCTCAACGATTGGAAAACTTTAGATATAAAAACTAAAAAGAGCTTACAATCCCTAAAAATTGAGGACACTCTTTGGATTTATCTCTCTCTAAATTTGTGCATTTTGCATTTCCATTTCTGATATACACTTTTTTCTGAACTCGAAACTTTGAGTTTTCGCTCTCCCTTCATCCTGTAAATAAAAAAGGCAAATAACACACAAAAAAAAAATTTAGAGTTTATGTGTGGAAAAAATTTTAAAAAATAACAAATGTAATTAAAGAAAATTTATTCACACAACCCAGAACACAAAAGTTTTGCAATCATATTTGGGAAATTCCACTAGTTCAACCCTAATAGCTAGCAATTTAACAAGAAACAAATTTCTTCTACACATGTTTTAAAAATGGATATGCATGCTTGAAACATGGCAAAGATGCAAATGACCTATGGTTCAAAAGCTTTTGAAGAGAATAAAAAACACTCATTAAATTCTCAAGGGAACGTGCACTGGGATATTTATCCGAGTCAAACAAGCCATTATTTTTCCCATTTTCAAAAAGCTGACCTAGCAATCATAGTTGATTCTAAAGTGATTTATCATGCATAACGGGCTATATTTTTGTGAGAAATGACTTATGGATTGGAAGTCAACACTCAGTTAAAAATCCCCCACCTCCCCCTTTTCCCGACGATTGCAAAACCTGAGATATTAAAACTAAAAAGAGCTTACAATCTCTAAAAACAACAAACACTTTGGAATTATCTCTCTATATATTTGTGCATTGTGCATTTCAATTTTTTATGTATAAATTTTTCTTAAATCAAAACTTTGATTTTTCGTTCTCCCTTCATCCCGTAAACAAAAAAGGCAAATAGATCACAAAAAAATAAAAAATTTAGAGTTTATGTATGGAAAAAAAATTTAAAAATAAAAAATGTAAGTAAAGAAAATTATTCACACATACCAAATGAACACAAAAGTATTGTTATCCAAGTTTGGGAAATTCCTCTAGTTCAACCCTAATAACTTGAAATTTTAGAAGAAAGAGATTTCTTCTAGACATGTTTTAAAAATGGATATGCATGCTTGAAACATGTTAAAGATTCAAATGACCAATGGATCCAAATCTTTTAAAGAGAATAACAAAAGCTAATTAAATTCTCAAGTGAACATGTGGTGGGATATTTGCCCGAGTCAAACAAGCCATTATTTTGCCCATTTGCAAAAAGCTGAACTAACAATCATAGATGATTGTAAAGATATTTATCATGCGTAACTGGCTATATTTTTGTAAGAAATGACTTATGGATTGGGAGTCAACACTCTGTTAAAAATCCCCTGCCTCCCCCTTTTCCCGACGATTGCAAAACCTGAGATATAAAAACTGAAAAGAGCTTACAATCCCTAAAAATTATAGACACCCTTTGGAATTATCTCTCTATACATTTGTGCATTTTTCATTTCCATTTTAGATGTACACTTTTTTCTTAAATCAAAACTTTGAGTTTTTGTTCTCCCTTCATCCCGTAAACAAAAAAGGCAAATAGATGACAACGAAAAGAAAATTTTAGATTTTATGAATGGAAAATTTTAAAACAAAAAAAAATGTAAGAAAAGAAAATTTATTCACACGCCAAAAATGAACACAAATTTTTGTTATCCAAGTTTGGGAAATTCCACTAGTTCGACCCTAATAGATTGGAATTTTACAAGAAAGAGATTTCTTCTACATATGTTTTAAAAATGGATATGCATACTTGAAACATGTTAAAGATGCAAATGACCTATGAATCAAAATCTTTTGAAGAGAATAACAAACGCTCATTAAATTCTCAAGTGAACGTGCGGTGGGATATTTACCCGAGTCAAATAAGCCATTATTTTGTGCATTTGCAAAAATCTGACCTAACAATCATAGATGATTGTAAAGTGATTTATCATATGTAACAGGATATATTTTTATATGAAATGACTTATGGATTTGGAGCCAACACTCAGTTAAAAATCCCCCGCTTCCCGCTTTCAATCCTTAAAAATTACAGACACACTTTGGAATTATCTCTCTCTACATTTGTACATTGTGCATTTCCATTTTAAATGTACACTTTTTTCTTAAATTAAAACTTTAAGTTTTAGGTCTCCCTTCATCCCGTAAACAAAAAAGGCAAATAGTTCACAAAAAAATAAAAATTTAAGAGTTTATGTATGGAAAAATTTTTAAAAAATAACAAATGTAAGTAAAGAAAATTTATTCACACACCAAACGCGAACACAAAAGTTTTTTTATCCACGTTTGGGAAATTCCATTAGTTCAACCCTAATAGCTTGGAATTTTACATGAAAGAGATTTCTTCTCCACATGTTTTAAAAATGGATATGGATGGTTGAAACATGTTAAAGATGCAAATGACCTATGGATCCAAAGCTTTTAAAGAGAATAACTAACGCTCATTAAATTAACAAGTGAAGGTGCTGTGGGATATTTACCCGAGTCAAACAAGCCATTATTTATCCCATTTACTAAAAAATGACCTAATATGCATGGATGATAGTAAAGTGATTTATCATATAACATGGGCTATATTTTTGAAAGAAATGACTAATGGATTGGGACTCAACATTCAGTTAAAAATCCCCCGCCTCCCCCTTTTCCCGACGATAGCAAAACCTGAGATATAAAAACTAAAAAGAGCTTAAAATTCCTAAAAATTACAGACACTCTTTGGAATTATCTCTCTCTAAATTTTTGCACTGTGCATTTCTATTTTAGATGTACACTTTTTTCTTAAATCAAAACTTTCAGTTTTCGCTCTCCCTTCTTCCCGTAAAAAAAAAGGCAAATAGATCACATCAATATGAAAATTTTAGAGTTTATGTATGGAAAAATTTAAAACAATAACAAATTTAAGTAAATAAAATTTATTCACACACCACAAATGAACACAAAAGTTTTATAATCCAAGTTTGGGAAATTCTATTAGTTCAACCCAAATAGCTTGGAATTTTACAAGAAAGAGATTTCTTCTACACATGTTTTAAAAATAGATATGCATGCTTGAAACATGTTAAAGATGTAAATGACCTATGGAACCAAAGTTTTTAATGAGAATAACAAACGCTCATTAAATTCTCAAGTGAACGTGCGATGGGATATTTACCCGAGTAAAACGAGCCATTATTTTGCCCATTTGTAAAAAGCTGACCTAACACTCATAGATGATTGTATAGTGATTTATCATGTGTAATGGGTTATATTTTTTTAAGAAATGACTTATGGATTGGGAGTCAACACTTAGTTAAAATTCCCCCGCCTCCCCCTTTTCCCGACGATTGCAAAACCTGAGATATAAAAATTAAACTAAGCTTACAATCCTTAAAAATTATAGAAACTCTTTGGAATTATCTCTCTCTAAATTTTTGCATTGTGCATTTCTATTTTAGATGTACACTTTTTTCTTAAATCAAAACTTTCAGTTTTTGCTCTCCCTTAATCCCATAAACAAAAAAGGCAAATAGATCACATCAATATGAAAATTTTAGAGTTTAAGTATGGAAATAATTTAAAACAATAACAAATTTTAGTAAATAAAATTTATTCACACCCCACAAATGAACACAAAAGTTTTGTAATCCAAGTTCGGGAAATTCCACTAGTTCAACCCTAATAGCTTGGAATTTTACAAGAAAGAGATTTCTTCTACACATGTTTTAAAAATTTATTTGCATGCTTGAAGCATGTTAAAGATGCAAATGACCTATGGAACCAAATTTTTTAATGATAATACCAAACGCTCATTAAATTCTCAAGTGAACGTGCGGTGGGATATTTACCCGAGTCAAACGAGCCATTATTTTGCCAATTTGTAAAAAGCTGACCTAACAATCATAGATGATTTTAGAGTCATTTGTCATGTGCAACGGGCTATATTTTTTTAAGAAATGACTGATGGATTGGGGGTCAACACTTAGTTAAAATTCCCCCGCCTCCCCCTTCACCACCGATTGCAAAACCTGAGATATAAAAACTAAACTGAGCTTACAATCCTTAAAAATTATAGAAACTCTTTGGAATTATCTCTCTCTACATTTGTGTATTGTGCTTTTAAATTTTAGATGTATAGTTTTTTCTTGTATCAAAACTTTGAGTTTTCGCTCTCCCTCCATCTCGTAAACAAAAAGGCAAATAGATCACAACAAAATGAATACTTTAGTGTTTATGTATGGTAAAAATTTAAAACAATAACAAATGTAAGTAAAGAAAACTTATTACATACTACAAATGAACACAAAAGTTTTGTTGTCCAAGTTTGGGAAATTCCACTAGTTCAACCCTAATAGATTGGAATTTTACAAGAAAGAGAATTCTTCTACACATGTTTTAAAAATGGATATGCATGCTTGAAACATGTTAAAGATGCAAATGACCTATGGATCCAAAGCTTTTAAAGAGAATAACAAATGCTCATTAAATTCTCAAGTGAACGTGTGGGGGGATATTTACCCGAGTCAAACAAGCCATTATTTTTCCCATTTGCAAAAAGGTGACCAAACAATCATAGATTATTGTAAATCGATTTATCATGTGTAACGGGCTTTATTTTTGTAAGAAATGACTTATAGATTGGGAGTCAACACTCACTTAAAAATCCCCGCCTCCCCCTTTTCGCGACGATTGCAAAACCTGAGATAAAAAAATGTAGAAACAGCTTTCAGTCCCTAAATATTACAGACACTCATGGGAATTATCTCTCTATATTTGTGCATTGTGTATTTCCATTTTCGATGTACACTTTTTTCTTAAAACAAAACTTTAAGTTTTCGCTCTCCTTTCATCCCGAAAACAAAAAATGCAAATAGATCACATCAAAATTAAAATTTAAGAGTTCATGTATGGAAAAAATTTAAAACAATAACAAATGTTAGTAAAGAATATTTATTCACACACCAAAAATGAACACAATATTTTTGATATCCACGATTGGGAAATTCCACTAGTTCGACCCTAATAGATTGAAATTTTACAAGAAAGAGATTTCTTCTACACATGTTTTAAAAATGTATATGCATGGTTGAAACATGTTAAAGATGCAAATGACCCATGGATCCAAAGCTTTTAACGAGAATAACAAACGCTCATTAAATTCTCAAGTGAAGGTGCGATGGGATATTTACCCGAGTCAAACAAGCCATTATTTATCCCATTTACTAAAAGTGGACCTAACAATCATGGATGATTGTAAAGTGATTTAACATACTGAATGGGATATTTTTTTTTGAAAGAAATGACAAATGAATTGGGAGTCAACACTTAGTTAAAAATCCCCCGCCTCCCCCTTTTCCCGACGATTGCAAAACCAGAAATATAAAAACTAAAATGAGTTTAAAATCCATAAAAATTACTTAAACTCTTTGGAAATATCTCACTCTATATTTTTTCATTGTGCATTTCTATTTTAGATGAACACTTTTTTCTTAAATCAAAACTTTGAGTTTTCACTCTCCCTTCATCCCGTAAACAAAATAGCCAAATAGATCACAACAAAATGAAAAATTTAGTGTTTATGTATGCAAAAAATTTAAAGCAATAACAAATTTAAGTAAAGAAACTTTATTCACACACCACAAATGAAAAAAAAATTTTGTTATCCAAGTTTTGGAAATTTCACTAGTTCGACCCTAATAACTTGGAATTTTACAAGAAAGAGATTTCTTCTACACATGTTTTAAAAATGGATATGCATCCTTGAAACATGTTAAAGATGCAAATGACCTATGGATACGATGATTTTAATGAGAATAACAAACGCTAATTAAATTCTCAAGTGAATGTACGATGGGATATTCACCCGAGTAAAAGAAGGCAATATTTTGCAATTTGCAAAAAGTTGACCTAACATTCATAGATGATTGTAGAGTGATTGATCCTATGTAATGGGCTATATTTTTGTAAGAAATGATGGATGGATTGGGAGTCAACACTCAGTTAAAATTCCCTTGCTTCCCCCTTTTCCCGACAATTGCAAAACCTGAGATATAAAAACTAAAATGAGCTTACAATCTCTAAATATTACATACACTATTTGTAATTATCTCTCTCAATATTTGTACATTGTGGATTTCCATTTTAGATGTACGCTTTTTTCTTAAATCAAAACTATGATTTTTCACTCTCCCTTCATCCCGTAAACAAAAAAGACAAATATATCACAACAAAATGAAAATTTAAGAGTTTATGCATGGACAAAATTTTAAAAAATAACAAATGTAAGTAAAGAAAATTTATTCACACAACCAAAATGAATACAAACTTTTTTTTATCCTAGTTTAGGAAATTCTACTAGTACAACCCCAATAGCTTGCAATTTTACAAGAAAGAGATTTCTTCTACACTTGTTTTAAAAATGGATATGCATGATTGAAACATATTAAAGATGAAAATGACCTATGGATCCAAAGCTTTTAAAGAGAATAATAAACGCTCATTAAATTCTCAAGTGAATGTGCGGTGGGATATTTACTCGTGTGAAACAAGCCATTATTTTGCCCATTTGCAAAAAGCTTACCTAACAATCATAGATTATTTTAAAATGATTTATCATGCATAGCGGGCTTTATTTTTGTATGGAATGACTTATGGATTGGAAGTCAACACTCAATTAAAAACCCTCTGCGTCCCCATTTTCCCAACGATTTCGAAACCTGAGATATAAAAACTAAAAAGTGCTTTCAATCTCTAAAAATTAGAGACACTCTTTGCAATTATCTCTCTCACCATTTTAGATTTAAAATTTTTTCTTAAATAAATCTTTAAGTTTTAGCTCTCCCTTCATCCTGTAAACAAAAAATGCAAATAGATCACAACAAAATGAAAATTTTAGAGTATAAATTTGGAAAAAATTTAAAACAATAACAAATGTAAGTAAATAAAATTTATTCACACACCAAAAATGAACACAAAAGTTTTGTTATTCACATTTGGGAAATTCCACTAGTCCAACCCCTAATAGATTGGAATTTTACAAGAAAGAGAATTCTTCTACACAACTTTTAAAAATGGATATGGATGCTTGAAACATGTTAAAGATGGAAATAACCTATGGATCCAAAGCTTTTAAAGAGAATAACAAACGCTTATTAAATTCTCAAGTGAACGTGTGGGGGGATATTTACCCGAGTCAAACAAGCCATTATTTTTCCCATTTGCAAAATGGTGACCAAACAAACATAGATTATTGCAAAATTATTTATCATGTGAAACGGGCTTTATTTTTGTAAAAAATGACTTATGGATTGGGAGTCAACACTCATTTAAAAATCCCCTGCCTCCCCCTTTTCGCCACGATTGCAAAACCTCAGATAAAAAAAAGTAGAAAGAGCTTTCAGTCCCTAATATTTAAAGACACTCATGGGAATTATCTCTCTCTACATTTGTGCATTGTGCATTTCCATTTTCGATGTACACTTTTTTCTTAAGACAAAACTTTAAGTTTTCGCTCTCCTTTCTTCCCGTAAACAAAAAATGCAAATAAATCACAACAAAATGAAAAGTTAAGAGTTCATGTATGGAAAAAATTTAAAACAATAACAAATTTTAGTAAAGAATATTTATTCACACACCAAAAATGAACACAAAATTTTTGATATCCACGATTGGGAAATTCCACTAGTTCGACCCTAATAGATTGAAATTTTACAAGAAAGAGATTTCTTCTGCATATGTTTTAAATATGTATATGCATGGTTGAAACATGTTAAAGATGCAAATGACCTATGGATCCAAAGCTTTTAAAGAGAATAACAAACGCTCATTACATTCTCAAGTGAAGGAGCGGTGGGATATTTACCCGAGTCAAACAAGCCATTATTTATCCCATTTACTAAAATTGGACCTAACAATCATGGATGATTGTAAAGTGATTTAACATACTGAATTGGATATTTTTTTTGAAAGAAATGACAAATGAATTGGGAGTCAACACTAAGTTAAAAATCCCCCGCCTCCCCCTTTTCCCGATGATTGCAAAACCCAAAATATAAAAACTAAAATGAGTTTCAAATGCATAAAAATTAATTACACTCTTTGGAATTATCACTCTCTACATTTTTTCATTGTGCATTTCTATTTTAGATGAACACTTTTTTCTTAAATCAAAACTTTGAGTTTTCGCTCTCCCTTCATCCCGTAAACAAAATAGCCAAATAGATCACTTTATTGTTTATGTATCCAAAAAATTTAAAGAAATAACAAATTTAAGTTAAGAAAATTTATTCACACACCACAAATAAAAACAAAAGTTTTGTTATCCAAGTTTTGGAAATTCCACTAGTTCGACCCTAATAACTTGGAATTTTACAAGAAAGAGATTTCTTCTACACATGTTTTAAAAATGGATATGCATCCTTGAAACATGTTAAAGATGCAAATGACCTATGGATACAATGTTTTTAATGAGAATAACAAACGCTAATTAAATTATCAAGTGAATGTGCGATGGGATATTCACCCGAGTAAAACAAGGATATATTTTGCCCATTTGCAAAAAGCTGACCTAACATTCATAGATGATTGTAGTGTGATTGATCCTATGTAACGGGCTATATTTTGGAAAGAAATGACTTATGGATTGGGAGTGAACACTAAGTTAAAATTCCCCCGCTTTCCCCTTTTCCCGACGATTGATAAACCTGAGATATAAAAACTAAAAAGAGCTTACAATCTCTAAATATTACATACACTCTTTGGAATTATCTCTCTCAATATTGGTACATTGTGGATTTCCATTTTAGATGTACACTTTTTTCTTAAATCAAAACTATGATTTTTCGCTCTCCCTTCATCCCGTAAACAAAAAAGACAAATAGATCACAACAAAATGAAAATTTAAGAGTTTATGTATGAACAAAATTTTAAAAAATAACATATGTAAGTAAAGAAAATTTATTCACACAACCAAAATGAATACAAACTTTTTTTATCCTAGTTTAGGAAATTCTACTAGTTCAACCCCAATAGCTTGCAATTTTACAAGAAAGAGATTTCTTCGACACTTGTTTTAAAAATGAATATGCATGATTGAAACATATTAAAGATGCAAATGACCTATGGATCCAAAGCTTTTAAAGAGAATAATACACCGCTCATTAAATTCTCAAGTGAACGTACGGTGGGATATTTACCCGAGTGAAACAAGCCATTATTTTGCCCATTTGCAAAAAGCTTACCTAACAATCATAGATGATTGTAAAGTGATTTATCATGTGTAGCAGGCTATATTTTTGTACGAAATGTCTTATGGATTGGGAGTCAACACTCAGTTAAAAATCCTCTGCCTCCCCCTTTTCTCGATGATTTCGAAACCTGAGATATAAAAACTAAAAAGTGCTTTCAATCCCTAAAAATTGTAGACACTCTTTTGAATTATCTCTCTCACCATTTTAGATATACAATTTTTTCTTAAATAAAATCTTTAAGTTTTAGCTCTCCCTTCATCCTGTAAACAAAAAAGGCAAATAGATCACAACAAAATAAAACTTTTTGAGTTTAAGTTTGGAAAAAAATTAAAACAATAACAAATGTAAGTAAAGAAAATTTATTCACACACCAAAAATGAACACAAATGTTTTGTTATCCACGTTTGGGAAATTCCACTAGTCCAACCCTTTTAGATTGGAATTTTACAAGAAAGAGAATTCTTCTACACGTGTTTTAAAAATGGATATGCATGCTTGAAACATGTTAAATATGCAAATGACCTATGGATCCAAAGCTTTTAAAGAGAATAATAAACGTTCATTAAATTCTCAAGTGAACGTGTGGGGGGATATTTACCCGAGTCAAACAAGCCATTATTTTTCCCATTTGCAAAAAGGTGACCAAACAATCATAGATTATTGTAAAGTGATTTATCATGTGTAACGGGTTTTATTTTTCTAAGAAATGACTTATGGATTGGGAGTCAACACTTATTTAAAAATCCCCCGCCTCCCTCTTTTAGCGACGATTGCAAAACCTGAGATAAAAAAAGTAGAAAGAGCTTTCAGTCCCTAAAAATTACAGACACTCATGGGAATTATCTCTCTCTACATTTATGCATTGTGCATTTCCATTTTCGATGTACACTTTTTTTTTAAAACAAAACTTTAAGTTTTCGCTCTCCTTTCATCCCGTAAATAAAAAATGCAAATAGATCACATCAAAATGAAAATTTAAGAGTTCATGTATGGAAAAAATTTAAAACAATAACAAATGTTAGTGAAGAAAATTTATTCACACAACAAAAAATGAACACAAAAATTTTGATATCCACGATTGGGAAATTCCACTAGTTCGACCCTAATAGATTGGAATTTTACAAGAAAGAGATTTCTTCTACACATGTTTTAAAAAAGTATATGCATGGTTGAAACATGTTAAAGATGCAAATGACCTATGGATCCAAAGTTTTTAACAGAATAACAAACTCTCATTAAATTCTCAAGTGAAGGTGCGGTGGGATATTTACCCGAGTCAAACAAGCCATTATTTATCCCATTTACTTAAAGTGGACCTAACAATCATGAATGATTGTAAAGTGATTTAACATACTGAACGGGATATTTTTTTTGAAAGAAATGACAAATGAATTGGGAGTCAACACTAAGTTAAAAATCCCCCGCCTCCCCATTTTCCAGACGATTGCAAAACCTAAGATATAAAAACTAAAATGAGTTTAAAATCCATAAAAATTACTTACACTCTTTGGAATTATCTCTCTCTACATTTTTTCATTGTGAATTTCTACTTTAGATGAACAACTTTTTCTTAAATCAAAACTTTGAGTTTTCTCTCCCATCCAGTAAACAAAATAGCCAAATAGATCAGAATAAAATGAAAAATTTAGTGTTTATGTATGCAAAAAATTTAAAGCAATAACATATTTAAGTAAAAAAAATTTATTCACACACCACAAATGAAAACAAAAGTTTTGTTATCCATGTTTTGGAAATTCCACTAGTTCGACCCTAATAACTTGGAATTTTACAAGAAAGAGATTTTTTCTACACATGTTTTAAAAATGGATATGCATCCTTGAAACATGTTAAAGATGCAAATGACCTATGGATACAATGTTTTTAATGAGAATAACAAACGCTAATTAAATTCCCAAGTGAATGTGCGATGGGATATTCACCCGAGTAAAACAAGGCAATATTTTGCCCATTTGCAAAAAGCTGACCTAACATTCATAGATGATTGTAGAATGATTGATCTTGTGTAACGGGCTATATTTTTGTAAGAAATGACTTATGGATTGGGAGTCAACACTAAGTTAAAATTCCCCCACTTCTCCCTTTTTCCAACGATTGCAAAACATGAGATATAAAAACTAAAAAGAGCTTACAATATCTACGTATTGCATACACTCTTTGGAATTATCTCTCTCAATATTTGTACATTGTGGATTTCCATTTTAGATGTACACTTTTTTCTTAAATCAAAACTATGATTTTTCGCTCTCCCTTCATCCCATAAACCAAAAAGACAAATAGATCACAACAAAATGAAAATTTAAGAGTTTATGTATGGACAAAATTTTAAAAAATAACAAATGTAAGTAAAGAAAATTTATTCACACAACCAAAATGAATACAAACTTTTTTTATCCTAGTTTAAGAAATTCTACTAGTTCAACCCCAATAGCTTGCAATTTTACAAGAAAGAGATTTCTTCTACACTTGTTTTAAAAATGGATATGCATGATTGAAACATATTAAAGACGCAAATGCCCTATGGATCCAAAGCTTTTAAAGAGAATAATAAACGCTCATTAAATTCTCAAGTGAACGTGAGGTGGGATATTTACCCGAGTGAAACAAGCCATTATTTTGCCCATTTGCAAAAAGCTGACCTAACAATCATAGATGATTGTAAAGTGATTTATCATGCGTAGCGGGTTATATTTTTGTACAAAATGACTTATGAATTGGGAGTCAACACTCAGTTAAAAATCCTCCACCCACCCCCCCCCCCCCCCCCCCCCCCCCCCCCTTCCCTTTTCCCGATGATTTCGAAACCTGATATATAAAAACTAAAAAGTGCTTTCAATCCCTAAAAATTACACACATTCTTTGGAATTATCTCTATCACCATTTTAGATTTACAATTTTTTCTTAATTAAAAACTTTTAAGTTTTAGCTCTCTCTTCATCCTGTAAACAAAAAAGGCAAATAGATCACAACAAAATGAAAAAATTTAAGTTTGGAAAAAATTTAAAACAATAACAAATGTAAGTAAAGAAAATTTATTCACATACCAAAAATGAACACAAAAGTTTTGTTATCCACGTTTTGGAAATTCCACTAGTCCAACCCTAATAGATTGGAATTTTACAAGAAAGAGAATTCTTCAACACATGTTTTAAAAATGGATATGCATGCTTGAAACATGTTAAAGATGCAAATGACCGATGGATCCAAAGGTTTTAAAGAGAATAACAAACCCTCATTAAATTCTCAAGTGAATGTGCGGTGGGATATTTACCCGAGTCAAACAAGCCATTATTTTGCCCATTTGCAAAAAGCTGACCTAACAGTCATAGATGATTATAACGTGATTTATCATGCGTAATGGGCTATATATTTGTATGAAATGACTTACGGATTGGGAGTCAACACTCAGATAAAAATCCCCCGCCTCCCCCTTTTCCCGACGATTGCAAAACCTGAGATATAAAAACTAAAAATGCTTTCAATCCCTAAAAATTATAGACACTCTTTGAAATTATCTCTCTATATATTTGTGCATTGTGAATTTCCATTTTAGATGTACACTTTTTTCTTAAATCAAAACTTTAAGTGTTTGCTCTCCCATCATCCCGTAAACAAAAAAGGTAAATAGATCACAAAAAAATGAAAATTTTAGAGTTTATGTATGGAAAAATTTTAAAAAATAAAAAATGTAAGTAAAGAAAATTTATTCACACACCAAAAATGACCACAAAACGTTTGTTATCCACGTTTGGGAAATTCCACTAGTTTAACCCTAATAACTTGGAATTTTACAAGAAAGAGATTTCCATTACACATGTTTTAAAAATGGATATGCATGCTTGAAACATGTTAAAGATGAAAAGGACATATGGATCCAAAACTTTTAAATAGAATAACAAACGCACAATAAATTCTCAAGTGAAGGTGCAGTGGGATATTTGCCTCAGTCAAACAAGCCATTATTTATTCCATTTACTAAAAGTTGACCTAACAATAATGGATGATTGTAAAGTGATTTATCATGTAACGAGCTATATTTTTGAAAGAAATGACTAATGGACTGGGAGTCCACATTCAATTGAAAATTCCTAGCCTCCCCCTTTTCCCGACAATTGCAAAACCTGAGATACAAAAACTAAAATGAGCTTAAAATCCATAAAAATTACGGACACTCTTTGGAATTTTCTCTCTCTACATATGTGAATTGGGCAATTCTATTTTAGATGTATACTTTTTTTCTTTAATCAAAACTTTGAGTTTTCGCTGTCCCTTCATCCTGTACACAAAAAAGACAAATAGATCACAACAAAATGAAAATTTTAGAGGTTACGTATGGAAAAATTTTTAAAAATAAAAAATGGAAGTAAATAAAATTTATTCACACAACCCAAATGAACACAAAAGTTTTGTTATCAGAGTTTTGGAAATTCCACTAGTTTACAATTTTACAAGAAAGAGATTTCTTCTACATAAGTTTTCAAAATGGATATGCATGCTTGAAACATGTTAAAGACGCAAATGACCTATGGATCCAAAACTTTTAAAGAGAATAACAAACACTCATTAATTTCTCAAGTGAATGTGCAGTGGGATATTTCCCGGAGTCAAACAAGCCATTATTTTGCACATTTACAAAAAGTTGACCTAAAAATCATAGATGATTGTAAAGTGATTTATCATGCGTAACAGGCGATATTTTTGTAAGAAATGACTTAAGGATTGGTAGTCAACACTCAGTTAAAAATCTCCCGCCTCCCCCTCTACACATGTTTCAAAAATGGATAAGCATGGTTGAAACATGTTAAAATGCAAATGACCTATGGATCCAAAGCTTTTAAAGAGAATAACAAACACTCATTAAATTCTCAAGTGAAGGTGCGGTGGGATATTTACCCGAGTCAAACAAGCCATTATTTATCCCATTTACTAAAACTTGACGAAATGATCATGGATGATTCTAAACTGTTTTATCATACGGAACGGGCTATATTTTTTAATGAAATGACTAATGGATTGGGAGTCAACAAACAGTTAAAAAGCCCCCACCTCCCCCTTTTCCCAACGATTGCAAAACCTGAGATATAAAAAATAAAAATAGCATAAAATCCCTAAAAATTACGGACACTCTTTCGAATTATCTCTCTACATTTGTCCATTGTGCATTTTATTTTAGAAGTAAACTTTTTTCTTATATCAAAACTTTGAGTTTTCGCTCTCCCTTCATCCCGTAAACAAAAAAAGCAAATGGATCACAACAAAATGAAAATTTTAGAGTTTATGTATGGAAAAACATTAAAAAATAACAAATGTAAGTAAAGAAAATTTATTCACACTCCAAAAATGAACACAAAAGTTTTTTTATCCAAGTTTGGGAAATACCACTAGTTCAACCCTAATAGCTTGGAATTTTACAAGAAAGAGATTTCTTCTACACATGTTTTAAAAATGGATATGCATGCTTGAAACATGTTATATATGCAAATGACCTATGGATCCAAAGCTTTTAAAGAGAATAAAAAACGCTCATTAAATTCTCAAGTGAACATGCAGTGGGATATTTACCGGAGTCAAACACGCCATTATTTTGCCCATTTGCAAAAATCTGACCTAAGATTTATAGATGATTGTAAAGTGATTTATCATGAGGAACGGGTTATTTGTTTGTAAGAAATGACTTATGGATTGGGAGTCAACACTCAGTTAAAAATCCCCCACCTCCCCCTTTTCCTGACGATTGCAAAATCTATGATATAAAAACAAAAAAGAGCTTACAATCCCTATAAATTGCATATACTCTTTTGAATTATTTCTCCCTACATTTGTTCATTATGCATTTCTATTTTAGATGTACACTTTTTTCTTAAATCAAAACTTTGAGTTTTCGCTCTCCCTTAATCTAGTAAACAAAAAAGGCAAATAGATCACAACATAATGAAATTTTAAGAGTTTATGTATGGAAAAAATTTAAAACAATAACAAATTTATGTAAATAAAATTTATTCACACAACCCAAATGAACACAAAATTTTTTTATCCTAGTTTGGGAAATTCCACTAGTTCAACCCTAATAGCTTGCAATTTTACAAGAAAGAGATTTCTTCTACACATGTTTTAAAAATTGATACGCATGCTTGAAACATGTTAAAGATGCAAATAACCTGTGGATCCAAAGCTTTTAAAAGAATAACAAACACTCATTAAATTCTTAAGTGAACGTGCGGTGGGATATTTACCCGCGTCAAACAAGCCAATATTTTGCCCATTTGCAAAAAACAAACCTAACAACATTAGATGATTGTAAAGTAATTTATCATGCATAACGGACTATATTTTTGTTTGAAATTACTTATGGATTGGGAGTCAACACTCCATTAAAAATCCCCCACTTCCCCCTTTTCCCGATGATTGGAAAACCTGAGATATAAAAATTGAAAAGAGCCTTCAAGCCCTTAAAATTACAGACACTCTTTGGAATTATCTCTCTCTTCATTTGTACATTGTGCATTTCCATTTTATATGTAGACTTTTTTCTTAAATTAAAATTTTAAGTTTTCGCTCTCCCTTCATCCCATAAACAAAAAAGGCAAATAGATCACAACAAAATGAAAATTTAAGCTGTTACATATAGAAATATTTTAAACAATAATAAATGTAAGTAAAGAAAATTTATTGACACACCACAAATGAACAAAAAAGTTTTTTATCCAAGTTTGGGAAATACCACTAGTTCAACCCCAATGACTTGGAATTTTACAAGAAAGAGATTTCTTCTATAAATGTTTTAAAAATGGATATGCATGCTTGAAACATGTTAAAGATGCAAATGACCTATGAATCCAAAGCTTGTCAAGAGAATTACAAGCGCTCATTAAATTCTCAAGTGAACGTGCGGTGGTATATTTACCTGAGTCAAACAAGCCATTATTTTGCCCATTTGCAAAAAGTTGACCTAACAGTCATAGATGATTGTAAAGTGATTTATCATGTGTAACGGGCTATATTTTTGTAAGAAATGACTTATGGATTGGGAATCAACACTCAGTTAAAAATCCCCCGCCTCCTCTTTTTCCCGACAATTACTAAACCTGAGATATAAAAACAAAAACGAGCTTGCAATCCTTAAAAATTACAAACACAATTTGGAATTATCTCTGTCTGCATTAGTACATTGTGCAGTTCCATTTTAGATGTACACTTTTTTCTTTTATAAAAACTTTCAGTTTTCGCTCTCCCTTCATCCCATACAAAAAAAGGCATGCAGATCACAACAAAATGAAAATTTTAGAGTTAATGGATGGAAAATATTTAAAACAATCTCTAAAGTAAGTAAAGAAAATTTATTCACACAGCCCAAATGAGAAGAAAAGTTTTGTTATCCTTGTTTGGGAAATTGCACTAGTTCAACCCTAATAACTAGCAATTTTACAAGAAAGAGATTTCTTCTGCACATGTTTCAAAAATGTATATGCATCCTTGAAACATGTTAAAGATTCAAATGACCTATGGATCCAAAGCTTTCAAAGAGAATAACAAACACTCATTAAATTCTCATGTGAACGTGCGATGGGATATTTACCCGAGTCAAACAAGCCATTATTTTGCCCATTTGCAAAAAGCTGACCTAACAATCATAGATGATTGTCAAGTGATTTATCATGCGTTAAGGAATATATTTTTGTATGAAATGACTTATTGATTGGGAGTCAACACTTAATTAAAAATCCCCTGCCTCCACCTTTTCTCGACGATTGCAACACCTGAGATATAATAACTAAAAAGAGCTTACAATCCCTAAAAATTATAGACACTCTTCCGAATTATCTCTCTCTACATTTGTGCATTGGGCAGTTCAATTTTAGATTAATAAATTTTTCTTAAATCAAAACTTTGAATTTTTGCTCTCCCTTCATGACGTAAACAAAAAAGGCAAATAGATCACAACAAAATGAAAATTTTAGAGTTCAGTCTGGAAAAAAATTAAAACAATAACAAATGTAAGAAAATAAAATTTATTCACACAACCCAAATGAACACAAAAGTTTTGTTATCCTAGTTTAGGAAATTCCACTTGTTCAACCCTAATAGCTTGCAATTTTACAAGAAAGATATTTCTTCAACACATGTTGTAAAAATGGATATGTTTGTTTGAAACATGATAAAGATGCAAATGACCTATGGATCCAAAGCTTTTAAAGAGAATAACAAACGCTCGTTAAATTCTAAAATGAACGTGTGATGGGATATTTACCCGAGTCTAACATACCATTATTTTGCGCATTTTCAAAAAGTTGACCTAACTAGCATAGATCATTGTAAAGTGATTTATCATGAGGAACGGGCTATATTTTTGTAAGAAATGACTTATGGTTTCGGAGTCAACACTCAGTTAAAAATCCCCCGCCTCCCCCTTTTCCCAACGATTGCAAAACCTGAGATATAAAAACTAAAAAGAGTTAACAATCCCTAAAAATTATACACACTCTTTAGAATTATCTCTCTCTACATTTGTGCTTTGTGAATTTCAATTTTAGATGTATACTTTGTCCTTAAATCTAAACTTTAAATTTTCGCTCTCCCTTCATCCTGTAAACAAATGACAATTTAAGATTTTATGTATGGAAAAAATTTTAAAAAATAACAAATGTAAGTAAATAAAATTTATGCACACAACCCAAATGAACACAAGGTTTTTTTTATCCTAGTTTCGGTAATTCCACTAGTTCAACCCTAATACCTTGCAATTTTACAAGAAAGAGATTTCTTCTACACATGTTTTAAAAATGGATATGCATGCTTGAAACATGTTAAAGATGCAAATGACCTATGGATCCAAAGCTTTTAAAGAGAATAACAAACGCTCATTGATTCTCAAGTTAACGTGCGGTGGGATATTTACCCGAGTCAACAAGCCATTATTATGCCCATTTGCAAAAAGCTGACCTAACAATCATAGATGGTTGTAAAGTAATTTATCTTGCATAACGGACTTTATTTTTGTATGAAATGACTTATGGATTGGGCCTCAACACTCAGTTAAAAATCCCCCGCCTCCCCCTTTTCTCAATGATTGCGAAACCTGAGATATAAAAACTAAAAAGAGCATTCAAGCCCTAAAAATTATAGACACTCTTTGGAATTATCTCTCTCCATATTTGTGCATTGTTAATTTCCATTTTAGATTTACACATCTATGTTAAATCAAAACATTAAGTTTTCGCTCTCCCTTCATCCCGTAAACCAAAAAGGCAAATAGATCACAACAAAATGAAAATTTTAGAGTTTATGTATGAAAAAAATTTAAATAAAAAAAATGTAAGTAAAGAAAATTTATTCACACACATAAAATGAACGAAAAACTTTTGTTATCCACGTTTGGGAAATTGCACTAGTTGAACCCTAATAGCTAGGAATTTTACAAGAAAGAGATTTCTTCTACACATGTTTTAAAAATGGATATGCATGGTTGAAACATGTTAAAGATGCAATTGACCAATGGATCCAAAGATTTTAATGATAATAACAAACGATCATTAAATTGTCAAGTGAAGGTGCAGTGGTAGTTTTACCCGAGTCAAAAAAGCTATTATTTATCCCATTTACTAAAAGTTGACCTAACAATCATAGATGATTGTAAAGTGATTTATCATGCATAACGTGCTATATTTTTGTAAGAAATGACTTATGGATTGGGAGTCAACACTCAGTTAAAATTCCCCTGTCTCCCCCTTTTCTAGACGATTGCAAAACATGAGATATAAAAATAAAAAGAGCCCTAAAAATTACAGACACTCATCAGAATTATCTCTCTCTATATTTGTGCATTGTGTATTTCCATTTTAGATGTACACTTTTTTCTTAAATCGAACCTTTGAGTTTTCACTCTCCCTTCATCCCGTAAACAAAAAAGGAAAAAAGATCACAACAAAATGAAATTTAAGAGTTTATGTATGGAAAAAATTTAAAAAAATAACAAATGTAAGTAAAGAAAGTTTATTCACACACCAAAAATGAACACAAAAGTTTTGTTATCCACGTTTGGGCAATTCCACTAGTTCAACCCTATTGGCTTGGAATTTTAAAAGAAAAAGATTTCTTCTACACAAGTTTTAAAAATGGATATGCATGTTTGAAACATGTTAAAGATGCAAATGACCTATGGATCCAAAGCTTTTAAAGAGAATAACAAACGCTCATTAAATTCTCTAGTGAACCTGCGGTGGGATTTTTACCCGAGTCAAACAAGCCATTATTTTGCCCATTTGCAAAAAGCTGACCTAACAATCATAGATGATTGTAATGTGATTTATCATGCGTGACGAGCTATTTTTTTGTAACAGGATATTTTTTGTAAGAAATTACTTATGGATTGGGAGTCAACACTTAGTAAAAAATCCCCCGCCTCCCCCTTTTCCCATAGATTCCTGTACCTGAGATATATAAACTAAAAAGAGATTACAATAACTAAAAATTATAGACACTCTTTGGAATTATCTCTCTCTACATTTCTGCATTGTGCAGTTCCATTTTAGATGTACACTTTTTTCTTTAATCAAAACTTTAAGTTTTCGCTCTACCTTCATCCCACAAACAAAAAAGGCAAATAGATCACAACATAATGAGAATTTAAGAGTTTATGTATGGAAAAAATTTAAAACAATAACAAAAGTAAAGAAAATTTATTCACACAAACCAAATGAACACAAAAGTTTTTTTATCCTAGTTTGCGAAATTCCACTAGTTCAACCCTAATAGCTTGCAATTTTACAAGAAAGAGATTTCTTCTACACTTGTTTTAAAAATGGATATGCATGGTTGAAACATGTTAAAGATGCAAATGACCTATGGATCCCTTGCTTTTAAATAGAATAACAAACGCTCATAAAATTCTCAAGTGTAGGTGCGGTGGGATATTTACTCGAGTCATACAAGCCATTATTTATCCCATTTACTAAAAGTTGACCTAACAATCATGGATGATTCTAAAGAGATTTATCATACAGAACGGGCTATATTTTTGAAAGAAATGACTTATGGATTGGGAGCCTACACTCAGTTAAAAATCCCCCGCCTCCTCCTTTTCTAGATGATTGCAAAACCTAAGATATAAAATCTAAAAAGAGCTTAAAATCCCTAAAAATTACGGACACTCTTTGGAATTATCTCTCTCTACTTTTTTCCATTGTGCATTTTTAGTTTAGATGTAAACTCTTTTCTTAAATATAAACTTTGAGTTTTCGCTCTCCCTTCATCCCGTTAACAAAAAAGGCGAATAAATCACAACAAAATGAAAATTTTAGAGTTTATGTGTGGAAAAAATTTTAAAAATAAAAAATGTAAGAAAAGAAAATTTATTCACACACCACAAATGAACACAAAAAAGGTGAATAGATCACAAAAAAATGAAAATTTTAGAGTTTATGTTTGGAAAAAATTTAAAACAATAATAAAAGTAAGTAAAGAAACTTTATTCACACAAACCAAATGAACACAAAAGTTTTTTTATCCTAGTTTGGGAAATACCACTAGTTCAACCCTAATAGCTTGGAATTTTACAAGAAAGAGATTTCTTCTACACATGTTTTAAAATGGATATGCATGCTTGGAGCATGTTAAAGATGCAAATGACCTAGGGATCCAAAGCTTTTAAAGAGAATAACAACCGCTCATTAAATTCTCAAGTGAACATGCGGTGGGATATTTACCCGACTCAAACAAGCCATTATTTTGCCCATTTGTAAAAACTGACCTAACAATCATATATGATTGTAAAATGATTTATCATGAGGAACGGGCTATATTTTTTGTCAGAAATGACTTATGGATTGGGAGTCAACACTCAGTTAAAAATCCCCCGCCTCCCCCTTTTCCCGACGATTGCAAAACCTGAGATATTAAAACAAAAAAGAGCTTACAATCCCTAAAAATTACAGCCAATCTTTGGTATTGTCTCTCACTACATTTTTGCGTTGTAAATTTCCATTTTAGATGTACACTTTTTTCTTAAATCAAAACTTTGAGTTTTCGCTCTCCCTTCATCCTGTAAACAAAAAAATTCAAATAGATCACAACATAAAGAAACTTTAAGAGTTTATGTATGGAAAAAATTTAAAACAATAAAAAATGTAAGAAAAGAAAATTAATTCACACAAACCAAATTAACACAAAAGCTTTTTTATCCTACTTTGGGAAATTCCACTAGTTCAACCCTAATAGCTTGCAATTTTACAAGAAAGAGATTTCTTCTACACATGTTTTAAAAATTGATATGCAAACTTGAAACATGTTAAAGATGCAAATGACCTGTGGATCCAAAGCTGTTAAAGAGAATAACAAACGCTCATTAAATTCTCAAGTGCAGGTGCGGTGGGATATTTACCCGAGTCAAACAAACCATTATTTTGCCCATTTGAAAAAAGCTGACTTGACAATCGTAGATGATTGTAATGTGATTTATCATGCAGAACGTGCTATATTTTTGTAAGAAATGACTTATAGATTGGGAGTCAACACTCAGTTAAAATTCTCCTACACCCCCTTTTCCAGACGATTGCAAAACATGAGATATAAAACTAAAAAGTGCTTACAATCCCTAAAAATTGCAAACACTCTTTGGAATTATCTCTCTACATTTGTGCATTGTGTATTTCCATTTTAGATGTACACTTTTTTCTTAAATCAAAATTTGACTTTTCACTCTCCCTTCATCCCGTAAACAAAAAAGGAAAAAAGAACACAAGAAAATGAAAATTTAAGAGTTTATGTATGGAAAAATTTTAAAACAATAACAAATGTAAGTATAGAAAATTTATTCACCCAACCCAAATGAACACAAAAGTTTTGTTATCCTAGTTTGGGAAATTCCACATGTTCAACCCTAATAGCTTGCAATTTTACAAGAAAGAGATTTCTTCTACATATGTTTTAAAAATGGATATGTACGTTTGAAACATGTTAAAGATGCAAATGACCTATGGATCAAAAGCATTTTAAAAGAATAACAAACACTCAATAAATTCTCAAGTGAACGTGCGGTGGGATATTTACCCGAGTCAAACAAGCCATTATTTTTCCCATTTGCAAAAAGCTAACCAAACAGTCATAAATGATTGTAAAGTGATTCATCATGCATAACAGGCTATATTTTTATAAGAAATGACTTATGAATTGGGAGCCAACACTCAATTAAAAATCCTCCGCCTCCCCCTTTTCCTTATGATTGCAAAACCTGAGATATAAAAACAAAAAAGAGCTTACAATCCCTAAAAATTGCAGACACTCTTTGGAATTATCTCTCTCTACATTTGTGCATTCTGCATTTCCATTTTAGATGTACACTTTTTTCTTAAATCAAAATTTAGAGTTTTCGTTGTCCCTTCTTCACGTAAACAAAAAAGTCAAATAGATCACAACATAATGAGAATTTAAGAGTTTATGTATGGAAAAAAATTAAAACAATAACAAATGTAAGTAAAGAAATTTTTTTAACACAACCCAAATGAACACAAAAGTTTTTTTATCCTAGTTTGGGAAATTCCAGTAGTTCAGCCCTAATAGCTTGCAATATTACAAGAAAAAGATTTCTGCGACACATGTTTTAAAAATGGATATGCATGCTTGAAACACGTTGAAGATGCAAATGAGCTATGGATGTAAAGCTTTTAAAGATAATAACAAACGCTCATTAAATTCTCAAGTGAACGTGCGGTGCGATATTTACCCAAGTCAAACAAGCCATTATTTTTCCTATTTGCAAAAAGGTCACCTAACAATCATAGATGATTGTAAATTGATTTGTCAAATGTAACGGGCTATATTTTTGTAAGAAATGACTTATGGATTGGGAGTCAACACTCAGTTAAAGATCCTCCGCCTCCCCCTTTTCCCGACGATTGCAAAACCTGAGATATAAAAACTAAAAAGAGCTTATAATCCCTAAAAATTACAGACTCTTCGGAATTATCTCTCTCTACTTTTGTGCATTGCGCAGTTCCATTTTAGATGCACACTTTTTTCTTAAATCAAAACATTGATTTTTCCCTCTCCCTTTATCCCATATACAAAATAGACAAATAGATCATAAAAAAATGAAAATTTTAGAGTTCATGTATAGAAAAAATTTAAAACAATAACAAATGTAAGTAAAGAAAATTTATTCACCCAACCAAAATGAACACAAAAGTTTTGTTGTCCTAGTTTGGGAAATTCCACTTGTTCAACCCTAATAGCTTGCAATTTTACAAGAAAGAGATTTCTTCTACACATGTTTTAAAAATGGATATGTATGCTTCAAACATGTTAAATATGCAAAAGACCTATGGATCCAAAGCTTTTAAAAAGAATAGCAAACGCTCATTAAATTCTCAAGTGAACGTGCGGTGGGATATTTACCCTAGTCAAACAAGCAATTATTTTGCTCATTTGCAACAAGCTGACCAAACAATCATTGATGATTGTAAAGTGATTTATCATGCATAACGGGCTATATTTTCGTAAGAAATGACTTATGGATTGAGAGTCAATAGTCAGTTAAAAATCCCCCGCCTCCCCCTTTTCCCTACGATTGCAAAACATGAGATATACAAACTAAAAAGAGCTTACAATCTCTAAAAATTACAGGCACTCTTTGGAATTATCTCTCTCTACATTTGTGCATTGTGCATTTCCATTTTAGATGTACACTTTTTTCTTAAATAAAAATTTGAGTTTTCGTTGTCCCTTCAACCCGTAAACAAAAACGGTGGAAAGATCACAAAAAAATAAAAATTTAAGAGTTTATGTATGGAAAATTTTTAAAAAATAACAATGTTAAGTAAAGAAAATTTATTCACTTAACCCAAATGAACACAAAATTTTTATTATCCATGTTTGGGAAATTCCACTAGTTTGTAATTTTACAAGAAAGAGATTTCTTCTACACATGTTTTAAAAATGGATATGCATGCTTGAAACATGTTAAAGATGCAAATGACCTATGGATCCTAAGCATTTAAAGAGAATAACAAATTCTCATTAAATTGTCAAATGAACGTGTGGTGGGATATTTACCCGAGTCAAGCTAGCGATTATTTTGCCCATATTTGCAAAAGCTGATCTAACTATCATAGATGATTGTAAAGTGATTTATCATGCAGAATGGGCCATATTTTTGTGGGAAATAACTTATGGATTGGGAGTCAACATAAAATTAGAAATCCCCTGCCTCCCCCTTTTCCCGACGTTTGCAAAACCTGAGATATAAAAACTAAAAAGAGATCACTATCCCTAAAAATTACATACACTCTATGGAATTATCTCTCTCTACAATTGTGATTTGTTCATTTCCATTTTAGATGTAATCTTTTTTCTTAAATCAAAACTTTGAGTTTCGCTCTCCCTTCATCCCGTAATCAAAAAAGGCAAATAGATCACAACATAAAGAAAATTTAAGAGTTTATGTTTGGAAAAAAGGTAATACAATAAAAAATGTAAGTAAAGAAAATTTATTCACACAACCCAAATGAACACAAAAGTTTTTCTATCCTATTTTAGGAAATTCCACTAGTTCAACCCTAATAGCTTGCAATTTTACAAGAAAGAGATTTTTCTACACATGTTTTAAAAATCGATATGCATGCTTGAAACAAGTTAAAGATGCAAATGACCTATGGATCGAAAGCTTTTAAAGAGAATAACAAACACTCATTAATTCTCAAGTGAACGTGCGGTGGGATATTTACCCGAGTCAAACAAGACATTATTTTACGCTTTTGAAAAAAGCTGACCTAACAATCATAGTTGATTTGTAAAGTGATTTATCACGTATAATGGACTATATTTTTGTATGGAATGACTTATGGATTGGGAGTCAACACTCGGTTAAAAATCCCCCGCCTCCCCCTTTTCCCGATGAATGGAAAACCTAAGATATAAAAAATAAAAAGAGCTTTGAATCCGTAAAAAATACAGACACTCTTTGGAATTATTTTTGTCCACATTTGTTCATTGTGCATTTCCATTTTAGATGTACACTTTTTTCTTAAATCAGAACTTTTAAGTTTTCGGTCTCGCTGCATCCCATAAACAAAAAAGGCAAATAGATCACAACAAAATGAAAATTTTAGAGTTTATGTATGGAAAAAGTTTAAAACAATAATAAAAATGTAAGTAAAGAAAAATTATTCACACACCAAAAATGAACACAAAAGTTTTGTTATCCACGTTTGGGAAATTCCACTAGTTCAACCCATATAGCTTGGAATTTTACAAGAAAGAGATTTCTTCTACACATATTTTAAAAATGGATATGCATGGTTGAAACATGTTAAAGGTGAAAATGACCTATGGATCCAAAGCTTTTAAAGAGAATAACAAATGCTTATTAAATTCTCAAGTGAAGGTGCGGTGGGATATTTTCCCGAGTCAAACAAGCCATTATTTTGCCGATTTTCAAAAATCTGACCTAACAATCATAGATTATTGTAAAGTGATTTATCATGCGTAACGGGTTATATTTTTTTAGGAAGTGACTCATAGATAGGGAGTCAACTCAGTTAAAATTCCCCTTCCTCCCCCTTTTCCAAACGATTGCAAAACATGAGATATAAAAACTAAAAAGCGCTTACAATCCCTAAAAATTATAGACACCCTTTGGAATTATCTCTCTCTACATTTGTGCATTGTGCATTTCCATTTTAGATGTACACTTTTTTCTTAAATCAAAACTTTGAGTTTTCGCTCTCCCTTCTTCCCATAAACAAAAGAAGCAAATAGATCACAACAAAATGAAACTTTTAGAGTTTATGTATGTAAAAAATTTTAAAAAATGACAAATGTAAGTAAAAAATATTTATTCACACACCAAAAATGAACACAAAAGTTTAGTTATCCACGTTTGGCAAATTCCACTAGTTCAACCCTAATAGATTAGAATTTTACAAGAAATAGATTTTTTCTACACATTTTTTAAAAATGGATATGCAAACTTGAAAAATGTTAAAGATGCAAATGAACTATGGATCCAAAGATTTTAAAGAGAATAACAAAAACTCATTAAATTCTCAAGTGAATGTGCGGTGGGATATTTACTCGAGTCAAACAAGCCATTATTTTGCCCATTTGCAAAAAGCTGACCTAACAATCATAGATGTTTGTAAAGTGATTTATCATGCATAACGGGCTATATTTTTGTAACGGGATATATTTTTTTCAGAAATTACTTATGGATTGGGAGTCAACACTCAGTTAAAAATCCCCCGTGTCCCCCATTACCCGACGATTGCAAAACCTGAGTTATAAAAACTAAAAAGAGCTTACAATCCCTAAAAATTATAGACACTCTTGGAATTATCTCTCTCAAAATTTGTGCATTGTGCTGTTCCATTTTAGATGTACACTTTTTTCTTAAATCAAAACTTTGAGTTTTTGCTCTCTCTTCATCCGACAAAAAAAAGGCAAATAGATCGCAACATAATGAAAAATAATAGAGTTTATGTATGGAATAAATTTAAAACAATAACAAATGTAAGCATAGAAATTTTTTTCACACAACCCAAATGAACACAAAAGTTTTTTTTTCCTAGTTTGGGAAATTCCACTAGTTCAACCCTAATAGCTTGGAATTTTACAAGAAAGAGATTTCTTCTACACATGTTTTAAAAATGGATATGCATGCTTGAAACATGTTAAAGATGCAAATGACCTATGGATCCAAAGCTTTTAAAGAGAATAACAAACGCTCATTAAATTCTCAAGTGAACGTGCGGTGGGATATTTACCCGAGTCAAACATGCGATTATTTTGCCCATTTGCAAAAAGCTGACCTGATAATCATAGATGACTGTAAAGTGATTTCTCATGCCTTAATGACTATATTTTTGTTTGAAATGACTTATCAATTGGGAGTCAACACTCAGTTAAAAATCCCCCGCCTCCCCCTTTTCTAGACAATTGCAAAACTTGAGTTATAAAAATTAAAAAGAGCTTACAATCCTAAAAATTACAGACACTCTTCGGAATTATCTCTCTTTACATTTTTGCATTGTGCATTTAAATTTTAGATGTACACTTTTTTCTTAAATCAAAACTTTGAGTTTTCAATGTCCCTTCATCCCGTAAAGAAAAAAAGGCAAAAAGATCACAACAAAATGAAAATTTTAGAGTTTAAGTATGGAAATTTTTTTAAAAATAACAAATGTAAGTAAAGAAAATTTATTAAAACATCCCAAATGAACACAAAAGTTTTGTTATCCAAGTTTGGGAAATTCAACTTGTTTGTAATTTTACAAGAAAGAGATTTCTTGTACACATGTTTTAAAAATGGATATGCATGCTTGAAACATGATAAAGATGCAAATGACCTATGGATAACAAGCTTTTAAAGAGAATAAAAAGCACTCATTAAATTCTCAAATGAACGTGCGGTGGGATCTTTACCCGAGTCAAACAAGACATTATTTTGCCGATTTGCAAAAGGTTGACCTAACTATCATAGATGATTGTAAAGTGATTTATCATGCGGAATGGGCTATATTTTTGTAAGAAATGACTAATGGATTGGGAGTCAACACTCAGTTACAAATCTCCTGCCTCCCCCTTTTCCTGACGATTGCAAAACATGAGATATAGAAACTAAAAAGAGCTTACATTCCCTAAAAATTACAAAAACTCTTTGGAATTATCTCTCTCTACATTTGTGCATTGTGCATTTCCATTTTTGATGTACACATTTTTCTTAAAACAAAAGTTTGAGTTTTCGCTCTCCCTTTATCCCGTAACAAAAAAGGCAAATAGATCACAACATAATGAAAATTTAAGAGTTTATGTATGGAAAAAATTTAAAACAATAACAAATGTAAGTAAAGAAAATTTATTCACACAATCCAAATGAGCACAAAATATTTTTTATCCTAATTTGGGAAATTCCTCTAGTTCATCACTAATAGCTTGCAATTTTAGAAGAAAGTGATTTCTTCTAGAGATGTTTTAAAAATGGATAACAAACGCTCATTAAATTCTCAAGTGAACGTGCGGTGGGATAATTACCCGAGTCAAACAAGCCATTATAAAGTTATTTATCATGCGTAACGGACTACCATAGATGATTTATCATGTGCAACGGGCTATATTATTGGTAAGAAATGACTTATGGATTGGGAGTCAACACTCAGATAAAATTCCCTTGCCTCCCCCTATTCAAAACGATTGCAAAACCTGAGATATAAAAACTATAAAGAGCTTACTATCCATAAAAATTACAGACACTCTTCGAAATTATCTCTCTCTACGTTTGTGCATTATGCCATTTTAGATGTACACTTTTTTCTTAAATCAAAACTTTGATTTTTCGCTCTCCCTTCATCCCATAAACAAAAAAGGCAAATAGATGACAACAAAATGAAAATTTCAGAGCTAATGAATGGAAAAAATTTAAAACAATAACAAATGTAAGTAAAAAAAATTTATTCACACAACCCAAATGAACACAAAAGTTTTGTTATCCTAGTTTGGGAAATTCCCCTTGTTCAACCCAAATAGCTTGCAATTTTACAAGAAAGAGATTTCTTCTACACCTGTTTTAAAAATGGATATGTATGTTTGAAACATGTTAAAGATGCAAATCACCTATAGATTCCAAAGCTTTTAATGTGAATAACAAACGCTCATTAAATTCCTAGGTGAACGTGCGGAGGGATATTTACCCGAGTCAAACAAGCCCATTAGCAAGAAGCTGACTAACCAATTATAGATGATTGTAAAGTTATTTATCAAGCATAACGGGCTATATTTTTTTAAGAAAGACTTATGGATTGGGAGTCAACACTCAGTCGAAATTCCCCCGCCACCCCCGTTTCCCAACAATTGCAAAACCCAAGATATAAAAACTAAAAAGTTCTTACAATCCCTAAAAATTGCAGACGCTCTTTGGAATTATCTCTCTCTACATTTGTGAGTGTTTTCTTAAATCAAAACTTTGAGTTTTCCCTCTCCCTTCTTCCCGTAAACAAAAATGGCAAAAAGATCACAATAAAAGGAAAATTTTAGAGTTTATGTTTGGAAAAAATTTAAAACAATAACAAATGTAAGTAAGGAAAATTTATTCACACACCCCGAATGAACAAAAAAGTTTTGTCATCCAATTTTGGGAAATTCCATTAGTTCAACTCTAATTACTTGCATTTTTACATGAAAGAGAGTTCTTCTACATATGTTTTAAAAATAGATCTGCATGCTTGTAACATGTTAAAGATGCAAATGACCTATGGATCCAAAGCTTTTAAAGAGAATAACAAACGCTCATTAAATTCTCAAGTGAACATGCGGTGGGATATTTACCCGAGTCAAACAAGCCATTATTTTGCCAATTTGAAAAAAGTTGACCGAACAATCATAGATGATTATGAAGATATTGATCATGCATAACGGGCTATATTTTTGTATGAAATGACTTATGGATTTGGAGTCAACACTCAGTGAAAAATCCCCTGCCTCCCCCCTTTTTCGACGATTGCAAAACCTGAGATATAAAAATTAAAAAGAGCATACAATCCCTAAAAATTACTGACACTCTTTGGAATTATCTCTCTCTATATTTTTGCATTATGCATTTCCTTTTTATAAGAACACTTTTTCCTTAAATCAAAACTTTGACTTTTCGCTCTACCTTCATCCCGTAAACAAAAAATGCAAATAGATCACAACAAAGAAAAAATTTAGAGTTTAAGTAAGGAAAAAATTTAAAACAATAACAAATGTAACTAAAGAAAATTTATTCACACACCAAAAATGAACACAAAAGTTTTGTTATCCAAGTTTTGGAAATTCCACTAGTTCAACCCTAATAGCTTGCAATTTTACAAGAAAGAGATTTCTTCCACACAAGTTTTAAAAAGGATATGCATGCTTGAAACATGTTAAAGATGCAAATGACCTATGGATCCAAAGCTTTTAAAGAGAATAACAAACGCTCATTAAATTCTCAAGTGAAAGTGTAGTGGGATATTTACCCGAGTCAAACAAGCCATTATTTTGCCCATTTGCAAAAAGCTTACCTAACAATCATAGATGATTGTAAATTGATTTAACAAGCGTAATGGGTTATATTTTTGTTGGAAATGACTTATGGATTGGGAGTCAACACTCAGTTAAAAATGCCCCGATTCCCCCTTTTCCCGACGATTGTAAAACGTGAGATATAAAAACTAAAAAGAGCATACAATCCCTAAAAATTACAGACTCTCTTTGGAATAATCTCTCTCTACATTTGAGCATTGTGCATTTCCTTTTTGAGGAACACTTTTTTCTTAAATCAAAACTTTGAGTTTTTGCTCTCCCTTCATCCTGTAAACAAAAAAGGCAAATACATCACAAAAAAATGAAAATTTTATAGTTCATGTTTGGAAAAAATTTAAAACAATAACCATTGAAAGTAAAGAAAATTTATTCACGCAACCCAAATGAACAAAAGTTTAGTTATCCTAGTTTGGGAAATTCCACTAGTTCAATCCTATTAGCTTGCAATTTTACAAGAGATTTCTTCTACACATGTTTTAAAAATGGATACGTATGTTTGAAACTTGTTAAAGATGCAAATGACCTATGGATCCGAAGCTTTTAAAGAGAATAACAAACACTCATTAAATTCTCAAGTGAACGTGCGAAGGGATATTTACCCGAGTCAAACAACCCATTATTTTGCCCATTTGCAAAAAGTTGACCAAACAATCATAGATGATTGTAAAGTGATTTATCATGTGTAATGGGGTATAATTTTGTAAGAAATGACTTATAGAATTGGAGTCAACGCTCAATTAAAAATCACCCCCACCCCTTGTTCCGATCGATTGCAAAACCCGAGGTATAAAAACTAAAAAGTGCTTACAATCCCTAAAAATTGCAGCCGCTCTTTGGAATAATCTCTCTCTACATTTGTGCATTGTGAATTTCCATTTTAGATGTACACTTTTTTCTTAAATAAAAAATTTGAGTTTTCGCTGTCCCTTCATCCCGGAAACAAAAAAGCATCTAGATCACAACAAAATGAAAATTTAAAAGTTTAAGTATGGAAAAAATTTAAAACAAAAATGTTAAAAAAGAAAATATTTTCACACAACCCAAATGAACACAAAAGTTTTGTTATCCAAGTGTGGGAAATTCCACTAGTTCAACCCTAACAGCTTGCAATTTTATAAGAAAGATATTTCTTCTACACGTGTTTTAAAAATGGATATGAATGCTTGAAAAATATTAAAGATGCAAACGACCTATGGATCCAAAGCTTTTAAAGAGAATAACAAACGCTCATTAAATTCTCAAGTGAACGTGCGGTGGGATATTTACCAGAGTCAAACAATGCATTATTTTGCCCATTTGAAAAAACCTGACCTAACAATCATATTGCGTATAGGGCAATATTTTTGTAAGAAATAACTAATGGATTGGGAGTCAACATTCAGTTACAAATCTCCCGCCTCCCCCTTTTCTCTATGATTGCAAAACCTAAGATATAAAAACTAGAAAGAGCTTACAATCCCTAAAAATTACATACACTCTTTGGAATTATCTCTCTCCACATTTGTCCATTGTGAATTTCCATTTTAGATGTACACTTTTTTTTTAAATAAAAACTTTGAGTTTTCGCTCTCCCTTCATCCCATAAAAAAAACGCAAATTGATCTCAACATAATGAAAATTTAAGAGTTTATGTATGGAAAAAATTTAAAACAATAACAAATGTAAGTCAATAAATTTTATTCACACAACCCTAATGAACTCAAAAGATTTTTTATCCTAGTTTTGGAAATTCCACTAGTTCAACCCTAATAGCATGCAATTTTACAAGAGAGAGATTTCTTCTACACATGTTTTAAAAATGGATATGCATACTTGAAACATGTTAAAGATGCATATGACCTATGGATCCAAAGCTTTTAAAGATAATAACAAATGCTCATTAAATTCTCAAGTGAACGTGCGGTGGGATATTTACCCGAGCCGAACAAGCCATTAATTTGCCAATTTGCAAAAAGGTGACCTAACAATCATAGATGATTATAAAGTGAATTATCATGTGTAACGGGTTATATTTTTGAAAGAAATGACTTATGGATTGGGTGTCAACACTCAGTTAAAAATCCCCCGCCACCCCTTGTTCCCGTTGATTGCAAAACCTGATATATAAAAACTAAAAAGTGCTTACAATCCCTAAAAATTGCAAACGCTCTTCTGAATTATCTCTCTCTATATTTATGCATTGTACATTTCCATTTTAGATGTACAGTTTTTTCTTAAATTAAAACTTTGAGTTTTCACTCTCCCTTCATCCTGTAAACAAAAGAGGCAAATTGATCTCAACATAATGAAAATTTAAGAGTTTATGTATGGAAAAAATTTAAAACAATAACAAATGTAAGTAAAGAAAATTTATTCACACACAACAAATGAACACAAGTTTTGTTATCCAAGTTTGGGAAATTCCACTAGTTCAACCCTAATAGCTTGCAATTTTACAAGAAAGAGATTTCTTCTACACATGTTTTAAAAAAGGATATGCATGCTTGAAACATGTTAAAGATGCAAATGACCTATGGATCCAAAGCTTTAAAGAGAATAAAAAACTCAAATTAAATTCTAAAGTGAACATCAGTGTGATATTTACACGAGTCAAACAAGCCATTATTTTTCCCATTTGCAAAAAGCTGAACTAACAATCATAGATGATTGTAAAGAGAATGATCATGTGTAATGGCCTATATTTTTGTAAACCATGAATTACATATTGGGAGTCAACACTCAGTTAAAAATCCCTCGTCTCCCCCCTTTTCCCGACAATTGTAAAACCTGAGATATAAAAACTAAAAAGAGCTTACAATCCCTAAAAATTATAGACACTCTTTGGAATTATCTCTCTCTACATTTCTGCATTGTGCATTTTATTTTTAGAGCAAGACTTTTTTCTTAAATCAAAACTTTGAGTTTTTGCTCTCCCTTCATCCTGTAAACAAAAAACGCAAATAGATCACAACAAAATAAAAAATTTAGAGTTTATGTATGGAAAAAATTTTAAAAAATTACAAATGTAAGTAAAGAAATTTTTTTCACACACCCCAAATGAACACAAAATTTTTTTATCCAAGTTTGGGAAATTCCACTAGTTCAACCCTAATAGCTTGGAATTTTGCAAGAAAAGATTTCTTCTACACATGTTTTAAATATGGATATGCATGCTTGAAACATGTTAAAGATGCAAATGACCTATGGATCCAATGTTTTTAAAGAGAATAACAAACACTCATCAAATTCTCAAGAGCACGTGCGGTGGGATATTTACCCGAGTCAAACGAACCATTATTTTGCCCATTATCAAAAACTGACCTAACAATCAAAGATGATTGTAAAGTGATTTATCATGCGTATTGGGCATTTTTTTGTGTGAAATGACTTATGATGTGGGATTGAACACTCAGTTAAAAATCCCCTGCTTCCCACTTTTCTAGACAATTGCAAAACCTTAGATATAAAAACCAAAAACTCTTTGGAATTATCACTCCCTACATTTGTCCATTGAGCTTAGCATTTTAGATGTACACTCTTTTCTTAAATAAAAAATTTGAGTTTTCGCTCTCCTTCATCCCGTAAACAAAAAAGGCAAGAAGATCGCAACAAAATGAAAATTTTAGAGTTTATGTATGGAAAACATTAAAAAAAATATATGTAAGTAGTTAAAATTTATTCACACACCCCAAATGAACACAAAATTTATGTTATCGAAGTTTGGGAAATTCCACTAGTTCAACCCTAATAGATTGGAATTTTACAAAAAAAAGATTTCTTCAACACAAGTTTTAAAAATGGATATGCATGCTTGAAACATGTTAAAGATGCAAATGACCTATGGAGCCAATACGTTTAAAGAGTCAATAATTTATCAAGTGAACGTGCGGTTGGATATTTACCGGAGTCAAATAAGCAATTATTTTTCCCTTTTACAAAAAGCTTACCTTACAATCATAAATGATTGTAAAATGATTTATCATGCATAACGGGCTATTATATTTTAAGAAATGACTTATGGATTGGGAGTCAACACTCAATTAAAAATCCTCCGCATCTCCCTTTTCCCGACGATTGCAAAATCTGAGATATAAAATAAAAAGAGCTTACAATCCCTAAAAATTACAAACACTCATTTGAAATATCTCTCTCTATATTTGTGCATTGTGAATTTCAATTTTAGATGTACACCTTTTTCTTAAATCAAAAGTTTGAGTTTTTGCACTCCCTTCATCCCATAAAAAAGGCAAATATATCACAACAAAATGAAAATTTTAAAGTTTATGTATGTAAATAATTTAAAACAATAAAAAATTTAAGAAAAGAATATTTATTCACACACCACAAATGAACACAAAATTTTTTTTATCCAAGTTTTGGAAATTCCACAAGTTCAACCCTAATAGCTTGGAATTTTACAAGAAAGAGATTTCTTCTACACATGTTTTAAAAATGGATATGGATGCTTGAAACATATTAAAGATGCAAAGGACCTATGGATCCAAAGCTTTTAAAGAGAATAACAAACGCTCATTAAATTCTCAAGTGAACGTGCGGTAGGATATTTACCCGAGTCAAACAAGCCATTATTTTGCCCATTTGCAAAAAACTGACGTAACTGTTATAGAGTATTGTAAAGTGATTTATCATGCGTAACGGGCTATTTTTTTTTAAGAAATGACTTATGGATTGGGAGTCAACACTCAGTTAAAAATCCCCCGCCTCCCCCCTTTTCCCGACAATTGTGAATCCTAAGATATAAAAACAAAAAAGAGCGTATTATCCCTAAAAATTATAGACACTCTTTGGAATTATCTCTTTCTACATTTGTACATTGTGCATTTCCATTTTAGATGTATATTTTTTTATTAAATCAAAACTTTGAGGTTTTGCTCTCCCTTCATCCCATAAAAAAATGGCAAATATATCACAACAAAATGAAAAATTTAAAGTTTATGTAAGGAAAAAATAAAAAACAATAACAAATGTAAGTAAAGAAAATTTATTCACACACCAAAAATGAACACAAAAGTTTTGTTATCCAATTTTGGGAAATTCCACAAGTTCAACCCTAATAGCTTGGAATTTTACAAGAAAGAGATTTCTTCAATACATGTTTTAAAAATGGATATGCATTCTTCAAACATGTTAAAGATGCAAATGAGCTATGGATCCAAAGCTTTTAAAGAGAATAAAAAACGCTCATTAAATTCTTAAGTGAACGTGCGGTGGGATATTAACCCGAGTCAAATAAGCCATTATTTTGCCCATTTGCAAAAAGCTGACCTAACAGTCATAGAGTATTGTAAAGTGATTTATCATGCATAATGGGCTATATTTTTTTAAAAAATGACTTGTGGATTGGGAGTCAACACTCAGTTAAAAATCCCCCACCTCACCCTTTTCCCGACGATTGTGAAGCCTGAGATATAAAAACTAAAAAGAGCTTACAATCCTTAAAAATTACAGACTCTCTTTGGAATTATCTCTCCCTACATTTTTTCCTTGTGCATTTCCATTTTAGATGTACACTTTTTTCTTAAATCAAAACATTGAGATTTTTCTCACCCCTCATCCCGTCAACAAAAAAGTCAAACAGATCACAACAAATTGAAAATTTAAAAGTTTATGAATGGAAAAAATTTAAAACTAGAAAACATTTAAGTAAATAAAATTTATTGACACACCACAAATGTACGAAAAAGTTTTGTTATCCAAGTCTTGAAAATTCCACTAGTGCCACCCTATAAGATTGGAATTTTACAAGAAAGAGAATTCTTCTACACATGTTTTAAAATTGGATATGCATGCTTGAAACATGTTAAAGATACAAATGACCTATGGATCCAAAGCTTTTAAAGAAAATAACAAACGCCCATTAAATTCTCAAGTGAATGTGCGGTGGGATATTTACCCGAGTCAAACAAGACATTATTTTGCCCATTTGCAAAAAGCTGACGTAACAGTCATAGATGATTGTAAAGTGATTTATCATTTGTAATGGTCTATATTTTTTTAAGAAATTACTTATGGATTGGATGTCAACACTCAGTTAAAAATCCCCCGCCTCCCCCTTTCCCAAGGATTGCAAAACCTGAGATATAAAAACTAAAAAGAACATACAATCCCTAAAAATTACAGACACTCTTTGAAATTATCTCTCTCTACATTTGTGCATTCTGCATTTCCATTTTAAATGTTCAGTCTTTTCTTAAATAAAAACTTTGAGTTTTCGCTCTCCCTTCATCCCGTAAGAAAAGGCAAATAAATCACAACAAAATGAAAATTTTAGACTTTATGTATGGAAAAAATTTAAAATAATAACAAATTTAAGTAAATAAAATTTATTCACACACCACAAATGAACACAAAAGTTTTGTTATCGAAGTATGGAAATTCCACTAGTTCAACCTCAATAGCTTGGAATTTTACAAGAAAGAGATTTCTTCTACACATGTTTTAAAAATGGATATGCATGCATGAAACATGTTAAAGATGCAAATGACCTATGGAGCCAAAGCTTTTAAAGAGAATACCAAACGCTCATAAAATTCTTAAGTGAACATGCGGTGGGATATTTACCCGAGTCAAACAAGCCATTATTTTGCCCACTTGCAAAAAGCTGACGTAACATTCATAGATGATTGTAAAGAGATTGATCATGCGTAACGGCCTATATTTTTGTAAGAAATGACTTATGGATTCGAAGTCATCACTCAGTTAAAAATCCCCCGCCTCCTCCCTTTTCCCGATGATTGCAAAACCTGAGATACAAAAACTAAAAAGAGCTTACAACCTAAAAATTACAGACACTCTTTGGAATTATCTCTCTCTCCATTTGTGCATTGTGCATTTCCTTTTTAGAGGAACACTTTTTTCGTAAATCAAAACTTTGAGTTTTCGCTCTCCCTGCACCCCGTAAACAAAAAAGGCAAATACATCACAACAAAATGAAAATTTTAGAGTTTATTTACAGAAAAAATTTATTAGAATAACAAATGTAAGTGTAGAAAATTTATTCACACACATAAAATGAACAAAAAAGTTTTTTATCGAAGTTTGGGAAATTCCACTAGTTCAACCCATTACGCTTGGAATTTTTTAAATAGAGCTTTCTTCTACACATGTTTTAAAAATGGATATACATGCTTGAAACATGTTAAAGATGCAAATGACCTATGGATGCAAAGTATTTAGAGAGAATAACAAACACTCATTAAATTCTCAAGTAACTGTGCGATGGGATATTTACCCGAGTCAAACAATCCATTATTTTTCCCATTTACTAAAAGCTAACCTAACAATCATAGATGATAGTAAAGTGATTTATCATGCATAACATGATATATTTTTGTGAGAAATGACTTATGGATTGGGAGTCAACACTCAGTTAAAAATCCCCCGCCTCCCCCTTTTCCCTAAGATTGCAAAACTTAATTTATAAAAACTAAAAAAGAGTTTACAATCCCTAAAAATTACATACACTCTTTGCAATTATCTCTCTCAATATTTTTTAAATCTGCATTTCCATTTTAGATGTATACTTTTTTCTTAAGTCAAAACTTTGAGTTTTCGCTCTCCCTGCATCCCATAAACAAAAAAGGCAAATAGATGACATAAAAATGAAAATTTTTGAGTTTACGTATGGAAAAACTTTACAACAACAACAAATATAAGTAAAGAAAATTTATTCACACACCACAAATGCACAAAAAAGTTTTGTTATCAAGTTTGGAAATTCCACAAATTCAAAAACCCATTACTCTTGGAATTTTATATGAAAGAGATTTCTTCCACAAATGTTTTAAAAATGGATATGCATGCTTGAAACATATTAAAGAATGCAATGACCTAAGGATCGAAACCTTTTAAAAAGACTAACAAACGCTCATTAAATTCTCAACTGAACGTACTGTGGGATATTTACCCGTGTCAAGCAAATCATTATTTTGCCCATTTACAAAAAGCAGACCTGGCAATCCTAGATGATTGTAAAGTTATTTATCATGCGAAACAGGCTATATTTTTTTAAGAAATAACTTATGGATTGGGAGTCAACACTCAGTTAAAAATCCCCCGCTTCCCCCTTTTCCGGACGATTGCAAAATCTAATATATAAAAACTAAAAAGAGTTTACAGGACCTAAAAATTACTCACACTCTTTGGAATTATCTCTCTCTTCATTTTTGCATTGTGCATTTCTATTTTAGATTTAGACTTTTTTCTTCAATCAAAACTTTGACTTTTCGCTCTCCCTTCATCCCGTAAAAAAAAAAAGACAATTAGACCAAAAAATAATGAAAATTTTAGAGTTTATGTTTGGAAAAAAATTAAAACAACAAAAAATGTAAGTAAAGAAGAAATATTCACACACCACAAATGAACACAAAAGATTTGTTCTTCAAGTTTGTGAAATTTCACTAGTTCAACAACCCATTACGCTTGGAATTTTATAAGGAAGAGATTTCTTCTACACATGTTTTAAAAATGAATATGCATGCCTGAAACATGTTAAATATGCAAATGACCTATGGATCCAAACCTTTTAAAGAGAATTACAAACGATCATTAAATTCTCAAGTGAACGTGCGGTGGGATATTTATCCTAGTCAAACATGCCATTATTTTGCCTATTTACAAAAAGCTGACCTAACAATCATAGATGATTGTAAAGTGATTTATCATGCGTAACGGGCTATATTTTAGTAAGAAATGACTTATGGATTGGGAGTAAACACTCAGTAAAGAATCCCCTCCCTCCCCCTTTTCCCTACAATTGCAAAATGAAATATATAAAAACTAAAAAGAGTTTCCAATCCCTAAAAATTACAGACTGTCTTTTGAATTATCTCTCTCTACATTTGTGCATTGTGCATTTCCATTTTAGATGTGTACTTTTTTCTTCAATCGAAACTTTGAATTTTCGCTCTCCCTTCATCCTGTAAACAAAAAAGGCAAATAGATCACTACAAAATGAAAATTTTAGATTTTATGTATGGAAAAAATTTAAAACAAAAACAAGTATAAGTAAATAAAATTTATTCACAAACCACAAATGAACACAAAAGTTTTTTTATCCAAGTTTGGGAAATTTTACTAGGTCAACAACCCATTACGCTTGGAATTTTATAAGAAAGAGATTTCTTCTACACATGTTTTAGAAATGGATATGCATTCTTGAAACATGTTAAAGAAGCAAATGACCAAAGGATCTAAACCTTTTAAAGTGAATAACAAACGCTCATTAAATTCTCAAGTGAACGTGCGGTGGGAGATTTTCCTGAGTCAAACAAGCTATTATTTTGTCCATTTACAAAAAGCTGACCTAACAATCATAGATGATTGTAAAGTGATTTATCATGCGTAACGGGCTATATTACCCTAAGAAATGACATGTGGATTGGGAGTCAAACACTCAGTAAAAAATCTCCCGCCTCTCCCTTTTCCCGACGATTGCAAAACCTGATATATAAAAACTACAAAGAGCTTACAATCCCTAAAAATTACAGACATCCCTTTGTAATTATCTCACTCTCCATTTGTGCATTGTTCATTTCCATTTTAGATGTATACTTTTTTCTTAAATAAAAACTTTGACGTTTCGCTCTCCCTTGATCCCATAAACTAAAAAGGCAAATAGATAAAAAAAAAAATGAAAATTTTAGAGTTTATGTATGGAAAAAATTTAAAACAACAACAAATGTTGGTAAAGAAAATTTATTCACACACCACAAATACAAATGTTTTGTTATCCAAGTTTTGGAAATTCCACTAGTTAAACAACCCATTACTCATGGAATTTAATAAAAAAGAGATTTCTTCTACACAAGTTTTAAAAATGGATATGCATGCTTAAAACATGTTAAAGATGCAAATTACCTATGGATCCAAAACTTTTAAAGTGAGAACAGACGCTCATTAAATTCTCAAGTGAACGTGCGGTGGGATATTTACCCGTGTCAAACAAGCCATAATTTGGCCCATTTAAAAAACGCTGACCTAACAATCATAGATGATTGTAAAGTGATGTATCATGCGTAATGATCTATATTTTGTAAGAAATGACTTATTGATTGGGAGACAGCACTCAGTTAAAAATCTGCCACCTTCCCCTTTTCCCTAATATTACAAAACCTAACATATAAAAACTAAAAAGAGGTTACAATCCCTTAAAATTGCCGTCACTCCTCGAAGTTATCTCTTTCTACATTTGGGCATTCTGCATTTCCATTTTAGATGTATACTTTTTTGTTAAATCCAAACTTTGAGTTTTCACTCTCCCTTCATCCCTTAAACAAAAAGGACAAATACATCACAACCAAATGAAAAATTTAGAATTTATGTTTGGAAAAAATTTAAAACAACAACGAATGTAAGTAAAGAAAAATTATTCACACACCACAAATGAATACTAAAGTTTTCCTATTCAAGTTTGGGAAATTCCACTAGTTCAACAACCTATTACGCTAGGAATTTTATAAGAAAGAGATTTCTTCTACACATGTTTTAAAAATGGATATGCACGCTTGAAGCATGTTAAAGAAGAAAATGACCTATGGATCTAATCCTTTTAAAGAGAATAACAAAAGCTCATTAAATTCTCAAGTGAACGTGCGGTGGGATATTTACCCGAGTCAAACAAGCTATTATTATGCGAATTTAAAAAAAACTGACCTAACAATCATAGATGATTGTAAAGTGACTTATCATGCGTAACGGGCTATATGTTTGTAACAAATGACATATGGATTCGGAGTCCACACTCAGTTATAAATCCCCCGCCTTCCCCTTTTCCAGACGATTGCAAAACCAAATATACAAAAACTAAAAAGAGTTTACCATCCCTAAATATTAAAGACACTCTTATAAATTATCTCTCTCTACATTTGTGCATTGTGCATTTCCATTTTAGATGTATACTATTTTCTTAAATCAAAACTTTGAGTTTTCACTCTCCCTTCATCCCATAAAAAAAAAGGCAAATAGATCACAACAAAATGAAAAATTTAGAGTTTATGTATGGAAAATATTTAAAACAACAACAAATGTAAGTAAAGAAAATATATTCACCACAAATGAACACAAACTTTTTGTTATCCAAGTTTCGTAAATTCAACTAGTTCAACAACCCATTACACTTGGAATTTTATAAGAAAGAGATTTCTTCTACACATGTTTTAAAAAAGGATATGCATGCTTGAAGCATGTTAAAGAAGCAAATGACCTATGGATCAAAACCTTTTTAAGAGAATAACAAACGCTCATTAAATTCTCAAGTGAACATGCAGTGGGATATTTACCCGAGTCAGACAAGACATAATTTTGCCCATTTACAAAAAGCTGACCTAACAATCAAAGATGATTGTAAAGTGATTTATCATGCGTAACGGGCTATATTTTTGTAAGAAATGACTTATGGATTGGGAGTCTCCACTCAGTTAAAAATCCCCTGCGAGCCTCCTTTGCCGACGATTGCAAAACCTAATATGTAAAAACAAAAATGAGTTTACAATCCATAAAAATTATAAACACACTTTGTAATTATCTCTCTCTACATTTGTGCATTGTTCATTTCCATTTTAGATGTATACTTTTTTCTTATATCAAAACTTTTAGTTTTTGCTCTCCCTTCATCCCGAAACAAAAAAGGCAATTATATCACAACAAAATCAAAAATTTAGATATTATGTGTCGAAAAAATTTAAAACCACAACAAATGTAAGTAAAGAAAATTTATTCACACACCTCAAATGTACACAAAATTTTTGTTATCTACGGTTTGGAAATTCCACTAGTTCAACAACCCATTACTCTTGGAATTAAATAAGAAAGAGATTTCTTCTACACATGTTTTAAAAATGAATATGCTTGCTTGTAACATGTTAAAGATGCAAATGACCTATGTATCCAAACCTTTTAAAGAGAAGAACAGACGTTCATTAAATTCTCAAGTGAACGTCTGGTAGGATATTGACCCGAGTCCAACAAGCCATTATTTTGCCCATTTACCAAAAGCTGACCTAACAATCATAGATGATTTTAAAGTGATTTCCAATGCTTAATAGGCTATATTTTTGTAAGAAATGACTTATGGATTGGGAGTCTACAGTCAATAAAAAATCCCCCTCTTCCCTCTTTTCCCGACGATTACAAAACCTAATATGTAAAAACTAAAAAGATTTACAATCTCTAAAAATTAAAAACACTCTTTGGAATTAACTATCTCTACATTGTGCATTGTGTATTTCCATTTTAGATGTATACTTTTTTCTTAAATCAAAACATTGATTTTTCACTCTCCCTTCATCCCGAAAAACAAAAAAGGCAAAAAGATCACAACAAAAAGAAAAATTTAGAGTTTATGTACGGAGAAAACTTAAAACAACAACAAATTTAAGTAAAGAAAAGTTATTCACACACCACAAATGAACACAAAAGTTTTGTTATCCAAGTTTAGGAAATTTCACTAGTTCAACTACCCATTACTCTTGGAATTTTATAAGAAAGAGATTTCTTCTACACATGTTTTAAAGATGGATATGCACACTTGCAACAAGTTAAAGATGCAAATGACCTATGGATCCAAACCTATTAAAGAGAAGAACAAACGCTCATTAACTTCTCAAGTGAACGTGTAATGGGATATTGACCCGAGTCAAACAAGCCATTATTTGCCCCATTTGCAAAAAGCTGACCCAACAATCATAGATGATTGTAAAGTGATTTATCTTTCATAACGGGCTATATTTTTGTAAGAAATGACTTATGGGTTAGGAGTCAACACTCTATTAAAAATCCCCTGCCTCCCCCTTTTCCGGACGATTGCAAAACCTAATATATAAAAACTAAAAAGAGTCTACAATCCTTAAAAATTACAGACACTCTTTGGAATTATCTCTCTCTACATTTGGGCACTATGCATTTCCATTTTGCATATATACTTTTTTCTTAAATCAAAACTTTGAGTTTTCGCTCTCCCTTCAATCCGTAAGCAAAAACAACAAATAGATCACAACAAAATGAAAATTTTAAATTTTATGTATGGAATTTTTTTTAATAAAAATAAAAAATGTAAGTAAAATAAATTTACTCACACACCACAAATGAAAACAAAAGAACAGTTATCCAAGTTTGGGAAATTCCACTAGTTCAACCCATTACACATGGAATTTTATAAGAAAGAGATTTCTTCTACACATGTTTTAAAAATGGATATTCATGCTTGAAACATGTTAAAGATGCAATTGACCTATGGATCCAAACCTTTTTAAAGAGAATAACAAACACTTATTAAATTCTCAAGTGAACCTGCGGTGGGATATTTACCCTTGTCAAACAAGCCGTTATTTTGCCCATTTACAAAAAGTTGACCTAACCATCATAGAAGATTGTAAAGTGATTTATCATGAGTAATGGGCAATATTTTTGTAAGACATGACTTATGGATTGGGAGTAACCATTCAGTTAAAAATCCCCCGCCTCCCCTTTTTCCCAAAAATTTTGGAATTATCTCTCTCTATATTTGTGCATTGTGCATTTCCATTTTAAATTTATACTTTTTTTTTAAATCAAAACTTTGAGTTTTCGATCTCCCTACATCCTGTAAACAAAAAAGAAAAATAGATCACAACAAAATTAAAATTTTAGAGTTTATGTATGGTAAAAATTTAAAACAAAAACAAATGTACGTAAGGCAAATTGATTCACACGCCACAAATGAACACAAAAGTTTTGTTATCAGAGTTTGGGAAATTCCACTACATCAACCCATTACACTTGTAGTTTTATAAGAAATAGATTTCTTCTACACTTGTTTTAAAAATGGCTATGCATGCTTGAAACATGTTAAAGATGCAAATGACCTATGGATTCAAACCTTTTAAAGAGAATATAAAACATTCATTAAATTCTAAAGTGTACGTGCGGTGGGATATTTACCCAAGTCATGCAAGCAATTATTTTGCCCATTTACAAAAAGTTTACCTACCAATCCTAGATGATTAGAAAGTGATTTATCATGCGTAACGGGCTATATTTTTGTAAGACATGACTTATGGATTAGGAGTCAACACTGAGTTGAAAATGCCCTGCCTCCCCATTTTCCAGACGATTGAAAAACCTATTATATAAAAACTAAAAAGAGTTTACAATCCCAAAAACTATAGACACTCTTTGGAATTATCTCTCTCTACCTTTTTACATTGTGTATTTGCATTTTATATGTATTCTTTGTAATTAAATCAAAACTTTGAATTTTTGCTCTCCCTTCATCCCATAAACAAAAAAGGCAAATAGCTCAAAAAAAATGAAAATTTTAGAGTTTATGTTTGGAAAATTTTTAAAACTTCAACAAATGTAAGGAAAGAAAATTTATTCACACACCACAAATGAACACAAAAGTTTTGTTATCCAAGTTTGGGAAATTCCACGACTTCAACCCATTACACAATTAATTTTATAAGAAAGAGATTTCTTCTACACTTGTTTTAAAAATGGATATGCCTGCTTGAAACATATTAAAGATGCAAATGACCTATAAATCAAAAACTTTTAAAGAGAATAGCAAACACTCATTAAATTCTAAACTAAACGTGCGGTGGGATTTTTACCCGAGTCAAGGAAGGCATTATTTTGCCCATTTACAAAAAGCTGACCTACCAATCGTAGATGTTGTAAAGTGATTTATCAAGCGTAACGGGCTATATTTTTGTAAGACATGACTTATGCATTGGGAGTCAACACTGAGTTGAAAATGCCCTGCCTCCCCATTTTCCAGACAATTGAAAAACCTATTATATAAAAACTAAAAAGAGTTTACAATCCCAAAAACTATAGCCACTCTTTGGAATTATCGGTCTCTACATTTGTGCATTGTGCATTTCCCTTTTAGATGTATACATTTTCTTAAATCAAAACTTTTAGTTTTCGCTCTCCCTTCATCCCGTAAACAAAAAAGACAAATAGATTACAACAAAATGAAAATTTTAGAGTTTATGTTTGGAAAATTTTAAAACAACAACAAATGTAAATAAAGAAAATTTATTCACCCACCACAAATGAACACAAAAGTTTTGTTATCCAATTTTTGGAAATTCCACTACTTCAACCCATTACACAAGTAATTTTATAAGAAAGAGATTTCTTCTATACTTGTTTTAAAATGGATATGCATGCTTGAAACATGTTAAAGAAGCAAATGACATAAGTATCCAAACCTTTTAAAGAGAATAAAAAACGCTCAATAAATTCTAAACTGAACGTCCGGTGGGATTTTTACCCGAGTCAAACAAGCCATTATTTTTCCCATTTACAAAAAGCTGACCTACCAATCATAGATGATTGTAAAGTGATTTATCATACATAACGGGCTATATTTTTGTAAGACATATGAATTGGGACTCAACACTCAGTTAAAAATCCCCCGCCTCCCCCTTTTCCTGAATATTGCACAACCTAATATATAAAAACTAAAACGAGTTTACAATCCCTAAAAATTACAGACACTTTTTGGCATTATTTCTCACTACTTTTGTGCATTGTGCATTTGCATGTTAGATGTATTCTTTTTTTTTCAATCAAAACTTTGAATTTTCGCTCTCCCTTAATCCCATAAATAAAAAAGGCAAATTTCTCGCATAAAAATGAAAATTTTAGAGTTTATGTATGGAAAAATTTTAAAACAACAACAAATGTAAGTAAAGAAAATTTATTCACACACTACAAATGAACACAAACGTTTTTTATCCAAGTTTGGGAAATTCCACTAGTTCAACCCATTACGCTTGGAATTTTATAAGAAAGAGATTTTTTCTGCACTTGTTTTAAAAATGGATATGCATGCTTGAAACATGTTAAATATTCAAATGAACTATAGATCCAAACCTTTTAAAGAGAATTACTAACGCTCATTAAATTCTCAAGTGAACATGCAGGGGGATATTTACTCGAGTCAAACAAGCCATTATTTTGCCCATTTACAAAAAGTTGACTTACCAATCATAGATGATTGGAAAGTGATTTATCAAGCGTAACGGGCTATATTTTTGTAAGACATGACTTATGGATTGGGAGTCAACACTCAGTTATAAATACCCAGCCCCCAGCCTCCCCATTTTCCAGACGATTGATAAACCTATTATATAAAAACTAAAATGAGTTTACAATCCTTAAAAACTAAAGACACTTTTTGGAATTATCACTCTCTAGATTTTTGCATTGTGCATTTCCATTTTAGATGTATACTTTTTCTTAAATCAAATCTTAGAGTTTTCGCTCTCCCTTTATCCCGTAAACAAAAAAGACAAATAGATGACAACAAAATGACAATTTTAGAGTTTATGTATGGAAACAATTTAAAACAACAACAAATGTACTTAAAGAAAATTTATTCGCACACCACAAATGAACACAAAAGTTTTTTTATCCAAGTTTAGGAAATTTGACTACTTCAACCCATTTCGCATGTAGTTTTATAAGAAATAGATTTGTTCTACACTTGTTTTAAAAATGGATTTTCATTCTTGAAAGATGTGAAAAATGCAAATGACCTAGGAATCCAAACCTTTTAAAGAGAATAACAAAAGTTCATTAAATTCTAAAGTGAACGTACGGTGGAATATTTACCCGAGTCAAACAAGCCATTATTTTGCCCATTTACCAAAAGGTTACCTAACAATCATAGATGATTGTAAAGTGATTTATCATTCGTGACGGGTTATATTTTTGTAAGACATGACTTATGGATTGGGAGTCAACACTCTTTTAAAAATCCCTCGCCTCCCCCTTTTCCTAACAATTGCAAAAACTAATATATAAAAACTAAAAAAGAGTTTACAATCCCTAAAAATTACAGACACTCTTTGGAATTATCTCTCTAAATTTGTGCATTGTGTATTTCCATTTTACATGAATAATTTTTTCTTAAATCAAAACTTTGATTTTTTCGCTCTCCTGTCAATGCGTAAACAAAAAAGGCAAATAGATCACAACAAAATGAAAATTTTAGATTTTATGTATGGAATTTTTTTATAAAAATAAAAAAATTTAAGTAAAGAAAATTTACTCACACACCACAAATGAAAACAAAAGAACAGTTATCCAAGTTTAGGAAATTCCACAAGTTCAACGCATTACGGTTGGAATTTGATAAGGAAGAGATTTCTTCTACACATGTTTTAAAAATGGATATGCATGCTTGAAACATATTAGAGAGTCAAATGACCTATGGATCCAAAATTTTTAAAGAGAATAAAAAATGTTCATTAAATTCTCAAGTGAACGTCCGGTGGGATATTTACCCGAGTCAAACAAGCCATTATTTTGCCATTTACAAAAAAACTGACCTAACAATCATAGATGATTGTAAAGCGATTTATCAACCATAACGGGCTATTTTTTTTAAGAAATGACTTATTGATTGGGGGTCAACACTTAGTTAAAAATCCCCCACCTCCCCCTTTTTCCCGACGATTGCAAAACCTAATATATAAAAACTAAAAAGAGTTTACAATCCTTAAAAATTACAGAAACTCTTTGGAATTATCTATCCTCAACATTTGTGCATTTTTTATTTCCATTTTAGATGTGTATATTTTTTAAAATTAAAACTTTGAGTTTTTGCTCTCCCTTCTTCCCGTAAAAAAAAAAAAAAATAGATCACAACAAAATGAAAATTTTAACTTTTATGTATGGAAATCTTTTAAAAAAACAACAAATGTAAGTAAAGTAAATTTATTCACACAGCACAAATGAACACAAAATTTTTGTTATCCAACTTTGGGAAATTCCACTAGTTCAACAACCTATTACGCTTGTAATTTTATAAGAAATTGATTTCTTCTACACATGCTTTAAAAATGGATATGCATGCTTTAAACATGTTAAAGATGAAAATGACCAATGGATCCAAACTTTTAAAAGATAATAACAAACGCTCATTAAATTCTCAAGTGAGCGTGCGGTGGGATATTTACCCGAGTCAAACAAGCCATTATTTCACCCATTTACATAAAGTTGACCTAACAATCATAGATGATTGTAAAGTGATTTATCTTGCGTAATGGGCTATAATTTTTTAAGAAATAACTTATGGATTGGGAGTCAACACTCTGTTAAAAATCCCCCGCCTCTCCTTTTCCAGACGATTGCAAAACCTAATATATAAAAACTAAAAAGAGTTTAAAATCCCTAAAAACTATAGACACTCTTTGGAATTATCTCTCTCTACATTTGTGCATTGTGCATTTATAGTTTACATGAATACTTTTTTCTTAAATATAAACTTTGAGTTTTCGCTCTCCCTTCAATCTGTAAACAAAAAAAGCAAATTGATCACAACGAAATGAAAATTTTAGATTTTATGTATAGAAAAAAAATTATAATAATAAAAAAATATAAGTAAAGAAAATTTACTCACACACCACAAATGAAAGCATAAGAACAGTTATCCAAGTTTGGGAAATTCCACTAGTGCAACCCATTACACTTGGAATTTTATAAGAAAGAGATTTCTTCTACACATGTTTTAAAAATGGATATGCATGCTTGAAACATGTTAAAGTTACGATTGACCAAATGGATCCAAACCTTTTAAAGAGAATAACAAATGCCCATTAAATTCTCCAGTGAACCTGTAGTGGGATATTTACCCTAGTCAAACAAGCCATTATTTTGCCCATTTACAAAAAACTGACCTAATCATCATAGAAGATTGTAAAGTGTTTTATCATGAGTAACGGGCAATATTTTTGTTAGACATGACTTATTGAGTGGGAGTAACCACTCAGTTAAAAATCCCCTGCCTCCCCTTTTTTCCAACGATTTTGGAATTATCTCTCTCTACATTTGTGCATTGCGCATTTCTATTTTAAATGTATACTTTTTTCTTAAATAAAAACTTTGAATTTTTGCTCTCCCTTCATCCCGTAAACAAAAAAGGTAAATAGATCTCAAGAAAATGAAAATCTTAGAGTTTATGTATGGAAAAAATTTAACACAACAACAAATGTAAGCAAAGAAAATTTATTCACACACCACAAATGAACACAAAAGTTTTGTTATCCATGTTTGGGAAATTCCTCTAGTTCAAACCTTTACGCTTGAAATTTTATAATAAAGAGATTTCTTCTACACATGTTACAAAAAAGGATATGCATGCTTGAAACTTGTTAAAGATGCAAATGACCTATGGATCCAAACCTTGTAAAGAGAATAAAAAACGCTCATTAAATTCTTAAGTGACTGTGCGGCGGGATATTTACCAGATTCAAACAAGCCATTATTTTGCCCATTTACAAAAAGCTGACCTAACAATCATAGATGATTTTAAAGTGATTTATTATGCGTAATGAGCTATATTTTAGTAAGAAATGAGTTATGGACTGGGAGTCAACACTAAGTTAATATTGCCCTACCTCCCCCTTTTATCGACGATTGCCAAACCCAATATATAAAAACTAAAAAGAGTTTACAGTCCCTAAAATTTAGAGACACTCTTTGGAATAATCTCTCTCTACATTTGTGCATTGTGTATTTCCATTTTAGATGTATCCTTTTTCATAAATAAAAACTTCGACTTTTCGCTTTCCCTTCCTCCCGTAAAAAAAAAATACAAATAGATCACAACAAAATGAAAATTTTAGAGTTTATGTTTGGAAAAACTTTAAAACAATAGCAAATGTAAGTTAAGAAAATTTAACCACAAATGAATACAAAAGTTTTGTTATCCAAATTTTTGAAATTCCACTATTTCAACCCATTACTCTTGGAATTTTATACTGAAGAGATTTCTTCTACTCATGTTTTAAAAATGGATATGTATGCGTGAAACATGTTAAAGAATCAAATGATGTATCGATCCAAACCTTTTAAAGAGAATTAAAAACGCTCATTAAATTCTCAAGTGAACATCCAATGGGATATTTACCCGAATCAAACAAACCATTATTTTGCCCATTTACCAAAAGGTTACCTAACAAGCATAGATGATTGTAAAGTGATTTATCATGCGTAATTGGCTATATTTTTTTAAGACATGACTTATCGATTGGGAGTCAACACTGTGTTAAAAATCCCCCCCCCCCCCCCTCCTTTTCTTGACGATTGCAAAAACTAATATATAAAAACTAAAAAAGAGTTTACAATCCCTAAAAATTACAGACACTATTTGGAATTATCTCTCTCTCCCTTTTGGCATTGCGCCTTTCCATTTTAGATGTATACTTTTTTCTTAAATCAAAACTTTGACTTTTCGCTCTCCCTTCATCCTGTAAAAAAAAAGGCAAATAAATCACAACACAATGAAAAATTTAGAGTTTATGTACGAAAAGAAATTAAAACGACAACAAATCTAAGTAAAGAAAATTTATTCACACCACAACTGAACACAAAAGTTTTGTAACACATGTTTGGGAAATTCCACTTGTTCAACCCCTTATGTTTGGAATTTTATTAGAAAGCGATTTCTTATACAGATGTTTGAAAAAAGTATATGCAGGCTTGAAACATGTTAAAGATGCAAATCACCTATGGATCCATACATTTTAAATAGAATAACAAGCGTTCACTAAATTCTCAAGTGAACATGCGGTGGGATATTTACCAGAGTCAAACAAGCCATTATTTTGCCCATTTACAAAAGGCTGACCTAACAATCATAGATGATTGTAAAGTGATTTATCATGCGTAACGGGCTATATTTTTGTAATAAATGACTTATGGATTGGGAGTCAACACTCAATTAAAAATCCCATGCTTCCCCCTTGTCCTGACGATTGCAAAACCTAAGATATAAAAACTAAAAAGAGTTTACAATCCTTAAAAATGACAAAAACTCTTTGGAATTATCTCTCTCTAAATTTTTGCATTGTGGATTTCCATTTTAGATGTATACTTTTTTTTTAAATCAAAACTTAGCGTGTTCACTCACCCTTTATCCCGAAAAATAAAAAGGCAAATAGATCGAAACAAATGAAAACTTTAGAGTTTATGTATGGAAAAAATTTAAAATAACAATAAATGTCAGTAAAGAAAATTTATTCACACATTTCAAATGAACACAAAAGCTTTTTTATCCGAGTTTGGGAAATTCCACTAGTTCAACCCATTACGCTTGGAATTTTACAAGAAAGAGATTTCTTCTACACCTGTTTTAAAAATGGATACGCATGCTTGAAACACGTTAAAGATGAAAATGACCTACGGATCCAAACCTCTTAAAGAGAATAACAAACGCTCATTAAATTCACAAGTGAAAGTGCAGTTGGATATTTACCCGAGTAAAAAACTCCATTATTTTGCCCATTTACAAAAACCTGACCTAACAATCATAGATGATTGTAAAGTTTTTTATCAGGCATATCGGGCTATATTTTTGTATGAAATTACTTATGGATTGGGAGTCAACACTCAGTTAAAAATCCCCTGCCTCCCCCCTTTCCCAACGATTGTAAAACATAATATATAGAAACAAAAGAGACTTTTCAATCCCAAAAAATTACAGACACTCTTTTGAATTATCTGTCTCTACATTTGTGCATTTTACTTTTTCGTTTCAAATGCATACTTATTTTCTTCAATCAAAACATTGGGTTTTCGCTCTCCCTTCATCACGTAAACTAAAAAGGCAAATAGATCACAACAAAATGAATATTTTAGAGTTTATGTATTGAAAAAATTTAAAACAACAACAAATGTAAGTAAAGAAAACTTATTCACACACCACAAATGAATACAAAAGTTTTGTTAACCAAGTTTGGGAAATTCCACTAGTTCAACCCATTACGCTTGGAATTTTATAAGAAAGAGATTTCTTCTACACATGTTTTAAAAATGCATATGCATGCTTGAAACATATTAATGATGCAAATGACCTATGGATCCAAAACTTTTAAATAGAATAACAAACGTTTATTAAATTTTGAAGTGAACATGCGGTGGGATATTTACCCGAGTCAAACAAACCATTATTTTGCCCATTTACAAAAAGCTGACCTAACAATAATAGGTGATTATAAAGTGATTTACCATGCGTAACGGGATATATTTTTGTAAGACATGACTTATGGATTGGGAGTCAACACTCAGTTAAAAATCCCCCGCCTCCCCCTTTTCCTAACGATTGCAAACCCTAATATATAAAAACTAAAAAGAGTTTACAATGCCTAAAAATTACAGACACTCTTTGGAATTATCTCTCTCTACATTTGTGCATTGTCCATTTGCATTTCAGATGTATACTTTTTTCTTAAATCAAAACCTTGAGTTTTTGCTCTCCCATCATCCTGTAAACAAAAAAGGCAAATAAATTACAAAAAATAAAAATTTTAGAAATTTTGTGTGGAAAAAATTTCAAACAACAACAAATATAAGTAAAGAAAATTTAATCACACACCACAAATGAACACAAAAGTTTTGTTAACCAAGTTCGGGAAATTCCCCTACTTCAACCCATTACGCTAGGAATATTATAAGTAAGAGATTTCTTCTACACATGTTTTAAAAATGGATTTGCAAGCTTGAAACATGTTAAAGATTCAAATGAACTATGGATCCAAACTTTTTAAAGAGAATAACAAACGCTCATTAAATTTTCAAGTGAACGTGCGGTGGGATATTTACCCGAGTCAAACAAGCCATTATTTTGCCCATTAACATAAAGCTGACCTAACAATCATGGATGATTGTAAAGTAACTTTTCATGTGTAACCTTCAATATTTTTTTAAGACATGATTTATTGATTGGGAGTCAACACTCAGTAAAAAATCCCCCACCTTCCCCTTTTCCCGACGATTGTAAAACCTAATTTATAAAAACTAAAGAGACTTTACAATCCCTAAAAATTACAGACACTCTTCTGAATTATCTGTCTCTATATTTGTGCATTTTGTATTTTCGTTTTAGATGTATACTTATTTTCTTAAATAAAAACTTTGAGATTTCGCTCTCCCTTCATCCCGTAAACTAAAAAGGCAAATAGATCACAACAAAATGAAAATTTTAGAGTTTATGTATAGAAAAAATTTAAAACATCAACAAATGTACGTAAAGAAAACTTATTCACAAACCACAAATGAAAACAAAATTTTTGTTATCCAAGTTTGGGAAATTCCACTAGTTCAATCCATTACGCTTAGAATTTTATAAGAAAGATATTTCTTCTACATATGTTTTAAAAATGGATATGCATGCTTGAAACATATTAACAATGCAAATGACCAATGGATCCAAAACTTTTAAAGAGAATAAAGAACGTTCATTAAATTCTCAAGTGAACATGCTGTGAGATATTTACCCGAGTCAAACAAACTATTGTTTTGCCCATTTACAAAAGGCTGACCTAAAAATCATAGATGGTTGTAGAGAGATTTTTCATGCGTAACGGGCTATATGTTTTTGTAAGAAATGACTTATGGATTGGGAGTCAGCACTCAGTTAAAAATCCCCCGCCTTCTCCTCTTCCCAACGATTGCGAAACCTAATATATAAAAACTAGAAAGAGTTTACAATAACTAAAAAATACAGACACTCTTTGAAATTATCTCTCTACATTTGTACATAGTGAATTTCCCTTTTAGATGTGTACTTTTTTCTTAAATCAAAACTTTGAGTTTTCGCATTCCCTTCACCCCGTAAACAAAAAAGGCAAATAGATCACAACAAAGTGAAAATTTTAGAGTTTAAGTATGTTAAAAAATAAAAACAACAACAAATGTAAGTTAAGAAAATTTATTCACACACCACAAATGAACTCAAAAGTTTTGTTAGCCAAGTTTGAGAAATTCCACTAGTTCAACCCATTACGCTCAGAATTTTATAAGAAAGAGATTTCTTCTACACATGTTTTAAAAATGGATATGCATGCTTGAAACATGTTAAAGATGCAAATGACCTATGGATCCATACCTTTTAAAGAGAATAACAAACGCTCATTAAATTCTCAAGTGAACATGCGGTTGGATATTAACCCGAGTCAAAAATTTTCCCATTTACAAAAAGCTGACCTAACAATCATAGATGATTGTAAAGTTATTTATCATGCGTAACAGGCTATATTTTTGTAAGAAATGACTTATGGATTGGGAGTCAACATTAATTTAAAAATCCCCCGCCACCCCCTTTTCCCGACGATTGCAAAACCTAATATATAAAAACTAAATTGAGTTTACAATACCTAAAAATTATAGGCACTCTTTGGAATTATCTCTCTCTATATTGGTGCATTGTGCATTTCCATTTTAGATGTATACTTTTTTCTTAAGTCAAAACTTTGAGTTTTCGCTCACCCTTTATACCCTAAAAAAAAAAAAGGAAAATAGATCACAACAAAATGAAAAGTCTAGAGTTTATGTGTGGAAAAAATTTAAAACAAAAATAAATGTAAGTAAAGATAATTAAATCACACACCACAAATGAACTCAAAAGTTGTGTTATCGAAGATTGGGAAATTCCACTAGTTCAACCCTTTACGCTCAGATATTTATAAGAAAGAGATTTTTTCTACACATGTTTTAAAAATGGATATGCAAGCTCGAAACATGTTTTAGATGCAAATGAATTATAGATCCAAAACTTTTAATGAAAATTAAAAATGCTCATTAAATTCTCAAGTGAACGTTCAGTTGGATATTTATTCGAGTCAAAAAGATTTTATTTTACCTATTTACAAAAACCTGACCAAAAAAAATAAGTGATTGTAAAGTTATTTATCATGCATAACGGGCTATATTTTTGTAAGAAATGATTTATGGATTGGGATTCAACATTCAGTTAAAAATCCCCCACGTCTCCCTTTTCCTGATGATTGCAAAACCTAATATATAAAAACTAGAAAGAGTTTACAATCCCTAAAAATTACATACACTCTTTGGAACTATCTCTCTATACATTTGTGCATTGTGAATTTCCATTTTAGATGAATACTTTTATCTTAAATCAAAACTTTGATTTTTCGCTCTCCCTTTATCCCGTAAACAAAAAAGGAAAATAGATCACAACAAAATAAAAATTTTAGAAAAAATTTAAAAAAAAAATGTAATTAAAGAAAATTTATTCACACACCACAAATGAACACAAAAGTTTTGTTATCCAAGTTTGGGAAATTCCACTTGTTCAACCCATTGCCCTTGGAATTTTATAAGCAAGAGATTTCTTCTACACATGTTTTAAAAATGGATAAGCATGCTTGAAACATGTTATAGATGTAAATTACCTATTTATCAAAACCTTTTAAAGAGAATAACAAACGCTCATTAAAATCTAAAGTGAACGAGCGGTGGGATATTTATTCAAATCAAACAAGCCATTATTTTGCCCATTTACAAAAAACTGACCTAACAATCATAGATGATTGTAAAGTGATTTATCATGCGTAATGGGCTATATTTTATTAAGAAATAACTTATTGATTGGGAGTCAACACTCAGTTAAAAATCCCCTGCCTCCCCCTTTTCCCGTCGATTGCAAAACCCAATATATAAAAATAAAAAAGAGTTTACAATCCCTAAAAATTACAGAAACTCTTTGGAATTATCTCTCTCCACATTTTTGCATTGTGCATTCCCATTTTACATCTATACATTTTTCTTAAATCAAAACTTTTCGCTCTCCCTTCATCCCGTAAACAAAAATGGCAAACAGATCACAACAAAATAAAAATTTCAGAGTTTACGTATGTAAAAAATTTTAAAAAAAAAATGTAAGTAAGGAATTTTTATTCACATGCCACAAATGAACTCAAAAGTTTTGTTATCCAAGTTTGGGAAATTCCACCAGTTCAACCCATTGTGCTCAGACTTTTATAAGAAAGAGATTTCTTCTACATATGTTTTAAAGATGCAAATGAAGTATGGATCCGAACCTATTAAAGAGAATAACAAACGCACATTAAATTCTCAAATGACGTGAGGTGGGATATTTACCCAAGTAAAAAAAGCCATTATTTTGCCCATTTAATAAAACCTGGCCTAACAATCGTAGATGATTGTAAAGGGATTTATCATGTGTAATGGATTATATTTTTGTAAGAAATGACATAAGGATTGGGTGCCAACACTCAGTTAAAAATCCCCCACACCTCCTTTTCCAGAAAATTGCAAAACCTAATATATAAAAACAAAAAAGCGTTTACAATCCATAAAATTACAGACACACTTTGGAATTATAACTCTCTACATGTGGGCATTGTGCATTTCCATATTGGATGTATACTTTTTTCTTAAATCAAAACTTTGATTTTTTACTCTCCCTTCATCCCGTAAACAAAAAAGGAAAAAAGATCACAACAAAATGAAAATTTCAGAGTTTATGTATGGAAAAAATTGAAAACAATAACAAATGTAATTAAATAAAATTTATTCACACACCACAAATGAACACAAAAGTTTTGTTATCCAAGTTTGGGAAATTCCACTTGTTCAACCCATTGTGCTTGGAATTTTATAGGCAAGAGACTTCTTCTACACATGTTTTGAAAATGGATATATATGCTTGACACATGTTATAGTTGCAAATTACCTATTTATCCAAACCTCTTAAAGAGAATAACAAACGCTCAATAAATTCTCAAGTGAACGAACGGTAGGATATTTATTCGAGTCAATCAAGCCATTATTTTGCCCATTTACAACAAGCAGACCTAACAATCATAGATGATTGTAAAGTTATTTATCATGTGTAATGGGCTATATTTTTGTAAGAAATGACATATGGATTGGGAGTCAACACATAGATAAAAATCCCTTGCCTCCCCCTATTCCCGACGATTGCAAAATCTAATATATAAACACTAAAAAGAGTTTACAATCCCTAAAAATTACATACTCTCTTTGGAAATATCTCTCTCCACATTTGTGCATTGTGAATTTCCATTTCAGATTTATACCTTTTTCTTAAATCAAAACTTTGAGTTTTCGCTCTCCCTTTATACCGTAAACAAAAAAGGAAAATAGATCACAACAAAATGAAAAGTTTAGAGTTTATGTGTGCAAAAAATTTAAAACAACAACAAATGTATGTAAATAAAATTTATTCACACTCCACAAATGAACTCAAAAGTTGTGTTATTGAAGTTTGGGAAATTCCACTAGTTCAACCCATTAAGCTCGGAATTTTATAAGAAAGAGATTTCTTCTTCACTTGTTTTAAAAATGGATATGCATGCTTGAAACATGTTAAAGACGCAACTGAAGCAGGGATCCAATCCTTTTAAAGAGAATACCAAACGCCCATTAAATTCACTAGTGAACGTCCGGTTGGATACTTACCTGAGTCAAAAAAGCCATTATTTTGCCCATTTACAAAAACCTGACCTAACAATCATGGATTGTAAAGTTGTTTATCAGGCATAATGGGCTATATTTTTTTAAAAAATTACTTATGGATTGGGAGTCAACACTCAGTTAAAAAGCCCTCGCCTCCCCCTTTTCCTGACGATTGCAAAACCTAATATATAAAAACTAAAAAGAGTTTATAATCCCTAAAAATTACAGACAGTCTTTTGGAATTATCTCTCTCTACATATGTGCATTATGCATTTCTTTTTTAGATGTACACTTTTTCTTAAATCAAAAATTTTGAGTTTTTGCTCTCACTTCATCCCGTAACCTAAAAAGGCAGATCACAACAAAATGAAAGTTTTAGAGTTTATGTATAGAAAAAAATTAAAAGAACAACAAATGTACGTAAAGAAAACTTATTCACACACCACAAATCAATACAAAAGTTTTTTTATCCAAGTTTGGGAAATTCCACTAGTTCAACTCATTACGCTTGGAATTTTATAAGAAAGAGATTTCTTCAACACATGTTTTAAAAATGGATATGCATGCTTGAAACACGATAACGATGCAAATGACCTATGGATCTGAACATTTTAAAGAGAATAACAGATGCTCATTAAATTCTCAAGTGAACGTATGGTGTGATATTTGCCCAAGTCAAACAAGCCATTATTGTGCCCATTTACAAAAATCTGATCTAAAAATCATAGTTGATTGTAAAGTGATTTTTCATGCATAACGGGCTATTTTTTTGTAAGAAATGACTTATGGATTGGTAGTCAACATTCAGTTAAAAATACTCCGCCTCCCCCTTTTCCTGACGATTGCAAAACCAAATATATAAAAACAAAAAAAAGAGTTTACAATCACTAAAAATTACAGCCACTCCTTGGAATTATCTTACTCTACATTTGTGCATTGTGAATTTCCATTTTAGATGAGTACTTTTTCCTTAAATCAAAACTTTGAGTTTTTGCACTCCCTTCTTCTCGTAAAAGAAAAACGCAAATAGATCAGAACAAAATGAAAATTAAAGAGTTTATGTATGGAAAAAAATTTAATCAACAACAAATATAAGTAATGAAACTTTATTCACACTCCACATATGAACACAAAAGTTACGTTATCCAAGTTTGGGAAATTCCACTAGTTCAACCCATTACGCTTGGAATTTTATAAGAAAAGATTTTTTCTACACATGTTTTAAAAATGGATATGCATGCTTGAAACATGTTAAAGATGCAAATGACGTATGGATCAAAACCTTTTAAAGAGAATAAAAAACAGATTAAATTCTCAAGTGAACATGCAGAGGGATATTTACCCGAGTCAAACAAGCCATTATTTTGCCATTTAAAAAAGCTGACCTAACAATCATAGATGATTGTAAAAATCCCTCGCCTCCCCCTTTTCCCGACAATTGCAAAACCTAATATATAAAAAAAACGCGTTTACAATCCAGAAAAATTAAAGACACTCTTTGGAATTATCACTCTCTAAATTTGTGTATTATGCATTCCCATATTGGATGTATACTTTTTTCTTAAATAAAAACTTTGAGTTTTCGCTCTCCCTTCATCCCGTAAACAAAAAGGCAAATAGATGACAACAATAGGAAAATTTTAGAGTTTATGTACGGAAATAATTTAAAAAAACAACAAATTTAAGTAAAGAAAATTTATTCACACACCACAAATGAACACAAAATTTTTGTTATCCAAGTTTTGGAAACTCCACTAGTTCAACCCATTACGCTAGGCAGTTTATAAGAAAGAGATGTCTTCTACACATGTTTTAAAAATGGATATGCATGTTTGAAACATGTTAAAGATGCAAATGACCTATGGATCCAAAACTTTTAAAGAAAATAACAAACTCACATTAAATTCTCAAGTGACCATGTGGTGGGATATTTACCCGAGTCAAACAAGCTATTATTTTGCCCATTTAAAAGAAGCTGACTTAACAATCACAGATGATTGTAAAGTGATTTATCATGCGTAACAGGATATAGTTGTGTAAGAAATGACTTATGGATTGGGAGTCAACACTCAGTTGAAAATCCCATCCTCCCCCTTTTCCCAACGATTGCAAAACCTAATATTATAAAACTAAAAAGAGTTTATAATCTGTAAAAATTACAGACACTCTTTGGAATTATCTCTCTCTACATTTTTGCATTGTGCATTTCATTTTTAGATGTATACTTTTATTTATATCAAAACTTTGAGTTTTCGATCTCCCTTCATCCCGTAAACAAAAAAGGCAAATTAATCTTAATAAAATGAAAATTTTAGAGTTTATGTATGGAAAAAATTTAAAACAACAATAAATGTAAGTAAATAAAATTTATTCACACTTTACAAGTGAACACAAAATTTTTTTTATCCAAATTTTGGAAATTCCACTACTTCAACCCAATACGCTTGGAATATTATCAGAAAGAGATTTTTTCTACAGATGTTTTAAAAATGGATATGCATGCTTGAAACATGCTAAAGATGCAAATGACCTATGGATCCAAACCTTTTAAAGTGAATAACAAACACTCATTAAATTCTCAAGTGAACGTGCGGTGGAGTATTTAACTGAGTCAAACAAGCCATTATTTTGCCCATTTGCAAAAAGGTTACCTAACAATCATAGATGATTGTAAAGTTATTTATCATGCATAACGGCCTTTATTTTTGTAAGACATGACTTATGGATTGGGAGTCAACACTCAGTTAAAAATCCCCAGTCTCCCCCTTTTCCCGATGATTGGAAAACCTAATATTTAAAAACTAAAAATATTTTACAACCCCTAAAAATATAGACACTCTTTAGAATTATCTATCTCTACATTTGTGCATTGTGCATTTCCATTTTAGTTGTGTACTTTTTTATTAAATCAAAACTTTGAATTTTCGCTCTCCCTTCATCCCCTAACCTAAAAGGCAAATAGATCACAAAAAAATGAAAATTTTAGAGTTTATGTTTGGAAATATTTTAAAACGACAACAAATGATAGTAAAGAAAATTTATTCACACTCCACAAATGAACACAAAAGCTTTGTAATCCGAGTTTTGCAAATTCCACTAGTTCAACCCATTACGGTTGGAATTTTAGAAGCAAGAGATTTCTTCTACACATGTTTTAAAAATGGATATGCAGGCTTGAAACAAGTTAAAGATTCAAATGACCTATGGATCCAAACCTTTTAAAGAGAATAACAAACACTCGTTAAATTCTCAAGTGAATGTGCGGTGTGATATTTACCCGAGTCAAACAAGCCATTATTTTGCCCATTTACAAAAAGCTGACCTAACAATCATAGATGAATGTAAAGTAATTTATCATGCGTAATGGGCAATATTTTTTTAAGAAATTACTAATGGATTGGGAGCCAACCCTCAGTTAAAAATCCTTCGTCTCCCCCTTTTCCCGATGATTGTAAAACCTAATATATAAAAACTAAAAGGAGTTTACATTCCCTAAAAATTACTGACACTCTTTGAAATTATCTCTCTCTACATTTGTGCGTTGTGCATTTCGATTTTAGATGTATACTTTTTTATTAAATCAAAACTTTGAGTTTTTGCTTTCCCTTTATTCCGTAAACTAAAAAGGCAAGTTGATCACAACAAAATGAAAATTTTAGGGTTTATGCATGGGAAAATAAGAAACAACAAAAAATGCATGTAAATAAAATTAATTCACACACCACAAATGAACACAAAATTTTTGTTATCCAAGTTTGGTAAATTCCACAAGTTCAACCCATTATGCATGGAATTTTATAAGTAAGAGATTTCTTCTACACAAGTTTTAAAAATGGATATGCCTGCTTGAAACATGTTTAAGACGCATATGACCGATGGATACAAACCTTTTAAAGAGAATAACAAACGCTCATTAAATTCTCAAGTGAACGTGCAGTGGGATATTTACCCGAGTCAAACAAGCCATTATTTTGCCCATTTACAAAAACCTGACCTAACAATCATAGATGATTGTAAAGTGATTTATCATACGTAATGGGCTATATTTTTGTAAGACATGACTTATGGGTAGGGAGTCAATACTCAGTTAAAAATCCCCCGCCTCCCACTTTTCCCGATGATTTCAAAAATTAATATATAAAAACTAAAACGAGTTTCCAATCCATAAAAATTACATACACTCTTTGGAATTATCTCTCTCTACATTTGTGCATTGTGCATTGTGCATTGTGCATTTTCATTTTAGATGTGTACTTTTTTCTTAAATTAAAAATTTGAGTTTTCGTTCTTTGTTCAACCCGTAAAGAAAAATGGCAAATAGATCACAACAAAAGGAAAAGTTTAGAGCTTATGTATAGAAAAAATTTAAAAAATTAAAAAATATAATAGAAGAAAATTTATTCACATACCACAAATGAACACAAAGGTTTTGTTATCCAAGTTTTGGAAATTCCACTAGTTCAACTCATTATGCTTGGAATTTTATAAGAAAGTGATTTCTTCTACAGATGTTTTAAAAATGGATATGCATGCTAGAAACATGTTAAAGATTCAAATGACCTATGGAAAAAACCTTTTAAAGAGAATAACAAACGCTCAAAAAATTCTCAAGTGAACATGCGGTGGGATATTTACCCGAGTAAAAAAAGCCATTATTTTGCCCATTTACAAAAAGCTTACATCACAATCATAGATGATTGTAAAGTGATTTATCATGCATAACGGGCTATATTTTTGTAGGACATGACTTATGGATCTGGAGTCAACACTCAGTTAAAAATCCCCCGCCTCCCTCTTTTCCCGACGATTGCAAAACCTAATATATAAAAACTAAAACGAGTTTACAATCCATAAAAATTACAAACACTAATTGGAATTATCTCTCTCCACATTTGGGCATTATGCATTTCCATTTTAGATGTATACTTTTTTCTTAAATCAAAACTTTGAGTTTTCTCTATCCCTTCAACCCGTAAAGAAAAAAGGCAAATAGATCACAACAACAGGAAAATTTTAACGTTTATGTAAAGAAAAAATTTAAAACAACAAAAAAATTAAATAAATAAAATTTATTCACACACCACAAATGACTACAAAATTTTTGTTATCCAAGTTTTGAAAATTCCACTCGTTCAACCCATTATGCTTGGAATTTTTTAAGAAAGTGATTTCTTCTACACATATTTTAAAAATGGCTATGCATGCTAGAAACATGTTCAAGATGAAAATGACCTAGGGATCCTAACCTTTTCAAGAGAATAACAAACGCTCTTCAAATTCTCAAGTGAACGTGCGGTGGGATATTTACTTGTGTCAAACATGCTATTATTTTACCCATTTAAAAAAAGCTAAACTAACAATCATAAATGATTGTAAAGTGATTTATCATGCGTAACGGGCTATATTTTTGTAAAAAATAACTTATGGATTGGGAGTTAACACTCAGTTAAAAAGCCTCCGCCTCGCCCTTTTCCTGATGGTTGCAAAACCTAATATGTAAAAACTAAAAAGAGTATAAAATCCCTAAAAATTACAGACACTCTTTGGAATTATCTCTCTCTACATTTGCGCACTGTGCATTTCAATTTTATATGTATACATTTTTCTTAAATAAAAACATTGAGTTTTCACACTCCCTTCATCCAGTAAACGAAAAAGGCAAATAGATGTCAACAAAATGTAAATTTTAGAGTTTATGTATGGAAAAAATTTCAAACAACAACAAATATAAGTAAAGATAATTTATTCACACACCACAAATAAACACAAAAGTATTGTTATCCAAGTAGGAGAAATTCCACTAGTTCAACCTTTACGCTAGGAATTTTATAAGAAAGAGATTTCTACTACACATATTTTAAAAATGGATATGCATGCTTGAAAGATGTTAAAGATGCAAATGACCTATGGATTGAAACCTTTTAATGAGAATAACAAATGCTCATTAAATTCTCAAGGGAACGTGCGGTGGGATATTTACCCGAGTGAAACAAGCCATTATTTTTCCCATTGACAAAATGTTGACCTAACAATCATACATGATTGTAAAGTTATTTATCATGCATAATGGGATATAATTTTATAAGAAATTACTAATGGATTGGGAGTCAACGCTCAGTTAAAAATCCCACGCCTCCCCATTTTCTTGACGATTGCAAATCATAATATATAAAAACTAAAAAGATTTTACAATCCCTAAAAATTACTGACACTCTTTGGAATTATCTCTGTCTACATTTGTGCATTGTGCATTTTCATTTTAGATCTATACATTTTTCTTAAATCAAAAGTTTGAGTTTTCGCTCTCCCTTCATCCCATAAACGAAAAAGGCAAATAGATCGCAACAAAATGAAAATTTTAGTGTTTATGTAAGGAAAAAATTTAAAACAACAACTAATGTAAGAAAAGAAAATTTATTTACACACCACAAATTAGCAAAAACGTTTTGTTACACAAGTTTAGGAAATTCCACTAGTTCAACCAACTATGCTTGGAATTTTATAAGCAAGATATTTCATTGACACATGTTTTAAAAATGGATATGAAAGCTTTAAACATGTTAAAGATGCAAATGGCCTAGAGATCCAAACCTTTTAAAGAGAATAACAAACGCTCATTAAAATCTCATGTGAACGTGCGGTGGGATATTTATCTGTGTCAAACAAGCCATTATTTTGTCCATTTACAAAAAGCTGACCTACCAATCATAGATAATTGTAAAGTGATTTATCATGTGTAATGGGCTATATTTTTGTAAGAAATGACTTCTGGATTGGGATTCAACACTCAGTTAAAATTCCCTCCCCTCCCCCTTTTCCCGACGATTGCAAAACCTAATATAAAAACTAAAAGAAGTTTACAATCCCTAAAAATTACTGACACTCTTTCAAATTATCACTCTCTACATTTGTGCGTTGTGCATTTCCATTTTAGATGTATACTTTTTTCTTAAATCAAAACTTTGAGTTTTCGCTTTCCCTTCATCCCGTAAAAAAAAAGGCAAATAGATCACAACAAAGTGAAAATTTTAGCGTTTATGTATGGAAAAATTTAAAACAACAACAAATGTAAGTGAAGAAAATTAATTCACACACCACAAATGGACACAAAAGTTTTGTTATCCAAGTTTGGTAAATTCCACAAGTTCAACCCATTACGCTTGGAATTTTATAAGCAAGAGATTTCTTCTACACATGTTTTAAAAATGGATATCCATGCTTGAAACAAGTTAAAGATGCTTATGACCGATAGATACAAACCTTTTAAAGAGAATAACAAACACTCATTAAATTCTCAAGTGAACATGCGGTGGGATATTAACCCAAGTCAAACAAGCTATTATTTTGCCCATTTACAAAAAGTTGACCTAACAATCATAGATGATTTTAAAATGATTTATCATACATAATGGGCTATATTTTTGTAAGACATGACTTATGGATTGGGAGTTAACACTCAGTTAAAAATCCCCCGCCTCCCCCTTTTCCCTACGATTGCAAAACCCAACATATAAAAACTAAAAAGAGTTTACAATCCCTAAAAATTATAGACACTCATTGGAATTATCTGTCTCTATGATTGTGCATTGTGCATTTCCATTTTAGAAATGGGCTTTTTTCTTAAATTTAAACTTTGATTTTTCGCTCTCCCTTCATCCCGTAAACAAAAGAGTCAAATAGATGACAACAAAACTAAAATTTTAGAGTTTATGTATGGAAAAAATTCAAAACAACAACAAATGTAATTAAAGAAAATTTATTCACACACCACAAATGAACACAAAAGTTCTGTTATCCAAGTTTCAGAAATTCCACTAGTTCAACCCATTACGCTAGGAATTTTATAGAAAAGAGATTTCTTCTACAAATGTTTTAAAAATGGATATGCATGGTTAAAACATGTTAAAGATGCAAATGACCTATGGATCCAAAACTTTTAAAGAGAATAACAAACTTACATTAAATTCTCAAGTGATAGTGCGGTGGGATATTTACCCGAGTCAAACAAGCTATTATTTTGCCCATTTACAAGAAGCTGACCTAACAATCATAGATGATTGTAAAGTGATTTATCATCCGTAACGGGATATATTTTTGTAAGAAATGACATATGGATTGGGAGTCAACACTCAGTTAAAAATCCTCCGACTCCCCCTTTTCCCAACGATTGCAAAACCTAATGTATAAAAACGAACAAGAGTTTATAATCCCTAAAAATTATAGAAACACTTTGGAATTATCTTTCTCTACATTTGTGCATTGTGCATTTCCATTTTAGATGTATACTTTTTACTTAAATCAAAACTTTGAGTTTTCGATCTCAATTCATCCAGTAACAAAAAAAGGCAAATTAATCTGAACAAAATGAAAATTTTAGATTTTATGTATGGAAAATATTTAAAATAACAAAAAATTTAAGTAAATAAAATTTATTCACCCTCCAAAAATGAACACAAAAGGTTTTTTATCCAAGTTTGGGAAATTCCACTAGTTCAACCCAATACGCTTGGAATTTTATAAGAAAGAGATTTTTTCTACACATGTTTTAAAAATGGATATGCATGCTTGAAACATGTTAAAGATGCAAATGACCTATGGATCCAAACCTTTGAAAGATAATAACAAATGCTCTTTAAATTCTGAAGTGAACATGCGGTGGGATATTTAACCGAGTGAAACAAACCATTATTTTTCCCATTTACAAAAAGTTGACATAACTGGCTTTATTTTTGTAAGACATGACTTATGGATTTGGAGTCAACACTCAATTAAAATTCCCCAGCCTCCCCGTTTTTCAGACGATTACAAAACCTAATATTTAAAAACTAAAAAGTGTTTACAATCCCGAAAATTTACAGACACTCTTTGGAATTACCTCTCCCTACATTTGTGCATTGTGCATTTCCATTTTATATGTGTATTTTTTTATTAAATCAAAACTTTGCAGTAAAAAACAAGGCAAATAGATCATGACAAAAGGAAAATTTTAAAGTTTATGTTTAGAAAATTTTTAAAACGACAACAAATGATGCTAAATAAAATTTATTCACACTCCAAAAATTAACACAAAAGTTTTGTAATCCAAGTTTGGCAAATTCCACTAGTTCAACCCATTACTCTTGGAATTTTATAAGCAAGAGATTTCTTCTATACATGTTTTAAAAATGGATATGCTTGCCTGAAACATGTTAAAGATTCAAATGACCTATGCATCCAAACCTTTTAAAGAGAATAACAAACACTCGTTAAATTTTCAAGTGAACATGCGGTGTGATATTTACCCGAGTCAAACAAGCCATTATTTTGCCCATTTACAAAAAGATGACCTAACACCCATAGATGATTGTAAAGTGATTTATCATACCTAACGGGCTATATTTATGTATGACATGACTTATGGATAGGGAGTAAACACTCAGTTAAAAATCCCCCACCTTCCCCTTTTTTCGATGATAACAAAACCTAATATATAAGACTAAAAAGAATTTACAATCCCTAAAAGTTACAGACACTGTTTGGAATTATCTCTCTCTATATTTGTGCATTGTGCATTTCCATTTTAGATGTATACTTTTTTTTAAAATCAAAACTTTGAGTTTTCTCTCTCCCTTCAACCCGTAAATAAAAAAGGCAAGTAGATCACAACTAAATGAAAATTTTAGAGTTTGTGTTTGGAAAAATTTTAAAATGACAACAAATGTTTCTAAAGAAAATTTATTCACACACCACAAATCAACAAAAAAGTTTTGTAATCTAAGTTTGGCAAATTCCACTAGTTCAACCCGTTACGCTTGGAATTTTATAAGCAAGAGATTTCTTCTACAAATGTTTTAAAAATGGATATGCAAGCTTGAAACATTTTAAAGAGTCAAATGACCCATGGATCCAAACCTTTTAAAGAAAATAACAAATGCTCATGAAATTCTCAAGTGAACGTGCGGTGGGATATTTAACCGATTCAAACAAGCCATTATTTTGCCCATTTACAAAAAGCTTACCTAAGAATCATAGATAATTGTAAAGTGATTTATCATGCGTAACAGGATATATTTTTTTAAGACATGACTTACGGATTGGGAGTCAACACTCCGTTAAAAATCCCCCGCTCCCTCTTCTCCCGACGATTGCAAAACCTAATATATAAAAAATAAAACGAGTTTACAATCCTTAAAGATTACATACACTCTTTGGAATTATCTCTCTCTACATTTGTGCATTGTGCATTTCCATTTTATATGTGTACTTTTTCCTTAAATTAAAAGTTTGAGTTTTCACTGTCCCTTCAACCCGTAAACAAAAAAGGCAAATAGATCACAACAAAAGGAAAACTTTAGAGTTCATGTATAGAAAAAATATAAAACATCAAAAAATGTAAGTAAAGAAAATTTATTCACATACCACATATGAACACAAAAGTTTTGTTATCCAAGTTTTGGAAATTCCACTAGTTCAACCCATTATGCTTGGAATTTTATAAGAAAGTGATTTCTTCTACAGATATTTTAAAACTGGATATGCTTGCTAGAAACATGTTAAAGATTCAAAGAGAACAACAAATGCTCATTAAATTCTCAAGTGAACATGTGGTGGGATATTTACTCGAGTCAAACAAGCCATTATTTTTCCCATTTACAAAAACCTTACCTAACAATCATGGATGATTGTAAAGTGATTTATCATGCATAACGGGCTATATTTTTGTATGACATGACTTATGGATTGGGAGTCAACACTCGGTTAAAAATCCCCCACCTCCCTCTTTTCCCAACTATTGCAAAACCTAGTATATAAAAACTAAAACAAGTTTACAATCCCTAAAAATTACAAACACTCTTTGGAATTATCTCTCTCTACATTTGTGCACTGTGCATTTCCATTTTAGATGTGTACTTTTTCCTAAATCAAAACTTTGAGTTTTTGCTATCCCTTCAACCCTTAAACGAAAAAGGCAAATAGATCACAACAAAAGGAAAATTTTAGAGTGTATGTATGGAAAAATTTAAAACAACAAATAATGTTTGTAAAGAAAATTTATTCACACACCACAAATGAACACAAAAGTTTTGTTATCCAAGTTATGGAAATTCCACTAGTTCAACCAATTATGCTTGGAATTTTTTAAAAAAAGTGATTTCTTCAACACAGATTTTAAAAATAGCTATGCATGCTAGAAACATGTTGAAGATGAAAATGACCTAGGGAACCTAACCTTTTCAAGAGGATAACAAACGCTCTTAAAATTCTCAAGTGAACGTGCGGTGGGATATTTACCTGAGTCAACCCATTTACAAAAAGCTGACCTAACAATCATAGATGATTGTAAAGTGATTTATCATGCGTAATGGGCTATATTTTTTAAAAAAAATGACTTATGGATTGGAAGTTAACACTCAATAAAAAAGCCCCCGCCTCACCCTTTTCCTGACAGTTGCAAAACCTAATATATAAAAACTTAAAAGAGTTTACAATCCCTAAAAATTACAGACAGTCTTTGGAATTATCTCTCTCTACATTTGTGCATTGTGCATTTCAATTTTATTTGTATACATTTTTCTTAAATAAAAACTTTGAGTTTTCCCCCACCCATCATCCAGTAAAAAAAAAGGCAATTAGATCATAACAAAATACAAATTTTAGAGTTTATGTATGGAAAAAATTTAAAACAACAACAATTGTAAGTAAAGAAAAGTAATTAACACACCACAAATAGACACAAAAGTATTGTTATCCAAGTTTGGGAAATTCCACTAGTTCAACCTATTACACTAGGAATTTTATAAGAAAGAGATTTCTACTACACATATTTTAAAAATGGATATGCATGCATGATACATGTTAAAGATGCAAATGACCTATGGATTGAAACCTTTTAATGAGAATAACAAACGCTCATTAAATTCTCAAGGAAACGTGCGGTGGGATATTTACCCCAGTCAAACAAGCCATTATTTTGCCCATTTACAAAATGCTGACCTAACAATCATTGATGATTGTAAAGTGATTTATCATGCGTAATGGGATATATTTTTGTAAGAAATGACTTATTGATTGGGAGGCAACACTCAATTAAAAATCCCACGCCTCCCCCTTTTCATGACGATTGCAAAACCTAATATATAAAAACTAAAAAGAGTTTACAATCCCTAAGAATTATCGACACTCTTTGGAATTATCTCTGTCTACATTTGTGCATTGTGCATTTTCATTTTAGATGTAAATTTTTTTCTTAAATCAAAAGTTTGAGTTTTCGCTCTCCCTTCATCCCATAAACAAAAAAGGCAAATAGATCACAACAAAATGAAAATTTTAGAGTTTATGTATGGAAAAAATTTATTTACAGACCACAAATGTTAGTAAAGAAAATTTATTTACAGACCACAAATTAGCAAAAAAATTTTGTTACCCAAGTTTGTGAAATTCCACTAGTTCAACCCAATATACTTGGAATTTTATAAGCAAGAGATTTCATTGACACATTTTTTAAAAATGGATATGAATGCTTTAAACATGTTAAAGATGCAAGTGGCCTAGAGATCCAAACCTTTTAAAGAGAATAACAAACGCTCATTAAAATCTCAAGTGAACGTGCAGTGGGATATTTATCTGAGTCAAACAAGCCATTATTTTGCCCATTTACAAAAAGCTGACCAATCAATCATAGATAAATTTAAGAAATGACTAATGGATTTGGAGTCAATACTCAGTTAAAAATCCCCGCTTCCCTCTTTTCCCGACTATTGCAAAACCTAATATTTTAAAACTAAAAAGAGTTTACAATCCCTAAATATTATAGACACACTTTGGAGTTATCTATCTCTACATTTTTGCATTGTGAATTTCCATTTTAGATGTATACTTTTTTCTTAAATCAAAACTTAGAGTTTTCGCACACCCTTCAACCCATAAAAAAAAGGCAAATAGATCACAATAAAAAGAAATTTTTAGACTTTATGTATGGAAAAAATTTTAAACAACAAAAAATATCAGTAAAGAAAATTTATTCACACACCACAAATGAACACAAAAGTTTTGTTATCCAAGTTTTGGAAATTTCACTAGTTCAACCCATTATGCTTGAAATTTTATAAGAAAATGATTTCTTCTACACATGTTTTAAAAATAGATATGCATGCTAGAAACATGTTAAAGATGAAAATGACCTAGGGAACCAAACCTTTTAAAGATAATCACAACCGCTCTTTAAATTCTCAAGTGAACATGCGGTGGGATATTTACTTGAGTCAAACAAGCCATTATTTTGCCCATTTACAAAAAGCTGACCTAAGAATCATAGATGATTGTAAAGTGATTTATCATGCGTAATGGGCTATATTTTTGAAAGAAATGACTTAAGGATTGGGAGTTAACACTCAGTTAAAAATCCCGCGCTTTCCCCTTTTTCCGACTGTTGAAAAACCTAATATATAAAAACTAAATAGAGTTTACAATCCCTCTCTACATTTGTGCATTGTGCATTTCAATTTTAGATGTATACCTTTTTCTCAAATAATAACTTTGAGTTTTAGCTCTCCCTTCATCCCGTAAACAAAAAAGGCAAATAGATCTCAACTAAATGCAAATTTTAGAGTTTATGTATGGAAAAAATTTAAAACAACAACAAATGTAAGTAAAGAAAAGTAATTCACACAGAAAATAAACACAAAAGTTTTGTTTACCAAGTTTGGGAAATTCCACTAGTTCAACCAATTACACTAGGAATTTTTAAAGGAAGAGATTTCTTCTACACATGTTTTTAATATGGATATGCATGTTTGAAACATGTTAAAGATACAAATGACTAGATCAAAACCTTTTAATGAGAATAACAAACGCTCATTAAATTCTCAAGGGAACGTGCGGTGGGATATTTACCCGACTCAAACAAGCCATTATTTTATCCATTTACAAAAAGCAGACCTAACAATCGTAGATGATTGTAAAGTGATTTATCATGCATAACGGGTGATATTTTTGGAAGAAATTACTTATGGATTGGGAGTCAACACTCAGTTAAAAATCCCATGCCTCCCCCTTTTCCCTATGAGTGCAAAACCTAATAAATAAAAACTAAAAAGAGTTTATAATCCCTAAAGATTACAGACACTATTTGGAATTATCTCACTTTACATTTGTGCATTGTGCATTTTCATTTTAGATGTATACTTTTTTCTTAAATCAAAAGTTTGAGTTTTCACTCTCCCTTCATCCCATATACAAAAAGGCAAATTGATCACAACAAATTAAAAATTTTAGAGTTAATGTTAGGAAAAAATTTAAAACAAAACAAAATGTAAGTAAAGAAAATTTATATACACACCACAAATTAGCACAAAAATTTTGCTATCCAAGGTTAGGAAATTCCACTAGTTCAACCTGACTATGCTTGGAATTTTATAAGCAAGAGATTTCGTCAACACATGTTTTAAAAATGGATAAGCATGCTTTAAACATGTTAAAGATGCAAATGACCTAGAGATCCAAAAATTTTATAGAGAATAACAAAAGCTCATTAAAATCTCAAGTGAACGTGCGGTGGGATATTTATCCGAGTCAACCAAGCCATTATTTTGCACATTTACAAAAAGCTGACCTACCAATCATAGATAATTGTAAAGTGATTTATCATGTGTAATGATCTATATTTTTGTAAGAAATGACTTATGGATTGAGAGTCAACACTTAGTGAAAAATCCCCTGCCTCCCCCTTTTCTCGACTATTGCAAAACCTAATATTTAAAAACTAAAAAGAGTTTACAATCCCTAAAAATTACAAACACTCTTTGGAATTATCTCTCTCTACATTTGTTCATTGCACATTACCATTTTATATGTATACTTTTTTCTTAAATCAAAATTTTGAGTTTTCGCTCTCCCTTCATCCCGTCAACAAAAAAGGCAAATAGATCACAACAAAATGAAAACTTAAGAGTTTATATATGGAAAAAATTTAAAACAGCAAAAAATGTAAGTAAAGAAAATTTATTCACACACCACAAAGGAGCACAAAAGTTTTGTTACCCAAGTTTGGGAAATTCCACTAGTTACCCCCATTACGCTCAAAATTTTATAAGAAAGAGATTTCTTCTACAGATGTTTTAAAAATGGATATGCAAGCTTCAAACATGTTAAAGAGGCAAATGACCTATGGATCCAAACCTTTTAAAGAGAGTAACAAACGCTCATTAAATTCTCAAGTGAACGTGCGGTGGGATATTTACCCGAGTCAAACAAGCCATTATTTTGCCCATTTAAAAAAAGCTGAACTAAAAATCATGGATGAATGTAAAGTGATTTATCATGCGTAACTAGCTATATTTTTTTTTAGAAATGACTTATGGATTGGGTGTCAACACTCAGTTAAAAATCCTCAGCCTCCCCCTTTTCCTAACAGTTTCAAAATGTAATATATAAAACCTCAAAGGTGCTTACAATCCACAAAAACTTAGAGACACTCTTTGAAATTATCTCTCTCTACATTTGTGGATTGTGCATTTCTATTATATCTGTATACTTTTTTCTTAAATCAAAACTTTGAGTTTTCGCTCTCCGTTCATTCCGTATTCAAAAAAGGCCAATAGATCACAACAAAATGAAAATTTTAGAGTTTATGTCTGGAAAAATTTAGAACTAGAAAAAATTTAAATAAAGAAAATTTATTCATACACCTCAAATGAACACAAAAGTTTTCTTATCCAAGTTTGGTAAATTCCACAAGTTCAACCCATTACGCTTGGAATTTTATAAGCATGAGATTTCTTCTACACATGATTTAAAAATGGAAATGCATGCTTGAAATATGTTAAAGATGCATATGACCTACGGATACGAACCTTCTAAAGAGAATAGCAAACGCTCATTAAATTCTCAAGTGAACGTGCGGTGGCATATTTACCTGAGTCAAACAAGCCATTATTTTGCCCATTTACAAAAAGCTAACATAACAATCATAGATGATTGTAAAGTGATTTATCATGCATAAGGTCTATATTTTTATAAGACATGACTTATGGATTGGGAGTCAACACTCAGTTAAAAATCCCCCGCCTCCCCCTTTTCACGACGATTGCAAAACCTAATTTATAAAAAATGAAAAGAGTTTACAATCCCTAAAAATTATAGACACTCTTTGGAATTATCTCACACTACATTTGTGCAATGAGAATTTCCATTTTAGATGCGTACTTTTTTCTTAAATTAAAACTTTTAGTTTTCGCTCTCCCTTCATCCCGTAAACAAAAAAAGCAAATAGACTACTACAGAATGAAAATTTTAGAGTTTATGTTTGGAAAAAAATTTAAAACAACAACAACTAAAAGTAAAGAAAATTTATTGACACACCAGAAATGAATACAAAAGTTTTGTTATGCAAGTATGGGAAATTCCACTAGTTCAACCCTAATAGCTTGGAATATTAAAAGAAAGAGATTTCTTCTACACATGTTTTAAAAATGGATATGCATGCTGGAAACATGTTAAAGATGCAAATGACCTATGGATCCAAACCTTTTAAAGAGAATAACAAATGCTCATTAAATTCTCATATGAATGTGCGGTGGGATATTTACCCGAGTCAAACAAGCCATTATTTTGCCCATTTACGAAAAGCTGACCTAACAATCATGATGATTTTAAAGTAATTTATCATGCCTAACGGGCTATATTTTTGTAAGAAATGACTTTTGGATTGGGAGTCAACACTCAGTTAAAAATCCCCCTACCTCCCCCTTTTCCCGAAGATTGCAATACCTAATATATAAAAACCAAAAAGAGTTTACAATCCTTAAAAATCACAAACACTCTTTGGAAATATCTCTTTACATTTGTGCATTATCCATTTCCATTTACGATGTATGTTTTTTTCTTAAATAAAAACTTTGAGTTTTTGCTCTCCCTTCATCCCGTAAACAAAAAAGGTAAATAGATCACAACAAAATGAAACTTTTAGAGTTTATGTTTGGAAAAAATTGAAAACAACCACAAATTTAAGTAAAAAAAATTTATTCACACACCACAAATGAACACAAAAGTTTTTTAATCCAAGTTTTGGAAATTCCAGTAGTTAAACCCTAGTAGCTTGGAATTTTATAAGAAAGAGATTTCTTCAACACATGTTTTAAAAATGGATATGCATGCTTGAAAAATGTTAAAGATGGAAATGTCCTATGGATACAAGAGAATAACAAACGCTCCTTAAACTCTCAAGTGACAGTGAGGTGGAATATTTACCTGAGTCAAACAAGCCATTGTTTTGCCCATTTACAAAAAGCTGACCTAACAATCATAGATGATTGTAAAGTGATTTATCATGCGTAACGGGCTATATTTTTGTAAGAAATGACTTGTGGATTGGGAGTAAACACTCAGTTAAAAATGCCACCTCCCCCTTTTACGGACGATTGCAATACCTAATATACAACAACTAAAAAGTGTTTACAATCCCTAAAAATCACAGACACTCTTTGGAATTATATCTTTCTACATTAATGCTTTGTGCATTTTTATTTTAGATGTTTTCTTTTTTCTTAAATCCAAACTTTAAGTTTTTACTCTTCCTTAATCCCGTAAATAAAAAAGGCAAATAGATCACAACAAAATGAAAATTTTAGAGTTGATGTATGAAAAAAATTTAAAACAACAACAAATGTAAGTAAAATAAATTTATTCACACACCACATATGAAAACAAAAGTTTTGTTATCCAATTTAGGGAAATTCCCCTAGTTCAACCCTAATAGCTAGGGACTTTATAAGAAAGAGATTTCTTCTACATATGTTTTAAAAATTGATATGCACGCTTGAAACATGTTGAAGATGCAAATTACCTATGGATACAAACCTTTTAAATAGAATAAAAAATGCTCATTAAATTCTCAACTGAATGTGCCGTGGGATATTTACCCGAGTCAAACAAGCCATTATTTTGCCCATTTATGAAAAGCTGGCCCAACAATCATAGATGATTGTAAAGTTATTTATCATGCGTAATGGGCTATATTTTTTTAAGAAATGTCTTATAGATTGGGAGTCAACACTCATTTAAAAATCACCTGCCTCCCCCTTTCCCTGACAATTGCAAAACCTAATATATAAAGAATAAAAAGAGTTTCCTACCCTAAAAATTATAGACATTCTTTGGAATTATCTCTCTCAACATTTTTACATTGTGCATTTCCATTTTAGATGTATATTTTTTTCTTAAATCAAAACTTTGAGTTTTCGCTCTCCCTTCATCCCGTAAAAAAAAAGGCTAATAGATCACAACAAAATGAAAATTTTTGAATTTATGTATGGAAAAAATTTAGAACAACAACAAATGTGAGTAAAGAAAATTTATTCACTCACCACAAATGAACACAAATGTTTTGTTATCCAAGTTTGGGAAATTCCACTAGTTCAACCCTAATAGCTTGGAATTTCATATGAAAGAGATTTTTTCAACATATGTTTTAAAAATGGATATGCATGCTTGAAACATGTCAACGATTAAAATGACTAATGGATCGAAAGATTTTAAAGAGCATAACAAACGCTCATTAAATTCTCAAGTGAACGTGCGGTGGGATATTTACTCGAGTCAAACAAGCCATTATTTTTCCCATTTACAAAAAGTTTTCCTAACAATCATAGATGATTGTAAAGTGATTTATCATGCATAACGGGCCATATTTTTGTAAGAAATGATTTATAGATTGGGAGTCAACACTCACTAAAAAATCCCCCTGCCTCCCCTTTTCCCGACGATTGCAAAACCTAATATATAAGAAAAAAAAAAGATTACTATCCCTAAAAATTACAGACATTGTGCTTTTCCACTTTAGATGTATATTTTTTCTTCAATCAAAACTTCGAGTTTTCGCTCTGCCTTCATCCCATAAACAAAAAAGGCAAAAACATAACAACAAAATGAAAATTTAAAACTTTATGTATGGAAAAAATTTAAAACAACAACAAATGTAAGTCAATAAAATTTATTCGCACACGACAAATGAACACAATAGTTTTTTTATCCAAGTTAGGGAATTGGCACTAGTTCAACGCTAATAGCTTGGAATTTTATAAGAAAGAGATTTCTTCTACATATGGGTTAAAAATTGATGTGCATGCTTGAAACGTGTTAAAGATGCAAAAGACCTATGGACCCAAACCTTGGAAAAAGAAGAACAAACTCACATTAAATTCTCAAGTGAACGTGCGGTGGGATATTTACTCGAGTCAAACAAGCCATTATTTTGGCCTTTCACAAAAAGCTGACCTAACAATTGTAGATGATTGTAAAGTAATTTATCATGCGTAATGGGCTATATTTTTGTAAGAAATGACTTATGGATTGGGACTCAACACTCACTAAAAAATCCCCCAACCTCCCCTTTTTCTTGACGATTGCAAAACCTAATATATAAAAACTAAAAAAAGTTTACAATCCCTCAAAATTATAGACACTCTTTTGAATTAGCTCTCTCTACATGTTTGCATTGTGCATTTGTATTTTAGATGTATATTTTTTTCTTCAATCAAAACATTGAGTTTTCGCTCTCCCCTCATCCCGTAAACAAAAAAGGCAAAAAGATCACAACAAAATGAAAATTTTAGAGTTTATGTATGGAAAAAATGGAAAAAAACAACAAACGTAAGTAAAGAAAATATATTCACACGCCACAAATGAACACAAAAAGTTTTGTTATCCAAGTTTGGGAATTTCCACTAGTTCAACCCTAATAGCTTGGAATTTGATAAGAAAGAAATTTCTTCTACATATCTTTCAAAATGGATCTGTATGCTTCCAACGTGTTAAAGATGCAAATGACCTTTAGATCCAAACCTTTTAAAGAGAATAAACAACACTCGTTAAATTCTCAAGTGAACGTGCAGTGGGATATTTACCCGAGTCAAACAAGCCATTATTTTGCCCATTTACAAAAGCTGACCTAACATTCATTGATGATTGTAAAGTGATTAATCATGCATAACGGGCTATATTTTTGTAAGAAATTACATATGGATTAGGACTCAACACTCAGTTAAAAATTCCTGTGCATCCACCTTTTCCTGATGAGTGTAAAACCTAATATATAAAAACTAAAAAGAGTTTACAATCCCTAAAAATTACAGACACTCTTTGGAATTATCTTGCTCTACATTTTTTCATTATGCATTTCCATTTTAGATGTATAATTTTTTCTTAAATCAAAACTTTGAGTTTTCACTCTCCCTTCATCTTGTAAACAAAAAGGGAAAATAGATCACAACAAAATGAAACTTTTAGAATTTACGTCTGGAAAAAATCTAAATCAACAACAAATCTAAGTATAGAAAATTTATTCACACACCACAAATGAACAAAAGTTTTATTATCTAAGGTTGGGAAATTCCATTAGTTCAAGCCTATTAGCTTAGAATTTTATAACAATGAGATTTCTTGTACACATGTTTTAAAAATGGATATGTAAGTTTGAGATGTGTTAAAGATGCAAATGACCTATGGATACAAACCTTTAAAAGAGATTAACAAACGCTAATTAAATTCTCAAGTGAACGTGCGATGGGATATTTACCCGAGCAAACAAGCCTTTATTTTGCCCATTTACAAAAAGCTGACCTATCAATCGTAGATGATTGTAAATTGATTAATCATGCATAGCGAGCTATATTTTTGTAAGAAATGACTTATGGATTAGGAGTCAACACTCACTTTAAAATCCCTGTGCCTCCACGTTTTCCCGATGATTACAAAACCTAATATATAAAAACTAAAAAGAGTTTACAATCCTTAAAAATTATAGACACACTTTGGAATTATCTCTCTCTACATTTGTACATTGTTCATTTCAATTTTTAGATGTATACTTTTTTCTTAAATAAAAAATTTGAGTTTTCACTATCCCTTCATCCCGTAAACAAAAAAAGAAAAAAAACCACATCAAAAAGAAAATTTTAGAGTTTACATATGGAAAAAAATTAAAACAACAACAAATGTAAGTAAAGAAAATTTATTCACACACCACAAATGAACACAAAAGTTTTATTATCCAAGTTTGGGAAATTCCATTAGTACAACCCTATTAGCTTGGAATTTTAAGAATGAGATTTCTTCTACACATGTTTTAAAAATGCATATGCATGCTTGAAACATGTTAAAGATGCAAATGACCTATGGATCCAAACCTTTAAAAGAGAATAACTAGTGCTCATTAAATTCTCAAGAGAACGTGTGATGCGATATTTACCCCAGTCAAACAAGCCATTATTTGCATATTTACAGAAAGCTGACCTATTATCGTAGATGATTGTAAAGTGATTTACCATGCCTAACGGGCAATATTTTTTTAAGAAATGACTTATCGATAGGAGTCAACACTCAGTTAAAAATCCCCAAGCCTCCCTTTTCCATACAATTGCAAAACTTAAAAAATAAAAACTAAAAAGAATTTACAATCCCTAAAAATTACAGACACTCTTTGGAATTATCTCTCTCAATATTTGTGAATTGTGCATTTATATTTTAGATGTATACTTTTTTCTTAAATAAAAACTTTGAGTTTTCGCTCGCCCTTTATCCTGTAAACAAAAAGGCAAATAGATCACAACAAAATGAAAATTTCAGAGTTTATGTATGGAAAAAATTAAAACAACAACAAATGTAAGTAAATAAAATTTATTCACTCACCAAAATGAACACAAAAGTTTTGTTATCCAAATTTTGGAAATTCCACTAGTTCAACCTTAAAAGCTTGGAATTTTATAATAAAGAGTTTTCTTCTACACATGTTTTAAAAATGGATGTGCATGCTTGAAACATGTTAAAGATGAAAATGACCTATAGATTCAAACCTTTTAAAGAGAATAACAAACGCTCAGTAAATTCTCAATTGAACATGCGGTTGGTTATTTACCCGAGTAAAAAAATCTATTATTTTGCCTATTTACAAAAAGCTGACCTAACAATCATTGATGATTGTAAAGTGATTTATCATGTATAACGAGCTATATTTTTTTAAGAAACGACTTATGGATTGGGAGTCAACACTCAGTTAAAAATCCCCTGCCTCCCCCTTTTCCCGACGATCGCAAAACCAAATAGATAAAAACTAAAAAGAGTATACAATCCAAAAAAATTACTCACAATCTTTGCATTTATTTCTCTCTATATATGTGCATTGTGCATTAACATTTTAGACGTATACTTTTTTTATAAATAAAAACTTTGAGTTTTTGCTCCCCCTTGATCCCGTAAACAAAAAAGGCAAATTAGTCACAAAAAATAAAAATTTTAGAGTTAGTGTAACGAAAAAAATTTTAAACAACAACAAATGTAAGTAAAGAAAATTTATTCATACACCACAAATGAACACAAAATTTATGTTATCCAAGTTTGGCAAATTCCACTAGTTCAACCCTAATTTCTTGGAATTTTACAAGAAAGAGATTTCTTCTACACATGCTTTAAAAATGGATATACATGCTTGAAACATGTTAAATATTCAAATTACCTATGGATCCAAACCTTTTAAAGAGAATAACAAAAGCTCATTAAATTGCCAAGTGAACGTGCAGTGGGATATTTACCCGAGTCTAACATGCAATTATTATACCCATTTGCCAAAACCTGACCTAACAATCATAGATGATTGTAAAGTAATTTATCATGCGTAACGAGCTATTTTTTTTTAAGAAATGACTTATCGATTGGGAGTCAACACTCATTTAAAAATCCCCTTCCTCCCCCTTTTCCCGACGATTGCAAAACCCGAGATATAAAAAATAAAAAGAGCTTACAATCCTTAAAAATTACAGACACTCTTTGGAATTATCTCTCTCTACATTTGTGCATTATGTATTTCCATTTTAGATGTACACTTTTTTCTTAAATATAAACTTTGTGTTTTTGCTGTCCCTTCATCCCGTAAACAAAAAAGGTAAATAGATCACAACCAAATGAAAATTTTAGAGTTTATGTATGGAAAAGTTTAAAAAAATAATAAATGTAAGTAAAAAAAATTTATTCACACACCACAAATAAACACAAAAGTTTTGTTATCCAAGTTTGGGAAATTCCACTCGTTCAACCCTAATAGCTTGTAATTTTACAAGAAAGAGATTTCTTCTAGACATGTTGTAAAAATGGATCCGCATGTTTGAAACATGTTAAAGATGAAAATGACCTATGGATGCAAAGCTTTTAAAGAGAATAACAAACGATCATCAAATTCTCAAGTGAACGAGCGGTGGGATATTTACGTAAGTCAAACAAGCCATTATTTTTCCCTTTTGCAAAAAGCTGACCTAACAATCATAGATGATTGTAAAATGATTTGTCATACGTAACGGGCTATATTTTTGTAAGAAATGAGTTATGGATTGGGAGCCAACACTCAGTTAAAAATCCCCCGCCTCCCCATTTTCTCGACGATTGCAAAACCTGAGATATAAAAACTAAAGAGATCTTACAATCCCTAAAAATTACAGACACTCTTTGGAATTATATCTCTCTACATTTGTGCATTGTTAAATTCTATTTTAGATGTACACTTTTTTCCTAAATCAAAACTTTGAGTTCTCCTTATCCCTTCATCCCGTAAGCAAAAAAGGTAAATAGATCATAACAAAATGAAAGTTTTAGAGTTTGTGTATGGAAAAAATTTAAAACTGCAACAAATGTAAGTAAAGTAAATTTATTCGCACCCCACAAATGAACACAAAAGTTTTGTTATTCAAGTTTTGGAAATTCCACTAGTTCAACCCTAATAGCTAGGAATTTTAAAAGAAAGAGATTTCTTCAACACTTGTATTAAAAATAGATATGAATGCTTGAAACATGTTAAAGATGCAAATGACCTATGCATCCAAACCTTTTAAAGAGAATAACAAACACTGATTAAATTCTCAAGTGAATGTGAGGTGGGATATTTACCCAAGTTAAACAAGCAATTATTTTGCTCATTTAAAAAAAGTTGGCCTAACAATCATAGATGATTGTAAAGTTATTTATCATGCATAATGGGCTATATTTTTTAAAGAAATGTATTAAAGATTGGGAGTCAACACAGTTAAAAATCACCCGCCTCCCCCTTTCCCTGACGATTGCGAAACCTAATATATATATAAAAAAAAATAGTTTACAACCCCTAAAAATTAAAGACATTCTTTTGAATTGTCTCTCTCAACATTTGTGCATTGTGCATTTCCATTTTAGATGTATACTTTTTTCTTAAATCAAAACTTTGACTTTTTTCTCTCCCTTCATCCCATAAGCAAAAAAGGCAAATAGATCGCTACAAAATAAAAATTATTAGAGTTTATGTATGGAAAAAATTTATAACAACAACAAATGTGAGTAAAGAAAATTTATTCACACACCAGAAATGAACACAAATGTTTTGTTATCCAAGTTTGGGAAATTCCACTAGTTCAATCCCAATAGCTTTGAATTTCATAAGAAAGAGATTTCTTCTACACATGTTTTAAAAATGGATATGCATGCTTGAAACATGTTAAAGATGAAAATGACTTATGGATCCAAACATTTTAAAGAGCATAACAAGCGCTCATTTAATTCTCAAGTGAACGTGCAGTGGGATATTTACCCAAGTCAAACAAGCCATTATTTTGCCCATTTACAAAAAGTTGTCCTAACAATCATAGATGATTTTAAAGTGATTTATCATGCATAACGCGCCAAATTTTTGTTAGAAATGATTTATAGATTTGGAATCAACACTCACTGAAAAATCCCCCTACCTCCCCCTTTTCCCAACGATTGCAAAAGCTAATATATAAAAACTAAAAAAAGTTTACAATCCTAAAAATTACAGACACCCTTTGGAATTATCTCTCTCTACATTTGTACATTGCTTTTCCATTTTAGATGTATATTTTTTTCTTCAATCAAAACTTTGAGTTTTCGCTCTCCCTTCATCCCATAAACAAAAAAGGCTAAAACATAACAACAAAATGAAAATTTAAGATTTTATGTATGGAAAACATTTAAAACAACAGCAAATGTAAGTTTTGTTCACACATGACAAATGAACACAAAAGTTTTGTTATCCAAGTTTTAGAATTTCCACTAGTTCAACGCTAATAGCTTGGAATTTTATAAAAAAAAAGATTTCTTCTATGGATATGCATGCTTGAAATGTGTTCAAGATGCAAATGACCTATGGATCCAAACCTTTTAAAGAGAAGAACAAACGCTCATAAATTCTCAAGTGAACGTGCGGTGGGATATTTACCCAAGTCAAACAAGCCATTATTTTGTCCATTCACAAAAACCTGACCATACAATCATAGATGAATGTAAAATGATTTATCATGCGTAATGATCTATATTTTTGTAAGAAATGACTTATGGATTGGGAGTCAACATTCACTTAAAAATCTCCCTGCCTCCCCCTTTTCCCGAAGATTGCAAAACCTAATACATAAAAACAAAAAAGAGTTGACAATCCCTAAAACTATTGACACTCTTTTGAATTATCTCTCTCTACATTTCGCTCTCCCCTCATCCCGTAAAAAAAAAGGCAAATAGATCACATCAAAATGAAAATTTTAGAGTTTATGTAAGGAAAAATGTAAAACAACAACAAATGTAAGTAAAGAAAATGTATTCACACACCACAAATGAACACAAAATTTTTGTTATCCATGTTTGGAAATTTCCACAAGTTCAACCCCAATAACTTAGAATTTTATAAGAAAGAGATTTCTTCTAAATATGCTTTAAAAATGGATATGCATGCTTGAAATGTTATAAAGATGCAAATGACCTATGGATCCAAACCTTTTAAAGAGAATAAACAATGCTCATTAAAATTTCAAGTGAACGTGCAGTGGGATATTTACCCGAGTCAAACAAGCCATTATTTTGCCCATTTACAAAAACCTGACCTAACAATCATAGATGATTATAAAGTGATTAATCATGCATAATGGATTATAATTTTTTAAGAAATGACTTATGGATTAGGAGTCAAAACTCAGTTAAATATCCATGTGCCTCCACCTTTTCCCGACGATTGCAAAACTTAATATATAAGACTAAAAAGTGTTTAAAATATCTAAAAATTATAGTCACTCTTAAGAATTATCTCTCTCGACATTTGTGCATTGTGCATTTCCATTTTAGATGTATACTTTTTTTCTTAAATGAAAACATTGAGTTTTCACTCTCCCTTCATCCCGTAAGTAAAAAAGGAAAATAGATCCCAACAAAAATAAAAATTTTAGAGTTTATGTGTGGAAAAAATTTAAAACAACAACAAATTTAAGTAAAGAAAATTTATTAACACACCACAAATGAACACAAAAGTTTTATTATCCTGGTTTGGGAAATTCCATTAGTTCAACCCTATTAGCTTGAAATTTTAAAAGAAAGAGATTGCTTCTACAAATGTTTTGAAAATGGATATGCATGTTTGAAACATTTTAAAGATGCGAATGACCTATGGATCCAAACCTTTAAAGGAGAATAAAAAATGCTCATTAAATTCTCAAGTGAACGTGCAATCAGATATTTACCGAGTCAAATAAGACAATATTTTTCTTAATTACTAAAAGCTGACCTATCAATCGTAGATGACTGTAAAGTGATTTATCATGTGTAACGGGCTATATTTATGTAAGAAATGACTTATCGATATGAGTCAACACTCACTTAAAAATCCCCAGCCACCCCTTTTCCAGACAATTGCAAAACCTAATATATAAAAACTAAAAAGAGTTTACAATCCCTAAAAATTATAGACACTATTTGGAATATATCTCTCTCTACTTTTGTGAATTGTGCATTTACATTTTAGATCTCCCTTTATCTCGTAAAAAAAGGGCAAAAAGATCTTAACTAAATGAAAATTTTAGAGTTTATGTATGGAAAAAATTTAAAACAACAAAAAATGTACGTAAAGAAAATTTAGTCACTCACCACAAATGAACACAAAAGTTTTATTATCCAAAATTTTCAAATTCAACTATTTCAACCCTAATAGCTTGGAATTTTATAAGAAAGAGATTTCTTCTACACATGTTTTAAAAATGGATATGCATGCTTGAAACATGTAAAAGATGCAAATGACCTATGGATCCAAACCATTTAAAGAGAATAACAAAAATTCTCAATTGAACTTGTCGTGGAATATTTACCTGAGTCAAACAAGCCATTATTTTGCCCATTTACAAAAAGCTGACCTAAAAATCATTGATTATTTTAAAGTGATTTACCATGCGTAACGAGCTATATTTTTGTAAGAAATGCATTATGGATTGGGTGTTAACACTCATTTAAAAATCCCCCGTCTCCCCTTTTCCCGACGACTAAAAAAACTAATATATAAAAACTAAAAAGCGTTTACAATCCAAAAAAATTACACACACTCTTTGGAATTATTTCTCTCTACATATGTGCATTGTGCATTAACATTTTAGATGTATATTTTTTCTTAAATAAAAACTTTGAGTTTTCGCTCTCCCAACATCCTGTAAACAAAAAAGGGAAATAGATCACAAAAATATGAAAATATTAGATTTTATGTAAGTAAAAAATTAAAAACAACAAAAAATGTAAGTAAACAAAATTTATTCACGCACCACAAATGAACACAAAAGTTTTGTTATCCAAGTTTCGTAAATTGCACTAGTTCAACCCTGATAGCTTGGAATTTTATAAGAAAGAGATTTCTTCTCCACATGTTTTAAATATGAATATGCATTCTTGAAATATTTTAAAGTTGCAAATGATCTATAGATCCAAACATTTTAAAGATAAAACAAACACTCATTAATTTCTCAAGTGAACGAGCGGTGGGATATTTACCTGAGGCAAACAAGCCATTATTTTCCCATTTACAAAAAGCTGACCTAACAATCATGGATGATTGTGAAGTGATTTATCATGCATAATGGGAAATATTTTTGTATGAAATAACTTATGGATAGGGAGTCAACACTCAGATAAAAATCCCCCACCTCCCCTTTTCCCGACGATTGCAAAACCTAATTTATAAAAACTAAAAAGACTTTACAATCCCTAAAAATTATAGACACTCTTTGGAATTATCTCTATCTACATTTTTTCATTGTGAATTTCTGTTTTAGATGTATAATTTTCTCTTGAATCAAAACTTTGATTTTTCGCTTTCCCTTCATACTGTAAACAAAATAGGCAAATAGATCACAACAAAATGAAAATTTTAGAGTTTATGTATGCAAAAAATTTAAAACAAAAAAAAATGTAAGTAAGGAAAACTTATTCACACACCACAAATGAACACAAAAGTTTTGTTATCAAAGTTTGGTAAATTCCACTAGTTCAACCCTAATAGCTTGGAATTTTATAAGAAAGAGATTTCTGCTACACATGTTTTAAAAATGGATATGCAAGCTTGAAACATGTTAGAGATGCAAATGACCTATGGATCCAATCCTTTTAAAGAGAATAAAAAATTCGCATTATATTATTAAGTGAACGTATGGTGAGATATTTACCTGAGTCAAACAAGCCATTATTTTGCCCATTTACAAAAAGCAGACCTAACAATCATAGATGATTGTAAAGTGATTTATCAAAATTTTAGAGTTTATATACGGAAAAAATTTTAAACAACAACAAATCTGAGTAAAGAAAATTTCTTCACACCCTATAAATGAAGACAAAAATTTTGTTTTTCAAGTTTTGGAAATTCCAGCAGTTCAACCCAAATAGCTCAGAATTTTATAAGAAACAAATTTTTTCTACACTTGTTTTAAAAATGGATATGCATGCTTGAAACATGTTAAAGATGCAAATGAGTTATGGATCCAAATCCTTTCAAGAGAATTACAAACGCTCACTAAATTCTCAAGTGAACGTGTGTGTTGGGATAATTACTCGAGTCAAAAAAGGCATTATTTTGCATATACAAAAAGTTGACCTAACATTTATACATGAGTCTAAAGTAATTTATCATGCGTAATGTGCTATATTTTTGTAAGAAATTACTTATGGATTGGAAGTCAACACGCACTTAAAAATCCCCCTGCCTCCCCCTTTTCTCGATGATTGCAAAACCTAATATAAAATTAAAAAGAGTTTACAATCCCTAAAAATTACAGACACTGGTTGGAATTATCACTCCCTACATTTGTGCATTGTGCATTTCCGTTTTAGACGTATACTTTTTTCTTCACTCAAAACTTTGAGTTTTTGCTCTCCCTTCATCCCATAAATAAAAAAGGCAAATATATCACAACAAAATAACAATTTAGAGTTTATGAATGGAAAAAATGTAAAACAACAACAAATGTAAGTAAAGAAAATTTATTCACACACCACAAATGAACACAAAAGCTTTATTACCCAATTTTGGGAAATTCCACTAGTTCAACCCTAATAGCTTGAAATTTTATAAGAAAGAGATTTCTTCTACAAATGTTTTAAAAATTGATAGTCATGCTTGAAACATGTGAAAGATGCAAATGAGCAATGGATCCAAACCTTTTAAAGAGAATAGCAAACACTTATAAAATTCTCAAGTGAACGTGTGGTGGGATATTTACCCGAGTCAAACAAGCCATTATTTTGCCCATTTACAAAAAGCTGACCAAACAATCATAGATGATTGTAAAGTGATTTATCATGCATAACGGGCTAAATTTTTTAAAGAAATTACTTATGGATTGGGATTCAACATTCAGTTAAAAATCCCCCGCCTCCCCCTTTTCCCGACGATTGCAAAACTAAATATTTAAAAATTGAAAAGTGTTCACAGTCCCTAAAAATTACAGACACTCTTTGGAATTATCTCTCTGAACATTTGTGCATTGTGCATTTCCATTTTCTATATAAACTTTTTTCTTAAATCAAGACTTTGAGTTTTCGCTCTCCCTTAATCCAGTAAACAAAAAAGGGAAAAAGATCACAACAAAATGAAAATTTTAGACTTTATGTATGGAAATAATTTAAAACAACAACAAATTTATGTCAAGAAAATTTATTCACACACCAAAAATGAAGACCAAAGCTTTTTTATCCAAGTTTAGAAAATTGTACTAGTTCTACTCTTATTGCTTGGAATTTTATAAGAGAAAGATTTCTTCTACATTTGTTTTAAAAATTGATAGGCATGCTTAAAACAAGTTAAAGATGCAAATGACCTATGGATCCAATCCTTTTAAAGAGAATCACAAACGCTCATTAAATTCTCAAGTGAATGTGTGGTGGGATATTTACCTGAGTCAACAAAGCCATTATTTTTCTCTTTTACAAAAAGCTGACCTAACAATCATAGATGATTGTAAAGTGATTTATCATGAGTAATGGATTTTATTTTGGAAAGAAATGACTTATGGATTGGGAGTAACCACTTAGTTAAAAATCCTCAGCCTCCCCCTTTTCCTGATGATTCCAACACCTAATATGTAAAAACTAAATAGAGGTTAAAATCCCAAAATATTGCAGACACTCTTTGGATTTATCTCTCTCTACATTTGTACATTGTGCATTTCCATTTTACATGTATACTTTTTTCTTAAATCAAAACTTTGAGTTTTCGCTCACCCTTCATACCGTAAACAAAAAAGGCAAATAGATAACAACAAAATGAAAATTTTAGAGTTTATGAATGGAAAAAATTTAGAACTAAAAGAAATGTGAGTAAAGAAAATTTATTGACACACTACAAATGAACAGAAAAGTTTTGTTATGCAAGTTTGGGAAATTCCACTAGTTCAACCCTAATAGCTTGGAATTTCATGAGAAAGAAATTTCTTCTACACATGTTTTAAAAATGAATATGCATGCTTGAAAATGTTAAAGATGCAAATGACCTATGGATCATAACCTTTTTAAAGAGCATAATAGACGCTCATTAAATTCTCGAGTGAACGTGCGGTGGGATATTTACCCGAGTCAAACAAGCCATTATTTTGCCCATTTACAAAAAGTTGGCCTCAAAATCGTAGAAGATTGTAAAGTTATTTATCATGTGTAACAGGCTATATTTTTTTAAGAAATGTCTTATAGATTGGGAGTCAACACTCAGTTAAAAATCACCCACCTCCTCCTTTCCCTGACGATTGCAAAACCAAATATATAAAAACAAAAAAGAGTTTACAATCCCTAAAAATTACAGAAATTATTTGGAATTATCTCTCACAATATATGTGCATTGTGAAGTTCCATTTTAGATGTATACTTTTTTCTTAAATTAAAACTTTGAGTGTTCGCTCTCCCTTCATCTCGAAAACAAAAAAAGGCAAATAGATCACAACAAAATGAAAATTTAAGAGTTCATGTATGGAAAAAATTTAGAAAAACAACAAATGTGAGTAAAGAAAATTTATTCACACACCACAAATGAACACAAATGTTTTGTTATCCATGTTTTGGAAATTCCACTAGTTCATCCTTTATAGCTTGGACTTTCATAAGAAAGAGATTTCTTCTACACATGTTTTAAAAATGGATATGCATGCTTGAAACGTGTTAGAGATGCAAATGCCCTATGGATCCCAACCTTTTAAAGAGCATAACAAATGCCCAATATACTCTCAAGTGAACGTGCGGTGGGATATTTACCTGAGTCAAACAAGCCATTATTTTGTACATTTACAAAAAGCTGTCCTAACAATCGTAGATGATTGTAAAGTGATTTATCATGCGTAACTGGCCATATTTTTGTAAGAAATGATTAATAGATTTTGATTTAACATGCACTTTAAAATCCCCTTGCCTCCCCCTTTCCCGTCGATTGAAAAACCTAATATAAAAAAACTAAAAAAAGCTTACAATCCCTAAAAGTTACAGACACTCTTTGGAATTATCTCTCTCTACATTTTTACATTGAGCATTTCCATTTTAGATGTATATTTTTTTCTTCAATCAAAACACTGAGTTTTCGCTCTCCCTTCATCCCGTAAACAAAGAAGGCAAATACATAACAACAAAATGAAAATTTAAGAGTTTGTGTATGGAAAATTTTTAAAACAAGAATAAATGTAAGAAAAAAAATATATTCACACTCGACAAATGAATAAAAAAGTTTTGTTATCCAAGTTTGGGAATTTCCACTAGTTCAACGCAAATAGCTTGGAATTTTATAAGAAAGAGATTTCTTCTACACATGCTTTAAAAATGGATATGCATGCTTGAAACGTGTTAAAGATGCAAATGACCTATGGATCCAAACCTTTTAAAGAGAAGAAGAAACCTCATTAAGTTCTCACGTGAACGTGTGGTGGGATATTTACCCGAGTCAAACAAGCCATTATTTTGCCCAATCAAAAAAAGCTGACCTAACCATCATAGATGATTGTAAAGTGATTTATCATGCGTAATGGACTATATTTTTGTAAGAAATGACTTATGGATTGGGAGTCAACACTCACTTAAAAATCCCCCTGCCTCCCCCTTTTCCCAATGATTGAAAAACCTAATATATAAAAACTAAAAAGAGTTTAAAATCCTTAAAAATTATAGACACTCCTTTGAATTATCTCTCTATTCATTTGCGCATTGTGCATTTCCATTTTAGATGTATTTTTTTTCTTCAATCAAAACATTGAGTTTTCGTTCTCCCTCATCTTGTAAACAAAAAAGGCAAATAGATCAGAACAAAATGAAAAGTTTAGAGTTTATGTATATAAAAAATTTAAAAAAACAACAAATGAAACTAAATAAAATTTATTCACACACCAAAAATGAACACAAAAGTTTTGTTATCCAAGTTTGGGAATTTCCACTAGTTCAACCCTAATAGCTTGGAATTTATAAGAAAGAGATTTCTTCTACACATGCTTTAAAAATGGATATGCATGCTTAAAACGTGTTAAAGATGCAAATGACATATGGATCAAAACCTTTTAAAGTGAATAAACAACGCTCATTAAATTATCAAGTGAACGTGCAGTGGGATATTTACCCGAGTCAAACAAGCCATTATTTTGCACATTTACAAAAAAACTGGCCTAACAATCATAGATGATTGTAAAGTGATTAATCGAATTTAACAGGCTATATTTTTTTAAGAAATGACTTATGGATTAGGAGTCAACACTCAGTTAAAAATCCCTGTGCCTCAACCAGTTCCCGATGATTGTAAAACCTAATATATAAAAACTAAGAAGTGTTTACAATCCCTAAAAATTACAGACACTCTTTGGAATTATCTCTCTACATATGTGCATTAAGCATTTCCATTTTAGAACTATACTATTTCTTAAATCAAAACTTTGAGTTTTCACTCTCCCTTCATCCCATAAACAAAAAAGGAAAATAGATCACAATAAAATGAAAATTTTAGAGTTTACGAATGGAGAAAATTTAAAACAACACAAATGAACACAAAAGTTTTATTATCCAAGTTTGGGAAATTCCATTAGTTCAACCCAATTAGCTTAGAATTTTATAAGAACGACATTTCTTCTTCACATGTTTTATAAACGGATATTCATGCTTACAACATGTTAAAGATACAAATGACCTACGGATCCAAACCTTTAAAAGTGAATAAAAAACCCTCATTAAAATCTCAAGTGAATGTGTGATGGGATATTTACCTGAGTGAAACAAGGCATTATTTTTCCCATTTACAAAAAGCTAACCTATCAATCGTAGATGATTGTAAAGTGATTTATCATGCTTAACGGGCTATATTTTTGTAAGAAATGATTAATCAATAAGAGTCAACACTCAGTTAAAATTCCCCCAGTCTCCCCCTTTTCCTGACAATTGAAAAGGCTAATATATAAAAAATAAAAAGAGTTTACAATCCCTAAAAATTATAGACACCCTTTGGAATTATCTCTCTGAACATTTGTGAATTGTGCATTTACATTTTATATGTATACTTTTTTCTAAAATAAAAACTTTGAGTTTTCGCTCTCCCTTTATCCCGTAAATAAAAAGGCAAATAGATCACAACAAAATGAAACTTTTAAAGTTTATGTATGGAAAAAATTTAAAACAACAACAAATGTTAGTAAAAAAAATTTATTCACTCACCACAAATGAACACAAAAGTTTTAATATCCAAATTTTGGAAATTCCACTAGTTCAACCCTAATAGCTTAGAATTTTATAAAAAAAAGATTTCTTCTGCACATGTTTTCAAATTGGATAAGCATGCTTGAATAATGTTAAAGATGCAAAGGACCTATGGATCCAATCCTTTTAAAGAGACTACCAAACGCTCATTAAATTCTCAATTAAATGTGCAGTGGGATATTTACCCAAGTCAAACAAGCTATTATTTTTCCCATTTACAAAACGTTGACCTAACAATCATTGACGAATGTAAAGTCATTTATCACGTGTAACAAGCTATTTTTTTTGTAAGAAATGACTTATGGATTGGGAGACAACACTCAGTTAAAAATCCCCCGCCTCCCCCTTTTCCCGACAATTGCAAAACCTAATATATAAAAGCTAAAAGAGTTTACAATCCCAAAAAATTACACACACTCTTTGGAATTATTTCTCTCTACATATGTGCATTGTGCATTAATATTTTAGATGTATACATTTTTCTTAAATAAAAACTTTGAGTTTTCGCTCCCCCTTCATACCGTAAACAAAAAAGGCAAATAGATCAAAACAAAATGAAAATTTTAGAGTTGAAGTATGGAAAAAATTTAAAACAACAACAAATGTAAGTAAAGAAATTTTATTCACACACCACAAATGAGCACAAAACTTATTTTATCCAAGTTTGGGAAATTCCACTAGTTCAACAGCCCATTATGCTTGGAATTTTATAAGAAAGAGATTTCTTCTACACTTGTTTTAAAAATGGATATGCATACCTGAAACATGTTAAAGATGCAAATGACCTATGGATCCAAAGCTTTTAAAAAGAATAACAAACGCTCATTAAATTCTCAAGTGAATGCGCGATGGGATATTTACCTGAGTCAAACAAGCCATTATTTTGCCCATTTACTAAAAGCTGACCTAACAATCATAGATGATTGTAAAGTGATTTATCTTATGTAACTGTATATATTTTTCTAAGAAATGACTTATGGATTGGGAGTCAACACAGTTAAAAATCCCCGGCCTCCCCTGTTTCCCGACTATCGCAAAACCTAATATATAAAAGCTAAAAAGAGTATACAATCCCTAAAAATTGTAGACACTCTTTCAGAATTATCTCTCTCTACATTTGTGCATTGTGCATTTCTATTTTAGATATATAATTTTTTCTTAAATAAAAACTTTGACTATTCGCTCTCCCTTCATCCCATAAACATAAAGGCCAAATAGATCACAAAAAATTGAAAATATAAGAGTTTATGTAATGAAAAAAATTTAAAAGAACAAAAAATCTAAGTAAATAAAATTTATTCATACACCACAAATGAACACAAAAGTTTTGTTATCCATGTTTGGGAAATTCCACTAGTTCAACAACCCATTACGCTTGGAATATAATAAGAAAGAGATTTCTTCTACATATGTCTTAAAAATGGAAAAGCATGCTTGAAACATGTTAAAGATGGAAATGACCAATAGATACAGACCTATTAAAGAGAATAACAAACACTCATTAAATTCTCAAGTGAACGTGCGGTGGGATATTTACCCGAGTTCAACATGCCATTATTTTGCCCATTTATAAAAAGCTGACCGAACAATCATAGATGATTGTAAAGTGATTTATCGTGTGTAACGGGCTATATTTTTGTAAGAAATGACTTAAGGATAGTTAAAAATCCCCTGCTTCCCCCTTTTCCCGACGATGGTAAAACCGAATATATAAAAACTAAAAAGAGTTTACAATCCCTAAAAATTACAGACACTCTACATTTGTGCCCAGTGCATTTCCATTTTAAATGTATATTTTTTTTTAATCAAAACTTTGAGTTTTCGCTCTCCCTTCATCCCGTAAACAAGAAAGGGAAATAGAGCACAACAAAATGACAATTTTAGAGTTTATGTGTGGAAAATATTTTAAACAACAACAAATGTAAGTAAAGAAAATTTATTCACACACTACAAATGAACACAAAAGTTTTTTTATCCAAGTTTAGGAAATTCCACTAGTTCAACCATAATAACTTGGAATTATAAAAGAAAGAGATTTCCTCTACACATGTTTTAAAACTGGATAAGCTTGCTCGAAGCATGTTAAAGATGCAAATGACCTAAGGATCCAAATATTTTAAAGGCAATAACAAATGCTCATTAAATTCTCAAGTGAATGTGCGGTGGGATATTTACTCGAGTTCAACATGCCATTATTTGGCCCATTTATAAAATGCTGACCTAACAATCATAGATGATTGTAAAGTGATTTATCATGCATAATGGGCTATATTTTTCTAAGAAATGACTTATGGATTGGAGGTCAACACTCAGTTAAAAATCCCCCTGTGTCCCCCTTTTCTCAACAATTTCAAAACCATATAAAAACTAAAAGGATTTTAAAATCCCAAAAAATTACAGACACTCTTTGGAATTATCTCTCTCTACATTTGTGCATTGTGCATTTCCATTTTAGATTATATTTTTTTCTTAAATCAAAAGTTTGAGTTTTCACTCTCCTTTCATCCTGTAAACAAAAAAGGACAAAGAGATCAAAACAAAATAAAATTTTTAGAATTTATGTACGGAAAAAAATTAAAATAACTACAAATGTAAGTAGAGAAAATTTATTCGCACACGATAAATGATCACAAAAGTTTTGTTATCCAAGTTTGAGAAATTCCACTAGTTCAACCTTAATAGCTTGGAATTTTATACGAAAGAGATTTCTTCTATACATGTTTTAAAAATGGATATGCATGCTTGAAACATGTTAAAAATTCAAATGACCTACGGATCCAAAAATTTTAAAGAGAATACCAAACGCTCATTATTTTCTCAAGTGAATGTGCGGTGGGATATTTACCTGAGTCAAACAAGCCATTATTTTGCCCATTTAAAAAAAGCTAACCTAACAGTCATCGATGATTGTAAAGTGATTTATCATGTGTAACGGGTTTTATTTTTGTAAGAAATGACTTATGGTTTGGGAATCAACACTCAGTTAAGAATCCCACTGCCTCACCCTTTTCCCAATGATTGCAAAACCTAGTATATAATACTAAAAAAGAGTTTAAAATCCCTAAAAATTACATACTTTCTTTGGAATTATCTCTCTATATATTTGTGCATTATGCCTTTCCATTTTAGATATATACTTTTTTCATAAATCAAAACTTTGAGTTTTCGCTCTCCCAACATCCCGTAAACAAAAAGGCAAATGGATAACAACAAAATGAAAATTTTAGAACATATGGATGGAAAAAATTTGAAACAACGACAAATGTAAGTAAAGAAAATTTATTCACATACCACAAAAGTTTTGTTTTCCAAGTTTGGGAAATTCTACTAGTTCAACTCTAATAGCTTGGAATTTTATAAGAAATAGATTTCTTCTACACATGTTTTAAAATTGGATATGCATGCTTGAAACTTGTTCATGAAACAAATGACTTGTGGATCAAAGCCTTTTAAAGAGAATAACAAACGCTCAATAAATTCTCAAGTGAACGTGCGGTGGGATATTAACCCAAGTCAAACAAGCCATTATTTTGCCCATTTACAAATTACTGACCGAACAATCATAGATGATTGTAAAGTGATTTATCATGCGTAACGGGCTATATTTTCGTAAGAAATGACTTAAGGATTGGGAGTCAACACTCAGTTAAAAATCCCCCGCCGCCCCCTTGTCCCGACGATTGTAAAACCTAATACATAAAAACTAAAAAGAGTTTACAATCCCTAAAAGTTAGAGACACTCTACATTTGTGCCCTGTGCATTTCCATTTTAGATGTATACTTTTCTTTTTAATCAAAACTTTGAGTTTTCGCTCTCCCTTCATCCCGTAAACAAGAAAGGCAAATAGATCACAACTAAAAGACAATTTTAGAGTTTATGTATGGAAAAAATTTTAAACAACAACAAATGTGAGTAAAGAAAATTTATTCACACACCACAAATGAACACAAAAGTTTTTTTATCAAATTTAAGGAAATTCCACTAGTTCAACCATAATAACTTGGAATTATAAAAGAAAGAGATTTCTTCTACTCATATTTTAAAATTGGATATCCTTGCTCGAAACATGTTAAAGATGCAAATGACCGAAGGATCCAAATTTTTTAAAGGGAATAACAAATGCTCATTAAATTCTCAAGTGAACGTGCGGTGGGATATTTACCCAAGTTCAACATGCCATTATTTTGCCCATTTATAAAAAGCTGACCTAACAATCATAGATGATTGTAAAGTGATTTATCATGCATAATGGGCTATATTTTTCTAAGAAATGACTTATGGATGGGAGGTCAACACTCAGTTAAAAATCCCCCTGTCTCCACCTTTCCCGACAAAAAACCTATTATATAAAAACGAAAAAGAGTTTAAAATCCCTAAAAATTACAGGCTCTCTTTGGAATTATCTCTCTCTACATTTGTGCATTGTGCATTTCCATTTTAGATTATACTTTTTTCTTAAATCAAATGTTTGAGTTTTCGCTCTTCCTTCATCCTGCAAATAAAAAAGATCAAGAGATCAAAACAAAATGAAAATTTTAGAATTTATATAAGGCAAAAAATTACAACAACTAAAAATTTAAGTAAAGAAAATTTATTAACACACGATAAATGATCACAAAAGTTTTGTTATCCAAGTTTGGGAAATTCCACTAGTTTAACCTTAATAGCTTGGAATTTTATACGAAAGAGATTTCTTCTATACATGTTTTAAAAATGGATATGCATGCTTGAAACATGTTAAAGATGCAAATGACCTATGGATCCAAAAATTTTAAAGAGAATACCAAAGGCTCATTATATTCTCCAGTGAATGTGTGGTGGGATATTTACCTGAGTCAAACATGCCATTATTTTGCCCATTAAAAAAAAGCTGACCTAACAATCATCGATGCTTGTAAAGTGACTTATCATGTGTAACGGGTTTTATTTTTGTATGAAATGACTTATGGATTGGGAATCAACATTCAGTTAAAAATCCCCTTGCCTCCCCCTTTTCCCGACGATTGCAAAACCTAATATATAAAAACTAAAAAAGAGTTTAAAATCCCTAAAAATTACATAATTTCTTTGAAATTATCTATCTCTATATTTGTGCATTGTGCCTTTCCATTTTAGCTTAAATCAAAACTTTGAGTTTTCGCTCTCCTAACATCCCGTAAACAAAAAGGTAAATGGATAACAACAAAATGAAAATTTTAGAACATACGGATGGACAAAATTTGATACAACGACAAATGTAAGTAAAGAAAATTTATTCACATACCACAAATGAACACAAAAGTTTTTTTTCCAAGTTTTGGAAATTCCATTAGTTCAACTTAAATAGCTTGGAATTTTAAAAGAAATAGATTTCTTCTACACATGTTTTAAAAATGGATATGCTTGTTTAAACATGTTCATGATACAAATGACCTGTGGATCAAAGCCTTTTAAAGAGAATAACAAATTTTCATTAAATTCTCAAGTGAACTTGCGGTGGGATATTGACCCGAGTCAAACAAGCCATTATTTTGCCCATTTACAAAAAGCTGACCTAACAATCATAGATGATTGTAAGGTGATTTATCATACGTAACGGGCTATATTTTCGTAAGAAATGACTTAAGGATTGGGAGTCAACACTCAGTTAAAAATCCCCTGCCTCCCCTTGTCCCGACGATTGTAAAACCTAATATATAAAAACTAAAAAGAGTTTACAATCCCTAAAAATTACAAACACTCTACATTTGTGCCCTGTGCATTTCCATTTTAGATGTATACTTTTTTTTTAATCAAAACTTTGAGTTTTCTCTATCCCTTCAGCCCGTAAACAAGAAAGGCAAATAGATCACAACAAAATGACAATTTTAGAGTTTATGTATGGAAAAAATTTTAAACAACAACAAATGTAAGTAAAGAAAATTTATTCACACACCACAAATGAACAAAAAAGTTTTGTAATCCAAGTTTAGGAAATTCCACTAGTTCAACCATAATAACTTGGAATTATAAAAGAAAGAGATTTCTTCTACACATGTTTTAAAATTTGATGTGCTTGCTCGAAACATGTTAAAGATGCAAATGACCTAAGGATCCAAATCTTTTAAAGGGAATAACAACCGCTCATTAAATTCTCAAGTGAACGTGCGGTGGGATATTTACCCGAGTTCAACATGCCATTATTTTGCCCATTTACAAAAAGCTGACCTAACAATCATAGATGATTTTAAGTGATTTATCATGCATAATGGGCTATATTTTTCTAAGAAATTACTTATGGATTGGAGGTCAACACTCATTTAAAAATCACCCTGTCTCCCCCTTAGCCCGACAATTTCAAAACCTATTAGATAAAAAATAAAAAGAGTTTAAAATCCGTAAAAATTACAGACACTCTTTGGAATTATCTCTCTCTACATTTGTGCATTGTGCATTTCCATTTTTTATTATACTTTTTTCTTAAATCAAAAGTTTGAGTTTTCGCTCTCCCTTCATCCTGTAAACAAAAAAAACAAAGAGATCAAACCAAAATGAAAATTTTAGAATTTATGTATGGAAAAAAATTAAAACAACTACAAATGTAAGTAAAGAAAATTCATTCACACACGATAAATGATCACAAAAGTTTTGTTATCCATGTTTGGGAAATTCCACTAGTTCAACCTTAATAGCTTGGAATTTTATACGAAAGAGATTTCTTCTATACATGTTTTAAAAATGGATATGCCTGCTTGAAACATGTTAAAGATTCAAATGACCTATGGATCCAAAACTTTTAAAGAGAATACCAAACGCTCATTATATTCTCAAGTGAATGTGCGATGGGATATTTACCTGTGTCAAACAAACCATTATTTTGCCCATTTAAAAAAAGCTGACCTAACAATCATCGATGCTTGTAAAGTGATTTATCATGTGTAACGGGTTTTATTTTTGTAAGAAATGACTTATGGATTGGGAATCAACACTCAGTTAAAAATCCCCCTGCCTCACCCTTTTCCCGACGATTGCAAAACCTAATGTATAAAAACTAAAAATGAGTTTAAAATCCGTAAAAATTACATACTTTATTTCGAATTATCTCTGTCTATATTTGTGCATTGTGCCTTTCCATTTTAGATGTATACTTTTTTCTTAAATCAAAACTTTGAGTTTTCGCTCTCCCAACATCCCGTAAACAAAAAGGTAAATGGATAACAACAAAATGAAAATTTTAGAACATATGGATGGACAAAATTTTAAACAACAACAAATGTAAGTAAAGAAAATTTATTCACATACCACAAATGAACACAAAAGTTGTGTTTTCCAAGTTTGGGAAATTCCACTAGTTCAACTCAAATAACTTGGAATTTTATAAGAAATAGATTTCTTCTACACATGTTTTAAAAATGGATATGCATGCGTGAAAGATGTTCATGATACAAATGACCAGTGGATCAAAGCCTTTTGAAGAGAATAACAAACGCTCATTAAATTCTCAAGTGAATGTACGATAGGATATTTACAAGAGTCAAACAAGTCATTATTTCACCCATTTACAAAATGTTGACCTAACAATCATAGATTATTGTAAAGTGATATATCATGCGTAATGGGCTATATTTTTGTAAGAAATGACTTATGGATTGGGAGTCAACCCTAAGGTTAAAATCCCCCTACCTCCCCATTTTCCTGACGATTGTAAAACCTAATATATAAAAACTAAAAAGAGTTTACAATCCCTAAAAATTACAAACACTCTTTGGAATTATCTCTGTCTACATTTGTGCATTGTGCATTTCCATTTTACATGTATACTTATTTCTAAAATAAAAACTTTGAGTTTTCACTCTCCCATCATTCCGTAAACAAAAATGGCAAATAGATCACGACAAAATGAAAATTTTAGAGTTTATGTATGGAAAAAATTTAAAACAACAAAAAATATAAGTAAAGAAAATTTATTCACACACCACAAATGAACACAAAGGTTTTGGTTCCAAGTATGGGAAATTCCACCAGTTCAACCCTAAGAGCTTGGAATTTTATAAGAAAGAGATTTCTTCTTCACATGTTTTAAAAATGTGTATGCATGCTTGAAACATGTTAAAGATGCAAATGACCTATGGATCCAAACCTTTTAAAGACAATAAGAAACGCTCAATAAATTCTCAAGTGAATGTGCCGTGGGATATTTACCCGAGTCAAACAAGCCATGATTTCACCCATTAAACAAAACCCGACCTAAAAATCATAGAAGATTGTAAAGTGATTTATCATGCGTAACAGGCTATATTTTTGTAAGAAATGACATATGGATTTGGAGTCAAGACTCTATTAAAAATTCCCTGCCTCCCCCTTTTCCTGACGATTACAAAACCTAATATATAAAAACTAAAACGAGTTTAAAATCCTTAAAAATTACATACTCTCTTTGGAATTATCTCTCTCTATATTTGTGCATTTTGCATTTCGATTTTAGATGTATACTTTTTTCTAAAATCAAAACTTTGACTTTTCGCTCTCCTGTCATCCCGTAAACAAAAAGGCAAATAGATCACAACAAAATGAAAATTTGAAACAACAACAACTACAAGAAAAGAAAATTTACTCACATCCCACAAATGAACATAAAAGTTTTGTTTTCCAAGTTTGTGAAATTCCACTAGTTCAACTCTAATAGCTTTGAATTTTATAAGAAATAGATTTCATCTTCACATGTTTTAAAAATGGATTTGCATACTTGAAACATGTTAAAGATGCAAATGACCTATGGATCCAATCCTTTTAAAGAGAAGAAATCTCTCTTTGGTATTATATCTCTCTACATTTGTGCACTGTGCATTTCCATTTTAGATGTATACTTTTTTCTTAAATCAAAACTTTGATTTTTCACTCTCCCTTCATCCCGTAAACAAAAAAAACAAATCGTTCACAATAAACTAAAAATTTTAGAGTTTATGTATGGAAAAAATTGAAACAAAAAAAAAATGTAAGTGAAAAAAATTTATTCACACACCAAAAATGAACACAAAAGTTTTGTTATGAGATTTTAGAAAATTCCACTAGTTCAACCCTAAAAGCTTGGAATTTTATCAGAAAGATATTTCTTCTACACATGTTTTAAAAATGCACGTGCTTGCTCGAAACATGTTAAAGATGCAAATGACCTATGGATCCAAACCTTTTAATGAGAATAATAAACGCTCGTTAAATTGTCAAGTGAACATGCGGTGGGATATTTACCTGAGTTAAACAAGCCATTATTTTGCCCATTTAAAAAAAGCTGACCTAACAATCATAGATGATTGTAAAGTGATTTATCATGCACTATGGGCTATATTTTTGTAAGAAATGACTTATGGATTCTGTGGCAACACTATGTTAAAAATCCCCCTGTCTCCCCCTTTTCCCGACGATTCCAAAATCTAATATATAAAAACTAAAAAGAGTTTACAATCCCTAAAAATTACAGACACTCTTTGGAATTATCTCTCTCTACATTTGTGCATTGTGCATTTCCATTTTAGATGTATACTTTTTCTGAAATCAAAATTTTGAGTTTTCACTCTCCCTTCATCCCGTAAATAAAAAAGACAAATAGATCACAAAAAAATGAAAATTTTAGAGTTTATGTATGGAAAAAATTTAAAACAACAACAAATGTAAGTAAAGAAGATTTGTTGACACACCAGAAATGATCACAAAAGTTTTGTTATCCAAGTTTGGGAAATTCCACTAGTTCAACCTTAATAACTAGGAATTTTATACGAAAGGGATTTCTTCTATACATGTTTTAAAAATGGATATGCATGCTTGAAACATGTTGAAGATGCAAATGACCTATGGATCCTAACCTTTTAAAGAAAATACCAAATGCTCATTAAATTCTCAAGTGGATGAGCGGTGGGATATTTACCTGAGTCAAACAAGCTATTATTTTCGCATTTACAAAAAGCTGACCTCACAACCATCGATGATTCTAAAGTGATTTATTATGCATAAAAGGCAATATTTTTGTAAGAAATGACTTATGGATTGGGAATCAACACTATTAAAAATCCCCCTGCCTTTCCCTTTTCTCGACGATTTGAAAACCTAATATATAAAAACTAAAAAGAGTTTAAATTCAAAAAAAAATTACATACTCTATTAGGAATTATCTCTCTCTATATTTGTGCATTGAGAATTTCCATTTTAGATAGATAATTTTTTCTTAAATCAAAACTTTGAGTTTTGGCTCTCCCATCTTATCGTAAACAAAAAAGAAAATAGATCACAACAAAATGAAAATTTTAGAAGTTATGGATGGACAAAATTTTAAACAACAACAAATTTAAGTAAAGAAAATTAATTCACATACCACAAATGAACACAAAAGTTTTTTTTTCCAAGTTTGGGAAATTCCAGTTGCTCAAATCTAATAGCTTGGAATTTTATAAGAAATTGATTTCTTCTACACATGTTTCAAAAATGGATATGCATCCTTGAAACATGTTAAAGATTCAAATGACCGATGGATCCAAACCTTTTAAAGAGAATAAGAAATGCTCATTCAATTCTCAAGTGAACGTGCGGCGGGATATTTACCTGAGTCAAACAAGCAATTATTTTGCCCATTTACAAAAAGTTGACCTAAGAATCATCGATGATTTTAAAGTGATTTAACATGCATAATTGGCTATATTTTTGTATGAAATGACTTTTGGATTGGAAGACAACATTCAGTTAAAAATCCCCCTGCCTCTCCCTTTTCCCAACGATTGAAAACTGTATTCATAAAAACTAAAAAGATTTTGAATCCCAAAAAATTACAAATACTCTTTGGAATTATCTCTCTCTACATTTGTGTATTGCACATTTCCATTTTTGATGTATACTTTTTTCGTAAATCAAAACTTTGATTTCTCGCTCTCCCCTCATCCTGTAAATAAAAAAGACAAACAGGTCACAACAAAATTAAAATTTTAGAGGTTATGTATGGAAAAAATTTAAAAGAACAACAAATGTAAGTAAAGAGAATTTATTCACACACCTCAAATAAAAAAAAAAAAATTTATCCAAGTTTGGGAAATTCCACAAGTTCAACCGTAATAGCTTGAAATTTTATAAGAAAGAGATTTCTTCTACACATTTTTTAAAAATGGATATGCATGCTTGAAACATGTTAAAGATGCAAATGACCTACGGATCCAAACATTTTAAAGATAATAAGAAACACATTAAATTCTCAAGTGAATGTGCAGTGGGATATTTACCCGACTCAAACATGCCATGATTTCACCTATTAACAAAAAGCTAACCTAACAATCATAGATGATTGTAAAGTGAGTTATCATGCGTAACGGGCTATATTTTTGTAAGAAATGACTTATGGATTGGGAGTCAATACTCAGTTAAAAATCCCCTTACCTCCCCTTTTTCCCGACGATTGCAAAACCTAATATATAATAACAAAAAAGAGTTTACAATCCATAAAAATTATAGACACTCTTTGGAATTATCTCTCTCTACATTTGTGCATTGTGAATTTCCATTTTGGATGTATACTTTTTTCTTGACTCAAAACTTTGTGTTTTCGCCTTCTCATCATCCTGTAAACAAAAAGGCAAATAGATCACAACAAAATGAAAATTTTAGAGTTTATGTATGGTAAAAATTAAAAAAAACAAATTTAAGTGAAGAAAATTTATCCACACACCACTAATGAACACAAAAGTTTTGTTATCCAAGTTATGGAAATTCCACTAGTTGCACCCTACTTGTTTAGAATTTTGTAAGAAGAAGATTTATTTGACAAATGTTTTAAAAATGGAAATGCATGCTTGAAACATGTTAATGATGCAAATGACCTACGGATCCAAACTTTTTAAAGACAATAACAAACGCTCATTAAATTCTCTAGTGAACATGCGGAGGGATGTTTACCCATGTCAAACAAGCCATTATTTCACCCATTTACAAAAAGCTGACCTAACAATCATAGATGATTGTAAAGTGATTTATCATGCGTAATGGGCTATATTTTTGTAAGAAATGACTTATTGATTGGGAGTCAACAATAAGTTAAAAATCCCTTTGCTCCCCCTTTTCCCAACTATTGCAATACCTAATATATAAAAACTAAAAAGAGTTTTACGATCCCTAAAAATTACAGACACTCTTTGGAATTATCTCAGAATACATTTGAGCATTGTGCATTTCCATTTTAGATGTATACTTTTCCTTAAATCAAAACTTTGAGTTTTCGTTCTCCCTTCATCTCTTTAAAAAAAAGGCAAATAGATCACAACAAAATGAAAATTTTAGAGTTTATGTATGGAAAAAATTTAAAACAACAACAAATGTAAGTAAATAAAATTTATTCACACACCACAAATGAACACAAAAGTATGGGAAATTCCACTAGTTCAACCCTAAGAGCTTGGAATTTTATAAGCAAGAGCTTTCTTCTTCACATGTTGCAAAAAGGATATCCATGCTTGAAACATGTTAAAGATACAAATGACCTATGGATCCAAACCTTTTAAAGAGAATAAGAAACGCTCATTAAATTCTCAAGTTAACGTGTTGTGGGATACTTACCCGAGTCAAACAATCCATGATTCCACCCATTAAATAAAAACCTAACCTAACAATCATAGATGATTGTAAAGTGATTTATCATGCATAACGGGCTATATTTTTGTAAGAAATGACATATGGCTTGGGAGTCAACACTCAATTAAAAATCACCCTGCCTCCCCCTTTTCCCGACAATTGCAAAACCTAATATATAAAAACTGAAAAGAGTTTACAATCACTAAAAATTACTTAATCTCTTTGGAATTATCTCTCTCTATATTTTTGCATTGTTCATTTCCATTTTAGATGTATATATTTTTCTTAAATCAAAACTTTGAGTTTTCGCTCTCCCATCATCCCGTAAACAAAAAGGCGAATAGATCACAAAAAAATAAAAATTTTAGAAGTTATCGATGGACAAAATTTGAAACAAAAACAAATATAAGTGAAGAAAATTTATTCACATACCACAAATGAACACAAAAGTTTTGTTTTCCAAGTTTTGGAAATTCCACTAGTTCAACTCTAATAGCTTTGAATTTTATAAGAAATAGATTTCTTCTACATATGTTTTAAAAATGGATATGCATACTTAAAACTAGTTAAAGATGCAAATGACCTATGGATCCAAACCTTTTAAAGAGAATAAAAAACACTCATTAAATTCTCAAGTGAATGTACGGTGGGATATTTAACTGAGTCAAAAAGCCATTATTTCACCAATTTACAAAAAGCTGACCTAACAATCATAGATGATTGTAAAGTGATTTCTCATGAGTAACGGCCTATATTTTTATATGAAATGACTTTTGGATTGGAAGACAACACTCAGTTAAAAATCCCCTTGTCTCCCCCTTTTCCCGACGATTGCAAATCCTAATACATAAAAACTAAACAGAGTTTAGAATCCCTAAAAGTTATAGATACTCTTTGGAATTATCTCTCTCTACATTTGTGCATTGCGGTTTTCGATTTTAGATGTATACTTTTTCTTAAATAAAAACTTTGATTTTTCGCCCTCCCTTCCTCCCGTAAACAAAAAGGCAATTTGATCACCACAAAATGAAAAATTTAGAAGTTATGTACGGAAAAAATTTAAAACTACAACAAATGTAAGTAAAGAAAATTTATTCACATACCAAAATAGAACACAAATGGTTTGTTGTCCATGTTAGGGAAATTCCACTAGTTACACCCTAATACTTTTGAATTTGATAAGAAAGAGATTTTTCGACACATGTTTTAAAAAGGGATATGTATGCTTGAACCATCTTAAAGATGCCAATGACCAATGGATTAACACCTTTTAAAGAGAACAAATAACGCTCATTAAATTCTCAAGTGAACGTGCGGTGAGATATTTACCCAAGTCAAACAAGCCATTATTTTGCCCATTTGCAAAAAGCTCACCTTACAATCGTAGTTGACTGTAAAGTAATTTATCAAGCTTAACGTGCTATATTTTTTTAAGAAAAGACTTATGGATTGAGAGTCAACACTCAGTTAAGAATCCCCCACCTCCTCCTTTTCCCGATGATTGCAAAACCTAATATATAAAAACTAAAAATAGTTTACAATCCCAAAAAATTACAGACACTCTTTGGAATTATCTCTCTCAACATTTGTGCGTTGTGCATTTCCATTTTAGATGTATACTTTTTTCAATAATCAAAACTTTGAGTTTTCGCTCTCCCTTCATCATGTAAATAAAAAAGGCAAACAGATCACAACAAAATGAAAATTTTAGAGGTTACGTATGGAAAAAATTTAAAATAACAACAAATGTAAGTAAAGAAAATTTATTCACACACCACAAATGAAAGCAAGAGTTTTGTTATTCAAGTTTGGGAAATTCCACTAGTTCAACCCTAATAGCTTGGAATTTTATAACAAAGAGATTTCTTCTACACATGTTTTAAAAATGGATATGCATGCTTGAAACATGTTAAAGATGCAAACGACCTATGGATCCAAACCTTTTATAGAGAATAAGAAACTGTCATTAAATTCTCAAGTGAACGTGTTGTGGGATATTTACCCAAGACAAACAAGCCATGATTTCACCCATTAACAAAAAGCTGACCTAACAATCATAGATGTTTGTAAAGTGATTTATCATGTGTAACAGGCTATATTTTAGGAATAAATGAATTATGGATTGAGAGTCAACACTCATTTAAAAACCCCTGCCTCCCCCTTTTCCTGCTGATTGGAAAAGCTAATATCAAATAACTAAAAAGAGTTTACAATCCCTAAAAATTACAGACACTCTTTGGAATTATCTCTCTCTACATTTTTGCATTGCGCATTTCTATTTTGGATGTATACTTTTTTCTTCAATCAAAACTTTGTGTTTTCTCTTTCTCTCTTCATCCCGTTAACAAAAAAAGGCAAATAGATAACAACAAAATTAAAAATTTTGAGTTTATGTATGGTAAAAATTTAAAACAACAACAAATGTAATTGTGGAAAATTAATTTACACACCACAAATGAACACAAAAGTTTTGTTATCCAAGTTATGGAAATTCCAATAGTTACACCGTACTTGCTTAGAATTTTATAAGAAGAAGATTTCTTCGACAAATGTTTTAAAAATGGATATGATTGCTTGAAACATGTTAAAGATGCAAATGGCCAATGGATCCAAACCTTTTAAAGATAATAACAAACGCTCACTAAATTCTCAAGTGAACGTGTGGTGGGATATTTACCGGAGTAAAAAAAACCATTATTTCACCTATTCACAAAACGCCGACCTAACAATCATAGAAAATCAAAGTGATTTATCATGGCTAACGGGCTATATGTTTGTAAGAAATGACTTATGGATTGGGAGTCAACACTAAGTAAAAAATCCCATTGCCTCCTCCTTTTCCCAAAGATAGCAAAACCTAATATATAAAAACAAAAAAGAGTTTACGATCCCTAAAAATTACAGACACTCTTTGGAATTTTGTCTCTCTACATTTGTGCATTGTGCATTTCCATTTTAGATATGTACTTTTTTCTTAAATCAAAACTTTCAGTTTGCACTCTCCCTTCATCCCGGAAGCAAAAACGACAAATAGATCACAACAAAATGAAAATTTTAGAAGTTATGGATGGCAAATTTAATACAAAAACAAATGTAAGTAAAGAAAATTTATTCACATAAAACAAATCAACACAAAAGTTTTGTTATCCAAGTTTGGGAAATTCCACTAGTTCAACCCTAATAGCTTGGAATTTTATAAGAAAGATTTCTTCAACACAGTTTTTAAAAATGGATATGTATGCTTGAAACGTGTTCAAGATACAAATGACCTATGGATCCAAACCTTTTAAAGAGAATAACAATTGGTCATTAAATTCTCAAGTGAACTTGCTATGGATATTTAACTGAGTCAAACAAGCCACTATTTTGCCCATTAACAAAAAGTTGACCTAACAATCATAGATAATTCTAAAATGATTTATCATGCGTAATGGGCTATATTATTTTGTAAGAAATGACTTATGGATTGAGGGTCAACACTCAGTTAAAAATCCCCCGCCTGCCCCTTTTCTAGACGATTGCAAAACCTAATATATAAAAAAAAAAAAAAAGTTTACAATCCCTAAAAATTATAGACACTCTTTGGAATTATCTCTCTCTACATTTGTGCATTGATCAATTCCATTTTAGATGTATACTTTTTCCTTAAATCAAAACTTGGAGTTTTTGCTCTCCCTTCATCCCGTAAACAAAAAAGGCAAAAAGATCACAACAAAATGAAAATTTTAGAGTTTATGTATTGAAAAAATTTTAAAAAACAACAAATTTATGTAAAGAAAATTTATTTACGCACCACAAATGAACACAAAATTTTTGTTATCCAAGTTTGGGAAATTCCACTAGTTCTACCCTAATAGCTTGGATTTTTTTAAGAAAGAGATTTCTTCTACACATGTTTTAAAAATGGATATACATGCTTGAAACATGTTAAAGATGAAAATGACCAATGGATCCAAAACCTTCTAAAGAGAATAACAAACGCACATTAAATACTCACGTGAACGTGCGGTGGGATATTTACCCGAGTCAAGGAAGCCATTATTTTGCCCATTAACAAAAAACTGAGCTAACAATCGTAAATGATTGTAAAGTTATTTATCAAGCGTAACGGGCTATAGTTTTGTAAGAAATTACTTATGGATTGGGAGTCAACGCTCAGTTAAAAAGCCCCCTACCTCCCACTTTTCCTGATGATTGCAAAACCTAGTATATAAAAACTAAAAAGAGTTTTCAATCCCTAAAAATTACAGACACCCTTCAGAATTATCTCTCTATACATTTGTGCATTGTACATTTCCAATTTAGATGTATACTTTTTTTTCTTAAATCAAAACTTTGAGTTTTCGTTCTCCCTTCATCCCGTAAAACAAAAAAGGCAAATAGATCACAACAAAATGAAAATTTTAGAGTTTATGTAAGAAAAAAATTTTAAAATACGAAAAATGTAAGTAAATAAAATTTATTCATAAACCACAAATAATCACAAAAGTTTTGATATCCAGGTTTGGGAAATTTCACTTGTTCAACCCTCATAGCTTGGAATTTTATAAGAAAGAGATTTCTTCTACACTTGTTTCAAAAATGGATATGCATGCCTGAAACATGTTAAAGACGCAAATGACCTATGGATCCAAACCTTTTAAAGAGAATAACAAATGCACGTTAAAATCTGAAGTAAACGTGCGGTCGGATATTTACCCGAGTCAAACAAGCCATTATTTTGCGCATTTACAAAAAGCTGACCTAACAATAATCGATGATTTTAAAGTGTTTATCATGCATAATGGGCAATATTTTTGTAGGAAATGACTTATGGATTGGGAGTCAACACTTTGTTAAAAATCGCCATGCCTCCCCCTTTTCCCGACAATTGCAAAAGCTAATATATCAAAATTAAAAAGAGTTTACAATCCCTAAATCTTACGACACTATTTGGAATTATGTCTCTCTACATTTGAGCATTGTGCAATTTACATTTTAGAAATATACTTTGTTCTTATATCAAAACTTTGTGTTTCGCTCTCCCTTCATCCCGTAAACAAATAAGGTAAATAGATCACAACAAAATGAAAATTTTAGAGGTTATGTATGGAAAAAAATTAAAAAAACAAAAAATTTAAGTAAATAAAATTTATTCACATACCACGAATGAACACAAAAGTTTTGTTATTGAAGTTTGGGAAATTCCACTAGTTCAACCCTAATAGCTTGGAATTTTATAAGAAAGAGATTTGTTCTACACATGTTTTAAAAATAGAGATGCATGCTTGAAACTATTAAATATGCCAATGACCTATGGATCCAAACCTTTGAAATAGAATAAGAAACGCTCATTAAATTCTCAGGAGAACGTGCGGTGGGATATTTACCCAGTCAAACAAGCCATTATTTTGCCCATTTACAAAAAGTTGACCTAACAATCATACATGAATGTAAAGTGATCGTGTAACATGCTATATTTTTGTAAGAAATGACTTATGGATTGGGAGTCAACACTCAGTTTAAATCCCCCCTTCCTCCCGCTTTTCCCGACGATTACAAAACCTAATATATAAAAATTAAAAAGAGTTTACAATCCCTAAAAGTACAGACACTCTTTGGAAATATCTCTCTCTAAATGTTTTTCATTGTGCATCTCCATTTTAGATGTACACTTTTATGTTAAATAAAAACTTTGAGTATTCTCTCTCCCTTCATCCCGTAAAAAAAAAAAAAGGCAAATATTTCACAACAAAATGAAACTTTTAGAGTACATGTATGGAAAAAATTTGAAACAACAACAAATGTAAGTAATGAAAATTTATTCTCACATCACAAATAAACACAAAATCTTTATTATCCAAGTTTGGAAAATTCCACTAGTTCAACCATAACAATAGCTTGGAATTTTATAAGAAAGTGATTTCTTCTACACATGTTTTAAAAATGGATATGCATACTTGAAACATGTTAATGATGCAAATGACCTATGGATACAAACCTTTTAAACATAATAAAAAACGCTCATTAAATTGTTCAAGTGAACGTGCAGTGGGATATTTACCTGAGTCAAACAGGCCACTCTTTGGCCCATTTAAAAAAAAATTGACTTAACAATCATAGATGATTGTAAAGAGATTTATCACGCGTAATGGGATATATTTTTGTAAGAAATGACTTATGGATTGGGAGTCAACACTCAGTTAAAAATCCCCCGCCTCCCTTTTTTCCCGACGATTGCAAAACCTAATTAATAAAAACTAAAAAGAGTTTAAAATCCCTAAAAATTACTGACATTCTTTGGAGTTATCTCTCTCAAATTTTGTGCGTTGTGCATTTCCTTTTTAGATGTATACTTTTGTCTTAAATTAAAACTTTGAGTTTTTGCTCTCGCTTCAACCCGCAAACAAAAAAGACGTATAGATCACAACAAAATGAAAATTTTGGAGTTTATGTATGGAAAAAATTTTAAAAACAACAAATGTAAGAAAAGAAAATTTATTCACCCACCACAAATGAACACAAAATTCTGGCTATCCAAGTTTGGGAAATTCCAATAGTTCAACCCTAATAGCTTGGAATTTTATACGAAAGAACTTTCTTCTACACATGTTTTAAAAATGGATATGCATGCTTGAAACATGTTAAGGTTGCAAATGACCTATGGATCCAAACCTTTTAAAGAGAATAACAAACGCTCATTAAATTCTCAAGTGAACATGTGATGGGATATTTACCCGAGTCAAACAAACAATTATTTTTCCCATTTACAAAAAGCTAACCTAATAATCATCCATGATTGTAAAGTAATTTATCATGCGTAACGGGTTATATTTTTTAAGAAATGTTATGGATCGGGAGTCAACACTCAATGAAAAATCCTCCTGCCTCCCCCTTTTCCCGACGATTGTAAAACCTAATATATAAAAGCTAAAAAAAATTTACAATCCCTAAAAATTATCCCTCTCTACATTTTTTCATTGTGCATTTCTATTTTAGATGTATACATTTTTGTAAAATCAAAACTTTTAGTTTTCACTCTCCCTTCATCAAGTAAACAAAAAACGCAAATAGATCACAACAAAATAAAAATTTTAGAGTTTAAGTATGGAAAAAATTTAAAACAAAAACAAATATAAGTAAAGAAAATTTATTCGCACACCACAAATGAACACAAATGTTTTTTTATCCAAGTTTCGGAAATTCCACTTGTTGAACCCTAATAGCTTGGAATTTTATAAGAAAGAGATTTCTTCTACACATGTTTTAAAAATGGATATGCATTCTTGAAACATGTTAAAGATTTAAAAGACCTATGGATCCAAACCTTTTAAAGAGAATAACAAACAATCATAAAATTCTCAAGTGAACGTGTTGTGGGACATTTACCCGAGTCAAACAAGCCATTATTTTGCCCATTTACAAAAAGTTGACCTAACAATCATATGTGATTGTAAAGTGATTTATCATGATTAATGGGCTATATTTTTTTAAGAAATGACTTATGGATTGGGAGTCAACACTCAGTGAGAAATCTTCCTGTCTCTCCCTTTTCCCGATGATTGCAAAACCTAATATTTAAAAGCTAAAAAGAGTTTACAATCCCTAAAAATTACAGACTCGATTCAGAATTATCTCTCTCTACATTTGTGCATTATGCATTTCTATTTTAGATGTATACTATTTTCTTAAATCAAAACTTTGTGTTTTCTCTCTCCCTTCATCCCGTCAACAAAAAAGGCAAATAGATCACAACAAAATGAAAATTTTAGAGTTATGTATGGAAAAAATTTAAGACAACTACAAATGTAAGTAAAGAAAATTAATTCACACATCACAAATGAATACAAAAGTTTTGTTATCTAAGTTTGGGTCATTCCACTTGTTCAACCCAAATAGCATGGAATTTTATAAGAAAGAGATTTCTTCTACATATGTTTTAAAAAAGGATATGCATGCTTGAAACATGTAAAGGATGCTAATGTCCTATGGATCCACACCTTTTAAAGAGAACAACAAAAGCTCATAAAATTCTCAAGTGAACGTGCTGTGGGATATTTACCCGAGTCAAACAAGCCATTATTTTGTAAGAAATTACTCATGGATTGGGAGTCAACGCTCAGTTAAAAATCCCCTCCGCCCCCTTTTCCTGACGATTGTAAAACCTAATATAAAAAAACTAAAAATATTTTACAATCCCTAAAAATTACAGACACTCTTTGGAATTATCTCTCTTTATATTTTTTTCTATGGGCATTTCCATCTTATATGTATACCTTTTTCATAAATCAAAACATTGAGTTTTTGCTCTCCGTTCATCCGGTAAAAATAAAGCCAAATAGATCACAACAAAAAGAAAATTTTAGAGTTTATGTATGGGAAAAAATTAAAACAACAACAAATGTAAGTAAACAAAATTTATTCACACACCAGAAATTAACACAAAAGTTTTGTTATCCAAGTTTGGGAAATTCCACTTGTTCAAATAAATGACTTATGGATTGGGAGTCAACACAGTTAAAAATCCCTCGCCTCCCCCTTTTCCCAACGATTGCAAAACCTAATATATAAAAGCTAAAAAGAGTTTACAATCCCTAAAAATTATAGACACACTTTTGAATTATCTCTCTCTACAGTTCCGCATTATGCATTTCCATTTTAGATGTTTACTTTTTTCTTAAATCAAAACTTTGAGTTTTCGCTCTCCCTTCATCCCGCAAACGAAAAAGTCAAATTGATCACAACAAAATTAAAGTTTATAGTTTGTGTGTGGAAAAAATTTAAAACAACAATAAATGTAAGTAAAGAAAATTTGTTCGCACACCATAAATAAAAACTAAAGATTTTTTATCCTAGTTTTGGAAATTCCACTAGTTCAACCCTAATAGCTAGGAATTTTATAGGAAAGAGATTTCTTAAAAACATGTTTTTAAGATGGATATGCATGCTTGAAACATGTTAAAGATGCAAATAACCTATGGATTGAAACCTTCAAAAGAGAATAACAAATGCTCATTAAATTATCAAGTGAATGTGCGGTGGGATATTTACTCGAGTCAAACAGGCCACTATTTTGCCCATTTCAAAAAGCTGACCTAACAATCATAGATGATTGTAAAGTGACTTGTCATGCGTAACGGGCTATCTTTTTTTAAGAAATGACTTATGGATTGGGAGTCAACACACAGTTAAAAATCCCTCGCCTCCCCCTTTTCCCAATGATTGCAAAACCTAATATATAAAAGCTAAAAAGAGTTTACAATCCCTAAAAATTACAGACACACTTTTGAATTATCTCTCTCTACAGTTCTGCATTATGCATTTCCATTTTAGATGTTTACTTTTTTCTTAAATCATAACTTTGAGTTTTCGCTCTCCCTTCATCCCTTAAACGAAAAAGTCAAATTGATCACAACAAAATTAAAGTTTATAGTTTGTGTGTGAAAAAAATTTAAAACAACAACAAATGTAAGTAAAGAAACTTTGTTCGCACACCATAAATAAAAACTAAAGATTTTTTATCCTAGTTTTGGAAATTACACTAGTTCAACCCTAATAACTTGAAATTTTATATGAAAGAGATTTGTTCTGCACATGTTCTAAAAATGGATATGCATGCTTGAAACATGTTAAAAATGCAAATGACTTATGGATCCAAACCTTTTAACGCTCATTAAATTTTCTTGTGAACGTACGGTGGGATAATTACCCGAGTCAAACAAGCCATTATTTTTCCTATTTACAGAAATTTGACCTAACAATCATAGATATTTTAAAGTGATTTATCAAACATAACAGACTATATTTTTGTAAGAAATAACTTATGGATTGGTAGTCAACAATCAGTTAAAAATCCCCCCTTCCACATTTTCATGATGATTGCAAAACATAATACATAAAACTAAAAAGAGTTTACAATCCCTAAAAATTGTAGACACTGTTTGGAATTATCTCTCTCTACATTTGTGCATTCTGCATTTCTATTTTAGATGCATACTATTTTCTTAAATACAAACTTCATCTCGTAACCAAAAAAGGCAAATAGATCACAACAAAATGAAAATTTTAGAGTTTGTGTATGAAAAAAATTTAAAATAACAACAAATGTAAGGACAAAAAATTTGTTCGCACACCATAAATGAACACAAAAGTTTTATTATCCAAGTTTGGAAAATTCTACGAGTTCAACCCTAATAGCTTGAAATTTTATAAGAAAAAGATTTCTTCTACACATGTTTTAAAAATGGATATGCATGCTTGAAACATGTTAAAGATGTAAATGACCTATGGATCCAAACCTTTTAAAGAGAATAACAAACGCTCATTAAATTCTCAAGTGAACGTGCAGTGGGATATTTACCTGATTAAAACAAGCCACTTATTTGCCCATTTGCAAAAAGTTAACCTAGCAATCATAGATAATTGTAAAGTGATTTATCATGCGTAACGGGCTATATTTTTTTAAGAAATAACATATGGATTGTGAGTCAACACTTAGTTAAAAATCCCCCGCCTCCCCCTTTTCCCGACGATTGCAAAACCAGAGATATAAAAACTAAAAAGAGTTTACAATCCCTAAAAATTAAAGACACTCCTTCGAATTATCTCTCTCTACATTTGTGTATTGTGCATTTCCATTTTAGATGTAAATTTTTTTTTAAATCAAAACTTTGAGTTTTTGCTCTCCCTTCATCCCATAAACAAAAAAGGCAAATAGATCACAACAAAATGAAATTTTAGAGTTTGCGTGTGGAAAAAATGTAAAACAACAAAAAATGTAAGTAAAGAAAATTTGTTTGCACGCCATAAATGAACACAATTTGTTATCCAAGTTTGGGAAATTCTACTAGTTCAACTCTAATACCTAGAAATTTTATAAGAAAGACATTTCTTCAACACATATTTTAAAAATGGATATGCATGGTTGAAACATGTCAAAGATGCAAATGACCTATGGATCCAAACCTTTTAAACCGAATAACAAACGCACATTAAATTCTCAAGTGAACGTGCGGTGGGATATTTACCCGAGTCAAACAAGCCATGATTTTCCCCTTTTAAAAAAAGTTGACCCAACAATCAAAGATAATTGTAAAATTATTTATCACGAGTAACAGTCTATATTTTTGGAAGAAATGACTTACTGATTGGGGGTTAACACTCAGTTAAAAATCCCACGCCTCCCCCCTTTTCTCGACGATTGTAAAACCTAATATATAAAAACTAAAAAGAGTTTACAATCCCTAAAAATTACAGACACTCTTTGGAATTATCTCTCTACATTTTTGCATTGTGCATTTTCATTTTAGATGTATACTTTTTTCTTAAATCAAAACTTTGACTTTGCACACTCCCTTCATCCCGTAAACAAAAATGGCAAAAAGATCACAACAAAATGAAAATTTTAGAGTTTCTGTATGGAAAGAATTTTAAAAAATGACAAAATTTATTCACACACCACAAACGAACACAAAAGTTTTGTTATCCAAGTTAGGGAAATTCCACTAGTTCATCCCTAATAGCTTTGAATTTTACAAGAAAGATATTTCTTCTACACATATTTTAAAAATGGTTATGCGGGCTTGAAACATGTTGAAGATGTAAATGACCGATGGATCCAAACCTTTTAAAGAGCATCACAAACGCTCATTAAATTTTCAAGTGAACGTGCGGTGGGATATTTACCCGAGTCAAACAAGCATTATTTCTCCCATTTACAAAAAAACTGACCTTACAATCATAGATGATTGTAAAGTGATTTATCATGCGTAACAGGTTATATTTTTGTAAGAAATGACTTATGAATTCGGAGTCAACGCACAGTTAAAAATCCCCCGCCTCCCCCTTTTACCATTGATCGATAAACCTCATATGTAAACACTAAAAGAGTTTTGTAAGAAATAACTTATGGATTGGGAGTCAACAGTCAATTAAAAATCCCCCACCTCCCCCTTTTTCTGACGATAACAAAACCTAATATACAAAAACTAAAAAGAGTTTACAATCCCTAAAAATTAGAGACACTCTTTGGAATTATCTCTCTCTATATTTGTGCATTGTAAATTTCCATTTTAGATATATACTTTTATCTTATATCACAACTTTGATTTTTCACTCTCCCTTCATCCCGTTAACAAAAAAGGCAAATAGATCACAACAAAATGGAAATTTTAGAGTTTGTGTATGGAAAAAATTTAAAACAACAACAATTGTAAGTGGAGAAAATTTATTCAGACACCGCAAATGAACACTAAATTTTTGTTATCCTAGATTTGGAAATTCCACTAGTTCAACTCTAATAGCTTGGAATTTGATAAGAAAGAGATTTCTTCTACACATGTTTTAAAAATGTGATATACATGCTTGAAAAATGTTAAAGATGCAAATGAACTATGGATCCCAACCTTTTAAAGAGAATAACAAATGCTCTTTAAATTTTCAAGTGAACGTGCGGTGGGATATTTACCTCAGTCAAACAAGCCATTATTTTGCCCATTTAAAAAAAGTTGACCTAACAATCATAGATGATTGTAAAGTCATTTATCATGCGTAACGGGCTCTATTGTTGTAAGAAATGACTTATGAATTCGGAGTCAACGCTCAATTAAAAATCCCCCACCTCCCCCTTTTCCCGATGAATGCAAAACCTAATATATAAAAACTAAAAAGAGTTTTGTAAGAAATGACTTATGGATATGGAGTCAACAGTCAGTTAAAAATCCCCTGCCTCCCCCTTTTCCTAACGATTAAAAAACCTAATATATAAAAACTAAAAAGAGTTTACAATCCTTAAAAATTATAGGCACTCTTTGGAATTATCTCTCTCTGCATTTGTGCATTGTGCATTTCAGTTTTAGATTTATACTTTTTTCTTAAATCAAACCTTTTAGTTTTCGCTCTCCCTTCATCCCGTCAACAAAAATGGCTAATAGATCACAATAAATTGAAACTTTTAGAGTTTGTGTAAGGAAAATTTTAAAGACAACAACAAATGTAAGTAAATAAAATTTATTTATACATCACAAATGAACACAAAAGTTATGTTATCCATGTTTTTGAAATTCCACTAGTTCAACCCTAATAGCTTGGAATTTTTTAAGAAAGAGATTTCTTCTACACATGTTTTAAAAATGGAAATGCATGCTTGAAACTTGTTGAAGACGCAAATGACCTAAATCCAAACCTTTTAAAGAGAATAACAAACACTCAATAAATTCTCAAGTGAACGTGTGGTGGGATATTTACCCGAGTCAAACAAACCATTATTTTATCCATTTACAAAAAGCTAACCTAACAATCATAAATTATTGTACAGTGATTTATCAGACGTAATGGGCTATATTTTTGTAAGAAATGACTTATGAATTGGGAGTCAACACTCAATTAAAAATCCCCCGCCTCCCCCTTTTCCCGATGATTGCAAAACATAATATATAAAAACTTTACAATCCCTAAAAATTACAGACACTCTTTGGAATTATCTCTTTCTACATTTGTGCATTGTGCATTTCCATTTTAGATGTATACTTTTATCTTAAATCAAAACTTTGAGTTTTCGCACTCCCTTCATCCCATCGACAAAAACGGCAAATAGATCACAACAAAATAAAAATTTTAGAGTTTGGGTATGGAAAAAATTTAAAACAACAATAAATATAAGTGAATAAAATTTATTCACACACCTCAAATGAACACAAAAGTTTTATTATCCAAGTTTGGGAAATTCCTCTAGTTCAACCCTACTAATAGCTTGGAATTTGATAAGAAAGAGATTCCTTTTACAAATGTTTTAAAAATGGATATGCATGCTTGATAAGAAAGAGATTTCTTTTAAAAATGTTTTAACAAACGCTCATTAAATTCTCAAGTGAACATGCATTTGGATATTTACCCGAGTCACATAAACCATTATTTAGCCCATTTACAAAAAGCGGACATAACAATCATAGATGATTGTAAAGTGATTTATGATACGTAACGGGCTATATTTTTGAAAGAAATGACATGGATTGGGAGTCAACACTTAGATAAAAATACTCTGCCTCCCCCTTTTCCTGACAATTGAAAAACCTAATCTATAAAAACTAAAAACAGTTTTCAATCCCTAAAAAAACAAATACTCTATGGAATTATCTCTCTCTACTTTTATGCATTGTGCATTTCCATTTTAGATGCATACTTTTTTCTTAAATCAAAACTTTGAGTTTTCGCTTTGCCTTCATCTCGTAAACAAAAAACGTAAATAGATCACAACAAAATGAAAATTTTAGAGTTTGTGTAGGGAAAAAAATTTAAAAAAACAACAAATGTAAGTAAAAAAAAATTAAATCACACACCACAAATGAACACAAAAGTTTTGTTATCCAAGTTTTGGAAATTCCACTAGTTCAACCCTAATAATAGCTTGGAAGTTTATACGAAAGGTGTTTCCTTTACACATTTTTTAAAAAATGGATATGCATGCTTGAAACATGTTAAAGATGCAAATGACCTATGGATCCAAACCTTTTAAAGAGAATAACAAACGCTCATTAAATTTTCAAGTGAAAGTACAATGGGATATTTACCCGTGTCAAAAAGCCATTATTTTGTCCATTTATAAAAAGCTGACCAAACAATCATAGATGATTGTAATGTGATTTATCATGTGTAATGGGCAATATTTTTTGTAAGAAATGACTTATGTATGGGAGTCATTTAGTTAAAAATCCATGCCTCCCCTTTTTCCCGACGATTGCAAAACCTTATATTTAAAAACTAAAAAGAGTTTACAATCCCTTAAAATTACAGACACTCTTTGGAATTATCTCTCTCTATATTTATGTATTGTTCATTTTCATTTAAATATATAATTTTTTCATAAATCAAAACTTAGAGTTTTCGCTCTCCCTTCATCCCGTAAACAAAAACGGCAAATAGATCACAACAAAATGAAAATTTCAGAGTCTATGAAAGGAAAAAATTTAAAACTACAACAAATGGAAGTAAAGAAAACTTATTCACACACCACAAATGAACACAAAAGTTTTGTTCTCCAAGTTTTTGAAATTCCACTTGCTCAATCCTAGTAGCTTGGAATTTTATAACAAAGAGATTTCTTCCACACAAGTTTAAAAAATGGATATGCTTGCTTGATCATGTTAATGACGCAAATCACCTTTGGATCCAAACCTTTGAATGAGAATAAGAAACGCTCAATAAATTCTCAAGTGAACGTGTGGTGGGATATTTACCCGAGTCAAACAAGCCATTATTTTGCCCATTTACAAAAAGTTGACCTAACAATCATCGATGATTGTAAAGTGATTTATCTTACATAACGGGCTATAGTTTCGTAAGAAATGTCTTATAGATTGGGAGTCAACACTCAGTTAAAAATGCCCCGCCTTCCCCTTTTCCTGACAATTGCAAAACCTAATATTTTAAAACTATAAAGAGTTTACAATCCCGAAAAATAACAGACACTATTTGGAATTATCTTTTTCTACGTTTGTGCATTGTGCATTTCCATTTTAGATGTAGACTTCTTAAATATAAACTTTGAGTTTTTGCTCTCCCTTCATCCCGTAAACAAAAAAAGCAAATAGATCACAACAAAAAGAAAATTTTAGAGTTTGTGTATGGAAAAAATTTTAAATGAGAAAAATGTAAGTAAATAAAATTTATTCACACACCAAATATGAACACAAAAGCTTTCTTATCCAAGTTTGAGAAATTCCACTAGTTCAAGCCTAAAAGTTTGGAAATTTATAAGAAAGATATTTCTTCTACACATGTTTAAAAAAAGAATATGCAAGCTTGAAACATGTTAAAGACGCAAATGACCTATCGATCCAAACCTTTTAAAGAGAATAAAAAACACTCCTTAAATTCTTAAGTGAACGTGTGGTGGGATATTTACCCGAGTCAAACAAGCCATTATTTTGCCCGCTTACAAAAGGCTGACCAAAAAATCATAGATGATTGTAAAGTGATTTATCATGTGTAACGAGCTATAGTTTTGTTAGAAATGACTTATGGATTGGATGTCAACACTCTATTAAAAATCCCCCGCCTCCCCCATTTCCCGACAATGGTGAAACACAATATATAAAAATTAAAAAGAGTTTACAATCCCTAAAAATGATAGACACTCTTTGGAATTCTCTCTCTCTCTACATTTTTGCTTTGTGCATGTACATTTTAGATGTATACTTTTTTCTTAACTCAAAACTTTCAGTTTTCGCTCTCCCTTCATCCCGTAAACAAAAAAGGCAAACAGATTATAAAAATTTTTGAGTTTGTGTATGGAAAAATTTTAAAACAACAACAAATGTTAGTAAAGAAAATTCTTTCACACACCACAAATGAACACAAAAGTTTTGATATCCAAGTTTTGGAAATTCCACTAGTTAAACCCTAATAATATCTTGAAATTTTATAAGAAAGAGATTTCTTCTACACATATTTTAAAAATGGATGCATGCTTGAAACCTGTTAAATATTGAAATGGCCTTTGGATGTAAACCTTTTAAAGAGAATAACAAATGCCCATTAAATTCTCAAGTGAACGTACGGTGGGATATTTACCCGACTCAAACAAGCCATTATTTTGCCCATTTACAAAAAGATGACCTAAAAATCATAGATGATTGTAAAGTGATTTATCATGCGTAACGCTCTATATTTTTGTATGAAATGACTTATGGATTGGGAGTCAACACTCAGTTAAAAGTTCCCTCGCCTCCTCCTTTTCCTGACGATTGCAAAACAGAATATCTATAAACTAGAAAGAGTTTACAATCCCTAAAAATTACATACACTCTTTGGAATTATCTTTCTCTACATGTGTGCATTGTGCATTTCCATTTTTGATGTATACTTTTTTCTTAAATAAAAACATTGAGTTTTCGCTCTCCCTTCATCCCGTAAACAAAAATGTCAAATAGATCACAACAAAATGAAAATTTTAGATTTTTTGTATGGGAAAAATTTTAAACAACAACAAATGTAAGTAAAGAAAATTTATCCACACACCACAAATGAACACAAAAGTTTTTTTTATCCAAGTTTCGGAAATTTCACAAGTTCAACCCTAATAATAGATATGAGTTTTATAAGAAAGGGATTTCTTTTACACATTTTATAAAAATGAATATGCATGCTTGAAACATGTTAAAGATGCAAATGACCTATGGATCCAACCCTTTTAAAGAGAATAACAAACGCTCATTAAATTTTCAAGTGAACGTGGGGTTGGATATTTACCCGTGTTAAACAAGCCATTATTTTGTCCATTTACAAAAGGCTGATCTAACAATCATAGATGATTGTAATGTGATTTATCATGCATAACGGGCTATATTTTTTTATAAGAAATGACTTATGGATTGGGAGTGAACACTTAGTTAAAAATCCCATGCCTCCCCTTTTTCCCGTTGATTGCAAAACCTAATACATAAAAAGTAAAAAGAGTTGACAATCCCTTAAAATTACAGATACTCTTTGGAATTATCTCTCTCTACATTTGTGCATTGAGCATTTCCATTTTAGATGTATACTTTTTTCTTAAATCAAAACTTTGAGTTTTCGCTTTCCCTTTATCCCGCAAATAAAAAAGGCAAATAGATCACAACAAAATGAAAATTTCAGAGTTTGTGAATGGAAAAAATATAAAACAACAACAAATGTAAGTAAAGAAAATTTATTAACACACCACAAATGAACACAAAAGTTTTGTTATCCAAGTTTTCGAAATTCCACTAGTTTAACCCTAATAGCTTTGAATTTTATACGAAAGAGATTTCTTCTACACATGTTTGAAAATTGGATATGCATGCTTGAGTCATGTTGAAGACACAAATGACCTATGGATCCAAACCTTTTAAAGAGAATAAGAAACTCTCAATAAATTCTTAAGTGAACATGTGGTGGGATATTTACATGAATCAAACAAGCCATTATTTCACCTATTTACAAAATGTTCACCTAACAATCATCGATGATTGTAAAGTGATTTATCTTACGTAATGGGCTACAATTTTTTAAGAAATGACTTATGGATTGGGAGTAACACTCAGTTAAAAATCCCTTGCCTCCCCCTATTCCCGACGATTGTAAAACCTAATATATAAAAACTAAAAAGAGTTTACAATCCCTAAAAATTACTGACACTCTTTTGAATTATCTCTCTCTACATTTGTGCATTGTGCATTACCATTTTAGATGTATACTTCTTAAATAAAAACTTTGAGTTTTCGCTCTGTTCATCCAGTAAACAAAAAAAGCTAAAAGATCACACAAAAAAGAAAATTTTAGAGTTTGTGTATGGAAAAAATTTAAAACAACAATTAATGTAAGTAAAGAAAATTTATTCACACACCAAAAATGAACACAAAAGTTTTCTTATCCAAGTTTGTAAACTTCCACTTGTTCAAGCCTAATAGCTTGGAATTTTATAAGAAAGAGTTTTCTTCTACACATGTTTAAAAAATGGATATGCATGCTTGAAACATGTTAAAGACACAAATGACCTATGGATCCAAACCTTTTAAAGAGAATAACAAACGCTCCTTAAATTCTCAAGTGAACGTGTGGTGGGATATTTACCCGAGTCAAACCAGCCATTTTTTTGCCCTTTTACAAAAACCTGACCAAACAATCATAGATGATTGAAAAGTGATTTATCATGCGTAATGGGCTATAGTTTTTTTAGAAATGACTTCTGGATTCAGAGTCAATACTCTGTTAAAAATCTCTCGCCTCTCCCTTTTCCCGACTATTGCGAAACATAATATATAAAAATTAAAAAGAGTTTAAAATCCCTAAAAATTACAGACACTCTTTGGAATTATCTCTCTCTACATTTGTGCTGTGTGCATTTACATTTTAGATGTATTCTTTTTTCTTAAATCAAAACTTTGAGTTTTCACTCTCCCTTCATCCCGTAAAAAAAAAAAAGACAAACAAATCACAACAAAATAAAATGTTTTGAGTTTGTGTATGGAAAAAAATAAAAACAACAACAAATGTAAGTATAGAAAATTCATTCACACACCACATATAAACACAAAAGTTTTGTTATCCAATTTTTGGCAATTCCACTAGTTCAACCCTAATAATAGGTTGGAATTTTATAAGAAAGGGATTTCTTTTACACATTTAAAAAAAATGGATATGCATGCTTGAAACATGTTAAAGATGCAAATTACCTATGGATCCAAACCTTTTTAAAGAGAATAAAAAATGCTCATTAAATTCTCAAGTGAACGTGCAGCGGGATATTTACCCAAGTCAAACTAGCCATTATTTTGTCCATTTACAGAAAGTTGACCTAACAATCATAGATGATTGTACAGTGATTTGTCATGTGTAACGGGCTACATTTTTTTAAGAATTGACTTATGGATTGGGAGTCAACACTCAGATAAAATTCCCCCGCCTCCCCCTTTTCTAGACGATTTCAAAACATAATATATAAAAATTAAAAAGAGTTTACAATCCCTAAAAATTATAGAAACTCTTTGGAATTATCTCTCTCTACATTTGTGAATTTTCCATTTCCATTTTATATGTATACATTTTTCTTAAATCAAAACTTTGAGTTTTCGCTCACCCTTCATCTCGTCGATAAAAGGCAAATAGATCTCAAGAAAATGAAAATATTAGAGTTTGTGAATGGAAAAAAAAATTAATCAACAAAAAATGTATGTCAAGAAAATTTACTCGCTCTCGACAAAGGAACACAAAAGTTTTGTTATCCAAGTTTTGGAAATTCCACTAGTTCAACCATAACACCTTGGAATTTTTTAAGAAAGCGATTTCTTCTACTTATGATTAAAAAATGGATATGCATGCTTGAAACATGTTAAAGACGCAAATGACATATGGATCCAAACCTTTTAAAGAGAATAAAAAACGCTCCTTAAATTCTCAAGTGAACGTGTGGAGGGATATTTACCCGAGTCAAACAAGCCATTATTTTGCTAATTTAAAAAAAGCTGACCTAACAATCATAAATGATTGTAAAGTGATTATCATGGGTAACGGGCTATAGTTTTGTAATAAATGACTTATGGATTGGGAGTCAACACTCAGTTAAAAATCCCCCACCTTTCCCTTTTCCCAACGATTGCAAAAACTAATATAAAAAAACTAAAAAGAGTTTACAATCCCTAAAATTTATAGACACTCTTTGGAATTATCTCTTTCTACATTTGTGCATTGTGCAATTCCATTTTAGATGTATACTTTTTTCTTCATTCTAAACTTTGAGTTTTCATTCTCCCTTCATCCCGTAAATAAAAAGGTGAATAGATCACAAGAAAATGAAAATTTTAGAGTTTGTGTATGGAAAAAATTTTAATCAACAGAAAATGTAAATAAAGAAAATTTATTCACACAACACAAATGAACACAAAAGTTTTTTTATCCTTGTTTTGGAAATTCCACTAGTTCAACCCATATAACTTGGAATTTTAAACGAAAGAGATTTCTTCTACACATGTTTAAAAAATGGATATGCATGGTTGAAACGTGTTAAAGATGTAAATTACCTATGGATCCAAAACTTTTAAAGAGAATAACAAACGCTCAATAAATTCTCAAGTGAATTTGTTGTTGGATATTTACCAGAGTCAAACAAGCCATTATTTTACCCAATGACAAAAACTTGAGCTAACAATCATATATGGTTGTAAAGTGGTTTATTTTGTATAACGGGCTATATTTTTGTAAGAAATGACTTATGGCTAGGAAGTCAACACTCAGTTAAAAATTCCCCGCCTCCCCTTTTTCCCAACGATTGCAAAACATAATATATAAAAACTAAAAAGTGTTTACAATCCCTAAAATTTAAAAACACTATTTGGAAATATCTCTCTCTACATTTGTGCATTGTGCATTTCCATTTTAGATACATACTTTTTTTCTTAAATCAAAACTTTGAGTTTTCGCCTTCCCTTCATCCCATAAACAAAAAAAGGCAAATAGATCACAACAAAAAGAAACTTTTAGAGTTTGTGTATGGAAAAAATTTAAAACAACAACCAATGTAAGTAAAAGAAAATTTACTCACTCACCACAAATGACCACAAAAGTTTTGTTATCCAAGCTTGGAAAATTCCACTAGTTCAACACTAATAATAGATTGAAATTTTATAAGAAAGAGATTTCTTCTACCTATTTTTAAAAAATGGATATGCATGCTTGAAATGTTAAAGGTGAAAACGACCTATGGATCCAAAACTTTTAAAGAGAATAACAAACGCTCGTTAAATTCTCAAGTGAACGTGTGTTGGGATATTTACCTGAGTCAGACAAGCCATTATTTGTCTCATTTACAAATAGTTGACCTAACTATCATAGATGATTTTAAAGTGATTTATCATGCATAATGGGCTATATTTTTGTAAGAAATGACTTATGGATATGGAGTCAACACTCAGTTAAAAATCCCCAGCCACCCCCCGTATCCCGACGATTGCAAAACCTAATTTATAGAAACAAAAAAGTGTTTATAATCCCTAAAACTTACAGACACTCTTTGGAATTATCTCACTCTACATTTGTGCAATGTGCATTTCCATTTTAGATGTATACTTTTTTCTTAAATTAAAACTTTGAGTTTTCGCTCTCCCTTCATCCCATCAACAAAAAAGGCAAATCGATCACAACAAAATGAAAATTTTAGAGTTTATGTATGGAAAAAAATTAAAACAACAACAAATGTAAGTAAAGAAAATTTATTCACACACCACAAATGAACACAAAATTTTTGGTATCCAGGTTTGGGAAATTCCACTAGTTCAACCCTAATAATAGCTTGGAATTTTATAAGAAAGAGATTTCTTCTACACATATTTTAAAAAGGGATATGCATGCTAGAAACATGTTAAAGTTGCAAATGACATTTGGATCCAAACCTTTTAAAGAGAATAACAAACGCTCATTAATTTCTCCTGTGAATATGAGGTGGGATATTTACCCGAGTCAAAGAAGCCATTATTTTGCCCATTTAAAAAAACTGACCTTACAATCATAGATGATTGTAAAGTGATCATGCATAAATGGATATGCATGCTTGAAACATGTTGAAGACGCAAATGACTTATAGATCCAAACCTTTAAAGAGAATAACAAATGCCCAATAAATTTTCCAGTAAACGAGTTGTGGGATATTTACTCGAGTCAAACAAGCCATTAGTTTTCCCATTTACAAAAAGCTGACATAACAATCATAGATGATTTTAAATTGATTTATCATACAAAAGGGGCTATAGTTTTGTAAGAACTAACTTATGGATTGTGAGTCAACACTCAATTAAAAATCCCCTGCCTCCCCCTTTTCCCGAAGATTGGAAAACCGAATATATAAAAAAAAAATTAGTTTACAATCCCCAAACTCTTTGGAATTATCTCTCTCTACATTTTTGCATTGTGCATTTCCATTTTAGATGTATACTTTTTTCTTAAATAAAAAATTTTGAGTTTTCCCTCTCCCTTCATCTCGTAAACAAAAAAGGCAAATAGATCAGAAGAAAATGAAAATTTTAGAGTTTGTGTGTGAAAAACATTTAAAACAACAACAAATATAAGTAAATAAAAGTTATTTACACCCACAAATGAACAAAAAAGCTTTGTTATCCAAGTTTGGGAAATTCCACTAGTTCTACCCTAATAGCTCTGAATTTTATATGAAAAAGATTTTTTCTACACAATTTAAAAATTGGATATGCATGCTTGACACATGTTAAAGACGCAAATGACCTATGGATCCAAACCTTTTAAAGACAATAACAAACGATCATTAAACTCTCAAATGAACGTGTGGTGGGATATATACCCGAGTTAAACAAGCCATTATTTCACCCATTTACAAAAAGTTGACCTAACAATCATAGATGATTGTAAAGTCATTTAACATGTGTAACATGCCATAGTTTTATAAGAAATGACTTATGAATTGGGAGTCAACACTCAGTTAAAAATTCACTGCATCCCACTTTTTGCAACGATTGCAAAACCTAGTATGTAAAAACTAAAAAGAGTTTACAATCCCTAAAAATTACAGACATGCTTTGGAATTATCTCTCTCTACATTTGTGCATAATGCATTTCAATTTTAGACGTATACTTTTTTCTTAAATCGAAACTTTGAGTTTTCATTCTCCCTTCCTCCCGTAAAAAAAGGCAAATAGATCACAACAAAATGAAAATTTAAGAGTTTGTGTATGGATAAAATTTAAAACAAAAACGAATGTAAGTAAAGAAAATTTATTCTCACACCACAAATGAGTACAAAAGTTTTTTTCTCCTTGTTTGGAAAATTCCACTAGTTCAACCCTAATAGCTTAGATTTTTATAAGAAATAGATTTCTTCTACACATGTTTTAAAAATGGATATGCATGCTTGAAATATGTTAAAGATGCAAATGACCTATGGATCCAAACCTTTTAAAAAGAATAACAAATGATCATTAAATTCTCAAGTGAACGTGCGTTGGGATTTTTACCCAAGTCAAACACGCCATTATTTTGCCCATTTACAAAAAGTTGTCCTAACAATTATAGATGATAGTAAAGTGATTTATCATACATAACGGGCTATATTTTTGTAAGAAATGACTTATGGATTCAAAGTCAACACTCAGTTAAAAATCCCTCGCCTCCCCCTTTTCCTGACGATTGAAAAACCGAATATATAAAAACTGAAATGAGTTTACTATCCCTAAAAGTTACAGACACTCTTTCGAATTATCTCTCTCTACATTTGTGCATTGTGCATTTCCATTTTAGTTGAATACATTTTTCTTAAATCAAAACATTGATTTTTCACTCTCCCTTCATCCCGTCAACAAAAAAAGGCAGCTAGATCACAACAATATGAAAATTTTAGAGTTTGTGAATGGAAAATATTTAAAACAACAACAAATTTAAGTATGGAAAATTTGTTCACATACCACAAATGAACACAAAATTTTTGTTATTCATGTTTGGGAAATTCCATTAGTTCAACCCTAATAGTTTGGAATTTTATAAGAAAGAGATTTCTTCTACACATTTTTTAAAAAGGGATATGCATGCTTGAAACATGTTAAAGATGCAAATGACCTTTGGATTCAAACCTTTTAAAGAGAATAACAAACGCACTTTAAATTCGCAAGTGAGTATACGGTGGGATATTTACCTGAGTCAATGAAGCCATTATTTTGCCCATTTAAAAAAAGCTAACCAAACAATCATATATGATTGTAAAGTGATCATGCGTAATGGGCTATATTTTTCTAACAAATGACTAATGGATTAGGAGTCAACACTCAGTTAAAAATGTCTCACCTCCCCCCTTTCTTGACGATCTCAAAACCAAATATATACAAACTAAAAAGAGTTTAAAATACCTAAAAATTATTGACACTCTTTGGAATTATCTCTCTCTAAATTTTTGCATTGTGCATTTCCATTTTAGATGTATAAATTTGTCTTAAAGTAAAAACTTTGAGTTTTCGCTCGCCCTTCATCCCGTAATAAAAAAAGGCAAATAGATCAAAACAAAATGAAAATTTTATAGTTTTTCAATGGAAGAAATTTAAAACAACAACAAATTTAAGTAAAGAAAATTTATTCACACCCCAAATGAACACAAAAGTTTTGTTATCCAAGTTTGGGAAATTCCACTAGTTCAACCCTAATAATAGCTTGGAATTTTATAAGAAAGAAATTTCTTCTACACATGTTTTAAAAATGGATATGCATACTTGAAACATGTTAAAGATGCAAATGACCTATGGATCCAAACATTTTAAAGAGAATAACAAACGCTCATTAAATTCTCAAGTGAACGTTCAGTGGGATATTCACTTGAATCAAACATGCCATTATTTGTACCATTTAAAAAAAGCGGAGCTAACAATCATAGATGATTGTAAACTGATTTATCATGCGTAAAGGGCTATATTTTTGTAATAAATGACTTATGGCTTGGGAGTGAACACCCAACTAAAAATCCCCCACCTCCCCCTTTTCCCGACGATTGGAAAACCTTATATATAAAAACTAAAAAGAGTTTACAAAAAATTACAGACACTCTTTGGAATTATCTCTCTCTACATTTGTGCATAGTGCATTTCCATTTTAGATGTATACTTTTTTCTTTAATAAAAACTTTGAGTTTTCACTCTCCATTCATCATGTAAACAACTAGGGGAAATAGATCACAACAAAATGAAAATTTCAGAGTTTGTGTGGGCAAAAATTTTTAAAAAACAACAATTATAAGTAAAGTAAATTTATTCACACACCACAAATGAAGACAAAATTTTGTTATCCATGTTTGGGAAATTGCACTTGTTCAACCTTCATTACTTGGAATTTTATAAGAAAGAGATTTCTTCTACACATGTTTTAAAAATACATATGCATGATTGAAAGATGTTAAAGATGCAAATGACCTATGGATCCAAACATTTTAAAGAGAAAAACAAACACTCATTAAATTCACAAGTGAACGTGCGGAGGGATATTTACCCGCGTCAAAAAGCCATTATTTGGCCCATTTAAAAAATGTTGACCTAACAATCATAGATGATTTAAAAGAGATTTATCATGCGTATAGGGCTATAATTTTGTAAGAATTGACTTATGGATTCGGAGTCAACACTCAGATAAAAATCCTCCGCCTCCCCCTTTTCCCTAAGATTGCAAAACCTAATATGTAAAAAATTATAGATTTTACAATCCCTAAAAATTACTGACACTCTTTGGAATTATCTATCTGTAGATTTGTGCATTGTGAATTTCCATTTTAGATGTTTACTTTTTTCTTAAATCGAAACTTTGAGTTTTCTCTCTCCCTTCCTCTGTAAACAAAAACGGCAAAAAGATCAGAACAAAATAAAAATTTTAGAGTTTGTGTATGGAAGAAGTTTAAAACAATAACAAATGTAAGTAAAGAAAATTTATTCACACACCACAAATGTACACAAAAGTTTTGTTATCCAAGTTTGGGAAATTCCACTAGTTCAACCCTAATAATAGCATGAAATTTTATGAGAAAGAGATTTCTTCTACACATGTTTTAAAAATGGATATGCATGCTTGAAACATGTTAAATATGCAAATGACCTATGGATCCAAACATTTTAAAGAGAATAACAAACGCTCATTAAATTCTCAAGTGAACGTGCGGTGGGATATTTACCCGAGTCAAACAAGCCATTATTTTCCCCATTTACAAAAAAGTTGACATAACAATAATAGATGATTGAAAAGTGATTTATCATGCGTAACTTGCTATATTTTTGTAAGAATTAACTTATGGATTGGAAATCAACACTCAGTTAAAAATCCCCCGCTTCCCCCTTTTCCCGACGAATGCAAAACTTAATATATAACAACTAAAATTACTTTACAATCCCTAAAAATTATAGACACTCTTTGGAATTATCTCTCTCTACATTTGTGGATTGTACATTTCCAATTGAGATGTATTCTTTTTTCTTAAATCAAAACTTTGAGTTTTCGCTCTCCCTTCCTCCTATAAAAAAAAGGCACATAGATCACAACAAAATGAAAATTTTAGATTTTGTGAATAGAAAAAATTTAAAACAACAAAAAATTTAAGTAAAGAATATTTATTCACACCCCACAAATGAACACAAAAGTTCTGTTATCCAAGTTTGGGAAATTCCACTTGTTCAACCCTGATAATAGCTAGGAATTTTATAAAAAAGATATTTCTTCTACACATGTTTTAAAAATGGATATGCATGTTTGATACATGTTAAAGAGGCAAATGACCTATGGATCCAAACCTTTTAAAGAGAATAAGAAACAATCATTAAATTCTCAAGTGAACGTGCGGTGGAATATTTACCCGAGTCAAACAAACCATTATTTTGCCGATTTACCAAAAGCAGACACAAAAATAAAAGATGATTGTAAAGTGATTATCATGCGTAATGGGCTATATTTTTGTTAAAATGACATATGGATTGGGTGTCAACACTCAGTTATAAATCCCCCCCTCCCCCTTTTCCCGATGATTGCAAAACATAATATATAAAAACTAAAAAGAGTTTACAATCCCTTAAAGTTATAGACACTCTTTGGAATTATCTCTCTCAACATTTGTGCATTATGCATTTCCATTTTTTATGTATATTTTTTTCTTAAATCAAAACTTTGAGTTTTCGCTCTCCCTTCATCCAGTAAAAAAAAAAGGCAAATAGATCACAACAAAATGAAAATTTTAGAGATTGTGTATGGAAAAAATTTAAATCAACAACAAATGTAAGTTAAGAAAATTTATTCACACTACGAATGAACACAAAAGTTTTGTTATCCAAGTTCAACCCTAATAGCTTGGAATTTTATAAGAAAGTGATTTCTTCTACACATGTTTTAAATATGGATATGCGTGCTTGAAACATGTTAAAGATGCAAATGACCTATGGATCCAAACCTTTTAAAGAGAATAACGAATGCTCAATAAATTCTCAAGTGAACGTGAGGTGGGATATTTACCCGAGTCAAACACGCCATTATTTTTCCCATTTACAAAAAGCTGACATAACAATCATAGATGATTTTACAGTGATTTATCATGTGGAACAGGCTATATATTTGTGAGAAATGACTTATGGATTGGGACTCAACACAGAGTTCAACCACCCCCCCCCCGCCCCCCCCCCCCCCCCCCCCCCCCCCACACACACACACACACACACACACACACCCTTTTCCCAATGATTGCAAAACCTAATATATAAAAACTAAAAAGAGTTTACAATCCCTAAAAATTACAGACACTCTTTGGAATTATCTCTCTCAATATTTGTGCATTGTGCATTTCCATTTTGATATATACCTTTTTCTTAAATCAAAACATTGAGTTTTCGCTCTCCCTTTATCCTATAAACAAAAAAGGCAAATATATCACAACAAAATGAAAATTTTATAGTTTGTGTTTGGAAAAATTTAAAACAACATCTAATGGAAGTAAAATAAATTTATTCACACACCACAAATGAACACAAAATTTTTTTATCCATGTTTGGGAAATTCCACTTGTTCAACCCTAATAGCTTGGAATTTTATAAGAAAGAGATTTCTTCTACACATGTTAAAGATGCAAATGACCTATGGATTCAAACCTTTTAAAAAGAATAAGAAACACTCATTAAATTCTCAAGTGAACGTGCAATGGGATATTTACCCGAGTCAAATAAACCATTATCTTGCCCATTTACAAAAAGAAAACCTAACTATTATAGATGATTGTAAACTGATTTATCATGCATAACGGGATTTAGTTTTGTAATAAATGACTTATGGATTTAGAGTGAACACTCAGTTAAAAATCCCCCTGCCACCCCCTTTCCTAATGATTGTGAAACCAAATATATAAAAACTAAAATGATTTTACAATCCCTAAAAATTACAGACACACTTTGGGATTAACTCTGTCTACATTTGTGCATTTTGCATTTCATTTTTAGATGTATACTTTTATCTTAAATCACTACTTTAGAGTTTGTATATGGAAAAAATTTAAAACAACAACAAATGTCAGTAAATAAAATTTATTCACACACCACAAATGAACACAAAAGTTTTGTTATCCAAGTTTGGGAAATTTCGCTAGTTCAACCCTAATAATTGCTTGGAATTTTTTAGGAAAGAAATTTCTCCTACACATGTTTTAAAAATGGATATGCATGCTTCAAACATGTTAAATATGCAAATGACCTATGGATCCAAACTGTTTAAAGAGAATAACAAACGCTCATTAAATTCTCCAGTGAACGTGTTGTTGGATATTTACCCGAGTCGAACAAGCCATTATTTTTCCCATTTACAAAAAGCAGACCTAACAATCAAAGATGATTGTACAATAATTAGTCATGTGTAACGGGCTATATTTTTTTATGAAATGACTTATGGATTGGGGTTAACACTCAGTTAAAAATCACCCGCCTTCCCCTTTTCCCGACGATTACAAAACATACTACTTAAAAACTAAAAAGAGTTTACAATGCCTAAAAATTAGAGCCACTTTTTGGAATTATTTCTCTCTACATTTGTTAATTGTGCATTTCCATTTTATATGTATACATTTTTCTTGAACCAAATCTTTGAGGTTTTGCTCTCCCTTCACCCCGTCAACAAAAACATCAAATAAATCACAACAAATGAAAAATTTGGAGTTTGTGTATGGAAAAAATTTAAAACAACAACAAATATAAGTAAAGAAAATTTATTCACACACCACAGATGAACACAAAAGTTTTTTTATCCAAGTTTTGGAAATTCAACTCGTTCAACCATAATTGCTTGGAATTTTATAAGAAACATATTTCTTCTAAAAATGTTTTAAAAATGGATATGCATGCTTGAAACAAGTTAAAGATGCAAATGACCTATGGATACAAACATTTTAAAGAGAATAACAAATGCTGATTATATTCCCAAGTGAATGTGTGGTGGGATATTTACACGAGTCAAACAATCCAGTATTTTTACCATTTACAAAAAGCTGACCAAACAGTCATAGATGATTGTACAGTGATTTATCATGCATAACGGGCTCTATTTTGGCAAAAATGACTTATGGATTGGGTGTCAACACTCAGTTAAAATCCCCCGCCTCCCCTTTTTCCCGACGATTGCAAAACATAATATATAAAAAGTAAAAAGAGTTTATAATCCCTAAAAATTTAGACATTCTTTGGATTTATCTCTCTCAACATTTGTGCATTGTGCATTTCCATTTTAGATGTAAACATTTTTCTTAAATCAAAACTTTGATGTTTTGCTCTTCCTTCATCCCATCAACAAAAAAGGTAAATAGATCACAACAAAATGAAAATTTTAGAGTTTCAGTTTGGAAAAAATTTAAAGCAACAACAAATGTAAGTAAAGAAAATTTATTCACACAGCACAAATGAACACAAAAGTTTTGTTATCCAAGTTTAGGAAATTCCACTAGTTCAACCCTAATAGCCTCGAATCTTATAAGAAAGAGATTTCTTTTACACATATTTTAAAAATAGATATGCATGCTTGAAACATGTTAAAGATGCAAATTACCTACGGATCCAAACCTTTTCAAGAGAATAACAAACGCTTATTAAATTCTCAAGTGAACATGTGGTGGGATATTTACCCGAGTCAAACAAGCCATTATTTTGCCCATTTACAAAAAGCAAACCTAACAATCATAGATGATTGTAAAGTGATTTATCATGCGTAACAGGCTATAGTTTTGTAAGAATTGACTTATAGATTGGGATTCAACACTCAGTTAAAAATCCCCCACCACCCCCTTTTCCCGACTATTGAAAAACCTAATATGTAAAAACTAAAAAGAGTTTACAATCCCTAAAAATTATAGACACTCTCTGGCAGTTTCTCTCTCTATAGTTGTGCATTGTGCATTTCCATTTTAGTTGTATTCATTTTTTTTAAAATCAAAACTTTGATTTTTTGCTCTCCCCTCTTCTAGTCAACAAAAAAGCCAAATAGATCACAACAAAATGAAAATTTTAGAGTTTGTGAATGGAAAAAATTTAAAACAACAACATATGTAAGTAAAGAAAATTTATTCACACACCACAAATGAACACAAAAGTTTTGTTATCCAAGTTTGGAAAGTTCCCTAGTTCAACCCTAATAGCTTGGAATTTTATAAGAAAGAGATTTCTTCTACACATGTTTTAAAAATGGATATGCATGCTTGAAAAATGTTAAAGATGATAATTACCTATGGATCGAAACCTTTTAAAGAGATTAACAAACGCTCATTAAATTCTCAAGTGAACATGCAATTGGATATTTACCCGAGTCAAACAAGCCATTTTTTGGCCCATTTAAAAAAAGCTAACGTAACAATTATAGAAGATTGTAAAGTGATTTATCATGCGTAACGGGCTATATTTTTGTATGAAATGACTTATGGATTAGGAGTAAACTCTCACCTAAAAAAAACCCAACTCCCTCTTTTCCTGAAGATTTCAAAACCTAACATAAAAACTAAAAAGAGTTTACAATCCCTAAAAATTACAGATACTCTTTTGAATTATCTCTCTCTACATTTGTGCATTGTGCATTTCCATTTTAGATGTATATTTTTTTCTTAAATAAAAACTTTGAGTTTTCGCTCTCCCTTCACCCAGTAAACAAAAAAGACAAATAGATCACAACGAAATGAAAAATTTAGAGTTTATGTATGGAAAGAATTTAAAACAGCAACAAATGTAAGTTAATAAAACTTATTCACACTCCACAAATGAACACAAAATTTTTGTTATCCAAGTTCAACCCTAATAGCATGAAATTTTAAAAGAAAGAGATTCTTCTACACATGTTCAAAAAATGGATATGCTTGCATGAAACATATTAAAGACACAAATGACCTACGGATCCAAACCTTTTAAAGAGAATAACAAATGATCATTAAATTCTCAGATGAACGTGTGGTGGGATATTTACCCGAGTCAAAGCTGACCTAACAATCATAGATAATTGTAAAGTGATTTATCATGCGTAATGGGCTATAGTTTTGTAAGAATTGACTTTTGGATTTGGAGTCAACACTTAGTTAAAAATCCCCCACCTCCCATTTTTCCCAACGACTGAAAAACCTTATATGTAAAAACTAAAAAGAGGTTACAATCCCTAAAATTATAGACACTCTTTGGAATTATCTCTCTCTACAATTGTGCATTGTGCATTTCCATTCTAGATGTTTACTTTTTTCTTAAATCGAAACTTTGCGTTTTCAGTCTATCTTCCTCCCGTAAATAAAAAAGGCAAAAAGATCACAACAAAATGAAAAATTTAGAGTTTGTGTATAGAAAAAATTTAAAACAAAATTGTAATTAAGACAATTTATTCACACACCACAAATGAACACAAAACTTCAGTTATCCAAGCATGGGAAATTCCACAAATTCTACCCTAATAATAGCTTAGAATTTCATAAGAAAGTGATTTCTTCTACACATGTTTTAAAAATGTATATGCATGCTTGAAACATGTTAAAGATGTAAATGACTTATGGATCCAAACCTTTTAAAGAGAATAACAAACGCTCTTTAAATTCTCAAGTGAACATGCGGTGGGATATTTACCCGAGTCAAACATGCCTTTATTTTGCCCATTTACAAAAAGCTGAACTAACAATCATAAACGATTGGAAAGTCCTGTATCATGTATAATGGGCTATATTTTTTTAAGAAATTACTTATGGATTGGCAGTCAACACTCAGTTAAAAATCCCCCGCCTTCCCCTTTTCTCGATGATTACAAAACCAAATATATTAAAACTAAAATGAGTTTACAATCCCTAAAAATTACAGACACTCTTTGGAATTATCTCTCTACATTTGTCCATTGTGAAATTCCATTTTAGATGTATACTTTTTTCTTAAATAAAAACTTTGAGTTTTCGTTCTCCCTTCATCTCGTAAACAAAAAAGGCCAAAAGATCCCAACAAAATGAAAATTTTAGAGTTTGTGTATGGAAAAAATTTAAAACAACAACAAATGAAAGTAAAGAAAATTTATTCACACACCACAAATGAACACAAAAGTTTTGATATCCGATTTTGGGAAATTCCACTAGTACAACCCTAATAATAGCTTGGAATTTTATAAGAAAGAGATTTCTTCTACACATGCTTTAAAAATGGATATGCATGCTTGAAACTTGTTAAAGATGCAAATGACCTATGGATCCAATCCCTTTAAAGAAAATAACAAACGCTCATTAAATTCTCAAGTGAACGTGCTGTAGGATATTTACCCGAGTCCAACAAGCCATTACTTTGCCCATTTGCAAAAAGCTGACCTAAGAATCATACTTGATTGTATAGTGATTTATCTTGTGTAACGGGCTATATTTTTGTGAGAAATGACATATGGATTGGGGGTCAACACTCATTTAAAATCCCCCGCCTCTCCCTTTTCCTGACGATTGCAGCCCATAATATATAAAAACTAAAAAGAGTTTACAATCCCTAAAAATTTCACAAACTCTTTGGAATTATCTCTCACTACATTTTTTAATTGTGCATTTCCATTTTAGATGTATACATTTTCCTTAAATTAAAACTTTGTGTTTTTTGCTCTCCCTTCTTCCCGTCAACAAAAAAGGCAAATCGATCATAACGAAATGTAAATTTTAGAGTTTGTGTAAAAGCAACAACAAAAATAAGTAAAGAAAATTTATTCACAAACCACAATGAACAGAAAAGTTTTGTTATCCAAGTTTGGGAAATTCCACTAGTTCAGCTCTAATAGCTAGGAATTTTATAAGAAAGAGATTTCTTCTACACATGTTTTAAAAATAGATATGCATGCTTGAAAAATGTTAAAGATGCAAATGACCGATGTATCCAAACCTTTAAAAAGAATAAAAAACGAACATTAAATTCTCAAAGTGAACATGAGGTGGGATATGTACCCGAGTCAAACAAGCCAGTATTTTGCCCAATTACAAAAAGCTGACATAACAATTATAGATGATTCTAAAGTGATTTGTCAAGGGTAACGGGCTATATTTTGGTAAGAAATGACTTATGGATTGGGAGTAAACACTCAGTTAAAAATCCGCCAACTCCCCCTTTTCCTGAAGATTACAAAACCTAATATTTAAAACTAAAAAGACTTTATAATCCCTAAAAATTACAGACACTCTTTGGAATTAGCTCTCTCTACATTTGTGCATTGTGCATTTCCATTTTAGATGTATACTTTTTTCTTAAAAAAACCTTTGAGTTTCCGCTCTCCCATTCATGCTGTAAACAAAAAATGCAAATAGATCACAACAAAATGAAAATTTTAGTGTTTGTGTATTGAAAAAATTTAAAACAACAACAAATGTAAGTAAAGAAATTTTTTTCTCACACCACAAATGAACACAAAAGTTTTCTGATCCAAGTTCAACCCTAATCACTGTGAATTTTATAAGAAAGAGATTTCTTTTGCACATGTTTAAAAAATGGATATGCATGCTTGAAACATGTCAAAGACGCAAATGACATATGGATGCAAACCTTTTAAAGAGAATAACAAACGGTCATAAATTCTCAAGTGAACATGCGGTGGGATATTTACACGAATCAGACCTGCCATTATTTAGCCCATTTCAAAATGCAAACCAAACAATCATAGATGATTGTATAGTGATTTATCATGCATAACGGGCTATAGTTTTTTAAGAATTGACTTCTGGATTGGGAGTCAACACTCAATTAAAAATCCCATGCTACCCCCATTTCCCGACAATTGAAAAACCTAATATGTAAAAACTAAATAGAGTATAAAATTCATAAAAATTAAGCACACTCTTTGGAATTATCTCCCTCTACATTTGTGCATTGTACAGTTCCATTTGAGATGTTTACTTTTTTCTTAAATTAAAATTTTGAGTTTTCGCTCTCACTTCCTCCCATAACTAAAAAAGGCAAGTACATCACAACAGAATAAAAATTTTAGAGTTTGTGTATAGAAAAAAATATAAAACAACAACAAAAGTAAGTAAATAAAATTTATTCACAAACCACAAATGAACACAAAAGTTTTGTTATCCAAGTTTGCGAAATTCCACTAGTTCAACCCTTATAATAGCTTGGAAATTTATAAGAATGTCATTTCTTCTACAGATGTTTTAAAAATGGATATGCATGCTTGAAACATGTTAAAGATGCTATTGTCCTATGGATCCAAACCTTTTAAAGAGAATAAAAAACGCTCATTAAATTCTCAAGTGAACATACGGTGGGATATTTACCCCAATCAAACTAGCCATTATTTTGCCCATTTACAAAAAGCTTACATAACAATCATAGATGATTGTAAATTGATTTATCATGAGTAATGGGATAAAAAATTTAAAGAAATGACTTATGCATTTGGAGTCAACACTCAGTTAAAAACCCCCCTCCTCCCCCTTTTCCCGACGATTGTAAAACCTAAAATATAAAAACAAAAAGAGTTTTAAATCCCTAAAAATTAAAGACACTCTTTGGAATTATCTCTCACTACAATTGTGCATTGTGCATTTCCAATTAAGATGCATTTTTTTCTTCAATCAAAACTTTGTGTTTTCTCTCTCCTTTCATCCTGTTAAAAAAAGGCAAATAGATCACAACAAAATGAAAATTTTAGAGTTTGTGTATGGAAAAAATTTAAAACAAGAACAAATGTCAGTAAAGAAAATTTATTCACACACCACAAATGAACACAAAAGTTTTGTTATCCAAGTTTGGGAAATTCCACTAGTTCAACCCTTATAGCTCAGAATTTTATAAGAAAGAGATTTCTTCTACACATGTTTTAAAAATGGATATGAATGCTTGAAACATGTTAAAGATGCAAATGACATATGGATCAAATCCTTTTAAAAAGAATAACAAACGGTAATTAAATTCCCAAGTGAACATGCGATGGGATATTTACCCGAGTCTGACAAGCCATTATTTTGCCCATTTACAAAAAGCTGACCTAACAATCATAGATGATTGTAAAGTGATTTATTATGAGTAACATGCTATATTTTTTTTGTAAGAAATGACTTGTGGATTGGGAGTGAACACTCAGTTAAAATTCCCCCGCCTCCCCCTTTTCCCTAAGATTGCAAAACCTAATATATTAAAACTATTGAGAGTTTGCAATCCTGAAAAATTACAGACACTCTTTGGAATTATCTCTCTATACATTTGTGTATTGTTCATTTTAAATCTAGATATATACTTTTTCTTAAATAAAAAATTTGAGTTTTCTCTCTCCCTTCATACCATAAACAAAAAAGGCAAATAGATCACAACAAAATAAAAATTTTAGAGCTTGTGGGTGGAAAAAATTTAAAACAACTACAAATGTTTGTAAAGATAATTTATTCACACACCACAAATGAACGCAAAAGTTTTATGATCCAAGTTTGGGAAATTCCACTTGTTCAACCCAAATGGCTTGGAATTTTATAAGAAAGAGATTTCTTCTACACATGTTTTAAAAATGGATATGCATGCTTGAAACATGTTAAAGATGAAAATGACCTATGGATCCAAACCTTTTAAAGAGAATAACAAACTCTGATTAAATTCTCAAGTGAAGGTGTGGTGGGATATTTACCCGAGTCAAACAAGCCATTATTTTGCCCATTTACAAAAAGCACACTTGACAATCGTAGATGATTGTAAAGTGATTTATCATGCGAAACGGGCTATATTTTTGTAAGAAATTACTAATGGATTGGGAGTCTACACTCAATTGAAAATCCCCCGCCTCCCCCTTTTCCCAACGATTGCAAAACCAAATATATAAAAGTTAAAAGAGTTTCAAATCCCTAAAAATTACAGACAATCTTTAGAATTATCTCTCTCTACATTTTTGCATTGTGCATTTCCAATTTAGATGTTTTTTTTTCTTAAATCAAAACTTTATGTTTTCGCTCACCCTTCATCCTGTAAACAAAAAAGGCAAATAGATAACAACAAAATAAAAAGTTTAGAGTTTGTGTATGGAAAAAAGTTAAAACAAGAACAAACGTTTGTTAAGAAAATTTATTCACACACCACAAATGAATACAAAAGTTTTTTTATCCAAGGTTAGGAAATTCCTCTAGTTCAACCCTAATAGCTTGGAATTTTATAAGAAAGAGATTTCTTCTACACATGTTTTAAAAATAGATATGCATGCTTGAAACAAGTTAAAGATGCAAATGACCTATTGATCCAAACATTTTAAAGAGAATAACAAATACTCATTAAATTTAGAAGTGAACATGTGGTGGGATATTTACGTGAGTCTAACAAGCCATTATTTTGCTCATTTACAAAAAGAAGACCTGACAATCATAGATGATTGTAAAGTGATTTATCATGCAGAATGAGTTGTATCCTTGTAAGAAATGACTGATGGATTGGGAGTCTACACTCAGTTAAAAATCCCTCGCCTCCCCCTTTTCCCGACGATTGCAAAACCTAATATATAAAAAATAAAAATAATTTTAAATTCCTAAAAATTACAGACACTCTTTCTAATTATCTTTCTCTACATTTTTTCATTGTGTGTTTCCAATTTAGATGTATTTTTTTCCTTAAATCAAAACTTTATGTTTTCGCTCTCCCTTCATCAAGTAAACAAAAAAGGCAAATAGATCACAACAAAATGAAACTTTTAGAGTTTGTGTATGGAAAAAAGTTAAAACAAGAACAAATGTAAGTAAAGAAAATTTATTCACACATCACAAATGAACACAAAACTTTTGTTATCCAAGATACGGAAATTCCACTAGTTTAACCCTAATAGCTTGGAATTTTATAAGAAAGAGATTTCTTCTATACATGTTTTAAAAATGGATATGCATGCTTGAAACATGTTAAATATGCAAATGACCTATGGATCCAAAACCTTTTAAAGAGAATAACGAACGGTCATTAAATTCCCAAGTGAACGTGCGTTGGGATATTTACCCGAGTCAAACAAGCCATAATTTTTCCCATTTACAAAAAGATGACCTAACAATCATAGATGATTGTAAAGTGATTTATCATGAGTAATGGGCTATATTTTTGTAAGAAATTACTAATGGATTGGGAGTCTACACTTAGTTAAAAATCCCCCGCCTCCCCCTTTTCCCGACGATTGCAAAACCTAATATATAAAAGTTAAAAAGAGTTTCAAATCCCTAAAAATTACAGACAATCTTTGGAATTATCTCTCTCTACATTTTTGCATTGTACATTTCCAATTTACATGTATTTTGTTTCTTTAAATCAAAACTTTATGTTTTCGCTCTCCCTTCATCCTGTAAACAAAAAAGGCAAATAGATAACAACAAAATGAAAATTTTAGATTTTGTGTATGAAAAAAGTTAGAACAAGAACAAATGTAATAAAGAAAATTTATTCACACCCCACAAATGAACACAAAAGTTTTGGTATCCAAGTTTGGGATATTTCATTAGTTCAACCCTAATAGCTTGGAATTTTATAAGAAAGAGATTTCTTCTTCACATGTTTTAAAAATGGATATGCATGCTTGAAACATGTTAAAAATGCAAATGACCTATGGATCCAAACCGTTTAAAGAGAATAACAAACGCTCATTAAATTCCCAAGTGAACGTGCGTTGGGATATTTACCTGAGTCAAACAAGCCATTATTTTGCCTATTTACAAAAAGCTGACCTAACAATCATAGATGATTGTAAAGTGATTTATCATGAGTAATGGGTAAGAAATGACTTATGGTGTGGGAATGAACACTCACTTAAAAATCCCCCACCTCCCCTTTTCCCTACGAATGCAAAACCTAATAGATTAAAACTAATGAGAGTTTGCAATCCCGAAAAATTATAGACAATCTTTGGAATTATCTCTCTCTATATTTGTGCATGTTCATTTTAAGTTTAGATGTAGGATTTTTTATTACATCCAAACTTTGAGTTTTTGCTCTCCCTTCATACCGTAAAAAAAAGGCAAATAGACACAACAAAATGAAAATTTTAGAGCTTGAGTGTGGAAAATATTTAAAACAAGAACAAATGTAAGTAAAAAAAATTTATTCACACACCTCAAATGAACACAAAAGTTTTGTTATCCAAGTTACAGAAATTCCACTAATTCAACCCTAATAGCTTGGAATTTTATAAGAAAGAGATTTCTTCTACACATGTTTTAAAAATGGATATGCATGCTTGAAACATGTTAAAGATGCAAATGACCTATGGATCCAAAACCTTTTAAAGAGAATAACAAAAGCTTATTAAATTATCAAGTGAACGTGCGGTGGGATATTTACCCGAGTCAATCAAGCCATTATTTTTCCCATTAACAAAAACATGACCTAACAGTTATAGATGATTTTAAAGTGATTTATCAAGAGTAACGGGCTATATTTTTGTAAGAAATGACTTATGGATTGGGAGTGAACACTCAGTTAAAAATCCCCCGCTTCCCCCTTTTCCCTACAATTGCAAAACCTAATATAGTAAAACTAATGAGAGTTTGCAATCCCAAAAAATTACAGACACTCTTTGGAATTATCTCTCTCTACATTTGTGCATTGTTCATTTTAATTTTAGATGTATAATTTTTTATTAAATCAAAACTTTGAGTTTTTGCTCTCCCTTCATACCGTAAACAAAAAAGGCAAATAGATCACAACAAAATAAAAATTTTAGAGGTTGTGTGTGGAAAAAATTTAAAACAACAACAAATGATTGTAAAGAAAATTTATTCACACACCAAAGATGAACACAAAAGTTTTGTTATCCAAGTTTGGGAAATTCCACTAGTTCAACCCTAATAGCTTCGAATTTTTTAAGAAAGAGATTTCTTCTACACATGTTTTAAAAATGGATAAGCGTGCTTGAAACATGTAAAAGATGCAAATGACCTATGGATCCAAACCTTTTAAAAAGAATAACAAACGATCATTAAATTCTCAAGTGAAGGTGTGGTGGGATATTTACCCGAGTCAAACAAGCCATTATTTTGCCCATTTACAAAAAGCAAACGTGCCAATCATATATGATTGTAAAGAGATTTATCATGCGGAATAGGCTATATTTTTTGTTTGACATGACTATTGGATTTGGATTCTACACTCAGTTAAAAATCCCCCGCCTCCCCCTTTACAATCCTTAAAAATTGCAGACACCTTCCGGAATTATCTCCCTCTACATTTCTGCATTGTGCATTTCCATTTTAGATGTGTATTTTTATCTTAAATCAAAACAATATGTTTTTGCTCTCCCTTCATCCAGTAAACAAAAAAGGCAAATAGATCACAACAAAATGAAAATTTTAGAGTTTTTGTAAGGAAAAAAGTTAAACAAGAACAAATGTAAGTAAAGAAAATTTATTCACACATATATGAAAGAGATTTCTTCTACACATGTTTAAAAAATGGATATGCATGCTTGAAACATGTAAAAGATGCAAATGACCAATGGATCCAAACCTTTTAAAGAGGATAACAAACGATCATTAAATTCTCAAGTGAATGTGCGGTGGGATATATACACGAGTCAAACAAGTCATTATTTTGCCCGTTAACAAAAGGCTGACCAAACAATCATAGATTATATTACAGTGATATATCATGCGTAATGGGCTATATTTTTGTAAGAAATAACTTATGGATTGGGACTCAAGACTCAATTAAAAATCCCCCGCCTCTACCTTTTCCCGATGATCGCAAAACATAATATATAAAAACCAAAAAGGGTTTATAATCCGTAACAATTATAGACACCCTTTGAAATTATCTCTCTCAACATTTTTGAATTGTGCACTTCCATTTTAGATGTATAATTTTTTCTTAAATCAAATCTATGATTTTTCGCCCTCTCTTCATCCCTTCAAACAAAAAAGGCAAATAAATCACAACAAAATGAAAATTTTAGAGTTTGTGTATGGAAAAAATTTAAAACAACAACAAAGGTAAGTAAAGAAAATTTATTCATAGACCACAAATGAACACAAAAGTTTGGTTATCAAAGTTTGGGAAATTCCACAAGTTCAACCCTAATAGGTTGGAATTTTATAAGAAAGAGATTTCTTCTACACATGTTTTAAAAATGGATATGCATACTTGAAACATGTTAAATAATCAAATGAGCTATGGATCCTAACCTTTTAAAGAGAATAACAAACACTCATCAAATTCTCAAGTGAACGTGCGGTGGGATATTTACCTGAGTCAAACAAGCCATTATTTTTCCCATTTACAAAAAGAAGACCTAACAAACATAGCTGACTGTAAAGTGATTTATCATGAGTAACAGGCTATATTTTTGTAAGAAATGACTTGTAGATTGGGAGTGAACACTCAGTTAAAAATCCTCCACCTCCCCCTTTTTCCCTACGATTGCAAAACCTAATATATTAAAACTAATGAGACTTTGCAATCCCGAAAAATTACATACACTCTTTGGAATTATCTCTCTCTACATTTGTGCATTGTTCATTTTAATTTTAGATATATACTTTTTTCTTAAATCAAAACTTTGAGTTTTCCCTTCATACCATAAACAAAAAAGGCAAATAGATCACAAAAAAATGAAAATTTTAGAGTTTGTGTATGGAAAAAATTTAAAACAAAAACAAATTTTTTTAAATAAAATTTATTCACACACCACAAATGAACACAATAGTTTTGTTATCCAAGTTTGGGAAATTCAAATAATTCAACCCTAATAGCTTGGAATTTTATAAGTAAGAGATTTCTTCTACACATGTTTCAAAAATGGATATGCATGCTTGAAACATGGTAAAGATGCAAATGACCTATGGATCCAAACCTTTTAAAGAGAATAACAAACACTCATTAAATTCTCAAGTGAACGTGTGGTGGGATGTTTACCCGAGTCAAACAAGCCATTATTTAACCTATTTACTAAAAGTTGACCTAACAATCATAAATGATTGTTAACTAATTTATCATGCTTAACGGGCTATATTTTTGTAAGAAATGACATATGGATTGGGAGTCAATACTCACTTAAAAATCCCTCTCCCCCTTTTCCCGATGATTGCACAACCTAATATATAAAAACTAAAATGAGTTTACAATCCTTAAATATTATAGATACTCTTTGGAATTTCCTCTCTCTAGATTTGTGCATTGTGCATCTCTATTTTAGATGTATAGTTTTTTCTTAAATCAAAACTTTGACTTCTCGCTCTCCCTTCATCCCGTAAACAAAAAAGGAAAATAGATCGCAACAAAATGAAAATTTTAGAGTTTGTGTATCAAAAAAATTTAAAACAACAAGAAATGTAAGTAAAAAAAATTAATTCACACAACACAAATGAAGACAAAAAGTTTTGTTATTCTAGTTTGGGAAATTCCACTAGTTCAACCCTAATAGCTTGGAATTTTATAAGAAAGAGATTTCTTCTACACATGTTTTCAAACATTATATGCATTCTTCAAACATGTTAACGATGCAAACGACCTATGGATCCAAACCTTTTAAAGAAAATAACAACCTTTTAAAGAAAATAACAAACGCTCGTTAAATTCTCAAGTGAACTTTTGGTCGGATATTTACCCAAGTCAAACATGGCATTCTTTTGCCCATTTACAAAAAGCTGACCTAACCAACTTAGATGATTTTCAAGTGATTTATCATGCGTAACGGGCTATATTTTTGTAAGAAATGACTTAAGGATTGGGAGTCAACACTCCGTTAAACCCCCCCCCCCCCCCCCCCCCTCTTCCAGAGAATTGCAAAACCTAATATATAAAAACAAAAAAGAGTTTACAATCCGTAATAATTATAGAAACTCTTTGGAATTATCTCTCTCTACATTTGTGCATTATCCAATTCCATTTTAGATATAAATTTTTTTTCTGAAATCAAAACTGAGTTTTCGTTCTCCCTTCATCCTGTAAACAAAAAAGGCAATTAGATCACAACAATATGATTCTAACATGAAAATTTTAGAGTTTGTGTATGGGAAAAAATTTAAAACAACAACAAATGTTTGTAAAGAAAATTTATTCACACACCACAAATGAACACAAAAGTTTTGTTATCCAAGTTTGGGAAATTCCACTAGTTCAACAACCCATTACACTTGGAATTTTATAAGAAAGAGATTTCTTCTACACATGTTGTAAAAATGGATATGCATACTTGAAACATGTTAAAGATGCAAATGACCTATGGATCCAAACCTTTTAAAGACAATAACAAACGCTCATTAATTCTCAAGGGAACATGCAGTGGGATATTTACCCGAGTCAAACAAGCCACTATTTATCCCATTTACTAAAAGTTGACCAAACAATCATAGATGACTGTAAAGTAATTTATCATCCATAATGGGCTATATTTTTGTAAGAAATGACATATGGATTGGTAGTTAATACTCAGTTCAAAAAACTAAAAATATTTTACAATCCCTAAAAATTACAGACACTTTTTTGGAATTATCTCCCTCTACACTTATGCATTGTGCTTTTCCATTTTAGATGTATACTTTTTTATTAAATTAAAACTTTTAATTTTCGCTCTCCCTTCATCCCGTAAACAAAAAAGGAAAATAGATCACAACAAAATGAAAATTTTAGAGTTTGTGTATCGAAATTTTTTAAAACAACAACAAATTTGAGTAAAGAAAATTTATTCACCCAACCCAAATGAACACAAAAGTTTTGTTATCCAAGTTTGGGAAATTCCATAAGTTCAATCCTAATAGCTTGGAATTTTATAAGAAAGATATTTCTTCTACTCATTTTATAAAAAGGATATGCATTCTTCAAACATGTTAAAGATGCAAATGACCTATGGATCCAAACCTTTTAAAGAGAATAACAAATGGTCATTAAATTCTCAAGTGAACATATGGTGGTATATTTACCCGAGTCAAACAACCCATACTTTTGCCCATTTACAAAAAGCTGACTTAACCTTCATAGATGATACTCAAGTGATTTATCATGCGTAATGGGATATATTTTTATAAGAAATGACTTATGGATTGGGAGTCAACACTCACTTAACAATCCCCCGCCTCCCCCTTTTCCCAACGATTGCAAAACCTATTATGTAAAAACTAAAAATATTTTACAATCCTGAAAAATTATAGACATTCTTTGGAATTATCTCTCTCCACATTTGTGCATTGTGAATTTTGATTTTAGATGTATACTTTTTTCTTAAATCAAAACATTGAGTTTTCAATCTTCCTTCATCCTATTAAAAAAAATGCCAAATAGATCACCACAAAACGAAAATTTTAGACTTTGTGCATGGAAAAAATTTAAAATAACAAAAATGTAAGTAAAGTAAATTTCTTCACATACCACAAATGAACACAAAATTTTTGTTATCCAAGTTTGGGAAATTCCACTAGTTACCCCCTAATAGCTTGGAATTTAATAAGAAAGAGATTTCTTTGACACATGTTTAAAAAATGGATATGCATGCTTGAAACGTGTTAAAGAGAATAACAAAGGCTCATTAAATTCTCAAGTGAACGTGCTAAGGGATATTTGCCCAAGTCAAACAACCCATTTTTTTGCCCATTTACAAAAAGCCGACGTAACAATCATAGATGATTGTAAAGTGATTTATCATGTGTAACGGGCTATATTTTTGTAAGAAATGACATATGCATTGGGAGTCAACACTTTAAAAATCCCCTGCCTCCCCCTTTTCCCAATAATTGCAAAACCTAATATATAAAGGCTAAAAAGAGTTTAAAATCCCTAAGAATTATAGACACTCTTTGCAATTATCTCTCTCTACACTTGTGCATTGTGCATTTCCATTTTAGATGTATACTTTTTCTTTAATTAAAATTTTGAGTTTTCATTTTCCCTTCATCCCGTATAAAAAAAGGCAATTAGATCACAACAAAAAGAAAATTTTAGAGTTTGTGTATGGAAAAATTTTAAAACAGCAAAAAACGTAAGGAAATAAAATTTATTCACACACAACTAATGAACACAAAATTTTTGTTATCCAAGTTTGGGAAACTCCACTAGTTCAACCCAAATAGCTTGGAATTTCATAAGAAAGAGATTTCTTCTAATAATGTTTTCAAAATGGATATGAATGCTTGAAACATGTTAAAGATGCAAATGACCTATGGATCCAAAACTTTTAAAGAGAATAACAAACGCTCATTAAATTCCCAAGTGAACATGCGGTGGGATATTTACCTGAGTCACACAAGCCATTATTTTGCCCATTTACAAAAATCTGACCTAACAATCATAAATGATTGTAAAGTGATTTATCTTGAGTAACGGGCTATATTTTTGTAAGAAATGATTTATGGATTGGGAGTCAACATTCAGTCAAAAATCCCCCGCCTCCCCCTTTTCCCTATGATTGCAAAACCTAATATATAAAAATGAAAATGAGTTTAAAATCCCTTAAAATTATAGACACTGTTTGGAATTATCTCTCTCTACATTTATGCACTGTGCAATTTCATTTTAGATGTAAAATGTTTTATAAAATCAAAATTTTGATTTTTCTCTCTCCATTCATCCCGTAAACAAAAAAGGCAAATAGATCACAACAAAAACAAAATTTTAGAGTTTGTGTATGGAAAAAATTTAAAACAACAACAAATGTTTGTAAAGAAAATTTATTCACACACCATAAATGAACACAAAAGCTTAGTTATCCAAGTTTGGGAAATTCCACTAGTCCAACCCCAATAGCTTGGAATTTTATAACAAAGAGATTTCTTCTACACATGTTTTAAAAATGGATATGTATGTTTGAAACATGTTAAAGATGAAAATAACCTATGGATCCAAACCATTTAAAGAGAATAACAGACTCTCGTTAAATTATCAAGTGAGCGTGCAATGGGATATTTACCCGAGTCAAACAAGCCATTATTTTGCCCATTTACAAAAAGCCGACTTAACAATCATAGATGATTGTAATGTGATTTACCATGCGTAAAGGGATATAGTTTTTTAAGAAATGTCTTATGGATAAGGAGTCAACCCTCAGTTAAAAATTTTAAGGGATTGTAAACTCTTTTTAGTTTTTCTATAGGTAAACTCTAAAATTTTCTTTTTTTTTGTGATCTATTTGCCTTTTTTGTTTACAGGATGAAGGGATAGTGAAAACTCAAAGTTTTGATTTAAGAAAAAAGTATACATCTAAAATGAAAATACATAGTGCACAAATGTAGAGAGAGATAATTCCAAAGAGTATCTATAATTTTAAGGGATTGTAAACTCTTTTTAGTTTTTCTATATAAGGTTTTGCAATTGTAGGGAAAAGGGGGAGGCAGGGGATTTTTAATTGAGTGTTAACTCCCAATCCATAAGTCATTTCTTAAAAAAAATAGCCCGTTACTCATGATAAATCACTTTACAATCTTCTATGATTGTTAGGTCAGCCTTTTGTATTTGAGCAAAATAATGACTTGTTTGACTCGGGTAAATATTCCATCGCACGCTCACTAGGGAATTTAATGAGCGTTTTTTATTCTCTTTAAAAGTTTTGGATTCATAGGTCATTTGCATCTTTAACATGTTTCAAGCATGCAGATCCATTTTTAAAACAAGTGTAGAAGAAATCTCTTTCTTAGAAAATTCCAAGCTATTAGGGTTGAACAAGTGGAATTTCCAAAACTTGGATAACAAAGCTTTTGTAATTGTTAAACCAAAAAGGCAAACAGATCACAACAAAAAAACATTTAGAGTTTTTGTATGGAAAAAAATTAAGACAATAAAAATGTAAGTAAAGAAAATTTATTCAGATACCAGAAATGAACACAAAAATTCTGTTGTCCAAATTTGGGAAATTCCACTAGTTCAACCCTAACAGCTTGGAATTTTATAAGAAAGAGATTTCTTCCACACATTCTTTAAAAATGGATATGCATGCTTGAAACATGTTAAAGATGCAAATCACCTATGGATTCAAACCTTTTAAAGAGAATAACAAACGCTCATTCAATTCTCAAGTGAACATGCGGCGGGATATTTACCGGAGTCAAACAAGCCATTATTTTGCCCATTTACAAAAAGCTGACCTCACGATCGTAGATGATTGTAAAGTGATTTATCATGCATAACGGGCTATATTACTCTAATAAATGACTTATGGATTGGGAATGAACATTCAGTTAAAAATCCTCCGCCACCCCCTTTTCCCGATGATTGCAAAACCTGATATATAAAACTAAAAAGATCTTACAATCCCAAAAAATTACAGACACTCTTTGGAATTATCATTCTCTATAGTTGTGCATTGTGCATTTCTATTTTAGATGTACTCTTTTTTCTTAAATCAAAACATTGAGTTTTTGCTCGTCCTTCATACGATAAACCAAGAAGGCAAAAAGATCACAACTAAATGAATATTTTAGAGTTTATGTATGGAAAAAATTTAAAACAAATAACAAATTTAAGCAAAGAAAATTTATTCACACACCACAAATGAACACAAAAGTTTTCGTGTCCGAGTTTGGGAAATTCCACTAGTTCAACCCTAACAGCTTGGAATTTTATAAAAAAGAGATTTGTTCCACACATGCTTTAAAAATGGATATGCATGCTTGAAACTTATTAAAGATGCAAATAACCTATGGTTCCAAAGCTTTTAAAGAGAATAACAAACGCTCATTAAATTCTCAAGTGAACGTGCGGTGGGGTATTTACCCGAGTCCGACAAGCCATTATTTTGTCCATTTACAAAAAGCTGACCTAACGATCATAGATGATTGTAAAGTGAGTTATCATGTGTAACGGGCTATATTACCCTAAGAAATGTCTTATGGATTTGGAGTGAACACTCAGTTAAAAATCCCCCGCCACGCCATTTTCCCGACGATTGCAAAACTTGATATATAAATACTAAAAAGCGTTTACAATCCCTAAAAATTACAGACACACTTTGGAATTATCTCTCTCTACAATTGTGCATTGTGCATTTCCATTTTAGATGTACTCTTTTTTCTTAAATCAAAATTTTGAGTCTTCTCTCTCCCTTCATCCCGTAAACCAAAAAGGAAAATAGATCACAACTAAATGAAAATTTTAGAGTTTATGTATGGAAAAAACATGTTAAACATGCAAATCGCATATGGATCCAAATTTTTTCAAGAGAATAATAAAAGCTCATTAAATTCTCAAGTGAAGGTGCGGTGGGATTTTTACCCGAGCCAGACAAGCCATTATTTTACTCATTTAGAAAAAAGCTGACCTAACGATCATAGAAGATTGTAAAGTGATTTATCATGCGTAACGGGCTATATCACCCTAATAAATGACTTATTGATTGGGAGTGAACACTCCGTTAAAAATCCCTTGCCTCCCCCTTTTCCCGATGATTGCAAAACCTGATATATAAAAACTGAAAAGAGCTTACAATCTCTAAAAATTATAGACACTCTTTGGGATTATCTCTCTCTCCATTTGTGCATTGTGCATTTCCATTTTAGATGTACTCTTTTTACTTAAATCAAAACATTGAGTTTTCGCTCTCCCTTTATCCCGTAAACCAAAAAGGCAAATAGATCACTACTAAATGAAAATTTTAGAGTTTATGTATGGAAAAAATTTTAACCAATAAAAAATGTAAGTAAAAAAATTTATTCACACACCACAAATGAACACAAAAGTTTTGTTGTCCGAGTTTGGGAAATTCCACTAGTTCAACCCTAATAGCTTGGAATTTTATAAGAAGGAGATTTCTTCCACACATGCTTTAAAAATGGATGTGCATGCTTGAAACATGTTAAAGATACAAATCACCTAAGGATCCAAACCTTTTAAATAGAATAACAAACGCTCACTAAATTCTTAAGTGAATGTGCGGTGGGATATTTTACCTGAGCCAAACAAGCCATTATTTTTCCCATTTACTAAAATCTTACTTAACGATCATAGATGATTGTAAAGTGATTTAACATGCGTAAGGGGTAATATTACCCAAGAAATAACTTATGGATTGGGAGTCAACACTCAGTTAAAAATCCCTGCCACCCCCTTTTCCCGACGATTGCAAAACCTGATATATAAAAACTAAAAAGATCTTACAATCCCTAAAAATTATAGACACTCTTTGCAATTATCTCTCTCTACATTTGTGCATTGTGCATTTCCATTTTAGATGTACTCTTTTTTCTTAAATCAAAACTTTGAGTTTTCGCTCTCCCTTCATCCCGTAAACCAAAAAGGCAAGTAGTTCACAACAAAATGAAAATTTTAGAGTTTATGTATGGAAAAATTTTAAAACAATAACAAATTTATGCAAAGAAAATGTATTCACACACCACAAATTAACATAAAAATTTTGTTGTCCGAGTTTTGGAAATTCCACTATTTCAACCCTAACAGCTTGGAATTTTATAAGAAAGAGATTTCTTCCAGACATTCTTTAAAAATGAATATGCAAGCTTAAAACATGCTAAAGATGCAAATCACCTATGGATCCAAAGCTTTTAAAGACAATAACAAACGCTCATTAAATTATGAAGTGAACATGCGGTGGGATATTTACCTGAGTCAAACAAGCCATTATTTTGCCCATTTAGAAAAAGCTGACCTAACGATCATGGATGATTGTAAAGTGATTTATCATGCCTAACGGGCTGTATTACCCTAAGAAATGACTTATGGATTGGAAGTGAACACTCAGTTAAAAATCCCCCGCCTCCCCCTTTTCCCGATGATTGCAAAACCTGATATATAAAAACTAAAAAGAGCTTACAATACCTAAAAATTAAAGACACTCTTTGGAATTATCTCTCTCTAAATTTGTGCATTGTGAATTTCAATTTTAGATGTATTATTTTTTCTTAAATCAAAACTTTGAGTTTTTGCTATCCCTTCATCCTGTAAACAAAAAAGGCAAATAGACCACAACAAAATGAAAATTATAGAGTTTATGTATGGAAAAAGTTTAAAACAATAAAAAATTTAAGCAAAGAAAATTTATTCACACACCACAAATGAACACAAAAGTTTTGTCGTCCGAGTTTGGGAAATTCCACTAGTTCAACCTTAACAGCTTGGAATTTTATAAGAAAGAGATTTCTTCCACACTTGCTTTAAAAATGGATATGCACTCTTAAAACATGTTAAAGATTCAAATCACCTATGGATCCAAAGCTTTTAAAGACAATAACAAACGCTCATTAAATTTTCAAGTGAACGTCCGGTGGGATATTTATCTGAGTCAAACAAGCCATTATTTTTCCCATTTACAAAAAGTTGACCTAACGATCATAGATGATTGTAAAGTGATTTATCATGCCTAACGGGCAATATTATCCTGAGAAATGACTAATGGATTGGGAGTGAACACTCAGTTAGAAATCCCTCGCCTCCCCCTTTACCTGACGATTGCAAAACCTGATATTTAAAAACTGAAAAAAGATTACAATCCCTAAAATTTACATACACTCTTTGGAATTATCTCTCTCTATATTTGTGCATTGTGCATTTCCATTTTAGATGTACTCTTTTTTCCTTAATCAAAACATTGAGTTTTCGCTCTCCCTTCATCCCGTAAACCAAAAAGGCAAATAGATCACAACTAAATGAAAATTTTAGAGTTTATTTATGGAAAAAATTTAAAACAATAACAAATGAAAGTAAAGAAAATTTATTCAAACACCACAAATGAACACAAAAGTTTTGTTGTCCAAGTTTGGGAAATTCCACTAGTTCAACCCTAATAGCTTGGAATTTTATTAGAAAGAGATTTCTTCCACACATGCTAAAAACATGTTAATGATGCAAATCACCTATGGATCCAAAGCTTTTAACGACAATAACAAACGCTCATTGAATTCTCAAGTGAACGTGCAGTGGGATATTTACCCGAGTCAAACAAGCCATTATTTTGCCCATTTACAAAAAGCTGACCTCACGATCATAGATGATTGTAAAGTGATTTATCATGCCTAACGGGCTATATTACCCTAGGAAATGACTTATGGATTGTGAGTCAACACTCAGTTAAAAATCCCCCGCCTCCCTTTTTTCCTGACGATTGCAAAACCTGATATATAAAAACTTAAAAGAGCTTAAAATCCTTAAAAATTACAAACACTCTTTGGAATTATCTCTCACTACATTTGTGCATTGATCATTTCCATTTTAGTTGTGCAGTTTTTTCTTAAATCAAAACATTGAGTTTTCGCTCTCCCTTCATCCCGTAAACCAAAAAGGCAAATAGATCACAACTAAATGAAAATTATAGAGTTTATGTATGGAAAAAATTTAACACAGTAACAAATGTAAGTAAAGAAAATTTCTTCAAACACCACAAATGAACACAAAAGTTTTGTTGTCCGAGTTTGGGAAATTACACTAGTTCAATCCTAACAACTTGGAATTTTATAAGAAAAAGATTTCTTCCACACATGCTTTAAAAATGGATATGCATGCTTAAAACATGTTAACGATGCAAATCACTTATGGATCCAAAGCTTTTAAAGACAATGACAAACGCTTATTAAATTCTCAAGTGAACATGCGGTGGGATATTTACCCGAGTCAAACAAGCCATTATTTAGCCCATTTACAAAAAGCTGACATAACGATCATAAATGATGGTAAAGTGACTTATCATGCGTAATTGGCTATATTACCCTAAGAAATGACTTATGGAGTGGGAGTCAACCCTCAGTTAAAAATCTCCCGCCTCCCCCTTTTCCCAACGATTTCAAATCCTGATATATGTAAACTAAAAAGAGCTTACAATCCCTAAAAATTATAAACACTCTTTGGAATTATCTCTCTCTACATTTGTGCATTGTGCATTTCAATTTCAGATGTACTCTTTTTTCTTAAATCAAAACTTTGAGTTTTCGCTCTCCCTTCATCCCGTAAACCAAAAAGGCAAATACATCACAACAAAATGAAAATTTTAGAGTTTATGCATGGAAAAAATTTAAAACAATAAAAAATATAAGTAAAGAAAATTTATTCAGATACCACAAATGAACACAAAAGTTTTGTTGTCCAAGTTTGGGAAATTCCACTAGGTCAACCCTAACAGCTTGGAATTTTATAAGAAAGATATTTCCTCCACACATTCATTAAAATGGATATGCATGCTTGGAACAAGTTAAAGATTCAAATCACCTATGGATTCAAACCTTTTAAAGAGAATAACAAACCCTCATAAATTCTCAAGTGAACGTGCGGTGGGATATTTACCATAGTCAAACAAGCCATTATTTTGCCCATTTTCAAAAAGGTGACCTCACGATCATAGATGATTGTAAAGTGATTTATCATGCCTAACGGGCTACATTACCCTAAGAAATGACTTCTTGATTGGGAGTCAACACTCAGTTAAAAATCCCTCGCCTCCCCCTTTTCCCGACGATTGCAAAACCTTATATATAAAAACTTAAAAGAGCTTAGAATCCCAACAATTATCTCTGTCAACATTTTTGCATTGTGAATTTCCATTTTAGGTGTACCTTTTTTTCTTAAATCAAAACATTGAGTTTTCGCTCTCCCTTCTTCCCGTAAACCAAAAAGGCATATAGATCACAACAAAATGAAAATTTTAGAGTTTATGTGTGGAAAAAATTTAAAACAATAACAAATTTAAGGGAAGAAAATTCATTCACACACCAAAAAAATAACACAAGAGTTTTGTTGTCCGAGTTTGGGAAATTCCACTAGTTCAACCCTAACAGCTTCGAATTTTAAAAAAAAAAGATTTCTTCCACACATGCTTTAAAAATGGATATGCATGCTTGAAATATGATAAAGATGCAAATAAACTATGGATCCAAATCTTTTAAATAGAATAACAAACGCTTATTAAATTCTCAAGTGAACGTGCGGTGGGATATTTACCCGAGCCAAACAAGCCATTATGTTGACCATTTACAAAAAGTTGACCTAATGATCATAGATGATTTAAAGTGATTTATCAAGTGTCATAGGCTATATTACCCTAAGAAATGACTTATGGATTGGGAGTGAACACTCAGTTAAAAATCCCTCGCCTCCCCCTTTTCCCGACGATTGCAAAACCTGATATATAAAAACTAAAAAGAGCTTAAAATCCCTAAAAATTACAGACACTCTTCGGAATAGTCTCTCTCTACATTTGTGCATTGTGCATTTCCGTTTTAAATGTACTCTTTTTTCTTAAATCAAAACTTTGAGTTTCCGCTATCCCTTCATCCCGCAAACCAAAAAGGCAAATAGATCACAACAAATTGAAAATTTTAGAGTTTATGTGTGGAAAAAATTTGAAACAATAACAAATGTAAGTAAAGAAAATTAATTCACACACTAAAAATAAACACAAATGTTTTGTTGACCGAGTTTGGGAAATTCCCCTAGTTCAAACCTAACAGCTTGGAATTTTATAAAAAAGAGATTTCTACCACACATGCTTTAAAAATGGATATGCATACTTGAAACATATTAAAGATACAAATCACCTATGGATCCAAACAATTTAAAGAGAATAACACGCTCATTAAATTCTCAAGTGAATCTGCAATGGGATATTTACCCGAGCCAAACATGCCATTATTTTACCCATTTACAATAATCTGACCTAATGATCATAGATGATTGTAAAGTGATTTATCATACGTAACGGGCTATATTACCCTAAGAAATGACTTACGGAGTGCGAGTCAACACTCAGTTACAAATCCCCGCCCACCCCCTTTTCTCGACGACTGCAAAACATGATATATAAAAACTAAAAAGAGCTTACAATCCCTAAAAATTATAGACACTCTTTGGAATTATCTCTCTCTACATTTGTGCATTGTGCATTTCCATTTTAGATGTACTCTTTTTTTCTTAAATCAAAATTTTGAGTTTCCGCTCTCCCTTCATTCCGTAAACCAAAAAAGTAAATAGATCACAACAAAATGAAAATTTTAGAGTTTATGTGTGGAAAAAATTTAAAACAATAACAAATTTAATTAAAGAAAATTTATTCACACACCAAAAAAATAACACAAGAGTTTTGTTGTCCGAGTTTGGGAAATTCCTCTAGCTCAACCCTAACAGCTTCGAATTTTGAAAAAAAAGAGATTTCTTCCACAAATGCTTTAAAAATGGATATGCATGCTTGAAATATGTTAAAGATGCAAATAAACTATGGATACAAATCTTTTAAATAGAATAACAATTGCTTATTAAATTCTCAAGTGAACGTGCGGTGGGATATTTACCCGAGCCAAACAAGCCATTATGTTGACCATTTACAAAAAGTTGACCTAATGATCATAGATGATTTAAAGTGATTTATCAAGTGTCACAGGCTATATTACCCTAAGAAATGACTTATAGATTGGGAGTGAATACTCAGTTAAAAATCCCTCGCCTCCCCCTTTTCCCGACGATTGCAAAACCTGATATATAAAAACTAAAAAGAGCTTAAAATCCCTAAAAATTATAGACACTCTTTGGAAGAGTCTCTCTCTACATTTGTGCATTGTGCATTTCCGTTTTAGATGTACTCATTTTTCTTAAATCAAAACTTTGAGTTTTCGCTATCCCTTCATCCCGTAAACCAAAAAGGCAAATAGATCACAACAAATTGAAAATTTTAAAGTTTATATGTGGAAAAAATTTGAAACAATAACAAATGTAATTAAAGAAAATTAATTCACACACTACAAATGAACACAAATGTTTTGTTGACCGAGTTTGGGAAATTCCACTAGTTCAAACCTAACAGCTTGGAATTTTATAAAAAAGAGATTTCTACCACACATGCTTTAAAAATGGATATGCATACTTGAAACATGTTAAAGATATAAATCACCTATGGATCCAAATCTTTTAAAGAGAATAACAAACGCTCATTAAATTCTCAAGTGAACGTGCGGTGGGATATTTACGCGAGCCAAACAAGCCATTATTTTTCCCATTTACTAAAAGCTGACCTAACGATCATAGATGATTGTAAAGTGATTTATCATGGGTAACGGGCTATATTACCCTAAGAAATGACTTATGGATTGGGAGTCAACATTCGGTTAAAAATCCCCCGCCACCCCCTTTTCCCGACGATTGCAAAACCTAATATATAAAAACTAAAAAGATCTTACAATCCCTAAAAATTATAGACACTCTTTGCAATTATCTCTCTCTACATTTGTGCATTGTGCATTTCCATTTTAGATGTACTCTTTTTTCTTAAATCAAAACTTTGAGTATTCGCTATCCCTTCATCCCATAAACCAAAAAGGCAAATAGATCACAACAAAATGAAAATTTTTGAGTTTAAGTATGAAAAAAATTTGAAACAAAAACAAATGTAAGTAAAGAAAATTTATTCACACACCACAAATGAACACAAATGTTTTGTTGACCGAGTTTGGGAAATACCACTAGTTCAACCCTAATAGCGTAGAATTTTATAAGAAAGAGATTTCTTCCACACATGCTTTAAAAGTGGATATGCATGCTTGAAACATGTTAAAGATGTAAATCACCGATGGATCCAAACCTTTTAAATAGAATAACAAACGCTCATTAAATTCTCAAGTGAACGTGCGGTGGGATATTTACCTGAGCCAAACAAGCCATTATTTTGCCTATTTACAAAAAAGTTGTCCTAACGATCAAAGATGATTGTAAAATAATTTATCATGTGTAACGGGCTATATTACTCTAATAAATGACTTATGGATTGGGAGTGAACACTCAGTTAAAAATCCCCCGCCTCCCCCTTTTCCCGACGATTGCAAAACCTGATATATAAAAACAAAAAAGAGTTTACAATCCCTAAAAATTACTGACACTCTTTGGAATTATCTCTCTCTACATTTGTGCATTGTGCATTTCCATTTTAGATGTACTCTTTTTACTTAAATCAAAACATTGAGTTTTCGCTCTTCCTTCATCCCGTAAACCAAAAAGGCCAAAAGATCACAACTAAATGAAAAATTTAGAATTTATGTTTGGAAAAAATTTAAACCAATAACAAATGTAAGTAAAGAAAATTTATTCAAATGCCACAAATGAACACAAAAACCTGATATATAAAAACTAAAAAGAGCTTAAAAACCTTAAAAATTATAGACACTCTTTGGAATTATCTCCCTCTAAATTTGTGCATTGTGCATTTCCAATTTAGATGTACTCTTTTTTCTTAAATCAAAGCTTTTCCCTCTCCCTTCATCCCATAAACCAAAAAGGTAAATAGATCACAACATAATGAAAATTTTAGAGTTTATGAATGTAAAAAAATTTAAAACAATAAAAAATTTAATTAAAGAAAATTTATTTGCACACCAAAAATGAACACAAAATTTTTTTTGTCTGAGTTTGGGAAATTCCACAAGTTCAACCCTAACAACTTTGAATTTTATAAGAAAGAGATTTCATCCACACATGCTTTAAAAATAGATATGCATGCTTGAAACATGTTAAAGATGCAAATCACCTTTGGATCCAAACCTTTTAAAGAGAATAACAAACGCTCATTAAATTCTCAAGTGAACGTGCGGTGGGATATTTACCTGAGCAAAACATGCCACTATTTTGCCCATTTACAAAAGTTGACCTAATGATCATAGGTATTGTAAAGTGAATTATCATGCGTAACGGGCTATATTACCCTATGAAATGACTTATGGATTGGGAGTTAACACTCAGTTAAAAATCCCCCGCCTGCCCTTTTTCCCGACGATTGCAAAACATGATATATAAAAACTAAAAAGAGCTTACAATCCCTAAAAATTATAGACACTCTTCGGAATTATCTCTCTCTACATTTGTGCATTGTGCATTTCCATTTTAGATGTACTCTTTTTTCTTAAATCAAAATATTGAGTTTTTGCTCTCCCTTCTTCCCGTAAACCAAGAAGGCAAATAGATCTGAACAAAATGAAAATTTTAGAGTTTATGTATAGAAAAAAATTAAAACAATAACAAATTTAGGCAAAGAAAATTTATTCACACACCACAAATGAACTCAAAAGTTTTGTTGTCCAAGTTTGGGAAATTCAACTAGTTCCACCCTAACAGCTAGGAATTTTGTAAGAAAGAGATTTCCTACACACATGCTTTAAAAATGGATATGCATGCTTGAAATATGTTAAAGATGCAAATCAACTATGGATCAAAACCTTTTAAAGAGAATAACACGCTCATTAAATTCTCAAGTGAACGTGCGGTGGGATATTTACTCGAGCCAAACATGCCATTATTTTGCCCATTTACAAAAAACAGACCTAACGATCGTAGATGATTGTAAAGTGATATATCATGCGTAACGGTCTATATTACCCTAAGAAATGACTTAAGGATTGGGAGTCAACACTCAGTTACAAATCCCCCATCACCCCCTTTTTCCGGACGATTGCAAAACATGATATATAAAAACTAAAAAGAGCTTAAAAAATACAAACACTCTTTGGAATTATCTCTCTCTAGATTTGTGCATTGTGCATTTCCATTTTAGATGTACTCTTTTTTCTTAAATCAAAACTTTGAGTTTCCCCTCTCCCTTTATCCCGTAAACCAAAAAGGCAAATAGATCATAAAAAAAGGAAAATTTTAGTGTTTATATGTGGAAAAAATTAAAACAAAGACAAATTTAAGTAACTAAAATTTATTCACACACCACAAATGAACGCTAGAGTTTTTTTGTCCGAGTTTGGGAAATTCCACTAGTTGTACCCTAACAACTTCGAATTTTAAAAGAAAGAGATTTCTTCCACACATGCTTTAAAAATGGATATGCATGCTTGAAACATGATAAAGATGCAAATCACCTACGGATCCAAACCTTTTAAATAGAATAACAAATGCTCATTAAATTCTCAAGTGAACGTGCGGTGGGATATTTACCCAAGCCAAACAAGCCATTATTTTGCCCATTTACAAAAAGCTGACCTAACGATCATAGATGATTGTAAAGTGATTTATCATGCGTAACGGGCTATATTACCCTAAGAAATGACTTATGGGTTGGGAGTGAATGCTTAGTTAAAAATCCCCCGCCTCCCCCTTTTCCCGACGATTGAAAACCTGATATATAAAAACTAAATAGAGCTTACAATCCCTAAAAATTACAGGCACTCTTTGGAATTATTTCTCTATACATTTGTGCATTGTGCATTTCAATTTTAGATGTAAAATTTTTTCTTAAATCAAAACATTGAGTTTTTGCTCTCCCTTCTTCCCGTAAACCAAAAAGGCAAATAGATCAGAACAAAATGAAAATTTTAGAGTTTATGTATGAAAAAAATTTAAAACAATAACTAATGTGAGTAAAGAAAATTTATTCACACACAACAAATTAACACAAAAGTTTTGTTGTCCGAGTTTGGGAAATTCCACTAGTTCAACCCCAATAGCTTGGAATTTTATTAGAAAGAGATTTCTTCCACACATTCTTTAAAAATGGATATGCATGCTTGAAACATGTTCAAGATGAAAATCACTTAAGGACTCAAACCTTTTAAAGAGAATAACAAACGCTCATTAAATTCTCAAGTGAACGTGCAGTGGGATATTTACCGGAGTCAAACAAGCCATTATTTTGGCCAATTACAAAAAGTTGACTTTACGATCATAGATGATTGTAAAGTGATTTATCATGCTTAACGGGCTATATTACCCTAAGAAATGACTTATGGATTGGGAGTCAACACTCAGTTAAAAATCCCCCACCTCCCCCTTTTCCTAACGATTGCAAAACCTAATGTATAAAAACTAAAAAGAGCTTACAATCTATAAAAATTACAGACACTCTTTGGAATTATCTCTCTCTACATTTGTGCATTGTGCATTTCCATTTTAGATGTACTCTTTTTTCTTAAATCAAAACTTTGAGTTTTTGCTCTCCCTTCATCCATTAAATCAAAAAGGGAAATAGATAATAGCTCACAACCAAATGAAAATTGTAGATTTTATGCATGGAAAAAATTCAAAACAATAACAAATGTGAGTAAAAAAAAATTATTCACACAGCACAAATAAACAATCCAGTTTTGATATCCAAGTTTGGGAAATTTCACTAGTTCAACCCTAATAATAGCTTGGGAAATTTCTAATTGATCCTAACATGTTCTAAATATGGATATGCATGCTTCAAACATGTTAAAGATGCAAGTGACCTATGGATCCAAACCTTTTAAGGAGAATAACAAATGCTCATTAAATTCTCAAGTGAACGTGCGGTGGGATATTTACCTCAGTCAACACAAGCCATTATTTTGAACACTTACAAAGAGATGACCTAACAATCATAGATGACTGAAAAGTGATTTATCATGCGTAACAGTCTATATTTTTGTCAGAAATGACTTATGTCTTGGGAGTCAACACAATGTTAAAAATTCCCGCCTCCCCCTTTTCCCCGATGTTTGCAAAACCTGATATATAAAAGCAAAAAAGAGTTTACATTCTCTAAAAATCACAGAGATGTTTTTGAATTATCTCTCTCTACACTTTTGTATTCCCATTTTAGATGTATACACTTTTCTTAAATCAAACTTGAGTTTTCACTTTGCCTTTATCTCGTCGTAAACAAAAACAATAAGGCAAATAGATAACAACCAAATGAAAATTTTAGAGTTTATGCATGGAAATAATTTAAAAAAATAACAAATTTGAGTAAAGAAAACTTATTCACACACCACAAACAAGCACAAAAATTTTGTTATCCAAGTTTGGGAAATTCCACTAGTTCAACCCTAATAATAGCTTGAGAGATTTCTAATTGATCCTAACATGTTTTAATTATGGATATGCATGCTTGAAACCAGTTAAAGATGCAAGTGACCTATAGATCGCAACATTTTAAAGAGAATAACAAATACTCATTAAATTCTCAAGTGAATGTGTTGTAGGATATTTACCCGAGTCAACCCAAGTCATTATTTTGCCCACTAACAAAGACCTGACCTAACAATCATAGATGATTTTAAAGTGATTTATCACACGTAACAGGCTATATTTTAGTAAGAAATGACTTATGTACTAGGAGTCAACACTCTGTTAAAAATCCCCCGCCTTCCCCTTTTTCTCGATGATTGTAAAACCTGATATATAAAAATTATAATGTGTTTACAATCCCTAAAAGTGACAGAGATTTTTTAGAATTGTCTCTCTCTACACTTGTGCATGTCCATTTTAGATGTCTACTCTTTTCTTAAACAAAAACTTGATTTTTCACTTTCCCTTCATCTCCTCGTCAACAAAAATGATAAGGTAAATAGATAAAAACCAAATGAATATTTTCGAGTTTATGCATTGAAAAAATTAAAAACAATATCAAATGTATGTAAATAAAATTATTCACACACCTCAAATCAACACAAAAGTTTTGTTATCCAAGTTTGGGAAATTCCACTAGTTCAACCCTAAATAACTTATGGGTTGGGAGTGAACTTTCAGTTAAAAATCCCCTGCCTCCCCCTTTTTCCCGATGATTACAAAACCTGATATTTGAAAACTAAAAAAAGTTTACAATACCTATCAATCAGAGAGACTATTTGGAATTATCTCTCTATACACTTGTACATTTCCATTTTAGATGTCTATTCTTTTCTTAAATCAAAACTTGAGTTTTCACTTTCCATTCATCTTCTCGTAAACAAAAATGATAAGGCAAATAAAATACAACCAAATGAAAATTTTAGAGTTTATGTATGGAAAAAATAAGAAACAATAACAAATTTTCATAAAGAAAATTTATATACATGCCACAAATGAACAGAAAAGTTTTGTTATCCAAGTTTGGGAAATTCCACTAGTTCAACCCTAATAATAGCTTGGGAGAATTCTAATTGATCCTAACATGTTTTAAATATGGATATGAATGGTTTAAACAAGTAAAAGATGCATGTGACCTATGGATCCAAACATTTTAAAGAGAATAACAAATGCTCACTAAATTCTCAAGTAAACGTGCGGTGGGGTATTTACATGAGTCAACACAAGCCATTATTTTTCCCACTTACAAACAGTTGACCTAACAATAATAGATGATTGTGAAGTGATTTATCATGCATAACGGGCTATATTTTTGTAAGAAATGACTTATGGGTTGGGAATCAACAATCAGATAAAAATCCCCCGCCTCCCCCATTTTCCCTAATGATTGGAAACCAAATATATAAAAACTAAAAAGAGTTTACAATCCCTAAAAATCACATAGACTTTTTGAAATTATCTTTCTCTACACTTTTACGCTTCCATTATAGATGTATTCTCTTTTCTTAAATGAAAACTTGAGTTTTCACTTTCCCTTCATCTCTTCGTAATAAAAAACGATAAGAATAATAGATCACAGCCAAATGAAAATTTTATAGTTGATGGATGGAAAAAATTAAAAACAATAAAAAAATATGCGTAAATAAAATTTAATCACACACCACAAATGAACACAAAAGTTTTGTTATCCAAATTTTGAAAATGGCACTAGTTCAATCCTAATAATAGCTTGGGTGATTCGTATTTGATCCTAGCATGTTTTAAATATGGATATGAATGCTTGAAACATGTTAAAGATGCATGTGACCTATGGATCCAAACTTTTTAAAGAAAAAAAATGCTCATTAAATTCCCATGTGATTGTGCGGTGGGATATTTACTCGAGTCAAAACAAGCCATTATTTTGCTCACTAACAAAGAGCTGACCTAAGAATCATAGATGATTGTAAAGTGATTTATCATGCCTAACGGGCTATATTTGCATAAGAAAATACTTATGGGTTTGGAATCAACACTCAATTAAAAGTCCCCAACCTCCCCCTTTTTCCTAAGGATTTCAAAACTTGATATATAAAAACGAAAAAGAGTTTACAATCCCTAAAAATCACAGAGACGTTTTGGAAATCTCTCTCTCTACACTTGTACATTTCCATTTTACATGTATTCTCTTTTCTTAAATCAAAACTTGAGTTTTCACTTTCCCTTCATCTCCTCATAAACAAAAACTATAAGGCGGATAGATCACAGCTATATGAAAATTTTAGAGTTGATGCATGGAAAAAATTAAAAAAAAAAATGTGAGTAAAGAAATTTTATTCACACACCACAAATAAACACAAAGGTTTTATTATCCAAGTTTGGGAAATTCTACAAGTTCAACCCTAACAATGACTTGGAAGAATTCTAATTGATTCTTACTTGTTTTAAATATGGATATGAATGGTTGAAACAAGTTAAAGATGCAAGTGACCTATGGATCCAAACATTTAAAAGAGAATAAAAAATGCTCATTAAATTTTCAAGTGAACGTCCGGTGGGATATTTACCTGAGTTATTTTTTCCACTTACAAAGAGCAGCTCTAACAATCATAGATGATTTTAAAGTGATTTATCACGCATAACAGGCCATCTTTTTGTAAGAAATGAATTATGGGTTGGGAGTCAACACTCATTTAAAAATCTCCCACTCCCCCTTATTCCCGATGATTGCAAAAACCTGTTATATACAAACTAAAAAAGGTTTACAATCCCTGAAAATCACAGAGATTTTTTATAATTATCTCTCTCTACACTTGTGCATTTAAATTTTAGATGTATACTCTATTCTTAACTGAATAATTGAGTTTTCACATTCCCTTCATCTCCTCGTAAACAAAAACGATAAGGCAAAAAGATCACAACCAAATGAAAATTTTAGAGTTTATGGATGGAAAAAATTAAAAACAATTAAAAATGTGACAAAAGAAAATTTATTCACACACCACAATTGAACACAAAAGTTTGGTTTTCCTAGTTTTGGAAATTCCACTAGTTCAACCCTAATAATAGCTTCCGAGATTTCTAATTGATCCTAACATGTTTTAAATATAGAAATGCATCCTTGAAACAGGATAAAGATGCAAGTAACCTATGAATCCAAACCTTTTAGAGAGAAAAACAAATGCTCATTAAATTCTCAAGTGAACGCGCAGTGGGAACTTTGCAAGAGTCAACACAGACCATTATTTTGCCCACTTACAAAGAGCTGACCAGACAATCATAGATGATTGTAAAGTGATTTATCAAGCATAACGGGCAATATATTTGTAAGAAATGACATATAAGTTGGAAGTCAACACTCAGTTAAAAATCCCCGCCTCCCACTTTTTCCCAATGATTGCAAAACCTAATATATAAAAACTAAAAAGAGTTTACAATCCCTAAAAATCAAAGAGACTCTTTTGAATTATCTCTCTCTACACTTGTGCATTTTCATTTTAGATGTATACTCTTTTCTTAAATAAAAACTTGAGTTTTCACTTTCCCTTCATTTCCTCGTAAACAAACATGATAAGGCAAATAGATCACAACAAAATGAAAATTTTAGAGTTTATGCGTGGAAATAATTTAAAACAATGACAAATGTGAGTAAAAAAAATTTATTCACACACCACAAATGAACACAAAAGTTTTGTTATCCAAGTTTTGGAAATTCCACTAGTTGAACCCTAATAAAATATTGGGAGATTTCTAATTGATCCTAACATGTTTTAAATATAGACATGCATGCTTGAAACCAGTTAAAGATTCAAGCGACCTATGGATCAAAACATTTTAAAGACAATAACAAATGCTCATTAAATTTTCAACAGAACGTGTTGTGGGATAATTAACAGAGTCAACACAAGCTATTATTTTGCCCACTAACAAAGACCTGACCTAACAATCATCAAGGATTGTAAAGTGATTTATCATGTGTAATGGGCTATATTTTAGTAAGACATGACATATGGGTTGGGAGTCAACACTCAGTTAAAAATCCCCCACCTCCCCCTTTTTCCCGATGATAGCAAAACCTGATATATAAAAACTAAAAAGAATTTACAATGCCTAAAAATCGCTGAGATTTTTCGAATTGTCTCTCACTACACTTGTGCATTTCCATTTTAGATGTATACTCTTTTCTTAAATCAAAACTTGTGTTTTCACTTTCCCTTCATGTCCTCATAAACAAAAACAACAAGGCAATTTGATCATAACCAAATGAAAATTAAAGAAAATTTTAGAGTTCATACATGAAGAAAATTAAACAATAACAAATGTGAGTAAAGAAAATTTATTCACTGAACACAAATGAACACAAAAGTTTTATTATCCATGTTTGGGAAATTTTACTAGTTCAACCCTATTAATAGCTTGGGAGATTTCTAATTGATTCTAACATGTTTTAAATATTGATATTCCTTCTTGAAACTTTTTAAAGATGCAAGTGACCTATGGATCCAAACCATTTAAAAAGAATAAAAAATGCTCATTAAATTCCCAAGTGAACTTGCGGTGGGATATGCCCGAGTCAACACAAGCCATTATTTCTCCCACTTATAAAGATCTGACCTAACAATAATAGATGATTCTAAAGTCATTTATCATGCGTAATGGGATATATTTTTTAAGAAATGGATTGGTTGGGAGTCAACAGTCAGTTAAAAAACCCTCGCCTCCCCATTTTTACCAATGATTGCAAAACCTGATATATAAAAACTAAAAAGAGTTTACAATTTGTTGGAAGAAAAGATCAAGCCAAAATGACCAAGGAAGGCCCACATATGTAAGATTATTATAAAATGGGCCACATGACAAAGGAAGGCCCACAAGATGGGCCCAAGCCCATAAGAAGATGGACCCACAATGATTACCAAGAGTTGGCATCCTTATCACATCAGTTGGAAGATCAAGAAGAACTCACAAAAGTATCTTTATCTTAGTGTCATGACCAAGAAGAGTTTTAGTTTAAGTTATATTTGTCTTTTATCAATATTGAGTAACCTAATTATGTTAGGACTGACCTTAAGTGTTAAGGTTTGGGTGTAATTGGGACAAGGGTAGTTTTATTGTAATTGGACTCTACTCTCATCCTCTATTATAAATAAAGGTTCATGTACTCTGATTACAACAAGTTATTGCTGTGAATCAAGTATTTCACTTTTCCATAAATTCAACACAATCCCTAAAAATCACAGAGACTTTTTGAAACTATCTCTCTCTACACTTGTGCAATTCCATTTTAGATGTATACACTTTTCTTAAATCAAAACTTGAGTTTTATCTTTCCCTTCACCTCCTCATAAACAAAAACGATAAGGCAAATCAATCACAACCAAATGAAAATTTTAGAGTGTATGCATGGAAGAAATTAAAAACAATAACAAATGTGTATAAAGAAAATTTATTTGCACACCACACATGAACACAAAATTTTTGTTATCCAAGTTTGGAAAATTCCACTAGTTAACCCATAATAAAAGCTTGGGAGATTTCTAATTGATCCTAACATGTTTTAAATATTTATATGCATGCTTGAAACATGATAAAGATGCAAGAGACCTTTGGATCAAAACCTTTTAAAGAGAATAACAAATGCTCGATAAATTCTCAAGTGAGCGTGAGATGGGATATTTACACGAGTCAATACAGGTCATTATTTTGCCCAATTACAAAGAGCTGACCTAACAATCATAGATGATTGAAAAGTGATTTATCATGCGTTACGGACTATATTTTCATAAAAAATTACTTATGGGTTGGGAGTGAACACTCAGTTAAAAATCCCCCGCCTCACCCTTTTTCCCGATGATTAAAAAACCTGATATTTAAAAACTAAAAAGAGTTTAAAATACCTAAAAATTGCAAAGCCTTTTTGGAATTATCTCTCTCCACACTTGTGCATTTCCATTTTTTATGTATACTCTTTTCTTAAATCAAAACTTGAGTTTTCATTATCCATTCATCGCCTCATAAACAAAAACGATAAAGCAAATAGCTCACAAACAAAAGAAAATTTTAGAGTTTATGTTTGGAGAAAATGTCTAACAATAACAAATCTGCGAAAAGAAAATTTATTCACACACGACAAATGAACACATATGTTTTGTAATCCAAGTTTGGGAAATTCCACTTGTTCAACCCTAATAATAGCATTGGAGATTTCTAATTGATCCTAACATGTTTTCAATATGGATATGCATGCTTGAAACTTGTTAAAGATGCAAGTGACCTATGGATCCAAACCTTTTTAAGAGAAAAAAAATACTCATTAAATTCCCAAGTGAACGTGCGGTAGGATATTTACCCGAGTCAACACAAGCAATTACTTTACCCACTTAGAACAAACTGACCTAAAAATCATAGATGATTGTAAAGTAATTTATCATGCGTAACAGGCTATATTTTAGTAAGAAATGACTTATGGGTTGGGAATCAACACTCAATTAAAAATCCCCCCCTCCCCTTTTTCCCGTTGATTGGAAAACCAGATATATAAAAACTAAAAAGGGTTTACAATCCCTAAAAATCACATAGACTTTTTGGAATTATCTCTCTCTACACTTGTGAGTTTCCGTTTTAGATGTATACTGTTTTCTTAAATGAAAACTTGAGTTTTCACATTCCCTTCATCTCCTCGCAAACAAAAACGATAAGGAAAATAGATCAACACCAAATGAAAATTTTATAGTTTAAGCATGGAAAAAATTAAAAAACAATAACAAATGTGGCTAAATAAAATTTATTCACACGCCACAAATGAACACAAAAGTTTTGTTATCCAAGTTTGGGAAATTCCTCTAGTTCAACCCTAATAATAGCATGGGAGATTTCTAAGTGATCCTAAAATGTTTTAAATGTGGATAATAATGCGTGAAACATGGTAAATATGCAAGTGACCTAAGGATCCAAACCTGAAAAAGAGAATAACAAATGCACATTAAATTCTCAAGTGAACGTGTGGTGGGATATTTACCCGAGTCAACACAAGCCACTATTTGGCCCACTTACAAACAGCTGACCTAACAATCATTGATGATTTTAAAGTGATTTATCATGCATAACGGGCTATATTTTTGTAAGAAATGACATATGGGTTGGGAGTCAAAACTTAGTTAAAAATCCATCGCCTCCCCCTTTTTCCCATTGATTGCAAAACCCGATATATAAAACCTAAAAAGAGTTTACAATCCCTGGAAATGACAGTGACATTTTTGAATTATCCCTCTCTACACTTGCGAATTTCCATTTTAGATGTACACACTTTTGTTAAATCAAAACTTGAGTTTTCATTTTCCCTTCATCTCCTCGAAAACAAAAACGATAAGGAAAATAGATCACATCCAAATGAAAACTTTATATTTTATGCATGGAAAAAATTAAAAACAATAACAAATGTTGGTAAAGAAAATTTATTCACACACCATAAATGAACACAAAAGTTTGATTAACCAAGTTTTGGAAATTCCACTAGTTCAACCCTAATAATTGCTTGGGAGATTTCTAATTGATCCTAACATGTTTTAAATATGGGTATACAAGCTTGAAACATGTTAAAGATGCAATTGACCTATGGATCCAAACCTTTTAAAGAGAATAACAAATGCTCATTAAATTCTCATGTGAACGTGCTTTGCGATATTTACCCAAGTCAACACAAGCCATTATTTTGCCCACTTACATAAAGCTGACCTAACAATCCTATATGTTGTAAAGTGATTTAACATGCGTAACGGGCTATATTTTTGTATGAAATGACTTATGGGTAGGGGGTCAACACTCAATTAAAAATCCCCCGCCTCCCCCTTTTTCCCGATGATTTCAAAACCTGATATATTAAAACCAAAAAGAGTTTACAATCCCAAAAAATCAAAGAGACTTTTTGGAATTTTTTCTCCCTACACTTGTGCACTTCCATTTTAGATGTATACTCTTTTCTTAAATCAAAACTTGAGTTTTCACTTTCCCTTCATCTCCTCGTAAACAAAAATGATAAGGCAAATAGTTCACAACCAAATGAAAATTTGAGAGTTTAGGCATGGAAAAAATTAAAAACAATAACAAATGTGAGTAAAGAAAATTTATTCCCACACCTCAAATGAACACAAAAGTTTTTTATCCAATTTTAGGAAATTCCATTTGTTACACCCTAATAATAGCTTGGGAGAATTCTAATTGGTCCTAACATGTTTTAAATATGGATATGCATCCTAGAAAAAGTTAAAGATGCATGTGACCTATCGATCCAAACATTTCAAAGAGAATAACAAATGCTCATTAATTTTCAAGTGAACGTGCGGTGGGTTATTTATCAGAGTAAATAGAAGGCCTTATCTCGTCCACTTACAAAGAGCTGACCTAAAAATCATAGATGATTTTAAAGTGATTTCTAGCATAACGGGCTATCTTTTTGCAAGAAATGAATTATGGGTTGGGAGTCAACACTCATTTAAAAATCTCCCGCCTACCCCTTTTTCCCGATGATTGCAAAACCTGATATATAAAAACTAAAAATAGTTTACAATCCCTAAAAATCACAGAGATTTTTTATAATTTTCTCTCTCTACACTTGGGTATTTCCATTTTAGATGTATACTCTATTCTTAATTGAATACTTGAGTTTCACTTTCCCTTCTTCTCCTCGTAAACAAAAACAAAAGACAAAGATATCACAACCAAATAAAAATTTTAGAGTTTATGGATGGAAAAAATTAAAAACAATTAAAAATATGAGAAAATAAAATTTATTCACACACCACAAATGAACACAAAAGTTTGGTTTTCCAAGTTTGGGAAATTCCACTTGTTCAACCCTAATAATAGCTTGGGAGATTTCTAATTGATCCTAACAAGTTTTAAATATGGAAATGCATGCTTGAAATATGATAAAGATGCAAGTGACCTATGAATCCAAACCTTTTAAAGAGAATAACAAATGCTAATTAAATTCTCAAGTGAATGCACAGTGGGAAATTTACAAGAGTCAACACACGCCATTATTTTGCCCATTTACAAAGAGCAAACATGACAATCATAGATGATCGTAAAGTGAGTCAACACTCAGTTAAAAATCCCCCGCCTCCCCCTTTTTCCCGATGCTTGCAAAACCTGATATATAAAAACTAAAAAGAGTTTACAATCCCTAAAAATCATAGAGACTTTTTGGAATTATCTCTCTCTACACTTGTGCATTTCCATTTTAGATGTATACTATTTTCTTAAATAAAAACTTGAGTTTTCACTTTCCATTCATCTCCTTGTAAATAAATACAATAAGGCAAATAGATCACAACCAAATAAAAATTTTAGAGTTTAAGCCATGGAAATAATATAAAACAATAACAACTGTGAGTAAAGAAAATTTATTCACACATCACAAATGAACACAAAAGTTTTGTTATCCATGTTTGGGAAATTTCACTAGTTGAACCCTAATAAAAGCTTGGGAGATTTCTAATTGATCCTAACATGTTTTAAATATGGACATGCATGCTTGAAATCTTTTAAAGATGCAAGTGACCTATGGATCCAAACATTTTAAAGAGAATAACAAATGCTCATTAAATTCTCAAGTGAACGGGTTGTGGGATATTTATCAGACTCAACACAAGCCATTATTTTGCCCACTAAAAAAGACCTTACTTAACAATCATCAAGGATTGTAAAGTGATTTTTCAAGCGTAACGGGCTATATTTTAGTAAGAAATGACATATGGGTTGGGAGTCAACACTCAGTTAAAAATCCCCCACCTCCCCCTTTTTCCTGATGATAGCAAAACCTGATATAAAAAACTAAAAAGAGTTTACAATGCCTAAAAATCGCTGAGAATTTTGGATTTGTCTCTCACTACACTTGTGCATTTCCATTTTAGATGTATACACTTTTCTTAAATCAAAACTTGAGTTTTCACTTTCCCTTCATCTCCTCATAAACAAAAATGATAAGGCAATTTGATCATAACCAAATGAAAATTTTAGAGTTCATGCATGAAAAAATTAAAAACAATAACTAATGTGAGTAAAGAAAATTTATTCACTGACCACAAATGCACTCAAAAGTTTTGTTATTCAAATTTGGGAAATACCACTAGTTCAACCCTAGTAATAGTTTGGGAGATTTCTAATTGATCCTAACATGTTTTAAATACAGTTAGGCATGCTTGAAACATGTTAAAGATGCAACTGACCTATGGTTACAAACCTTTTAAAGAGAATAACAAATGCTCATTAAATTCTTAAGTGAACGTGCGTTGGGATATTTACCCGAGTCAACACAAGCCTTTATTTTGCTCAGTTACAAAGAGTTGACATAACAATCATAGATGATTTTAAACTGATTTATCTTGGGTAATGGACTATATTTTTGTAAGAAATGACTTATGGGTTGGCAGTCAACACTCAGTAAAAAATCTCTCAACTCCCCCTTTTCCCCGATGATTGCAAAACCTGTTATATAAAAACTAAAAACAGTTTACAATCCCTAAAAATCACAAAAACTTTTTGGAATTATCTCTCTCTACACTTGTGCATTTCCATTTTAGATGTATACTTTTTTCTTAAATCTAAACTTGAGTTTTCACTTTCCATTCATCTCCTCGTAAACAATAATGATAAGGCAAAAATATCACAACCAAATGTAAATTTTAGAGTTTATGCATGGAAAAAATTAAAAACATTAACAAATGTGAATAAGTAAAATTTATACAAACACCACAAATGAACACAAAAGTTTCGTTCTCCAATTTTGGGAAATTCCACTACTTTAACCCTAATAATAGCTTGGGAGATTTCTAATTGATCCTCACATGTTTTAAATATTGATATGCCTGCTTGAAAACTGTTAAATATGGAAGTGACCTATGGATCCAAACCTTTTAAAAAGAATAAAAAATGCTCATTAAATTCCCAAGTGAACGTGCGATGGGATATTTGCCCGAGTCAACACAAGCCTTTATTTTGCCCACTTACAAAGAGCTAAGCTAACAATCGTAGATTATTGTAAAGTCATTTATCATGAGTAATGGGCTATATTTTTTTAAGAATTGACTTATGGGTTGGGAGTCAAGACTCAGTTAAAAAACCCCCGCCTCCCCCTTTTTACCGATGATTGCAAAACCTGATATATAAAAACTAAAAAGAGTTTACAATCAGTTGGAAGAAAAGATCAAGCCCAAACGACCAAGGAAGGCCCACATATGTAACATTATTATAAGATGGGCCACATGACAAAGGAAGGCCCACAAGATGGGCCCTTGCCCATAAGAAGTTGGACCCACAATGATTACCAAGAGTTGGCATCCTTATCACATCAGTTGGAAGATCAAGAAGAACTCACAAAAGTATCTTTATCTTAGGGTCATGACCTAGAAGAGTTTTAGTTTAAGTTATATTTGACTTTTATCAATATTGAGTAACCTAATTAATGTACGACTTACCATAAGTGTTAAGGTTTGGGTGTAATTGGGACAAGGGTAGTTTTATTGTAATTGGACTCTACTCTCTTCCTCTATTTTAAATAGAGGTTCATGTACTCTAATTACAACAAGTTATTGATGTAAATCAAGTATTTCACTTTTCCATAAATTCAACACAAGCCTTAAAAATCACAAAGACTTTTTGGAATTATCTCTCTCTACACTTGTGATATTCCATTTTAGATGTATACACTTTTCTTAAATCAAAACTTGAGTTTTATCTTTCCCTTCACCTCCTCGTAAACAAAAATGATAAGGCAAATAGATCACAACCAAATGAAAATTTAAGAGTTTATTCATGGAAAAAATTAAAAACAATAACAAATGTGTGTAAAGAAAATTTATTCGCACACCACAAATGAACACAAAATTTTTGTTATCCAAGTTTGAGAAATTCCACTAGTTAACCCCTAATAAAATCTTGGGAGATTTCTAATTGATCCTCACATGTTTTAAATATGGATATGCATGCTTGAAACATGATAAATATGCAAGTGACCTTCGGATCCAAACCTTTTAAAGAGAATAACTAAAGCTCAATAAATTCTCAAGTGAACGTGAGATGGGATATTTACAAGAGAACACAGGCCATTAACTTTCCCACATACAAAGAGCAGACCTAACAATATAGATGATTGTAAAGTGATTTATCATGTGTAACGGGCTATATTTTCATCAGAAATGACTTATGGGTTGGGAGTGAACACTCAGTTAAAAATCCCCCGCCTCACCCTTTTTCCCGATGATTACAATACCTGATATTTAAAAACTAAAAAGAGTTTAAAATACCTAAAAATTACAAAGACCTTTTGGAATTATCTCTCTCCACACTTGTGCATTTCAATTTTAGATGTATACTCTTTTATTAAATCAAAACTTGAGATTTCACTTTCCATTCATCACCTCGTAAACAAAAAACGATAAGGCAAATTGATCACAAACAAATGAAAATTTTAGCGTTTATGCATGGAAAAAATTTTGAACAATAGCAAATCTGCAAAAAGAAAATTTATTCACACGCGACAAATGAACACAAATATTTTGTAATCCAAGTTTGGGAAATTCCCCTTGTTCAACCCTAATAATAGCTTGGGAGATTTCTAATTGATCCTAACATGTTTTAAATATGGATATGCATGCTTGAAACTTGTTAAAGATGCAAGTGACCTATGGATCCAAACCTTTTAAAAAGAATAAAAAATACTCATTAAATTCCCAAGTAAACGTGCAATGGGATATTTACCCGAGTCAACGCAAGCCATTACTTTACCCACTTACGACGAGCTGACCTAAAAATCATAGATGATTGTAAAGTAATTTATCATGCGTAACGGGCTATATTTTCGTAAGAAATGACTTAAGGGTTGGGAATCAACACTCTATTAAAAATCCCCCGCCTCCACCTTTTTCCCGATGATTGGAAAACCAGATATATAAAAACTAAAAAGGGTTTACATTCCCTAAAAATCACAGAGACTTTTTGGAATTATCTCTCTCTACACTTGTGAGTTTCCATTTTAGATGTATACTCTTTTCTTAAATGAAAACTAGAGTTTTCACTTTTCCTTCATCTCCTCCCAAACAAAAACGATAAGGCAAATAGATCCACACTAAATGAAAATTTTAGAGTTTAAACATGGAAAAAATAAAAAAAAATAACAAATGACGCTAAATAAAATTTATTCACACACAACAAATGAACACAAAAGTTTTATTATCCAAGTTTAGGAAATTCCACTTGTTCAACCCTAATAATAGCATGGGACATTTCTACGTGATCCTAACATGTTTTAAATATGGATATTCATGCGTGAAACATGATAAAGATGCAAGTGACCTAAGGATCCAAACCTTTTAAAGAGAATCACAAATACTCATTAAATTCTCAGGTGAACGTTCGGTGAGATATTTACTCGAGTCAACACAAGCCACTATTTTGCCCACTTACAAACAGCTGACCTAACAATCATAGATGATTTTAAAGTGATTTATCATGCGTAATGGGCTATATTTTTTTAATAAATGACATATGGGTTGGGAGTCAACACTTAGTTAAAAATCCCACACCTCCCCTTTTTTCCCAATGATTGCAAAACCTGATATATAAAAACCAAAAAGAGTTTACAATCCCTGAAAATCACAGAGACATTTTTGAATTATCTCTCTCTACACGTGCGAATTTCCATTTTAGATGTACACACTTTTCTTAAATCAAAACTTGAGTTTTCACTTTCCCTTCTCATCCTCGTAAACAAAAACGATAAGGAAAATGATCACAACCAAATGAAAAGTTTAGAGTTTATGCAAGGAAAAAATAAAAAACAATAACAAATGTGAGTAAAGAAAATTTATTCACACACCACAAAACAACACAAAATTTTTATTATCCAAGTTTGGGAAATTCCACTAGTTCAAACCTAATAATAGCTTGGGAGATTTCTAATTTATCCTAACATGTTTTTAATATGGGTATGCATGCTTGAAACATGTTAAAGATGCAAGTGACCTATGGATCCAAACCTTTTAAAGAGAATAACAAATGCTCGTAAAGTTCTCAAGTGAACGTGCGGTGGCTTATTTACCCGAGTCAATACAAGCCATTATTTTGCCCACTTACAAAGAGCTGACCTAGAAATCCTATATGATTGTAAAGTGATTTAACATGCATAATGAGCTATATTTTCGTATGAAATGACTTATGGGTTGGGAGTCAACACTCAATAAAAAATCCCCCACCTCCCCCTTTTTCCCGATGATTGCAAAACATGATGTATTAAACGAAAAAGAGTTTACAATCCCAAAAAATCAAAGAGACTTTTTGGAATTAATTCTCTCTACACTTGTGCATTTCCATTTTAGAAGTATACACTTTTCTTAAATCAAAACTTGAGTTTTCACTTTCCCTTCATCTCCTCGTAAACAAAAATGATAAGGCAAATAGTTCACAACTAAATGAAAATTTGAGAGTTTATGCATGGAAAAAATTAAAAAAATTACAAAAGGTGAGTAAATAAAATTTATTCACACACAACAAATGAACACAAAAGTTTTTTTATCCAATTTTGGGAAATTCCACTAGTTACACCCTAATAATAGCTTGGGAGAATTCTAATTGGTCCTAACATGTTTTAAAGATGGATATGCATGCTTGAAACAAGTTAAAGATGCAAGTGACATATGGATCCAAACATTTTAAAGAGAATAACAAATGCTCATTAAATTGTCAAGTAAGCCTGCGGTGGGATATTTATCGGAGTAAACACAAGGCCTTATTTTGTCCACTTACAAAGAGCTGACCTAAAATCTTAGATTATTTTAAAGTGGTTTCACGCATAACGGGCTATCTTGTTGTAAGAAATGAATTATGGGTTGGGAGTCAACACTCATTCAAAAATCTGCTGCCTCCGCCTTTTTTCCCAATGATTGCCAAAGCTGAGATATAAAAAGTAAAAACAGTTTACAATCACTGAAAATCACAGAGATTTTTTATAATTATCTCTCTCTACACTTGTGCATTTCCATTTTAGATGTATACTCTATTCTTAACTGAATACTTGAGTTTTCACTTTCCCTTCATCTCCTCGTAAACAAAAACGGTAAGGCAAAAAGATCACAAACAAATGAAAATTTTAGAGTTTATGGATGGAAAAAATTTTAAAAATTAAAAATATGAGAAAATAAAATTTATTCATACACCACAAATGAACACAAAATTTTGGATTTCCAAGTTTGGGAAATTCAACTAGTTCAACCTTAACAATAGCTTAGAAGATTTCTAATTGATCCTAACTTGTTTTAAATATGGAAATGCATGTTTGAAACATGATAAAGATGCAAGTGACCTACGAATCCAAACCTTTTAAAGAGAATAATAAATGCTCATTAAATTCTCAAGTGAACGTGCAGTGGGAAATTTACAAGAGTCAACACAGGCCATTATTTTGCCCACTTACAAAGAGCTGACCTGACAATCATAGATGATTGTAAAGTGATTTATCAAGAGTAACGGGCTATATTTTTGTAAGAAATGACTTATGGGTTGGGAGTCAACACTAAGTTAAAAATCCCCCGCCTCCTCCTTTTTCCCGATGAATGCAAAACCTGATATATAAAAACTAAAAAGAGTTTACAATCCCTAAAAATCACAATGACTTTTTGGAATTATCTCTCTTTACACTTGTGCATTTCCATTTTAGATGTACACTCTTTTCTTAAATCAAAACTTGAGTTTTCACTGTCCCTTCATCTCCTCATAAATAAAAACGATAAGGCAAATAGATCACAACCAAATGAAAAGTTTAGAGTTTACGCATGGAAATAATTTAAAACAATAACAAATGTGAGTAAAGAAAATTTATTCACACACCACAAATGAACAAAAAAGTTTTGTTATCCATGTTTGGGAAATTCCACTAGTTGAACCCTAATAAAAGCTTGGGAGATTTCTAATTGATCCTGTTTTAAATATGGACATGCATGCTTGAAACCAGTTAAATATGCAACTGACCTATGGATCCAAACATTTTAAAGAGAATAACTAATGCTCATTAAATTCTCAAGTGAACGTGTTGTGGGATATTTAACAGAGTCAACACAAGCCATTATTTTGCCCACTAAAAAAGACTTGACTTAACAATCATCAAGGATTGTAAAGTGATTTATTACGGGTAACGGGCTATATTTTAGTAAAAAATGACATATGGGTTGGGAGTCAACACTCAGTTAAAAATCCCCCTCCTCCCCCTTTTCCCCGATGATAGCAAAACCTGATATATAAAAACTAAAAAGAGTTTACAATGCCTAAAAATTGCTGAGAATTTTGGAATTGTCTCTCACTACACTTGTGCATTTCCATTTTAGATGTATACTCTTTTCTTAAATCAAAAATTGAGTTTTCACATTCCATTCATCTCCTCATTAACAAAAACGATAAGGCAATTCAATCATAACCAAATTAAAATTAATGAAAATTTTCGAGTTCATGCATGGAAAAAATTAAAAACAATAACTAATGTGAGTAAAGAAAATTTATTCACTGACCACAAATGAACTCAAAAGTTTTGTTATCCAAGTTTGGGAAATACCACTAGTTCAACCCTAGTAATAGCTTGGGAGATTTCTAATTGATCCTAACATGTTTTAAATACGGATAGGCATGTTTGAAACATGTTAAAGATGCAACTGACCTATGGATCCAAACCTTTTAAAGAGAATAACAAATGCTCATTAAATTATCAAGTGAACGTGCATTGGGATATTTACCCGAGTCAACAGAAGCCTTTATTTTGCCCAGTTACAAAGAGCTGACCTAACAATCATAGATGATTGCAAAGTGATTTATCTTGCGTAACGGGCTATATTTTTGTAAGAAATGACATGGGTTGGGAGTCAACACTCAGTAAATAATCTCCCAACTCCCCCATTTGCGCGATGTTTGCAAAACCTGTTATATAAAAACTAAAAACAATTTACAATCCCTAAAAATCATAGAAACTTTTTTGAATTATCTCTCTCTACACTTGTGCATTTTCATTTTATTTGTATACTCTTTTCTTAAATCAAAACTTGAGTTTTCACTTTCCATTCATCTCCTCGTAAACAAAAATGATAAGGAAAAAAGATCACAACCAAATGTAAATTATAGAGTTTATGCATGGAAAAAATTAAAAACATTGACAAATGGGAGTAAAGAAAATTTATACACACACCACAAATGAACACAAAAGTTTTGTTCTCCAATTTTGGGAAATTCCACTACTTTCATCCTAATAATAGCTTGGAAGATTTCTAATTGATCCTAACATGTTTTAAATATTGATATGCCAGATTGAAACATGTTAAAGATGCAAGTGACCGATGGATCCAAACCTTTTAAAAAGAATAAAAAATGCTCATTAAATTCCCAAATGAACGTGCGGTTGGATATTTGCCCCAGTCAACACAAGCCATTATTTTGCCCACTTACAAAGAGCTGACCTAACAATCATAGAAGATTGTAAAGTCATTTATCATGTGTAATGGGCTATATTTTTTTAAGAAATGACTTATGGGTTGGGAGTCAACACTCAGTTAAAAAAACCACGCCTCCCCCTTTTTACCGATGATTGCAAAACCTAATATATAAAAACTTAAAAGAGTTTACAATCTATTGGAAGAAAATATCAAGCCCAAACGACCAAGGAAGGCCCACATATGTAACATTATTATAAGATGGGCCACATGACAAAGGAAGACCCACAAGATGGGCCGAAGCCCATAAGATGTAGGACCCACAATGATTACCAAGAGTTGGCATCCTTATCACATCAGTTGAAAGATCAAGAAGAACTCACAAAAGTATCTTTATCTTAGGGTCACGACCAAGAAGAGTTTTAGTCTAAGGTATATTTGATTTTTATCAATATTGAGTAACCTAATTATATTAGGACTTACCTTAAGTGTTAAGGTTTGGGTGGTAATTGGGACAAGGGTAGTTTTATAGTAATTGGACTCTACTATCTTCCTCTATTATAAATAGAGGTTCATGTACTCTGATTACAGCAAGTTATTGATGTAAATCAAGTATTTCACTTTTCCATAAATTCAACACAATCCCTAAAAATCACAGAGACTTTTTGGAATTATCTCTCTCTACACTTGTGCAATTCCATTTTAGTTGTATACACTTTTCTTAAATCAAAACTTGAGTTTTATCTTTCCCTTCACCTCCTCGTAAACAAAAACGATAATGCAAATAGATCACAACCAAATGAAAATTTTAGAGTTCATGCATGGAAAAAATTAAAAACAATAACAAATGTGAGTAAAGAAAATTTATTCGCACACCACAAATGAACACAAAATTTTTGTTATCCAAAGCTTGGGAGATTTCTAATTGATCCTAACACGCTATAAATATGGATTTGCATGCTTGAAACATGATAAAGATCCAAGTGACCTTTGCATCCAAACCTTTTAAAGAGAATAACAAATGTTCAATAAATTCTCAAGTGAACGTGCGATGGGATATTTACACGAGTCAACACAGGCCATTATTTTGCCCACTTACAAAGAGCTGACCTAACAATCATAGATGATTGTAAAGTGATTTATCATATGTAACGGGCTATATTTTCGTAAGAAATGACTTATGGGTTGGGAGTGAATACTCAATTAAAAATCCCCCACCTTACTCCTTTTCCCAATGATTACAAAACCTCATATTTAAAAACTAAAAAGATTTTAAAATACTTAAAAATTATAATGACTTTTTGGAATTATCTCTCTTCACACTTGGGCATTTCCATTTTAGATGTGTATTCTTTTCTTAAATCAAAACTTGAGTTTTCACTTTCCATTCATCACCTCGTAAAAAAAAATGATAAGGGAAATAGATCACAAACAAATGAAACTTTTAGAGTTTATGTAAGGAAAAAAAATTTAACAATAAATAATCTGCGAAAAGAAAATTTATTCGCACGCAACAAATGAACACAAATGTTTTGTAATCCAAGTTTGGGAAATTACACTTGTTCAACCTTAATAATAGCTTGGGAGATTTCTAATTGATCCTAACATGTTTTAAATAAGGATATGCATGCTTGAAACTTGTTAAAGATGCAAGTGACCTATGGATCCAAACCTTTTAAAGAGAATAAAAAATACTCATTAAATTCCCAAGTGAACGTGCAGTGGGATATTTACCCAAGTCAACACAAGCCAATACTTTACCCACTTACAACGAGCTGACCTAAAAATCATAAATGATTGTAAAGTAATTTATCATGCGTAACGGGCTATATTTTCGTAAGAAATGCCTTATGGGTTGGGAATCAACACTCTATTAAAAATTCCCCGCCTCCACCTTTTACCCGATGATTGGAAAACCAGATATATAAAAACTAAAAACAAGGGTTTACAGTCCCTAAAAATCACAGAGACTTTTTAGTATTATCTCTCTCTACACTTGTGAGTTTCCATTTTAGATGTATACTCTTTTCTTAAATGAAAACTTGAGTTCTCACTTTCCGTTCATCTTTTCGCAAACAAAAACGATAAGGCAAATAGATCAACACCAAATGAAAATTTTAGAGTTTAAGCAAGGAAAAAATTAAAAACATTAACAAATGTGGCTAAATAAAATTTATTCACACACCACAAATGAATACAAAAGTTTTGTTATCCAAGTTTGGAAAATTGTACTAGTTCAACCCTAATAATAGCATGGGGGATTTCTAAGTGATCCTAACATGTTTTAAATATGGATATGCATAAGTGAAACATGATAAAGATGCTAGTGACCTAAGGATCCAAACCTTTAAAAGATAATAACAAATGCTTATTAAATTCTCAAGTGAACATGTGGTGGGAAATTTACCCAAGTCAACACAAGCCACTATTTTGCCCACTTACAAACAGCTGACCTAACAATCATCGATGATTGTAAAGTGATTTATCATGCATAACTGGCTATATTTTTAGAAGAAATGACATATGGGTTGGGAGTCAACACTTAGTTAAAAATCCCACACCTCCCCTTTTTTTCTCATGATTACAAAACCTAATATATAAAAACTTAAAAGAGTTTACAATCCCTAAAAATCACTGAGACATTTTTGAATTATCTCTCTCTACACTTGCGAAATTCAATTTTAGATATACACACTTTTCTTTAATCAAAATTGGAGTTTTCACTTTCCCTTCATCTCCTCGTAAACAAAATTGATAAGGAAAATAGATCACAACCAAATGAAAAGTTTAGATTTTATGCATGGAAAAAATTAAAAACAATAACAAATGTGAGTAAAGAAAATTTAATCACACACCACAAATGAACACAAAAGTTTTATTATCCAATTTGGGAAATTCCACTAGTTCAACCCTAATAATAGCTTGGGAGATTTCTAATTGATCCTAACATGTTTTAAATATGGGTATGCATGCTTGAAACATGTTAAAGATGCAAGTGACCTATGGCTCCAAACTTTTAAAGAGAATAACAAATGCTCATTAAATTTTCAAGTGAACATGTGGTGGGATATTTACGCAAGTCAACACAAGCAATCATTTTGTCCACTTACAAAGAGCTGACCTAACAATCCTATATGATTGTAAAGTGATTTAATATGCATAACAGGTTATATTTTCATATGAAATGACTTATGGGTTGGGAGTCAACACTCAATTAAAAATCCCCTGCCTCCCCGTTTTTCCTGATGATTGCAAAACTTGATATATTAAAACCAAAAAATGCTTACAATCCCAAAAAATCAAAGAAACTTGTTGGAATTATCTGTCTCTACACTTGTGCATTTCCATTTTAGATGTATACACTTTTCTTAAATCAAAACTTGAGTTTTCACTTTCCCTTCATCTCCTCATAAACAAAAATGATAAGGCAAATAGTTCACAACCAAATGAAAATTTGAGAATTTTTGCAAGGAAAAAATTAAAAAAAAAATAACAAATGTGAGTAAAGAAAATTTATTCACGCACTACAAAAGAGCACAAAAGTTTTTTTATCAAATTTTGGGAAATTCCACTTCTTACACCCTAATAATAGCTTGAGAGAATTCTAATTGGTCCTAACATGTTTTCAATATGGATATGCATGCTTGAAACAAGTTAAAGATGCAAATGACCTTTGGATCCAAACATTTTAAAGAGAATAAAAAATGCTCATTAAATTGTCAAGTGAACGTGTGGTGGGATATTTACCAGAGTAAACACAAGGCCTTATTTTGTCCACTTAAAAAGAGCTGACCTAACAATCATAGATGATTTTAAAGTGATTTCACGCATAACAGGCTATCTTTTTGTAAGAAATGAGTTATGGGTCGGGAGTCGACACTCATTTAAAAATCTATTGCCTCCCTTCCCGATTATTGCAAAACCTGATACATAAAATTTTAAAACAGTTTACAATCCTTAAAAATCACAGAGATTTTTTATAATTATCTCTCTCTACATTTGTGCATTTCCATTTTAGATGTATACTCTATTCTTAATTGAATACTTGAGTTTTCACTTTCCCTTCATCTCCTCGTAAACAAAAACGATAAGGCAAAAAAATCACAACCAAATGAAAATTTTAGAGTTTATGGATGGAAAAAAATTTTAAAAATTTCAAATGTGAGAAAAGAAAATTTATTCACACACCACAAATGAACACAAAAGTTTGGTTTTCCAAGTTTGGGAAATTCCACTAGTTCAACCCTAATAATAGCTTGGGAGATTTCTAATTGATCCTAACATGTTTCAAATATAGAAATGCATGCTTGAAACATGATAAAGATGAAGTGACCTATGAATCCAAACCTTTTAAAGAGAATAACAAATGCTCATTAAATTCTCAAGTGAACGCGTAGTGGGAAATTTACAAGAGTCAACACAGGCCATTACTTTGCCCACTTACAAAGAGCTGACCTGATAATCATAGTTGATTGTAAAGTGATTTATCAAGCATAACGGGCTATATTTTCGTAAGAAATGACTTATGGGTTGGGAGTCAACACTCAGTTAAAAATCCCTCGCCTCCCCCTTTTTACCGATGATTGCAAAACCTGATATATAAAAACTAAAAAGATTTTACAATCCCTAAAAATCATAGAGACCATTTGGAGTTATCTCTCTCTACACTTGTGCATTTCCATTTTAGATGTATACTCTTTTCTTAAATAAAAACTTGAGTTTTCACTTTCCCTGCATCTCCTCGTAAACAACACGATAAGGCAAATAGATCAATACCAAATGAGAATTTTAGAGTTTATGCAGGGAAATAATTTAAAACAATAACAAATGTGAGTAAAGAAAATTTATTCACACACCACAAATGAACACAAAAGTTTTGTTATCCATGTTTGGGAAATTCCACTAGTTGAACCCTAATAAAAGCTTGAGAGATTTTTAATTGATCCTAACATGTTTTAAATATGGACATGCATGCTTGAAACCAATTAAAGATGCAAGTGACCTATGCATCCAAACATTTTCAAGAGAATAAAAAATGCTCATTAAATTCTCAAGTGAACGTGTTGTGGGATATTTAACAGAGTCAACACAAGCCATTATTTTGCCCACTAAAAAAGACCTGACCTAACAATCATCAAGGATTGTAAAGTGATTTATCACCCGTAACGGGCTATATTTTAGTAAGAAATGACATATGGGTTTGGAGTCAACCCTCAGTTAAAATCCCCCCACCTTCCCCTTTTTCCCAATGATAGCAAAACCTGATATATAAAAACTAAAAAGAGTTTACAATGCCTAAAAATCGCTGAGATTTTTTGGAATTGTCTCTCACTACACTTGTGCATTTCCATTTTAGATGTGTACTCTTTTCTTAAATCAAAACTTAAGTTTTCACTTTCCTTTCATCTCCTCATAAACAAAAGCGATAAGGCAATTCGATCATAACCAAATGAAAATTAATGAAAATTTTAGAGTTCATGCATGGAAAAAATTAAAAACAATAACAAATGTGAGTAAAGAAAATTTATTCACACACCACAAATGAACACAAAAGTTTTTTTATCCAATTTTGGGAAATTCCACTTGTTACACCCTAATAATTGCTTGGGAGAATTCTAATTGGTCCTAACATGTTTTAAATATGGATATGCATGCTTGAAAAAAATTAAAGATGAGAGTGACCTATGGATCCAAACATTTTAAAGAGAATAACAAATACTCATTAAATTCTCAAGTGAGCGTGCGGTTGTATATTTACCCAAGTAAAGACAAGCCCTTATTTTTCCCACTTACAATCAGCTGACCTAACAATCATAGATGATTGTAAAGTGATTTATCATGCGTAATGGGCTATCTTTTTGTACGAAATGAATTATGAGGAAAATAAGTGTTTGTGTTGACTAGGGTCAATATCCCACCACACGTTCACTAGAGAATTTAATGAGAATTTTTTATTCGCTTTAAAGGTTTGGATCCATTGGTCACTTGCATCTTTAACATGTTTCAAGCACGCATATCCATATTTAAAAGATATTAGGATTAATTAGAGATCTCCCAAATTATTATTAAGGTTGAACTAGTGAAATTTTCCAAACTTGGATAACAAAACTTTCGTGTTCATTTGTAGTGTGTGAATTAATTTATGTACTCACATTTGTTATTGTTTATAATTTTTTTCTTTCATAAACTCTAAAATTTTGATTTGCTTGTGATCTATATGCCTTCCCGTTTTGTTTATGAAGAGATGAAAGGAAAGTGAAAACTCAAATTTTCATTTAAGAAAAGAGTATACATCTAAAATTGAGATGCACAAGTGTAGACAAAGATAATTCCAAAAAGTCTCTGTGATTTTTAGGTATTGTAAACTCTTTTTAGTTTTTTTATATCAGGTTTTGCAATAATCGGGAAAAAAGGGGAGGCGGGGGATTTTTAACAGAGTGTTGACTCCAAACCCATAAGTCATTTCATACAAAAATATAGCCCGTTACGCATGATAAATTACTTTACAATGATCTATGATTGTTAGGTCAGCTTTTTTTAAGTGGGTAAAATAATGGCTTGCGTTGACTCGGGTAAGTATTCCAACACACGTTTACTTGAGAATTTAATGAGCATTTGTTATTCTCTTTAATTGGTTTGGATCAATAGCTCACTTGCATCTTTAAGATGTTTCAAACATGCATATCCATATTTAAAACATGTTGGGATCAATTACAGATCTCCCAAGCTATTATTAGGGTTGAATTGTTGGAATTTCCCAAACTCGGATAACAAAACTTTTGTGTTCATTTGTGGTGTGTGAATAAATTTTCTTTTCTCACATTTGTTATTATTTTTAATTTTTTCCATGCATAAACTCTAAAATTTTCATTAGGCTGTGATCTATTTGCCTTATCATTAGGCTGTGAAAACTCAAGTTTTGATTTTAGAAAAGAGTATACATCTAAAATGGAAATGCACAAGTGTAGAGAGAGATAATTCAAAAAATTCTTTGAGATTTTAATGGATTGTAAACTCTTTTTAGTTTTTATATATCATGTTTTGCAATCATTGGGAAAAAGGGGGAGGCGGGGGATTTTTAACTGAGTGTTGATTCCCAACCCATAAGTCATTTCTTTAAAAAATATAGCCCGTTACGCATGATAAATCAGTTTACAATCATCAATGATTTTTAGGTCTTTGTAAGTGGGCAAAATAAGGTCTTGTGTTGACTCGAGTAAATATCCCACAGCAAATTCACTTGAGAATTTAATGAGCATTTGTTATTTTCTTTAAAAGGTTTGGATCCATTTTTCACTTGCATCTTGAACATGTTTCAATCATGCATGTCCATCTTTAAAAGATGTTTGAATCAATTAGAGATCTCCCAAACTATTATTAGGATTGGACTACTGGAATTTCCAAAAATTGGATAATAAAACTTTTGCGTTCATTTGTGGTGTGTGAACAAATTTTCTTTACTCATATTTGTTATTTTTTTAATTTTTTCAATGCATAAACTCTAAAATTTTCATTTCATTGTGATCTATTTCCCTTATCGTTTTTGTTTACGAAGAGATGAAGAGAAAGTGAAAACTCCAGTTTTAATTTAAGAAAAGAGTATACATCTGAAATGGAAATACACCAGTGTAGAGAGAGATAATTCCAAAAAGTCTATGTGATTTTTAAGGATTGTAAACTATTTTTAGTTTTTATATATCAGATTTTGCAATCATCAGGGAAAAGGGGGAGGCGGGGGATTTTTAACTGAGTGTTGACTCCTAACCCATAACTCGTTTCTTACAAAAAAAATATAGCCCATTACGCATGATAAATCACTTTACCACCTCTATGATTGTTAGGTCAGCTCTTTGTAAGTGGGCAAAATAATGGTTTGTGTTGACTCAGGTAAATATCCCACCACACATTCACTTGAGAATTTAATGAGCATTTGTTACTCTTTAAAAGGATTGGATCCATAGGTCACTTGCATCTTTAACTTGTTTCAAGCATGCATATCCATATTTAAAACATGTTAGGATCAATTAGAAATCTCCCAAGCTATTATTAGGGTTGAATTAGTGGAATTTCCCAAACTTAGATAATAAAACTTTTGTGTTCATTTGTGGTGTGTGAATAAATTTTCTTTACTCACATTTGTTATTGTTTTAAATTTTTTCCATGCATAAACTCTAAAGTTTTCATTTGGTTGTGATCTATTTGCCTTATCGTTTTTATTTACGAGGAGATGAAGGGAAAGTGAAAACTCAAGTTTTGATTTAAGAAAAGAGTGTACATCTAAAATGGAAATTCGCAAGTGTAGAGAGAGATAATTCAAAAATGTCTCTGTGATTTTTAGGGATTGTAAACTCTTTTTAGTTTTTATATATCAGGTTTTGCAATCATCGGGAAAAAGGGGGAGGCGTGGGATTTTTAACTAAGTGTTGACTCCCAACCCATAAGTCATTTCTTCTAAAAATATAGCCCATTACGCATGATAAATCACTTTAAAATCATCTATGATTGTTAGGTTAGCTCTTTGTAAGTGGTCAAAATAATAGCTTGCGTTGACTCAGGTAAATATCCCACCACAAGTTCACTTGAGAATTTAATGAGCATTTGTTATTCTCTTTAAAACTTTGGATCCTTGGGTCACTTGCATCTTTAACATATTTCAAGCATGCATATCCATATTTAAAACATGTTCGGATCAATTAGAGATCTCCCAAGCTATTATTAGGGTTGAACTAGTGGAATTTCCCAAACTTGGATAACCAAACTTTTGTGTTCATTTGTGGTGTATGAATAAATTTTCTTTACTCACATTTGTTATTGTTTTTAATTTTTTGAATGCATAAACTCTTAAATTTTCATTTGGTTGTGATCTATTTTTAAAACAGAGTAAGCTCAACCCAGGAACGTTTCAACAGCAAGCAAGAAGAAAGTCAACTCTGATCTCTGTTCTAATACAAGCGGATTTCGTCCCACCACATGCTCTTAGAAGAGCTTCAATGGCTTCTGGACTTACAGAAGAAGAAACTAAAATAAAACGAACAGGGAATAGGTATGATTCTGGATGCCCTTCGTTGCTGAAGAACACCTCTATTTATAGGTGTTTTGTAGCACTCAATCGAGGAAGACAGCTGGGAGACAACTACGGAAATGATGGTAGGAAGCTTCTCTTCTCTTTCGGCGCCGATGGAGTCCTCTGTCCGCTGCGACGGTCAGTACAGAGTGTGCCTCTGTTTTTTGCTCCGTCCATTAATTCCCGTTCACACTTGGGAGATTTAAATTTCCATTCATACATGGGTCTCCCAATCATGACTAAGGGCATACCCCAGACCTCGCCGCCAAGAGGGCCAGCCCCCTTGGACCCCCGTTGGGGCTGACGCCCGAACCTCGCCTTCATTTTACAGTTTCTTCACAAATAACCATTGCGGTCACAATTTGACCACATCAGCGTCTATGCCGGAACCGCTAACTAATTTACTCACTATCGACATTGGCGCTCCTCATAATTGGGGACCAGTGAATACATTACATTAACAGTAACTTGAGAGAGGTGGGCATTGACACACTAACACTATTTGCCTTATCTTTTTTGTTTACGAGGAGATGAAGGGAAAGTGAAAACTCAAGTTTTGATTTAAGAAAAGAGTATACATCTAAAATAGAAATGCACAAGTGTAGAGAGAGATAATTTCAAAAATTCTCTGTGATTTTTTGGGATTGTAAACTCTTTTTAGTTTTTAGATATCAGGTTGTGCAATCATCGGGAAAAAGATGGAGGCGGGGGATTTTTAATTGAGTGTTGACTCCAACCCATAAATCAATTCTTACAAAAATATAGCTCGTTACGCATGATAAATCACTTTACAATCATCTATGATTGTTAGGTCAGCTCTTTGTAAGTGGGCAAAATAATGGCTTGTGTTGACTCGGGTAAATATCCCACCACACATTCACTTGTGAATTTAATGAACATTTGTTATTTTCTTTAAAAGGTTTGGATTCATAGGTCATTTGCATCTTTAACATGTTTCAAGCATGCATATCCATATTTACAACATGTTAGGATCAATTAGAGATCTCCCAAGCTATTATAAGGGTTGAACTAGTGGAATTTCCCAAACTTAGATAACAAAACTTTTGTTTTCATTTGTGGTGTGTGAATAAATTTTATTTACTTACATTTGTTATTGTTTTTAATATTTTCCATGCATAAACTCTAAAATTTTCTTTTGGTTGTGATCTATTTGCCTTATCATTTTTGTTTACGAGGTGATGAAGGGAAAGTGAAAGCTCAAGTTTCGATTTAAGAAAAGAGTACACATCTAAAATGGAAATGCACAAGTGTATATATAGATAATTCCAAAAAGTCTCTATGATTTTTAGGGATTGTAAACTATTTTTAGTTTTTGTTGTGTACCAAGCCAATACTATCCAAAAGACCGTTCTTGCAGGTAGCGGAAAGTTAAGTACTTAACCCAGGATCCCATAATCCTTTTTGGCCCACAACATCACACCCACTTCATGAGCCAATGACCCAATGGCTTAACACTTAACAACGAGGTCTCGGGCCTATTTCACCCCAGGTCCACTGTTTCGTGGATGCCTGCGTCTGGGATTCGCCATCGCCCACGTTGGGAATCGAACTCATGACGTAGCCCTAGCTCTGATACTAAATGTTGTGTACCTAACCAATACTGCCCAAAAGATCGGCCTGGTAGGTAGCGAAAAGCTAAGTACTTAACCCAGGATCCCATAATCTTTTTTGGCCCACAACATTGTGTCCCTCCACAGGACAACAACTCTCAAGTGGTAGAGTAATATATGATATTAATCGGGGGAAGTAACATAAATACAACAATAAGTTTCTCCGTCATGGACTTCCAACCACAAAAATGTGATATTTTGTACGGGGATGAAGTTCCTCCATCATGGACTTCCAACCACAAAAAAATTGATATTTTTGACGCGGATGAAGTTCCTCTGTCATGGACTCCCAATAAAAAAAAAATTGATATTTTTTACAGGGATGAAGTTCCTCTATCATGGACTCCCAACCACAAATAAATTTGATATTTTTTACGGGGATGAAGTTCTGCCATCATAGACTCCCCAACCACAAATAAATTTGATATTTTTTACGGGGATGAAGTTCCTCCGTCATGGACTCCAAACCGATAAAATTTGATATTATTACGGGGTTGACAATAAATAATGGTATAAGGCTAACTCTTCTTTAATAATAATGTCTCATCAAAAGTGACACAATAGCAATAGCTGAAATGGGCTTGGCTTGGGTCCATTTAACACGACCCAAAATAATCTTTATAAAATGACCCATGAAATAATCCAATGCACATATCTAGACCAAATAATATATTGACCAAAGAATAATCTATCAATTCTCCAATAACAATCCAGCTAGAGATAAAAAATTTACCGAGTTGCACCGAAATCTTGGGCACATTTACAGAGGTAGAAAATAAGTGGCCCGAGTCGAGGTTGACCCGGACCCGAGTTGACGGTCTCGGTTGACTTGGTCTGCTGGTGCTATAACAGTGGCCGGCTGGGACGGTGGCTCACTGGTCCGAGTTGACTCGGGCGAGTTCGAGTCTCGGCTGAAGAGCGGGCCCGAATTTAATCAGCTCTTCCAAACTTTAGGAAGAATTAAATTTTGGAACAGGGCGTCTTCTTCCTCGGCATCTTCGGCGGAAACTGCGGAAGGACAGTTTACCACAGCGCTCGGCGGGAGGAAACTTTCCCACAAAGGCCCAAAGGATCTCGGCGAAAACTCAGAAGGAAAGTTTCCAACCCTCTTCGTCTTCTCTGGCAGCGGTGGGTCGTCTTTCCCCGCGGCCGAACAGAGAACGACTGAAAAAAAAAAATGCATAGTCGAGCAAAGACAACGGGAACTTCCGAAAAACAGCAACGCAGAATAACTTTCCGAAGATAGGTAGCAATGATCTTTCCGACGGCAGTAACGAGAAACTTTCCGGTAGCAACAATCGTTTTCCACCTCCAGAACAGAAACAATGGCCAGACATCTCATTCGGTGGATTGTAAACATCAACAGAGCAACGCTCACTGACTTCCTCTCCGTGAGAAGTTGTCTTCTCCGGCGCCATGGAAAAAATACTTCTAGTTGTAGCAAAGGCTACCAGCAGAGCAGTGTGAAGGCCGGCGAAGAACTTCGATAATTTTCATAGAGAAATAACTCAACGGCAGGTTACTCGGCAATAGTTCGGTGGGAACAGAGTCTGGTTGCCAGTGCGACTTCCTTGTCGTGAGGAGTCATCGTCTCCAGTGCCAATCTCCAGAAACAGTAACATGAATCTTTTGTAAGGGTTGGAGTGCCCTTCTAAAGACCCCCACAGAAGCTGCAGGTAGAGACTTTCGGCGATAGTGGGTCGACAGCAGGGAGATTTTTCCAGTGGTCGGCCTTTGCACCGGTGATGAGTACCGGTGAAAGCAGAGACTTCGTCCGTGGAACCAAGAAAACTAAGGTTCAAATCAGAGACTTCCAGGCTTAAATCAGTAGTTTCAATTAGACAACCAAGAAAACTAATAACAAGATGATGAAAGACTAGGCAACGGTAGAACAAAGAAAAACCTTTAATTGAAAAATGCTATAGTTTCGTGAAGAAAATAACAAGAAAGAAGAAAGAAGAAAAAATACAACAAAGAAAAAAATATGGGTTTTTTTATTCAGAAAAACCATACTACGAGTCATGAAAGTCAAAGCTCTGATACCATGTGGATTTTCAGGACTTCATGAATTTAGCTCATAAAGAAAAAGGGAAAGAAACCCATTGGGAGAAAACTGGAGGAAGAAGGGTTATGGAATTGATTATTCCTTCCCTCCCCCTGAAGCTCTGTTTATAGATTTATGAAACTACTATATTATAATAATACCCCTTAACTTAGGGTTTAGGGTTTAGGGTTTTAACCCTGGAACTTTAACTTAATTACATCAATGCCATCTCTCTGAGATGTTCCTTTATTTACCATCCTGCCATCAATGTATGTGGGCCTATGGGCCTACTCATTGATCTGTACGCCTTGAGCATGTCTTCTATTTCTCTTGGTTGCATGGGTCTTCCTTGGTCTTATGGGCTTGGGCCCATCTTCTAATATACTTTTATATGTGAGCCTTCCTTGGTCGTGTGGGCTTGGGCCCTGCCTTCCAAAACACTGCTTCACTGTTAGCTTGATTTGCCTGACTAATTTTTTATCCTCCATTCTCTATCAACTATAAATAATAGAGTTTGCCCCGTCTAACACCATAACCATGAATCCTCCGGGTTAGAATGTCCTGAAAGACACAAAATGAAGATAAAAAAGTTACAATACAAGCAAGAGTTGAAGTAATTTGGCTAACTGACAAAACATTGTATTCAAGAGATGGAACAACAAGGATAGTATCTAATGTAAGATTATTCGACAAGATAACCGATCATTCCCTAGTAATAGGAGAGGTATTGCCATTAGAGGTGGAAATAACGGATTGCGGAGAAGGTAGGACAAATTTGAACTGACTAGAGTCCTTCGTCATGTGATCAGATGCACCTATATCAATAATCCAAGTTTTATTCCTAGAACATGTAGAGAATATTGTTGCTTTACAGATAATACCTGGATGGGCAACATTTTTCATAGGCAGCTGATTTTTTTTTTGTGGATGTCATCATGGCTTTCCCAACAATATTTTTTCGAGGTTTTTTTAGAAGTCTCACCACTCCGGATAGCCAATAATCTCGTAACATCGCTATTGAAAATGACATTTTCCCCCGGAATGAGTGCATACCCGGCTGTAAGCTTTTCCATAGAATTGAGTGTTTCGATTATGTGATGATCTTTGTCAAGTATGATCCATTTCAATTTTTTATTTTTTTGGTTCTCGATCTAGTCCGATCTGGGAACTGGTCTGGTTTGCCGCGGGGCTACCCCGATTTGGGTCTTAGATTCCGGTCCGGTCTGATCCTGGGTCGCTCGGCAAAATAATAAAAATACGGACCTAAGTTAATGGAAGAAAAAATTTTATTTTTCGTACCTTCGTATTCTTCTAGATGATGCGGCTTCTTCTTCATCGGCCGGTGATGCAGTCTGTTGGAAGGCCGAGTGGTGGACCGGTTGTTCACAACGATGTTAGGAATGCCATCGGACATCTCTGATGGTGGCTCTGGTCACAGTGATGACAGAAAAGAATACGGTGTTCACGACGAAATAGAGAGTCTTCTCGACGACAACGAAGTGCCTCTTCATTTCACAGCAATGATAGAGCGTCTTCGGCGATGACAGAGTGTCTTCGGTTTTTGTGGTGCGGTCATCGGCGACGTTCGGGCTGGTGGTGGGGTCATCGGAGATGTTTGGAAGCCGGTTTAAACCATCTCTTCGTTCACGGCAACCATTGAGCAGACCTGCTCAGGTTTTTTTGTATTTTGGGCAATAGAGTTGCTGATCTGTGCTTCGGCTATGGGATAGAGCTTTCTGCTCTGTTCTTTGGCTATAAGATAGCTTTTTCATTCACGTTGACGGCAGGAGACTTCTCCTGCTCTGATACCATATCAAATAGAGTAACACCAAAGAATGATTTTTTGATATATTCTTTTTTCAAACGGAGGCTATTTAACATACACATACAACCTAAAATCAAGAAAACGAATCAGGGAAACAAATCGTTTCCTACAATTACGCTAATTATACAAGTCATAATTTTACATTACAGTTTTGCACACGGAAACCACTTCCTAAAATAAAGGGTTAAATACATAACGTGTCTAACATAACCATCCATGTATTTTCTCTGATTTCCTAAGTGGTAGCAGATAGTTTCCAGAAATGAGGGCGACCGGAGTGGAAACCGACGAGGAGAAGTATCCTTCAGGTGCCCGGAGTCTGCTGCTACAAAGAAGGTCAAGCTCCCTTGCAATCCAACTACAAGTAAGACTGAAACAGCTACTTTGAGACCATGTGCAATCCTGATGAAACTCGAACTCTGATTGGTGATGTTGTTAACCAAGCGAAGGTGGTTTCCACTTTCCTCTACAATTCTGCATCTGTATATTTCACGCTCAAATTACATGGAGACACCATGACGTGAAGATAACCATTACAGGTTTCGCCTAGAGTTTTACAGCTCTAAACTCGTAAAACTCTCGACTGTTGATTGCGCAATCGCAAAAGATGCTGTAGCACATCATCTTGCTGGCCGCTGCACTGCAATTCTGTCTCATTAACGTACACTGGGCTGGCTACATGCCGAAATGGGCATGAATGGTCTCGTTTGCAGCCCAGATGGATTCCAATAGAGCCTGCCCACAAGGAGAGACGAGTCGTCGTTATTCTGAGCAGTACTGGGCAAAGGAGAAGAAATCGAAAGGCCATTTGGATCTGCAGAAAATCAGATTCTCGGTCAGGCACCAACTCCACAAAGGATGCACATCAACCCTCTTGAATTAAACTTCTGATGACGTTTCGTGCTTCTCCTTCTTTCTGCAATTTCTACCTCGCAGCACAACTTATGATAGCCTCCGGTATGAAAGTCTTATGTGGGGTCGAACCAGAGATGGAAACTGCTGCAAACGCAATTTGTCCTTCCAGCACAGCAGGGCACTATAGATTTGCAAAGTGGAATTCTTCATGCAAAGGTGAAGGATTTGAGGTTTTCAATGCACCCAAGGATCCTGGGGCAGTCTTTAGTTTGAAATGCATGCTCTTGTGCATGGTTATGCTGAATCAAGCTGACTATGTGGCTAGGATAATTTTGTCAAAGGCAGAAATGCTATATGTGGGGCCTGAATTGGATACGATGAAAGCTTAATTTCACATATTCCTTAATTAATTGATCTGCCAGTTGATCATGTGGAGAAGGAGCTCTCGCAGATGATTTTGGCCACGAAGTTTGCTTGAGGAAATCGAGTGAAAAGATTTCAACAAGTTCTGGCCAATAAGTCTTGAGAAAACTTCTCGCTTCCGTCAATTCTCCCTTCTTTAGGAAGAAAACCAACGACAACAACAATAACAACTGACACTCATTCTTTACGAACACAGCAGACATGAGAATGACACTAGCTGACAGGAGAGGCAAAACTCCATATTTCGTATGAAAGGTCGTCCACAGCTCATCATTTGCCCATCCAAGCAGTCCAAATTTTCCAAAAGAATGTCACAGAAACAGTCTGGATATTTGTCATAAAATTTGAGCAGCATGGTGATGGCTTTTTTGTGAATGAGGGATTTAGCAGAAGATGAACTGATAGAGCTGAAAAGTAGAGGACTCAAGGAGCTGATAGAGTTGATGGATCTATTAATGATAAAAGACTAACATGGAATATGGAAAGACTAGCAGACAATGAGTAGTCTATGCGAAGGAAAAATTAAAAAGGTGTACTAATTAAAAAAATAAAGAAAACTAACAACTAGAATCACACCAAAAAAGTGCTCCATTGTCTATATGGGCTGATCGAGTCAACTCATAGAGCCCACTCTAATACCATGTTGATATTCAAGAAAAGAGAAATTAATTCACAAACTTGATAAATTACAATGAGCTTCTATTTATAATAGAGGAAACAAGTTCAATCGTATTATAATTAAACTACATTTCCCAATTGCACTCAAATTCAAACATTAAAAAAAAGTTCTAAAATAGTTAAAAAACTGAACATAAATAGAATTCTAATATAATTAAAACACCTCTGAATTGAGCCATTTCAGTGGGACTTCTTCCTATGAGACTCCTATTACACCACCATTTTAATTCTGGTTTTGTTAGACTTCTTAATATGAAAGTCATGTATGACTCTTCCAAACTTGTTCTTACACAAATCCAAGTATAAATAAACACTTACTTTTACATATGTTGAATGACTTTTGTCAAGTGTGTTTAAACTAGAGTTCAGTTACTATGAAATTGAGTGCAAAGGCTCAAATTGCAACTTGTATGCTGAAAATTTTAAGTCCTACCAATATTGAGCTGCCCCATGATTTGGAAATCAAATCTACTTTTTTTTGCCTTAAATTTTATAATATGGTCTATTTAAGACTTATTGAGCTCTTCCACATACATTGGGCACATAGGATTTGTTGTAAATCTTATTTGATCTTGTAACTTTGAAATCGGCCTATTGAGAGGTCTTATATATGTGACCATAAATGTAAGCAAGTAACTCTTACATGTGATTGGAGAAGAGTTATGAAAGCATGGCCTTTCCTCAGCTTAATTCTTTTGTAGCTGTTGATGACATACTGGAATCTCTTTGTGAGTTTAGGCTTGTGTACTCTAGCTAGTTGGTGAAAATCCCCATAATGGTCTAGGCCAAAGAGCGTAGTTAGTTTTTGTCGATTAGCTAGCTATTGAAAATTTTTTATGGTCTATGCAAGACAGCCTAGTTTGTTGTTGAAAAGCTCAAGAGTCAATCTAAACCTTTGTGTCTAGTTCATTGCTGATAGAATTGAGACTCAGGCACCCTCGACAATTTATGTGTTGAAACACTCTCCCTAGGCTCAATTTGATAAATTTACCACTGTGGTTAAAGCTCGGGTTCAAGAGGTTTGAAAATGACCACTCAGTGTTCACCAAAAAACACCACTAAGGAAAACATCCTTATGATTGTGTATGTATATGACATTTTTATTACAGGCAGTGATTTTAGTAGCATTCAATAGGTTAAGTAAGACCTAAAAAAAGAGTTCCAAACCAAGGACCTTAGACTTCTCAAGTACTTCCTAGGGATTGAAATTCTTGATTCCAGACATTATATAATTTTATCGAAAAGGAAGTATGTACTCGATCTGTTGAAGGAAATTGAGATGCTTGGATGTAAGCCAATTGATACACCCATGGAACCTAATGTTAAGCTATCTGGTGGAACTGGGAATGATGCTGATGTTGGTCGATTTCATCAATTCGTTGGAAAAATTATCTATCTCACTGTCACCAGGCCATATATATCCTATTCAGACAGTGTTATCAATCAATATATGCATCAACCTCAACAATTGCCTTGAAAAACATTGGATAGATTCCTTTGGTACTTAAAGAAAAGTCCAGGGCAAGGATTGCTATACTGTCATGGGAACACAAAAATTGAAAGCTTTATTGATGCAGATTGGATCGGGTTTCTTGGTGATAGGAAATCTACCTTTGGCTATTGCACAATAGTTGGAGGCAATCTAGTCACATGGAGGAGAAAGAAACAAAAAGTGGATGAGATCGAGTGTTGAAACTGAATACAGGGTTATGACACTAATTGTGAATGGGTTGTTATGGCTGAGATCATTCATGACTAAGCTGGGACATTTCTGATAACCATGTCGATGCAACTTCATTAAGATAATCAGACAACTATCCATATTATAACCAATTCAATCTTTCATGAAAGAACTAAGTATATTGAGATAGACCGCCATTTTGTTTAGTAAAAACTCCTAGCCAGATTAATATCTAACCTCAAGGAATCAATTGGTAGACTTCTTTACAAAAGCTATTGTTGCTAAGTCACTCACAGATACATGCACATAGCTAGGAATATTTGATTTTTTTTTTTACCAGCTTGAGGGGGAATGTTGAAGACATTCAAGTAGTATAGAATGTAATTAAGAGTGTGAGGTGTGTAGGTTGTAATTAGTTATAAGTTGAGAGTTATTTTTTGACTTGCTCATGTATTAGTATTCATGCCCACCTATATAAGTAATACAGTGAGGGGGAGGAGGCTCATTTGAGCTCATCTCAAAACCCTAATTTTCACTCCAACTTGTGCCTCTCACAAGCACTCTTCTTTTCATCGTCTCTTTTCTTCTTCCTTCCTTCTTTTTCTCTCTTCTTCTTCCTCTCAAACCTAGTTCCTATGGATTAAAACCTAGAATTTAACAAGGTCATTGAGGAGCATGTATCGATTCAAGTCTTTAGACCTTGAAAATAATGTCTCTTGAAGGAAAAGTATGTAGAAGACTAGATTTACAGTTATTATTTCTATTAAGTTTTGTTATCATCAAAATCAAGAAGGGACTCAACGCTCAATCAAAAACTTGGACTCTAATCTTTAGTTGTTCATTTCTTTTCTTGGGGGTGCTCTTTCAAGATGATTGGACACATATTTGAAGTTTGAGGTCTAGAAATGTTTGTGCCAGTTCTTTTGCATAAACCTTGAATTTTGTGTCTCTTGAAGGAAATGCATATGAAATTCTAAATTTTCTATTAATAGATCGATTAATTTTTTATATCATCAAAATATGGATAAGAGTCAGCACTCAGTCAACACAAAGCATAATGGATTTTTTCCCTAAGCAATTCTAACATGTTTGAAAAAGAGATATGCATCAGTAAAACATGTTATGAATTCAAAATGTCCTATATATCCAAAAATTTCAAATTTTAATTCAAGTTTGAAGAATTGTGCTTGCACTCTTACATAGGTAGAGTTCTTGCGATTTTCTTGACTTAGTCATTAATCTTCATTTCTTCAAGTTAAATTTCTGGACAAGAGAAAAACTTCACTAACTTTATGTAATTTGAATACAATGAGCCTCTATTTATAATAGGGGAAACTAGTAGAATCCAATTTCATTTAAACTACCCTTGTCTCAATTACACACAAAGTTAAACACTAAAAGATAAGTCCTAGAATAATTGAACAATTGAACATAAATAGATCACTCACAAACTAAAACACTTATAATTGAGACTTTTTTATGAGACCTCCAATTGTGAGACTTCTCATTGTGGGTGTCAAGTAAAACTCTTCCATACTTTCTCTTCAACACTTCTCTCATGGGTGCTTCTTTAAGATGACTTGAGACATTTGGTGAAGCTCGAGGTCCTGAGATGCTTGTGTTGATTCTATTACATAGACCTTGTTTTTTTGTGTTTTTTGAAGGAAATGGATCTAAAATGCTAAATTTGTAATTGTTAGATCAATTATGTGTTTTTATCATCAAAATATGGATACAAGTCAACCATCAGTCAACATTGGTAGTGCTACAACACTTACTGCCAATTACCTTTATAGACATGTTGTTACCCTTATTAAAGGAGTTATGTCCCTCAATTAAGCACAGTAGCCAATTTATAATGCATAATCTCTCATAGATTTATAGTAGAAAACTTGACACACATCTTAGACTGACTAAGGGATTTTCAATAGCTAATTAGGCAATTATAGCATAATAGTGGAAATTACCGTCTATTAGAGCGAAATTGTGGAATTTTCCCAAGCAAGGGTTCTTGTGCAGTGACTACCACTAGGGGAACATCGATAACAAAAATATTTTGATCTTTGTGGTGGGTGCCCATTGCTATTTACGTTGAATTACTTTTATGGATGATATTTTAACTACATGCACAAATTGGTTTTAATTTGAATGTCTGAAGCCTAATTGAGACTTGGGGAATTAGATAAATCTGAAACCTCAAGCTTAGATTGGTGAATCTGGTATCCTTAGTGATACATGTGTGAATTTATGACTTGGAGCATATTTGAAAATTGAAGCCACAACCATAAATTCAAACTTAATGTATAATTATACCCACAACAAAGTGAATTCAATCAACTATTAATCTCAGCAATTGGAAGAATTAATCACTTTGTTGGCTTGAGCTTAATTGAAAATCAATGATTTGCTACTTGTGTAAGTCATGATATTTGACATACATGGGTAAACTATAAGCTTCCAATAGGTATTTCCCTAAAATAAGAATTGGTTGAAATTTAAGGGAAAGATTAGTTTATTGAAGATATGAAATTCAAATTATGTGCCTTCATACAAACTAATCAAGCCTAATGTGTTAGGAATGGATTAGGACTTGGTTAGAAGATAATTAGAAATTTTTTTAGTTCCTATAGCCATTAGATCAATTATAGTCAAACAAATTGGATTTATCATCATATCTTAGATGATTGGCTATATTGGCCTTTTTGCCTAAAGCATATTTAAAATCTCTTGGTTTAGGCAAATTTGGCTCCTATTGCCATTAGCCTTACTTATAGCATAAGATCTAAGGAGTTGGGTGAGTTAAAAAGCATAACACTTGAGTTAGTGCATATTATGTATTATTACTTAGGTAGCCAGACTATAGAATTAATGTACTTATGTTTTAGGATCTCTATCAAGATCTTGTCCATCTCATATCATAGCTATGAATCACTTTTGACTTGAGAAGTTTATTCTATGCTTGATTCATATGTTTGATTCTTATGCTTCTATAGAAACCTTGACGTAAGCAATTTTCATTTAGTTGACTAAAATTGCTGAAAGAGTGTTTTGAATTTGCATAAAGCAATTCAAACTTGCCTACATATGCTAAATTAGATTTTGACACTATTGTTGCTAGAGTCAAGAAAATCTCAATAGGAAATTGTATAGATCTTTTTAAAATATTTTCACAAACCACACAAGTCTAAGATGATGAACCTTAAAGAATTTGACCTAAAATAGAATAGCAAAATCAAGTTGTTATGCTTAGAGTAGTGAAACTCTCCTTTGAGTTTCAAACTATCTCATTCTTTGAGCATGCTATCAGATTAGACAATCATTTTACAAATCAAAGATAAAAAGAAAAATCCAAACCATATGTATAATTGCATATTTATTTATATGGTTTGAAGCAAGCTCGTAGAGCTCATGGTGTAGTGGAATCTTGGGAAAAAAAAGGATAGAAAAGAGGTGTGGACAAAAAACCTTGTATATCTTGTATCATAAACAAAATTTCTCTATTGTTCAAATCTATGTAAATTATAGTATCTCACGTCCTCCTATGAAGAATTTGCTAGACGCATTGTTAGAAGGTACCCATGAAGGATGGAACAAAGGGTAAAATGAGAGAAAACTTCTCCCCCATGTCTAGAGGTAGAAAAGGGGGTGGATAAAGTGATCTTCATAAGGATGTTTGAAGGGTGTAATTATATAAGATGATATGTCCACTTATGTCTTTTTTTTCATAAATCTTGTGGTACTAAGGGCATTTTAGTCTTTGTAAACCTCCTCCCACAACTAAAAATAAGAGCCTCAAAGCATGTGGTAGAGCATAAAGCCTCTCCTCTTCTCATAGTTCGTCCGTATCCTATTCTCTCTTTTCCCAAGAGCTCTCTTCCTCTTTTTCTACCTGCCATCTCTCTCTCTCTCTCTCTCTCTCTCTTTCTCTCTCTCCCCTCTTCTCTTCTCTTCTCTCGTTTCTTCTCTTCTTCTTTCTCCTCTCTCTCTCCTCCACCTTCATCAAAGTCTTCCATCATAGTATCAGAGCAATGGTTTTAGTATTCCAAGTCCCTCAGTTAAGGTGTTGATCATACAATTTTATCAAGCATGCAAAGTTGGAGTTGAAGCAAAATTGAGCTACTCGTGCTCTCCAAGATAAGTGTTCTTCTTTTAATTTTAAGAAATGATTAATGATGATTAAAGTCATGAAGAAGGTTTGAGAATGAGTATTCTCATCTTATTTTCATGAATAATAAAGACTATTAGTTTGATTGAATTAACATAAGGGTTTTTTATTCGGTTTCCTCTTATTCATGCAAGTTTCGGTTAAAGAGCAGTTTTTTTGTGTCTTAATGCTGTTTTTTAATCTTTTGGAAATTATTTGAATCAAGTCTAGAGTATTCCATACTGAAATAATTGTTTATTATGCTTAATACAATGGAAAACATTTGTTGAACAGCCCCTAGAAGATTGCTACTTTTGGCCGTTGACTACTTGTTTTTCCTCCACAATGGGTTCTTGGTTGACGCAAGGCAAGGGAGGAAAAGAAAAAAACTTTGGCAAGAATATTGCTGAATTCATATGCGATTTTGATCCTTCTAATCAGAATTATATTATGATATTTATTTCTCTAAATACTGAAGAGCCAAAGAAAAGTCCAAAAGTTGAAATTTCTTTGAGGAAAGTTTTCTTCTTTGGAATTGACTTGACTTTAAGCAAGATTTGATGATTTGATTTGATCTTCTTTTAGATTTCGAGATTGTTTTTTTTATTAAGAATGATAAAAGAATTCTTCTAGGTTTCATGGGCCAGCATAAAAAAGGTCTATTCTTGTTTAAGTGATTGTATGAATTGAGCTTCGGATTTAACACTCGGTATGTGCTCTCCTCGCTTCAATTGTTGCTCTCTTAGCTTAATTCTGAATTGTATCTAGGTTGATTATCTTTTGGGTTTACTTCATCTTTTGGCTTTTAAACCAAGATGATGTGCGGTTAACAGATTTTTCTCCCACATGCTCTCTTAGCTTAATTCTGAATTGTATCTAGGTTGATTATCTTTTGAGTTTACTTCATCTTTTTGCTTTTAAACCAAGATGATGTGCGGTTAACAGATTTTTGTCCCACATCAAACAAAAAGAAAGGTGCTGAAATTTAAGCAAGTATAATTGAAGCTACAATTTCAGCTCATAAACTTTTTGGGTGGTGATTTTTTGTTTAGTGGATAATATTTCATGGCTGAAGATTTTAGATTTAATATGGTTAGAAAAAGTGACCTACTCAAAATCACCACAATTCCTCTTAAGGGGTTATCAAATTACTTGAGTTGGTCACAATCTGTTAAGCGATTTCTCATCACTCGTAAGTTGTTGAGTCACTTGAATAAGCCACATCCTTTTCTAGATGAGGAAGATAGTGCATATACCAAGTGGCTTAAGGAGGATACTCTAGTCCTTAGTTGGTTGATAAAAAACAAGGAAGTGATTCTTGTAAATAATGTGGTGCATCTTGAGATTACTAAATAAGTGTGGGATACTTGTGCAAATTTCTACTCCAGTGCCAATAATTTGCAAAAATAATATGATGTTTTCGAAACAATATATAATACCAAGCAAGGAGATAATGTATATGACTATCTTGCAAGGTTTAGAGGTTTCATTCAAGAATAGAAATTTGCTCAGCCCTATTCCACTAATATTTTAATTCAAGAGAAAGAAACAAAGGGAATCATTGGCAACAACCCTCTATCTTGCCAATATCAAACCATATCTTGAAGTAGCCAAAACTCAAATCTTCGGCTTAGCTGCTCTTCCCTCCTTTGATGATATATGTGCTACACTTACACATATCTCAGATCTATCTACCACTTCCCAAGTTGATGTCTCCTTTTCCATGTACTCTAATAATTGAGGTGGAAATTTTTACAATTGAGGATGAGAAATAAATAATCGAGGCGGTCATGGAAGAGGTGGTAGAATGGGCAAGGCTCTTCTCAATCCAAAAATCAAACCTATTCTCACTATAGAATAATAGGTCATAGATACTTGCTAGAAAATCCTTGGAAAATGACTGGGCTACAACCAATCAAGCTTCTATCAATAGAGGAGATAAGGTAGAGAACAAACTTGACAAATCAAGAGGCCAGGAAATTATATGCGTAGAAGACTATGATTTACTTCAACAAATGAAGGGCATAATGATATCTTCCTCGAACAAGACCTCTTCCATTACTGCAGTTACAACTTTCTTAGGTATGATCTCAGCTACTTCACCCTCTCCATCCTAGATTATTGACTATGGGGCCTCCGAGCACCTGATAGGAAATGATCATATTTTGAGTTATATCTCCCTTTATTTGACTGATAAATTCTTTTCCATAGCAGATGGATCCCAAACCAAGGACCAAGGGATGGGATCCATAAATGCTACACCCATATTACACTTATAAGATGTGCTTTTTGTTCCTCAGTTCTCTTTAAATCTTCTATAAGCCAGTCAACTAAAAAAATGATTTAACTATTCCATTAATTTTTTTTCCTACTTCTTGTGTTTTTAGGACCTACAAATGAAACAGGTGATTGGTAGGGGCCACGAACAAGGGGGTCTATACTACCTCAACCACTCAGTAGTCTCAGCCATAACCAGCTCACTACACAAGGCCCTTCAATGGCACATCAAACTAGGCCACCCATCTCTACAAACCCTTAAATATGTAATTCCCTCATTATAGTTTATTTCTCATCTGAACTGTGAAAGTTTTCAATTGAGTAAACACCAGTGAAGTACTTATTCCCCTCGAGGTGAAAATAAATGTGTTGCTCCTTTTTTATTTAATTCATACTGATGTGTGGAGGCCCTTTAACATATCTAATGTTTCTCATACAAAGTATTTTATTATATTTTTTATGACTTCTCTAGGGTTATATGGTCATTTTACTTAAAAATAAATTAGAACTATTACCTACTTTCAAATCCTTTTGTGGAATGATCTCTACTCGGTTTAATACCACCTTAAAAGTACTTTGGTCTGGTAATGCAAAAGAATATATGTCGAGATAATTCCCATCTTTTTTCCAGAATAATGAAATCATACATCAAACCTCATGTGTCTACACACCATAGCAAAATGTATGGAAGAGAGAGAAAAATAGACACCTTCTTTAGGTTGCTCAGGCCCTCCTTCAACATATGCATGTGCCCACTTTTACTTGCCACATGCTATCCTTAAAACATGCTTTCTCATCAATAGGTCACCATCTTATGTTCTAAATGAGCAGTCACTCTTCTCCTATTTCTTTCCTACTGAAGATAAATTTTTCCTTCCTATGAAATTATTTGGGTATACTTGCTTTGTCCATGTCAAATCTCCACATACAACCAAATTAGACCCCAAAGACCTTCAATGTATTTGTTTGGGGTACTCTTGTTCTCAAAAAGGATATGTGTGTTATAATCTTTCATTCAAGACAATGTTCAAATCCAAAGATGTGACCTTTTTATTTGCCCATTGCGCCCATCAAAGGTTCCACCATTCATGGCCGAGATGACTTATCTTTTCAGCCCCTGAAGCATTGGGAAACACCTTACATGTAGAGTCACCAACTCCTTCAGAGGTAAGTTCTCCTTCTACCCCTCATTTGTTTTGTCCTCCCTTGGATACTTGACAAATTTCTCTTCAGATGGAGCCAAGGTCTTGTACAAGACAAACCACCTCTCACCCCATCTCAATTTTTATTGACTCATCGATTATCACCATGTTGTCATCACTTCCTTGCATCCATATCATCTACCTCTATTCCTCAGTCTTATTAGGAGGCTCTTCAACATCCACGATGGAAAACGGCGATGGATGAAGAATTGGCACGCCTACATGAAAATATGACTTGGACACTTGTTCCCCTCCCATCCGAGAAATAGCCAGTGGGTTATAAATGGGTCTTCATTGTTAAGCACAACATGGAAAGCTCCAAGGCCCATTGTCAAGCTTAACTCATAGAAAAAGGCAACACTCAATGCTATGGTGTTGAATATAAAGAAACCTTCTCCCCCATCACCAAACTCAACTCGACACGCCTCTCATTCTCTTGTTGCTATCTCTTATTGGTTGGTGTTTTAGCATGATGTGAAAAATGCCTTTTCTTAACGGAGATATGAAGGAGGAGATCTATATGCATCATTCATCAGGCTATGTGGTTGAGGGGGAGTTGGTATGTCATTTACAGTAATCTGTATATGGGTTAAAGCAGTCTTCGTGAGCTTGGTTTGTCAACTTTGGTCAAGCCATGCTTCGATTCAAATTTACCCGGAGTTTTGTGGACCATTTGGTGTTTGTCAAGCACACTAAGAAGGGTGTGGTTCTACTTGTTGTATATGTATATGCCATTATTCTGATGGGATGTGATACCGAGAGCATAAATCAAATTAAAATGAAGATGTGTAGTGAATTCAAGACAAAAGACTTGCGACTCCTCAAGTACTTCCTGGGCATTGAAGTTCTTCGGTCCAAACATAGAAGTATCCTATCACAAAGAAAATATGTTCAAAACTTTCTCAAACACACAAGAACAATGGGATGTCACCCTGTTGACACTCCAATGGACACAAATGTAAAATTATGTGCAAGCTCTAGTGAAGATGTTGATGTGGGTAAATACCAAAGGCTATTTGAAAGACTTATGTTACAGTGACTAGACTTGATATCTCATTTCCAGTCAGTCTTGTCAGCCTATACATGCACAAACCTCAGGTCCCTCACTGCCAAGCACTAGAAAGAATCCTCAGGTACTTAATGAAAGCCTCATGACAAGGTCTTTTATATAAGTACCACAGTCATCTCAATGTTGAAAGCATTGCTGATGTAAATTGGGTTGGATCTCCAAATTACAAAAAATCCACCTCAAGGTATTGTATCCTAGTTAGAGGCAACCTTGTGACATGGAAAAGTAAAAAACAAAATGTTGTGGCAAGATCTAGTGCCAAGGAAGAATATCGAGCTATGGGACATGCAATAAGCGAACTTCTAGGGATCATATCCCTCCTAGAAAAAATGGGATTTAAAAAAAAAATGGCCCGATGGAACTCCACTACGATAATCAAGCTGCAATTCATATCGCTTCCAATCCTGTCTTTCATGAAAGAACTAACCATATCGAAGTTGACTATCACTTTTCAGAGAGAAGCTGCAAGTAGGAATTATAAGTGTCAAACATGTCTCATCTCACAACCAACTTGGAGATGTACATACAAAATCAGTTAGCTTGATAGTTCTCTCCATTTCTAGAAGCAGGAATCAAGAAGGGGAGTATTTGACTAGATCCAAAATGTTGTCCTTTGTATTGAATCTCTTGGGAAATTATAAATCGTGTAATTTTCAAACTATTAGAGCATATAGTGGAAATTTCCCAAACAAGGGTTCTTGGGCGGTGACTACCAATAGGGGAATATCGTTAACAACTTATTTTTAATTTCTATTCTCAATTCACCCCCTCTTGAAAGCCACATGAGCGAACAACTATTCTTTAACACTACCTACACAAGGACTTACGGCTCTACAACAACAGTAGCAGCAAAACCTTTTTAGTCTTTCCTCCTAACCTACATATGACTTATCTCAACCAAATTTATATGAGGATAGTCTTGCCTTTTGAAAAAATCATAGGAATTGCAAGGGTTACTTTCTAAATCCAACACATACAAATGTCTCTCCCCAATAGGCAACATTGATAATTCAAGCTCTCAAGTGTTGACCATAGGTTGACTCCCACATTGCTTTTGATGATAACAAAACTTAATTGAACTAATAATTTGCAAATATAATATTTTAGATACTCCACCTTCAAGAGCATCTTGAGGTCTAAAACATCAAAGCCAAAATGAAGACCTCAAGCAGAATTGAAGAACATCTCTTGAAGAACTGACAAGGAAGAAGAAAAAGAGGAGACTCAATTTCTTGCATCATAGACAAACATTTAAACTCAATCAATTTTTGTAAGAGAGTATTCTAAATTCCTATTCCTCAAGTACTGGTGAGATCTGATCTTTGGGATATATATTGCATATAGACATGTTTAGATTCATCATACACATCACTTAGAAACATGTTAAAGCACTTAGAGAGTAATTCTCATGCTTAATAAAATATATATTTTAAACCTGGCATTGGAATGATCAATCAATCATTGACTGTGATTGATCATCCAGAACTGTGCAAGCTAGAAATGTAAAGAATGATTGGTCAACCATAGTTGATTGATCGATGATAGTTGTTTAGGCAAGCGTAACTTACATGGAATGATCGATCATCCCTCCAAGTTGATCAATCAATCAAAACCTTGCTAGTAAGGGACTTCAAACATGATTGATCAAATGAAAATACACTAATTGATCATACTTATATTGCAAAGCTAGAGGGAATCTCGATTAATCGATCAACCACTAGCAATGACTTTTTTTACCACAGGTACCATATTGATAAATCAATCTATCGACCAATAAGTCATTGTCTGATAGAAAGTAGTTGTTATGATTAATTGATCAATCAGTCACTTACCAGTGATGGATCAATCAACAATCTGATATTTGCAAATGGGCAAATAACACTAGTTTGAATTTGGGAAGGTATAAATACCCCCACCAAACCGTGAGTAAAGGAGTGAAAGAGAATTTATTGGGATATCTTCAACCACAAACCTTTATCTTGAAAATTCCCACCAAAAGTGCTTTAGAGAGAAAGTGAGAAAACATTTTCTTTGAAAAACCTTCAATCTCTTTCGATCATCCTTACATATATCATAGTACAATCTCATTGATCTATTAACAACATTCTACAAAGGAGGATGCAACTTGAATCTCTCAAGGAGAAGTATCTCTCCAAAGGTGTACTTTTTCCCTTTCTATCTAGATTAATAGGTTTTAGAATCTAGCAGAAATCTCTTTGGGAGATTGGCTTGTGTAAAAATCATGTATTGAGCTACACGTGGCCAAACAGAGCCAAAATCTCTTTTTAATTTTCCAACAATTGGAGAGTAATAGTGGAAATTTTCCCAAGCAAGGGTTCTTGGGTGGTGACTACCACTAAGGGAACATCAATAACAGAAAATCTTTTTTCCTTTTGGTGTGTGCATGTTGCTATTTATATTGAATTGCTTTTATGCTTGATATTTTGATTACATGCAAAAATTGGTTTTAATTTGAATATCTCAATTCACCTCCCCTCTTGATAAGCCACTTCGGCCAACATCAAGAAGAATCCTAAGTACCTATTCTTTGTACTAGAAGCTCAATAGGCCATTTATTTACCAGATTTTAAAATATAAGTTCAAAATAAAATCATATTTGTTTTAAAAGGGGGGAAATGCTTAAAGAGGCTTGATTTAAGAATAATTTTACAATATATACCCACAAGTATCAATTTGAATAGTGCAGTCTAATTTTAAAGTATGAGATCTTCAATTAAGATACATTGGACCAAGTGCAACCAATAGATTTCAAAATATAAACAAGTAGCCACTTAGATTTATATATTTAAGTCCCCATAGCTCCAAGTACTTTTAGTAAGATGCAAATTCAAATTCACTTGCTAGAACAATAATATTATTTCAAAGTAATGGTGAACAAAATCTAGCAAGGATTAAGCTAATTAAATAATATGTTAAATAAAAAGAAAAAGAAAGGAACTTGGCTCATTGAAAGATGGTGTTTCAAATACCCAAATCCAATCTCCAAATTTGGTTTCAAAGTGGAAGAGTTCTTGGGATTGGTCATTTTTTTCTAGGTGTTGAGAGTAACAAAACATGGGGCGAAATCACTATATTGCCTTTTCATTGAATGATCATGCCTTTGTAATGACTATATTTTTTTATTTTTATGGCCTAATGATCGATCATGGCATTAGTTAACACTTTGAAACCCTTTGAAAAGAGGATGAATAATCCAACTAGCAAAATTGATCGATCATGCTTTATCAAATGACTTGTCAATGTTTCTATATGATTGATCATGGTAAAGGTGGATGACTACAATGGATGATCAATCATTTCCCTTCAATGATCGATCAAGCTATAGTGGATGATTGATCATGTTTATAAATCCATCTTGCAGAACTTAGAATGATCAATCATTTTGCTAGCTGGATGATTCATCATGCCTATTTCCAATATATAAAAATTATTTTTAAGCATGATATAGATCATGACTAAGGGTCTTGCCGTTTCCAAAATCTTTATGTCCAATTAAAAACATATTTATGGAAATTATTTCATATGATTTTTCTTGAATTCAATGATTGGTATAATACAAAATCATGATATTTGAATTTAAAGTAATGTTTATATTTCGCAAAAACTTTTGTGATATTTTCAAACCTTTATAAAACAGGTGTATGATGATTTTGAGTATGTTTTGAAAATATGAATGTCCTAATGCTCCATAACATTGATGCACTTAATAGTTCAAAATTGGCTAGCTATTCTCATGCATGACTACAATTCTTGAGATTTTCTATGTCGCTTGGACTCTAGTATTAAAATATTTAAACTTCTTCTTTATGGAAGTTCCTCTTCACGACAACAATCCTGTATGAGTTTTTTTCTTCGGGTATTAACTTGACAAATTGATTAAATAGCCGTCATAATATTTGTGTTGGATGGTATGTGTCTAAATACATTAATAACACCGTTAGTAGCACAGTTTGAAACTATCCATTTTATTATAAGTAGAATAATAGAGAACAATATGATTTTACCATTAGTCTAATGGACACTTTCATATCAAGAAACTCCTACAAACTCTCAACCCCCTTTTCTTTGCACATTAGATAGATTAGGAAGATAGATGATTTGATAAGAATCCACTTGTGAAAGTTCCCTATTTTTTATTAAAAGGGCAAGGAAGAGTTGAAAAAGAGAGATTAAGAGGGTTTGAATATGAGAGAAGAGAAGTATAGGAAGAGAGGGAGACAGCGTGAGAGCTAGAAGGAAAAGAATGAAGATGGGAGGTGAAAGGAGAGGAGAGGTGCTAGGCACGAATTTGAGAGGGGAAAGAGACGCAAGAGTGATTTAGGAAAAGGCTTTAACGATCTCTTCTTTCAGCCAAAAACCCCCACTTATAGCATTATTTTGAGAACTCCTTAATCAACTAGATTATATAACTCAAGGAGAGATTCTAAGAAATTGAATGGATTAAATCAATTTAGGATAGATTCTAGGAAATGAAAGATTACATCAATTAAAGATAAATCTAATCCATTAGGATCTTATATTATCAAGAAGAGGGATAATTTTCATTTTTATCCTCATGCCTCATGCCACTTGGGTATTTTCCCTTTTCTCCCTCATGTTCCACACCCCTTGTTTCTTGGAGGTGGCACTTTCTATTTTGTGTTGGCTTGTCTTTCAATTTTTCTTCTTCTTTCTTCTTCTTTTCTACTTTTCTCCTTCTCTTGTTTCTTTGGGTATAATTTTGGGTTTCTACCATAATTAAATTTTGTGAAGGTATCTAAGGTCTTACTATGTGATGCCAATTACAGTTGAGCTTGTTTAAAACAACGTTACAAGATCCATTATTAGCAATATCCGGCAAATGCCCCATGAAGCCTATGCCCAATCATAAAAAAATACCACTTTTTATACATTACATGGATTCCCTTTCCACCATTTGTTTTTTTATGTATTCACGCTGATGATCTATCTTTTCTTTCTTGTTAAAATAGTCAACAACATACTCAACATAAAAAAATATTATTTTAAGTTTTAGTTGGTTCTAGCTATTTGCTCCTATCATCATTGACCATCCTATATGTTAAAATTATTGTTTTGAATGTCACTTTTAGGAATTCTTCCTCTTGGCTCAAATTCGTATAGGCTACTGGTATGGTCCCAGATCAACACGGCGATTCACAAGAAGATGGGAGAAGATAACGAAGAAGAAGAAGAATCGTAGGGGGAGACCGCAGAGGTGAACGGTGGTGGATAACCCAGCTCTGAGGGAGACCGTAACCTACAGCTCTGAGGGATTCTGCAACCTAGGTTCATCGGAGGAGAACCTGATCCTATGTTGGGTGAAATTCGACTTGTTCATTTCATTCCAGAGCGTCCCTTAAATAGGACACATGACCACAAAGTTTAGATAATTAAAATTTTTCCCTTCTATGACATTTAACATGAAAATAAACTAAATGACTACTTAACTGACTCGTCAGGGTAATTGACTCAGCCATGGTGTCTCAGCCTGGCTCGGCTGACTTTTTGGTCCATAACAACTACTCATAAGAATAAGATGTTAAACTCCCTCAAACACATATAATTGAGAGACACAAAATATAAGTGACATGGATAAATGCCTACCCTAAGGGGAATTTTATTGAACAACTTTTAAACCTATCTTCTTCACTTCCCATGATATTTAGGGGAAATGGCCTTGTCCGCCTTGTTGATGATGGAACACATCTTCAATTAAATGGTCCATGCCTTGGAAAGTAGGTGTTTGGCATGTCCTTTCTTGGGAACTTTTTAAATAGTGTTTCGATATCCCATTCCATATGTTTGTCATTGTCCACACAATTCACTCTTTCAACATTGTTCTATGGATTTAATATAACCTAGCTAAGTCTATATAAAAATTTTCCTATCCCTCTTTAGAGGTTGATTTTTTCGATTGCTGATGATGATATAACTTATCCTAAGGGCCTATTTGGAGCCCATAGAAAAGAAAAGAAAAAAGGAGAGAGTTTTTTTTTTTTTTTGGCAGTAGAGAATCATTGGCAAAAAAGAAAATAAGAGATAAAATCACTTTCTCACTTAGTTATTAAATTTTCTCTCACAAAATAATGGAATTTGGGGAGATAGGAAAAGAAATAAAACTTTAGAGAAAGTTTTAATCATAATTTTTTAATATTTACTAACTTTCAATTATTTTTAATTTTCCATGTGTATCCAAACTAGAGGAACTATATTTCTCTTCCATTTCCTCTTTCATTTTCCATGGGCATCCAAATAGGAGAAAAGAAACCTCTTTTGTTTTTTTTTTTTTTTTGTTTCTTTTTCTTTTCTCTCCACTTTCTATATTTAAAACAGTGCCTAAGGGTTTATAAAAATCCTCCATGGTCTTATGAGTGAAATCATGATTTATTCTATTTATTATTTTCATGTTTTACATAATACACAAAAAATTCAACATTTATGTTTTAGCCCACACTGATAAACTGAGGTCGACAACGGTGAACCGAGTGTGATGAAGCAGCCAAGACCAGAGCTCATGTTCTGGTTTCTCATGGACGAAACCACCTCGTCACTAGGCTGATGGCACTACCCAACAGAGAGCACTAAGCTCTGATAGTGGTGGATGGAACCATCACAACCTCTAGAGGCCGACGACGCAGCCCTATAGAGAGCTTCACGCTCTGGTTTCTGAGTCACGAATACGAAGTAATTTTTTTGGAAATAATCTGCTCGAGAGCTTCCCTTCCTCTTTATTTTCTATTTATACTTAGGTGTTAGATTAACCTTATTACATAACAGCCCATGGGCCCAATACAATGCAACCCAACCCATTAATCCCTGTCTAATTACTCTATGTACATAACACAAATTATACAACAAATATTAACATAAATTATATCTAATATACATCCCAACATATCGTAACATCCCCCCTCAAATTGATGTTGGGGAGTTAACCAACAACAATTTGCCGACCAGAAAATTATGTCGGGGTTGAGACAATGCTTTGGTGAAGATATTAGCCAATTGAAGATCCGAATAAATTAACGGAAGAGAGATTACCTAGCGCTCCAAAGTGTCGCAGATAGAGTGACAATCAACCTCAATGTGCTTGGTCCACTCATGGAAAATAGGGTTGGCAGCAATCTGATTAGCACTCGTATTATCCGCATGAAGTGGTGTAGGTGAAGTCTGAGGAAACTGGAGCTCAAAAAGAAGACCGCAAAGCCATATAACTTTAGAACACACATTTGACATGGCATGATACTCGGCCCCAGTGGATGGCTTTGAGACCCGGTCTTATTTCTTACATTTCCAAGAAATCAGTCCATCCCCTAAACCATACACCAACCTATAGTAGAACGACGGGTATCGAGGCACCTAGCCCAATCAACATCACTATATGCAACCAGTCGTAGTGTGGAGCCTATAGGAAAGAATAAGCCACGAGTAGAAGAACCTCGCAAATAGTGGATGATGTGATGAACTGCCGCAATATGAAGGTGCCGAGGAAACGATATAAATTGATTGACATGATGAACAACATATGAGATATCACGGTGAGTAGTGGTCAAGTATATGAGACTCCCAACCAGTCGTCGATAGATACTAGGATCATCAAGAAGATCCTCTTCATCTTTCTTGTATTTGACATTGACCTCCATAGGACTAGCAACCGAATATTTGAATTGAAACCCACCTAGAGTAATAATTTCTTGAATATACTTATGCTGGTTTAAGAAAATACTGTTGGGTGGTTGATGTACCTCCAGCCCTAAGAAGTACGTGAGCTGGCCAAAGTCCTTCATATTAAAGGTGGCATGCAACACCTACTAAAACTTGGTAATCAAGCCAGAGTCAGCTCTAGTAATGATGATGTCATTTACATAAACCAAGAGAATGTTCATGCCCATGGCAGACTTGTATAGAAAAGAGAGGAATCATATTGACTCTGTGTAAACTTGCAAAGAATAAGTGTGTGGCGAAACGTCTCAAACCAATCTCGGGGGGGGGGGGGGGGGGGGGGGGGGGGGGGGGGGGGGGGCTTTCTTGAGCCCATACAGAGGACGGCATAGCTTGCAGACATCATCAGGAGAGGAGGTAGTCATACCAAAGGGGAGCTTCATGTAGACAACTTCCTGTAGGTCACCATGTAGAAAGGCATTCTTCACATCCATCTGATGTTGTGACCAGGACTAGGAGGCTACAATGGAAAATATAGTGCGGACTGTGGTTATCTTGGCAACTGGCACAAATGTATCCTAATAATCAATCCTGTTGAATTTAGGATCCTTATTCCATAATTCCAAGCAAGAGAAAGAAGAAAGAAAAAAATAAGAAAAGGGAAGAGCTCTTGGGTAGAGAGAAGAAAAAAAAAAAGAGAAAAGAGGTGGCGCAAGCAAAGAGAGAGAGAGAGAGAGAGAGATTAACTCAAGAATGAGATGTGTAACTTGATTAATTCCGAATTACAACACCTCTATTTATAGTAGATGAAGAGGTAGAGTCCTTATACAATTAGCCTTTCAATCCTATTTACATTCCAACTCTAACTCTCTAAGATAAGTCTATTCCAACCAATCTAATAGAAGACAAATATGAGTTGAACTATAATTTTTTTACATGCACGTGAATATAAGGGAGGAGGCCAGCTCATGGCCTTATCCTTGTGGGTCCCTCATGATCTTCCAGCTCATCTTGATAAGGTTGCTAGCTCAAAGATATTTGTGGGTCCCACTTGATCTTCAAGTCTTCTAACTCATTTTAGCTTGTGCTTCTTAATTCCTTAACTCGTGCTTGCTTGGGTGAGGACTCTTCTTGGTGTCCCACGTCCTCATGGTGGGTCCCACCAGCTCGAGCACCATGGTGGGTCCACATTGTAACACTCCCCCTCAAGGTGGGGGTGAGAAGAGACATCATAAATGCCCAGCTTGCTGGATATGGTAGACATAATCTTGTGAGTGACCGGCTTGGTGAGAATATCTACAACTTGACTTTGTAATGATATATGCTTCAGAGATAAGAAATCGGCTTGGAAATTTTGTCATATAAAATGGCAATCCACTTCAATATGCTTTGTTCTTTCATGGAAGACTGGATTCGATGTAATGTGTATTGCTGCTTGATTGTCACAGTATAGATCTATTGGAGCTTCTTTGTAGAATCCAAACTCAGTGAGAATAGATCTTATCCATATGAGTTCACTAGCAGTGTATGCCATGGCCCTTTATTCTACTTCTGCACTAGACCGTGCTACTACATTTTGCTTCTTGCTTTTCCATGTAACCAAATTCCCTCCAACTACAGTACAAAATCCCAAAGCAGATTTTCTGTCATCTGGGGATCCGGCCCAGTCTACAACTGAGAATCCTTTGATATTGAAGTGACCATGGTTTTTATAGAGAAGCCCCCTTCTTGGAGCTCCTTTAAGATATTGTAGTATTCTTTCAAGTGCTTGCCAATGATTAAGTTGTGGCTTGTGCATTTATTGACTTGCCACACTTACTGCATATGAAATATCTGGCCTTGTTACACACATGTAAATAAGTCGTCCCACTAGTCTTTGATATTTCCCAATATCTACATCCTCTATAGTGCCTGCACATAATTTTGTATTTGAGTCCATAGGAGTGTCTGCTGGTTTGCATCCCATCATTCCAGTCTCCTCTAGTAGGCCATACTTCTTTTGGGATAGCACAATCCCATGTCTTGAATTCAGCACATATTTTCTCGTTTGTTTTTTGGATGCCCTCAGAATCACTCCCCATTAAAATAATATCATCAACATATACAGCTAGAATCACCTTACGACTGAGTGTATTTTCAATAAATACTGAGTGATCTCCAAAGCATCTGTGAAAGCTGGCCCTTATGATGGCTTGACTAAATTTCTCAAACCATGCCCGAGGGGACTTCTTTAGACCATAAAGATTTTTTTAGGCGGCATATTGGCTACCCCCTCAACCACATACCCGGGTGGTTGTTGCATGTAAATTTCTTCTTTAATATCACCATTAAGAAATGCATTTTTCCCGTCAAGTTGATACGGCCGTGATGAATTGGCCACCAGAGATAATAATATATGTACCAAGTTCATTTTTGCCACTAGAGAGGAGGTTTCTTCATAATCAATTCCATAGCACTGAGTATAACCTTTGGCAACCAATCGAGCCTTTAGTCATGTAATTCGACTCATCCGGATTATGTTTGACAGTATAAACCCACTTGCAACCAACAAGTTTTTTATCTATGGGAAGAGGAACTAGTGACCATGTATGATTGTCATTAAGGGCCTCCATTTTTTCATCCATTGCTTCCTACCACCTTGGATGTTGTAGAGCCTCCTGATAGGACCGAGGAACAAATATGGAGGAAATAGAAGAAAGAAACTGACAACATAAAGGTGAGAGGCGATGATGAGACACAAAATTTAAAATGGGATGAGAAGTAGAAGGTCTAGTGCATGATCTAGGTACTTTCCTTATAGAAATAGGACGAGTATCATATTGAGGGCCAAAAATATCTGGTGAGGAAGGACTTACCTCTGTTGGATCTGTTAACTTGGCAAGTGTGGTGTTGGCCACTTACTCTGGGGATTGAATAATTTCTGTATCACGAGGCACAACCGGTCGAGAGGAACCTAGTACTGAGGATAGACCAAGAGGAGCACTATCAGAATAAAAGGAGGAGTCTTCAAAAAATGTTACATCCCTGGACACAAATAAATGTTGAAGAGTAGGACTATAACAAACATAACCCTTTTGTGTGCAAGAGTATCCTAAAAAGATACACTTGATAGATTTAGGATCAAGTTTGTTGTGTGTAGGTAATGAATTATGAACAAAACATTAACATCCGAAGACTTTCAAAGGTAGTGAAAATGGATCATCCTTTGGTAATAATCTAGAGTAAGGAGATTTACTACCAAGAATGGTAGATGGTAGAGGATTTATAAGAAAGTAAGCCATAAGGACTGCATGAGGCCAATAAAAGTATGGACCTTGAGCTACCTCAAGAATATTACGATTTTTTCGTTCAGCTACACTATTTTGTTGAGGAGTGTAGGCACATGATGTTTGATTGATAATGCCATTTTCTTGACAAAAAGAGTCAAGGTCTTTGGAAACATATTCTTTGGCATTATCAGACCGGAGAATTTTTATTTTCTAACCAAATTGTGTGAGTACCATAGCATAAAATGATTTAAAAATGAATGGTATCTCAGAACTCTCCTTAAATATAAACAACCAAGTTGGTGAGTGAAATCATCAATAAATGTAATAAAATATTTTGCTTGGGAAATGTGGGAGACACTCAAGGGCCCCCAAACATCAGTATGAATTAAAGAAAATGGAGTGACACTTTTGACTTCTGGGCGAGGAGAGTATATACTCCTTTGATGTTTACTCAATTGACAAACCTCACAATGAAATTCTGACCTTACTTTAAGAGAAGAAAAAATATAATGAGTACATTCTTTCCCATCTGCTATGCCAGCACCAGTCCTTCCACCTCTTCCTTGGCCGTGGTCAGATGATAACCCTCTATGATCGGAATACATAGCGGATGATACTTCAGTAGTGGAGGAAGAAGTGTATGGAATACAAAGTAGTGTTTCACATACATCATCAAACTTAGGGATAGCAGCAACACTCAAAAGTTGACTCTTGGCAATCTCAAGATGGGGTTTAACATTTGCAAGACAAATAGCAGTAATTAAGGCTTCCTTCTATTTGTCTTGGATAAAAATATCAGTGGTTGAAGGTTGAGTGTTATATACTCGATAGCCAAACGAGTCATTCAAAGGTATTGTAGTTGAAGGCAGATCACGTGTGTTTTGTGTTCTTGAACGTGCAAACCATAATGGCACTTTTGGTAAATCTGTTTTGTAGAAGCTACTTAATATTTATGATGTATGCTTCAGGTCTTTGAGCGTTTAAGATTTAATGATGTCATTGTAAATATTAAGCCTTAGTGAACATCTTAAAGGTGTAGAATGAAATGAAGCAAGGCAAGGAAAGTTGAAATCAGAAAACAAGACAGGTTCTCCTCTGAAGAACCAGGTTATGGTCTACCTTAGAGCCGTAGGTTACGTTCTCCCTCAAAGCCAGGTTATTCTCCATCTCCTCCCCTCTATCCTGAGCACTTCCCTTTTCTCATGTTCCTCACTTACGTCACCCAGAATTCGAAATCATTGGAAGACCAGGACGTCCACAGCACCCTGGTGCTGAACCTGTGCTGGACGTAGAGCTCTCCTTTCGTCGGGTTACACGGTCCATGGTCAGAGACCATAACACGTTGGTATTAGAGCGGGGAACTATGGGAGAGACATCTAGCCAGGAAGAGAGGTTTGAAAGGTTCAGAGAAGAGATGCAAGCAAGGCAGGATGAGGCAGAGGGTCAACTGGCAAGCATGCTGGACAGCATAGTGTCTCATTCAGTCGCTCAGGCGATGTCTCAGCAGATGGCTCAGCATATGGAAGAGATCACCAACCTGATTCGTAGGACATCCAATCCACATGGGGGACGCCCAAAAAATCATGGACAAGGGGGACACTACAGTTCGAATGGTGGACGTCCAGAGGCTACCACCATTCCAAGGTACACAAAAATGGAATTTCTGCTCTTTAGCGGGTCAGAGTTGGGTTGGCTGCATTCCACATGCTCAACGAAGCACAGCTATGGGGCCACCAACTGGAACGGGAACATGCAAGCATCAGTTGGGAAGAATTTAAAGAATTATGCACCATCCAGTTTGGGCCTTCGACCCACGCTAACCCATTGAGCGATCTCATTCTGTTAAAATAGACCGGCAATGTTGCTGATTACCAGAAGATATTTCAGGAGAAGTTAGCCAGAGCTAGCCAAGTGATCAGAGTAGATCAGCAAGTTAGCTTCTTCACAGCAGGGTTAAATGAGGCATTGAGGTTGGAAGTAGAACTCATGGCCCCCTCAGATTTGACCCAAGCTATGAATTTCGCTCGCACTTTGGAGACCAAACACAAATTTTAAAACAGGAAGCTAACGTGGTCAACTGGGAAAACCTCCTCGGGAGGGTCATCCACCTCGTCTCACTGATGCAGCAGTCCTTATAACCCTCCTCCCAACCACCCAAAACCCCCTCCAACACAACAATCAGTCATCAAAAAACTCACTGGACCATAAATGGAAGCCAGGAAAGAAAATGGGTTATGCTTCAATTGTGATGAACACTATTCCTTCGGACACTGCTGTAAGAAACTTTTTTGGGTGGAACTGGAAGACGAAGATGAGGAAGACCCACCGGTGGAAGAGGTTGCTGCTGAGGAACCTGCGGTCTCCATCCATGCCATTACAGGCATTCAGACCACCACCACAATGCAGGTCTGTGTGTTGGCTGGTCCCCAACCACTGGTCAGTCTCGTGGACTCAGGCAACACACACAATTTCATCAGCCTTACCACCGCCAATTATTTGTAACTTCCGGTGAAATCCAAGCCAACCGCTTCAATGTTTGTTGCCAATGGGGACAAAGTGCCGAGCTATGGAGTTAGCAAGTCTGTCCGGTTCTCCATTGCTGAACATATCTTCTCAGCAGATTTCTGCATCATACCCCTCGCTGATTTTGATTTAGTTCTCGGCGTTACATGGCTCCAGACCTTAGGGCCAATATTATGGGACTTCGCTGCCCTTACTATGAGCTTTGAATTTTAGCACACCAGCGTCACACTTCAGGGCCATCATACCGAAGGTTCAGCACAACTGCATACCATCTAGCAACAACAGCCCACTGTCAACACGTTGGACGCAGTGTTGGATGAATTTGCTGATTTGTTTCACCTACTCAACAACCTACCGCCTTTACGCCACTGTGACCACAAAATCCATTTGAAGGCTGGTTCCGAGGTTGTGGTGGTGAGACCCTATGGATACCCCCACCTCCAAAAAGATGAGATTGAAAGACAATGTGCTGTCATGCTTGATCAGGGCCTCATAAGGCTGAGTACCTCTCCCTTTTCGTTCCCGGTCCTCTTGGTGAAGAAGAATGACCACACATGGCGGTTTTGTGTTGATTACCGGGAATTAAATGCCAAGACAATTAAGGACAAGTTTCCCATTCCGGTGGTGGATGAGCTACTAGATGAACTCCACAGGGCCACATTTTTCACCAAGCTCGACTTGCTGTCCGGCTATCATCAAGTCCGCATGCATCCTCCGGACATAGAGAAAACAGCCTTCCGCACTCACCATGGCCATTTCGAGTTCATTGTCATGGGCTTCGGCCTCTCCAATGCGCCATGTACTTTTCAGGCATTAATGAACGAGGTATTTCGCCCCTTTCTCAAAAAATTTGCCCATGTTTTCTTTGACGATATCCAGATTTTCAGCAAGAGTTGGGGGCAACACCTCCAAGACCTGCGTCGAGTCTTCAACATCCTCCGGACGCACCACCTATATTTGAAGCGCTCCAAGTGCTCCTTTGGTCAGCCACAGGTGGCCTATTTGGGCCATGTGATTACAACAGCTGCCGTCACTATGGATCCAACCAAAATCGAGGCGATACTGCAATGGCCACCACCCCGCAATGTTTCTGCCTTATGCAGTTTTCTGGGTCTCGTGGGGTATTACAGAAAGTTCATGCAGAATTATGCACACCTCGCAGCGCCCTTATCCAACCTGCTGCGCCGTAATGCCTTCCAGTGGACGGAGACAATAGAGAACTCCTTTAACGTGCTCAAACAAGCTCTCGCTTCAGTACCGGTGCTGTAGCTGCCAAATTTTGACGACGACTTTGTGTTGGAATGCGATGCCTCTGGCAGCGGAATTGGGGCTGTCCTTCATAAATCCCAGCACCCCATTGCATACTTCACCCGACAGCTCGCCCTGCACGATCACAAATTGCCAGCCTACGAGCGAGAATTAATTGGGTAAGCGAAGGCCATGCAGCTTAACTCGTTCTTGCTTGGGTGAGGACTCTTCTTGGTGTCACACGTCCTCATGGTGGGTCCCACCAGTTCGAGCACCATGGTGGGTCTCACATTGTAACAAATCCCATATTCCTGCTTTTTCCCCAGGGCTACGAGGCAGGCTTTGTACCGATCCAAAGATCCATCTGAACGCAGCTTGACAGGGAAGACCCACTTACTCCCAAGAGGTCGAATAGCAGGGGGGCAAGTAACAATGTCCCAAGTGTGATTTTCCTCTAGAGTTTGTAGTTCTATTTGTATTAAATTTTGCCAAGATTCATGTGCCATAGCCTATTTGTAGCAAGAGGGAACGGAGAAAGAGGATAAAGTAGCCACAAGAGATACAGGGGAGGGAAACCATAACTATCAGGAGCACAAGAAGGATGAGTAGACCTGTGAAGAGTGATGAGGGTAGGTGCAGAGGGATGATCAGGAGGAGGTGCCAGGTTGGGAATGGGAGGGGCAGCGATGAAGTGGGGCGAGACTCATCAAATCTAGGTAGGATAGACAGAGATGCAGATGGCAGTGTAACTTGAGATGGAAAGAAATATTGATTTTCAAAGAAGGCCACATTGCGAGAAACACGGACTCGATGAGCCTAAGGAACATAGAAAACATAGCCTTGCTGATAAATGGCATACCCAAGAAATGCACACATAACTGATGGGGCTATAAGTTTGTGTGATTCATGATCAGGTCGATGCACAAAGAAAACACAACTGAACGTCCGAATATCAGTATATGATAGAGAGTAAGCAAATAACTTAACGAATGGAGAAACATGGTGCAAGATAGGTGAGGGTAGGTGTTTGATTAAATGAACTGAGTTAGAGAGTGTTTCACACAAAAAACATGGAGGAATGGATGATTCAAGTAGAAGGGTGCAGACCATATCCAGAAGGTGACGATTTTTCTGATTAGCAACCCCATTTTGTTTGCGGTGTCAAGGGACAAGAACATTGAGAGATAATGCCTTTGCTTTGAAGAAAATCCTTGAATTCAATAGACAAGTACTTGCCTCTAGAGTCAGAGTGTAGTACCTGAATGTGAGCAGAGAATTGTGTTTCAAGAAGTGCAAGAAAAGACTTAAAGAAGACGAAAACTTCAAACTTAGCCCGTAGGAAGTAGACCCACGTAGACCGACTAAAGTAATCAATAAAGGTAACAAAGTACTTATATTGTGCATGCGAGACAATAGGATCAATTCCCCAGACATCACTATGAATAAGATCAAAACAATGGGAGGCATGATGAGGAAAAGGTAAAACTTTACTTTTGCCAAGTTTGCATGATGAACAGTCAAAAGAAAGATCAAGAGTGGAGCATTTTGATTGCCTAATAAACCAGATTTAAACATTGTATGAAGAACATCCAAGCTTGGGGTGGCCTAGACATCTATGCCACATCTTAGTGCCAGAGCCAACAACATTACATACAAAAGAAAGTATAGGAGTACATGGATTAATGGTGGATAGAAAGACTTTAAGTGGAAATAGCTATCCACTTTAGGCCCCTTCATGATCACCTTCCCCGATGCTTGATCCTACACAACACAACAGGAGCAAGAGAGTTGAACATTACAATTTTTATCAACCAGTTCAACAAAAAATAGAAGATTTGTCGATAGGTCAAGAAACATAAAGACATAAGCTAAGGAGGGGTAGAAATCACCAACAACACTGATAGGCAGAGAGTTGCCATCAGTAGTGTTTATGTGCAGGTTTTCATCATACTTTCTGACATTAGAAAAAGACACGACATTGGTGGTCATATTTGTTAGAAGCACCAGAATCAAAATACCATTGCTAAGTAGAGACTTCTCTCTTACTTGAGATACCACATTTCAGGGGTGAGTGTGTTCGGATTTGCAAGTGCTGGAGGAATAGGAATTGTAGTAACCGGGATGGAAGTCGGCAATGCTGCTGAACTAGAAGTACCAGTGGAGGCATGATAAGCTGTATTCTTCTTCTTTTTCAGGGTGAGTAGGGCAAGCTGCGATGAGATGACCCGACTTCTTGTAGTAGTTACAGAACTTCTTGGGTCATTCCCGAGCAAAGTGACCATATTCCTTGCAGTGGAAGCACTGGGCAGAACTCATGTACTAACCCATATTTTTCCCTTGTGCTGCATAGGCCACAAAAGCAGAGGTATCAGCTTGGACTCGATGTTCCATGTCAGCTTGAGTAGCAATGCGCTCCTCCTCCTTAAGAAGTTCACTCAAACAGGCATCCAGAGACGGCATTGGATGACGACGCATCAGATGTGAACGAGCAATCTCAAATTCTAGAGGAAGCTTCATCAAGAATTGATCACTCTTACTAGTTTCATGTATGGCTTGCACTGCAGAGAGAGCAGCAACTAGGACGTTCTCATAAAAGATATTAGTATAGTCTGCCGAAAGATTTTGGAAACCCGAGAAACATTCTTCAATGGAACAACTTCCTTGCATGAAATTTGCCATTTCATATTTGACTTGAAACTGCCAAGCCGTGCTGTTTTGATGATAAACCTTGTGGAGGTAATTCCACATATCCATTGCAATTTTATAGGGCCTCATTTTAAGGACTAGATGAAGCTTAATGGATCCAAGTATCCAGGTCCCTAGCATCCATGGTGGTCCATTTTGACAACTCTTCAGTCTCACGATGTGCCGGATCTCACCCATCAATATGACACCATAAATCTTTTCTCATGACAAATAACCGGAACTGAAATGCCCAGACACTGTAGTTCTTACCCGTGAGCCGAATAGGAGAGAAATCTAACTTGTCCATTGACATGATGAGAGTGAGAGTGGCAGAATACAACCTTCACAAATTTTGTTTTCGAAGGCCACTAAGTTGGAAACCCTTGCTGAGATTTTCAGAAATATCGCCCCACAGAAAATTTCAGATTTACCCCTACTACTGCTAAAAATTCCAGATCTACCCCCGCTATTGCTGAAAATTCTAGATCTACCCCCACAATTTTAGAAACTTTCAGATCTACCCCCGTTGTTGCTGAAAATTCCAGATCTAACCCCACAATTTCAAAAAATTCCAGATTTACCCCATGATTTCAGAAAATTTCAGAACTGCCACCTTACACACATAATATTAACTAGAATAGGCCCTTCAGCCCAGAAATCCGAGCTCAGAGAGAAACACCCACCTGACCGTTCACCTTCCCGACATGAATCCGTCAGCCCACTTCTTTGATCTCTGATAGGAGTTTCTGACCAATCCTTTTAGCTCCCCGAAAAGTGATATCGAGAGCTCTAACCGGTCTCTGAGTCGTCGAACAGAGAGAGCTGGAGCTCCAAGCTCATGTTCAGCAGAGAGAAGATGAACCACCAAGCTCTGATACAATGATAAACTGAGGTCAATGATGGTGATCCGAGGCTGGCGAGTAGCCAAGACCAGAGCTCACAAACGTGCAGTGGGATATTTACCCGAGTCAAACAAGCCATTATTTTGCCCACATACAAAAAGCTGACATAAAAATCGTAGATGATTTGTAAATTTATTTATCGATCAATCATGCGTAATAGGCTAAATTTTTTCAAGAAATGACTTATGGATTGGGAGTCAAAACTCAGTTAAAAATTCTCTGCCTCCCCCTTTTCCCGATCATTGAAATACCTAATGTATAAAAACAAAAAGAGTTTGCAATCCCTAAAAGTTAAAGAGACTTTTTGGAATTATCTCTATCTACATTTGTGCATTTCCATTCCATTTTAGATTTACACGTTTTTCTTAAATCAAAACTTTGAGTGTTCACTCTTCTATTTTCTCGTAAACAAGAATTTAAAGGAAAAACAGATCACACCAAAATGAAAATTTTAGAGTTTAAGTATGGAAAAAATTAAAAAAAATAACAAGTGTAAATAAAGAAAATTTATTCGCACACCACAAAAGAACACAAAAGTTTTGTTTTCCAAGTTTGGGAAATTCCACTAGTTCAACCCTAATGGCCTGGAATTTGAAAAGAAAGAGATTTCTAACTGATCCTAACATATTTTAAATATGGATATGAATGCTCTAAACATGTTAAAGATGCGAATGCCATATGGATCCAAACCTTTTAAAGTGAACAACAAACGCTCATTAAATTCTCAAGTGAACGTGCGGTGGGATATTTACCCGAGTCAAACAAGCCATTATTCTGCCCACGTACGAAAAGCTGACCTAACAATCGCAGATGATTTGTAAATTGATTTATTGGTCAATAATTTGTATTGGGCTATATTTTTGTAAGAAATGACTTATGGATTGGGAGTCAACACTCAGTTAAAAATCCCCCGCCTCCCCCTTTTACCGATCATTGCAAAACCTAATGTATAAAAACTAAAAGAGTTTGCAGTCCCTAAAAGTTACAGAGACTTTTTGGAATTATCTCTCTCTACATTTGTGCATTTCCATTCCATTTTAGATGTACACATTTTTCTTAAATCAAAACTCTGAGTTTTAACTCCTCGATTCTCTCGTAAATAAAAATATCAAGGCAAAACAAATCACAACAAAAAAAAAAAAATTTAGAGTTTATGTATGGAAAAAATTAAAAAAAATAACAAGTGTAAATAAAGAAAATTTATTCACTCACCACAAACAAACACAAAAGTTTTGTTTTCCAAGTTTGGGAAATTCCACTAGTTCAACCCTAATGGCTTGGAATTTGATAAGAAAGAGATTTCTAATTGATCCTAACAAATTTTAAATATGGATATGCATGATCTAAACATGTTAAAGATGCAAATACCCATGGATCAACACCTTTTAAGCGAACAACAAACGCTCATTAAATTCTCAAGTGAACGTGTGGTGGGATATTTACCCGAGTCAAACAAGCCATTATTTGGCCCACTTATAAAAAGCTGACCTAACAATCGTAGATGATTTGTAAAGTGATTTATCGGTAAATCATGCGTAAAGAGCTATGTTTTTGTAAGAAATGACTGACGGATTGGGAGTCAACATTCAGTTAAAAATCCCCCGCCAAACCCTTTTCCCGTTCATTGTAAAGCAATTGTATAAAAACTAAAAGAGTTTGCAGTCCCTAAAAGTTACAGAGACTTTTTGGAATTATCTCTCTCTACATTTGTGTATTTACATTCCATTTTAGATGTACACTTTTTTCTTAAATCAAAACTTTGAGTTTTCACTCTTTGATTCTTTCGTAAACAAGAAGATAAAGGCAAAACAGATCACAACAAAACTATTTATGTATGGAAAAAATTAAAAACAATAACAAATGTAAGTAAATAAAATTTATTCGCACACCACAAACGAACACAAAATTTTTGTTGTCCAAGTTTGGAAAATTCCACTAGTTAAACCCTAATGGCTTGGAATTTGATAAGAAAGAGATTTCTAACTGATCCTAAAATATTTTAAATATGGATATGCATGCTCAAAACATGTTAAAGATGCAAATGCCCTATGGACCCAAACCTTTTAAAGCGAACAACAAACGCTCATTATATTCTCAAGTGAACGTGCGGCGGGATATTTACCCGAGTCAAACAAGCAATTATGTAACCCACTAACAAAAGATGACCTAACAATCACAAATGATTTGCAAAGTGATCTATCGGTCAATCATGTGTAAAGGGCTATGTTTTTTTTAGAAATGACTTATGGATTGGGAGTCAACACTCAGTTAAAAATCTCCCGCCTCTCCCTCTTCCTGATCATTGCAAAACCTAATATATAAAAACTAAAAGAGTTTGCAGTCCCAAAAGTTATAGAGACTTTTTTGGAATTATCTCTCCCTACATTTTTGCATTTCCATTCTATTTTAGATGTACACTTTTTTTTTAAATAAAAACTTTGAGTTTTCACTCTCCAATTCTCTTGTAAACAAGGAAATAAAGGCAAAATAAATCACAAAAAAATAAAAAATTTAGATTTTATGTATGAAAAAAATTAAAAATAATAAAAAATGTGTTAGAATTTGTGTTTGTATCGACCTGGCTAGTCCTTGTATAAGATCCATGTGGTTGCTTTCCTAAAAGGTTCGAGCCTTTTAGCATACTGGTTTCAACATGGTGTCAGAGCAGGTTGGTCCCGTGTTCGAATCCCGCTTCCACCGCTTTCCACGTCTTGTTCCCCGTGCTTTATATGGGCCCCGAATTTGAATTTCATGGGTTGTCCCATGCGGGGGAGTGTTGAGATATTTATATCGACCGGGCCAATCCTTGTAGATTTACCTGTTGTGCTTTCCTAACAGGTTCGAGCCTTTTAGAGCATTGGTTTCAACATGGTATCAGTGCAGGTTGGTCCGGAGTTCGAGTCCCACTCCCACCGAATTTTGTCCTGGGTTTTTCCAGGAGTTTGTCCCTGGTTTTTCTGGTGAATTTGTCCACGGGTTTTCCCGTGCGGTGAAGTGTTGGAATTTGTGTTTGTCCCAATCCGTGTGGTTGCTTTCCTAAAAGGTTCGAGCCTTTTTGCCCAATGTTTTCAACAAAATGTAAGTAAAGAAAATATATTCACACACCCCAAATGAAGACAAAAGTTTTGTTGTCCAAGTTTGGAAAATTTCACTTGTTCAACCTTAATGGCATGGAATTTAATAAGAAAGAGATTTCTAACTGATCCTAACATGTTTGAAATATGGATATGCATGCTTGAAACATGTTAAAGATGCAAATGCCCCATGGATCCAAACCTTTAAAAGCGAACAACAAACGCTCATTAAATTTTCAAGTATACGTGCAGTTGGATATTAATCCGAGTCAAACAAGCCATTATTTTCCCCATTTACAAAAAGAAGATATATAAATCGCAGATGATTTGTACAGTGATTTATCTGTCAATCTTGCCCAATGGGCTATGTTTTTGTAAGGAATGACTTATGGATTGGGAGTCAACACTCAGTTAAAAATCCCCCGCCTCCCCCTTTTCCTGATCATTGCAAAACCTAATGTATAAAAACAAAAAGAGTTTGGAGTCCATAAAAGTTAAAGAGACTTTTTGGAATTATCTCTTTCTACTTTTGTGCATTTCCATTCCATTTTCTATGTACACATTTTTCATAAATCAAAATTTTGAGTTTTGACTCTCCCTTTCTCTCGTGAACAAGAAGATAAAGGCAAAATAGATCACAGAAAAATAAAATTTTAGAGTTTATTTATGGAAAAAATTAAAAACAATTACAAATGAAAGAAAATAAAATTTATTCACAAAATTTATTCACACACCACAATTGAACACAAAAGTTTCGTAGTCCAAGTTTGGGAAATTCCACTAGTTCAATCCTATTGGCGTGGAATTTAATAAGAAATAGATTTCTAACTGATCCTAACATGTTTTAAATACAGACATGCATGCTTAAAACATGTTTAAGATGCAAATGCCCCATGGATCCTAACCTTTTAAAGCGAACAACAAACGCTCATTAAATTCTCAAGTGAACGTGAGGTGGGATATTTACCCGAGTCAAACAAACAATTATTTTGCCCATTTACAAAAAGCTTACCTAACAATCGCAGATGATTTGCTAAGTGATTTATCTCTCAATCTTGTCCAACGGGCTATGTTTTTGTAAGAAATGACTTATGGATTGGGAGTCAACACTCAGTTAAAAATCCCCCGCCTCCCCCTTTTCCTAATCATTGCAAAACCTAATGTATAAAAACAAAAAGAGTTTGGAGTCCATAAAACTTAAAGAGACCTTTTGGAATTATCTCTTTCTACTTTTGTGCATTTCCATTCCATTTTTTATGTACACATTTTTCATAACTAAAAATTTTGAGTTTTGACTCTCCCTTTCTCTCGTGAACAAGAAGATAAAGGCAAAATAGATTACAAAAAAATAAAATTTTAGAGTTTATTTATGGAAAAAATTAAAAACAATTACAAATGTAAGAAAATAAAATTTATTCACACACCACAATTGAACACAAAAGTTTTGTAGTCAAAGTTTGGGAAATTCCACTAGTTCAATCCTATTGTGTTATGCACGCAATAACATTATTATTTTAGTGTTTTCTTTAATTTACTTTATTTTATTTCAGTTTTAGGTCATAGGGGTATTTTTGGAATATTTTATTTATAGGGGTATTTTTGGAATATTTTATTGTAAACCCTAACCGGGTGAACCCTATTTAAGGGGTAAGACTAATGAGAAATACAAGCATCGAAGTATTAAGAATTAGGTTAAATTTAGTGTAAAGAGGCTTAGAGTTCTCCTCAACGAGCTCTAGGGTTTTCAAGCTCCCCTTTGGCTTGATCTTTCGTTTTTGTCTTCCCCATGTCTTCCTACTACCCCTATGGTAATGCTTGGAAGACCCGTAACCCGTGGCAGATTGCAGATCCTCCCAAAGAATCCACGTGTCAGATCCGGGACCGTAACAACTGGTATCAGAGCAGGAACACAATGGGTTATTCTATATCCCAAGAAAGATGGGTTGCTATGGGTAAGGAATTGGAGGAAATACGAGCACGGTTAGATGCTTCAATTGAATGTTCGACAATGGAGCCACGTGCTCCCACAGAAAAGGTCATACGACCTGAAATTTCTTGCATATGCGTAGAAGCGGCAGCTGCTGCCTGGGACGAGCAGAAAGGCCAACGGCCAGGAACTCCAGCGGCGACGACATCAGAATTTGGGGATTCCGAAATTCCAAAAATGGCTGCACCGGAGTAGGAAGACATGGGGAAGACGAAAACGAAAGATCAAGCCAAAGGGGAGCTTGAAAACCCTAGAGCTCGTTGAGGAGCACTCTAAGCCTCTTTACGCTAAATTTAACCTAATTCTTAATACTTCGATGCTTCTATTTCTCATTAGTCTTACCCCTTAAATAGGGTTCACCCGGTTAGGGTTTACAATAAAATATTCCAAAAATACCCCTATAAATAAAATATTCTAAAAATACCCTATAAATTAAAAACAGTAACAAATGTAAGTAAAGAAAATTTATTCACACACCACGAACGTTCACAAAAGTTTTGTTGTCCAAGTTTGAAAAATTCCACATGTTCAACCCTAATGGCTTGCAATTTGGTAAGAAAGAGATTTCTAACTGATCCTAACATGTTTTAAATATGTTTATGCATGCCTAAAACATGTTAAAGATGCAAATGCCCTATGGATCCAAACCTTTTAATGCGAACAACAAACGCTCATTAAATTTTCAAGTGAAAGTGCGGTGGGATATTTACTCGAGTCAAACAAGCCATTATTTTGCCCATTTACAAAAAGCTAACCTAACAATTGCAGATGATTTGTAAAATGATTTATCGGTCAATCATGTTTAATGGGGTATATTTTTTTAATAAATGACTTATGGATTGGAAGTCAACACTCAGTTAAAAATCCCCTGCCTCCACCTTTTCTTGATCATTACAAAACCTAATGTATAAAAACTAAAAGAGTTTGCAGTCCCTAAAAGTTATAGAGACTTTTTGGAATTATCTCTCTCTACATTTGTGCATTTCAATTCCATTTAACATGACAAATTTTGTTTTAAATGAAAACTTTGAGTTTTCACTCTTCGATTCTCTCGTAAACAAGGAGATAAAGGCAAAACAGATCACAACAAAATGAAAATTTCAGAGTTAATATATGCAAAAAATTAGAAATAGTAACTAGTGTAAGTAAAGAAAATTTATTCATACACCACACGAACACAAAAGTTTTGTTGTCCAAGTTTGGGAATTTCCAGTAGTTCAACGTTATTGGCTTAGAATTAGATAAGAAAGAGATTTCTAACTAATCCTAACATGTTTTAAATATGGATATGCATGCTTGAAACATGTTCAAGATGTAAATGCCCTATGGATCTAAACCTTTTAAAGCGAACAACAAATGCCAATAAAATTCTCAAGTGAACGTGCGGTGGAATATTTACCCGAGTCAAACAAACCATTATGTTGCCCATTTACAAAAAGCTGAGCTAACAATCGTAGATGATTTATAAAGTAATGTATCGGTCAATCATGTGTAACGGGCTATGTTTTTGTAAAAAAATGATTTATGGATTGGGAGTCAACACTCATTTAAAAATCCTCCACCTCCCCCTTTTCCCGATTATTGCAAAACCTAATGTATAAAAACTAAAAGAGTTTGCAATCCCTAAAATTTACAAATAATTTTTGGAATTATCTCTCTCTACATTTGTGCATTTCCATTCCATTTTAGATGTAAATTTTTTTTTTTAAATCAAAACCTTGAGTTTTTTCTCTCCGATTCTCTCGTAAACAAGGAGAAAAGGCAAAACAGATCACAACAAAATAAAAATTTTAAAGTTTATGTGTGGAACAAATTAAAAACAATAAAAAATATAAGTAAAGAAAATTTATTCACACACCACAAAAGAAAAAAAAAAGTTTTGTTGTCTAAGTTTGGGAAATTCCTCTAGTTCAACCCTAAAGGCTTGGAATTTGATAAGAAAGAGATTTCTAACAGATCCTAACATGTTTTAAATATGGATATGCATGCTTGAAACATGTTCAAGATGCAAATGCCCTATGGATACAAACCTTTTAAAACGAACAAGAAACGCTCATTAAATGCTAGAAACGCTCAAAAATGCAGTGGGATATTTACCCGAGTCAAACAAGCAATTATTTTGCCCATCTACTAAAAGTTGTGCTAACAATCACAGATGATGTGTAAAGTGATTTTGAGGTCAATCAAGCATAACGGGCTATATTTTTGTAGGAAATTACTTATGGATTGGGAGTCATCACTCAGTTAAAAATCCCCCGCCTCCCCCTTTTCCCGATCATTACAAAACCTAATGTATAAAAACTAAAAGAGTTTGCAGTCCCTAAAAGTTAAAGAGACTTTTTGGAATTATCTTTCTCTACAGTTGTGCATTTCCATTCCATTTTAGATGTAGACTTTTTTCTTAAATCAAAACTTTGAGTTTTCACTCTTCGATTCTCTCATAAACAAGAATATAAAGGCAAAACAGATTACAAAAAAATGAAAATTTTTGAGTTTATGCGTGGAAAAAATTAAAATCAATAACAAGTGTAAGTAAAGAAAATTTATTCACACACCACAAACGAACACAAAAGTTTTGTTTTCCATGTTTGGGAAATTTCACTATTTCAACCCTGATGGCTTGGAATTATATAAGAAAGAGATTTCTAACTAATCCTAACATATTTTAAATATGGATATGGATGCTCTAAACATGTTAAAGATGAAAATGCCCTATGGATCCAAAGCTATTAAAGTTAACAACAAACACTCATTAAATTCTTAAATGAACATGCGGTGGGAATTTACCCGAGTCAAACATGCAATTATTTTGCCCACTACCAAAATGTTGAGCTAACAATCGTAGATGATTTGTAAAGTGATTTATTGGTCAATCACACATAACAGGGTATGTTTTTGTAAGAAATGATTTATGGATTTGGGGTCAACACTTACTTAAAAAATGCCCCGCCTTCCCTTTCTCCCAATAATTGCAAAAGCTAATGTATAAGAACTAAAAGAGTTTGCGGTGCCTAAAAGTTACAGAGAATTTTTGGAATTATCTCTCTCTAAATTTGTGCATTTCCTTTCCATTTTAGATGTACACTTTTTTCTTAAATCAAAACTTTGAGTTTTCACTCTCCAATTCTCTCGTAAACATTAAGATAAAGGCAAGATAGATCACAAAAATATGAAAATTTAAGAGTTTATGTATGGAAAAAATTTTAAATAGTAACAAGTGTAAGTAAAGAACATTTATTCACACACCACAAATGAACACAAAAGTTTTGTTGTCCATGTTTTGGAAATTCAAATAGTTCAACCATTATGGCTTGGAATTTGATAAGAAAGATATTTCTAACTGATCCTAACATATTTTAAATATGGATATGCATGCTTGAAACATGTTAAAGATGCAAATGCCCTATGGATCCAAACCTTTTAAAATGAACAACAAAAATTCATTAAATTCTAGAGTGAAACGTGCGGTGGGATAAATACCGGAGTCAAACAAGCCATTATTTTGCCCATTCACAAAAAGCTGAGTTAACAATTGTAGATGATTTGTAAAGTGATTTATCAGTCCATTAAGCGTAACGGGCTATATTTTTGTATGAAATTACTTATGGATTGGGAGTCAACACTTAGTTTAAAATCCCTTGCCTCCCCCTTTTCCTGATCATTGCAAAACCTAATGCATAAAAACTAAAAGAGTTTGCAGTCCCTAATACTTAAAGAGACTTTTTGGAACTATCTTTCTCTACATTTGTGCATTTCCATTCCATTTTAGATGTACTCTTTTTTCTTAAATCAAAAATTTGAGTTTTCACTCTCCGATTCTCTCGTAAACAAGAAGATAAAGGCAAAACAAATCACAACAAAATGAAAATTTAGATTTTATGTATGGAACAAATTAAAAAAATAACTAATGTAAGGAAAGAAAATTTATTCACACACCACCAACAAACACAAAAGTCTTGTTGTCCAAGTTTGGGAAATACCACTAGTTCAACCCTAATTGCTTGTAATTTGATAAGAAAGAGATTTCTAACTGATCCAAACATGTTTTAAATATGGATACACATGCTTGAAACATGTTAAAGATGCAAATGCCCTATTGATCCAAACCTTTTAAAGCGAAAAACAAACGCTCATTAAATTCTCAAGTGAACGTGCAGTGGGATATTTATCAGAGTCATAAGCGCCATTATTTTGCCCACTTACAAAAACCTGACCAAGCATTCATAGATGATTTGTAAAGTTATTTATCGATCAATCATGTGTAACGGGCAAGAAATGACTTATGGATTGGAAGTCATAACTCAGTTAAAAATCCCCCGCCTCCCCCTTTTCCCGATCATTGCAAAACCTAATGTATAAAAACTAAAGGAGTTTGCAGTCCCTAAAAATTACAGCAACTTTTTGGAATTATCTATCTCTAAGTTTGTGCATTTCCATTCCATTTTAGAAGTACACATTTTTCTAAAATCAAAACTTTGAGTTTTCACTCTTCAATTCTCTCGTAAACAAGTATATAAAGGCAAAACAGATCACAACAAAATGAAAATTTTAGAGTTTATGTATGGAAAAATTAAAAACAATAACATGTGTATGTAAAAAAAAATTATCACACACCACAAACGAAAACAAAAGTTTTGTTTTCCAAGTTTGGGAAATTCCACTAGTTCAACCCTAAAGGCATGGAATTTGATAAGAAAGAGATTTCTAGGTTTGGATCCATAGGTCATTTGCATCTTTAACATGTTTCAAGATTGCATGTCCATTTTTAAAACATGTGTAGAAGAAATCTCTTTCTTATAAAATTCCAAGCAATTAGGGTTGAACTAGTGGAATTTCCCAAACATGGATAACAAAACTTTTATGTTCATTTGTGGTATGTGAGTAAATTTTATTTACTTACATTTTAAAATTTTTTTTTCTATACATAGCCTCTAAAATTTTAATTTTGTTGTGATCTATTTGCCGTTTTTGTTTACGGGATGAAGGGAGTGGGAAAAATCAAAGTTTTGATTTATCAAAAATGATTACATCTAAAATGGAAATTCACAATGCACAAATTTAGAGAGAGGTAATTCCAAAGAGTGTCTGTAATTTTTAGGGATTGTAAACTATTTTTAGTTTTTATATATTATGTTTTGCAATCGTCGGGAAAAGGGGGAGGAAGGGAATTTTTAATTGAGTGTTGAATCCCAATCCACAAGTCATTTCCTACAAAAATATAGCCCATTACGCATAATAAATCACTTTACAATCATCTATGATTGTTTGATCAGCTTTTTGTTAATGGGTAAAATAATGGCTTGTTTGACTTGGGTAAATATCCCACCGCATGTTCACCTGAGAATTTAATAAGCATTTGTTATTCTCTTTAAAACATTTGGATCCATAGGTCATTTGCATCTTTAACATGTTTCAAGCATGTATATCCATTTTTAAAACAAGTGTAGAAGAAATCTCTTTCTTATAAAATTCCAAGCTACGAGGGTTGAACAAGTGGAATTTCCCAAACCTAGATAACAAAACTTTTGTGATCATTTGTGGTTTGTGAATAAATTTTATTTACTTACATTTGTCATTGTTTAAAAATTTTTCCATACTTAAACTCTAAAATTTTCATTTTATTGTGATCTATTTGCCTTTTTTGTTTACGGAATGAAGGGAGAATGAAAACTCAAAGTTCTTATTTAAGAAAAAAAGTCTACATCTAAAATGGAAATGCACAATGAAAAAATGTAGAGAGAGATAATTCTGAAGAGTGTCTACAATTTTTAGGGATTGTAAACTCTTTTTAGTTTTCATAAACTAGGTTTTGCAATTGTCGGGAAAAGTGGGAGGCACGGGGATTTTTAACTGAGTGTTGAGTCCCATTCCATAAGTCATTTCCTACAAAAATCTATCCCGTTATGCATGATAAATCACTTTATAATGATTTATGAATGCTAGGTCAGCTTTTTGTAAGTGGGAAAAATAATACCTTGTTTGACTCGGGTAAATATCCACCGTATGTTCACTTGAGAATTTAATGTGCTTTTGTTATTCTCTTTAGAAGGTTTGGATCCATAGGTCATTTTCATATTTAAGATATTTTCATCTTTAAACTAGTGGAATTTCATAAACTTGGATAACAAAACTTTTGTGTTCATTTGTGGTGTGAGAATAAATTTTCTTTACATACGTTTGTTGTTGTTTTAAATTTTTTTTCCATACATATAATCTGAAATTTTCATTTTGTTGTGAACTGTTTGACTTTTTTGTTTACGGGATGAAGGGAGAGAGAAAACTCAAAGTTTTGATTTATGGAAAAATTATACATCTAAAATGGAAATGAACAACGCACAAATGTAGAGAGAGATAATTCCAAAGAGTGTCTATAATTTTTAGGGATTGTAAACTTTTTTTTGTTTTTATATATCAGGTTTTGCAATCATCGGGAAAAGGGGTAGGCAGGGGATTTTTAACTGAGTATTGACCCCCAATCCCTATGTCATTTCTTTTAAAAGTATAGCCCATTATGCTTGATAAATCATTTTACAATCATTTATGATTGTTTGGTCAGCTTTTTGTTAATGGGCAAAATAGTGGCTTGTTTGACTCAGGTAAATTATCCCACCGCAAGTTCACTTGAGAATTTAATGAGCGTTTGTTATTCTCTTGAAAAGGTTTGGATCCATAGGTCATTTGTATCTTTAACATGTTTCAAGCATGCATATCAATTTTTAAAACATGTGTAGAAGAAATCTCTTTCTTATAAAATTCCTAGCGGTTAGGGTTGAACTAGTGGAATTTCCCAAACTTGGATAACAAAACTTTTGTGTTCATTTGTGGTATGTGAATAAATTCTCTTTACTTACATTTGTTGTTGTTTTAATTTTTGTCCATCCATAACTTCTAAAATTTTATTTTGTTGTGATCTATTTGCCGTTTTGTTTACGGGATGATGGGAGAGTGAAAAATCAAAGTTTTGATTGAAGAAAAAAGTATATATCTAAAATGGAAATGCACATAGCACAAATATAGAGAAAGATAATTCCAAAAAGTGTATGTAATTTTTAGGGATTGTAAACTCTTTTTAGTTTTTTTATATTAGGTTTTGCAATCGTTTGAAAAAGGGGGAGGCAGGCGGATTTTTAACTGAGTGTTGACTCCCAATCCATAAGTAATTTCTTACAAAAATATAGCCCGTTATACATGATAAATCACTTTACAATCATCTATGATTGTGAGGTCAACCTTTTGTTAATGGGTGAAATCGTGGCTTGTTTGACTCGGGTAAATATTCGATAGCATGTTTACATGAAAATTTAATGAGCGTTTCTTATTCTCTTTAAAAGGTTTGGATCCATAGGTCATTTGCTTCTTTAACTTGTTTCAAGCATGCATATTCATTTTTAAAACAAGTGAAGAAGAAATCTCTTTCTTATAAAATTCCAAGCTCTTAGGGTTGAACTATAGGAATTTCCCATACTTGGATAACAAAACTTGTGTTCATTTGTGGTGTGAATAAATTTTCTTTACTTACGTTTGTTGTTGTTTTAAATTTTTTCATTACATAATTTCTAAAATTTTCATTTGGTTGTGATCTTTTTGCCTTTTTTGTTTACGGGATGAAGGGAGAGCGAAAACTCTAAGTTTTTTTTTAAGAAATAAGTATACATAAAAAACGGAAATGCACAATGCACAAATGTAGAGAGAGATAATTCAAGAGAGTATATGTAATTTTTAGGGATTCTCAACTATTTTTAGTTTTTATGTATTAGGATTTGCAGTCGTCGGGAAAGAGTGGAGGAAGGGGGATTTTTAACTGAGTGTGGTCTCCCAATCCAAAAGTCATTTCATACAAAAATATAGCCCGTTATGCATTATAAATTACTTTATAATCATCGATGATTGTTAGGTCAGCTTTTTGTAAATGGGAAAATTAATGGCTTGTTTGACTCGGGTAAATATCCCACCGCACGTTCACTTGAGAATTTAATGATCATTTCTTATTCTCTTTAAAAGGTTTGGATCTATAGGTCATTGGAATCTTTAACTTGTTTCAAACATGCATCTCCATTTTTAAAACATGTGTAGAAGAAATCTTTCTTATAAACTTCCAAGCTATTAGGGTTGAACTAGTGGAATTTCCAAAACTTGGATAACAAAACTTTTGTGTTCGTTTGTGGTATGTGAATAAATTTTCTTTACTTACATTTGTCGTTGTTTTAAAATTTTTCCATACATAAACTCTTAAATTTTCATTTTGTTGTGATCTATTTAACTTTTTTTTTTACGGGATGAAGGGATAGCAAAAACTCAATGTTTTAATTTAAGAAATAAGTTTACATCTAAAATGGAAATGCACAATGCACAAATGTAGACAAAGATAATTCCGAATAGTGTCTATAATTTTTAGGGATCGTAAAATCTTTTTAGTTTTTATATATAAGGTTTTGCAATTGTCAAGAAAAGGGGGAGGCAGGCGGATTTTTAATTGAGTGTTGACTCCCAATCCATAAGTCATTTCTTACAAAAATATAGCCAGTTAGTTACACATGATAAATCACTTTACAATCATCTATGATTGTTAGGTCAGATTTTTGTAAGTGGGCAAAATAATGGCTTGTTTGACTCGGGTAAATATCCCACCGCACGTTCACTTGAGCATTTAATGAGCGTTTCATATTCTCTTTAAAAGGTTTGGATCCATAGGTCATTGGTATCATTAACATGTTTCAAGCATGCATCTCTATTTTTAAAACATGTGTAGGAGAAATCTCTTTCATATAAAATTCCAAGCTATTAGGGTTGAACTAGTGGAATTTCCCAAACTTGGATAACAAAACTTTTGTGTTCTTTTGTGGTATGTGAATAAATTTTCTTTACATACATTTGTCATTGTTTTAAATTTTTTTCATACATAAACTCTTAAATTTTCATTTTGTTGTGATCTTTTTACCTTTTTTTTTTACGGGATGAAGGGAGAGCGAAACTCAAAGTTTTGATTTAAGAAAACAGTATACATCTAAAATGTAAATGCACAATGCAAAAATGTAGAGAGACATGCTTCCAAAGAGTGTCTGTAATTTTTAGGGATTGTAAACTATTTTTAGCTTTTATATATTAGGTTTTGCAATAGTCGGGAAAAGGGGGAGGCGGGGGATTTTTAACTGAGTGTGACACCCAATGCACAAGTCATTTCTTACAAAAATATAGCCTGTTACGCATAATAAATCACTTTACAATCATCTATGATTGTTTGGTCAGCTTTTTGTTAATGGGCAAAATAATGGCTTGTTTGACTCGGGTAAATTTCCCATCGCACGTTCACTTGAGAATTTAATGAGCGCTTGTTATTCTCTATAAAAGGTTTATATCCATAGGTCATTTGCATCTTTAACATGTTTCAAACACATTATCCATTTTTAAAACATGTATAGAAGAAATCTCTTTCTTATAAAATTCCAAGCTATTAGGGTTGAACTAGTGGAATTTCCTAAACTTGGATAACAAAAATTTTGTGTTCATTTGTGGTGTGTGGATAAATTTTCTTTACTAACATTAGTTGTTATTTAAAAAAAAATTCCATACATAAACTCAAAAATTTTCATTTTGTTGTGATCTATTTGTTTTTTTTGTTTGCGGGATGAAGGGAGAGCGAAAGCTCAAAGTTTTTATTTAAGAAAAATGTGTACATCTAGAATGGAAATGCACAACGCACAAATGTAGAGAGAGTTAATTCAGAAAAGTGTCTGTAATTTTTACGGATTGTAAACTCTTTTTAGTTTTAATATGTTATGTTTTGCAATCGTCGGGAAAAGGGGGAGGTCGGGGGATTTTTTAACTTAGTGTTGAATTCCAATCCATAAGTCATTTCTAACAAAAATATAGCCCGTTACACATGATAAATCAGTATACAATCACCTATGATTGCTAGGTCAACTTTTTGTTAATGGGTGAAATCATGGCTAGTTTGACTTGGGTAAATATCCCGCAGAACGTTCACTTGAGAATTTAGTGAGCGTTTCTTATTCTCTTTAAAAGGTTTAGATCCATAGGTCATTTGCATCTTTAACATGTTTCAAGCATGCATATCCTTTTCTAAAACATGTGTAGAAGAAATCTATTTCTTATAAAATTCCAAGCTATTTGAGTTGAACTAGTGGAGTTTCCCAAACTTGGAAAACAAAAATTTTGTGTTCATTTGTGGTTTTGAATAAAATTTCTTTACTTTCATTTGTCGTTGTTTCAAATTTTTTCCATCCATAACTTCTAAAATTTTCATTTTTTTGTGATTTATTTGCCTTTTTGTTTACGGAATGATAAGAGAGCGAAAACTCAAAGTTTTGATTTAAGAAAAAAGTATACATCTAAAATGGAAATGCTTAATGCACAAATATAGTGAGAGATAATTCCTAAGAGAGTATGTAATTTTTAGGTATTTTATACTCTTTTTAGTTTTTATATATTAGGTTTAGCAATCATTGGGACAAGGGGGAGACAGGGGGATTTTTAACTAAGTGTTGATTCCAAATCCATAAGTCATTTCTTTCAAAAATATAGCCCGCTATGCATGATAAATCACTTTACAATCATTGATGATTGCTAGGTCAGCTTTTTGTAAATGGGAAAAATAATGGCTTGTTTGACTCAGGTAAATATCCCACCGCACATTCATTTTAGAATTTAATGAGCGTTTGGTGTTCTCTTTAAAAGGTTTGGATCCATTGGTCATTTGCATCTATAACATGTTTCAAGTATAGATATCAATTTGTAAAACATGTATAGAAGAAATCTCTTTCTTATAAAATTCTAAGCTATTAAGGTTGAACTAGAGGAATTTCCCAAACTTTTGTGACTATTTCAGGTGTGTGAATAAATTTTCTTTACTTACATTTTTTGTTGTTTCAAATTTTGTCCATCCGTAACTTCTAAAATTTTCATTTTTGTTGTGATTTATTTGCCTTTTTGTTTATGGGATGATAAGAGGGCGCAAACTCAAAGTTTTGATTTAAGAAAAAAATATACATAAAAAATGGAAATGCATAATGCACAAATTTAGTGAGAGATAATTCCTAACAAAGTATGTAATTTTTAGGAATTTTATACTATTTTTAGTTTTTATATATTAGGATTATCAATCGTCGGCAAAAGGGGGAGGCAGGGGGATTTTTAACAGAGTGTTGATTCCCAATCCATAAGTCATTTCTTTAAGAAATATAGCCCGTTACGCATGATAAATCATTTTTGAATCATTGATGATTGCTAGGTCAGCTTTTTGTAAATGGAAAAAATAATGGCTTGTGTAACTTAGGTAAATATCCCACCGCACATTCACTTGATAATTTAATGAGCGTTTGGTGTTCTCTTTAAAAGGTTTGGATCCATTGGTCATTTGCATCTATAACATGTTTCAAGCATAGATATCAATTTGTAAAACATGTATAGAAGAAATCTCTTTCTTATAAAATTCTAAGCTATTAAGGTTGAACTAGAGGAATTTTCCAAACTTTTGTGACCATTTCTGGTGAGTGAATAAATTTTCTTTACTTACATTTGTTGTTGTTTTAATATTTTTCCTTACATAAAATCTAAAATTTTTATTTTGTTGTGATTTATTTGTTATTTTTGTTTACGGGAAGAAGGGAGAACGAAAACTCAAAGTTTTGATTTACGAAAAAAATATACATCTAAAATGGAAATGCACAATGCACAAATGAAGAGAGAGATAATTCCAAAGAGAGTATGTAATTTTTTGGGATTTTATACTCTTTTTAGTTTTTATATATTAGGTTTAGCAATCATTGGGAAAAGGGAGTGACAAGGGGGATTTTTAACTGAGTGTTGATTCCCAATCCAAAGGTCATTTCTTTCAAAAATATAGCCCGTTATGCATGATAAATCACTTTACAATCATTGATGATTGCTAGGTCAGCTTTTGTAAATGGGAAAAATAATGGTTTGTTTGAATCAGGTAAATATCCCACCGCACATTCATTGTAAAATTTAATGAGAGTTTGGTGTTCTCTTGAAAAGGTTTGGATCCATTGATCATTTGCAAGTTTAACGTGTTTCAAGCATAGATATCAATTTTTAAAACATGTATAGAAGAAATCTCTTTCTTATAAAATTCTAAGCTATTTAGGTTGAACTAGAGGAATTTCCCAAACTTTTGTGACCATTTCAGATGTGTGAATAAATTTTCTTTACTTACATTTGTTGTTGTTTCAAATTTTGTCCATCCGTAACTTCTAAAATTTTCATTTTTGTTGTGATTTATTTGCCTTGTTGTTTACGGGATGATAAGAGAGCAAAAACTCAAAGTTTTGATTTAAGAAAAAAAATATACATAAAAAATGGAAATGCATAATGCACAAATTTAGTGAGAGATAATTCCAAAGAGAGTATGTATTTTTTAGGGATTTTATACTATTTTTAGTTTTTATATATTAGGATTAGCAATCGTCGGGAAAAGGGGGAGGCAGGGGGATTTTTAATTGAGTGTTGATTCCCAATCCATAAGTCATTTCTCTAAAAAATATAGCCCGTTACGCATGATAAATCACTTTACAATCATTGATGATTTCTAGGTCAGCTTTTTTTAAACGGAAAAAATAAGGGCTTGTTTAACTCAGGTAAATATTCCACCGCACATTCACTTGATAATTTAATGAGCGTTTGGTGTTCTCTTTAAAAGGTTTGCATCCATTGGTCATTCGCATCTTTAACATGTTTCAAGCATAGATATCCATTTGTAAAACATGTATAGAAGAAATCTCTTTCTTATAAAATTCTAAGCTATTAAGGTTGAAGTAGAGGAATTTCCAAAACTTGGATAACAAAATTTTTGTGACCATTTCTGGAGAGTGAATAAATTTTCTTTACTTACATTTGTTGTTGTTTTAATATATTTCCTTACATAAACTCTAAAATTTTCATTTTGTTGTGATTTATTTGTTTTTTTTTACTGGAAGAATGGAGAACGAAAGCTCAAAGTTTTGATTTAAGAAAAAAGTATACATCTAAAATGGAAATGCACAATGCACAAATGTAGAGAGAGATAATTCCAAAGAGTGTCTGTAACTTTTAGGGATTGTAAACTCTTTTTAGTTTTTATATATTAGGTTTTGTAATCGCCGGGAAAAGGGGGTGATAAGGGGATTTTTAACATAGTGCTGACTCTCAATCCATAAGTCATTTCTTACAAAAATATAACCCGTTACGCATGATAAATCACTTTACAATCATCTATGATAGTTAGGTCAGCTTTATGTAAATGGGCAAAAAAATGGCTTGTTTAACTCGGGTAAATATCCCACCACACATTCACATGAGAATTTAATGAATGTTTGTTATTCTCTTTAAAAGGTTTGGATCCATAGGTCATTTGCATCTTTAACATCTTTCGAGCAAGCATATACATTTTTGAAACATGTGCAGAAGAAATCTCTTTCTTATAAAATTCCAAGCTATTAGGGTTGTACTATTGGAATTTCCCAAACGGGTATAACAAAACTTTTGTGTTCATTTGTGGTGTGTGAATAAATTTTCTTTACTTACATTAGTTGTTGTTTAAATCTTTTCCCATACATAAACTCTAAAATTTTCATTTTGTTGTGATCTATTTGTCTTTTTTGTTTACGGGATGAAGGGAGATTGAAATATCAAGGTTTTGATTTAAGAAAAAAGTATACATCAAAAATGGAAATGCACACTACACAAATGTAGAGAGAGATAATTCCAAAGAGTACCTGTAATTTTTAGGGATTCTAAACTCTTTTCAGTTTTTATGTATTAGGATTTGCAATCATCAGGAAAAGGTGGACGCAAGTGGATTTTTAACTGAGTGTTTTCTTCCAATCCAAAAGTCATTTCATACAAAAATAAAGCCCGTTACACATGATAAATCAATTTACAATCATCTATGATTGTTAGGTCGGCTTTTTGTAAATGGGCAAAAAAATGGCTTGTTTGACTCGAGTAAATATCCCACCGCACGTTCACTTGAGAATTTAATGAGCGTTTGTTATTCTCTTTAAAAGGTTAGATCCATAGGTCTATTGCATCTTTAACATGTTTCAAGCACATTATCCATTTTTAAAATATGTGTAGAAGAAATCGCTTTCTTTAAAATTCGAAGCTATTAGTGTTGAACTAGTGGAATTTCCTAAACTTGGATAACAAAACTTTTGTGTTCACTTGTGGTGTGTGAATAAATTTCTTTACTTATATTTGTTGTTTTTTTAACTTTTGTTTCCATACATAAACTCAAAAATTTTCATTTTTTTGTGAGCTATTTGCCTTTTTTTTAATAGGATGAAGGGAGACCGAAAATTCGAAGTTTTGATTTAAGAAAAATGTGTACAAATAAAATGGAATTGCACAATTCAAAAATGTAGACAAAGATAATTCCAAAGCATGTTTGTAATTTTTAGGGATTGTAAACTCTTTTTAGTTTTTATATATTAGGTTTTGCATTCTATGGGAAAATGGGGAAGCAGGGGGATTTTTAACTTAGTGTTGACTCCTTATCCATAAGTCATTTATTAAAAAAATATAGCCCAATATGCATGATAAATCATTTTACAATCATCTATGATTGATAGGTGAGCTTTGTGTTAATGGGTGAAATTATGGCTTGTTTGACTCAGGTAAATATCCCACCGTACATTCACCTGAGAATTTAATGAGCATTTGTAATTCTTTTTAAAAGGTTTGGATCCATAAGTCTTTTGCATCTTTAACATGTTTCAAGTATTCATAACCATTTTAAAAACATGTGTAGAAGAAATCTATTTCTTATAAAATTCAAAGCTATTAGAGTTGAACTAGTGGAATTTCCAAAACTTGGAAAACAAAACCTTTGTGTTCATTTGTAGTATGTGAATAAATTTTTTTTACTTACATTTGTTGTTTTTCAAATTTTGTCCATCCATGCTAAAATTTTCATTTTCTTGTGGTCAATTTACATTTTTGTTTACGGGATAATGGGAGAGCAAAAACTCAAAGTTTTGATTTAAGAAAAAAGTATACACCTAAAATGGAAATGCACAATGGAAAAATATAGAGAAAGATAATTCCAAAGAGAGTATGTAATTTTTAGGGATTGTAAACTCTTTTTAGTTTTTATATATTTGGTTTTCCAATCATCGGGAAAAGGGGGTGGCAGAGGGATTTTTAACGGAGTGTTGACTCCCAATCCATTAATCTTTTCTTACAAAAATTTAGCCCGTTACGCATGATAAATCACTTTACAATCATCTATGATTATTAAGTCAGCTTTGTGTTAATGGGTGAAGTCATGGCTTGTTGGACTCGGGTAAATATCCCACAGCACGTTCACTTGAGAATTTAATGAGCCTTTCTTATTCACTTTAAAAGGTTTGGATCCATAGGTCATTTGCATCTTGAACATGTTTCAAGCATGCATATCCATTTTTAAAACAAGTGAAGAAGAAATCTCTTTCTTATAAAATTCCAAGCAATTAAGGTTGAACTTGTGGAATTTCCTAAACTTGGATAACAAAACTTTTGTGATCATTTGAGGTGTGTGAATAAATATTCTTTACTTACATTTATTGTTGTTTTAATTTTTTTGCATACATAAACTCTAAAATTTTCATTTTGTTGTGATTTATTTGCCATTTGTTTTACGGGATTAAGGGTGAGCGAAAAGTCAAAGTATTGATTTAATAAATAAATATATATCTAAAATTGAAATGCACAATACACAAATGTTGACAGAGATAATTCCAAAGAGTGTCTGAAATTTTTAGGGATCGTAAACTCCTTTTAGTTTTTATATATTAGGTTTTGCAATTGTCGGGAAAAGGGGGAGATAGAGGGATTTTTAACTTGGTGTTGACTTCCAATCCATAAGTCATTTCTTACAAAAATGTAGCCCGTTACGCATGATAAATCACTTTACAATCATCTATGATTGTTAGGTCAGCATTTTGTAAATGGGTGAAATGAAAGTTTGTTTGACTCGGGTAAATATCCCACCGTACATTCACTTGAGAATTTAATGAGCGTTTGTTATTCTGTTTGAGAGGTTTGGATCCAAAGGTGATTTTCATCTTTACAATATTTCAAGCATGCATATCCATTTTTAAAATGTGTAGAAGAAATCTATTTCTTATAAAATTCCAAGCTATTAGAGTTGAACTAGTTGAATTTCCAAAACCTGGAAAACATAGCTTTTCTTTTCATTTGTGGTATGTGAATAAATTTTCTTTACTTACATTTGCTGTTGTTTCAAATTTTTTCCCATAACTTCTGAAATTTTCATTTTGTTGTGATCTATTTGACTTTTTGTTTACAGGTTGATGGGAGTGCGAAAACTCAAGGTTTTATTAATGAAAAAAGTATACATCTAAAATGGAAATGCATAATGCACAAATATAGAGAGAGATAATTCCAAAGAGAGTATGTAATTTTTAGGGATTTTAAACTCTTTTTAGTTTTTATATATTAGGTTTTGCAATCGTCGGGAAAAAGGGGAGCCAGGGGGATTTTAACTGAGTGTTGATTCCCAACCCATAAGTCATTTCTTACAAAAATATAGCCAGTTACGCATGATAAATCACCTTACAATCATAGATGATTGTTAGGTCACCTTTTTGTAAATGGGCAAAATAATGGCTTGTTTGACTCAGGTAAATATCCCACTGCACATTCACTTGAGAATTTAATAAGTGTTTGGTATTCTCTTTAAAAGGTTTGGATGCATAGGTCATTTGCATCTATAACATGTTTCAAGCATGCATATTCATTTTTAAAACATGTATTGAAGAAATCTCTTTCTTATAAAATTCCAAGCTATTAAGGTTGAACTTGTGGAAAATATTCTTTACTTACATTTGTTGTTGTTTTAATTTTTTTCCATACATAAACTCTAAAATTTTCTTTTTGTTGTGATCTATTATTATTTTTCGTTTACAGGATGAAGGGAGAGCAAAAACTCAAAATTTTGATTTAAGAAAAAAATATAAATCTAAAATAGAAATGCACAATGCACAAATGTAGAGAGGGATAATTCCAAAGAGTGTCTGTAATTTTGAGGGATTGTAAAGTCTTTTAATTTTTATATATTAGGTTTTGCTATCGTCAGGAAAAGTAGGAGACAGGGGGATTTTTAACTGAGTGTTGACACCCAATCCATAAGTCATTTCTTACAAAAATATAGCCCGTTATGCATGATAAATCACTTTACAATCATCTATGATTGTTAGGTCAGCTTTTTGTAAATGGGCAAAATAATGGCTTGTTTAAATCATGTAAATATCCCACCGCTCGTTCACTTTAGAATTTAATGAGCGTTTGTTATTCTGTTTAAAAGTTTTGGATCCATGGGTCATTTGCATCTTTAACATGTTTCGAGCAAGCATATCCATTTTTAAAACATGTGTAAAAGAAATCTCTTTCTTATAAAATTCCAAGCTATTATGGTTGAACTAGTGAAATTTCTTAAACATGGATAACAAATTTTTTTTATTCATTTGTGGTTTTTGAATAAATTTTCTATACTTACATTTTTTGTTGTTTTAAGTTTTGACCATACATAAACTCTAAATTTCTCATTTTGTTGTGATCTTTTTGCCTTTTTTGTTTACAGGATGAAGGGAGAGCGAAAACTCAATGTTTTGATTTATGAAAAAAGTATATATCTAAATTGGAAATGGACAGGGCACAAATTTGGAGAGAGATAATTCCGAAGAGTGTATGTAATTTTTAGGGATAGTAAACTCTTTTTTATTTTCTATATATTAGGTTTTGCAAACGTCGGGGAAAGGGGATGCGGGGGATTTTTCACTCAGTGTTGACTCCAAATCCTTAAGTCATTTCTTAAAAAAATATAGCCTGTTACGCATAATAAATCACTTTACAATCATCTATGATTGTTAGGTCAGTTTTTTGTGATGGGCAAAATAATGGCTTGTTTGACTCGGGTAATATCCCACCGCACGTTCACTTGAGAATTTAACGAGCGTTTGTTATTCTCTTGAAAAGGTTTGGATCCATAGGTCATTTCCATATTTGACATGTTTCAAGTATGCATATCCATTTTTAAAACATATGTAGAAGAAATCTCTTTCTTATAAAATTCCAATCGTTAGGGTCATTGAACTGGTGGAATTTCCCAAACTAGGATAACAAAACTTTTGTGTTCACTTGTGTGTGTGAATAAATTTTCATTACTTACATTTTTTGTTGTTTTAAATTTTTTTGCTGTGTTCACTTGTGTGTGTGAATAAAACTCTAAAATTTTCAATTTATTGTGATCTATTTGCCTTTTATGTTTATGGGATGAAGGAAGAGCGAAACTCAAAGTTTTGATTTAACAAAAAAGTTTACATATAAAATGTAAAATTACGATGTAAAAATATAGAGAGACATAATTCCAAAGAGTGTCATAATTTTTAGGGATTTTAAACTCTTTTTAATTTTGATAAATTAGGTTTTGCAATCGTCGAGAATAGGGGAGACATGGGGATTTTTAACTGAGTCTTGACTTCCAACAAATATAGCCCATTACGCATGATAAAAGTACACATCTAAATTTAAAATGCACAATGCAAAAATGTAGATAGAGATAATTCCAAAGTGTGTCTGTTATTTTTAGGGATTGCAAACTCTTTTTAGTTCTTATATATTAGGTTTTGCAATCGTCAGAAAAAGGGGGATGCGGGGGATTTTTAACTGAGTGTTGACTACCAATCCATAAGTCATTTCTAAAAAAAATATAGCCCGTTACGCATGATAAATCACTTTACGATCATCTATGATTGTTAGGTCAGCTTTTTGTAAATGGGCAAAATAGTGACCTGTTTGACTTGGGTAAATATCCCACCGCACGTTCACTCAAAAAATTTAAAGAGAGTTTGTTATTCTCTTTAAAATGTTTGGATCCATCGATCATTTGCATCTTTAACATGTTTCAAGCATGCATATCCATTTTTAAAACATGTGTAGAAGAAATCTTTTTCTTATAAAATTCCATGATATTGGGGTTGAACTAGTGCAAATTTTCCAAACTTGCATAACTAAAATTTTGTGTTTATTTTTGGTTTGTGAAAAAAATTTCTTTACTTACATTTGTTGTTGTTTTAAATTTTTTTCATACATAAACTCTAAAATTTTCATTTTTTGTGATATTTTTGCCTTTTTTATTTACGGGATGAAGGGATAGCGAAAACTCAAAGTTTTGATTTAAGAAAAAAGTATACATCTAAAATGTAAATGCATAATGCACAAATGTAGAGAAAGAGATAATTCCAAACAGTGTCTATATTTTTTAGGGATTGTTGACTCTCAATCCATAAGTCATTTCTTACAAAAATATTGCATGTTAGGCATGATCAATCATTTTACAATCATCAATGATTGTTTGGTTAGCTTTTTTTAAATGGGCAAAATAATGGCTTGTTTGACTCGGGTAAATATCCCAGCGCATGTTCACTTGAGAATTTATTGAGTGTTTCTTATTCTGTCCAAAAGATTTGGATCCATAGGTCATTGGCATCTTTAACATGTTTCAAACATGCATCTCCATTTTTAAAACATGTGCAGAAGAAATCTCTTTCTTATAAAATTCCAAGTTATTAGGGTTGAACTAGTGGAATTTCCCAAACGTGGATAATAAAACTTTTGTGTTCATTTGTGTTATGTGAATAAATTTTATTTACTTACATTTGTTGTTGTTTTAAATTTTTTCCATCCATAACCTCTAAAATTTTCATTTTTGTTGTAATCTATGTGTCTTTTTTGTTTTGGGATGAAGGGAGAGAGAAACTCAAAGTTTTGATTTAAGAAAAAAGTATATAGATAAAATGTAAAATTATAATGCACAAATGCCAAGAGGTATAATTCCAAAGAGTGTCATAATTTTTAGGGATTTTAAACTCTTTTTAATTTTGATAAATTAGGTTTTGCAATCGTCGGGAACAGGGGGAGACATGGGGATTTTTAACTCAGTGTTGACTCCATATCCATAAGTCATTTCCTACAAAAATATAGGTCGTTACGCATAATAAATCACTTTACAATCGTCAATGATTTTTTGGTAAGCTATTTTTAAATGCGTAAAATAATTGATTATTTAACTCGGGTAAATATCCCACCGCACGTCCACTTGAGAATTTAATGAGCATTTTTTATTCTCTTTAAAAGGTTTGGATCCATAGGTCATTAGCATCTTTAACATGTTTCAAGCATGAATATCCATTTTTAAAACATGTGTTGAAGAAATCTCTTTCTTAACAAAAATCCAAGCTATTAGGGTTGAACTAGTGGAATTTCCCAAACTTGTGTAACAAAACTTTTGTGTTCATTTGCGGTGTGTGCATAAATTTTCTTTACTTACATTAGTTGTTTTTTTAAATTTTTTCCATATTGAACTGAAAAATTTTCTTTTTGTTGTGTACCTATTTGCCTTTTTTTTGTGTACGGGATGAAGGGAGAGTGAAACCTCTAAGTTTTGATTTAAGAAAAAAGTATACATCTAAACTGGAAATGCACAATGCAAAAATATATAGAGAGATAATTCAAAAGAGTATCTGTAATTTTTAGGGATTTTAAACTCTTTTTAGTTTTATATATAAGGTTTTACGATCGTTTGGAAAAGGGGGAGGCAGGGGGATTTTTAACTGAGTATGGACTCCCAATCCATAAGTCATTTCTTAAAAAAATATAGCCCATTGTGTATGATAAATCACTTTACAATCATCTATGATTGTTAGGTCAACTTTTTGTAAATGGGCAAAATAATGGCTTGTTTGACTCAGGTAAATATCCCGCCGCACGTTCACTTGAGAATTTAATGAGTGTTTTTTTCTCTCTTTAAAAGGTTTGGATCCATAGGTCATTTGCATTTTTAAAGTGTTTCAAGCATGCATATCCAATTTTAAAACATCTGTACAAGATATCTCTTTCTTATAAAATTCCAAGCTTTTAGGGTTGAACTAGTGGAATTTCCAAAACCTGGATGACAAAACTTTTGTGTTCATTTGTGGTATGTGAGTAAATTTTCTTTACTTAAATTTGTTGTTTTTTAAAATTTTTTCCATACGTAACCTCTAAAACTTTCATTTTGTATTGATCTATTTGCCTTTTTTGTTGACGGGATGTTGGTAGTGCGAAAACTCAAAGTTTTGATTTATGAAAAAAAATTATGTCTAAAATGGAAATGCGCAATGCACAAATGTAGAGATAGATAATTCCAAAGAGTGACTGTAGTTTTTAGTGATTGTAAACTATTTTTTGTTTTTATATATTAGGTTTTGCAATCGTCGGGAAATAGGGGAGGCAGGGGATTTTTAACTGAATGTTGACTCCCAATCCACAATACATTTCTTACAAAAATATAGCCCGTTACGCATGATAAATCACTTTAAAATCATCTATGATTGTTTGGTCAACTTTTTGTTAATGGGCAAAATAATGGCTTGTTTGACTCGGGTAAATATCCCACCGCACGTTCACTTGAGAATTTAATGAGCGTTTGTTACCCTCATTAAAACGTTTGGATCCATAGGTCATTTGCATCTATAACATGTTTCAAGTATGCATATCCATTTTTAAAACAAGTGTAGAAGAAATATCTTTCAAATAAAAGTCCAAGCTATGAGGGTTGATAAAGTGGAATTTCCCAAACCTGGATAACAAAACTTTTGTGGTCATTTGTGGTTTTTTAATAAATTTTTTTTACTTACATATGTCATTGTTTTAAATTTTTTTCATTCATAAACTCTAAAATTTTCATTTTAGTGTGATCTATTCGACTTTTTTGTTTATGCAATAAAGGCAGAATGAAAACTCAAAGATTTGATTCAAGAAAAAAATTATACATCTAAAATGGAAATGCATAATGAAAAAATGTTTAGAGAGATAATTCTGAAGAGTGTCAATAATTTTTAGGGATTGTAAACTCGTTTTAGTTATTATATACTAGGTTTTGCAATCGTCGGAAAAAGAGGGAGGCATGGGGATTTTTAACTAAGTGTTGACTCCCAATCCATCAGTCATTTCTTACAAAATATAACCCGTTACACTTGATAAATCACTTTACAATCATTAATGATTGTTAGGTCAACTTTTTTAAATTGGCAAAATGATGGCTTGTTTGACTCAGGTAAATATCCCACCGCACGTTCACTTGAGAATTTAATGAGCTTTAGTTATTCTCTATAGAAGGTTTAGATCCATAGGTCATATTCATCTTTAACATGTTTCAAAAATGTATATCCATTTTTAAAACATGTGTAGAAGAAATCTCTTTCTTATAAAAATCCAAGCTATTAGGGTTGAACTAGAGGAATTTGACAAACTTGGATAACAAATATTTTGTGTTCATTTGTGGTGTGTGAAAAAATTTTCTTCACATACATTTGTTGTTGTTTTAAATTTTTTGCATACATAAACTCTAAGATTTTCATTTTGATGAGATCTATTTGCCTTTTTTTTTTATAGGATGAAGGGAGTGCGAAAACTCAAAGTTTTGATTTAAGAAAAAAGTATACATCTAAAATGGAAATGAACAATGCACAAATGTAGAGAGATAATTTGAAAGAGTGTCTGTAATTTTTAAGGATTGTAAATTTTTTTTGGTTTTTATATATTAGGTTTAACAAACGTTAAGAAAAGGGGTAGGCGGGGGATTTTTAACTGAGTGTTGACCCCCAATCCATAAGTAACTTCTTATCAAATGTAGCCCATTATGCATGATAAATCATTTTACAATCATCTATGATTGTTAGGTCATCTTTTTGTTAATGGGCAAAATTGTGGCTTGTTTGACTCAGGTAAATATCCCACAGCAAGTTCACTTGAGAATTTAATGAGCGTTTGTTATTCTCTTTAAAAGGTTTGGATCCATAGGGCATTTGTCTCTTTAACATGTTTCAAGAATGCATATCCATTTTTAAAACATTTGTAGAAGAAATATATTTCTTATAAAATTCCTAGCTATTAGGGTTGAACTAGTGGAATTTCCAAAACTTGGATATTAAAACTTTTGTGTTCATTTGTGGTATGTGAATAAATTTTCTTTACTTACATTTGTTGTTGTTTCAAATTTTTAACTAGAGGAGTTTCCAAAACTTGCATAACAAAACCTTTGTTTTCATTTGTGGTATAAATAAATTTTCTTTACCTACATTTGTTATTGTTTCAAATTTTTTCCATCCATAACTTCTAAAATTTTCATTTTGTTGTGATCTATTTGCCTTTTTGTTTACGACATGATGGGACAACGAAAATTCAAAGTTTTGATTTAAGAAAAAGTATACATCTAAAATGGAAATGCACAATGGACAAATATAGAGAGAGATGTAATTTTTAGGGTTGTAAACTCTTTTTAGTTTTGACATATTCGGTTTTCCAATCGTCGGGAAAAGGGGGAGGCAGGGGGATTTTTAACGGAGTGTTGACTCGCAACCCATTAATATTTTCTTACAAAAATTTAGCCCGTTACGCATGATAAATCACTTTACAATTATCTATGATTGTTTGGTCAGATTTTTGTTAATGGGTGAAATCATGGCTTCTTTGACTTGGGAAAATATCCCACAGCACGTTCACTTGAGAATTTAATGAGTGTTTCTTATTCTTTTTAAAAGGTTTGGATCCATAAGTCATTTGCATATTTAACATGATTTAAGCATGCATATCCATTTTTAAAACATGTGAAGAAGAAATCTCTTTCTTATAAAATTCCATGCTCACAGGGTTGAACTAATGGAATTTCCCATACTTCGATAACAAAACTTTTGTGTTAATTTGTCGTGTGTGAATAAATTTTCTCTACTTACATTTTTTGTTCTTTCAAAATTTTCCCATAAATAAACTCTTAAATTTTCATTTTGTTGTCATCTATTTGCCTTTTTTGTTTACGGGAAGAAGGGAGAGCGAAAACTCAAAGTTTTTATTTAGGAAAATAGTATACATCTAAATTGGAAATCCACAATGAACAAATGTTGAGAGAGATAATTCCAAAGAGTTTTTGTAATTTTTAGGCATTGTAAACTCTTTTTTTGATTTTATAAATTAGATTTTGCAATTGTCGGGAAAAGGGGGAGGAAGGTGGATTTTTAAGTGAGTGTTTACTCCATATCCATTAGTCATTTCTTACAAAAATATGGCATGTTATGCTTGATAAATCACTTTACAATCATCTATGATTGTTAGGTAAGCTTTTTGTAAGTGGGCAACATAATGGCTTATTTGACTCGGCTAAATATCCCACCGCACGTTCACTTGAGAATTTAATGAGCGTTTGTTATTCTCTTTAAAAGGTTTGGATCCATAAGTCATTTGCATCTTTAACATGTTTCAAGCATGCATATCCCTGTTTAAAACATGTGTAAAAGAAATCTCTTTCTTATAAAATTCCAAGCTACTAGGGGTGAACAAGTGGAATTTCCCAAACTTGGATAACAAAACTTTTGTGTTCATTTGTGGTGTGTGAATAAATTTAATTTACTTACATTTGTTGTTGTTTTAAATTTTGTTCCATACATAAACTCTAAAATTTTTATTTTGTTGTGATCTATTTTCCTTTTCTGTTTACGGCATGAAGGCAAAGCGAAAACTCAAAGTTTTGATTTAAGAAAAAAGTATACATGTAAAATAGAAATTCACAATGCACAAATGTAAAGAGAGATAATTCTGAAGAGAGTCTTTAATTTTTAGGGATTGTAAACTCTTTTTAGCTTTTAAATATTAGGTTTTGCAATCGTCGGGAAAAGGGGGAGGCAGGAGAATTTTTCACAGAGTGTTTCCTTCCAATCAATAAGTCATTTATAACTAAAATATAGCCCGTTATGCATTATAAATCACTTTACAATTACAAATGATTATTAGGTCAACTTTTTCTAAATGGGGAAAATAATGGCTTGTTTGACTCGAGTAAATATCCCACTGCATGTTCACTTGAGAATTTAATGAGCGTTTTTATTCTATTTAAAAGTTTTGAATCCATAGGTCATTTGCATATTTAACATGTTTCAAGCATGCATATCCTTTTTTAAAACATGTGTAGAAGAAATCTTTTTCTTATAAAATTCCAAGCTTTCAGGATTGAATTAGTGGAATTTCCCAAACTTGGATAACAAATCTTTTGTGTTCATTTGTCGTGTGTGAATAAATTTTCTTTACTTACATTTTGGTTCTTTTAAATTTTTTACATACATAAACTCTAAAATTTTCATTTAGTTGTAATCTATTTGCCTTTTTTGGTTGCTGGATAAAGGGAGAGTGAAAACTCAAAGTTTTGATTTAAGAAAAAAGTTTACATCTAAAATAGAAATGCACAATGAATAAATTTAGAGAGAGATAATTCCAAAGAATGCCAGTAACTTTTAGGGATAATAAACTTTTTTTTATTTTTATAATTTAGGTTTTGAAAACGTCGGGACAAGGGGGAGGTGAGGGATTTTTAACTGAGTGTTGACTCCCAATCCATAAGTCATTTCTTACAAAAATAAAGCCCGTTACGCATGATAAATCACTTTACAATCATCTCTAATTGTAAGGTCAGCTTTTTGTAAATGGGAAAATAGTGGCCTGTTTGACTCGAGTACATATCCCACATCACGTTCACTTGAAAAATTTAATGGGAGTTTGTTATTCTATTTAAAAGGTTTGGATACAGAGGTCATTTGTATCTTTAACATGTTTCAAGCATGCATATCCAATTTTAAAACATGTGTAGAAGAAATCTCTTTCTTTTAAAATTCATTGATATTTGGGTTGAACGAGTAGAATTTCCGAAAGTTGGATAACAAAAATTTTGTGTTCATTTGTGGTTTGTGAATAAATTTTCTTTACATAATTTTTTTTTAAAATTTTTTCCACACATAAACTCTAAAATTTTCATTTTGTTGTGATATATTTGCCTTTTTTGTTGACGGGATGGAGGGAGATTGAAAACTCAAAGTTTTGATTTAAGAAAAAAGTGTACATCTAAAATAGAAATGCACAATGCACAAAGTTAGAGAGAGATAATTCCAAAGAATGCCAGTAATTTTTAGGTATTGTAAATTCTTTTTTGTTTTTATAATTTAGGTTTTGTAATCGTCGGGAAAAGGGGGAAGCGGGCAATTTTTAACTGAGTCTTGACTCCTAATCCATAAGTCATTTCTTACAAAAATATAGCCCGTTATGCATGATAAATCACTTCACAATCATCTATGATTCTTAGATCAGCGTTTTGAAAATGGGCAAAATACTGAACTGTTTGACTCGGGTAAACATCCCACCACACTTTCACTTGAAAAATTTACTATTATTGTCTTTAAAGGGTTTGGTTCCATATGTCATTTGCATCTTTAACATGATTCAAGCATGCATATCCATTTTTAAAACATGTGTAGAAGAAATCTCTTTCTTTTAAAATTCCATGATATTAGGGTTGAACTATTGGAATTTCCCAAACTTCGATAACAAAGTTTTTGTGTTCATTTGTGGAGTGTGAATAAATTTCCTTTACATACATTTTTTGCTTTTTAAAATTTTTCAATACATAAAAATTTTCATTTTGTCGAGATATATTTGCCTTTTTTGTTTAGGGGATGAAGGGAGAGCGAAAACTCAATGTTTTGATTGATGAAAAAAGTAAACATCTAAAATGTAAATGCACAGTGCACAAATGTAGAGTGAGATTATTCCAAAGAGTGTCTCTAATTTTTAGGGATTGTTGACTCCCAATCCATAAGTCATTTCTTACAAAAATATTGCATGTTACACTTGTTCAATCACTTTACAATCATCAATGATTGTTAGGTCAGCTTTTTGAAAATGAGAAAAATAATGGATTGTTTGACCCGGGTAAATATCCCACCGCACATTCACTTGGGAATTTGATGAGCGTTTCTTATTCTCTTTAAAAGGTTTGGATCCATAGGTCATTGGCATCTTTAACATGTTTGAAGCCTGCATCTCCATTTTTAAAACATGTTTAGATGAAATCTCTTTCTTTTAAAATTCCAAGCTGTTAGGGTTGAACTAGTGGAATTTCCAATACTTGGATAACAAAACTTTCGTGTTCATTTGTGGTATGTGAATAAATTTTATTTACTTACATTTGTTGTTGTTTTAAATTTTTTCCATACATAACCGCTAAAATTTTCATTTTCTTGTGATCTATTTGCCTTTTTTGTTTACGGGATGAAGGGAGAGTGAAACTCAAAGTTTTGATTTAAGAAAAAAGTATACATCTAAAATGTTAAATTACAATGGACAAATTTAGAGAGACATAATTCCAAAAAGTGTCATAATTTTTAGGGATTGTAAGCTCTTTTTGAATTTGATATATTAGGTTTTGTAATAGTCGGGAACAGGGGGAGACAAGGGGGATTTTTAACTGAGTGTTGACTCCCAATCAATAAGTCATTTCCTAAAAAAATATAGCCCGTTACACATCATAAATCACCTTACAATCATCAATGATTGTTAGGTCAGCTTTTTGTAAATGCGTAAAATAATGGCTTGTTTGGCTCGGGTCAATATCCCAAAGCACGTTCACTTGAGAAATTAATGAGCATTTTTTATTCTCTTTAAAAGTTTTGGATCCATAGGTCATTTGCATCTGTAACATGTTTCAAGCATGCATATCCATTTTTAAAACATGTGCCGATGAAATCTCTTTCTTAAAAAATTCCAAGCTATTACAGTTGAACTAGTGGAATTTCCCTAACTTGGATAACAAAAATTGTGTTCATTTTCTGTGTGTGCATAAATTTTCTTTACTTACATTTGTTTTTGTTTTAAATTTTTTCCATATTAAACTCAAAAATTTTCATTTTGTTGTGATCTATTTGCCTTTTTTGTTTACGGGATGAAGGGAGTGTGAAAACTCAAAGTTTTGATTTAAGAAAAAATTATAAATCTTAACTGGAAATGCACAATGCAAAAATTTAGAAAGAGATAATTCAAAAGAGTGTTGTTAATTTTTAGGAATTTTAAACTCTTTTTTAGTTTTTATATATAAGGTTTTGCAATCGTCGGGAAAAGGGGGAGGCAGGTGGATTTTTAATTGAGTGTTGACACCCAATCTATAAGTCATTTCTTAAAAAAATATAGCCCGTTACGCATGATAAATCACTTTACAATCATCTAAGATTGTTAGGTGAACTTTTTTTAAATGGGCAAAATAATGCTTGTTTGACTCAGGTAAATATCCCACCGCATGTTCACTTGAGAATTTAATGATTGTTTTTTATTCTGTTTAAAAGGTTTTGATCCATAGGTCATTTGCATCTTTAACATGTTTCAAGCATGCATATCCATTTTTAAAACATGTGTAGAAGAAATCTCTTTCTTATAAAATTACAAGCTATCAGGGTTGAACTAGTGAAATTTCCTAAACCTGGATAACAAGGCTTTTGTGTTCATTTGTGGTATGTGAATAAATTTTATTTACTGACATATGTTGTTTTCTTAAATTTTTTTCCATACATAACCTCTAAAATATTATTTTTGTAGTGATCTATTTGCCTTTTTTGTTGACGGGATGAAGGGAGTGTGAAAACTCAAAGTTTTGATTTTTGAAAAAATATTATATCTAAAATGGAAATTCACATTGCACAAATGTAGAAAGAGATAATTCCAAAGAGTGTCTGTAATTTTTAGGGATTTCAAACTATTTTTAGTTTTTAGAAATTTTGTTTTGCAATCGTCAGGAAAAGGGGGGAGTCGGGGGATTTTTAACTAAGTGTTGACTCCCAATCCACAAGTCATTTCTTACAAAAATATAGCCTGTTACACATGATAAATCACTTTCCAATTGTCTATGTTTGTTTGGTCAGCTTTTTGTTAATGGGCAAAATAATGGCTTGTTTGACTCGGGTAAATATCCCACCGAACGTTCACTTGAGAATTTAATGAGTGTTTGTTAGTCTCTTTAAAATGTTTGGATCCATAGGTCATTTGCATCTTTAGCATATTTCAATCATGCATATCCATTTTTAAAACAAGTGTTGAAGAAATTTCTTTCTTATTAAATTCCAAGCTATGAGGGTTGAACAAGTGGAATTTCCTAAACCTGATAACAAAACTTTTGTGATCATTTGTGGTTTGTGAATAAATTTTCTTTACTTAAATTTTTTTGTTGTTTTAAATTTTTTCCATACATAAACTCTAAAATTTTCATTTTATTGTGATCTATTTGCCTTTTTGTTTATAGGATGAAGGGAGAACGAAAACTCAAAGTTTTGATTTAAGAAAAAAAGTACACATCTAAAATGAAAATGCACAATGAAAAAATGTAGAGAAAGATAATTCTAAAGAGAGTCTGTAATTTTTATGGATTTTTATCTCTTTTTAGTTTTTATATATTAGGTTTTGCAATCGCCGGGAAAAGGAGGAAGTAGGGGGATTTTTAACTGAGTGTTGATTCACAATCCATAAGTCATTTCTTAAAAAAATATAGCCCGTTAGGCTTGATAAATCACTTTACAATCATTTATGATTGTTAGGTCAGCTTTTTGTAAATGGGCAAAATAAGGCTAGTTTGACTCAGGTAAATATCCCACCGCACATTCACTTGAGAACTTAATGAGCGTTTGTTATTCTCTTTAGAAGGTTTGGATCCATGTGTCATTTTCATCTTTAACATGTTTCATGCATGTATATCCATTTTTAAAACATGTGTAGAAGAAATCTCTTTCTTATAAAAATCCAAGCTATTAGGGTTGAACTAGTGGAATTTCCCAAACTTGGATAACAAAACTTTAGTGTTCAATTGTGGTGTGTGAATAAATTTTCTTTATTTACATTTGTTGTTTTTTTAAATGTTTTAGATACATAAACTCTAAAATATTCATTTTGTTGTTATCTATTGGCCTTTTTTGTTTACGGGATGAAGAGAGAGCGAAAACTCAAAGTTTTGATTTAAGGAAAAAGTATCCATCTAAAATGGAAAAGTAAACATTTTTTGGTGTTTATATATTTGGTTTTGCAATCGTCGGGAAAAGGGGCAGGAGGGGGATTTTTAACTGAGTGTTAACCCTCAATCCGTAAGTCATTTCTGACAAAAATATAGCCCATTACACATGATAAATCTTTTTACAATCATCTAAGATTGTTAGGTCAGCTTTTTCTCAATGGGCAAAATAGTGGCTTGTTTGACTCAGGTAAATATCCCACAGCAAGTCCACCTGAGAATTTAATGAGTGTTTTTTATTCTCTTTAAAAGGTTTGGATCTATAGGTCATTTGCATCTTTAACATGTTTCAAGCATGCATATCCATTTTTCAAACTTGTGTAGAAGAAATCACTTTCTTATAAATTTCCTAGCTATTAGGGTTGAACTAGTGGAATTTCCCAAACTTGGATAACAAAATTTTTGTGTTCATTTGTGGTATGTGAATAAATTTCTTTACTTACATTTGTTGTTGTTTCAAATTGTGTCCATCCATAACTATTAAAATTTTCATTTTGTTGTGATCTATTTGCCTTTTTGTTTACGGAATGATGGGAGAGCGAAAACACAAAGTTTTGATTGAAGAAAAAAGTATACATCTAAAATCGAAATGCACAATACACAAATATTGAGAGAGATAATTCCAAAGAGAGTATGTAATTTTTAGGGATTGTAAATTCTTGTTAGTTTTTATATATTAGGTTTTGCAATCGTCGGGAAAAAGGGGGAGGCAAAGGGATTTTTAATTGAGTGTTGACTCCCAATCCATAAGTCATTTCTTATGAAAATATAGCCCATTACGCATGATAAATCACTTTACAATCATCTATGATTGTTAGGTCAGCTTTTTGTTAATGGGTGAAAACCTTGCTTGTTTAACTCGGGTAAATATCCCACAACACGTTCACTTAAGAATTTAATGAGCGTTTCTTATTCTCTTTAAAAGGTTTGGATCCAAAGGTCATTTGCATCTTTAACATGTTTCAAGCATGCATATCCATTTTTTAAAAAAGTGAAGAAGATATCTCTTTCTTATAAAATTCCATGCTCTTAGGGTTGAACTAGTGGAATTTCCCACACTTGGATAACAAAACTTTTGTGTTCATTTGTGGTGTGTGGATAAATTTTCTTTACTTACATTTGTTGTTGTTTTAAATTTTTTCCATACATAAACTTTAAAATTTTCATTTTGTTGTGATCTATTTGCCATTTCTGTTTACAGGATGAAGGGAGAGCAAATACTCAAAATTTTTATTTAAGTAATAAGTATACATCTAAAATTGAAATGCACAATGCACAAATGTAGACTGAGATAATTCAAAAGAGTGTCTGTAAATTTTAGGGATCGTAAACTCTTTTTAGTTTTTATATATTTGGTATTGCAATAGTAGGGAAAAGGGGGAGGCAGAGGGATTTTTAACTTAGTGTTGACTCCCAATCGAACATAAATGGGTGAAATAATGGATTGTTTTACTTGGGTAAATATACCACCGCACGTTTACTTGAGAATTTAAGGAGTGTTTGTTATTCTCTTTAAAAGGTTTGGATCTGTTGGTCATTTGCATCTTTATCATGTTTCAAGCATGCCTATCAAGTTTTGAAACATTTGTTGAAGAAATCTTCTTGTTATAAAATTCTAAGCAAGTAGGGTGGAACTAGTGGAATTTCCATTACTTGGATAACAAAACTTTTGTGTTCATTCGTGGTGTGCGAATAAATTTTTTTTACTTACATTTGTTGTTGTTTTAAATTTTTTACATTTGTTGTTGTTTTAAATTTTTTACCATACATAAACTTTAAAAATATTCATTTTGTTGTGATCTATTTGCCTTTTTTGTTTACAGGATGAAGAGAGGAAAAACACTTAGTTTTGACTGAAGAAAAAAGTATATAACCAAAATGGAAATGCACAATGCACAAATGTAGAGAGAGATAATTCCAAAGAGTGTCTGTTACTTTTAGGGATTGTAAACTCATTTTAGTTTTTACATATTAGGTTTTGCTATTGTCGGGAAAAGTGAATGGCAGGGGGATTTTTAACTGAGCGTTGACTCCCAACCCATAAATCAATTCTTAAAAAAAATAACCCCGTTAAGCATGAGAAATCACTTTACAATCATCTAGGATTTGTTAGGTCAACTTTTTGTTAATGGGTGAAATCATGGCTTGTTTGACTCGGGTAAATATCCCTAAAACGTTCACTTGAGAATTTAATGAGCGTTCTTATTCTCTTTAAAAGGTTTGGATCCATAGGTCATTTGCATCTTTTATATGTTTCAAGCATGCATAACCATTTTTAAAACTTGTGTAGAAGAAATCTCTTTCTTATAAAATACCAAGCTATTAGGGTTGAACTAGTGGAATTTCCCAAACTAGGATAACAAAACTTTTGTGTTCATTTGTGGTGTTTGAATAAATTTTCTTTACTTACATTTATTGTTGTTTTAAATTTTTTCCATACATAACTTCCTAAATTTTCATTTTAGTGATCTGTATGCCTTTTTTGTTTACGGGATGAAGGGAGAGCGAAAACTCAAAGTTTTGATTTAAGAAAAAATTGTACATAAAAATTAGAAATGCACAATGCACAAATTTAGAGAGAGATAATTCCAAAGAGTATATGTAATTTTTAGGGATTCTAAACTGTTTTTAGTTTTTATGAATTAGGATTTGCAATTGTCGGGAAAAGGGGGAGGAAGGGGGATTTTTAACTGAGTGTTGTCTTCCAATCCAAAAGTCATTTCATACAAAAATATTGCCCGTTACGCATGATAAATAACTTTAAAATCAACGATGATTGTTAGGTGAGCTCGTTGTAAATGGTCAAAATATAGGCTTGTTTGACTCGAGTAAATATCCCACCACACGTTCACTTGAGAATTTAATGAGCGTTTACTATTACCTTTAAAAGGTTTGGATACATAGGTCATTTGCATCTTTAACATGTTTCAAGCACATTATCCATTTGTAAAACATGTGTAGAAGAAATCCCTTTCTTATAAAATTCCAACCTATTAGGGTTGAACTAGTAGAATTTCCTAAACTTGGATAACAAAACTTTTGTGTTCATTTGTGGTGTGTGAATAAATTTTCTTTACTTACATTTGTTGTTGGTTTAATTTTTTTCCATACATAAATTCTAAAATTTTCATTTCGTTGTGATCTATTTGCCTTTTTTGTAAACGGGACGAAGGGAGAGCGAAAACTCAAAGTTTTGATTTAAGAAAAATGTGTACATCTACAATGGAAATGCACAATGCACAAATGTAGAGAGATAATTCCAAAGAGTGTTAGTAATTTTTTGGGATTATAATCTCTTTTTAGTTTTAATATATTATTTTTTGCAATCATCCGGAAAAGGGGGAGGCGGGGGATTTTTAATTGAGTGTTGACTCCCAATCCATAAGTCATTTCTTAAAAAAAATAGCCCGTTATGCATGATAAATCACTTAACAATATTCTATGATTGTTAGGTCAGCTTTTTGTAAATGGGCAAAATAATGACTTGTTTGACTTGAGTAAATATCCGACCGTACATTCACTTGAGAATTTAAGGAGTGTTTGTTATTCTCATTAAAAGGTTTGGATCCATAGGTCATTTGCATCTTTAACATGTTTCAAACATGCATATCCATTTTAAAAACATGTGTAGAAGAATTCTATTTCTTATAAAATTCAAAGCTATTAGAGTTAAACAAGTGGAATTTCCAAAATTTGGAAAAAAAACTTTTGTGTTCATTTGTATTATGTGATTAAATTTTCTTTACTTAAATTTGTTGTTGTTTCAAATTTTGTCCATCCATAACTTCTAAAATTTTCATTTTGATGTGATCTATTTGCCTTTTTGTTTACGGGATGATGGGAGAGTGAAAATTCAAAGTTTTGATTTAAGAAAAAAGTATACATCTAAAATGGAAATGCACAATGCACAAATATTGAGAGAGATAATTCCAAAGAGAGTATGTAATTTTTAGGGATTGTAAATTCTTTTTAGTTTTTATATATTAGGATTTCCAATAGTCGGGAAAAAGGGGGAGGCAGGGGGATTTTTAAATGAGTGGTGACTCCCAATCCATAAGTCATTTCTTATGAAAATATAGCCCATTACGCATGATAAATCACTTTACAATCATCTATGATTTTTAGGTCAGCTTTTTTTAATGGGTGAAAACTTTGCTTGTTTGACTCGAGTAAATATCCCACAACACGTTCACTTAAGAATTTAATGAGCGTTTCTTATTCTCTTTAAAAGGTTTGGATCCAAAGGTCATTTCCATCTTTAACATGTTTCAAGCATGCATATACTTTTTAAAAAAAAAGTGAAGAAGAAATCTCTTTCTAATAAAATTCCATGCTCTTAGGGTTGAACTAGTGGAATTTCGCACACTTGGATAACAAAACTTTTGTGTTCATTTGTGGTGTGTGAATAAATTTTCTTTACTTACATTTGTTGTTGTTTAAAATTTTTCCATACATAAACTCTAAAATTTTCATTTTGTTGTGATCTATTTGCCATTTCTGTTTACGGGATGAAGGGAGAGCAAAAACTCAAAATTTTTATTTAAGTAATAAGTATACATCTAAAATTGAAATGCACAATGCACAAATGTAGACTGAGATAATTCAAAAGAGTGTCTGTCAATTTTAGGGATCGTAAACTCTTTTTAGTTTTTATATATTTGGTTTTGCAATAGTCGGGAAAAGGGGGAGGCAGAGGGATTTTTAACTTAGTTTTGACTCCCAATCGCATATAAATGGGTGAAATAATGGCTTGTTTGACTTGGGTAAATATCCCACCGCACGTTTACTTGAGAATTTAAGGAGTGTTTGTTATTCTCTTTGAAAGGTTTGGATGTGTAGGTCATTTGCATCTTTAACATGTTTCAAGCATGCCTATCAATTTTTAAAACATTTGTTGAAGAAATCTTCTTGTTATAAAATTCTAAGCAAGTAGGGTGGAGTTAGTGGAATTTCCATTACTTGGATAAAAAAACTTTTGTGTTTATTCGTGGTGTGCAAATAAATTTTTTTCACTTACATTTGTTGTTGTTTTAAATTTTTTACCATACATAAACTCAAAAATATTCATTTTGTTGTGATCTATTTGCCTTTTTTGTTTACGGGATGAAGAGAGAGCAAAAAAACTTAGTTTTGAATGAAGAAAAAAGTATATAACAAAAATGGAAATGCACAATGCACAAATGTAGAGAGAGATAATTTCAAAAAGTGTCTGTTATTTTTAGGGATTGTAAACTCTTTTTAGTTTTTATATATTAGTTTTTGCTATCGTTGGGAAAAGTGAATGGCAAGGGGATTTTTAACTGAGCGTTGACTCCCAATCCATAATTCATTTCTTAAAAAATATAACCCCGTTACGCATGAGAATTCAATTTACAATCATCTAGGATTGTTAGGTCAGCTTTTTGTTAATGGGTGAAATCATGGCTTGTTTTACTCGGGTAAATAACCCGCAAAACATTCACTTGAGAATTTAATGAGCGTTTCTTATTCTCTTTAAAAGGTTTGGATCCATAGGTCATTTGCGTCTTTAACATGTTTCAAGCATGCATATCCATTTTTAAAACTTGTGTAGAAGAAATCTCTTTCTTATAAATTTCCTAGCTATTAGGGTTCAACTAGTGGAATTTCCCAAACTTGGATAACAAAATTTTTATGTTCATTTGTGGTATGTGAATAAATTTTCTTTGCTTACATTTGTTATTGTTTCAAATTTTTTCCATCCATAACTTCTAAAATTTTCATTTTATTGTGATCTATTTGCCTTTTTGTTTACAGTATGATGGGATAGCAAAAACTCAAAGTTTTGATTTAAGAAAAAAGTATACATCTAAAATGTAAATGCACAATGCACAAATATTGAGAGAGATAATTCCAAAGAGAGAATAAAATTTTTTGGGATTGTAGATTATTTTTAGTTTTTATATATTAGGTTTTGCAATCATCGGGAAAAGAGGGGAGGCAGGGGGATTTTTAATTGAGTGTTGACACCCAATCCATAAGTCATTTCTTACGAAAATATAGCCCATTACGGATGATAAATCACTTTACAATCATCTATGATTTTTAGGTCAGCTTTTCGTTAATGGGTGAAAACATTGCTTGTTTGACTTCGGTAAATATCCCACAACACGTTCACTTAAGAATTTAATGAGCGTTTCTTATTCTCTTTAAAAGGTTTGGATCCAAAGGTCATTTGCATCTTTAACATGTTTCAAGCATGCATATCCATTTTTAAAATATGTGAATAAGAAATCTCTTTCTGATAAAATTCCATGCTCTTAGGGTTGAACTAGAGGGATTTTCCACACTTGGATAACAAAACTTTTGTGTTCATTTGTGGTGTGTGAATAAATTTTACTTTACTTACATTTGTTGTTGGTTTAATTTTTTTTCCATACGTAAATTCTAAAATTTTCATTTCATTTTGATCTATTTGCCTTTTTTGTTAACGGGACGAAGGGAGAGCGAAAACTCAAAGTTTTGATTTAAGAAAAATGTGTACATCTATAACGGAAATGCGCAATGCACAAATGTAGAGAGAGATAATTCCAAAGAGTGTTTGCAATTTTTAGGGATTGTAATCTCTTTTTAGTTTTAATATATTATTTTTTGCAATCGTCGGGAAAAGGGGGAGGCGGGGGATTTTTAATTAAGTTTTGAGTCACAATCCATAACTTCTAAAATTTTCATTTTGATGTGATCTATTTGCCTTCTTTTTTACGGGAAGATGGGAGAGCGAAAACTCAAAGTTTTTATTTAAGAAAAAAGTATACGTCTAAAATGGAAATGCCCAATGCACAAATATTGAGAGAGATAATTGCAAAGAGAGTATGTATTTTTTAGGGAATGTAAATTCTTTTTAGTTTTTATATATTAGGTTTTGCAATTGTCGCGAAAAAGGGGGAGGCAGGGGGATTTTTAATTGAGTGTTGAGTCCCAATCCATAAGTCATTTCTTACGAAAATATAGCCCATTACGCATGATAAATCACTTTACAATCATCTATGATTATTAGGTCAGCTTTTTGTTAATGGATGAAAACCTTGCTTGTTTGACTCGGGTAAATATCCCACAGCACGTTCACTTATGAATTTAATGAGTGTTTCTTATTCTCTTTAAAAGCTTTGAATCAAAAGGTCATTTGCATCTTTAACATGTTTCAAGCATGCATATCCATTTTTAAAAAAAGTGAAGAAGAAATCTCTTTCTTATAAAATTCCATGCTCGTAGGATTGAACTAGTTGAATTTCCCACACTTGGATAACAAAACTTTTGTGTTCATTTGTGGTGTGTGAATAAATTTTCTTTACTTACATTTTTTGTTGGTTTAATTTTTTTTTCCATACATAAATTCTAAAATTTTTATTTCGTTGTGATGTATTTGCCTTTTTTGTTAACGGGACGAAGGGAGAGCGAAAACTCAAAGTTTTGATTTAAGAAAAATGTGTACATCTATAATGGAAATACACAATGCACAAATGTAAAGAGAGATAATTCCAAAGAGTGTTTGTAATTTTTAGGGAGTGTAATCTCTTTTTAGTTTTAATATATTATTTTTTGCAATTGTCGGGAAAAGGGGGAGGCAGGGGATTTTTAATTGAGTGTTGACTCCCAATCCAAAAGTCATTTCTTAAAAAAAAAATAGCCTGTTATGCATGATAAATCACTTTACAATATTGTATGATGGTTAGGTCAACTTTTTGTAATTGGGCAAAATTATGACTTGTTTGACTTGAGTAAATATCCGACCGTACATTCACTTGAGAATTTAAGGAGCGTTTGTTATTCTCTTTAAAAGGTTTGGATCCAAAGGTCATTTGCATCTTTAACATGTTTCATACATGCATATCCATTTTAAAAACATGTGTAGAAGAATTCTATTTCTTATTAAATTCAAAACTATTAGAGTTAAACTAGTGGAATTTCCAAAACTTGGAAAACAAAACTTTTGTGTTCATTTGTAGTATGTGAATAATTTTTTTTTACTTACATTTGTTGTTTTTTCAAATTTTGTCCATCCATAACTTCTAAAATTTTCATTTTGATGTGATCTATTTGTCTTTTTGTTTACGGGATGATGGGAGAGCGAAAACTCAAAGATTTGATTTAATAAAAAAGTATACATCTAAAATGGAAATGAACAAAGCACAAATATAGAGAGAGATAATTCCAAAGAGAGTACGTAATTTTTAGGGATTGTAAACTCTTTTTAGTTTTTATATACTAGGTTTTGCAATCGTCAGGAAAAGGGGGAGGCAGGGTGATTTTTAAATGAGTGTTGACTCCCAATCCATAAGCAATTTCTTGCCCAAATATAGCCCGTTATGCTGGATAAATCACTTTACAATCATCTATGAGTGTTAGGTCAGCTTTTTATTAATGGGTGAAATCATGGCTTGTTTGACCCGGGTAAATATCCCACATCAGGTTCACTTGAGAATTTAATGAACGTTTGTTATTCTCTTTAAAATATTTGGATCCATAAGTCATTTGCATCTTTAATAAGTTTCAGGTATGCATATCCATTTATAAAACATGTAAAGAAGAAATCTCTCTCTTATAACATTCCAAGCTCTTAGGGTTGAACTAATGGAATTTTCCATACTTGGATAAGAAAACTTTTGTGTTCATTTGTGGTGAGAAAACAAATTTTCTTTACTTATATTTGTTGTTGTTTTAAATTTTTTCCATACATAAACTCTAAAATTTTCATTTTGTTGTGATCTATTTGCCTTTTTTGTTTACGGGATGAAGGGAGAGCGAAAACTACAAGTTTTGCTTTAAGAAATATGTATACAACTAAAATGGAAATGCATAATGCAAAAATGTAGAAAGAGATAATTCCGAAGAGTGTCTGTAAATTTTAGGGATGGTAAACTCTTTTTAGTTTTTATATTTTTGTTTTTGCAATCGTCGGGAAAAGGGGGAGGCCAGGGGATTTTTAACTTAGTATTGACTTCCAATCCATAAGTCATTTCTTAGAAAAATATAGCCCATTACACTTGATAAATCACTTTACAATCATCTATGATTGTTAGGTCAGCTTTTTGTAAATGGGCAAAATAATGGCTTGTTTCACTCGGGTAGATATCCCATAGCACATTCATTGGAGAATTTAATGAGCATTTCTTATTCTCTTTAAAAGGTTTGGATCCATAGGTCATTTGCATCTTTAAGATGTTTCAAGCACACATATCCATTTTTAAAACATGTGAAGAAGATGTCTTTCTTATAAAATTCCAAGCTCTTAGGGTTGAACTAGTGGAATTTCCCATACTTGGATAACAAAACTTTTGTGTTCATTTGTGGTGTGTGAATATATATTTTTTACTTACATTTGTCATTTTTTTAAATTTTTTCCATACATAAACTCTAAAATTTTCTTTTTGTGGTGATCCATTTGCCTTTTTTTTTCAGGATGAAGGAAGAGCGAAAAGTCAAAGTATTAGTTTAAGAAATAAGTATACATCTATAACAGAAATGCACAATGTAAAAAGTAGACGGAGATAATTTCAAAGAGTGTCTGCAATTTTTAGGGATCGTAAACTGATTTTAACTTTTCTATATTAGGTTTTGCAATCGTCGGGAAAAGGGGTAGGTCGGGGGATTTTTAACTTAGTGTTGACTCCCAATCCATAAGTCATTTCTCAAAAAAATATAGCTCGTTACACATGATAAACCACTTTACAATCAGCTATGATTTTTAGGTCAGCTTTTGTAAATGGGTGAAATAATAGCCTGTTTGAGTCGGGTAAATATCCCACCGAACATTCACCTGAGAATTTAATGAGCGTGTGTTATTCTCTTTAAAAGGTTTTGATCCATAGGTCATTTGAATATTTAATATGTTTCATGCATGCATATCCAATTTTAAAACATGTGTAGAAGAAATCTATTTCTTATAAAATTCCAAGCTGTTAGAGTTGAACTAGAGGAATTTCCCAAAGTTGGAAAATAAAACTTTTGTGTTCATTTGTGGTATTTGAATTAATATTCTATACTTACATTTGTTTTTGTTACAAATTTTGTCCATCCATAACTTCTAAAATTTTCATTTTGTTGTGATCTATTTGCCTTTTTGTTTATGGGATGATAGGAGAGCGAAAACTCAAAGTTTTGATTTAAGAAAAAAGTATACATCTAAATGGAAATGAAAAAAGCACAAAAATAGAGAGAAATAAATCCAAAGAGAGTATGTAATTTTTATGGATTTTAAACTTATTTTAGTTTTTATATATTAGGTTTTGCAATCGTAGGGAAAAGGGGGAGGAAGGGGTATTTTTAATTGAGTGTTGATTCCCAATCCATAAGTCATTTCTTTCAAAAATATAGCCCGTTACGCATGATAAATCACTTTACAATCATTCATGATTATTAGGTCAGCTTTTTGTAAATGGGCAAAATAATGGCTTGTTTGACTCAGGTAAAATCCCACCGCACATTCACTTGAGAATTTAATGAGTGTTTGGTATTCCCTTTAAAAGGTTTGGATCCATAGGTCATTTTCATCTTTAACATGTTTCAAGCATGGATATCCAATTTTAAAACATGTATAGAAGAAATCTCTTTCTTATCAAATTCAATAACTATTAAGGTTGAACTAGTGGAATTTCCCAAACTTGGATAACAAAACTTTTTTGTTCATTTTTGGTGTGTGAATAAATTTTCTTTACTTAAATTTCTTGTTGTTTAAATTTTTTTTTTCATACATAAACTCTAAAATTTTCATTTTGTTGTGATTTATTTATCTTTTTATTTTACGAGATGAAGGGAGAGCGAAAAATCAAAGTTTTGATTTAACAAAAAAGTATACATAAAAAAGGGAAATGCACAATGCACAAATGTAGAGAGAGATAATTCCAAAGAGTATCTATAATTTTTAGGGATTGTAAACTCTTTTTAGTTTTTATGTATTAGGATTTTCAATCATCGAGAAAAGGGGGAGGCGGAGGGATTTTTAACTGAGTGTTGTCTTCCAATCAGAAATCATTTCATACAAAAATAAAGCTCGTTACGCATGATAAATCACTTTACAATCATCGATGATTGTTAGGTCAGCTTTTTGTAAATAGGCAAAATAATGGCTTGTTTGACTCGGGCAAATATCCCACCGCACATTCACTTGATAATTTAATGAGGGTTTTTAATTCTCTTTAAAAGGTATGGATCCATAGGTCATTTGCATCTATAACATGTTTCAAGCACATTATCCATTTTTAAAACATGTGTAGAAGAAATCACTTTCTTAAAAAATTCCAACCTATTAGGGTTGTACTACTGGAATTTCCTAAACTTGGATAACAAAACTTTTGTGTTCATTTGTCGTGTGTGAATAAATTTTCTTTATTTACATTTTTTGTTGTTTTAAATTTTTTTTCCATACGTAAACTCTAAAATTTTCATTTTGTTGTGATCTATTTGCCTTTTTTTTAATGAGATGAAGGGAGAGCGAAAACTCAATGTTTTGATTTAAGAAAAATGTGTACATCTAAAATGGAAATGTATAATTCACAAATGTAGACAGAGATAATTCAAATGAGTGTCTATAATTTTTAGGGATTGCAAACTCTTTTTAGTTTTTATATATTCGGTTTTGCATTCATCCATAAAATGGGGAGGCAGGGTGATTTTTAACATAGTGTTGACTCCCAATCCATAAGTCATTTCTGACAAAAATATAGCCCATTACGCATAATAAATCACTTTACAATCATCTATGATTGTTACGTCAGCTTTTTGTTAATGGGTGAAATCATGAGTTGTTTGACTCGGGTAAATATCCCACAACACGTTCACTTGAGAATTTAATGAGCGTTTTTTATTCTCTTTAAAAGGTTTGGATCCATAGGTCATTTGCATCTTTAATATATTTCAAGCAAGTATATCCATTTTTAAAACATGTGCAGAAGAAATCTATTTCTTATAAAATTCAGTGCTATTAGAGTTGAACTAGTGGAATTTCCAAAACTTGGAAAGCAAACCTTGGAAAGCAAACCTTTTATTTTCATTTGTGGCATGTGAATAAATTTTCTTTACTTAAATTTGTTGTTGTTTCAATTTTTGTCAGTTCATAATTTCTAAAAATTTCATTTTGTTGTGATCTTTTTGCCTTTTTGTTTACAGGAAGATGGGAGAGCGAAAAACATTAAGTTTTGATTTAAGAAAAATTTTTACATCTAAAATGGAAATGCACAATTCACAAATATAGAGAGAGATAATTCAAAAAGAGCATATGTAATTTTTAGAGATTTTTAACTCTTTTTGGTTTTTATATATTAGGTTTTGCAATCGTCGGGAAAAGGAGGAAGCAGGGGGATTTTTAACTGAGTGTTGATTCCCGATCTATAAGTCATTTATTATAAAAATATAGCTCATTACGTATGATAAATCACTTTACAATTATCAATGATTGTTATGTTAGCTTTTTTTAAATGAGCAAAATAATAGTTTGTTTGACTCAAGTAAATATCCCACCACACATTCACTTAAGAATTTAATGAGCGTTTGGTATTCTCTTTAAATGGTTTCGATCCATAGGTCATTTGCATTTAACATGTTTCAAGCATGCATAACCATTTTTAAAACATGTATAGAAGAAATCTCTTTCTTATAAAATTCCAAGCTACAAAAGTTGAACTAGTGGAATTTCCCAAACTTGGATAACAAAACTTTTGTGATCATTTCTGGTATGTGAATAAATTTTCTTTACTTACATTTGTTGTTGTTTTAATTTTTTTCCATACATGAACTCTAAATTTTTTATTTTTTTGTGATATTTGCCTTTTTTATTTACGAGATGAAGGGAGAGCGAGAACTCAAAGTTTAGATTTAAGAAAAAAGTATACATCTAGAATGAAAATGCACTGGGAACAAATGTAGAGAGAGATAATTCCGAAGAGTGTCTATAATTTTTATGGATCGTAAACTCTTTTTATTTTTTACATATTAGGTTTTACAATCGTCGGGAAAAGGGGGAGGCGGGGGATTTTTAACTGAGTGTTGACCCCCATTGTTTATGTCATTTCTTACAAAAATATAGCCCGTTACACATGATAAATCACTTTACAATCATCTATGATTTTTAGGTCAACCTTTTGTAAATGGGCAAAATTATGGCTTGTTTGACTCAGGTAAATATCCCCCCGCATGTTCACTTGAGAATGGTTAGAAGAAATCTCTTTCTAACAAAATTCCATGCTATTAGGGTTGAACTAATGGAGTTTCCCAAACTAGAATAACAAAACCTTTGTGTTCATTTGTCGTGTGTGAATAAATTTTCTTAACTTACATTTTTTGTTGTTTATATTTTTTTCCATACATAAACTCTAAAATTTTCATTTTGTTGTGATCTATTTGTCTTTTTTGTTTACAGGATTAAGGGAGAGTGAAAAATAAAAGTTTTGATTTAAGAAAACAGTGTACATAAAAAAGGAAAATGCAAAATGCAAAAATGTAGAGAGAGATAATTCCAAAGAGTGTCTGTAATTTTTAGGGATTCTAAACTCTTTTTAGTTTTTATATATTAGGATTTTCAATCGTCGGGAAAAGGGGGAGGCATGAGAATTTTTAACCGAGTGTTGTCTTCCAATCCAAAAGTCATTTCATACAAAAATAAAGCTTGATACACATGATAAATCACTTTACATTCATCGATGATTGTTAGGTCAGCTTTTTGTAAATGGGCAAAATAATGGTTTGTTTGCCTTGGGTAAATATCCCACCGCACATTCATTTGAAAATTTAATGAGGGTTTGTTATTCTCTTTAAAAGGTTTGGATCCATAGGTCATTTGCATCTTTAACATGTTTCAAGCACAATATCCATTTTTAAAACATGTGTAGAAGAAATCGCTTTCTTATAAAATTCCAAACTATTAGGGGTGAACTAGTGGAATTTCCTAAACTTGGACAACAAAAATTTAGTGTTCATTTGTGATGTGTGAATAAATTTTCTTTTCATACATTTGTTGTTGTTTTAAATTTTTTTTGCATACATAAACTCTAAAATTTTCATTTTGTTGTGATCTTTTTGCCTTTATTGGTAACGGGATGAAGGGAGAGCGAAAACTCAATGTTTTGAATTAAGAAAAATGTGTACATCTAAAATGGAAATGCACAATGCAAAAATGTAGACAAAGATAATACCAAAGAGTGTCTGTAATTTTATGGGATTGCAAACTATTTTTAGTTTTTATATATTAGGTTTTCCATTAGTCGGGAAAATGGGGAGGCAGGGGGATTTTTAACATAGTGTTGACTCCCAATCCATAAGTCATTTCTTAATAAAATATAGCCCGTTGTGCATGATAAATCACTTTACAATCATCTATGATTGTTAGGTCAGCTTTTTGTAAATGGGTCAAATAATGGCTTATTTGAGTCAGGTAAATATCTCACCGTACATTCACTTGAGAATTTAATGAGCATTTGTTATTCTCTTTAAAAGGTTTGGATCCATCGGTCATTTGCATCTTTAACATGCTTCAAGTATGCATATCCATTTTTAAAACATGTGTAGAAGAAATCTATTTCTTATGAAATTCAAAGCTATTAGAGTTGAACTAGTGGAATTTCCCAAACTTGGAAAACAATTTTTTTTTTTCATTTGTGGTATGTGAATACATTTTATTTATTAAATTTGTTGTTGTTTTATATTTTTTCCATCCATAACTTCTAAATTTTTTATTTTGTTGTGATCTATTCGTCTTTTGGTTTACAGGATGATGGGAGAGTGAAAACTCAAAGTTTTGATTTTAGAAAAAAGTATACATCTAAAATGGAAATGCACAATGCACAAATATAGAGAGAGATAATTCCAAAGAGACTATATAATTTTTAGGGATTTTAAACTCTTTTTTATTTTTTATATATTAGGTTTTGCCATCGTCGAGAAAAGGGAGAGGCAGGGAAATTTTTAACTGAGTGTTGACTCCCAATCCATAAGTCATTTCTTACAAAAATATAACCTGTTAGGAATGATAAATCACTTTACAATCATCTATGAATGTTAGGTTAGCTTTTTATTAGTGGGTGAAATCATGGCTTGTTTGACTCGGGTAAGTATCCCACAACACGTTCACTTGAGAATTTAATGAGCGTTTCTTATTCCCTTTAAAAGGTTTGAATCCATAGGTCAATTTCATCTTTAATATGTTTCAAGCATGAATATCCATTTTTAACACATGTGTAGAAGAAATCTATTTTTTCTAAAATTCCAAGCTATTAGAGTTGAACTAGTGGAATTTCCAAAACTTGGAAAAAAAATTTTGTTTTCATTTGTGGTATGTGAACAAATTTTCTTTACTTAAATTTGTTGTTTTTTCAAATTTTTGTCCATCCATAACTTCAAAAATTTTCATATTGTAGTGATCTATTTGGCTTTTTGTTTATGGGAAGATGGGAGAGCGAAAACTCAAAATTTTGATTTAAGAAATAAGTATACATCTAAAACTAAAATGCACATTGCACTAATATAGAGAGACATAATTCCAAAGAGAGTATGTAAATTTTAGGGATTTAAACTCTTTTTAGTTTTTATATATTAGGTTTTGCAATAATCGGGAAAAGGGGGAGGCAGGGGGATTTTTAACTGAGTGTTGATTCCCAATCCATAAGTCAATTCTTACAAAAATATAGCCCGTTACGCATGATAAATCACTTTACAATCATCGATGATTATTACGTCAGCTTTTTGAAAATGGGAAAAAAATGGTCTGTTTGACACAGGTAAATATTCCACTGCACATTCACTTGAGAATTTAATTAGCATTTGGTATTCTCTTTAAAATGTTTGGATCCATAGGTCATTTTTCATATGTTTCTAGCATGCAAATCCATTTTTAAAACATGTATAGAAGAAATCTCTTTCCTATAAAATTCCAAGAAATTAAGGTTGAACTAGTGAAATTTCCCAAACTTGGATAACAAAACTTTTGTGATCAATTCAGGTGTGTGAATAAATTTTCTTTACTTACATTTGTTGTTGTTTTAAATTTTTTCCATACATAAACTCTAAATTTTTCATATTGTTGTGATCTATTTGCCTTTTTTGTTTACGAGATGAAGGGAGAGCGAAAAATCAAAATTTTGATTTAAGAAAAAAGTATACATCTAAAATGGAAATGCACTAGGATTGTAAACTCGGCAATCGTAGGTAAAAGGATGAGGCGGGGGATTTTTAACTGAGTGTCGACTCAATATGCTTATCTCATTTCTTACAAAAATATAACCCGTTATGCATGATAAATCACTTTACAATCATCTATGATTGTTAGGACAACGTTTTGTAAATGGGCAAAATAATGGCTTGTTTGACTCAGGTAAATATCCCACCGCACGTTCACTTGAGAATTTAATGAGTGTTTGTTATTCTCTTTAAAAGGTTTGAATCCATTAGTCATTTCCATCTTTAATATGTTTCAAGCATGCATGTCCATTTTTAAAACATATGTAGAAGAAATCTCTTTCTTAAAAAATTCCAAGCATAATGGGTGGTTGAACTAGTGGAATTTCCAAAACTTGGATAACAAAACTTTTGTGTTCACTAGTGGTGTGTTAATAAATTTTCTTTACTTAAATTTGTAATTGTTTTAAATTTTTTCCATTCATAAATACTCATAAACACTAAAATTTTCAATTTGTTGTGATCTATTTGCCTTTTCTGTTTTTGGGATGAAGGGAGAGAGAAAACTCATAGTTTTTATTTTAGAAAAAAGTACACATCTAAAATTTAAATGCACAATGCACAAATGTAGAGAGAGATAATTCCAAAGAGTGGCTGTAATTTTTAGGGATTACAAACTCTTTTTAGTTTTTATATGTTAGGTTTTGCTTTCGTCCGGAAAAGGAGGAGGCGGGGGATTTTTAATTGTGTGTTGACTCCATATCCATAAATCATTTCTTACAAAAATATAACCCATTGCGCATGATAAATCACTTTACAATCATCTATGATTGTTAGGTCAGCCTTTTGTAAATTGGCAAAATAGTGGTCAGTTTGACTCTGGAAAATATCCCATCGCATGTTCACCTGAGAATCTAATGAGCGTTTCTTATTCTCTTTAAAAGGTTTGGATCCATAGGTGATTTGCATCTTTAATATGTTTCAATCGTGAATATCCATTTTTAAAACACGTGTAGAAAAAATCTCTTTCTTATAAAATTCCAAGAAATTAGGGTTGAACTAGTAGAATTTCCAAAACTTGGATAACAAAAATTTTGTATTCATTCGTGGTGTGTGAATAAATTTTCTTTACTTGCATTTCTTGTTGTTTTAAATTTTTTCAAAACGTAAACTCCAAAATTTAAATTTGTTGTGATATAATTGCCTTTTTTGTTTAGAGAATGAATGGAGAGCGAAAACTCAAAGTTTTGATTTAAGAAAAAAGTATACATCTAAAATGTAAATGCACAACGCACAAATGTGGAGAGCGATAATTCCAAAGAGTGTTTATAATTTGTAGGGATTGTAAACTCTTTTTAGTTTTTATATATAGGTTTTGCAATCGTTGGGAAAAGCGGGAGGCGGGGGATTTTTTACTGAGTGTTGACTCCCAATCCTTAAGTCATTTCTTACAAAAATATACCCATTACGTATGATAAATTACTTTACAATCTTCTATGATTGTTATGTCAGCTTTTAATAAATGGGTAAAATAATGGCTTGTATGACTTGGGTAAATATCCCACCGCACGTTCACTTGAGAATTTAATGACTGTTTGTTATTCACTTTGAAAGGTTTGGATCCATAGGTCATTTGCATCTTTAACATGTTTCAAGCATGCATATCCATTTTTAAAACATGTGGAAGAAATCTCTTTCTTATAAAATTCCAAGCTATTAGGGTTGAACTAGTGGAATTTCTAAAACTTGGATAACAAAACTTTTGTGGTATGTGAATAAATTTTCTTTACTTACATTTTTTGTTGTTTTAAATTTTTTCCATACATAAACCCTAAAATTTTGATTTTGTTGTGATCTATTTGCCTTTTTTGTTTACGGGATGAAGGGAGAGGGAAAACTCAAAGTTTTGATTTAAGATAAAAGTATACATCTAAAAGGGAAATGCAAAATGCACAAATGTAGAGAGACATAATTCCAAAGATGTTCTATAATTTTTAGGGGTTGTAAACTATTTTTAGATTTTATATAATAGGTTTTGCAATCATCGGGAAAAGGAGGTGGCGGGGGATTTTTAACTGAGCGTTGACTCCTAATCCATAAGTCATTTCTTAAAAAAATATAGCCCGTTACGCATGATAAATCACTTTACCATCATCTATGATTTTTAGGTAAGCTTTTTTTAAATGGGCAAAATAATGTCTTGTTTGACTCGGGTAAATATCCCACCGCACGTTCACTTGTGAATTTAATGGGCGTTTGATATTCTCTTTATAAGGTTAGAATCCATAAGTCATTTGCATCTTTAATATGTTTCAAGCATGCATATCCATTTTTAAAACATGTGTGGAAGAAATCTCTTTCTTATAAAATTCCAAGCGTAATGGGTTGAACTAGTGGAATTTCCCAAACATGGATAACAAAACTTTTGTGTGGTGTGTCAATAAATTTTCCTTACTTATATTTGTTGTTGTTTTAAAATTTTTCCATATATAAACTCTAAATTTTTTATTTTTTTGTGTTTTATTTGCCTCTTTTGTTTACGGGATGAAGGGAGAGCGAAAACTCCTAGTTTATTTTTTAGAAAAAAGTATACATCTAAAATTGAAATGTACAATGCACAAATGTAAAGAGAGATACTTCCAAAGACTGCCTGTAATTTTTAGGGATTTTAAACTATTTTTAGTTTTTATATATTAGGTTTTGCAATCGTCGGGAAAAGGGGAAGCAGAGGGATTTTTAACTGAGTGTTTCTCCAAATCCATAAGTCATTTCTTTCAAAAATATAGCCCGTTACGCATGATAAATCACTTTACAATCATTGATGATTGTAAGGTCAGATTTTTATTAAATGGGAAAAATAATGGCTTGTTTGACTCGTGTAAATATCCCACCGCACGTTCAGTTGAGAATTTAATGTGTGTTGGTTATTTTATTTAAAAGGTTTGGATCCATAAGTCATTTGCATCTTTAACATGTTTCAAGCATGCACATCCCTTTTTAAAACATGTGTAGAAGAAATCTCTTTCTTATAAAATTCCATGGTATTAGGGTTGAACAAGTGGAATTTCCCAAACTTAGATAACAAAAATTTTGTGTTCATTTGTGATGTGTGATGAAATCTTCTTTTATTACATTAGTTGTTGTTTTAATTTTTTTTCTATACATAAACTCTAAAAATTTCATTTTTTTGTGATAATTTGCCTTTTTTGTTTACAGGATGATGGGAGAGCAAAAACTCAAAGTTTTTATTTAAGAAAAAAGTTTACATTTAAAATGTAAATGCAGAATTCTCTAATGTAGAGAGAGATAATTCCAAAGGGGTCTGTAATTTTTAGGGATTGTTGACTCCCAATCCATAAATCATTTCTTACAAAAATATTGCCTGTTGCGCATGATCTATCACTTTACAATCATAAGTTATTGTTAGGTCAGTTTTTTTTAAATGGACAAAATAATGGCTTGTTTGACTCGGGTAAATATCCCACCGCACGCTCACTTGAGAATTTAATGAGCATTTCTTATTCTCTTTGAAAGGTTTGGATCCGTAGGTCATTGGCATCTTTAACATGTTTCAAACATGCAACTCCATTTTTAAAACATGTGTAGAAGAAATTTCTTTCTTATAAAATTCCAAGCTATTAGGGTTGAACTAGTGGAATTTCCCAAACTTGGATAACCAAACTTTTGTGTTCAATTGTGGTATGTGAATAAATTTTATTTACTTACATTTTCTGTTGTTTTTAATTTTTTCCATACATAACCTCTAAAAGTTTTATTTTGTTGTGATCTATTTTCCTGTTTTGTTTACGGGAAGAAGGGAGAGCGAAACACAAGGTTTTGATTTTTGTTGTGATATGTTTCCCCTTTTTTTTTACGGGATGAAGGGAGAGCGAAAACACAAAGTTTTGATTTAAGAAAAAAGCATACATAAAAAATGGAAATACACAATGCCCAAATGTAGAGAGAGATAATTCCAAAGAGTATATGTAATTTTTAGGGATTCTAAACTCTTTTTAGTTTTTATGTATTAGTATTTTCAATTGTTGAGAAAAGGGGGAGGAAGGGGGATTTTTAACTGAGTGGTGTCTTCCAATCCAAATGTTATTTCATACAAAAATATAGCCCGATACGCATGATAAATCTCTTTACAATCATCGATGATTGTGAGGTCAACTTTTTGTAAATGGGAAAGATAATGGCTTGTTTGACTCAGGTAAATATCCCACCGCCCGTTCACTTCACAATTTAATGAGCGTTTGTTATTCTCTTAACAAGTTTTTGTTCCATAGGTTATTTGCATCTTTAACATGTTTCAAGCACATTATCCTTTTTTAAAACATGTGTAGAAGAAATCTCTTTCTAATAAAATTCCAAGCTATTAGGGTTCAACTAGTGAAATTTCCTAAACTTGGATAACAAAATTTTTGTGTTCATTTGTGGTGTGTGAATAAATTTTATTTACTTACATTTGTTGTTGTTTTAAATTTTTTTTCCATACTTAAACTTTAAAATTTTCATTTTTTGTGATCTATTTGCCTTTTTTGTTTACGGGATGAAGGGAGAACGAAAACTCAAAGTTTAGATTTAAGAAAAATGTGTACATCTAAAATGGAAATGCACAATGCTCACATGTAGAGAGAGATAATTCCAAAGAGTGTCTGTAATTTTTAGGGATTGCAAACTCATTTTAGTTAGAATATATTAGGTTTTTCAATCGTTGGGAAAATGGGGAGGCAGGGGATTTTTAACTGAGTGTTGCTCCCAATCCATAAGACATTTCATACAAAAATATAGCCCGTTATGCAAGAAAAATCACTTTACAATCTTTTATGATTGTTAGATCAGCTTTTTGTAAATGGGCAAAATAATGGCTTGTTTGACTCGAGCAAATATCCCACCGTACATTCACTTGAGAATTTAATGAGCATTTGTTATTCTCTTTAAGAGGTTTGGATCCATAGGTCATTTGCATCTTTAGCATGTTTCAAACATGCATATCCATTTTTAAAACATGTGTAGAAGAAATCTCTTTGTTATAAAATTCCAAACTATTAGAGTTGAACTAGAGGAGTTTCTGAAAGTTGGAAAACAAAAATTTTGTGTTCATTTGTGGTATGTGAATAAATTTTCTTTACTTACATTTGTTGTTGTTTCAATTTTTGTCCATCCATAACTTCTAAAATTTTCCTTTTGCCTTTTGGTTTACGGGATGTTGGAAGAGCGGAAACTCGAAGTTTTGATTGAAAAAAAAAGTATACATCTAAAATGGAAATGCACAATGCACATATATAGAGAGAGATAAATCCAAACAGAGTATGTAATTTTTTAGGGATTGTAAACTCTTTTTAGCTTTTATATATTAGGTTTTGCAATTGTCGGGAAAAGGGGGAGGCATGGGAATTTTTAACTGTGTGTTGACTCCCAATCCATAAGTCATTTCTTACAAAAATATAGCCTGTTATGCATGATAAATCACTTTACAATCATCTACGATTTTCAGGTCAGCTTTTCGTTAATGGGTGAAATCATGGCTATTTTGACTCGGGTAAATATCCCACAGCACGTTCACTTAAGAATTTAATGAGCGTTTGTTATTCTCTTTAAAATGTTTGAATTCATAGGTCATTTGCATCTTTAACATCTTTCAAGCATGCATATCCATTTTTAAAACATGTGAAGATGAAATCTCTTTCTTAAAACATTCCAAGCTCTTAGGATTCAACTAGTGGAATTTCCCAAACTTGGATAACAAAACTTTTGTGTTCATTTGTGGTGTGTGAATAAATTTTCTTTACTTACATTTGTTGTTGTTTTAAATTTTTTCCATACATAAACTCTAAAATTTTCATTTTATTGTGATCTATTTGCCTTTTTTGTTTACGGGATGAAGGGAGAGCGAAAACTCAAAGTTTTGATTTAAGAAAAAAGTATACATCTAAAATAGAAATGTAAAATGCACAAATATAGAGAGATATAATTCCAAAGAGATTATGTAATTTTTATGGATTTTAAACTCTTTCTAGTTATTATATATTAATTTTTACGATCGTAGGGAAAAGGGGGAGGCAGGGGGAGTTTTGACTGAGTGTTGATTTCCAACCCATAAGTCATTTCTTTAAAAAATATAGCCCGTTACACATTATAAATCACTTTACAATAATCTATGATTTTTAGGTTAGCTTTTTGTAAATGGGTGAAATAATGGCTTGTTTGACTAGGGTAAATATCCCACCGTACATTCACTTGAGAATTTATTGAGCGTTTGTTATTCTCTTTAAAAGGTTTGGATCCATAGGTCATTTGCATCTTTGGCATGTTTCAAACATGCATATCCATTTTTAAAACATGTGTAGAAGAAATCTCTTTCTTATAAAATTCCAAGGTATTTGAATTGAACTAGAGGAATTTCCCAAAGTTGGAAAACAAAACTTTTGTGTTCATTTGTGGTATGTGAAAAAATTTTCTTTACTTACATTTGTTGTTGTTTCAAATTTTCTCCATCCATAACTTCTAAAATTTTCATTTTGTTGTGATCTAATTGCCTTTTTGTTTACGAGATGATGGGAGAACGAAAACTTGAAGTTCTGATTTAAGAAAAAGTATACATCTAAAATGGAAATGTAAAATGTACAAATATAGAGAGATATAATTCCAAAGAGAGTATGTAATTTTTATGTATTTTAAACTCTTTTTAGTTTTTATATATTAGGTTTTACGATCGTAGGGAAAAGGGGGAGGCAGGGGAGTTTTGACTGAGTGTTGATTCCCAACCCATATGTCATTTATTTCAAAAATATAGCCCATTACACATGATAAATCACTTCAAAATCATTGATGATTGTAAGGTCAGATTTTTGTAAATGGGAAAAATAATGGCTTGTTTGACTAAGGTAAATATCCCACCACACATTCACTTGACAATTTAATGAGCGTTCGGCATTCTCTTTAAAAGGTTTGGATCCATAGGTCATTTGCATCTTTAACATGTTTCAAGCATGCATATCCATTTTTAAAACATGTATTGAAGAAAACTCTTTCTTATAAAATTCTAAGCTATTAAGGTTGGACTAGTAGAATTTCCCAAACTTGGATAACAAAACTTTTGTGACATTTTTGGTGTGTGAATAAATTTTCTTTACTTACATTTGTTGTTGTTTTAACTTTTTTCCACACATAAACTCTAAAATTTTCATTTTGTTGTGATCTATTTGTCTTTTTTGTTTACAGGATGAAGGGAGAGCTAAAACGCAAATTTTTGATTTAAGAAAAAAGTATACATCTAAAATGGAAATGCACAATGCACAAATGTAGAGAAAGATAATTCAAAGAGTGTCTGTAATTTTTAGGGATTGTAAACTCTTTTTAGTTTTTATATATTAGGTTTTGTAATCGTCGGGAAAAGGGGGAGATAGGGGGATTTTTAACATAGTGTTGGCTCCTAATCCATAAGTCCCTTCTTAAAAAAATATAGGCCGTTACACATGATAAATCACTTTACAATTATCTATAATAGTTAGATCAGCTTTTTGTAAATAGGCAAAATAATGGCTTGTTCAACTCGGGATAATATCCTACTGCACGTTCAGTTGAGAATTTAATGAGCATTTGTTATTCTCTTTAAAAGGTTTGGATCCATAGGTCATTTGCATCTTTAACATGTTCAAGCACATTATCCATTTTTAAAACATGTGTAGACGAAATCGCTTTCTTATAAAATTCCAAGCTATTAGGTTTGAAACAGTGGAATTTCCTAAACTAGGATTACAAAAGTTTTGTGCTCATTTGTGGTGTGTGAATAAATTTTATTTCCTTACATTTGTTGTTGTCTTTAATATTTTTTTCCATACATAAACTCTAAAATTTTCATTTTGTTGTGATCTATTTGCCTTTTTAGTTAGCGGGATGAAGGGAGAGCGACAACTCAAAGTTTTGATTTAAGAAAAATGTGGACATCTAAAATGGAAAAGCACAATGCAAAAATGTAGACAAAGATAATTCCAAAGAGTGCTTGTAATTTTTAGGGATCGTAAACTCTTTTTAGTTTTTATATATTAGGTTTTGCTTTCGTCGGGAAAATGCGGAGGCAGGGGGATTTTTAACATAGTGTTGACTCCCAATCCATAAGTCATTTCCTAAAAAAATATAGACCGTTACGCATGATAAATCACTTTACAATCATCTACGATTGTTAGGTCAGCTTTTTGTAAATGGCTGAAATAATGGCCTGTTTGACTCGGGTAAATATCCCATCGTACATTCACTTGAGAATTTAATGAGCGTTTGTTATTATCTTTAAAAGGTTTGGATCCATAGGTCATTTGCATCTTTAACACGTTTCAAGTATGCATATCCATTTTTAAAACATGTGTAGAAGAAATCTATTTCTTAAAATATTCAAAGCTATTAGAGTTGAACTAGTGTAATTTCCCAAACTTGGAAAACAAAACTTTTGTGTTCACTTGAGGTATGTGAATAAATTTTCTTTACTTACATTTGTTTTTTTTCAAATTTTTTCCATCCATAACTTCTAAAATTTTCATTTTGTTGTGATCTTTTTGTCTTTTTTTTTTTTTGGGATGATGGGAGAGGGAAAACTCAAAGTTTTGATATGAGAAAAAAGTATACATCTAAAATGGAAATGCACAATGCACAAATATAGAGAGAGATAATTCCAAAGAGAGTATGTAATTTTTAGGGATTGTAAACTCTTTTTAGTTTTTATATATTAGGTTTTGCCATCGTTGGGGAAAGGGGGAGACATGGGGATTTTTAACTGAGTGTTGACTCCATATCCATAAGTCATTTCTTACAAAAATATAGCCCATTATGCATGATAAATCACTTTATAATCATCTATGATTGTTAGGTTAGCTTTTTGTTAATGGCTGACATCATGGCTTGTTTGACTCGGGTAAATATCCCACAACACGTTCAGTTGAGAATTTAATGAGCGTTTCTTATTCTCTTTAATAGGTTTAGATCTATAGGTCATTTGCATCTTTAACATGTTTCAAGCATGCATATCCATTTTTAAAACATGTGAAGAAGATATCTCTTTCTTACAAAATTCCAAGCTCTTAGGGTTGAACTAGTGTAATTTGCCATTCTTAGATAACCAAACTTCTGTGTTCATTTGTGTTGTGTGAATAAATTTTCTATACTTACATTTGTTGTTTTTTAAAATTTTTTCCATACATAAACTCTAAAATTTTCATTTTGGTGTGATCTATTTGCCTTTTTTTGTTTACGGGAGGAAGGGAGAGTGAAAACTCAAAGTTTTGATTTAAGAAATAAGTATACATCTAAAATGGAAATGCATAATGCACAAATATAGACTGAGATAATTCCAAAGAGTGTCTGTAATTTTTAGGGATCGTAAACTATTTTTAGTTTTTATATTTAGGTTTTGTAATCATTGGGAAAAGGGGGAGGCAGGAGGATTTTTAACTTAGTGTTGACTTCCAATCCATAAGTCATTTCTTACAAAAAATATAACCCGTTACGCATGATAAATCACTTTACAATCATCTATGATTGTTAGGTCATCTTTTTTGTAAATGGCTGAAATAATGGTTTGTTTGACTCGAGTAAACATCCCACCATACATTCACTTGAGAATTTATTGAGTATTTGTTATTCTCTTTTAAAAGATTGGATCCGAAGGTGATTTGCATATTTAACATGTTTCAAGCATGCATATCTATTTTTAAAACATGTGTAGAAGAAATCTATTTCTTATAAAACTCCAAGCTATTAGAGTTGAACTAGTGGAATTTCCTAAACTTGGAAAACAAAACTTTTGTGCTCATTTGTGGAATGTGAATAAATTTTTTTTACTTACATTTGTTGTTGTTTCAAATTTTGTCCATCATAATCTTCTAAAATTTTCATTTTGTTGTGATCTATTTGCCTTTATGTTTAAGGGATGATGGGAGAGGAAAAACTCAAAGTTTTGATTTAAGAAAAAAGTATATGTCTAAAATAAAAATGCACAGGGCACAAATGTTGAGAGAGATAATTCTGAAGAGTGTCTTTAATTTTTAGGGATTGTAAACTCTTTTTAGTTTTTATATATTAGGTTTTATGATCGTCGAGAAAAGTTTGAGGCGGGGGATTTTTAACTGAGTGTTGACTTCCTATCCTGAAGTCATTTCTTAAAAAAATCTAGCCCGTTACTCATGATAAATCACTTTACAATCATCTATGATTGTTAGGTCAGCTTTTTCTAGATGGGAAAAATAATGGCTTGTTTGACTTGGGTAAATATCCCACCTCACATTAACATGAGAATTTAATCCGCATTTGTTATTCTCTTTAAAAGGTTTGGATCCATAGGTCATTTCTAGCTTAAACATGTTTCATGAATGCATATCCATTTTTAAAAACTGTGTAGAAGAAATCTCTTTCTTATAAAATTCCAAGCGTAATGGGTTGTTGAACTAGTGGAATTTCCAAAACATGTATAACAAAACTTTTGTGATCATTTGTGGTGTGTGAATAAATTTTCTTTACTTAGTTTTTTTTTTTGTTATAAATTTTTTCCAAACATAAACTCTTAATTTTTCTTTTTGTTGTGATCTATTTGCCTTTTTTTTTACGGGACAAAGGGAGAGCAAAAACTCAAAATTGTTATTTAAGAAAAAAATATATATCTAAATTGGAAATCCACAAAGCACAAATGTAGAGAGAGAAAATTCTGAAGTGTGTGTGTAATTTTTAGGGATTGTAAACTCTTTTTAGTTTTTATATATTAGGTTTTGCAATCGTCGGGAAAAGGTGGAGGTGGAAGATTTTTAACTTAGTGTTGACTCCCAATCCATAAGTCATTTATTAAAAAAATATAGCCCAGTACGAATGATGAATCACTTTACAATCATTTATGATTGTTAGGTCAGCTTTTTTTAAATGGGCAAAAAATGGCTTCTTTGAATCGGGTAAATATCCCATCGCACGTTCACATGAGAATTTAATGAGCATTTTTTATTCTCTTTAAAAGGTTGGGCTCCACAGGTCATTTGCACCTTTAACATGTTTCAAGAATGCATATCCCTTTTTAAAACTTGTGTAGAAGAAATTTGTTTCTGATAAAATTCAGAGCGTAATGGGTTGTAGAACTAGTGGAATTTCCCATACTTGGAACAAAACTTTTGTGTTCATTTGTGGTGTGTGAATAAATTTTCTTTTCTAACTTTTGGAGTTGTTTTCAATTTTTTCCATTAATAAACTCTAAAATTTTCATTTTCTTGTGATCAATTTGCCTTTTTTGTTTACTGGATGAAGAGAGAAAAAACTCAAAGTTTAGATTTAAGAAAAAAGTATATTTCTAAAATGGAAATGCACAATAGACAAATGTAGAGAGAGATAATTCCGAAGAGTGTTTGTAATTTTCAGGGATTGTAAACTCTTTTTAGTTTTTATATATTAGGTTTTGGAATTAACGGGAAAGGGGAGAGGCGGGTGATTTTTAACAGTGTTGACACCCAATCCATTAGTCTTTTATTACAAAAATATAACCCGTTACACATGATAAATCACTTTACAATCATCTATGATTCTTATGTAAGCTTTTTGGAAATGGGTAAAATAATGGTTTGTTTGACTCGGGTAAATATCCCACCGCACGTTCACTTTAGAATTTAATGAGCATTTGTTATTCTCTTTAAAATGTATGGATCCATAGGTCATTTGCATCTTTAACATGTTTCAAGCATGCATATCCATTTTTAAAACATGTGTAGAAGATATCACTTTCTTATACAATTCCAAGCGTAATGGGTTGTTGAACTTGTGGAATTTCCCAAACTTGGGTAAGAAAACTTTTGTGTTCATTTGTGGTGTGTGAATAAATTTTTTTACTTACATTGTTTTTGTTTTAAATTTTTTCCATACATAAACTTTAAATTTTTCATTTTGTTGTGACCTATTTGCATTTTTTTTATGGGATGAAGGGAAAGTGAAAAGTCAAAGGTTTGATTTAACAAAAAAGTATACATCTAAAATGGAAATGCACACTGCACAAATGTAGAGACAGATAATTATGAAGAGTGTTTGTAATTTTTTAGTTTTTATATCTTAGGTTTTGCAATCATCGGGAAAAGGGAGAGTCGGGGGATTTTTAACTAAGTGTTGATTCCCAATCATTAAGTCATTTCTTAAAAAAATATAGCCCGTTATGCATGATAAATCACTTTATAATTATCTATGATTGTTAGGTCAACTTTTTGTAAATGGGCTAAATAATGGCTTGTTTGACTCAAGTATATATCCCACCGCACATTCACTTGAGAATTTCATGAGCGTTTGTTATTATCTTTAAAAGGTTTGGATCCATAGGTCCTTTCCATCTTTAACATGTTTCAAGCATGCATATCCACTTTTGAAACATGTGTAGAAGAAATCTTTTTATTATAAAATTCCAAGCGTAATGGGTTGTTAAACATTTGGAATTTCCCAAACTTGGATAACAAAAATTTTGTGTTCATATTGTGGTGTGTGAATAAATTTTCTTTACTTAGTTTTGGTGTTGTTTTATTTTTTTTCCATTCATAAACTCTAAAATTTTTATTTTCTTGTGATCTTTTTGCCTTTTTTGTTTACGGGAAGAAGGGAGAGCGAAAACTCAAAGTTTTTATTTAAGAAAAATGTATACTTCTTAAAAGGAAATTCACAATGCAAAAATGTAGAGAGAGGTAATTCTAAAGAGTGTCTGTAATTTTTAGGGATTATAAAATTTTTTTAGTTTTTAAATATTAGGTATTGCAGTTGTCAGGAAAAGGGGGAGGCGGGGGATTTTTAACTGAGTTTTGACACCCAATCCATCAGTCATTTGTTTCAAAAATATAACCCGTTATGTATGATAAATCAATTTACAATCATCTATGATTGTTAGGTCAGCTTTTTGTAAGTGGGCAAAATAATGGCTTGTTTGACTCGGGTAAATATCCCAGCGCTCGTTCACTTGAGAATTTAATGAGTGTTAGTTATTCTCTTTAAAAGGTTTGGGTCCATAGGTCATTTACATCTTTAACATGTTTGAAGCATGCATATCTATTTTTAAAACATATGTAGAAAAAATCTCTTTCTTGTAAAATTCCAAGCGTAATGGGTTGTAGAACTAGTGGAATTTCCCAAACTTGGATAACAAAACTTCCTTTTTTCATTTGTGGTGTGTAAATAAATTTTCTTTACTTACATTTGTTGTTTTTTTAAATTTTTTCCATACATAAATTCTAAAATTTTCTTTTTCTTATGATCTATTTGCCTTTTTTGTTTACGGGATGAAGGGAGAGCGAAAAGTTAATGTTTTGATTTAAGAAAAAAGTATACTTCTAAAATGGAAATGCATAATGCACAAATGAAGAGAGAGATAATTCTGAAGAGTGTCTATAATTTTTAGGGATTGTAAAATCTTTTTAGTTTTTATATATTAGGTTTTGCAGTCATCGAGAAAAGGGGGAGGCGGGGGATTTTTAATTGAGTGGTGACTCCAAATCCATCAGTCATTTCTCAAAAAAAAACAGCCTGTTACACATGATAAATCACTTTACAATCATATATGATTGTTAAGTCAGCTTTTCTAAAAGGGCAAAATAAAGGCTTGTTTGACTCGGGTAAATATCCCACCGATGTTCACTTGAGAATTTAATGAACGTTAGTTATTCTCTTTAATAGGTTTGGATCCATAGGTCATTTTCATCTTTAAAAGGTTTCAAGCATGCATATCCATTTTTAAAACATGTGTACAAGAAATCTCTTTCTTATAAAATTCCAAGCGTAATAGGTTGTTGAACTAGTGGAATTTCCCAAACTTGGATAACAAAACTTTTGTGTTCATTTGTGGTGTGTGAATAAATTTTATTTACTAACATTTGTTGTTGTTTTAAATTCTTTCCATCCATAAACTGTAAAGTTTTCATTTTGTTGTGATATATTTGAATTTTTTGTTTACAGGACGAAGGGGGAGCGAAAACTCAAAGTTTTGATTTAAGAAAAAAGTATACATCTAATATGGAAACGCACAGGGCACAAATGTAGAGAGAGATAATTATGAAGAGTGTCTGTAATTTTTAGGGATTGTAAACTCTTTTTAGTTTTTATTTATTAGGTTTTGCATTCGACGGGAAAAGGGAGAGGCGGGTGATTTTTAACTCAGTGTTGACTCCCAATCCATTAGTCTTTTATTACAAAAATATAGCCCGTTACACATGATAAATCACTTTACAATCATCTATGATTGTTAGGTCAGGTTTTTGTACATGGGTAAAATAATGGCTTGTTGGACTCGGGTAAATATCCCACCTGATGTTCACTTGAGAATTTAATGAGCGTTTGTTATTCTCTTTAAAAGGTTTGGATCCATAGATCATTTGCATCTTTAACATGTCTCAAAGCATGCGTATCCATTTTTATACATGTGTAGAAGAAATCACTTTCTTATAAAATTCCAAGCGCTATGGGTTGTTGAACTAGTGCAATTTCCCAAACTTTGATAACAAAACTTTTGTGTTCATTTGGGTTGTGTGAATAAATTTTATTTACTTACATTTCTTGTTGTTTGAAAATTTTTCCATACATAAACTCTAAAATTTTCATTTTCTTGTGATCTATTTGCCTTTTTTGTTTATGGGATGAAGGGAGAGAGAAAAGTCAAAGTTAAGATTTAAGAAAAAAGGTTTGATATGGAAATTCACAAATATGGAAATGCACAATGCACAAATGTAGAGAGAGATAATTCCAAAGAGTGTCTATAATTTTTAAGGATTGTAAACTCTTTTTAGTTTTTATATATTAGGTTTTGCAATCGTCGGGAAAAGGGGGAAGAGGTGGATTTTTAACTGAGTGTTAACTCCCAATCCATAAGTCATTTCTTACAAAATAATAGCTTGATATGCATGATAAATCACTTTACAATCATCTATGATTGTTAGGTCAACTTTTTGTAAATGGGCTAAATAATGGCGTGTTTGACTCGGGTAAATATCCCACCGCACGTTAACATGGGCATTTAATGAGCATTTGTTATTCTCTGTAAAAAGGTTTGTATCCATAGGTCATTTTCATCTTAAACATGTTTTGATGCATGCATATCCATTTTTAAAACATGTGTAGAAGAAATCTATTTCTTAAAAAATTCCAAGCGTCATGGGTTGTTGAACTAGTGGAATTTCCCAAACCTGGTTAACAAAACTTTTGTGTTCATTTTTAGTGTGCGAATAAATTTTCTTTACTTACATTTTTTGTAATTTTTTTTTTCTATACATAAACTCTAAAATTTTCATTTTTATGTGATCTATTTGCCTTCTTTTTTTTATAGGACAAAGGGAGTGCGAAAACTCAAAGTTTTGATTCAAGAATAAAGTATACATCTAAAATGGAAATGCACAATGCACAAATGTAGAGAGAGATAATTCTGAACGGTGTGTGTAATTTTTAGGGATTGTAAACTCTTTTTAGTTTTTATATATTAGGTATTAAAATCGTCAGGACAAGGGGGAGGTTGGAGATTTTTAATTGAGTGTTGACTCCCAATCCATAAGTCATTTCTTACAAAAATATAGCCCGTTACGTATGATAAATCACTTTTTAATCATCTATCATTGTTAGGTTAGCATTTTGTAAAAGGGCAAAAAAATGGCTTGTTTGAATCGGGTAAATATCCCATCGCACGTTCTCTTGAGAATTTAATGATCGTTTGTTATTCTCTTTAAAAGGTTTGCATCCATAGGTAATTTGCATCTTTAACATGTTTCAAGCATGCACATCCATTTTTAAAACATGTGTAGAAGAAATCTCTTTTTTATAAAATTCCAAGCGTAATGGGTTGTTGAACTAGTGGAATTTCCCAAATCTGGATAACAAAACTTTTGAGTTCGTTTGTAGTCTGTGAATAAATTTTATTTACTAACTATTGGTGTTGTTTTAAATTTTTTCCATACATGAACTCTAAAATTTTCATTTTCTTGTGATCTATTTGCCTTTTTTTACGGGATGAAGGGAGAGAGAAACCTCAAAGTTTTGATTTAAGAAAAAAGTATACTTCTAAAATGGAAATACACAATGCATAAATGTATAGAGAGATAATTATAAAGTGTGTCTATAATTTTTAGGGATTGTAAACTCTTTTTATATTTTATATATTAGGTTTTCCAATCGTCGGGAAAAGGGGGAGGCAGGTGATTTTTAACTGAGTGTTGAGTCACCATCCATTAGTATTTTATTACAAAAATGTAGCCCATTACACATGATAAATCACTTTACAGTCTTCTATGATTGTAAGGTTTGCTTTTTGTAAATGGGTAAAGAAATGGCTTGTTTGACTCAGGTAAATATCCCACCGCACGTTAACATGAGAATTTAATGAGCGTTTGTTATTCTCTTTAAAATGTGGGATCCATAGGTCATTTCCATCTTTAACATGTTTCAAGCATGCATATCCATTTTTAAAACATGTGTAGAAGAAATCTTTTTCTTATAAAATTCCAAGCATAACGGGTTGTTGAACTAGTGGAATTTCCCAACCTTTGATAACAAAATTTCTGGGTTCATTTGTGGTGTGTGAATAAATTTTCTTTACTTACATTTTCTATTGTTTTAAAATTTTTCCATACCTAAACTCTTAAATTTTCATTTTCTAGTGATCTATTTGCCATTTTTGTTTATAGGATGAAGAGAGCGAAAATTCAAAGCTTTGATTTATGAAAAAGTATACATCTAAAATGGAAATGTACAATGCACAAATGAAGAGAGAGATAATTCCAAAGAGTGTCTGTAATTTTTAGGGATTGTAAACTCTTTTTAGTTTTTATATATTAGGTTTTGCAATCCTCGTGAAAAGAGGGAAGCGGAGGATTTTTAGCTAAGTGTTGACTCCATATCCAAAAGTCATTTCTTATAAAAATATAGCCCGCTATGCATGATAAATCACTTTACATTCATCTATGATTGTTAGGTTAGCTTTTTGTTAATAGGCAGAATAATGGCTTGTTTGACTCGGTTAATATCCCACCGCATGCTCACTTGAGAATTTAATATGCATTTGTTATTCTCTTTAAAAGATTTGGATCCATTGGTCATTTCCATCTTTAACATGTTCCAAGCATGCATATCCATTTTTAAAACATGTGTTGAAGAAATCTCTCTCTTTTAAAATTCCAAGCGTAATGGGTTGCTGAACTAATCGAATTTCCCAAACTTTGATAACAAAAATTTTGTGTTCATTTGTGGTGTGTGAATAAATATTCCTTACTTACTTTTGTTGTTGTTTCAAATTTTTTCCATACATAAACTCTAAATTTTTTTTTTCTTGTGATCTATTTGCCTTTTTTGTTTATGGGATGAAGGGAGAGCGAAAAGTCAAAGTTTTGATTTAAGAAAAAACTATACATCTAAAATGGAAATGCACAATGCACAAATATAGAGAGGGATAGTTCCAAAGAGTGTCGGTAATTTTTAGAGATTGTAAACTCTTTTTTGTTTTTATATATTAGGTTTAGCCATCGTCGTGAAAAGGGGGAAGCAGAGTATTTTTAACTGAGTGTTGACTCTTAATCCATAAGTCATTTCTTACAAAAATATAGCCCATTATGCATGATAAATCACTTTACAATCATCTATGATTGTTAGGTCAGCTTTTTGTAAATGGGCAAAATAATGTCTTGTTTCACTCAGGTAAATATCCCACCGCATGTTAACATGGAATGTAATGAGCGTTTTTTATTTTCTTCAAAAGGTTTGGATCCGTAGGTCATTTCCATCTTTAACATGTTTGAAGCATGCATATCAATTTTTAAAACATGTGTAGAAGAAGTGTCTTTCTTATAAAATTCTAAGCGTAATGAGTTATTGATCTAGTGGAATTTCCTAAACAAGGATAACAAAACTTTTATGGTCATTTGTGGTGTGTGAATAAAATTTCTTAACTTACATTTGTTGTTGTTTTAAATTTATTCCATACATAAATTCTAAAATTTTCATTTTGTTGTAATATGTTAGCATTATTTGTCTACAGGATGAAGGGAGAACGAAAACTCAAAGTTTTGATATAAGAAAAAAATATACATCTAAAATGGAAATGCACAAGGCACAAATATAGAGAGAGATAATTCTGAACAGTGTTTGTAAATTTTAGGGATTTTAAAATCTTTTGATTTTTTTATAAATTAGGTTTTGCAATCGTCGGGAAAAGGGGGAAGCGGGGGATTTTTAACTGAGTGTTGATTCCCAATCCTTAAGTCATTTCTTAAAAAAATACAGCCCGTTACGCATGATAAATCACTTTACAATCATCTATGATTGTTAGGTCAGCTTTTTATAAATGGGCAAAATAATGGCTCGTTTGAATTGGCTAAATATCCCATCGGACGTTAACTTGAGAATTTAATGAGCATTTGTTATTCTCTTTAAATGGTTTGGATCCACAAGTCATTTACATCTTTAACTTATTTCGCGCATGCATATCCATTTTTAAAACATGTGTAGAAGAAATCTCTTTCTTTTAAAATTCCAAGCGTTATGGGTTGTTGAACTAGTGGAATTTCCCAAACTTTGATAACAAAACTTTTGTGTTCATTTGTCGTGTGTGAATAAATTTTCTTTACTTACATTTGTTGTGGTATAAAATTTTTTCCATACATAAACTCTAAAATTTTCATTTTCTTGCCTTTTTTGTTTATGGGATGAAGGGAGAGCGAAAAGTCAAAGTTTTGATTTAAAAAAAAAGTATACTTATAAAATGGAAATGCACAATGCACAAATGTAGTGAGAGACAATTCTGAAGAAATCTGTAATTTTTAGGAATGTAAACTCTTTTTAGTTTTTATTAAGTCATTTCTTACAAAAATATAGCCCATATGCATGATAAATCAGTTGACAATCATCTATGATTGTTAGGTTAGGTTTTTGTAAATGGGTAAAATAAAGGGTTGTTTGACTCGGGTAAATATCTTATCGCACGTTCACTTGAGAATTTAATGAGCGTTTGTTATTCTCTTTAAAAGTTTGGATCCACAAGTCATTTCAATATTGAACATGTTTCAAGCATGCATATCCATTTTTAAAACATGTGTAGAAGAAGTCTCTTTCTTATAAAATTCCAAGCGTAATAGGTTGTTGAACTAGTGAAATTTCCCTAACTTGGATAACAAAAATTTTATGTTCTTTTTTGGTGTGTGAATTAATTTTCTTTACTAACTTTCGGTGTTGTTTTAAATTTTTTCCATACATAAACTCTAAAATTTTAATTTTCTAGTAATCTATTTGTCTTTTTTTGTTTACAGGATGAAGGGAGAGCGAAAACTCAAAGTTTTGATTTAATAAAAAAGTATACTTCTAAAAAGGAAATGCACAATGCAAAAATATAGAGAGAGATAATTCTGATGGGTGTCTGTAATTTTTAGGGACAGTAAACTCTTTCTAGTTTTTATATATTAAGTTTTGCAATCGTCGAAAAAAGGGTGAGGCAGATGGTTTTTAACTAAGTGTTGACTCCCAATCCATTAGTCTTTCATTACAAAAATATAGCCAGTTACACATGATAAAACACTTTACACTCATCTATCATTGTAACGTCGACTTTTTGTAAATTGGTAAAGAAATGGCTTGTTTGACTCGGGTGAATATCCCACCGCACGTTGACTTGAGAATTTAAGAAAAAAGTATACATCTAAAATGGAAATACATAGGGCACAAATGTTGAGAGAGATAATTCTCAAGAGTGTCTGTAATTTTTAGATATTGTAAACTCTTTTTAGTTTTTATATATTAATTTTGCAATCGTCGAGAAAAGGCGGAGGAGGGGCATTTTTAACTGAGAGTTGACTCCCAATCCTCAAGTCATTTATTTCAAAAATATAGCCCGTTACTCATGATAAATCACTTTACAATCATCTATGATTGTTAGGTCAGCTTTTTGTAACTGGGCCTAATAATGGCTTCTTTGACTCGGGTAAATATCCCACCGTAGTTTCACTTGAGAATTTAATGAATATTTTTTATTCTCTTTAAATGGTTTGGATCCATAGCTCATTTCCATCTTTAACATGTTTGAAGCATGCAAATCCATTTTTAAAACAACCGTAGAAGAAATCTCTTTCTTTAAAAATTCCAAGTGTAATGGGAGGTTGAACTTGTGGAATTTCCCATACTTGGATAACAAACCTTTTGTGTTAATTTGTTGTGTGTGAATAAATTTTATTTACTTAATTTTGGTGTTGTTTTAAATTTTTTCCATTCATAAACTCTAAAATTTTCATTTTCTTGTGATCTATTTGCCTGTTTTGTTTACGGGATGAAATGAGAGCGAAAAGTCAAAGTTTTGATTTAAGAAAAAGTATATCTCTAAAATGGATATTAACAATGTACAAATGTAGAGAGAGATAATTTTAAAGAGTATTTTTAACTATTAGGGATTGTAAACTCTTTTTAGTTTTTATATATTAGGTTTTTGGAGACGTCGGGAAAAGGGGGAGGCATGGGATTTTTGACTAAGTGTTGACTCCCAATCCTTTAGTCATTCCTTAAAAAAATAGAGCTCGGTACGCATGATAAATCACTTTAAAATCATCTATGATTGTTAGGTCAGCTTTTTGTAAATGAACAAAATAATGGCTTGTTTGATTCGGGTAAATATCCCACAGCACGTTCACGTGAGAATTTGATGAGCATTTGTTATTCTCTATAAAAGGTTTTGTTGAATTTATGGAAAAGTGAAATACTTCTTCGATATCAATAACTTGTTGTTATTAGAGTACATGAACCTCTATTTTATAGTAAAGGCGGATCCATAGGTTATTTGCATCTTTATCATGTTTCATGCATGCATATCCATTTTTAAAACATGTGTAGAAGAAATCACTTTCTTATAAAATTCCAAGCGTAATGGGTTGTTGAACTAGTGGAATTTCCAAAAAATGGATAACAAAACTTTTGTGTTCATTTGTTGTGTGTGAATAAATTTTATTTACCTAGATTTTTTGTTGTTTTAAATTTTTTCCACACATAAACACTAAATTTTTCATTTTGTTGAGATCTTTTTGCGTTTTTTCTTTATGGGATGAAGGGAGAGCGAAAACTCAAAGTTTTGATTTTTAAAAAAAAGTATACTTCTAAAATGGAAATGAAAAATGTACAAATTTAGAGAGAGATAATTCTAAAGAGTGTCTGTAATTTTTTGGGATTGTAAACTCTTTTTAGTTTTTATATATTAGGTTTTGTAGTCGTCGGGAAAAGGGGGAGGCGGGAATTTTTAACTGAGTGTTGACTCCTAATCCATCAGTCATTTCTTACAAAAATATAGCCCGTTACACATGATAAATCACTTTACAATCATCTACGATTGTTAGTCAACTTTTTTCTAAATGGGGAAAATAATGGCTTGTTTGACTCGGGTACATATCCCACCGCACGTTTAGTTGAGAATTTAATGAGCGTTAGTTATTCTCTTCAAAAGGTTTTGATCCATAGGTCATTTGCATCTTTAACATGTTTCAAGAATGCATATCCATTTTTAAAATAAGTGTAGAAGAAATCTCTTTCTTTTAAAATTCCAAGCGTAAAGGGTTGTTGAACTAGTGGAATTTCCCAAACTTGGATATCAAAACTTTTGTGTTCATTTGTGGTGTGTGAATAAATTTTCTTTGCTTACATTTGTTGTTGTTTTAAATTGTTTCCATACATCAACTCTAAATTTTTCATTTTATTGTGATCTATTTGCATTTTTTGTTTATGGGATGAAGGGAGAGCTAAAAATTAAAGTTTTGATTTAAGAAAAAAAGTATACATCTATAATGGTAAAGCACAGGGCACAAATGTTGAGAGAGATAATTCTGAAGAGTGTCTGTAATTTTTAGGGATTGTAAACTCTTTTTAGTTTTTATATATTAGGTTTTGCAATCGTCGGGAAAAGGGGGAGGCGGGGGATTTTTAACTGAGTGTTAAATCCCAATCCTAAAGTCATTTCTTACAAAAATATAGACAGTTACGCACGATAAATCACTTTCCAATCATCTATTATTGTTGGGTCATCATTTTGTAAATGGGCAAAATAATGGCTTGTTTGATTCGGGTAAATATCCCATCGCAGGTTCACTTGAGAATTTAATGAGCGTTTGTTATTCTCTTTATAAGGTTTGGATCCATAGGACATTTCCATTTTCAACATGTTTCAAGCTTGCAAATCCATTTTTAAAACATGTGTAAAAGAAATCTCTTTCTTATAAAATTCCAAGTGTAAAGGGTGGTTGAACTTGTGGAATTTCCCAAACTTGGATAACAAAACTTTTGTGTTCATTTGTGGTGTGTGAATAAATTTTCTTTACTAACTTTTGGTGTTGTTTTAAAATTTTTCCATACATAAACTCTAATATTTTTATTTTCTTGTGATCTATTTACCTTTTTTGTTTAAGGGATGAAGGGAGAGCGAAAACTCAAAGTTTTAATTTAAGAAAAAAGTATACTTCTAAAAAGGAAATGCACAATGCATAAATGTAGAGAGGGATAATTCTGAAGAGTGTCTACAATTTTTAGGGATTGTAAACTCATTTTAGTTTTTATAAATTAAGTTTTGAAATCGTCAGAAAAAGGGGGAGGCGGGTGATTTTTAACTAAGTGTTGACTCTGAATCCAATAGTCTTTTATTAGAAAAATATAGCCCGTTAAACATGATAAATCACTTTACAATCATCTATGATTGTAAGGTCAGCTTTTTGTAAATTGGTAAAGAAATGGCTTGTTTGACTCGGGTAAATATCCTACCGCACGTTCACTTGAGAATTTAATGAGCGTTAGTTATTCTCTTTTAAAGCTTTGGACCCATAGGTTATTTGCATTTTTAACCTGTTTCAAACAAGCATATCCTTTTTAAAAAAAATGTGTAGAAGAAATGTCTTTCTTAAAAAATTCCAAGCGTAATGGGTATTTGAACTAAATTAATTTCCCAAACTTGGATAACAAAACTTTTGTGTTCATTTGGGGTGTGTGAATAAATTTTCTTTACTTAAAATTTGTTGTTGTTTGAAATTATTTCCATACTTAAACTCTGAATTTTTCATTTTTTGTGATCTATATGCCTTTTTTGTGTACGAGATGAAGGGAGAGCGAAAACTCAAAGTTTTGATTTAAGAAAAAAGTATACATCTAAAATGGAAATGCATAGGGCGCAAATGTAGAGAGATATAATTCTCAAGAGTGTCTGTAATTTTTAGATATTGTAAACTCTTTTTAGTTTTTATATATTAGGTTTTGCAATCGTCGGGAAAAGGGGGAGGCGGGGGATTTTTAACAGAGTGTGACTCCCAATCCTTAAGTCATTTCTTACAAAAATATAGCCCGTATGTGTGATAAATCACTTTACAATCATCTATGATTGTTAGGTCAGGTTTTTGTAAATGGGCAAAATAATGGCTTGTTTGACTCGGGTAAATATCCTTCCGCATGTTACCATGAGAATTTAATGAGTGTTTGTTATTCTATTTAAAAGGTTTGGATCCATAGGTCATTTCCATCTTAAACATGTGTCATGCATGCATATCCATTTTTAAAACATGTGTAGAAGAAAATCTTTCTTATAAAATTCCAAGCGTAATGGGGTTGTTGAACAAGTGGAATTTCCCAAACATGGATAACAAAACTTTTGTGTTCATATGTGGTGTGTGAATAAATTTTATTTACTTACATTTTTTGTTGTTTTTTTATTTTTTCCATGCATAAACTCTAAATGTTTCATTTTGTTGTGTTCAATTTGCCTTTTTTTTTTACGGGACGAAGGAAAAGCAAAAACTCAAAGTTTTGATTTAAGAAAAAAGTATACATCTAAAATGGAAAAACACAATGCATAAATGTGGCGAGAGATAATTCCAAAGAGTATGTGTAATTTTTTGGGATTGTAAACTCTTTTTACTTTTTATATATTAGGTTTTTCAATTGTCGGGAAAAGGAGGTGGTGGAAGATTTTTAACTGAGTGTTGACTCCCAAACCATAAGTCATTTCTTACAAAAATATAGCTCATTACGCATGATAAATCCCTTTTTAACCATCAGTGTTTGTTAGGTCAGCTTTGGGTAAATGGGCAACAAAATGGAGAGAGAGATAATTCCAAAGAGTGTCTGTAGTTTTTAGGGATTGTCAACTCTTTCTAGTTTTTATATATTAGGTTTTGCAATCGTAGGGAGAAGGGGGAAGCGGGGGATTTTTAACTGAGTGTTGACACCCAATCTATAAGACATTTCTTACAAAAATATAGCCTGTTATGCATGATAAATCACTCTACAATCATCTATGATTGTTAGAACAGCTTTTTGAAAATGGGCAAAATAATGGCTTATTTGACTCGGGAAAATATCGCACCATACTTTCACTTGAGAATTTAATGAGCGTTAGTTATTTTCTTTAAAAGTTTTGGATCCATCGGTCATTTCCATCTTTAACATTTTTCAAGCATGCATATCCATTTTTAAAACATGTGTAGAAGAAATCTCTTTCTTATAAAATTCCAAGCGTAATGGGTTATTGAACTAGTGGAATTTTCCTAACTTGGATAACAAAACTTTTGTGTTCATTTGTGGTGTGTGAATAAATTTTCGTTACTAACTTTTGGTGTTGTTTTAAATTTTTTTCATACATAAAATCTAATATTTTTATTGTCTTGTGATCTATTTGCCTTTTTGTTTACGGGATGAAGGGAGAGCAAAAACTCAAAGTTTTGATTTAAGAAAAAAGTATACTTCTAAAAAGGAAATGCACAATGCATAAATGTAGAGAGGCATAATTCTGAAGAGTGTCTGTAATTTTTAGGGACTGTAAACTCTTTTTAGTTTTTATATATTAAGTTTTGAAATCATCGAAAAAAGGGGGAGGCGGGTGGTTTTTAACTAAGTGTTGACTCCGAATCCATCAGTCTTTTATTACAAAAATATAGCCCGTTACACATGATAAATCACTTTACAATCATCTATGATTGTAAGGTCAGGTTTTTATAAATTGGTAAAAAAATGGCTTGTTTGACTCGAGTAAATATCCCACCGCACGTTCACTTGAGAATTTAATGAGCTTTTTTTATTCTCTTTTAAAGTTTTGGATCCATATTTTATTTGCATCTTTAACCTGTTTCAAGCAAGCATATCCATTTTTAAAACATGTGTAGAAGAAATCTCTTTCTTAAAAAGTTCCAAGCGTAATGGGTAGTTGAACTAAATTAATTTCCCAAACTTGGATAACAAAACTTTTGTGTTCATTTGTGGTGCGTTAATAAGTTTTCTTTCCTTACATTTGTTGTTGTTTGAAATTTTTTCCATGCATAAACTCTAAATTTTTCATTTTTTTGTGATCTATGTGCCTTTTTTGTGTAAGGGATGAAGGGAGAGCGAAAACTCAAAGTTTTGATTTTAGAAAAAAGAATACATCTAAAATGGAAATACACATGGCACAAATTTAGATAGATATAATTCTCAAGAGTGTCTGTAATTTTTAGATATTGTAAACTCTTTTTAGTTTTTATATATTAGGTTTTGCAATTGTCGAGAAAAGGGGGAGGTGGGGGATTTTTAACTGAGTGTTGACTCCCAATCCTTAAGTCATTTCTTTCCAAAATATAGCATGTTATGCATGATAAATCACTTTACAATCATCAATGATTGTTAGGCAAGCTTTTTGTAAATGGGCAAAATAATGGCTTGTTTGACTCGTGTAAATATCCCACCGCAGGTTCACTTGAGAATTTAATGAGAATTTTTTATTCTCTTTAAATGGTTTGGATCCATAGATCATTTCCATCTTTAACATGTTTCAAGCATGCAAATCCATTTTTAAAACATGTGTAGAAGAAATCTCTTTCTTTAAAAATTCCAAGTGTAATGGGTGGTTGAACTTGTGGAATTTCCCAAACTTGGATAACAAAAATTTTGTGTTCATTTGTGGTGTGTGAATAAATTTTCTTTACTTAATTTTTGTGTTGTTTAAAATTTTTTCCATACATAAACTCTAAAATTTTCATTTTCTTGTGATCTATTTGCCTTTTTTGTTTACGGGATGAAGAGAGAGCGAAAAGTCAAAGTTTTGATTTAAGAAAAAAGTATACATCTAAAATGGAAATTCATAATGCACAAATGTAGAGAGAGATAATTCTAAAGAGTGTCTATAATTATTAGGGATTGTTTTTTATATATTAGGTTTTGGATTCATCGGGAAAAAGGGGGAGGCAGGGGATTTTTGACTAAGTGTTGATTCCCAATCCTTCAGTCATTTCTTATAATAAATATAACCCTGTATGCATCATAAATCACTTTACAATCATCTATAATTGTTAGGTCAGCTTTTTGTAAATGGGAAAAATAATGGCTTGTTTGATTCGGGTAAATATCCCACCGCACGTTCACTTGAGAATTTAATGAGCGTTTGTTATTCTCTATAAAAGGTTTTGTTGAATTTATGGAAAAGTGAAATACTTCATTGATATCAATAACTTCTTGTAATCAGAGTACATGAACCTCTATTTTATAGTAAAGGAGGTTCCATAGGTTATTTGCATCTTTAACATGTTTTATGCATGCATATCCATTTTTAAAATATGTGTAGAAGAAATCTCTTTCTTATAAAATTCCAAGCGTAATGGGTTGTTGAACTAGTGGAATTTCCAAAACATGGTTAACAAAACTTTTGTGTTCTTTTGTGGTGTACGAATAAATTTTATTTACTTACATTTTTTTTTGTTTTTTATTTTTTCCATACATAAACTCTAAATGTTTCATTTTTTTGTGATCTATTTGCCTTTTTTTTTTACGGGACGAAGGAATAGCGAAAACTCAAAGTTTTGATTTAATAAAAAAGTATACTTCTAAAATGGAAATGCAAAATGTACAAATGTAGACAGAGATAATTCTAAAGAGTGTCTGTAATTTTTTGGGATTGTAAACTCTATTTAGTTTTTATATATTAGGTTTTGCAGTCGTCGGTAAAAGGGGGAGGCAGGGAATTTTTAACTGAGTGTTGATTCCCAATCCATCAATCATTTCTTACAAAAATATAGCCCGTTACGCATGATAAATCACTTTACAATCATCTATGATCTATTTTGTTAATAGGTAAAATAATGGCTTGTTTGACTCGGGTAAATATCCCACCGCACATTCAGTTGACAATTTAATGAGCGTTAGTTACTCTCTTCAAAAGGTTTGGATCCATAGGTCATTTGCATCTTTAACATGTTTCAAGCATGCATATTCATTTTTAAAATAAGAGTAGAAGAAATCTCTTTCTAATAAATTTCCAAGGGTAAATGGTTGTTGAACTAGTGGAATTTCTCAAACTTGGATATCAAAACTTTTGTGTTCATTTGTGGTGTGCGAATAAATTTTCTTTGCTTACATTTGTTGATGTTTTAAATTGTTTCCATACATCAACTCTAAATTTTTCATTTTATTGTAATCTATTTGCATTTTTTGTTAATGGGATGAAGGGAGAGCGAAAACTTAAAGTTTTGATTTAAGGAAAAAGTTTACATCTAAAATGGTAATGCACAGGGCACAAACGTAGAGAGAGATAATTCTGAAGAATGTATGTAATTTTTAGGGATTGTAAACTCTTTTTAGTTTTTATATATTAGGTTTTGCAATCCTCGGGAAAAGGGGGAGGTGGGGGATTTTTAATTGAGCGTTGACTCCCAAACCTAAAGTCATTTCTTAAAAAAATATAGCCCGTTACGCATGATAAATAACTTTACAATCATCTGTGATTTTTAGGCCAGCTTTTTGTAAATGAGCAAAATAATGGCTTGTTTGACTCGGGTAAATATCCCACCGCACGTTCACTTGAGAATTTAATGAGTGTTTGTTATTCTCTATAAAAAGTTTGGATCCATAGCTCATTTGAATCTTTAACATGTTTCAAGCATGCATATCAATTTTTAAAACATATGTAGGTGAAATGTCTTTCTTATAAAATCCCAAGCTATTAGGGTTGAATTAGTGGAATTTCCCAAACTTGGATAACAAATCTTTTGTGTTCATTTGTGGTGTGTGAATAAATTTTCTTTACTTACATTTGTTGTTGTTTTAAATTTTATCCATACATAAACTCTAAAATTTACATTTTTTTGTGATCAATTTGCTTTTTTTATTTACGGGATAAAGGGCGAGCGAAAACCCAATGTTTTGATTTAAGAAAAAAGAATACATCTAAAATGGAAATGCACAATGCATTAATGTAGAGAGAGATATTTCATAAGAGTGTCTTTAATTTTTAGGGATTGTAAACTCTTTTTAGTTTTTATTGGAAACGTCGGGAAAAGGGGGAGGCAAAGGATTTTTAACTAAGTGTTGACTCCCAATCCATAAGTCATTTCTTACAAAAATAAAGCTCGTTACGCATGTTAAATCATATTACAATCATCTATGATTGTTAGGTCAGCTTTTTGTAAAAGAAAAAAATAATGGCTTGTTTGACTTTGGTAAATATCCCACCGCACGTTCACTTGAGAATTGAATGAGCGTTTGTTATTGTCTTTAAAAGGATTGGATCCATAGGTCATTTGCATCTTTAACATGTTTCAAGCATGCATATCTATGGTTAAAATATGTGTACAAGAAATCTCTTTCTTATAAAATTCCAAGCTATAAGGGTTGAACTACTGCAATTTCCTAAACTTGGACAACAAAACTTTTGTCTTCATTTGCGTATTGTGAATAAATTTTGTTGACTTAAATTTGTTGTTGTTTTATATTTTTTCCAGAGATAAACTCTACAATTTTCATTCTCTTGTGATCTTTTTGCCATTTTTGTTTACTGGAAGAAGGGAGAGCGAAAACTCAAAGTTTTGATTTAAGAAAAAAGTATACATCTAAAATGGAAATGCACAATGCACAAATGTTAGGAGAGATAATTGCAAAGATTGTCTGTAATTTTTAGGGATTGTGAACTCTTTTTAGTTTTTAAATAATAGGTTTTACAACCGTCGGGAAAAGGGGGAGGCACGGGGGTTTTTAACTGAGTGTTGACCCTCAATCCGTAAGACATTTCTTAGAAAAATATAGCCCAATTATGGATGATAAATCACTTTACAATCATCTATTTAGTTAGGTCAGCTTTTTGTAAATGGGCAACATAATAGCTTGTTTGGTTCGGGCAAATATCCCACCGCACGTTCACTTGAGAATTTAATGAGTGTTTATTTTTCTCTTTAAAAGGTTAGGATGCATAGTTCATTTGCTTCTTTAGCATGTTTCAAGTATGCATATGAATTTTTAAAACATGTGTAGAAGAAATCTCTTTCTTATAAAATTCCAAGCTATTAGGGTTGAACTAGTGGAATTTCCCAAACTTCGATAACTAAACTTTTGTGTTCATTTGTGTTGTGTGAATAAATTTTCTTTACTTATCTTTTTTGTTGATTTAAATTTTTTTCATACACAAAATCCTAAATTTTCTATTTATTGTTATGTTTTTGCCTTTTTTTTGTTTTGGGGATGAAGAGAGAGCGAAAAATCAATGTTTTTATTGAAGAAAAAAATATACATCTAAAATGCAAATGCACAATGTACAAATGTAAAAAGAGATAATTCCAAATAGTTTCTGTAATTTTTTAGGATAAAAAACTCTTTTTAGTTTTATATATTAGGTTTTGCAGTCGTCGGGAAAAGGGGGACGGAGTGCAATTTTTAAATGAATGTTGACTCCCAATCTATAAATCACAAAAATAAGGCCTATTACGCATGATAAATCACTTTATAATCATCTATGATTGTTACGACAACTTTTTGTAAATGGGTAAAATAATGGTTTGTTAGATTAGGGTAAAATATCCCACCGCACATTCACTTGAGAATTTAATGAGTGTCTGTTATGCTCTTTAAAAGGTTTGGATCCATATGTCATTTGCATCTTTAACATGTTTCATGCATGCATATCCATTTTTAAAACATGTGTAGAAGAAATCTCTTGCTTATGAAATTCCTAGCTATTAGGCTTGAACTAGTGGAATTTCCCAAACTTGGATAACAAAGCATTTGTGTTCATTTGTGGTGTGTGAATAAATTTTCTTTACCCACATTTTTTGTTGTTCTAAATTTTTTGCATACATAAACTCTAAAATTTTCATTTTGTTGAGATCTATTTGCCTTTTTTGTTTACGGGATGAAGGGAGATCGAAAAGTCAAAGTTTTGATTTAAGAAAAATGTATACATCTAAAATGGAAATGCACAACGCACAAATGTTGAGAGAGATAATTCCAAAGAATGTCTGTAATTTTTTGGGATTTTAAACTCTTTTTTTTATATATTAGGTTTTGCTATCATCGCGGAAAGGCGGAGGCGGGGATTTTTAACTGAGTGTTGACTCCCTATCTTTTAGTCATTTCTTAAAAAAATTTAGCCCGTTACACATGATAAATAACCTTACAATCATGCATGATCATTAAGCCAGCTTTTTGTAAATGCGCAAAATAATGGCTTGTTTGACTCGGGTAAATATCCCACCGCATGTTCACTTCAAAATTTAATGAGTGTTTCTTATTCTCTTTAAAATGTTTGGATCCATAGGTCATTTGCATCTTTAACATGTTTCAAGCATGCATATCAATTTTTAAAACATATGTAGAAGAAATCTCTTTCTTATAAAATCCCAAGCTATTAGGGTCGAACTAGTGAAAGTTCCCAAACTTGGATAACTAAACTTTTGTGTTCATTTCTGGTGTGTGAATAAATTTTTTTTACTTATATTTGTTGTAGATTTAAATATTTTCCATACACAAACTCATAAATTTTCATTTTGTTGTGATCTATTTGCCTTATTGTTTTACGGGATGAAGGGAGAGGGAAAACTCAAAGTTTTGATTTAAGAAAAAAGTATTTATCTAAAATGGAAATGCACAATGAACAAATGTAGAGAGAGATAATTTCAAAGTGTGTCTATAATTTTTAGGGATTCTAAACTGTTTTGAACTTTTACATATTAGGTTTTGCAATCGTAGGGAAAAGGGGGAGTCAGGGAATTTTTAACAGAGTGTTGACTCATAATCTATATGTCATTTCTTAAGAAAATATAGCCGATTATGCATGATAAATAACTTTAGAATCATCTATGATTGTTAGGCCAGCTTTTTGTAAATGGGCAAAATAATGGCTTGTTTGACTTGGGTAAATATTCCTTCGCATGTTCACTTGAGAATTTAATGAGCGTTTGTTATTCTCTTTAAATGGTTTGGATCGATAGGTCATTTGCATCTTTAACATGTTTCAAGCATGCATATCAATTTTTAAAACATATGGAGAAGAAATGTCTTTCTTATAAGCTATTAGGGTTGAACAAGTGGAATTTCCAAAACTTGGATAACAAATCTTTTGTGTTCATTTGTGGTGTGTGAATAAATTTTCTTTACTGACATTTGTTGTTGTTTTAAATTTTTTCCATACATAAACTCCAAAATTAGATTTTGTTGTGATCTATTGGCCTTTTTTATTTACGAGATAAAGGGAGAACGAAAACTCAAAGTTTGGATTTAAGAAAAAAGAATACATCTAAAATAGAAATGCACAATGCATTAATGTAGAGAGAGATATTTCAAAAGAGTGTCTATAATTTTTAGGGATTGTAAGCTCTTTTTAGTTTTTATATATTTAGTTTTGGAATCGTCGGGAAAAGGGGGAGGCAGGGGATTTTTAACTAAGTGTTGACTCCCAATCCGTAAGTCATTTCTTACAAAAATAAAGACTGTCACACATGATAAATCACTTTAAAATCATCTATGATTGTTAGGTCAGCTTTTTGTAAAAGAAAAAAATAATGGCTTATTTGACTTTGGTAAATATCCCAAAGCACGTTCACTTGAGAATTTAATGAGCGTTGTTTATTCTCTTTTAAAAGGATTCGATTCATAGGCCATTTTCATCTTTAACATGTTTCAAGCATGCATATCCATTTTTAAAATATGAGTACAAGAAATCTCTTTCTTATAAAATTCCAAGCTATAAGGGTTGAACTAGTGAAATTTCCTAAACTTGGATAAAAAAATTTTGTCTTCATTTGTGGTCCGTGAATAGATTTTTTTAAATTAAATTTGTTGTTGTTTTAAATTTTTTCCATTCATAAACTCTAAAATTTTCTTTTTGTGGTGATCTTTTTGCCATTTTTTTACGGGATGAAGGGAGAGTAAAAACTCAAAGTTTTTATTTAAGAAAAAAGTATACATCTAAAATGGAAATGCACAATGGACAAATGTTGAGAGAGATAATTCCAAAGATTGTCTGTAATTTTTAGGGATTTTAAACTCTTTTTAGTTTTTAAATATTAGGTTTTTCAATCGTCGGGAAAAGGCGGAGGCGGGGGATTTTTAACTAAGTGTTGACCCCCAAACTGTAAATCATTTATTAGAAAAATATAGCCCATTACGGATGATAAATCACTTTACAATCGTCTATGTTAATTAGGTCAACTTTTTGTAAATGGGCAACATAATGGTTTGTTTGGCTCGGGCAAATATCCCACCACACGTTCACTTGAGAATTTATTGAGCGTTTGTTTTTCTCTTTTAAAGATTTGGATGCATAGGTCTTTTGATTCTTGAACATGTTTCAAGCATGCATATCTATTTTTAAAACATGTATAGAAGAAATCTCTTTCTTATAAAATTCCAAGTTATTAGGGTTGAACTAGTGGAATTTCCAAAACTTGGATAACTAAACATTTGTGTTCATTTGTGGTGTGTGAATAAATTTTCTTTACTTATATTTTTTTAAATTTAAATTTTTTTCATACACACTCATAAATTTTCATTTTGTTGTTTTGTTTTTGCCTTTTTTTTGTTTTGGGGATGTAGAGAGAGCGTAAACTCAAAGTTTTGATTGAAGAAAAAATATACATCTAAAAATAAAATGCACAATGTACAAATGTAGAGAGAGTTAATTCCAAATAGTGTCAAGAATTTTTAGGGATAGAAACTCTTTTTAGTTTTTATATATTAGGTTTTGTAATCGTCGTGAAAAGGGGGAGGGAGGGTAATTTTTAAGTGACTATTGACTCCCAATCTATAAATCATTTCTTACAAAAATAAGGCCCGTTACTCATGATAAATCACTTTATAATCATCTATGATTGTTACGACAACTTTTTGTAAATGGGCAAAATAATGGCTTGTTTGATTCGGGTAAATATCCCACCGCAGGTTCTCTTGAGAATTTAATGAGCGTTTGTTATGCTCATTCGAAGGTTTGGATCCATGTGTCATTTGCAACTTTAACATGTTTCAAGCATGCATATCCTTTTTTAAAACATGTGTAGAAGAAATCTCTTTCTTATGAAATTCCAAGCTAATTAGGGTTGAACAAGTGGAATTTCCCAAACTTGGATAACAAAAAAATTGTGTTCATTTGTGGTGTGTGAATAAATTTCCTTTACTCACATTTGTTGTTGTTGTAAATTTTTTCTTACATAAAGTCTAAAGTTTTCATTTTGTTGTGATCTAATTGCCTTTTTTGTTTACGGGATGAAGGGAGATTGAAAACTCAAAGTTTTGATTTAAGAAAAATGTATACAACTAAAATGGAAATGCACAATGCACAAATGTTGAGAGAGATAATTCCGAAGAATATCTGAAATTTTTTGGGATTGTAAACACTTTATTTTTTTATATAAAGTTTTGCAATCATCAGGAAAGGGGAGGCAGGGATTTTTAACTAAGTGTTAACTCCCTATCTATTAGTCATTTTTTTAAAAAAATTAGCCCGTTACACTTGATAAATAAAATTACAATCATGTATGATCGTTAGGCCAACTTTATGTAAATAGGCAAAATAATGGCTTCTTTGACTCGGGTAAATATCCCACCTCACGTTCACTTGAGAATTTAATGAGTGTTTCTTATTCTTTTTAAAATGTTTGGATCGATAGGTCATTTTCATCTTTAATATGTTTCAAGCATGCATATAAATTTTTAAAACATATGTAGAAAAAATCTCTTTCTTATAAAATCCCAAGCTATTAGGCTCGAACTAGTGGAATTTCCAAAACTTGGATAACTAAACTTTTGTGTTCATTTCTGGTGTGTGAAAAAAAAAATTTTACTTATATTTTTTGTAGATTAAATATTTTCCATACACAAACTCATAAATTTTCATTTTTTTGTGATCTTTTTGAGTTATTGGTTTACGGGATGAAGGGAGAGCGAAAACTCAAAGTTTTGATTTAAAAAAAAAGTATTCATCTAAAATGGAAATGCACAATGCACAAATGTAGAGAGAGATAATTCCAAAGTGTGTCTATAATTGTTAAGGATTGTAAACTGTTTTTAGTTTTTATATATTAAGTTTTGCAATCGTAGGGAAAGGGGGAGGCTGGGGATTTTTAACTGAGTGTTGACTCCTAATCCATATGTCATTTCTTAAAAAAATATAGCTTGTTATGCATGATAAATAACTTTACAATCATCTATGATTGTTAGGTCACCATTTTGTAAATGGGTAAAATAATGGCTTGTTTGACTCGGGTAAATATCCCACCGCACGTTCACTTGAGAATTTAATGAGCGTTTGTTATTCTCTTTAAAAGGTTTGGATCCATTGTTCATTTGCATCTTTAACAAGTTTTAAGCATGCATATCCATTTTTAAAACATGTGTAGAAGAAATCTCTTTCTTTTAAAATTCCAAGCTATTAGGGTTGTTCTAGTGGAATTTCCCATACTCAGATAACAAAACTTTTGCGTTCATTTGTGATGTGTGAATAAATTTTCTTTACATACATTTGTTGTTGTTTTAAATTTTTTCCATACATAAACTCTAAAATTTTCATTTTGATGTGATCTATTTATCTTTTTTGTTTATGGGATGAAGGGAGAGCGAAAGCTCAAAGTTTTGACTTAAGAAAAAAGTATACATTTAAAATGGAAATGCACTATGCACAAATGTAGAAGGAAATATTTCCAAAGTGTGTCTATATTTTTTAGGGATAGTAAACTCTTTTTTAGTTTTTATATATTAGGTTTTGCTATCGTCTGGAAAAAGGGGAAGCATGGGATTTTTAACTGAGTGTTGACTCCCAATCCATACGCCACTTCATCCAAAAATATAGCCTGTTACGCATGATAAATCAGTTTACAATCATCTATGATTGTTAGGTCAGCTTTTTGTAAATCGGCAAAATAATGGCTTGTTTGACTCGGGTATATATTCCACCGCACCTTCACTTAAGAATTTAATGAGCGTTTGTTATTCTCTTTATAAGCTTTGGATCCATGGGTCATTTGCATCTTTAACATGTTTCAAGCATGCATATCCATTTTTAATCATGAGAAGAAAAAATCTTTTTCTTATAAAATTCCAAGCTATTAGGTTTGAACTATTCGAATTTCCCAAATTTGGATAAAAAAACTTTTGTGTTCATTTGTGGTGTGTGAATAAATTTTCTTTACTTACATTTGTTGTTGTTTTAAATTTTTCCATACATAAACTCTAAAATTTTAATTTTGGTGTGATCTATTTACCTTTTTGTTTACAGGATGAAGGGAGAGCGAAAACTCTAAGTTTTGATTTAAGAAAAAAACATATATCTAAAATGGAACTGCACAATGCACAAATGTAGAGCGATAATTCGTAAGAGTGTTTGTTATTTTTAGGGATTGTAAACTCTTTTTAGTTTTTATATATTAGGTATTCCAATCGTCGAGAAAAGGGGGAGGCAAGGGAGTTTTTAATAGCGTGTTAACTCCCAATCTGTTACGGTCCCGGATCTGACACATGGATTCTTTGGGAGGATCTGCAATCTGCCACGGGTTATGGGTCTTCCAGACATTACCGCAGGGATAATAGGAAGACATGGAGAAGACGAAAACGAAAGATCAAGCCTAAGGGAAGCTTGAAAACCCTAGAGCTCGTTGAGGAGAACTCTAAGCCTCTTTACTCTAGATTTAACCTAATTCTTATTACTTCAATGCTTTCGTTTCTCATTACTCTTACCCCTTAAATAGGGTTCACCCTATTAGGGTTTAATAAAATATTACAAAAATATCCCTATGAATAAAATATTCCAAAAATATAACTATTAGTAAATAATTCCAAAAATACCCCTGTGACCTAAAACTGAAATAAAATAAAGTAAATTAAAGAAAAAACTAAAATAATAATGTTATTGCGTGCATAACACAATCCATAAGTCATTTCTTAAAAAAATATAGTCTGTTATGCATGATAAATTACTTTACAATGATCTATGATTGTTAGGTCAACTTTTTTTAAATGAGTAAAATAATGGCTTGTTTGACTCGGGTAAATATCCCACCGCACGTTCACTTGAGAATTTAATGAGCGTTTATTATTCTCCTTAAAAGGTTTGGATCCATAGGCCATTTACATCTTAAAAAAATTCCAAGCTATTAGGGCTGAACTAGTGGAATTTCCCAAAGTTGGATAACAAAACTTTTGTGTTCATTTGAGATGTGTCAATAAATTTTCTTTACTTACATTTGTTGTTGTTTTAAATTTCTTCCTTACATAAACTCTAAAATTTTCATTTTGTTGTAAACTATACTCCTTTTTTGTTTACTGGATGGAGGGAGAGAGAAAACTCAAAGTTTTGATTTATGAAAAAAGTATCATCTAAAATCGAACTGCATAATGAACAAACGTAGAGAGAGATAATTCCACAGAGTGCTTGTAGTTTTTAGGGATTGTAAACACTTTTTAGTTTTCATATATTAGGTTTTGCAATTGTTTGGAAAAGGGGGAGGCAGCTGGATTTTCAACTAAGTGTTGACTCCCAATCCATAAGTCTATTTCTTACAAAAATATGGCCCGTTATGCATGATAAATCACTTTAAAATCATCTATGATTGTAGGTCAGTTTTTTTGTAAATGGAAAAAATAATGGCATGTTTGACTCGGGCAAATATCCCACAGCACGTTCACTTCAGAATTTAATGAGCATTTGTTATTATCATTAAAAGGTTTAGATCCATAGGTCATTTGCATCTTTAACATGTTTCAAGCATGCATATCCATTTTTAAAACATGTGTAGAAGAAATCTCTTTCTTATAAAATTCCAAGCTATTAGGGTTGAACTTGTGGAATTTCCTAAACTTGGATAACAAAACTTTTGCGTTCATTAGTGGTGTGTGAATAAATTTTCTTCACTTAAATTTGTTGTTGTTTTATGTTTTTTCCATACATAAACTCTAAAATTTTCATTTTGATGTGATCTATTTATCTTTTTTGTTTACGGGATGAAGGGAGAGCGAAAGTTCAAAGTTTTGACTTAAGAAAAAAGTATACATTTAAAATGGAAATGCACAATGCACAAATGTAGAGAGAGATATTTCCAAAGAGTGTCTATATTTTTTAGGGATAGTAAACTCTTTTTAGTTTTTAAATATTAGGTTTTGCTATCGTCTAGAAAAAGGGGAAGCGGGGGATTTTTAACCAAGTCTTGACTCCCAATCCAAAAGCCAATTCTTAAAAAAGTATAGCCTGTTATGCTTGATAAATTGCTTTACAATCATCTAGGATTGTTAGGTCATATTTTTGTAACTGGGCAAAATAATGGCTTGCTTGACTCGGGTAAATATCCCACCGCACGTTCACTTGAGAATTTAATGAGCGTTTGTTATTCTCTTTAAAATTTTTGGATCTGTAGGTCATTTGCATCTTTAACATGTGTCAAACAAGCATATCCATTTTTTAAACATGTGTAGAAGAAATCTCTTTCTTATTCAATTCCAAGCTATTACGGTTGAACTAGTGGAATTTACCAATCTTGGATAACAAAACTTTGGTGTTCATTTGTGGCGTGTGAAAAAATTTTCTTTATTTACATTTGTTGTTGTTTTAAATTTTTTCCATACATAAACTCAAAAATTTTCATTTTGTTGTGATCAATTTGCCTTTTTTGTTTACTGGATGAAGGGAGAGCGAAAACTCAAAGTTTTTCTTGAAGAAAAAAGTATACATCTAAAATGGAAATGCACAATGCACAAATGTAGAGAGAGATAATTCCAAAGAGTGTTAGTAACTTAAAGGGATTTTAAACTACTTTTAGTTTTTATATATTAGGTTTTGTAATCGTCAGGAAAAGGGGGAGAGGGGATTTTTAAAGTGAGTGCTGACTCCCAATCCATAAGTCATTTCTTACAAAAGTAAAGCCCGTTACACATGATAAATCACTCTACAATCTTCTATGATTGTTAGGTCAGCTTTTTGTAAATGGCCAAAATAATGGCTTGTTTGACTCAGGTAAATATCCCACTGCACGATCACTTGAGAATTCAATGAGTGTTTGTTATTCTAATCAAAAGTTTTGGATCCATAGGTCATTTGCATCTTTAACATGTTTCGAGCATGCGTATCCATTTTTAAAACATGTGTAGAAGAAATTTCTTTCTTATAAAGTTCCAAGCGTAATGGGTTGAACTAGTGGAATTTCCAAAACTTGGATAACAAAACTTTTGTGTTCATTTGTCGTATGTGAATAAATTTTATTTACTTAAATTTGTTGTTGTTTTAGATTTCTTCCATACAAAAACTCTAAAATTTTCATTTTGTTGTGATCAATTTATTTTTATTTTACGGCATGAAGAGAGATTGAAAACTTAAAGTTTTGATAAGGAAAAAGTATACATCTAAAAATGAAAAGCACAAAGCACAAATGTAGAGAGAGATAATTCCAAAGTGTGGCTATAATTTTTAGGGATTATAAACTCTTTTTATTTTTCATATATTAAGTTTTGGAATCAATGGGAAAAGGAGAGGCGGGGCATTTTTAAATGAGTGTTGACTCCCAATCCATAAGACATTTCTTATAAAAATATAGCTAGTTATGCATGATAAATCACTTTACAATCATCTATGATTATAGGTCTGGTTTTTTTGTAAATGGGCACAATAATGACTTGTTTGACTCGGGTAAATATCCCATAGCACGTTCACTTTAGAATTTAATGAGCATTTGATATTCTCATTAAAAGGTTTGGATCCATAGGTCATTTGCGTCTTTAACATGTTTCAAGCATGCATATCCATTTTTAAAACATGTGTAGAAGAAATCTCTTTCTTATAAATTCCAAGCTATTAGGGTTGAACTTGTGGAATTTCCTAAACTTGGATAACAAAACTTTTGCGTTCATTTGTTGTGTGTATAAATTTTCTCTACATACATTTGTTGGTTTTTAAAATTTTTTCCGTATATAAACTCTAAAATTTTCATTTTGATGTGATCTGTTTATCTTTTTTGTTTACGGGATGAAGGGAGATCAAAACCTCAAAGTTTTGAGTTAAGAAAAAAGTATACATTTAAAATGGAAATGCACAATGCAGAAATGTAGAGAGAGAAGATTCCAAAGTGTGTCTGTAATTTTAAGGGATTGTAAACTCTTTTTAGTTTTTATATTTTAAGTTTTGTAATTGTCGGGAAAATGAGGAGGCAAAGGATTTTTAACTGAGTGTTAACTCCCAATCCATAAGTCATTTCTTTCAAAAATATTGCCTTATACGCATGATAAATCACTCTAAAATCATGAACGATAGATAAGTCAACTTTTTGTAAATGGGAAAAATAATGGCTTGTTTGACTCGGGTAAATATCCCACTGCACGTTCACTTGAGAATTTAATGAGAGTTTGTTATTCTCTTTAAAAGGTTTGGATCCATAGGTCATTTGCATCATTAACATTTTTCAAGCATGCATATCCATTTTTAAAACTTGTGTAGCTGAAATCTCTTTCTTATAAAATTCCAAGCCATTAGGGTAGAACTAGTGGAATTTCCAAAATTTGTATAACTAAAATTTTTTGTTCATTTGTGGTGAGTGAATAAATTTTATTTACTTACATTTGTTGTTGTTATAAATATTTTCCATACATAAACTATAAAATTTTCGTTTTGTTGTGATTTATTTGTCTTTTTTGTTTACGGAGTGAAGGGAGATGTTTTTATTTAAGAGAAAAGTATACATATAAAATGGAAATGCACAATGCACAAATGTAGAGGGATATAATTCCAAAGAGTGTTTGTAATTTTTAGCGATTTTAAACTCGTTTTAGTTTTAATAGATTAGGTTTTGCATTCGTCGGGAAAAGGGGGAGGCAGATGGATTTTTAACTGAGTGTTGACTCCCAATCCATAAGTCATTTCTTACAAAAATATCTCGTTCTACATGATAAATCACTTTACTATCATCTACGATTGTTAGGTCTGCGTTTTGTAAATGGGCAAAATAATGTCTTGTTTGACTCTGGTAAATATCTCACCGCACATTCACTTGAGAATATAATGAGCATTTGTCATTCTCTTTAAATGGTTTGGATAGGTCATTTGCATCTTTAACATGTTTCAAGCATGCATATCCATTTTTAAAACATGTGTATAAGAAATCTCTTTCTTATAAAATTCCAAGCTATTAGATTTGAACTAGTGGAATTTACCAATCTTGGATAACAAAACTTTTGTGTTCGTTTGTCGAGTGTGAAAAAATTTTCTTTACTTACATTAGTTGTTGTTTTAAATTTTTTCCATACATAAACTCAAAAATTTTCATTTTGCTGTGATCAATTTACCTTTTTTGTTTACTGGATGAAGGGAGAGCAAAAACTCAAAGTTTTTATTTAAGAGAAAAGTATACATCTAAAATGGAAATGCACAATGCACTAAAGTAGAGAGAGATAATTCCAAAGAGTGTTAGTAAATTAAAGGGATTGTAAAATTTTTTAGTTTTATAGATTAGGTTTTGCAATCGTCAGGAAAAGGGGGAGGCATGGGATTTTTAACTGAGTATTGACTCCCAATCCATAAGTCATTTCTTAAAAAAATATAACCCATACGCATGATAAATCACTCTACAATCTTCTATGATTTTTAGGTCAGCTTTTTGTAAATGTGCAAAATAATGGCTTCTTTGACTCAGGTAAATATCCCACCGCACGTTCACTTGAGAATTTTATGAGCGTTTGCTATTCTCTTTAAAAGATTTGGATCCATAGGTCATTTGCCTCTTTAACATGTTTCAAGTATGCATATCCATTTGTAAAACTTGTGTAGAAGAAATCTCTTTCAAATAAAATTCCAAACGTACTGGGTTGAACTAGTCGAATTTCAGAAAATTGGATAACAAAACTTTTGTGTTCATTCGTGGTGTGTGAATAAATTTTCTTTACTTACATTTGCTTTTTTTTTGAATTTTTTCCATACATAAACTCTTAAATTTTAATTTTGTTATGATCTATTTGCCTTTTTTGTTTATAGGATAAAGGGAGACAAAAAACTCAAATTTTTAATTTAAGAAAAAAGTATACATCTAAAATGGAAACGGACAATGCACAAATGTATAGAGAGATAATTCCAAAGTGTGGCTTTAATTTTTACGGATTGTAAACCTTTTTTAGTTTTTATATATTAGGTTTTGCAATCGTCCAAAAAAGGGGGAGGCGATGGATTTTTAACAGAGTGTTGACTCCCAATCCATAAGTCATTTCTTACAAAAATATAGCCCATTATGCATGAGCATGATAAATCACTTTACAATCATCTATGATTGTTAGGTCCGCTTTTTGTAAATGGGCAAAATAATGGCTTGTTTGACTCGGGTAAATATCCCACCGCACATTCACTTGAGAATTTCATGTGCATTTTTAATTCTCTTTAAAAGGTTTTGATCCATAGGTCATTGGAATCTTTAACATGTTTCAAGCTTGCAAATCGATTTTTTAAACATGTGTAGAAGAAATCTCTTTCTTATAATATTCTGAGAGTAACGGATTGAACTAGTGGAATTTCCCAAACATGGATAACAAAACTTTTGTGTTTATTTGTGGTGTGTGAAAAAAATTTCTTAAGTTACATTTGTTGTTTTTAAAAAAAAATTCATACAAAAACTCTAAAATTTTTATTTTGATGTGATCAATTTGCCTTTTTTGTTTACGGAATGAAGGGAGAACGAAAACTCAAATTTTTATCTAAGTAAAAAGTGTACATCTGAAATGGAAATTCACAATGCTCAAATGTAGAGATAGATAATTTGAAAGAGTGTTTGTAATTTTTAGGGATTTTAAGCTCTTTTTAGATTCTATATCTCAGGTTTTGTAATTGTCGAAAAAAGGGTGAGGCGAGAGATTTTTATCTGAGTGTTGACTCCCAATCCATAAGTCATTTCTTACAAAAATGTAGCCTGTTACGCATGATAAATCACTTTACAATCTTCTATGATTGTTTGGTCAGCTTTTTGTAAATGTGCAAAATAATAGTTTGTTTTACTCTGATAAATATCCCACCGCACGTTCACTTGAGAATTTTATGAGCGTTTGTTATTCTCTTTAAAAGGTTTGGATCCATAGGTCATTTGCGTTGTTTCAAGCATGCATATCCATTTTTAAAACATATGTAGAAGAGATCTCTTTCTTTTAAAATTCCAAACGTAATGGGTTGAACTCATCGAATTTCCAAAACTTGGATAACAAAACTTTTGTGTTCATTTGTGGTGTGTGAATAAATTTGCTTTACTTACATTTGTTTTTTTTGTAGATTTTTTTCATACATAAACTCTAAAAATTTCATTTTGTTGTGATCAATTTCCCTTTTTTGTTTACGGGATGAAGGGAGATCGAAAACTCAAAGTTTTTATTTAAGTAAAAAGTATCCATCTAAAATGGAAATTCACAATGCCCAAAGGAAGAGAGAGATAATTTCAAAAAGTGTCTATAATTTTTAGGGATTATAAAATCTTTTTAGTTTTAATATATTAGGTTTTACAATCTTCGAAAAAAGGGGGAAGCAGGGGACTTTTAATTGACTGTGGACTCCCAATCCATAAGTCATTTCTTGAAAAAATGTAGCCCGTTAACCAAGTCTTGACTCCCAATCCAAAAGCCAATTCTTAAAAAAATATAGCCTGTTATGCTTGATAAATCGCTTTACAATCATCTAGGATTGTTAGGTCATATTTTTGTAAATGGGAAAAATAATGGCTTGTTTGACTCGAGTAAATATCCAGCCGCATGTTCACTTGAGAATTTAATGAGCGTTTCTTATTCTCCTTAAAAGGTTTTTATCCCTAGATCATTTGCATCTTTAACATGTGTCAAGCATGCATATTCATTTTTAAAACATGTGTAGAATAAATCTCTTTCTTATAAAATTCAGAGCGTAATGGGTTGAACTAGTGGAATTTCCCAAACTTGGATAACAAAACTTTTAAGTTCATTTGTTGTGTGTGAATATATTTTCTATACTTTCTTTTTTGTTTTTTTAAACTTTTTCCATACTCTAAAATTTTCATTTTATTGTGATCTATGTTTCTTTTTTGTTTACGGGTTGAAGGGAGAGCGAAAACTCAAAGTTTTGATTTAAGAAAAACGTATACATCTAAAATGGAAATGCACAATGCACAAGTGTAGAGAAAGATAATTCCAAAGAGTGTCTGTAATTTTTAGGGATTGTAAACTCTTTTTAGTTTTTATATATTAGTTTTTGCAATCGTCGAGAAAAGTGGCATTAGGGGAATTTTTAACTGAGTGTTGACCCCCAATCCATAAGTCTTTTCTTAAAAAAATATAGCCCATTACGTGTTATAAATCACTTTATAATCATCTATTATTGTTAGGTCAGTTTTTTTATAAATGGGCAAAACAATGGCTAGTTTGACTCGAATAAATATCCCACCACACGTTCACTTGATAATTTAATTAGCATTTGTTATTCTTTTTAAAAGGTTTGGATCCATAGGTCATTTGCATCTCTAACATGTTTCATGCGTGCATATCAATTTTTAAAACATGTGTAGTACAAATCTTTTGCTTATAAAATTTCAGGCGTAGTGGGTTGAACAAGTGGAATTTCCCAAACTTGGATAACAAACCTTTTGTGTTCATTTGTGGTGTGTAAATAAATTTTATTTAACTAAATTTTTTATATTTTTTATTTTTTTCCATACATAAAATCTAATATTTTCATTTTGTTGTGATCTATTTTCCTTTTTTGTTCATGGGATGAAGGGAGAGCGAAAAATCAAAGTTTTGATTTAAGGAAAAAGTATACATATAAAATAGAAATGCACAATGCACAAATATAGAGAGAGATAATTCCAAAGAGTGTCTGTAATATTTAGGGATTGTAAACACTTTTTAGTTTTTATATATTAGGTTTTGCAATCGTCGGAAAAAGGGGTAAGCGGGGGATTTTTAACTGAGTGTTGACTCCCAATCAATTAGTCATTTCTTACAAAAATATAGCCCATTACGCATGATAAATCACTCTACAATTATCTATGATTGTTAGGTCAGTTTTTTTTAATGGGCAAAATAATGGCTTGTTTTACTCTGGTAAATATCCCACCGCACGTTCACTTGAGAATTTATTGTGCGTTTGATATTCCCTTTAAAAGGTTTTGATCGATAGGTCATTTTCATCTTTGTCATGTTTCAAGCATTCATATCCATTATTAAAACAAGTGTAGAAGAAATATGTTGCTTATAAAATTCCAAGAGTAATGGGTTGAACTAGTGGAATTTCCAAAACTTGGATAACAAAACTTGTGTGTTCATTTTTGGTGTGTGAATTTTTTTAAATTTTTTCATACATAAACTCTAAAACTTTCATTTTGTTGTGATCTATTTGCCTTTTTTGTTTACGGGATGAAGGGAGAGGGAAAACTCAAAGTTTTTATTTCTGCAAAAAGTATACATCTAACATGGAAAAGCACAACACACAAATGTAGAGAGTTGTAATTCCAAAGAGTGTCTGTAATTTTTATGGATTCTAAACTCTTCTTAGTATTTATATATTATGTTTTTCAATCATCAAGAAAGTGGGAGGAAGAGGATTTTTAACTGAGTGTTGACTCCCAATCCATAAGTCATGTCTTACAAAAATATAGCCCGTTATGCATGATAAATCACGTTACAATCATCTATGATTGTTAGGGAAGCTTGTTATAAATGGGCAAAATAATGGCTTGTTTGACTCGGTAAATATCCCACCATACGTTTACTTGAGAATTTAATGAGCGTTTTTTATTCTCATTAAAAGGTTTGGATCCATAGGTCATTTCCATCTTTAACATGTTTCAAGAATGTATATCCTTTTTAAAAACATGTGTAGAAGAAATCTCTTGCTTATAAAATTCCATGTGTATCGGGATGAACTAGTGGAATTTCCATAACTTGGATAACAAAACTTTTGTGCTCATTTGTAAATAAATTTTCTTTACTTACATTTGTTGTTGTTATAAATATTTTCCATACATAAACTCTAAAATTTTCATTTTGTTGTGATCTATTTGCCTTTTTTGTTTACAAGCTAAAGGGAGAGCGCAAACTCAAAGTTTTGATTTAAGAAAAAAGTACACATCTAAATTGGAAGTTCACAATGCACAAATATAGGGAGAGATAATTCCGAAGAGTGTCAGAAATTATTAGGGATTGTAAACTCTTTTTAGTTTTTATATATTAGATTTAGCGATAGTTGGAAAAAAGGGGGAGGAGGGGGATTTTTAATTGAGTATTGGCTTCCAATCCATATGTCAAGTCTTACAAAAATATAGCCCATTACGCATGATAAATAACTTTACAATCATCAATGATTGTTACGTCAGCTTTTTATAAATAGGCAAAATTATTGCTTGTTTGACTCGGGTAATAATCCCACCGCATGTTTCTCTTTAAAAGGTTTGTATCCATAGGTAATATGCATCTTTAACATGTTTCAAGCATGCATATACATTTTTAAAAATCTTGTAGAAGAAATCACTTATAAAATTCCAAGCATATTGGGTTGAACTAGTCGAATTTCAAAAACTGGGATAACAAAACTTTTGTGTTCATTTGTGGAGTGTGAATAATTTTTTTTTACTTAAATTTTTTTTTTGTTTTAGATTGTTTTCCATACATAAAATCTAAAATTTTCATTTTGTTGTGATCAATTTGCCTTTTTTGTTTACGGGATGAAGGGAGATCGAAAACTCAAAGTTGTGATTTAAGTAAAAAGTATACATCTAAAATGAAAATGCACAATGCACAAATGAAGAGAGAGATAATTCCAAAGAGTTTTTATAGTTTTTAGGGATTATAAACACTTTTTAGATTTTATATATTAGGTTTTGCGTTTGTTAGAACAAGGGGGAGGCAGGGGATTTTTTACTAGCTGTGGAATCCCAATCCATAACTCATTTCTAACAAAAATATAGCCCGTTATGCATGATAAATCACTTTACAATCATCTATGATTGTTAGGTCAGCTTTTTGTAAATGGGCAAAATAATGGCTTGTTTGACTCAGGTTAATATCCAACAGCACGTTCACTTGAGAATTTAATGAGCGTTTATTATTCTCTTTAAAATGTTTGGATCCATAGTTTATTTGCATCATTAACATGTGTCAAGCATGCATATCCATTTTTAAAACATGTGTAGAATAAATTTCTTTCTTATAAAATTCAGAGCGTAATAAATTGAACTAGTCTAATTTCCCAAACTTGGATAACAAAAATTTTGTGTTCATTTGTGGTGTGTGAATAAATTTTATTTAATTACATTTGGATCCATAGGTCATTTTCATATAACATGTTTCATGCGTGCATATCAATTTTTAAAACATGTGTAGAAGAAATCTCTTGCTTATAAAATTCCAAGAGTAGTGGTTGAACAAGTGGAATTTCCCAAACTTGGATAACAAAAAATTTGTGTTCATTTGTGGTGTGTGAATAAATTTTATTTAATTACATTTGTTGTTGTATTAATTTTTTTCCATAAAAAATTCTAAAATGTTCATTTTGTTGTGATCTATTTTCCTTTTTTGTTTATGGGAGGAAGGGAGAGCGAAAAATCAAAGTTTTTATTTAAGGAAAAAGTATACATCTAAAATGTAAATGCACAATGCACAAATGTGGAGATAGATAATTCCAAAGAGTGTCTATAATTTTTAGGGATTGTAAACACTTTTTAGTTTTTATATGTTAAGTTTCGCAATTGTCGGGAAAAGGGGGAGGTAGGAGATTTTTAACAGAATGTTGACTCCCAATCAGTAAGTCATTTCTTACAAAAATATAGCCCATTACGCATGAGAAATCACTTTACAATCATCTACAATTGTTAGGTCAGTTTTTTGTTCAAGGGCAAAATAATGGCTTGTTTGACTCGTGTAAATATCCCACCGCACGTTCACATGAGAATTTATGAGCATTTGTTATTCTCTTTAAAAGGTTTGGATCCATAGGTAATTTTCATCTTTAACATGTTTCAAGCATTCATATCCATTTTTGAAACAACTGTAGAAGAAATCTTTGCTTATAAAATTCCAAGCGTAACATGTTGAACTAGTGGAATTTCCAAAACTTGGATAACTAAACTTTTCTTTTCATTTGTGGTGTGTGAATAAATTTTCCTTAATTACATTTGTTTTTGTTTTAAAATTTTTATATACAGAAACTCTAAAATTTATATTTTGTTGTGATCTATTTGCAATTTTAGTTTACGGGATGAAGGGAGAGAGAAAACTCAAAGTATTGATTTAAGAAAAAAGTATACATCTAAAATGGAAATGGACAAAACACAAATGTAGAGAGAGATAATTCCAAAGAGTGTTTATAACTTTTAGGGATTGTAAACTCTTTTTAGTTTTTATTTATTAGGTTTTGCAATCGTCGGGAAAAGGGGGAGGCGATGGATTTTTAACTAAGTGTTGACTCCCAGTCCATAAGTCATTTCTTACAAAAAATATAGCTCATTACACATGATAAACCAATATACAAACAACTATGATTGGTAGGTCAGCCTTTTGTAAATGGGCAAAATAATGGTTTGTTTGACTCAGGTAAATAACCCACCGCATGTTCACTTGAGAATTTAATTAGCGTTTGTTATTCTCTTTAAAAGGTTTGGATCCATAGGTCATTTGAATCTTTAAAATGTTTCAAGCATGCATATCCATTTTTAAACCTGTGTAGAAGAAATCTCTTTCTTATAAAATTTCGAGCGTAATCGGTTGAACTAGTGGAATTTCCCAAACATGGATAACAAAACTTTTGTGTTCATTTGTGGTTTGTTAAAAAATTTTCTTAACTTAAATTTGTTGATTTTAATAAAATTTTCATACATAAACTCCAAAATTTTCATTTTGTTGTTATCTATTTACCTTTTTTTTTTACGGGATGAAGGGAGAGCGAGAACTCAAAGTTTTTATTTAAGAAAAAAGCATAAATCTAAAATTGAATTGCACACTGCACAAATTTAGAGAGAGATACTTCATAAGAGTGTCTGTAATTTTTAGGGATTGTAAACTCTTTTTAGTTTTTATATATTAGGTTTTGTAATCTTCGGGAAAAGGGGGAGGTGGGGGATTTTTAACTGAGTGTTGACTCCCAATCGATACGTCATGTCTTACAAAAATATAGCCCATTACGCATGATAAATACCTTTAAAATTATCTATGATTGTTAGGACAACTTTTTGTAAATGGGCAAAATAATGGCGTGTTTGACTCGTGTAAATATGCCACCTCAGGTTCAGTTACTTATGTAATGAGGGTTTTTATTCTTTTTAAAAGTTTTGGATACATAGATCATTTACATCTTTAACATCTTTCAAGCTTGCATATCCATTGTTTAATACATGTGTAGTAGAAATCTCTTTCTAATAAAATTCATTGCGTAATGGGATAAACTTGTGGAATTTCCCAAATTTGGATAGCAAAACTTTTGTGTTCATTTGTGGTGTGTGAATAAATTTTATTTAACTACATTTGTTGTAAAATTATTTTTTTTCCATACATAAACTCTAATATTTTCATTTTGTTGCGATCCATTTTCCTTTTTTGTTTATGGGATGAAGGGAGAGCGAAAAATCAAAGATTTGTTTTAAGGAAAAAGTATATATCTAAAATGGAAATGCACAATGCACAAATGTAGAGAGAGATAATTCCAAAGAGTGTATGTAATTTTTAGGGATTGTAGACACTTTTTAGTTTTTATATATTAGGTTTTGCAATTCTCGGGAAAATGGGAGGATGGATTTTTAACTGAGTGTTGACTCCCAATCCATAAGTCATTTCTTAAAAAAATATAGCCGATTACGCATGAGAAATCACTTTACAATCATGTATGATTGTTAGGTCATTTTTTTGTAAATGGGCAAAATAATGGCTTGTTTGAGTCGTGTAAATATCCCACTGCACATTCACTTGAGAATTTTATGAGCGTTTGTTAATCTCTTTAAAATTTTTGGATCCATAGGTCATTTACATCTTTAACATGTTTCAAGCATTCATATCCATTTTTAAAACAAGTGTAGAAGAAATCTCTTTCTTATAAAATTCCGAGCGTAATGGGTTAAACTAGTGGAATTTCCCAAACATGGATAACAAAACTTTTGTGTTCATTTGTGGTGTGTTAAAAAAATTTCATAACTAACATTTGTTGTTTTTAAAAAAAATTTCATACATAAACTCTAAAATTTTCATTTTGTTGTGATCTATTTACCTTTTTTGTTTACGAGATGAAGGGAGAGCGAAAAACTCAAAGTTTTTATTTAAGAAAAAAGTATACATCTAAAATTGAAATGCACAATACTCAAATTTAGAGAGAGATAATTCGTAAGTGTGTATGTAATTTTTAGGGATTGTAAGCTCTTTTTAGTTTTTCTATATTAGGTTTCGTAATCGTCAGGAAAAGGGGGAGGCGGGGGATTTTTAACTGAGTGTCGACTCCCAATCCATAAGTCGTATCTTACAAAAATATAGCCAGTTACATATGATAAATACCTTTAAAATCATCTATGATTGTTAGATTAGCTTTTTGTGAATGGGCAAAGTAATGGCTTGTTTGACTCGGGTAAATATCCCACCTCACGTTCACTTAATTATTTAATGAGCGTTTATTATTCTTTTTAAAATTTTGGATCCATAAAATATTTACATCTTTACCATCTTTCAAGCTTGCATATCCATTTTTCAAACATGTGTAGAAAAAATCTCCTTCTGATAAAATTCTTTTTTTAATGGGTTGAACTTGTGGAATTTCCCAAACTTGGATAACAAAACTTTTGTGTTCATTTGTGGTGTGTGAAAAATTTTAATTTACTTACATTTGTGTTTTTTTTTAAATTTTTTCATACATAAACTCTAAAACTTTCATTTTGTTGTGATCTATTTATTCAAAAAGTATACATCTACAATGGAAATGCACAACGCACAAATGTAGAGAGAGATAATTCCAAAGAGTGTCTACAATTTTTAGGGATTTCACACTCTTTTTAGTTTTTATATATTATGTTTTGCAATCATCGGAAAAAAAGAGAGGCGGGGAATTTTTACCTGAGTGTTGACTCCCAATCCATTAGTCATGTCTTACAAAAAAAATAGCCCGTTACGCTTGATAAATCACTATACAATCATCTATGATTGTTAGGTTAGCTTTTTATAAATGGGCATAACAATGGCTTGTTTGAGTCGGGTAAATATCCCACCGCACGTTCACTTGAGAATTTAATGAGCGGGTCAATGCATTCTTAATCTCTTTAAAAGGTTTGGATCCATAGGTCATTTCAATCTTTAACATGTTTCAAGAATGCATATCCTCTTTTAAAACATGTGTAGAAGAAATCTCTTGCTCATAAATTCAAAGCGTAATGGGTTGAACTAGTGGAATTACCCAAACTTGGATAACAAAACTTTTGTGCTCATATGTGGTGTGTAAATAAATTTTCTTTACTTACATTTGTAGTTGTTATAAATTTTTTCCATACATAAACTCAAAAATTTTCATTTTGTTGTGATCATTTTGCCTTTTTTGTTTACGGGCTGAAGGGAGAGCGAAAAGACAATGTTTTGATTAAATAAAAAAGTACAAATCTAAAATGGAAATTCACAATGCACAAATGTAGAGAGAGATAATTCCAAAGTGTGCCTGTAATTTTTAGGGATTGTAAAATCTTTTTAGTTTTTATATATTAGGTTTTGCGATTGTCGAAAAAAGGGGGAGGAGGGGGATTTTTAACTGAGTGTTGACTTCCAATACATAAGTCATGTCTTACAAAAATATAGCCTATTACGAATAATAAATAACTTTACAATCATGATTGATTGTTAGGTCACCTTTTTGTAAATGCGCAAACTAATGGCTTGTTTGACTCGGGTAATAATCTCACCGCACGTTCACTTGAGAATTTAATGAGCGTTTGTTATTCTATTTAAAAGGTTTATATCCACACGTCATATGTACTTTTAACTTGTTTCAAGCATGCATATTAATTTTTAAAACGTGTATACAAGAAATCTCTTTCTTATAAAATTCCAAGCGTAATGGGTTGAACTAGTCAAATTTCCAAAACTTGGCTAACAAAACTTTTGAGTTCATTTGTGTTGTATGAATAAATTTTCTTTACTTATATTTTTTTTTGTTTAACAGTTTTTCCATACATAAACTCTAAAATTGTCATTTTGTTGTGATCAATTTGCCTTTTTTGTTTACGGGATGAAGGAAGATCGAAAAATCAAAGTTTTGATTTAGGGAAAAAGTATATATCTAAAATGGAAATGCACAATGCACAAATGTAGACAGCTAATTCCAAAGAGTGTCTGTAATTTCTAGGGTCGTAAACACTTTTTAGTTTTTATATATTAGGTTTTGCGATCATCGGGAAATGGGGGAGGCAGGGGATTTTTAACTGAGTGTTGACTCCCAATCAATAAGTCATTTCTTACAAAAATGTAGCCCAGTATGCATGATAAATCACTTTACAATCATCTATGATTGTTAGCTCAGTTTTTTGTATATGGGCAAAATAATAGCTACTTTGACAAGGGTAAATATCCCACCACTTGTTCACAAGCATTCATATCCATTTTTAAAACAAGTGTAGATGAAATCTCTTGCTTATAAAATTCTGAGCGTAATGGGTTGAACTTCTGGAATTTCCAAAACTTGGATAACAAAACTTTTGTGTTCATTTGTGCAGTGTGAATAAATTTTCTTTACTTACATTTGTTGTTGTTTTAAATATTTTATTTACATAAACTCTAAATTTTTCATTTTATTATGATTTATTTGCCTTTTCTGTTTACGGGATGAAGGGAGAGAGAAAACTCAATGTTTTGATTTAAGAAAAAAGGTATACATCTAAAATGGAAATGGACAAAGCACAAATGTACTAAGAGATAATTCCAAAGAGTGTCTGTAATTTTTAGGGATTGTAAACTCTTTTTAGTTTTTATATATTAGGTTTTGCAATCGTCGGGACAAGGGGGAGGCGATGGATTTTTAACTGAGTGTTGACTCCAAATCCATAAGTCATTTCTTGCAAAAATATAACCCATTACGCATGATAAATCACTTTAAAATCATCTATAATTGTTAGGTCAGCTTTTTGTAATTGGGCAAAATATTGGCTTGTTTGACTCGGGTAAATATCCCACCGCACGTTCACTTAAGAATTTAATGAGTGTTTGGTATTCTCTTTAAACGGTTTGGAACCATAGGTCATTTGTAGCTTAACTTGTTTTAAGCATGCATATCCATTTTTCAAACATGTGTAGAAGAAATCTCTTTCTTATAAAATTCCGAGCATAATGGGTTGAACTAGTGGAATTTCCAAATATGGATAACAAAAATTTTGTGTTCATTTGTGGTGTATTAAAAATTTTCTTAACTAACATTGGTTGTTTTTAAAACTTTTTTCATACATAAACTTCGAAGTTATCATTTTGTTGTGATCTATTTGCCTTTTTTGTTTACGGGATGAAGGGAGAGAGAAAACTCAAAGTTTAGATTTAAGAAAAAAGTTGACATCTAAAGTTAAAATGCACAATGCACAAATGTAAAGAAAGACAATTCCAAAGTGTGTCTGTAATTTTTAGGGATTGTAAACTCTATTTAGCTTTTATATATTAGGTTTTTCAATCGTCGGGAAAAGGGGAAGGCGAGGGATTTTTAACTCAGTGTTGACTTCCAATCCATAAGTCATGTCTTACAAAAATATAGCCCGTTACGTAATATAAATAACTTTAAAATCCTCTATGATTGTTAGGTCAGCTTTTTGTAAATGGGAAAAATAATGGCTTGTTTGACTTGGGTAAATACCCACCTCATGTTCACTTAATTATCTAATGAGCGTTTTTATTCTTTTTAAAAGTTTTGGATCCATAGATCATTTACATCTTTAACATCTTTCAAGCATGCTTATCCATTTTTAAAACATGTGTAGAAGAAAATTCCTTGCGTAATGGGTTGAACTTGTGGAATTTCCCAAACTTGGATCACAAAACTTTTGTGCTCTTTCGTGTTGTGTGAAAAAAATTTATTTACTTCAATTTATGTTTCTTTAAAATTTTTTCATACATAAATTCTAAAACTTTCATTTTGTTCTGATCTTTTTACCTTTTTTGTTTACGGGATGAAGGGAGAGCGAAAACTCAAAGTTTTGATTTATGCAAAAAGTATACATCTAAAATGGAAATGCACAACGCACAAATGTAGAGAGAGATAATTCCAAAGAGTGTCTGTAAATTTTAGGGATTCTAAACTCTTTTTAGTTTTTATATATGATGTTTTGCAATCATCGGGAAAATGGGAGGTGGGGTATTTTTAACTGAGTGTTTACTCCCAATCCAAAAGTCATGTCTTATCAAAATATTGCCCGTTATGCATGATAAATCACTTTGCAATCATCTATGATTGTTTGGTTAGAATTTTATAAATGGGAAAAATAATGGCTTGTTAGACTCGGGTAAATATCCCACCCCATGTTCACTTGAGAATTTAATGAGCGTTTTTAATTCTCTTTAAAAGGTTTGGAACCATAGGTCATTTTCATCTTTAACATGTTTCAAGAATGCATATCCTTTTTTAAAAAATGTGTAGAAGAAATCTCTTGCTCATAAAATTCCAAGTGTAATGGGTTGAACTAGTGGAATTTCCCAAACTTGGATAACAAAAATTTTGTTCTCATTTGTGGTGCGTAAATAAATTTTCTTTACATACATTTGTTGTTGTTATAATTTTTTTCCATACATAAACTCTAAAATTTTCATTTTGTTGTGATATATTTGCCTTTTTTGTTTACGGGCTAATGGGAGAGCGAAAACACAAAGTTTTCATGTAATAAAAAAGTACAAATCTAAAATGAAAATTCACAATGTACAAATTTAGAGAGAGATAATTCCAAAGAGTGTCTGTAATTTTTAGGGATTGTAAACTCTTTCTAGTTTTTATATATTAGGTTTTGTGATTGTTGGAAAAAGGGGGAGGTGGGCAATTTTTAACTGAGTATTGACTCCAATTCCATAAGTCATGTATTAAAAAAATGTAACCCATTATGCATGATAAATAACCTTACAATCATCAATGATTGTTAGGTCAGCTTTTTGTAAATGGGCAAAATAATAACTTGTTTGACTTGGTTAATAATCCCACCGCAAGTTCACTTGAGAATTTAATGAACGTTTGTTATTCTCATTAAAAGGTTTGTCTCCATAGGTCATATGCATCATTAACATGTTTCAATCATGCATATCCATTTTTAAAACATGTGTAGACGAAATCTCTTTCTCATAAAATTCAGAGTGTAATGGGTTGAACTTGTGGAATTTTCCAAACTTTGATAACAAAACTTTTAAGTTCATTTTTGGTGTGTGAATAAATTTTATTTACATTCATTTTTTATTGTTTAAAATTTTTAACATACATAAACTCTAAAAATTTCATTTTGTTGTGATCAATTTACCTTTTTTGTTTACGGGATGAAGGGAGATCGAAAACTCAAAGTTTTGATTTAAGTAACAAGTATACATCTAAAATGGAAATGCATAATGCACAAATGAAGATAGAGATAATTCCAAAGAGTGTCTATAATTTTTAGGGATTATAAACTCTTTTTAGTTTTTATATATTAGGTTTTGCAATCGTCAAAAAAAGGGGGCGGCAGAGGATTTTTAATTGACTGTGGAGTCCCAATCCATAAGTCATTTCTTACAAAAATATAGCCCGTTATGCATGTTAAATCACTTTACAAACATCTATGATTGTTAGGTCAGCCTTTTGTAAATGGGCAAAATATTGGCTAGTTTGACTCGGGTAAATATCCAACTGCACGTTCACTTGAGAATTTATTGAGCGTTTGTTAATCTCTTTAAAAGGTTTGGATCAATAGGTCATTTTCATCTTTAACATGTGTCAAGCATGCATATCCATTTTTAAAACATGTGTAGGAGAAATCTCTTTCTTTTAAATTCATAGTGTAATGGGTTGAACTAGTGGAATTTCCCAAACTTGGATAAACAAAGTGTTAAGTTCATTTGTGGTGTGTGAATAAATTTTCTTTACATACATTTTTTGTTGTTTTAAATTTTTTCCATGCATAAACTCTAAAATTTTCATTTTGTTGTGTTCTATTTTTCTTTTTTGTATATTGGATGAAGGGAGAGCAAAAACTCAAAGTTTTGATTTAAGAAAAATGTATACATCTAAAATGGAAATGCACAATTGAAAAAAGTAGAGAAAGATAATTCCAAAGGTTGTCTGTAGTTTTTAGGGATTGTAAACTCTTTTTAGCTTTTATATATTATTTTTTTCAATCGTCAAGAAAAGGGAGAGGCGAGGGATTTTTATCTGAGTGTTAACCCCAAATCCAAAAGTCTTTTCTTAAAAAAATATTGCCCATTATGCATGATAAATCACTTTATAATCATCTATTATTGTTAGGTCAGTTTTTTGTAAATGGGCAAAATAATCTCTTGTTTGACTCGAATAAATATCCCACCGCACGTTCACTTGATAATTTAATGAGCGTTTGTTATTCTCTTTAAAAGGTTTGGATCCATAGGTCATTTGCATCTATAACATGTTTCATGTATGCATATCAAATTTTAAAACATGTGTAGAAGAAATCTCTTGGTTATAAAATTCCAAGCGTAGTGGGTTGAACAAGTGGAATTTCCCAAACTTGGATAACAAAACTTTTCTATTCATTTGTGGTGTGTGAATAAATTTTATTTAATTAAATTTTTTGTTTTTTTAAATTTTTTCCATTCATAAACTCTAATATTTTCATTTTTTTGTGATCTTTTTTCCTTTTTTATTTATGGGATGATGGGAGAGCAAACAATCAAAGTTTTGATTTAAGGAAAAAGTATACATCTAAAATGGAAATGCATAATGAACAAATGTAGAGAGAGATAATTCCGAAGAGTGTCTATCATTTTTAGGGATTGTAAACACTTTTTAGTTTTTATATATTAGCTTTTGCAATCATTGGGAAAAGGGGGAGGTGGGGGATTTTTAACTGAGTGTTGACTCCCAATCAATAAGTCATTTCTGACAAAATATAGCCTATTACGCATGATAAATCACTTTACAATCATCTATGATTGTTAGGTCAGTTTTTTGTAAATGGGCAAAATAATGGCTTGTTTGACACAGACAAATATCCCACCGCACGTTCACTTCAGAATTTAATGAGCGTTTGTTATTCTCTTTAAAAGGTTGGGATCCATAGGTCATTTGCATCTTTAACATGTTTCATGCATTCATATCCATTTTTAAAACAACTGTAGAAGAAATCTCTTGCTTATAAAATTCCAAGCGTAATGGGTTGAACTAGTGGAATTTCCCAAACTTGGATAACAAAACTTTTGTGTTCATTTTTGGTGTGTTAATAAATTTTCTCTACTTACATTTGTTATTGTTTTAAATTTTTCCCTACATAAACTCTACAATTTTCATTTTATTGTGATTTATTTGCCTTTGTTTTTATGGGATGAAGGGAGAGAGATAACTCAAAGTTTTGATTAAAGAAAACAATATACATCTGAAATGGAAATGCACAATGCACAAATGTAGAGAGAGATTATTGAAGAGAGCGTTTGAAATTTTTTGGGATTGTAAACTCTTTTTAGTTTTTATATCTTAGTTTTTGTAATCGTCGGAAAAAGGGGGACGCCGGTGATTTTTAAATGAGTGTTGACTTCCAATACATAAGTCAATTCTTACAAAAATCTAGCCCATTACGCATGATAAGTAACTTTACAATCATCTATGATTTTTATTTCATTTTTTTTGTAAATGTGCAAAATAATGGCTTGTTTGACTCAAATAAATATCCCACCGCACATTCACTTGAGAATTTAATGAGTGTTTGTTATTCTCTTTAAAAGGTTTGGATCCATAGGTCATTTGCATTTATAACATGTTTCAAGCATCTATATCCATTTTTAAAACACGTGTAGAAGAAATCTCTTTCTTATGAAATTCCGAGCGTAATGGGTTGAACTAGTGGAATTTCCCAAACTTTGATAACACAACTTTTGAGTTTATTTGTGGTGTATGAATAAATTTTCTTTACATACATGTGTTGTTGTTTTAAATTTTTTCCACACATAAACTCTAAACTTTTCATTTTGTTGTGATCTATTTTCCTTTATTGTTTACGGGATGAAGGGCAAGCAAAAACTCAAAGTTTTGATCTAACAAAAAAATATACATCTAAAATGGGAATGCACAACGTACAAATGTAGAGAGAGATAATTCCTACGAGTTTCTGTAATTTTTAGGGATTGTAAATACTTTTTAGGTTTAATAAATTAGGTTTTGTAATCATCAGAAAAAGGGGTGGAGGGGGATTTTTAACTGAGTGTTGACTTCCAATCCATAAGTCATTTCTTCCAAAAAAATAGCCTGTTACGCATGATAAAGAACTTTACAATTATCTATGATTGTTTGGTCAGCTTTATGTAAATGGGCAAGATAATGGCTTGTCTGACTCGGCTAAATATCCAACCACACGTTCACTTGATAATTAATGAGCTTTTATTATTCTCTTTAAAAAGTTTGGATCTATAGGTCATTTGTATCTTTAACATGTTTGAAGCATGCATTTCCATTTTTAAAACATGTGTGTCTTTCTTATAAAATTCCACGCATAATGGGTTGAACAAGTGGAATTTCCCAAACTTGGATAACAAAACTTTTGTGTTCATTTCTGGTGTGTGAATAAATTTTCTTTACTTACATTTGTTGTTGTTTTAAATTTTTTCCATACATAAACTCTAAAATTTTCTTTTGGTTGTGATCTTTTTGCTTTTTTTTTTTAAGTTTTGATTTAAGAAAAAAGGACACATCTAAAATGGAAATGCACAATGCACAATTTTAGAGAGAGATAATTCCAAAGGACACATCTAAAATGGAAATGCACAATGCACAATTGTAGAGAGAGATAATTCCAAAGAGTGTCTGTAATTTTTAGAGATTATAAACTCTTTTTAGTTTTTATATATTAGGTTTTGCAATCATTGGGAAAAGGGGGAGGCGGGGGATTTTTAACTGAGTGTTGACTCCCAATCCTTAAGTCATTTCTTACAAAAATATAGCCCATTACTCATGATAAATCACTTTACCATCATCTATGATTGTTAGGTCAGCTTTTTTTAAATGGGCAAAATAATGGCTGGTTTGACTCAGGTAAATATCCCACCGCACGTTCAATTGAGAATTTAGTGTGTATTTGTTATTTCTATTTAAAAGGTTTGGATCCATAGGTCATTTGCATCGTTAACATGTGTAAACCATCCATATCCATTATAAAACATGTGTAGAAAAAATCTCTTTGTTATAAAATTCCTAGCGAAATGGGTTGAACTAGTGGAATTTCTCAAACTTGGATAGTAAAATTTTTGTGTTCATTTGTGGTGTGTGAATATGTTTTCTTGACTTACATTTGTTGTTTAAAAATTTTTCCATACATAAACTCTAAAATTTTCATTTTGTTTTGATATATTTTCCTTTTTAGTTTACGGGATGAAGGGAGAGCCTTAACTCAAAGTTTAGATTGAGGAAAAAGTATACAAAGAAAACCGAAATGCACAATGCACAATTGTAGAGAGAGATAATTCAAAAGAGTGTCTATCATTTTTTGGGATTGTAAACTCTTTTTAGTTTTCCTATATTAGGTTTTGCAATCGTCAAGAAAAGGGGGAGGCAGGTGATTTTTAACTGAGTGTTGACTCCCAATCCATAAGTCATTTCTAAATAAAATATTACCCGTTACGGATGATAAATCACTTTACAATCACCTATGATTTTTAGGTCAGTTTTTATTTAATGGGCAATATAATGGGTTTTTTGACTCGAGTAAATATCCCACCTCACGTTCACTTGAGAATTTAATGAGCGTTTTTTACTCTCTTTAAACGGTTTGGATCCATAGGTCATTTGCATCAATAACATGTTTCATGCATGGATATCCATTTTTAAAACATGTAGAAGAAATCTCTATCTTATAAAATTCCAAGTGTAACGGGTTGAACAACTGGAATTTCCCAAACTTGGATAACAAAACTTTTGTGTTCATATGTGGTGTGTGAATAACTTTTCTTTAATTAGATGTATTGTTGTTTTAAATTTTCTCCATACACAAACTCAAAAATTTTCATTTTGTTATGATCTATTTTCCTTTTTTGTCTACAGGATGAAGGGAGAGCTAAAAATAAAAGTTTTTATTTAATAAAAAAGAATATATCTAAAAAGGAAATGCACAATGCACAAATGTAGAGAGAGATGATTCCGAAGAGTGTTTGTAATTTTTAGGGATTGTAAACTGTTTTTTGTTTTATATTAGGTTTTGGAATCGTCTGAAAAAGGGGGAGGCTGGGGATTTTTAACTAAGTGTTGACTCCCAACCCATAAGTCATTTCTTACAAAAATATAGCCCGTTATGCATAATAAATCACTTTACAATCATATATGATTGTTATGTCAGCTTTTTGTAAATGGGCAAAATAATGGCTTGTTTGACTCGAGTAAATATCCAACCGCACGTTCCGTTGAGAATTTAATGAGAGTTTGTTCTTTTCTTTAAAAGGTTTGGATCCATAGGTCATTTGCATCTTTAACATGTTTCAAGCATGCATATCCATTATTAAAACATGTGTAGAAGAAATCTCTTTCTTATAAAATTCCGAGCATAATGGGTTGAACTAGTGGAATTTCCCAAACTTGGATAACACAACTTTTGAGTTCATTTGTGGTGTGTGAATAAATTTTCTTTTCTTACATTTTTACTTGTTTTAAATTTTTTCCACACATAAACTCTAAACTTTTCCTTTTATTGTGATCTATTTGCCTTTTTTGTTTACAGGATGAACGGTGAGCGAAAACTCAAATTTTTTATTTAAGAAAAAAGTATACATCTAAAATGCAAATGCACAATGCACAAATGTAGAGAGAGATAATTCCAAAGAGTGTCCGTAATTTTTAGGGATTGTAAAAACTTTTTAGTTTTTATATAATAGAATCTGCAATCGTCGAGAATAGGGGGAGCATGTGATTTTTAACTGAATGTTGACTTCCAGTCCATAAGTCATTCATTACAAAAATATAGCTCGTTACGCGTTAAAAATCACTTCACAATCATCTATGATTGTTAGGTCATATTTTGGTAAATGGGCAAAATAATGGCTTGTTTGACTCGGGTAAATATCCCACCGCACGTTCACTTGTGAATTTAATGTGTGTTTGTTATTCTCTTTAAATGTTTGGATACATAGGTCATTTGCATCTTTAACATGTTTCTAGCATGCATATCCATTTTTAAAACATGTGGAGAGGAAATGTCTTAGTTATAAAATTCTAAGCGTAATGGGTTGAGCTAATGGAATTTCCCAAACTTGGATAACAAAACTTTTGTGTTCATTAGTGGTGTGTGAATAAGTTTTCTTTACTTACATTTGTGATTGTTTTAAATTTTTTCCACGCATAAACTCTAAAATTTTCATTTTGTCGTGATCTATTTGCCTTTTTTGTGTAAGGGATGAAGGGAGAGTGAAAACTCAATGTTTTGATTTACGAAAAAAGGATACATCTAACAAGGAAATGCAAAATGCACAAATGTAAAGAGAGATAATTCCAAAGAGTGTCTGTAATTTTAAGGGATTGTGAACTCTTTTTAGTTTTTATATTAATGGTTTTGCAATCGTCGTGAAAAGAGGGTGGGGAGGATTTTTAACTGAGTGTTGACTCCCAATCCATAAGTCATGTCTTGCAATAATATAACCCTTTAGGCATGATAAATAATTTACAATCATCTATGATTGTTAGGTCAGTTTTTTGTAAATGGGTAAAATAATGGCTTGTTTGACTCGGGTAAATATAGCACCGCACGTTCACTTGAGAATTTAATGAGCGTTTGTTATTCTCTTTAAAAGGTTTGGATCCATAGGTCATTTGCTTCTTTAACATGTTTCAAGGATGCATATCCATTTTAAAAACATGTGGAAAAGAAATCTCTTTCTAACAAAATTCCAAGCGTAATGGGTTGAACAAGTGGAATTTTCCAAACTTGGATAACAAAACTTTTTTGTTCATTTGTGGTGTGTGAATAAGTTCTCCTTACTTACATTTATTGTTGTTATAAATTTTTTCCATACATAAACTCTAAAATTTTCATATTGTTGTTATCTATTTTCCTTTTTTTCTTTACGGGATGAAGGGTGAGTGAAAACTCAATGTTTTAATTTAAGAAAAAAGAATACATTTAAAACGGAAATGCAAAATTCACAGATGTAGAAAGAGATAATTCAAAAGTTTGTCTATAATTTTAAGGAATTGTAAACTCTTTTTAGTTTTTATATATTAGGTTTTGCAATCATTGGGATAAGGGGGAGGGGGGGATTTTTAACTGAGTGTTGACTCCCAATCCAAAAGTCATGTCTCAAAATTATATATCCCGTTAGGCATGATAAATAACTTTACAATCTTCTATGATCATCAAGTCATCTTTTTATAAATGGGCAAAATAATGGCTTGTTCGATGCGGGTAAATATCCTACCGCATGTTCACTTGAGAATTTAATGAGCGTTTGTTATTATCTTTAAAAGGTTTGGATCCATAGGTCATTTGCATCTTAAACATGTGTAGAAGAAATCTCTTTCTTATAAAATTCCAAGAGTAATGGTTTGATTGTGTTCATTTTTGGTGTGTGAATAAATTTTCTTTACTTACATTTGTTGTTGTTTTAATTTTTTTCCATACATAAACTCTAAAATTTTCATTTTGTTGTGATCTATTTGCCTTTTTTTTGTGGGATGAAGGGAGCGCAAAAACCTAAAGTTTTGATTGAAAAAAAAAAGTACACATCTAAAATGGAAATGCACAATGCACAAACGTAGAGAGAGATAATTAGTAAGAGTGTCTGTAATTTTTACGGATTGTAAACTCTTTTTAGTTTTTATATATTAGGTTTTGGAATCGTCGAAAAAAGGGGAAGGCGGGGATTTTTAACTAAGTGTTGAATCCTAATCTATAAGTCGTTTCATAAAAAAAATATAGGCCGTTACACTTGAAAAATTACTTTACAATCATCTATGATTGTTTGGTCAGCTTTTATTAAATGGGTAAAATACTGGCTTGTTTGACTCGGGTAAATATCCCACCGCACGTTCACTTGAGAATTTAATGAGCGTTTGTTATTCTCTTTAAAAGGTTTGGATCCATAGGTCATGTGAATCGTTAACATGTTTAAAGCATGCATAGCCATTTTTAAAACAAGTGTAGAAGAAATCTCTTTCTTATAAAATTCCAAGCGTAATGGGTTGAACTAGTGGAATTTCCCAAACTTTGATAATAAAACTTTTGTGTTCATTTGTGGTGTGTGAACAAGTTTTCTTTACTCACATTTGTTGTTGTTTTAAATTTTTGCCGTACATAAACTCTAAGATTTTCAATTTGTTGTGATCTATTTGCCTTTTTGGTTGACGGGATGAAGAAAGAGCGAAAACTCAAAGTTTTGTTTTAAGAAAAAAGTATACATCTAAAACGGAAATGCCCAATGCACAAATGTGGAGAGAGATAATTCAAAAGAGTATCTGTAACTTTTAGGGATTGCAAAATCTTTTTAGTTTTTAGTTATTAGGTTTTGCAATAGTTGGGAAAAGGGGCAGCGGGGGATTTTTAACTGAGTGTTGACTTCCAATCCATAAGTCATTTCTTACAAAAATATAGCCCGTTACGCATGTTAAATAACTTTAAAATCATCTATGATTGTTAGGTTAGCTTTTTGTAAATGGGCAAAATAATGATTTTTTTGACTCGAGTAAATATCTAACCGCACGTTCACTTGAGAATTTAATGAGCATTTGTTATTCTCTTTAAAAGGTTTTGATCCATAGGTCATTTCCATCTTTAACATGTTTCAAGCATGCATATCCATTTTTAAAACATGTGTAGAAGAAATCTCTTTCTTATTAATTTCCGAGCGTATTGGGTTGAACTAGTGGAATTTCCCAAACTTGAATAACAAAACTTTTGAGTTCATTTATGGTGTGTGGAGAAATTTTCTTTTCTTACATTTCTTGTACTTTTAAATTTTTTCCATACATAAACTCTAAAATTTACATTTTGTTGTGATCTATTTGCCTTTTTTGTTTACTTACATTTTTTGTTGTTTTAAATTTCTTCCATACATAAGCTCTAAAATTTTTATTTTGTTGTGATCTATTTGCCTTTTTAGTTTACGGGATGAAGGGATAGCGAAAACTCAAAGTTGTTTTAAGAAAAAAGAATACATCTAAAATGGAAATGCAAAATGCATAAATATAGAGAGAGATAATTCCTAAGTGTGTCTATAATTTTAAGGGATTGTAAACTCTTTTTATTTTCAATATATTAGGTTTTGCAATCGTCGGGAAAAGGGGGAGGCGAGGGATTTTTAATTAAGTGTTGACTCCCAATCCATAAGTCATGACTTACAATAATATAGCACATAAGGCATTATAAATAACTTTCCAATCATCTATGATCGCTAGGTGAGCTTTTTGTAAATGGGCAAAATAATGGCTTGTTTGACTCGGGTACATATCCCACCGCATGTTCACTTGAGAATTTAATGAGCGTCTGTTATTCTCTGTAAAAGGTTTGGATCCATAGGCCATTTGCATCTTTAACATGTTTCAAGCATGCATATCCCTTTTTAAAACATGTGTAGATGAAATATCTTTCTTATAAAATTCAAAGAGTAATGGGTTGAACAAGTGGAATTTCCCAAACTGGGAAAACAAAACTTTTGTGTTCATTTGTGGTTCATTTGTGGTGTGTGAATAAATTTTCTTTACTGACATTTGTCATTGTTTTAAATTTTTTCCACTCAGAAACTCTAAAATTTTCATTTTGTTGCGATCTAGTTTCCTTTTTTTTATACGGGATGAAGGGTAGCGAAAACTAAAACTTTTGATTTAAGAAAAATGTATACATCTAAAATGGAAATGCACAATGCACAAATGTAGAAAGAGATAATTCCAAAGAGTGTGTAATTTTTAGGGATTGTCAACTCTTTTTGTTTATATATATTAGGTTTTGCAATCGTCGGGAAAATGGGGAGGCAGAGGATGTTTAACTAAGTGTTGACTCCCAATCCATAAGTAATTTCATACAAAAAAAAGCCCATTATGTATGATAAATCACTTTACAATCATCCATGATTGTTAGGTCAGCTTTTTGTAATTGGGCAAAATAAGGGCTTGTTTGACTCGGGTAAATATCCCCCCGCACATTCACTTGAGAATTTCATGAGCATTCGTTATTCACTTGAAAAGATTTGGATCCATAGGTCATTTGCATCTTTAACATGTTTCAAGCATGCATATCCATTTTTAAAACATGTGTAGAAGAAATCTCTTGCTTATAAAATTCCAAGTGTAATGGGTTGAACTTGTGGAATTTCCCAAACTTGGATAGCAAAATTTTTTTGTTCATTTGTGGTTGTGAATAAATTTTCTTTATTTACATTTTTTGTTTTTTAAAACTTTTTCCATACTTAAACTCTAAAATTTTCATTTTGTTGTGATCTAATTGTCTTTTTTGTTTAAGGGATGAAGGGAGAGCGAAAACTCAAAGTTTTGATTCAAGAAAAAAGAATACATCTAAAATGGAAGTCCAAAATGCACAATTGTAGAGAGAGATAATTCCTAAGAGTGTCTGTAATTTTAAGGGATTGTAAACTCTTTTTAGTGTTAATATATTAGGGTTTTGCAATCGTCGAGAAAAGGGGGAGGCGGGGGATTTTTAACTGAGTGTTGACTCTCAATCCATAAGTCATGTCTTAATATAATATAGCTCGTTAGGCATGATAAATAACTTACAATCATCTATGATCGTTAGGTCAGCTTTTTGTAAATGGGGAAAATAATGGCTTGTTTGCTCAGGTACATATCCCACCGCATGTTCACTTGATAATTTAATGAACGTCTATTATTCTCTTTAAAAGGTTTGGATCCATAGATCATTTGCATCTTTAGCATGTTTTAAGCATGTGTATTCCATTTTTAAAACACGTGTAGAAGAAATCTCTTTCTTATAAAATTCCAAGCGTATTGGGTTGAAGTGGAATTTCCCAAACTTGGAAAACAAAACTTTTGTGTTCATTTGTGGTATGTGAATAAATTTTCATTACTGACGTTTGTTGTTGTTTTAAATTTTTTCCACACATAAACTCTAAAATTTTCATTTTGTTGTGATCTATTAGCCTTTTTTGTTTACGGGATGAAGGGATAGCGAAAACTCAAAGTTTTGATTTAAGAAAAAAGTATACATCTAAAATGGAAATGCACAATGTACAAATGTAGAGAGAGATAATTCCAAAGAGTGTGTGTAATTTTAAGGGATTGTCAACTCTTTTTTGTTTTTATATATTAGGTTTTGCAATCGTCGGGAAAAAGGGGAGGCGGGGGATTTTTAACTGTGTTGACTCCCAATCCATAAGTCATTTCTAACAAAAATGTAGCCCATTACACATGATAAATCATTTTACAATCATCTATGATTGTTAGGTCAGCTTTTTGTATTTGGGCAAAATAAGTGCTTGTTTGACTCGGATAAATATCCCCCCGCTCGTTCACTTGAGAATTTAATGAGCATTTGTTATTCACTTTAAAATATTTGGGTCCATAGGTCATTTGCATCTTTAACATGTTTCAAGCATGCTTATCCATTTTTAAAACATGTGTAGAAGAAATCTCTTACGTATAAAATTCCAAGTGTAATGGGTCGAACTAGTGGAATTTCCCTAACTTCGGTAACAAAACTTTTGTGTTCATTTTTGGTATGTGAAAAAGTTTTCTTTACTTACATTTGTTGTTGTTTTAAATTTTTTCCATACATAAACTCTAAATATTTTATTTTATTGTGATCTGTTTGCCTTTTTTTATTTACGGAATGAAGGGAGACCGAAAACTCAAAGTTTTGATTTAAGAAAAAAATTTATATCTAAAATGGAAATTCACAATGCACAAATGTAGAAAGAGATAATTCCAAAGAGTGTTTGTAATTTTTAGGGATTGTAAACACTTTTTAGTTATTATATTAGGTTTTGCAATCGTCGTGAAAAGGGGGAGGCAGGGATTTTGAACTGAGTGTTGACTCCCAATCTATAAGTCATTTCAAAAAAAAAAATATAGCCCGTTACGCTTGATAAATCACTTTACAATAATCTATGATTGTTAGGTCAGCTTTCTGTAAATTGGCAAAATAATGGGTTGTTTGACTCGGGTAAATATCCCACAGAACGTTCACTTGAGAATTTAATGAGCGTTTGTTATTCTCTTCAAAAGGTTTAGATCCATAGGTCATTTGCATCTGTAACATGTTTCAAGCATGCATATCCATTTTTAAAACATGTGGAGAAGAAATCTCTTTCTAATAAAATTCCAAGCGTAATGGGTTGAACTAGTGGAATTTCCCAAACTTGGATAATAAAACTTTTGTGTTCATTTGTGGTGTGTGAATAAGTTCTCTTTACTTACATTGTTGTTGTTTTAAATTTTTTCCATACATAAACTCTAAAATTTTCATTTTGTTGTGATCTATTTGCCTTTTTTGTTTATGAGGGAAAGGGAGAGAGTAAACTCAAAGTTTTTTTTTAAGTAAAAAGTATATATCTAAAAAGGAAATGCACAATGCACAAATGTAGAGAGAGATAATTCAAAAAAGTGTCTGTAATTTATAGGGATTGTAAAATCTTTTTATTTTTTATATATTAGGATTTGTAGTCGTCAGGAAAAGGGGGAGGATTTTTAACAGAGTGTTGACTCCCAATCCATAAGTCATGTCTTACAATAATATGGCCCGGTAAGCATGATAAATAACTTTACAATCATCAATGATTGTTAGGTCAACTTTTTGTAAATGGGCAAAATAATGGCTTGTTTGACTCGGGTAAAATATTCCACCGCACGTTCACTTGAGAATTTAAGGAGCACTTTTTATTCTCTTTAAAAGGTTTGGATCCATAGTTCATTTAAATCTTTAAAATGTTTCAAGCATGCATATCCATTTTTAAAACATGTGTAGAAGAAATCTCTTTCTTATCAAATTCCATGTGTAATGGGTTGAATTAATAGAATTTCAAAAACTTGGATAAAAGCACTTTTGTGTTCATTTGTGGTGTGTGAATAAATTTTCTTTACTTACATTTGTTGTTGTTTTAAATTTTTTCCGTACATAAACTCTAAAATTTTCATTTTGTTGTGATTTATTTGCCATTTTTGTTTACGGGGGAAAGGAAGAGAGTAAACTCAATGTTTTGATTGAAGAAAAAAGTATACATCTAAAAAGGAAATTCAAAATGCACAAATGTAGAGAGAGATAATTCCAAAGAGTGTCTATAATTTTAAGGGATTGTAAACTCTTTTTAGTTTTTATATATTAGGTTTTGTATTCGTTGGGAAAAGGGGGAGGCAGGGTTTTTGACTGAGTGTTGACTCCCAATCCATAAGTCATGTCTTACAAAAATATAGCGCATTACGTATGGTAAATCACTTTGAAATCATCTATTATTGGTAGGTCAGCTTTTTGTAAATGGGCAAAATAATGGCTTGCTTGACTCGAGTAAATATCCCACCGCTCGATCACTTTAGAATTTAACGAGCGTTTGTTATTCTCTTTAAAAGGTTTGGATCCATAGGTCATTTGCATCTTTAACATGTTTCAAGCATGCATATTGATTTTTAAAACAAGTGTAGAAGAACTCTCTTTCTTATAAAATTCCTAGCATAATGGGTTGAACTAGTGGAATTTACACAACTTGGATAAAAAAAATTTTTGTTCATTTTTGGTGTGTGAATAAATTTTCTTTACTTACATTTGTTGTTGTTTAAATTTTTTTCCATACACAAACTCTAAAATTTTCATTTTGTTGTGATCCATTTGTCTTTTTGGTTAACGGGATGAATGGAGAGCAAAAATTAAAAGTTTTGATTTAATAAAAAGTATACATCTCAAATGGAAATGCACAATGCACAAATGTAGATAGAGATCATTCCAAAGAGTGTCTGTAATTTTTAGGGATTGTAAAATATTTTTAGTTTTTATATATTAGGTTTTGCTATCGTCGGGAAATGTGGGAAGCGGGGGATTTTAACTGAGTGTTGACTCCCAATCCATGAGTCATGTCTTACAATAATATGGCCCGGTAAGCATGATAAATAACTTTACAATCATCTATGATTATTAGGTCAGCTGTTTGTAAATGGCAAAATAATGGCTTGTTTGGCTCGGGTAAATATCCCACCCCACATTCACTTTAGAATTTAATGAGCGTTTTTTTTTCTCTTTAAAAGGCTTGGATCCATAGGCCATTTGCATCTTTAACATGTTTCAAGCAACCATATCCATTTTTAAAACAAGTGAAGAAGAAATCTCTTTCTTGTAAAATTCCTAGCATAATGGGTTGAAGTAGTGGAATTTCCCAAACTTGGATAACCAAACTTTTGTGTTCATTTGTGGTGTGAGAATAAATTTTCTTTACTTACATTTTTTGTTGTTTTAAATTTTTTCCATACATAAACTCTAAAGGTTTCATTTTGTTGTGATCTATTTGTCTTTTTTGTTTATGGTACGAAGGGAGAGCAAAAACTCAAAGTTTTGACTTATGAAAAAGTATACATCTAAAATGGAAATGCACAATGCACAAATGTAAAGAGAGATAATTCCAAAGGGTGTCTGTAGTTTTTAGCGATTGTAAACTCTTTTTAGTTTTAATATAATAGGTTTAGCAATCGTCTGGAAAATGGGGTGGCGGGTCATTTTTAACTGAGTGTTGACTCCCAATCCATAAGTCATGTCTTACAAAAATATATCCCGTTACCCATGACAAAGCACTTTACAATCATCTATGATTGGTACATCAACTTTTTGTAAATGGGCAAAATAATGGCTTGTTTGACTCGGGTAAATATCACTCCTCAAGTTCACTCGAGAATTTAATGAGCGTTTGTTCTTCTCTTTAAAAGGTTTGTATCCATAGGTCATTTACATCATTAACATGTTTCAAGAATGCATATCCATTTTTAAAACATGTGTAGAGGAAATCTCTTTCTTATAAAATTCCAAGCTATTGGGGTTGAACTAGTGGAATTTCAGAAACTTGGATAATAAAACTTTTGTGTTCATTCGTGGTGTGCGAGTAAATTTTATTTACATACATTTGTAGTTGTTTTAAATTTTTAATTTACATAAACTCAAAAATTTTCATTTTTTTGTGATCTATTTGACTTTTTTGTTGACGGGTTGAAGGGAGAGCGAAAACTCAAAGTTTTGATTTAAGAAAAAAGTATACATCTAAAATGGAAATGCACAATAGAAAAATGTAGAGAGAGATAATTCCAAAGAGTGTCTATAATTTTTACGGATTGTAAATTCTTTTTAGTTTTTATATATTTGGTGTTACAACCGTCGGCAAAAGGGGGGGGCAATGGATTTTTAACTGAGCGTTGACTCCCAATCCATAAGTGATTTCCTAAAAAAATATAGCCCATTAAACAAGATAAATCACTTTAAAATCATCTATGATTGTTAGGTCAGCTTTTTGTAACTGGGAAAAATAATGGTTTGTTTGACTCAGGTAAATATCCCACAACATGTTCACTCGAGAATTTAATGAGCGTTTGTTATTCTCTTTAAAAGTTTTGGATGCATAGGTCATTTACATCATTAACATGTTTCAAGCATGCATATCAATTTTTAAAACATGTGAAGAAGAAATCTCATTCTTATAAAATTCCAAGCTATTAGGGTTGAACTGGTGGAATTTCCCAAACTTGGAAAACAAAAATTTTGTGTTCATTTGTGGCGTGCGAATAAATTTTCTTTACTTACATTTGTTGTTGTTTAAAATTTTTCCGTACATAAACTCTAAATTTTTCATTTTCTTGTGATCTATTGGTCTTTTTTGTCTACGGGATGAAGGAGAGCGAAAAACTCAAAGTTTTGATTTAAGAAAAAAGTATACATCTAAAATGGTAATGCACAATGGAAAAATGTAGAGAGAGATAATTCCAAAGAGTGTCTGTAATTTTTAGGGATTGTAAATTCTTTTTAGTTTTTATATATTAGGTTTTGCAATCGACAGGAAAAGGGGGAGGTGGGGGATTTTTAACTGAGCGTTGACTCCCAATCCATAAGTAATTTCTTACAAATATATAGCCCATTACAGAAGATTAATCACTTTAAAATTGTCCATGATTGTTAGGTAAGCTTTTTGTAATTGGGCAAAATAATGGCTTATTTGACTCGTGTATGTATCCCACCGCACGTTCAGTCGAAAATTTAATGAGCTTTTGTTATTCTCTTTAAAAGGTTTTTATCCATAGGTCATTTACATCATTAATATGTTTCAACCATGCATATCCATTTTTAAAACATGTGTAGAAGTAATCTCATTCTTATAAAATTCCAAGCTATTAGGGTTGAATTGGTGGAATTTCGGAAACTTTGATAACAAAACTTTTGTGTTCATTTATGGTGTGCGAATAAATTTAATTTACTTAAATTTGTTGTTGTTTTAAATTTTTTCCATACATAAACTCTATAATTTTCATTTTGTTGTGATCCATTTGCCTTTTTTGTTTACAGCCAGTAGAGAGAGCGCAAACTCAATTTTTTTATTTCAGAAAAAGTATACATCTAAAATTGAAATGCACAATGCACAAATGTTGAGAGAGTTAATTCCAAAGAGTGTCTATCATTTTTATGGATTTTAAACACTTTTTAGTTTTTATATATTAAGTTTTGCAATGGTCAGTAAAAGGGCGAGTCGGGGGATTTTTAACTGGGCGTTGACTTCCAATCCATGAGTCATTTCTTATAAAAATATAGCCATTATGCATGATAAATCACTTTACAGTCATCTATGATTGTAAGGTCAGGTTTTTTTAAATAGGCAAAATAATTGCTTGTCTGACTCGGGTAAATATCCCACCGCATGTTCGCTTGAGAATTTAATGAGCGTTTGTTATTCTCTTTAAAAGGTTTGGATCCATAGGTCATTTGCATCTTTAAGATGTTTCAAGCAAGCATATCCATTTTTAAAACATGTGTAGAAAGAAATCTCTTTCATATAAAATTCCAAGCTATTAGGGTTGAACTAGTGGAATTTCCAAAACTTGGATAAAAAAACTTATGTGTTCATTTGTGGTTTGCGATGAAATTTTTGTTATTTACATTTGTAGTTTTTTAAAATTGTTTCCATAAAATCTAAAATTTTAATTTTGTTCTGATCTATTTGTATTTTATGTTTTCGAGATGAAGGGAGAGTGAAAACTCAAAGTTTTGATTTTTTAAATAAAGTATACTTATTTAATGGAAATGCACAACTCACAAATGTAGAGAGAGATAATTCCAATGTGTGTATGTAATTTTTAATGATTTTAAAATCTTTTTAGTTTTTATATTTTTGGTTTTGTAATCGTACGAAAAAGGGGAAGAGAGGGGGGGGGGGGGGGGGGGAAGGATTTTTAATTGAGCGTTGACTCCGAATTCATTAGTCATTTCTTAAAAAAAATAGCCCGTTAAGCATGATAAATCACTTTACAATCATCTATGATTGTTAGGTCAGCTTATTGTAAATGGGCAAGATAATGGCTTGTTTGACTCAGGTAAATATTCCACCGCACGTTCACTTGAGAACTTAATGTGCGTTTGTCCATCTCTTTAAATGGTTTGGATGCATAGGTTATTTACACCTTTAACATGTTTCAAGCATGCATATCCATTAATAAAACATGTGGAGAATAAATCTCTTTCTTATAAAATTCCAAGCTATTAGGGTTGAACTGGTGGAATTTCCCAAACTTGGATAACAAAACTTTTTTTGTCATTTGTGGTGTGTGAATAAATTTTTTTACTTACATTTGTTGTAGTTTTAAATTTTTTCCATACATAAACTTTAAAATTTTCATTTTTTTGTGATCTACTGGACTTTTTTGTTTACGGGATGAAGGGAGAGCGAAAACTCAAAGTTTTGATTTAAGAAAAAAGTAAACATCTAAAATGGATATGCACTATGAAAAAATGTAGAGAGAGATAATTCCAAAGAGTGTCTGTAATTTTTAGGGATTTTAAAATCTTTTTATCTTTTATATATTAGGTTTTGCAATCGTCGGGAAAAGAGGGGGGGGGGGGGGGGGGGGGGGTTTTAACTGAGCGATGACTCCGAATCCATAAGTCATTTCTAAAAAAAATATAACCCGTTACACAAGATAAATCACTTCAAATCATCTATGATTGTTAGGTCAGGCATTTGTAACTGGGCAAAATAATGGCTTGTTTGACTCGGGTAAATATCCCACTTCACGTTGACTCGAGAATTTTGATGAGCGTTTGTTATTCTCTTTAAAAGGTTTCAATCCACAGGTCATTTACATCATTAACATGTTTCAAGCATGCATATCCATTTTTAAAACATGTGTAGAAGAAATCTCATTCTTATAAAATTCCAAGCAATTAGGATGGTGGAATTTTCCAAACTTGGATAACTAAACTTTTGTGTTCATTTGTGGTGTGCGAATAAATTTTCTTTACTTAAATTTGTTGTTGTTTTAGTTTTTTTCCGTACTTAAACTTTATAATTTTCATTTTGTTGTGACCTATTTGCCTTTTTTTGTTACGGGATGAAGGGAGAGTGCAAACTCAAATTTTTTATTTAGAAAAAAGTATACATCTAAAATAGAAATGTACAATGGAAAAATGTAGTGAGAGATAATTCCAAAGAGTGTCTATAATTTTTAGGGATTGTAAACTCTTTTTAGCTTTTATATATTAGGTCTTGAAATGGTCGGGAAAAGGGTGAGGTGGGGAATTTTTAACTGACTCCAAATCCATAAGTTATTTCTTACAAAAATATAGCCCGTTACGCATGATAAATCACTTTACAGTCATCTACGATTGTTAGGTCAGCTTTTTTTAAATTGGCAAAAAATAGCTTGTTTGACTCGGGTAAATATCCCACCTCACGTTTACTTGAGAATTTAATGAGCGTTAGTTATTCTCTTGAAAAGGCTTGGATCCCTAGGTCATTTGCATCTTTAACATGTTTCAAGCAAGCATATCCATTTATAAAACATGTGTAGAAGAAATCTCTTTCATATAAAATTTCAAGCTATTAGGGTTGAACTGGTGGAATTTTCCAAACTTGGATAACAAAACTTTTGTGTTCATTTGTGGTGTGTGAAGAAAATTTCTTTCTTTACATTTGTTGTTGTTTTAAATTTTTTCCATAAATAAATTCTAAAAGTTTCATTTTTTTTTTTATCTATTGGCCTTTTTTGTTGACGGGATGAAGGGAGAGCGAAAACTCAAAGTTTTGATTTATGAAAATAGTATACTGCTAAAATGGAAATGCCCAATGCACACATGTAGAGAGAGATAATTCTAACGAGTGTCTATAATTTTTAGGGATTGTAAACTCTTTTTTGTTTTTATATATTAGGTTTTGCAATAGTCGGGAAAAGAGGGAAGCGGGGGATTTTTAACTGAGCGTTGACTCCCAATCCTTAAGTCCTTTCTAACAAAAATATAGCCCGTTACGTATGATAATTCACTTTGAAATCATCTATGATTTTAAGGTTAGCTATTTGTAAGTGGGCAAAATATTGTCTTGTTTGACTCAGGTAAATATCCCACCGCACGTTCACTTGAGAATTTATTGAGCGTTTGTTATTCTCTTTAAAAGGTTTGGATCTATAGGTCATTTGCATCTTTATCATTTTCAAGCATGCATATCCATTTTTAAAACATGTGTACAAGAAATCTCTTTCTTATAAAATTCCAAGCTAATAGGGTTGAACTAGTGGAATTTCCTAAACTTGGATAACAAAACTTTTGTGTTCATTTGTAGTGTATGAATAAATTTTATTTACTTATATTTGTAGTTGTTTTTAAATTTTTCCACACATATACTCTAAAATTTTCATTTTATTGTGATGTATTTGCCTTTTTATTTTACGGGCTGAAGGGAGAGCGAAAACTCAAAGTTTTGATTGAAGAAAAAGTATTCATCTCAATTGGAAATGCACAATGCACATATGTAGAGAGAGATGATTCCAAAGAGTGTCTATAATTTTTTTCAATCGTAAACTCTTTTTACTTTCTATATATTAGGTTTTGTAATCGTCGGGAAAAGGGGTAGGCAGGGGATTTTTAACTGAGCGTTGACTCCCAATCCATTAGTCATTTCTTACAAAAATATAGCCCGTTACACAATTATCTATGATTGTTAGGTCACTTTTTCGTAAATGGTCAAAATAATGGCTAGTTTGACTCTAGTAAATATCCCACTGCACGTTCTTTGGAGAATTTAATGATAGTTTGTTATTCTCTTTAAAATGTTTGGAGCCATAGGTCATTTGCATCTTTAACATGTTTCAAGCATGCATATCCTTTTTTAAAACATGTGTAGAAGAAATATGATTATTATAAAATTTCAAGCTATTAGGGTTGAACTGGTTGAATTTCCCAAACTTGGATAACAAAACTTTTGTGTTCATTTATGGTGTGCGAATCAATTTCTTTTACTTAAATTTTTTAAATTATTTTTTCCATACTTAAAGTCTAAAATTTTCATTTGGTTGTGATCTATTTGCCTTTTTTTTTACGGGATGAAGGGAGAGAAAAAACTAAAAGTTATGATTTAAGAAAAACTATACATCTAAAATAGAAATCCACAATGAAAGATTGTAGAAAGAGATAATTCCAAAGATTGTCTTTCATTTTTAGGGATTGTAAACTCTTTTTAGTTTTTATATATTAGGTTTTTCAATCATCGGGAAAAGGGGGACGCGGAGGAATTTTAACTGAGCGTTGACTCCCAATGTTTAGTCATTTCTTACAAAAATATAACCTGTTACGCATGATAAATCACTTTAAAATCTTCTCTCATTGTTGGGTTTTTTTTTTGTAAATGGGCAAAATAATGGCTTGTTTGACCCGGGTAAATATCCCACCGCACGTTCACTTGAGAATTTAATAAGCTTTTTTTATTCTCTTTTAAAGTTTTGGATCCATATGTCATTTGCATCTTTAATATGTTTCAAGCATGCATGTCCATTTTTAGATCATGTGTAGAAGAATTCTCTAACTTATAAAATTCCATGCAATTATGGATGAACTAGTGGAATTTCCAAAACTTAGATAACAAAATTTTTGTGTTCATTTGTGGTGTGGGAATACATTCTCTTTTCTTAAATTTTTTGTTATTTTAAACTTTGTTATACATAAACTCTAAAATTTTGATTTTCATGTGATCTATTTGCATTTTTTGTTTACGGGATGAAGGGAGAGCGAAAACTAGAACTTTTGATTTAAGAAAAAATTATACATCTAAAATCGAAATGTAAAATACACAAATGTAGATAGAGATAATTCCAAAGAGTATCAGTAATTTTTTGGGATTGTAAATTTTTTTAGTTTTTATATATTAGGTTGGGCAATGGTCGGGAAAAGGGGGAGGCGGGGGATTTTTAACTGAGCGTTGACTCCCAATCCATTCATCATTTCATACCAAAAATATAGCCCGTTACGCATGATAAATCACTTTACAATCATCAATGACTGTTACGTCAGCTTTTCATAAATGGGCAAAATAATTGCTTGTTTGACTCGTGTAAATATCCTACCGCACGTTCACATGAGAATTTAATGAGCGCTTGTTATTCTCTATAAAAGGTTAGAATCCATAGGTCATTTGCATCTTTAACATGTTTCAAGCATGCACATCCATTTTTAAAATATGTGTAGAAGAAATCTCTTTCTTATAAAATTCCAAGCTTATAGGGTCGAATTAGTGGAATTTCCCAAACTTGGATAACAAAACTTTTGTCTTCTTTTGTGGTTTGTGAATAAATTTTCTTTACTTACATTTTTTTTTGTTTTAAATTTTTTTCATACATAAACTCTAAAATTTTCATTTTGTTGTGGTCTTTTTTCCTTTTTTGTTTATGACATGAACGGAGAGCGAAAACTCAAAGTTTTGATTTAGGAAAAAAGTATACATCTAAAATGGAAATGCACAATGCACAAATGTAGAAAGAGATATTTCCAAAGAGTGTTAGTAATTTGTAGGGATTGTAAACTATTTTTATTTTTTATATATTTAGTTTTGCAATCATTAGGAAAAGGGGGAGGCAGGGGATTTTTAACAGAGCATTGACTCCAAATCCATAAGTCATTTCTAACAAAAATATAGCTTGTTACGCATGATAAATCACTTTACAATCATCTACGATTATTAGGTCAGCTTTTTTTAAATGAGCAAAATAATGGCTTGTGTGACTCGGGTAAATATCCCACTACCCGTTCACTTGAGAATTTAAAGAGAAATTGTTATTCTCTTTAGAAGGTTTGGATCCATAGCACATTTGTATATTTAACCTGTTTCAAGCATGCATATCCCTTTTTAAAACATGTGTAGAAGAAATCTCTTTCTTATAAAATTCCAAGCTATTATGGATGAACTAGTGAAATTTCCCAAACAAGGATAACAAAACTTTTGTGTTCATTTGTGGTGTACGAATAAATTTTATTTAATTATATTTATTGTTATTTTACACTTTTCCATACATAAACTCTAAATTTTTTTTTTGTCGTGATCGATTTGCCTTTTTTGTTTACGGGATGGAGGGAGAGAGAAAACTCAAAGTTTTATTTAAGAAAAAAGTATACATTTAAAATGGAAATCCACAATGCAAAAATGTAGAGAGAGATAATTCCAAAGAGTGTCAGTAATTTATAGGGATTGTAAACTCTTTGTAGTTTTTATATATTAGGTTTTGCATTCGTCGGTAAAAGGAGGAGGCGGGGGATTTTTAACTGATCGTTGTCTCCAATTCTATAAGTCATTTCTTACAAAAATATAGCCAGTTACGCTTGAAAAATCATTTTACAATCATCTATAATTGTTTGGTCAGCTTTTTGAAAATGGGCAAAATAATGGCATGTTCGACGCGAGTAAATTTCCACCACACGTTCACTAGAGAAATTTGATGAGTGCTTTTTCTTCTCTTTAAAAAGTTTTGATCCATAGATCATTTGCATCTTAAATTTTTTCAATCATGCATATCCATTTTTAAAACATGTGTAGAAGAAATCTCTTTCTTATAAAATTCCAATCTATAAGGGTTGAAGTATGCGAAAACTCAAAGTTTTGATTTTGGAAAAAAATATACATCTAAATTGAAAATTCACAACGCACAAATGAAGAGAGAGAGAATTCCAATGAGTGTATGTTATTTTTAGGGTTGTAAACTCTTTCTAGTTTTTATATATTAGGTTTTACAATCGTCGGGAGAAGGAGGAAGCACGGGGGGGGGGGGGGGGGGGGGGGGGGGGGGGGGGGGGGGGGGGGTGGTTTAACTGAGCGTTGACTGAGCGTTGACTCCCAATCCATAAGTCATTTCTCACAAAAATATAGCCAGTCACGCATGATAAATCACTTTACAATCATCTACGATTGTTAGGTTAGCTTTATGTGATTGGGCAAAATAATGGCTTGTTTGACTCGGGTACATATCCCACCGCACGTTCACTAGAGAATTTAATGATCGTTTGTTATTCTCTTTAAAAGGTTTGGATCCATAGGTCATTTGCATCTTTAACATTTTTCAAGCATGCATATCCATTTTTAAAACATGTGTAAAAGAAATCTCTTTCTTATAAAATTCCTCACTATTAGGGTTGAACTAGTGGAATTTCCCAAACTTGGATGACAAAACTTTTGGGTTCATTTGCGGTATGTGAATAAATTTTTTTTACTTACATTTTTTGTTGTTTTAAATTTTTTGCATATATAAACTCTTAAATTTTCATTTTTCTGTGATCTATTTGCCTTTTTTGTTTACGGGATGAAAGGAGAGTGAAAACTCAAAGTTTTGATTTGAGAAAGAAATATATATATAAAATGGTAATGCACAATGCACAAATGTAGAGATAGATAATTCCTAAGAGTGCCATTAAATTTTAGGGATTGTAATTTCTTTTTAGCTTTTTTATATTTGGTTTTGTAATCGTCGGGAAAAGGGGGATGAGGGGGATATTTAACTAAGCGTTGACTCCCAATCCGTAAGTCATTTCTTACAAAAATATAGCCCATTACGCGTGATAAATTACTTTACAATCATCTATGATTGTTAGGTCAGCGTTTTGTAATGGGCAAAATAATGGCTTGTTTGACTCGGGTAAATATCTCACCGTACGTTCACTTGAGAATTTAATTAGTGTAACATGCTATATTTTTGTAAGAAATGACTTATGGATTGGGAGTCAACGCTCAGTTAAAACCCCCCCACGCTTCCCCCTTTTCCTGACGATTGTAAAACCTAATATATAAAAACTAAAGAGAGTTTACAATCCCATAAAATAACATACACTGGTTTGAATTGTTTCTCTCTTCATTTGTGCATTGTGAATTTCCAATTTAGACCTATACTTTTTTCCTAAATCAAAACTTTGAGTTTTCGCTCTCCCTCCATCCCGTAAACAAAAAAGGCAAATTGATCACAAGAAAATGAAAATTTTAGTGTTTATGTATGGAAAAAAATTTAAAAAACAATGAATATAAGTCATGAAAATTTATTCGCACACAACAAATGAACACAAAAGATTTGTTCTCCAAGTTTGGGAAATTCCACTAGTTCAACCCTAATAGCATGGAATTTTATAAAAAAGAGATTTCTTCTACACATATTATAAAAATGGATATGCATGCTTGAAACATGTTTAAGATGCAAATGACCTATGGATCCAAACCTTTTAAAGAAAATAAAAAAATGCTGATTAAATTCTCAAGTGAACGTCCGGTGGGATATCTACTTGAGTCAAACAAGCCATTACTTTGCCCATTTACAAAAAGCTGACCTAACAATCATAAATGATTGTAAAGTGATTTATTTTGTGTAATAGACTATATTTTTGTAAGAAATGACTTTTGGATTGGGATTCAACGCTCAATTAAATATCCCCCGCCTCCCCCTTTTCCCAACGATTGCAAAACCTAATATATAAAAATTAAAAAGAGTTTACAATCCCTAAAAATTACAGGAACACTTTTAAATTATCTCTCTCTACATTTGTGCATTGTGCATTTCGTTTTTAGATGTATACATTTTTCTTAAATCAAAACTTTCAGTTTTCACTCTCCCTTCATCATGAAAAAAAAAGGTAAATAGATCACAACAAAATGAAAATTTAAGAGTTTATATATGGAAAAAAATTAAAACAACAACAAATGTAAGTAAAGAAAATTTATTCGCATACCACATATGAACACAAAAGTTTTGTCATCCAATTTATCATGCGTAACAGGCTATATTTTTGTAAGACAAAACTTTTGTGTTCATTTGCGGTAACAGAATAATTTTTTTTTACTTAAATTTTTTGTTGTTTTAAATTTTTAACATACATAAACTCTAAAATTTTCATTTTTCTATGATCTATTTGCCTTTTTTATTTACGGGATGAAGGGAGAGCGAAAACTCAAAGTTTTGATTTGAGAAAAAAGTATACATCTAAAATGGTAATGCACAATGCACAAATGTAGAGAGAGATAATTCCTAAGAGTGTCTGAAATTTTAGGGATTGTAAACTCTTTTTGCAATCGTCGGGAAAAGGGGGAGGAGGGGGGTATTTAACTGAGCGTTGACTCCCAATCCATCAGTCATTTTTTACAAACATATATCCCATTATGCGTGATAAATCTCTTTACAATCATCTATGATTGTTAAGTCAGCTTTTTGTAAATGGGCAAAATAATGGCTTGTTTGACTCGGGTAAATATCCCACCGCACGTTCACTTGAGAATTTCATCAGCATTTGTTATTCTCTTTAACAGGTTTGGATCCATAGGTCATTTGCATATTAAACATGTTTCAAGCATGCATATCCATTTTTATAATATGTGTAAAAGAAAGCTCTTTTTTATAAAATTCCAAGCTATTAGGGTTGAACTAGTGGAATTTCCCAAACTTGGAGAACAAATCTTTTGTGTTCATTTGTGGCGTGCGAATAAATTTTCATTACTTCCATTTGTTGTTTTTTAAATTTTTTCCATTCATAAACACTTAAATTTTCATTTTCTTGTGATGTGTTTGCCTTTTGTTTATAGGATGGAGAGATAGCGAAATCTATAAGTTTTGATTTAAGAAAAAAGTATACATCTAAAATGCAAATGCACAATGCACAAATGTAGAGAGAGATAATTCCAAAGAGTGTCAGTAATTTTTATAGATTATCAACTCTTTTTAGTTTATATTTATTAGGTTTTGTAATCATCAGGAAAAGGGGGAGGTGGGGGATTTTTAATTGAGCGATGACTCCCAATACATAAGTCATTTCTTAAAAAAATATAGCCCGTTATTCTTGATAAATCACTTTTCAATCATCTAAGATTGTTAGGTCAGCTTTTTGTAAATGGGTAAAAAAATGGCTTGTTAGACACTGGTAAATATCCCATCACACGTTCACTTGAGAATTTAATGAGCGTTTGTTATTCTCTTTAAAAACTTTGGATCCATAGGTCATTTGCATCTTTAACATGTTTCTAGCATGCGTATCCATTTTTAAAACATGTGTAGAAGAAATCTCTTTCTTATAAAATTCCAAGCTATTCGGCTTGAACTAGTGGAATCTCCCCGACTTGGATAACAAAACTTTTGTGTTCATTTGTGGTGTACGAATAAATTTTCTTTACTTACATTCATTGTTTTTTAAATTTTTTTTTCCATACATAAAATCTAAAATATTCTTTTTGTTGTGATCTTTTTACCTTTTTTGTTTACGGGATGAAGGGAGAGTAAAAACACAAAGTTTTGATTTAAGAAAAAAGTATACATCTAAAATGGAAATGCACTATGAACAAATGTAGAGAGAGATAATTCCAATGAGTGTCTATAAGTTATAGGGATTGTAAACTGTTTTTAGTTTTTATATATTAGGTTTTGCATTAGTCAAGAAAAGGGGGAGGAGGGGATTTTTAATTGAGCGCTAGCTCCCAATCCATAAGTCATTTCTTAAGAAAAAATAGCCTGTTACGCATGATAAATCACTTTACAATCATTTATGATTGTTAGGTCAGCATTTTGTAAATGGGGAGAATAATGGCTTGAATGACTTGAGTAAATATCCCACCACACATTCACTTGAGAATTTAATGAGCGTTTGTTGTTCTCTTTAAAAGGTTTGGATCCATAGGTCATTTGCATCTTTAACATGTTTCAAGCATTCATATCCATTTTTAAAACATGTGTAGAAGAAATCTCTTTCGTTATAAAATTCCAAGCTATTAGGGTTGAACTAGTGGAATTTCCAAAATTGGATAACAAAACTTTTGTGTTCATTTGTGGTGTGCGAATAATTTTTCTTTACTTACATTTGTTGTTGTTTTAAATTTTTTCCATACATAAAATCTAAAATTTTCATTTTGTTGTGATCTATTTGCCTCTTTTATTTACGGGATGAAGGAAGAGTGAAAACATAAAGTTCTGATTTAAGAAAAATGTATACATCTAAAAACGAAATGCACAATGCACAAATGTAGATAGAGATAATTTAAAAGAGATCTTGTAATTTTGAGGGATGGTAAACTCTTTTTAGTTTTATATATTCGGTTTTGCAATTGTCTGGAAAAGGGAGAGGTGGTGGATTTTTAACTGAGCGTTGACGCCCAATCCATTAGTAGTTTCTTACTAAAATATTGCCCGTTACGCATGATAAATCACTTTACAATCATCTACAATTTTTAGGCCATCTTTTTTTAAATAGGAAAAATAATGGCTTCTTTGACTCGTGTAAATATCCCACCGCATGTTCACTTGAGAATTTAAAGATCGTTAGTTGTTCTCAATAAAAGGTATGGATCCATAGGTCATTTGCATCTTTGACATTTTTCAAGCATGCATATCCATTTTTAGAACATGAGTAGAGGAAGTCTCTTCCTTATAAAATTCATAGCTATTAGGATTGAACTAGTGGAATTGCCCAAAATTGGATGACAAAACTTTTTTGTTCATTTGCGGTTTGCGAATAAATTTTCTTTACTTACATTTGTTGTTGTTTTAATTTTTTTCCATACATAAACTCTAAAATTTTCATCTTGTTGTGATCTATTTGCCTTTTTTTTTACGGGATAAAGGGAGATCGAAAAATCAAAGTTTTGATTTAAGAAAAATGTATACATCTAACAACGAAATGCATAATGCACCAATGTAGAGAGAGATAATTTAAAAGAGTTCCCGTAATTTTTAGGGATGGTAAACTCTTTTTAGTTTTTATATATTAGGTTTTGCATTTATCGGGAAAAGAGGGAGGAGGTGGATTTTTAACTGAGTGTTGACTCCCAATCCATAAGTCATTTCTTCAAAAAATATAGCTCATTTATGCTTGATAAATCACTTTAAAATCATCTACAATTGTTACGTTAGCTTTTTGTAAATGCGCAAAATAATGGCTTGTTTGACTCAGGTAAATATCCCACCGCATGTTTACTTGAGAATTTAAAGAGCATTCACTACTCTCTTTAAAAGGTTTGGATCCATAGGCCATTTGCATCTTTAACATGTTTCAAGCATGCATATCCATTTTTAAGACATGTGTAGAAGATATCTCTTTCTTATAAAATTCCAAGCTATTAGGGTTGAAGTAGTGGAATTTGGAAAATTAGAATAACAAAACTTTTGTGTTCATTTGTGGTGTGCTAATAAATTTTATTTTCTTAAATTTATTGTTGTTTTAAAATTTTTAAATACATAAACTCTAAAATTTTTATTTTGTTGTGCTCTAGGGATAAAGGGAGAGCGAAAACTCAAAGTTTTGATTGAGGAAAAAAGTATACGTCTAAAATTGAAATGCACAATGCAAAGATTTAGAGAGAGAGAATTCCAATGAGTGTCTATAATTTTTAGAGATTCTAAACTCTTTTTAGTTTTTATATATCAGGTTTAAGAATCGTCGAAAAAGGGGGATGCGGGGGATTTTTAACTGAGTGTTGACTCCCAATCCATAAGTAATTTCTTATAAAAATATAGCCCATTACGCATGATAAATCTCTTTACAATCATCTACAATTGTTAAGTCAGCTTTTTGTAAATGGGCAAAATAATGGCTTGTTTGAGTCGGGTAAATATCCCACCGCACGTTCACTTGAAAAATTAATGAGCGTTTGTTATTCTATTTAAAAAGTTTGGATACATAGGTCATGTGCATCTTTAACATGTTTCAAGCATGCATATCCATTTTTAAGACGTGTAAAAGAAATCTCTTTCTTATAAAATTCCAAGCTATTGGGGTTGAACTAGTGGAATTTCCCAAAGTTGGATGACAAAACTTTTGTGTTCGTTTGCGGTATGCAAATAAATTTTCTTTACTTACATTTGTTGTTTTTTTCAATTTTTTCCAAAAATAAACTCTAAAATTTTCATTTTGTTGTGATATATTTGCCTTTTTTGTTTACAGGATGAAGGCAGAGCAAAAACAATAAGTTTCGATTTAAGAAAAAAGTATACATCTAAAATGGAAAAGCACAATTCACAAATGTAGAGAGAGATAATTCGAAAGAGTGTCTGTAATTTTTTGGGATTGTAAACTCTTTTTAGTTTTTCTATATTAGGTTTTACAATCGCCAGGAAAAGAGGGAGGAGGTGGATTTTTAACTGAGCGTTGACTCCCAATCCATAAGTTATTTCTTACAAAAATATAGCTCATTATGCATGATAAATCACTTTATAATCATCTACGATTGTTACATCAGCTTGTTGTAAATGGGCAAAATAATGGCATGTTTGACTCGGGTAAATATCCCACCACACGTTCTCTTTAGAATTTAATGTGCATTTCTTATTTACTTTGAAAGGTTTGGATCCATAGGTCATTTTCATCTTTAACAAGTTTCTAGCATGCATATCTATTTTTAAAACATGTGTAGAAGAAATCTCTTTCTTATAAAATTCCATGCTATTAGGGTGGAACTAATGGAATTTCCCAAACTTGGATAACAAAACTTTTGTGTTAATTTGTGCGTGCGAATAAATTTTCTTTAGTTACATTCATTGTTTTTTAATTTTTTTTCTCACAAACACTAAAATTTTTATTTTGTTGTGATCTATTTGCCTTTTTTCTTTACGGGAAGAAGACATTGCGAAAACTCAAAAGTTTTTATTTAAGAAAAAAGAATACATCTAAAATTAAAATGCACAATGAACAAATGTAGAGAGAGATAATTCCAATGAGTGTCCGTAATTTTTAGGGATTATAATCACTTTTTAGTTTTTACATATTAAATTTTGAAATCGTCGAGAAAAGGGAGAGGTGGGGGATATTTAACTTGGAGTTGACTCCCAATCCATAAGTCATTTCTTACAAAAATATAGCCTGATACGCATGTTAAATCACTCTACAATCATCTATGATTCTTAGGTCAACTTTTTGTAAATGGGAAAAATAATAGCTTGTTTGACTCAGGTTAATATCCCACCACACGTTTACTTGAGAATTGAATTTACGTTTGTTATTCTCTTTAAAAGGTTTGGATCCATAGGTCATTTGCATCTTTAACATGTTTCAAGAATGCATATCCATTTTTAAAACATGTGTAGAAGAAATTCTTTCTTATAAAATTCCAAGCTATTAGGGTTGAACTATTGGAATTTCCCAAACTTGGATAACAATTTTTTTGTGTTCATTTGTGGTGGGAGAATAACTTTCTTTTACTTACATTTTTTTTTGTTTTAAATTCTTTCCATGCATAAACTCTAAAATTTTCATTTTGTAGTAATCTTTTTGCCTTTTTTGTTTACAGGATGAAGGGAGAGTGAAAACAAAAGGTTTTGATTTAAAACCAAAGTATAGAACTAAAATAGAAATGCACAATGCAAGAATGTAGACAAAGATAATTCCGATGTGTGTCTGTAATTTTTAGGGAATGTAAAATCTTCTTAGTTTTTATATATTAGGTTTTACAATCATCGGGAAAAGAGGGCGGCTGGGGAATTTTAACTGAGCATTGACTCCCAATCTTTAGTCATTTCTTACTAAAATATAGCCTGTTACTCATGATAAATCACTTTAAAATCTTCTATGATTGTTAGGTTAGCTTTTGTAAATGGGAAAAATAATGGCTAGTTTGACTCGGGTAAATATCCCATCGCACGGTCACTCGAGAATTTAATGAGCGTTTGTTATTCTCTTTAAAAGGTTTAGATCCATAGGTCATTTGCATCTTAAACATGTTTCAAGCATGCATATCCATTTTTAAAACATGAGTAGAGGAAGTCTCTTCTTTATAAATTTCATAGCTATTAGGGTTGAACTAGTGGAATTGCCCAAAATTGGATGACAAAACTTTTGTGTGCATTTGCGGTATGCGAATAAATTTTCTTTACTTGCATTTTTTGTTGTTTTAAATTTTTTCCATACATAAACTCTAAAATTTTCATTTTGTTGTGATCTATTTTGTCTTTTTTTTTACGGTATGAAGGGAGATCGAAAACCCAAAGTTTTGATTTAAGAAAAATGTATACATCTAAAATGGAAATGCACAATATACAAATGTAGAGAGAGAGATTTCCAAAGAGTGTCTGTAATTTTTAGGGATTCTAACTTTTTTTATTTTTTATATATTTGGTTTTACAATCGTCTGGAAAAGGGGGAGGCGGGGGATATTTCACTGAGCGTTGACTCCGAATCCATAAGTCATTTCTTACAAAAATATACCTCGTTACGCCTGATAAATCACTTTATAACCATCAATGATTGTTACATCAGCTTTAAGAAAATGGGCAAAATAATGGCTTGTTTGACTCGGGTAAATATCCTACCACACGTTCACAAGAGAATTTAATGAGCATTTGTTATTCTCTTTAAAAGGCTAGGATCCATAGGTCATTTGTATCTTTAACATGTTTCTAGCATGCATATCCATTTTTAAAACATGTGTAGAAGAAATTTCTTTCTTGTAAAATTCTAAGCTTATAGAGTCGAACTAGTGGAATTTTCAAAACTTGGATAACAAAACTTTTGTGTTCTTTTGTGGTATGCGAATTAATTTTCTTTACTTACATATGTTGTTGTTTAAATTTTTTCATACATAAACTCTAAAATTTTCATTTTGTTGTGATCGTTTTGCCTTTTTTGTTTACAGCTTGAACGGAGAGCGAAAACTCAAAGTTTTTATTTAAGAAAAAATAATACATCTAAAATGGAAATGCACAATGCCCAAATGTAGAGAGAGATAATTCCAAAGAGTTCAGTAATTTTTTGGGATTGAAAACTACTTTTTGTATTTATAAATTTGGTTTTCCAATCGTCGAGAAAAGGGGGTGGCAGGTGGTTTTTAACTGAGCATTGACTCTCAATCCATAAGTCATTTCTGACAAAAATTCAGCCTGTTACGCATGATAAATAACTTTATAATCATCTATGATTATTAGGTCAGCTTTTTGTAAATGGGCAAAATAATTGCTTTTGTGACTCGGGTAAATATCCCACTGCATGTTCACTTGAGTATTTAATGAGCATTTCTTATTCTCTTTAGAAGGTTTGGATCCATAGGTCATTTGCATCTTGAGCATGTTTCAAGCATGCATATCCCTTTTTAAAACATGTGTAGAAGAAATCTCTTTCTTATAAAATTCCAAGCAATTATGGACGAACTAGTGAAATTTCACAAACTTGGATAACAAAAATTTTGTGTTCATTTGTGGTGTGCGAATAAATTTTCTTTACTTACATTTTTGTTATTTTAAACTCTTTCCATACATAAACTCTAAAATTTTTATTTTGTTGTGATCTATTTGTGTTTTATCTTTACAAGATGAAGGGAGAGAGAAAACTCAAAGTTTTGATTTGACAAAAAAGTGTACATCTAAAATGAAAATGCACAATGCACAAATGTAGAGAGAGATAATTCCAAAGAGTGTCAGTAAGTTTTAGGGATTTTAAACTCTTTTTAGTTTTTATATATTAGGTTTTGCAATCGACGGGAAAAGGGGGAGGCGAGGGCTTTTTAACTGAACGTTGACTCCCAATCCATAAGTCATTTCTTATAAAAATATAGCCCGTTACGTATGATAAATCACTTTACAATCATCTATGATTGTTAGGTCAGCTTTTTGTAAATGGGCAAAATAATGGCTTGTTTGACTCAGGTAAATATCCTACCGCAAGTTTACTTGAGAATTTAATGAGCGTTTGTTATTCTCTTTAAAAGGTTAGGATGCGTAGGTCATTTGCATCTTTAATATGTTTCAAGCATGCATATCCATTTTTAAAACATGTGTACAAGAAATCTCTTTCTTATAAAATTCCAAGCTTATACGGTCGAGCTAGTGGAATATCCTGAACTTGGATAACAAAACTTTTGTGTTCTTTTGTGATTTGCGAATAAGTTTTCTTTACTTACATTTGTTGTTGTTTTTAATTTTTTTCTTACATGAACTCTAAAATTTTCATTTTGTTGGGATCCTTTTGCCTTTTTTGTTTACGACATGAATAGAGAGTGAAAACTCAAAGTTTTGATTTGAGAAAAAGTATACATCTAAAATGGAAATGCACAATGCACAAATGTAGAGAGTGATAATTCCAAAGAGTGTCAATAGTTTGTAGGGATTGTAAACTATTTTTAGTTTTTATATATTTGGTTTTGCAATCGTGGGGAAAAGGGGGAGGCGGGGGATTTTTAACTGAGCATTGACACGGAATCCATAAGTCATTTCTTAAAAAAATATAGATTTTTACACATGATAAATAACTTTACAATCATCTACGATTATTAGGTCAGCTTTTTGTAAATGGGCAAAATAATGGCTTGTGAGACTCGGGTAAATATTCCACTGCACATTCACTTGAGAATTTAATGAGCGTTTGTTCTTCTCTTTAGAATGTTTGGATCCATAGGTCATTTGTATCTTTAACATGTTTCAAGCATGTATATCCCTTTTTAAAACAAGTTTAAAAGAAATCTCTTTCTGACAAAATTCCAAGCTATTTTGGATGAACATGTGAAATTTCCCAAACTTGGATAACAAATATTTTGTGTTCATTTGTGGTGTGGGAATAAATTTTTTTTACTTAATTTTGTTTTTATTTTAAAAAAATTTCATACATAAACTCTAAAAATTATATTTTGTAGTGATCTCTTTGCTTTTTTTGTTTACAGGATGGACGGAGAGAGAAAACTCAAAGTTTTGATTTAAGAAAAAAGTATACATCTAAAATGAAAATGCACAATTCACAATTGTAGAGAGAGATAATTCCAAAGTGTGTCAGTAATTTTTAGGGATTGTAAACTCTTTTTAGTTTTTACATATTAGGTTTTGCAATCGTCGGGATAAGGCTGAGGCAGGGATTTTTAACTGAGCGTTGATTCCGAATCCATAAGTCATATCTTACAAAAATAAAGCCCGTTACGCTTGAAAAATCACTTTACAATCATCTTTGATTGTTTGGTCAGCTTTTTGAAAATGGGCAAAATAATGGTTAATTTGACGCGGGTAAATATCCCATCGCACGTTCAGAAGAGAATTTTGATGAGCATTTTTTCTTCTCTTTTAAAGGTTTGGATCCATAGGTTGCATCTTAACTTGTTTCAAGCATGCATATCATTTTTAAAACATGTGTAGAAGAAATCTCTTTCTTATAAAATTCCAACCTAACAGGGTTGAAGTAGTGCAAATTCCCAAACTTGGATAATAAACCATTTGTGTTCCTTTGTTGTGTGCGCATAAATTTATTTTTTTATATTTGTTGATATTTTAAAATTTTGCCTTCCATAAACTCTAAAATTTTTATCTTGTTGTGATCTATTTGCCTTTTTTGTTTACGGGATGAAGGGAGAGCAAAAACTCAAAGTTTTGATTTAGGAAAAAACTCTTCGTCTAAATTGGAAATGCACAATGCACAAATGAAGTGAGAGAGAGAATTCCTATGAGTGAATGTTATTTTTAGGGATTGTGAACTCTTTTTAGTTTTATATATTATGTTTTTCTATCGTTGGGAAAAGGGGGAAGCCGGGGGTTTTTAACTGAGCGTTGACTCCCAATCCATAAGTCATTTCTTACAAAAATATAGCCGGTTACGCATGATAAATCACTTTACAATCATCTACGATTGTAAGGTCAGCTTTATGTAAAAGGCCAAAATAATGGCTTGTTTGACTCGGGTAAATATCCCACCGAACGTTCACTTGAGAATTTAATGAGTGTTTGTTATTCTCTTTAAAAGGTTTGATCCATAGGTCATTTGCATCTTTAACATGTTTCAAGCATGCATATCCATTTTTAAAACATGTGTAAAAGAAATCTCTTTCTTAGAAAATTCCAAGCTATTAGGGTAGAACGAGTGGAATTTCCCAAATTTGGATGACAAAACTTTTTTGTTCATTCGCTGTATGTGAATAAATTTTTTTTACTTAAATTTGTTGTTGTTGTTAATTTTATGCATACATAAACTCTAAAATTTTCATTTTGCAGTGATCTATTTGCCTTTTTTGTTTTCGGGATGATGGGAGAGCGAAACACAAAGTTTTGATTTGAGAAAAAAGTATACATCTAAAATGGTAAGGCACAAAACACAAATGTCGAGAGAGATAATACCTAAGAGTTTCTGTAATTTTTAGGGATTGTAAACTCTTTTTAGCTTTTATATATTTTGTTTTGCAATCGTCTGGAAAAGGAGGGGAGGCGGGGGATATTTAACTGAGCATTGACTCCCAATCCATAAGTCATTTCTTACAAAAATATAGCCCGTTACTAGTGATAAATCACTTTACAATCATCTATGATTGTTAGGTCATCTTTTTGTAAATGGACAAAATAATGGCTCTTTTGACTCGGGTTAATATCCCACCGCACGTTCACTTGAGAATTTAATCAGCGTTTGTTATTCTCTTTAAAAGGTTTGGATCCATAGATCATTTGCATCTTAAACATGTTTGAAGCATGCATACCCATTTTTATAACATGTGTAGATGAAATCTCTTTTTTTATAAAATTCCATGCTATTAGGGTTGAACTAGCAGAATTTCCCAAACTTGGTTAACAAATCTTTTGTGTTCATTTGCTGTGTGCGAATAATTTTTTTACATTCATTGTTTTTTAAATTTTTTTCGTACATAAACACTAAAATTTTCATTTTGTTCTGATCTATTTGCCTATAGGATGGACGGAGAGAAAAAACTAAAAGTTTTGATTTAAGAAACAAGTATACATCTAAAATTGAAATGCACAATGCACAAATGAAGAGAGAGAGATAATTCCAAAGAGTGTCGGTAATTTTTATAGACTGTAAAATATTTTTAGTTTATATATATTAGGTTTTGCAATCAACATGAAAAGGGGAGGTGGGGGATTTTTAACTGAGCAATGACTCCCAATCCATAAGTCATTTTCTGAAAAAATATAGCCTGTTATTATTGATAAATCACTTTTCAGTCATGTATGATTTTTAGGTCAGCTCTTTGTAAATGGGCAAAAAAATGGCATGTTTGACGCAGGTAAATATCCCACCGCACGTTCACTTGAGAATTTATTGAACGTTTGTTATTCTCTTTAAAAGGATTGATCCATAGGTCATTTGCATCTTCAACATGTTTCAAGCATGCGTATCCATTATTAAAACATGTGTAGAAGAAATCTCTTTCTTATGAAACTCCAAGCTATTAGGCTTGAACTAGTGGAATCTCCCAAACTTGGATAACAAAACTTTTGTGTTCATTTGTGGTGTGCGAATAAATTTTCTTTACCTACATTCGTTGTTTTTAAAATTTTTTCCATACATAAACTCTAAAGTATTCATTTGGTTGTGATCTTTTTGCCTTTTCTTTTTTTACGGGATGAAGGGAGAGCAAAAACTCAAAGTTTTGATTTAAGAAAATAGTATACATCTAAAATGGAAATGCAGAAAGAACTAATGTAGAGAGAGATAATTCCAACAAGTGCCTATAATTTTTAGGGATTGTTAACTCTTTTTAGTTTTTATATATTAGGTTTTGCAATAGTCAGGAAAATGGGGAGGCGGGGGATTCTTAATTGTGCGCTAACTCCAAATCCAAAAGTCATTTCTTACACAATCATAACCTATTACGCAAGATAAATCACTTTACAGTCATCTATGATTGTTAGGTCAGAATTTTGTAAATGGGAAAAATAACAGCTTATATGACTCAGGTAAATATCCCACAACACGTTCACTTGAGAATTTAATGAGCGTTTGTTATTCTCTTTAAAAGGTTTGGATCCATAGGTCATTTGCATCTTTACATGTTTCAAGCATGCATATCCATTTTTAAAACATGTGTAGAAGAAATCTCTTTCTTATAAAATTCCAAGCTATTCGGGTTGAACTAGTGGAATTTCCAAAACTTGGATAACAAAACTTTTGTGTTCATTTTTTGTGTGCGAATAATTTTTCTTTACTTACATTTGTTGTTCTTATAAATTTTTTCCACAAATAAAATCTAAAATTTTCATTTTGTTGTGATCTGTTTGCCTTATTTGTTTACGGGATGAAGGGAAAGCAAAAACTCAAAGTTTTGATTTAAGAAAAAATTATACATCTAAAATGGAAATGCACATTGAAAAAATGTAGAGAGTGATAATTCCAAAGAGTGTCAGTAATTTTTTGGGATTGTAAACTCTTTTTAGTTTTTATATATTAGGTTTTCCAATCGTTAGGAAAAGGGGGAAGCGGGGGCTTTTTAACTGAGCATTGATTGAGCGTTGACTCCCATTCCATAAGTCATTTCTTACCAAAATATAGCCCGTTATGCTTGATAAATCACTTTAAAATCATCTCCGATTGTTAGGTCAGCCATATGTAAAAGGCAAAAATAATGGCTTGTTTGACTCGGGTAAATATCCCACCGCACGTTCACTTGAGAATTTAATGAGCGTTTTTTATTCTCTTTAAAATGTTAGGATCCTTAGGTCATTTGCACCTTTAACATGTTTCAAGCATGCATATCCATTTTTATAACATGTGTAAAAGAAATCTCTTTCTTATAAAATTCCAAGCTATTAGGGTTGAACTTGGGTGACAAACCTTTTGTGTTCATTTGAGGTATTGGAATATTTTTTTATTTATTTTGCAGTGATCTATTTGCCTTTTTTGTTTACGGGATGAAGGGAGAGCGAAAATTCAAAGTTTTGATTTGAGAAAAAAGTATACATCTTAAAATGTAATGCACAATGCACAAATATAGAGAGAGATAATTCCTAAGAGTGTCTATAATTTTTAGGGATTGTAAAATCTTTTAAGCTTTTATGTATTTTGTTTTGTAATCGTCGAGAAAAAGGGGGAGGCGGGGGATATTTAACTGAGCGTTGACTCCCAATCCAAAAGTCATTTCTTAAAAAAATATAGCCATTTACGCGTGATAAATCACTTTACAATCATCTATGATTGTTAGGTCAACTTTTTTTAAATGGGCAAAATAATAGCTTGTTTGACTCGTGTAAATATCCCACCGCACGTTCACTTGACAATTTAATCTGCATTTGTTATTCTCTTTAAAAGGTTTGGATCCATAGGTCATTTGCATCTTAAACTTGTTTCAAGCATGCATATCCATTTTTGTAACATGTGTAGAAGAAATGCCTTTTTATAAAATTCCAAGCTATTAGGGTTGAACTAGTGCAATTTCCCAAACTTGGATAACAAATCTTTTGTGTTCATTTGTGGTGTGCGAATAAATTTTGTTTACTTACATTCGTTGTTTTTTAAATTTTTTCCATACAAAAACACTAAATTTTTTATTTTTTTGTGATATATTTGTCTTTTTTGTTTACAGGATGGAGGGAGAGAGAAAACTAAAATTTTTGATTTAAGAAAAAAATATACATCTAAAATGGAAATGCACAATGCACAAATGTTGAGAGAGATAATTCCAAAGAGTATCAGTAATTTTTATGGATTGTAAACTCTTTTTAGTTTATATATATTAGGTTTTGCAACCATCGGGGAAAGGAGGAGGGGTGGGATATTTAACTGAGCGATGACTCACAATCCATGAGTCATTTCTAACAAAAATATAGCATGTTATTCTCTATAAATCACTTTTCAATTATCTATGATTGTTAGGTCAGCGTTTCGTAAAAGGGCAAAAAAATGGCATGTTTGACGCGGGTAAATATCACACTGATTTTTTTTATTGTCTTTTAAAAGGTTTGGATCCATAGGTCATTTGCATCTTTAACATGTTTCAAGCATGCGTATCCATTTTTAAAACATGTGTTGAAGAAATCTTTCTTAGAAAATTCCAAGCTATTATACTTGAACTAGTGGAATTTCCCAAACTTGGATAACAAAACTTTTGTATTTATTTGTGGTGTGTGAATAAATTTGTTTTACTTACATTCATTGTTTTAAAAAAAATTTCCATACATAAACTCTAAAATATTCATTTTTTTGTGATCTTTTAGACTTTTTTTTTTTACGGGATGAAGGGAGAGCAAAAACTCAAGGTTTTGATTTAAGAAAAAGTATACATTGAAAATGGAAATGCACAAAGAACAAATGTAGAGAGAGACAATTCCAACGAGTTTCTACAATTTTTAGGGATTGTAAACTCTTTTTAGTTTTTATATATTAGGTTTGGCGATAGTTAGGAGAAGGGGGAGGCGGGGGATTTTTAATTGAGCGCTGACTCCCAATTCATAAGTCATTTCTTACAAAAATATAACCTGTTACGCATGATAAATCACTTTACAATCATCTATGATTGTTAGGTTTGCATTTTATAAATGGGCAAAATAATGACTTGTTTGACTCGGGTAAATATCCCACCACACGTTCACTTGAGAATTTAATGAGCGTTTGTTATTCTCTTTAAAAGGTTTGGACCCATAGGTCATTTGCATCTTTATCATGTTTCAAGCATACATATCCATTTTGAAAACATGTGTAGAAGAAATCTCTTACTTATAAAATTCCAAGCTATTTGGGTTGAACTAGTGGAATTTCCAAAACTTGGATAACAAAACTTTTGTTTTCATTTTTGGTGTGCGAATAATTTTTCTTTACTTACATTTGTTGTTCTTATAAATTTTTTCCACAAATAAAATCTAAAATTTTCATTTTTTTGTGATCTATTTGCCTTATTTGTTGATGGGATGAAGGGAGAGCAAAAACTCAAAGTTTTGATTTAAGAAAAAAGTATACATCTAAAATGGAAATGCACATTGCAAAAATGTAGAGAGAGATAATTCTGAAGAATGTCAGTAATTTTTTGGGATTGTAAACTCTTTTTAGTTTTTATATATTAGGTTTTTCAATAGTCGGGAAAAGGGGCAGGCAGTGGATTTTTAGCTGAGCGTTGACTCCCAATATTTTTAGTTTCTTACTAAAATATAGCCCATTACGCATGATCAATCACTTTGCAATCATCTACGATTTTTAGGCCATCTTTATGTAAATGGGCAAAATAATGGCTTCTTTGACTCGTATAAATATCCCCCCGCGTTCACTTGAGAATTTAAAGAGCGTTTGTTGTTCTCATTAAAAGGTATGGATCCATAGGTCATTTGCATCTTTAACAAGTTTCAAGCATGCTATCCATTTTTAAAACATGAGTAGAGGAAGTCTCTTCCTTATAAAATTACAAGCTATTAGGGTTAAACTGGTGGAATTGCCCAAAATTGGATGACACAAATTTTGTATTAATTTGTGGTATGCGAATAAATTTTTTTTACTTACATTGGTTGTTGTTTTAATTTTTTTCCATACATAAACTCTAAAATTTTTAATTTGTTTTGATCTATTTGCCTTTTTTTTACGGGATGAAGGGAGAGCAAAAACTCAAAGTTTTGATTTAAGAAAAATGTCTATATCTAAAAACGAAATGCACAATGCACAAATACAGAGAGATAATTTAAAAGAGTTCTTGTAATTTTTAGGATTTGTAAACTCTTTTTACTTTTTATTTATTAGGTTTTACAATCATCGAGAAAAGGGGGAAGCGGGGGATATTTCACTGAGCGTTGACTCCCAATCCATAAGTCATTTCTTAAAAAATATAGCCCATTACGCATGATAAATCACTTTACAATCATCTACAATTGTTACATTAGCTTTTTGTAAATGGATAAAATAATGGCTTGTTTGACTCAGGTAAATATCCCACCGCACGTCACTTGAGAATTTAAAGAGCGTTAGTTATTCTCTTTAAGAGGTTTGGATCCATAGGCCATTTGCATCTTTTACATGTTTCAAGCATGCATATCCATTTTTAAGACATGTGTAGAAGAAATCTCTTTCTAGTAAAATTCGAAGCTATTACGGTTGAACTAGTGGAATTTCCCAAACTTGGATAACAAAACTTTTGTGTTCATTTGTGGTGTGCTAATAAATTTGTGTTTCTTACATTTGTTGTTCTTTGAAAATTTTTCCAAACATAAACTCTAAAAAATTTCATTTTGTTGTGATCTATTTGCCATTTTTGTTTACGAGATAAAGGGAGAGCGAAAACTCAAAGTTTTGATTTAGGAAAAAAGTATATGTCAAAAATGGTAATGCACAATGCACATATGTAGAGAGAGAGAATTCCAACGAGTGTCTATAATTTTTAGAGATTGTAAACTCTTTTTAGTTTTTATATATTAGGTTTTGCAATCTTCGGGAAAAGGGGGAGGCGGGGTTTTTTAATTGAGCGTCGACTCCCAATCCATAAGTCATTTCTTACAAAAATATATCCCATGACGCATGATAAATCACTTTACAATCATCTACGATTGTTAGGTAAACTTTATGTAAATGGGCAAAATAATGACTTGTTTGACTCGGGTAAATATCCCACCGCACGTTCACTTAAGAATTTAATGAGCATTTGTTATTCTCTTTAAAAGGTTTGGATCCATAGGTCATTCGCATCTTTAACATGTTTCGAGCATGCATATCCATTTTTAAGACATGTGTAAAATAAATCTCTTTCTTATTGAACTAGTGGAATTTCCCAAACTTGGATGACAAAACTTTTATGTTCGTTTGCGGCATGCGAATAAATTTTCTTTACCTACATTTGTGGTTGTTTTAATTTTTTTCCATACATAAACTCTAAAGTTTTCATTTTGTTGTGTTCTATTTGCCTTTTTTGTTTACGGGATGAAGGGAAAGCGAAAACTCAATGTTTCGATTTAAGAAAAAAGTATACATCTAAAATGGAAATGCACATTGCACAAATGTGGAGAGAGATAATTCAAAAGAGTGACATTAATTTTTAAGGATTGTAAACTCTTTTTATTTTTTATATATTATGTTTTGCAATCGTCGGGAAAAGGGGAAGGAGATGGATTTTTAACTGAACGTTGACCCCCAATCCATAAGTCATTTCTTACAAAAATATAGCCCGTTATGCATGATAAATCTGTTTACAATCATCTATGATTGTTAGGTCAGCTTTTTGTTTACGGGCAAATAATTGCTTGTTTAACTCGGGTAAATATCCCTCGGCACATTAACTTTAGAATTTTATCAGCGTTTGTTATTCTCTTTAAGTGGTTTGGATCCATAGGTCGTTTGCATCTTTAAGATGTTTCAAGCATGAATATCCATTTTTAAAACAAGTGTAGAAGAAATCTCTTTCTTATAAAATTTTGAGCAATTAGGGTTGAACAAGTGGAATTTCCCAAACTTGGATTACAAAACTTTTGTGTTCATTTGTGGTGTGCGAATAAATTTTCTTTACTAACATTTATTTTTTCTTTAAATTTGTTTTATATATAAACTCTAAAATTTTCATTTTTTGTGATCTATTTGCCTTTATTTTTTACGGGATGAAGGGAGAGTGAAAACTCAAAGTTTTGATTTAAGAAAAAGTATACATTTAAAATAGAAGTGGACAAGGTACAAATGTAGAGAGAGATAATTCCAAAGAGTGTTAGGAAAAGGGGGAGGAGGGGAATTTTTAGATTTTGCAATCGTTAGGAAAAGGGGGAGGAGGGGAATTTTTAACTGAGCGTTGACTCCCAATCCATAAGTCATTTCTTAAAAAGATATAGCTAGTTACACAAGATAAATCACCTTACAATCATCTATGATAATTAGGTCAACTTTTTGAAAATGGGCAAAATAATGACTTGTTTGACTCGGGTAAATATCCCTCTATACGTTCACTTGAGAATTTAATGAGCGTTTGTTATTCACTTTAAAAGGTTTGGATCCATAGATCATTTGCATCTTTAACATGTTTCAAGCATGCGGATCCCTTCTTAAAATATGTGTAGAAGAAATATCTTTCTTTTAAAATTACGAGCTATTAAGGTTGAACCAGTGAAATTTCCCTAACTTGGACAACAAAACTTTTTCGTTCATTTGTGGTGTGCGAATAAATTTTCTTTAGTTACATTTGATGTTATTTTATATTTTTTCCATACATAAACTCTAAAATTTTTATTTTGTTGTGATTTATTCACCTTTTTTATATACCGGATGAAGGGAGAGCGAAAACTCAAAGTTTTCATTTAAGAAAAAAGTATACATCTAAAATGAAAATGTACAATGCACAAATGTAGAGAGAGATGATTCCAAAGTGAGTCAGTAATTTTTATGGATTGTACACTCTTTTTAGTTTTTATATATTATGTTTTGCAATCGTCGGGAAAAGGGGAGGTGGGCTATTTTTAACTGAGCGTTGACTCCCAATCCATAAGTCATTTCTAACTAAAATATAGCCCGTTACGCATGATAAATCACTTTACAATCATTTGTGATTGTTAGGTCAGATTTTTTAAATGGGCAAAATAATGGCTTCTTTGACGGGTAATTATCCGACCGCACGTTCACTAGAGAATTTTGATGAGCGTTTGTTCTTCTATTTCAAAGGTTTGGATCCATAGGTCATTTGCTTCTTTCACATGTTTCAAGCATGCATATCCCTTTTTAAAACATGTGTAGAAGAAATCGCTTTCTTATAAAATTCCAAGCTATTATGGACGAATTAGTGAAATTTCCCAAACTAGGATAACAAAACTTTTGTGTTCATTTGTGGTGTGTGATTAAATTTTCTTTACTCAGATTTTTTGTTATTTTAAACTTTTTCCATTCATAATCTCTAATTTTTTTATTTTGTTGTGATCTATTTGCCTTTTTTCATTATGGGATGGAGGGAGAGAGAAAACTCAAAGTTTTGATTTAAGAAAAAATTTTACATCTATAATGGAAATACACAATGCAAAAGTGTAGAGAGAGATAATTCTAAAGAGTGTCATTATTTTTTAGTGATTGTAAACTCTTTATAGTTTTTATATATTAGGTTTTGCAATCGTCGGGAAAAGGTGGAGGCGGGGGATTTTTAATTGAGCGTTGACTCCCAATCCATAAGTCATTTCTTACAAAAATATAGTCCGTTATGCATGATAAATCACTTTACAATCATCTATGATTGTTAGGTCAACTTTTTGAAAATGGGCAAAATAATAGCAAGTTTGACGTGGGAAAAAATCCCACCGCACGTTCACTTGAGAATTTTGATGAACCTTTTTTCTTCTCTTTAAAAGGTTCGGATCCATAGGTCATTTGCATGCATGTTTCAAGCATGCATATCCATTTTAAAAACTTGTGTAAAAGAAATCTCTTTGCCAAACTTGGATAATAAACCTTTTGTGTTCATTTGTGGTGTGTGAATAAATTTTATTTTCTTACATTTGTTGTTGTTTTAAATATTTTCCATTCATACACTCTAAAATTTTCATTTTGTTGTGATCTATTTGCCTTTTTTGTTTACGGGATGAAGGGAGAGCGAAAAATAAAAGTTTTGATTTAGGAAAAAAGTACACATCAAAATTGAAAATGCACAATGCACAAATGAAGAGAGAGAGAATTCCAACAAGTCTATGTTATTTTTAGGGATTGTAAACTCCTTTTAGTTTTTTTATATTAGGTTTTGCAATCGTCGGTAAAATGGGGAAGAAGGGGGGTTTTTAACTGAGTGTTGACTCCAAATCCATAAGTCATTTCTTACCAAAATATAGACAGTTACGTATGATAAATCACTTTACAATCATCTACGATTGTTAGGCCTGCCTTCTATAAAAGGCCAAAATAATGGCTTGTTTGACTCGGGTAAATATCCCACTGAACGTTCACTTGAGAATTTAATGTGCGTTTTTTATTCTCTTTAAAAGGTTTGGATCCATAGGTCATTTGCATCTTTAACATGTTTTAAGCATGCATATCCATTTTTAAAACATGTGTAAAAGAAATCTCTTTCTTATAAAATTCCATGCTATTTTGGTTGAACTAGTGGAATTTCCCAAAATTGGCTGACAAACCTTTTGTGCTCATTTACGGTATGAGAATAAATGTTTTTTACTTATATTTTTTGTTGTTTTAAATTTTTTGCATACATAAACTCTAAAATTTTCAATTTGCAGTGATCTATTTGCCTTTTTTACAGGATGAAGGGAGTGCGAAAAATAAAAGTTTTTATTTGAGAAAAAAGTATACATCTAAAATTGTAATGCACAATGTACAAATGTAGAGAGAGATAATTCCTAAGAATGTCTGTAATTTTTAGGGATTGTAAAATCTTTTAAGCCTTTATATATTTGGTTTTACAATCATCGGGAAAAGGGGGAGGCGGGGGATATTTAACTGAGCGCTAACTGTCACGCATGATAAATAACTTTACAATCATATACGATTATTAGGTCAGCTTTTTGTAAATGGGCAAAATAATATCTTGTGTGACTCGGGTAAATATCCCACTGCACGTTCACTTGAAAATTTAATGAGTGTTTGTTATTCACTTTAGAAGGTTTGGATTCATAGGTATTTTCCATCTTTAACATGTTTCAAGCATGTATATCCCTTTTTAAAACATGTGTAGAAGAAATCGCTTTCTTATAAAATTCCAAGCTATTATGGACTAACTAGTGAAATTTCCCAAACTTGGATAACATTTTGGTGTTCATTTGTGGTGTGCGAACAAATTTTCTTTACTTACATTTGTTATTATTTTAAACTTTTTCCATACATAAACTCTAAAATTTTTATTTTGTTGTGATAGATTTATGCCTTTTTTCTTTACGGGATAGAGGGAGAGAGAAAACTCAAAGTTTTGATTTAAGAAAAAATTATACATCTAAAATGGAAATGCACAATGCAAAAATGTAGAGAGAGAAAATTCCAAAGAGTGTCAATAATTTTTAGGGATTGTAAACTCTTTTTAGTTTTTATATATTAGGTTTTGCAATCATCAGGAAAAGGCAGAGGCGGGGGATTTTTAACTGAGCATTGACTCCCAATCCATAAGTCATTTCTTAAAAAAGGATAGCCCGTTACACATGATAAATCACTTTACAATCATCTATGATTGTTAGGTCAGCTTTTTGAAAATGGGCAAAACAATGGCAAGTTTGACGCGGGTAAATATCCTACCGCACGTTCACTTGAGAATTTTGATGAACATTTTTTCTTCTCTTTAAAAGGTTTGGATCCATAGGTCATTTGCATCTTAACATGTTTCAAGCATGCTTATCCATTTTTAAAACATGCGTAGAAGAAATCTCTTTCTTATAAAATTCCAACTTATAAGGGTTGAACTAGTCAAATTTCCCAAACTTGGATAATAAACCTTTTATGTTCGTTTGTGGTGTGCGAATAAATTTTATTTTCTTACATTTGTTGTTGTTTTAAATTTTTTTCATCCATAAAGTCTTAAATTTTAATTTTTTTGTGATCTATTAGCCTTTTTTGTTTACGGGATGATGGGAAAGTGAAAAATCAAAGTTTTGATTTAGGAAAAAAGTATACGTCTAAATTGGAAATGCGCATTGCATAGATGAAGAGAGAGAGAATTCCAACGTGTGTATGTTATTTTTAGGGATTGTAAACTCTTTTTATTTTTTATATATTAGGTTTTGCAATCATCGGGAAAAGGTGGAAGTGGGGGGTTTTTAACTAAGCGTTGACTTCCAATCCGTAAGTCATTTCTTACAAAATATATCCCGTTACGCATGATAAATCACTATACAATCATCTCTGATTGTTAGGTCAGCCTTATGTAAAAGAAGAAATGCACATAGAAGAAACGTAGAGAGAGATAATTCCAACGAGTGTCTACAATTTTTAGGGATTGTAAACTCTTTTTAGTTTTTATATATTAGATTTTGCAATAGTCAAGAAGAGGGGGAGGCGGGGGATTTTTAATTGAGCGCTGACTCCCAATCCATAAGTCATTTCTTACAAAAATATAGCCCGTTACCCATGATAAATCAATTTACAATCTTCTACGATTGTTAGGTCAGCTTTTTGTAAATGGGCAAAATAATGGCTTGTTTGACTCAGGTAAATATCCCACCGCACGTTCACATGAGAATTTAATCAGCGTTTGTTATTCTCTTTAAAAGGTTTGGATCCATAGGTCATTTACATCTTAAACATGTTTCAAACATGCATATCCATTTTTGTAACAAGTGTAGAAGAAATTTCTTTTTTATAAAATTCCAAGCTATTAGGGTTGATCTAGTGCAATTTCCCAAACTTGTATAACAAATCTTTTGTGTTCATTTGTGGTGTGCGAATAAATTTTCTTTACTTACATTCGTTGCTTTTTAAATTTTTTCCATACAAAAAGACTAATTTTTTTTTGTTGTGATCTATTTGCCTTTTTTGTTTACATGATGGAGGGAGAGTGAAAACTAAAATTTTTTATTTAAGAAAAAAGTATACATCTAAAATTGAAATGCACAATGCACAAACGTAGAGAGAGATAATTTGAAAGAGTGTTAATAATTTTTATGGATTGTAAACTCTTTTTAGTTTATATATATTAGGTTTTGCAATCGTCGGAAAAAGGGGGAGGCGTGGGATAATTAACTGAGCAATGTCTCCCAATCCATAAGTCATTTCTTACCAACATATAGCCTATTATTCTTGATAAATCACTTTTCAATTATCTCTGATTGTTACGTCAGCTTTATGTGAATGGGCAAAAAATGGCATGTTTGACGTGGGTAAATATGCCACCGCACGTTCACTTGAGAATTTAATGAGCGTTTTTTATTTTCTTAAAAGGTTTGGATCCATGGGTCATTTGAATCTTTAACATGTTTCAAGCATGCGTATCCATTTTTAAAACATGTGTAGAAGAAATCTCTTTCTTATAAAATTCCAACTTATAAGGGTTGAACTAGTCAAATTTCCCAAACTTGGATAATAAACCTTTTATGTTCGTTTGTGATGTGCAAATAAATTTTCTTTTCTTACATTTGTTGTTGTTTTAAATTTTTTTCATCCATAAAGTCTTAAATTTTAATTTTTTTGTGATCTATTAGCCTTTTTTGTTTACGGGATGATGGGAAAGTGAAAAATCAAAGTTTTGATTTAGGAAAAAAGTATACGTCTAAATTGGAAATGCGCATTGCATAGATGAAGAGAGAGAGAATTCCAACGTGTGTATGTTATTTTTAGGGATTGTAAACTCTTTTTATTTTTTATATATTAGGTTTTGCAATCGTTGGGAAAAGGTGGAAGCGGGGGGTTTTTAACTAAGCGTTGACTTCCAATCCGTAAGTCATTTCTTACAAAATATATCCCGTTACGCATGATAAATCACTATACAATCATCTCCGATTGTTAGGTCAGCCTTATGTAAAAGGCCAAAATAATGGCTTGTTTGACTCAGGTAAATTTCCCACCCCACGTTCACTTGAGAATTTAATGACCGTTTGTTATTCTCTTTAAAAGGTTTGGATTCATACAACATTTGCATCTTTAACATGTTTCAAGCATGCATATCTATTTTTAAAATATGTGTAAAATAAATCTCTTTTTTACAAAATTCGAAGCTATTAGGGTTGAACTAGTGTGATTTCCCAAACTTGGATGACAAACCTTTTGTGTTCATTTGCGGTATTAGAATAAATGTTTTTTGCTTATATTTTTTTTTTTTTAAATTTTTTGCACACATAAACTCTAAAAATTTTATTTTGCAGCGAACTTTTTGCCTTTTTTTTACGGGATGAAGGGAGAGCGAAAACTCAAAGTTTTTGATATTGGCCTAAGAATGTCTTTAATTTTTAGGAATTTTGAAATCTTTTAAGCTTTTATATATTTGGTTTTGCAATCGTCGGGAAAAGGGGGAGGCCGGGGGGGAGGGGGGTAATTTACTTAGCATTGACTCCGAATCCATAAGTCATTTATTTAAAAAATATAGCTTGTTACGCATGATAAATCAATTTACAATCATCTACGATTGTTAGGTCAGGTTTTTCTAAATGGGAAAAATAATGGCTTGTTTGACTCGGGTAAATATCCCACCGCACGTTCAATTGAGAATTTAATCCTCGTTTGTTATTCTCTTTAAAAGGTTTGGATCCATAGGTCATTTGCATCTTAAGCATATTTCAAGCATGCATATCCATTTTTGTAACATGTGTAGAAGAAATGTTTTTTTTTATAAAATTCCAAGCTATTAGGGTTGAATTAGTGCAACTTCCCAGACTTGGATAACAAATCTTTTGTGTTCACTTGTGGTATGAGAATAAATTTTATTTACTTACATTTGTTGTTTTTAAAATTTTTTCCATACAAAAACACTAAAATTTTTATCTTGTTGTGATCTGTTTGCCTTTTTTGTTTACAAGATGGAGAGAGAGCGAAAACTAAAAGTTTTGATTTAAGAAAAAAGTATACATCTAAAACGGAAATGCACAATGCACAAATGTAGAGAGAGATAATTCCAAAGAGTGTCATGAATTTTAATGGATTGTGAACTCTTTTTAGTTTATATATATATATTAGGTTTTGCAATCGTCAGGAAAAGGGGAGGCGTGGAATATTTAACTGAGCGATGACTCCCAATCCATAAGTCTTTTCTTACAAAAAAAATAGCCTGTTATTCTTGATAAATCACTTTTCAATTATCTATGATTGTTAGGTAAGGTTTTTTTAAATAGGTAAAAAAATGGCATGTTTGACGCAGTTAAATATCATACCGCATGTTCACTTGAGAATTTAATGAGTGTTTGTTATTCTCTTTAAAAGGTTTGGATCCATAGGACATTTGCATTTTTAACATGTTTCAAGCATGCGTATCCATTTTTAAAACATGTGTAGAAGAAATCTCTTTCTTAGAAAATTCCAAGCTATTAGGCTTGAACTAGTGGAATCTCCTAAACTTGGATAACAAAACTGTTGTGTTTATTTGTGGTGTGTGAATAAATTTTCTTTTCTTACATTTGTTGTTTTTTAAATTTTTTCCATACATAACTCTAAAATATTCATTTTGTTGTGATCTTTTTGCCTTTTTTTTTTACGGTATGAAGGGAGAGCAAAAACTCAAAATTTTGATTTAAGAAAAAAGTATACATCTTAAATGGAAATGCACATAGAAGAAACGTAGAGAGAGATAATTCCAACGAGTGTCTACAATTTTTAGGGATTGTAAACTCTTTTTAGTTTTTATATATTAGATTTTGCAATAGTCAAGAAGAGGGGGAGGCGGGGGATTTTTAATTGAGCGCTGACTCCCAATCCATAAGTCATTTCTTACAAAAATATAGCCCGTTACCCATGATAAATCAATTTACAATCTTCTACGATTGTTAGGTCAGATTTTTGTAAATGGGCAAAATAATGGCTTGTTTGACTCAGGTAAATATCCCACCGCACGTTCACATGAGAATTTAATTAGCGTTTGTTATTCTCTTTAAAAGATTTGGATCCATAGGTCATTTACATCTTAAACATGTTTCAAACATGCATATCCATTTTTGTAACAAGTGTAGAAGAAATTTCTTTTTTATAAAATTCCAAGCTATTAGGGTTGATCTAGTGCAATTTCCCAAACTTGTATAACAAATCTTTTGTGTTCATTTGTGGTGTGCGAATAAATTTTCTTTACTTACATTCGTTGCTTTTTAAATTTTTTCCATACAAAAAGACTAATTTTTTTTTGTTGTGATCTATTTGCCTTTTTTGTTTACATGATGGAGGGAGAGTGAAAATTAAAATTTTTTATTTAAGAAAAAAGTATACATCTAAAATGGAAATGCACAATGCACAAATGTAGAGAGAGATAATTTGAAAGAGTGTTAATAATTTTTATGGATTGTAAACTCTTTTTAGTTTATATATATTAGGTTTTGCAATCGTCGAAAAAAGGGGGAGGCGTGGGATAATTAACTGAGCAATGTCTCCCAATCCATAAGTCATTTCTTACCAACATATAGCCTATTATTCTTGATAAATCACTTTTCAATTATCTATGATTGTTACGTCAGCTTTATGTAAATGGGCAAAAAATGGCATGTTTGACGTGGGTAAATATGCCACCGCACGTTCACTTGAGAATTTAATGAGCGTTTTTTATTTTCTTAAAAGGTTTGGATCCATGGGTCATTTGAATCTTTAACATGTTTCAAGCATGCGTATCCATTTTTAAAACATGTGTAGAAGAAATCTCTTTCTTAGAAAATTCCAATTTCTTAGAAAATTCCAAGTTATTAGGCTTGAACTTGTGGAATCTCCTAAACTTGGATAACTTAAAACTTTTGTGTTTATTTGTGTTGTGTGAATAAATTTTCTTTACTTACATTCGTTGTTTTTAAAAAATTTTCCATACGTAAACTCTAAAATATTCATTTTGTTGTGATCTTTTTGCCTTTTTATTTTATGCGATGAAGTGAGAGCAAAAACTCAAAGTTTTGATTTAAGAAAAAAGTATATGTCTAAAATGGAAATGCACAAAGAATAAATGTATAGAGAGATAATTCCAACGAGTGTCTACAATTTTTATGGATTGTAAACTCTTTTTAGTTTTTATATATTAGGTTTTGCAATAGTCAGGAAAAGGGGGAGGCGGGGGATTTTTAATTTAGCGCTGACTCCTAATCCATAAGTCATTTCTTACAAAAATATAGCATGTTACGCATGATAAATCACTTTAGAATCATCTATGATTGTTAGGTCAGCATTTTGTAAATGGGCAAATTAATGGCTTGTTTGATTGGGTAAATATCCCACCACACGTTCACTTGAGAATTTATGAGCGTTTGTTATTCTCTTTAAAAGGTTTGGATCCATAGGTTATTTGCATCTTTATCAAGTTTCAAACCTGCAAATCCATTTTTAAAATATGGGTAGAAGAATTTCTTTCTTACAAATTCCAAGCTATTAGGGTTGAACTAGTGGAATTTCCAAAACTTGGATAACAAAACTTTTGTGTTCATTTGTGGTGTGTGAATAATTTTTCTTTACTTACATTTGTTGTTTTTATAAAATTTTTCCATAAATAAAATCTAAAATTTTCATTTTGTTGTGATCTATTTGCCTTATTTGTTTACAAGATGATGGGAGAGCGAAAAGTCAAAGTTTTAATTTAAGAAAAAAATTATACAACTAAAATGGAAATGCACATTGCAAAAATGTAGAGAGAGATAATTCCGAAGAGTGACAGTAATTTTTTAGGATTGTAAACTCTTTTTAGTTTTTATATATTAGGGGCAGGCAGTGGATTTTTAACTGAGCGTTGACTCCAAATCCATAAGTAGTTTCTTACTAAAATATAGCCCGTTACGCATGATAAATAACTTTTCAATCATCAACAATTTTTAGGCCAGCTTTTTGTAAATGGGCAAAATAATGGCTTCTTTGACTCGTGTAAATATCCCACTGCACGTTCACTTGAGAATTTAAAGAGCGTTTTTTGTTCTCATTAAAAGATATGGATCCATAGGTCATTTCCATCTTTAACATGTTTCAAGCATGCAAACCATTTTAAAAATAGGAGTAGAGGAAGTCTCTTCCTTAAAAAATTCAGAGCTGTTAGGGTTGAACTAGTGGAATTGACCAAAATTGGATGACAAAACTTTTGTATTAATTTTTCGTATGCGAATAAATTTTCTTTACTTACATTTGTTTATGTTTTAATTTTTTTCCATACATAAACTCTAAAAATTTCAATTTATTGTGATCTTTTTGCATTTTTTATTGACGTGATGAAGGGAGAGCGAAAACTCAAACTTTTTATTTTAGAAAAATGTATACATCTAAAAACGAAATGCACAATGCATAAATGTAGAGAGAGATAATTTAAATGAATTCCTATAATTTTTAGGGATTGTAAACTCTTTTTAGTTTTTATTTATTAGGTTTTACAATCGTCGGGAAAAGGGGGAGGCGAGGGATATTTCACTAAGCATTGACTCCCAATCCATACGTCATTTCTTAAAAAAATATAGCCCATTACGTATGATAAATCACTTTACAATCATCTACAATTGTTACATCAGCTTTTTGTAAATGGGCAAAATAATGGCTTGTTTGACTCATGTAAATATCCCACCGCACGTTCACTTGAGAATTTAACTTGCGTTAGTTAATCTGTTTGAATGGTTTGGATCCATAGGCCATTTACATCTTTTACATGTTTCAAGCATGCATATCCATTATTAAGACAAGTGTAGAAGAAATCACTTTCTTATAAAATTCCAAGCTATTATGGTTGAATTAGTGGAATTTCCCAAACTTGTTGTTGTTGGAAATTTTTTCCATACATAAACTCTAAAATTTTCATTTTGTTGCGATCTATTTTCCTTTTTTGTTTACGGGATGAAGGGAGAGCAAAAACTCAAAGTTTTGATTTAGGAAAAAAGTATACATCTAAAATGGTAATGCACAATGCACAAATGTAGAGAGAGACAATTCCAACGAGTGTCTATAATTTTTAGAGATTTTAAACTCTTTTTAGTTTTTATATATTAGGTTTTGGAATCATTGGGAAAAGGGGGAGGCGGGGGTTTTTAAGAGAGCGTTGACTCCCAATCCATAAGTCATTTCTTACAAAAATATTGCCCATTACACATGATAAATCACTTTACAATCATCTACGATTTTTAGGTTAGCTTTATGTAAATGGGCAAAATAATGACTTGTTTGACTCGGGTAAATATCCCACCGCACGTTCGCTTGGGAATTTAATGAGCGTTTGTTCTCTTTAAAAGGTTTGGATCCATAGGTCATTTGCATCTTTAACATGTTTCAAGCATGCATATCCGTTTTTAAAACATGTGTAAAAGAAATCACTTTCTTATAAAATTCAAAGCTATTAGGGTTGAACTAGTGGAATTTCCCAAACTTGGATGACAAAACTTTTGTGTTTGTTTGCAGTCTGTGAATAAATTTTCATTACTTACATTTGTGGTTGTTTTAAATTTTTTCCATACATAAACTCTAAAATTTTCAGTTTGTTGTGATCTATTTGCCTTTTTTGTTTACGGGATGAAAGGAAAGCGAAAACTCAAAGTTTTGATTGAAGAAAAAAGTATGCATCTAAAATGGAAATGCACAATGCAAAAATGTGGAGAGAAATAATTCCAAAGACTGTCTGTAATTTTTGGGGATTGTAAACTATTTTTAGTTTTTATATACTTGGTTTTGCAATCGTTGGGAAAAGGGGGAGGCGGTGAAAATTTAACTGAGCATTGACTCCCAATCCATAAGTCATTTATTACAAAAATATAGCCCGTTACGGGTGATAAATCACTTTACAATCATCTGTGATTGTTAGTCAGCTTTTTGTAAATGGGCGAAATATGGCTTGTTTGACTCGGGTAAATATCCCACCACATGTTCACTTGAGAATTTAATGAGCATTTTTTATTCTCTTTAAAAGGTTTGAATCCATAGGTCATTTGCATCTTAAACATGTTTGAAGCATGCATATCAATTTTTATTACATGTTTAGAAGAAATCTCTTTCTGATAAAATTCCAAGCTATTAGGGTTGAATTAGTGGAATTTCCAAAAATTAGATAACAAAAGTTTTGTGTTCATTTCTGGTGTGCGAATAAATTTTCTTCACACACATTTATTGTGTTTTAAATTTTTCCATACATAAACACTAAAATTTTCATTTTGTTGTGATCTATTTGCGTTTTTTGTTTACGGGATGAAGGCAGAGCGAAAACTGAAAGTTTTGATTTAAGAAAAAAGTATTCAGCTATAATGGAAAAGCACAATTCTAAACGTAAAGAGAGATAATTTGAAAGAGTGTCTGTAATTTTTTGGAATTGTAAACTCTATTTAGTTTTTATATATTAGGTTTGGCAATCGTCGACAAAAGAAGGAGGAGGTGGATTTTTAATTGAGTGTTGACTGCCAATCCATAAGTAATTTCTTACAGATTTATAGCTCGTTATGTATGATAAATCACTTTACTATCATCAACGATTGTTACATCAACTTTTTGTAAAAGGGTAAAATATTGGTTTGTTTGACTCGGGTAAATATCCCACCGCACGTTCTCTTGAGAATTTAATGAGCGTTTTTTATTCTCGTCAGAAGGTTTGGATCCATAGGTCATTTGCATCTTTAACATATTTCAAGCATGCATATCCATTTTTAAAACATGTGTAGAAAAAATATTTTTCTTCTAAAATTCCAAGCTATTAGGGTTGAACTAGTGGAATTTCCGAAACTTGGATAACAAAACTTTTGTGTTCATTTGTGGTGTGCGAATAAATTTTCTATACTTACATTGGTTGTTTTTTAATTTTTTTTCCATACATAAACACTAAAATTTTCATTTTGTTGTGATCTATTTGCCTTTTTTTCTTTATGGGAAGAAGGCATAGCAAAAACTAAAAGTTTTTATTTTAGAAAAAAGTATATATCTAAAATTAAAATACACAATGAAAAAATGTTGAGAGAGATAATTCAAACAAGTGTCTGTTATTTTTAGGGATTATAATCTCTTTTTAGTTTTTACATATTAGATTTTAAAATTGTCAAGAAGAGGGGGAGGCGGAAAATATTTAACCGGGCGTTGACTCCAAATGCGTAAGTCATTTTTTACAAAAATATAGCATGTTATGCATGATCAATCACTCTACAATCATCTATGATTGTTAGATCAACTTTTTTTAAATGGGAAAAGTAATTGCTTTTTGACTCTGGTAAATATCCCACCGCACGTTCACTTGAGAATTGAATTTGTGTTTTTTATTCTCTTTAATAGGTTTGGATCCATAGGTCATTTGCATGTTTAACATGTTTCAAGGATGCATATCCATTTTTAAAACATGTGTAGAAGAAGTCTCTTTCTTATAAAATTCCAAGCTATTAGGGTAGAACTAGTGGAATTTCCCTAACTTGGATAACAAAACTTTTGATTTCATTTGTGGCGTGCGAATAAATATTCTTTACTTACCTTTGTAGTTTTTTTAAATTCTTTCCATGCATAAACTCTAAAATTTTCATTTTGTAATGATCTTTTTGCTTTTTTTGTTCACGGGATGAAGGGAGAGAGAAAACTCAAAGTTTTGATTTAAGAAAAAAGTATACATCTAAAATAGAAATGCACAGTGAACAAATGTAGAGAGAGATATTTCCAATGAGTGTCTATAATTTTTGGGGATTGTAAACTCTTTTTAGTTTTTATAAATTAGGTTTTGCAATCATCGGGAAAAGAGGCAGGCGGGGGATTTTTTCCTGAGTGTTGTCACCCAATCCATAAGTCATTTCTTAAAATAATATAGCCTGCAATGCATGATAATTCACTTTACAATCATCTATGATTTTTAGGTCAGCTTTTCGTAAATGGGAAAAATAATCGCTTCTTTGACTCGAGTAAATATCCCACCGCATGTTCACTTGAGAATTTAATGAGTATTTGTTTTTCTCTTTAAAAGGTTTGGATCCATAGGTCATTTGCATCATTTACATGTTTCAAGCATGCATATCCATTTTTAAAACATGTGTAGAAGAAATCTCTTTCTTATAAAATTCCAAGCTATTAGGGTTGAACTCATGAAATATCCCAAACTTGGATAAGAAATGTTTTGTGTTCATTTGTGGTGTGTGAATAAATTTTCTTTACTTAATAATTTTCATTATTTTGCGATCTTTTTGCCTTTTATGTTTACCGAATGAAGGGAGAGTGAAAAGTCAAAGTTTTGATTTAAGAAAAAAGGGTACATCTCAAATGGAAATGCACATTGTAAAAATATGGAGAGAGATAATTCAAAAGAGTGATAGTAATATTTAGGGATTGTAAACTCTTTTTATTTTTTATATATTAGGTTTTGCAATCGTCGGGAAAAGGAGAAGGAGGTGGATTTTTAACTGAACGTTGACACCCAACTATAAGTCTTTTCTTACAAAAATATAGCTCGTTACGCACGATAAATCTCTTAACCATCTACAATTGTTAGGTGAGCTTTTTGTATATGGGCAAAGTAATTGCTTGTTTGACTCGGGTAAATATCCCACCGCATGTGCACTTGAGAATTTTATGAGCATTTTTTATTCTCTTTAAAAGGGTTGGATCCATAGATCATTTGCATCTTTAAGATGTTTCAAGCATGAATATCCATTTTTAAAACAAGTGTAGAACAAATCTCTTTCTTATAAAATTCCAAGCAATTAGGGTTGAACAAGTGGAATTTCCCAAACTTGGATAACAAAACTTTTGTGTTCATTTGTGGTGTGCGAATAAATTTTCTTTACAAACATTTATTGTTGTTTTAAATTTTTTTTACACATAAACTCTAAAAATTTCATTTTTTGTGATGTATTTACATTTTTTGTTTACGGGATAAGGGAGAGCGAAAACTCAAAGTTTTGATTTAAGAAAAAAAGTATACATCTAATAGAAGTGGACAAGGTACAAATGTAGAGAGAGATAATTCCAAAGAGTGTTAGTAATTTTTAGGGATTGTAAACTCTTTTTTGTTTTTCTATATTAGGTTTTGCAATTGTCAGGAAAAGGGGAAGGAGGGGGATTTTTAACTGAGCGTTGACTCCCAATCCATAAGTCATTTCTTAAAAAAAGTAGCCAGTTACTCATGATAAACCACTTTACAATCATCTATGATAGTTTGGTCAGCTTTTTGAAAATGGGAAAAATAATGACTTGCTTGACTAGGGTAAATATCCCACTGCACGTTCACTTGACAATTAATGAGCGTTTGTTATTCACTTTAAAAGGTTTGGATCCGTAGATCATTTGAATTTTTAACATGTTTCAAGCATGCAGATCCCTTTTTAAAACATGCGTAGAAGAAATATCTTTCTTTTAAAATTCTGAGCTATTAAGGTCTAACCAGTGAAATTTCCCTAACTTGAATAACAAAATTTTTTGTTCATTTGTGGAGTGCGAATAAATTTTCTTTACATACATTTGATGTTATTTTAAATTTTTTCCATATATGAACTCTAATTTTTTTATTTTATTGTGATCTATTTGCCTTTTTTATATACGGGATGAAGGGAGAGCGAAAACTCAAAGTTTTCATTTAAGAAAAAAGTATACATCTAAAATGGAAATTTACAATGCACAAATGTAGAGAGAGATAATTCCAAAGAGAGTCAGTAATTTTTTGAGATTGTAAACCCTTTTTAGATTTTAGATATTAGGTTTTGCAATTGTCAGGAAAAGGCGGAGGGGGGGGATTTTTAACTGAACGTTGACTCCCAATCCATAAGTCATTTCTTAAAAAAATATAGCCCGTTACGCATGATCAATCACTTTACAATCATCTATGATTGTTAGGTCAACATTTTTTAAATGGGCAAAATAATGGCTTGTTTGACTCAAGTAAATATCCGACCGCACGTTCACTTGAGAATTTTGATGAGGGTTTGTTTTTCTGTTTAAAAGGTTTGGACCCATAGTTCATTTTCATCTTTCACATGTTTCAAGCATGCATATCCCACCGCACGTTCACTAGAGAATTTTGATGAGCATTTTTTCTTCTCTTTAAAAGGTTTGGATCCATAGGTCATTTGTATCTTAACATGTTTCAAGCATGCATATCCATTTTTAAAATATGTGTAGAAGAAATCTCTTTCTTATAAAATTCCAACCTATAAGGGTTGAACTAGTCGAATTTGCCAACCTTGGATAATAAACCTTTTGTGTTCATTTAAGGTGTGCAAATAAATTTTATTTTCTTAAATTTTTTGTTTTTTAAAATTTTTTCCATCTATAAACTCTAAAATTTTCATTTTGTTGTGATCTATTTGCCTTTATTGTTTACGTGATGAAGGGAGAGCGAAAAAACAAAGTTTTTATTTAGGAAAAAAGTATACGTCTAAATTGGAAATGCCCAATGCACAAATGAAGAGAGAGAATTCCAACGATTCTATGTTATTTTTAGGGATTGTAAACTCTTTTTAGTTTTTTTATATTAGGTTTTGCAATCGTCGGGAAACAGGGGATGCAGGGGGTTTATAACTGAGTGTTGACTGAGCGTTGACTCTCAATCCATAAGTCATTTCTTACCAAAATATAGCCCATTACACAAGATAAATTACTTTACCATCATCTACGATTGTTAGGTCAGCCTTATGTAAAAGGCCAAAACAATGGCTTGTTTGACTCGGGTAAATATCCCACCGCACGTTCACTTGAGAATTTAATGTGCGTTTTTTATTCTCTTTAAAAGGTTTGTATTCATAGGTCATTTGCATCTTTAACATGTTTCAAGCATGCATATCCATTTTTAAAACATGTGTAAAAGAAATTTGTTTCTTATAAAATTCGAGGCTATTAGGGTTGAAATAGTGGAATTTCCCAAACTTTGATAACAAACCTTTTCTGTTCAATTGCGGTATGAGAGTAAAAAATTTTTACTTACATTTGTTGTTGTTTTAAATTTTTGCACACATAAACTCTAAAATTTTCATTTTCCAGTGATCTATTTCCTTTTTTTGTTTACGGGATGAAGGGAGAGCAAAAACTCAAAGTTTTGATTTGAGAAAAAAGTATACATCTAAAATGGTAATGCACAATGAACAAATGTAGAGAGAGATAATTCCTTAGAGTGTCTATAATTTTTAGGGATTGTAAAATCTTTTAAGCTTTTATATATTTGGTTTTGCAATCATCGGGAAAATGGGGAGGCGGGGGATATTTAACTGAGTGTTGACTCCCAATCCATAACTGATTTCTTACAAAAATATAGCCTGTTGCGCGTGATAAATCACTTTACAATCATCTATGATTACTAGGTCAACTTTTTGTGAATGTGCAAAATAATGGCTTGTTTGACTCGGGTAAATATCCCACTGCACATTAACTTAAGAATTTAATCAGTGTTTGTTATTCTCTTTAAAAGGTTCAGATCCATAGGTCATTTGCATCTTAAACATGTTTCAAGCATGCATATCCATTTTTGTAACATGTGTAGAAGAAATGTCTTTTTTATAAAATTCCAAGCTATTATGGACGAACTAATGAAATTTCCAAAACATGGATAACAAAACTTTTGTGTTCATTTGTGGTGTGCGAATAAATTTTCTTTACTTACATTTGTTGTTGTTTTAAACTTTTTCCATACATAAACTCAAAATTTTTTATTTTGTTGTGATCTAATTACCTTTTTTCTTTACGGGATAGAGGAAGGGAGAAAACTCAAAGTTTTGATTTAAGAAAAAAGTATACATCTAAAATGGAAATATACAATGCAAAAATGTAGAGAGAGATAATTCCAAAGAGTGTCAGTAATTTTTAGGGATTGTAAACCCTTTATAGTTTTTATATATTAGGTTTTGCAATCGTCAGAAAAAGGAAGAGGCGGGGATTTTTAACTGAGCATTGACACCCAATCCATAAGTCATTTCTTACAAAAATATAGCCCGTTACATATGATAAATCATTTTACAATCATCTATGAATGTTTGGTCAGCTTTTTGTAAATGGGCAAAATAATGGCTTGTTTTACTCGGGTAAATATCCCACCGCACGTTCACTTGAGAATTTATTGAGCGTTTTTTATTTTCTTTAAAAGGTTTGGATCTATAGCTCATTTTCACCTTTAACTTGTTTCAAGCATGCATATCCATTTTTAAAACATGTTTAGAAGAAACCACTTTCTCATAAAATTCCAAGCTATTAGGGTTGAAGTTGTAGAATTTCCCAAACAAGGATAAAAATTTTTTTTTGTTCATTTGTGGTGTGCGAATAAATTTTATTTACTTACATTTGTTGTTGCTTAAAATATTTTCCACATATAAACTCTAAATTTTTCATTTTTTTGTGATCTAGTTGCCTTTTTTGTTTTCTGGATGAAGGGAGAGCGAAAACTCAAAGTTTTTATTTAAAAAAAATATACATCTAAAATGGAAATAAAAAATGTACAAATGTGGAGAGAGATACTTCCAAAGAGTGTCTGTAATTTTTAATGACTGTAAACGTTTTTTTGTTTTTATATATTATGTTTTACAATCGTCGAAAAAAGGGGAAGCCGGGGGAATTTTAACTGAGCATTGACACCCAATCCATAAGTCATTTCTTATTAAAAATATAGATTGTTACACATGATAAATCCTTTACAATCATCTATGATTATTTGGTCAACTCTTTTTAAATGGGCAAAATAATGGCTTATTTGACTCGGGCAAATATCCCAGCACACGATCACTTGAGAATTTAATGAGCTTTTGTTATTGTCTTTAAAAGTTTTGGATCCATAGGTCATTTGCATCCTTAACATGTTTCAAGCATGCATATCCAATTTTAAAACATGTGTAGAAGAATCTCTTTCTTATAAAAATTCAATCTATTAGGGTTGAACTAGTGGAATTTTCCAAACTTGGATAACAAAACTTTGTGTTCAATTGTGGTGTGAAAATAAATTTTCTTTACTTTTATTTGTTGTTGTTTTAAATTTGAAGCATACCTAAGCTCTAAAATTTTCATTTTGAAGTGATCTATTTGCATTTTTTCTTTACGGGATGAAGGCAGAACGAAAGCTCAAAGCTTTGATTTAAGAAAAAAGTATACATCTAAAAATGGAAATGCACAATGCACAAATCTAGAGAGAGATAATTCAAAAGAGTATCTGTAATTTTTAGGGATTGTAAACTCTTTTTAGTTATTATATATTGGGTCTTGCAATCGTCGGGAAAAGGGGTAGGCGGGGGATTTTTAACTGGGCGTTGACTCCCAATCCATAAGTCATTTCTTACAAAAATATAGACCGTTACACATGGTAAATCACTTTAAAATCATCTATGACTGTTAGGTACGCTTTTTGTAAATGGGAAAAAAATGGCTTGTTTGACGGGTAAATTTTCCACCGCACGTTCACTTGATAATTTAATGAGCGTTTGTCATTCTTTTTAAAAGGTTTTGATCCATAGATCATTTGCATCTTAAAACATGTGTAAAATAAATCTTTTTCTTATAAAATTCCATGCTATTAGGGTTGAACTAGTTGAATTTCCCAAACTTGGATAACAAAACTTTGTGTTCATTTGTGGTGTGAGAACAAATTTTTTTTCCTTTCATTTGTTGTTGTTTTAAACTTTTTCCATACATAAACTCTAAAATTTTCATTTTGTTGTGATCTACTTGCCTTTTTGGTTTTGGGGATGAAGGGAGAGCAAAAACTCAAAGTTTTGATTTAAGAAAAAAGTATACATATAAAATAGAAATGCACAATGGAAAAATGTAGAGAGAGATAATTCCAAAGTCTGTTTATAATTTTTAGGGATTGTAAAATCTTTTTAGTTTTTATATATAAAGTTTTGCAATCATCGGGAAAAGGGGGAGGTTGGGAAATTTAACTGAGCGTTGACTCCCAATCTGTAAGTCATTTCTTACAAAAATATAGCATGTTGCACATAATAAATCACTTTACAAATCTATGATTGTTAGGTCAGGTTTTTGTAAATTGGCAAAATAATGGCATGTTTGACTCAGGTAAATATCCCACTGCACGTTCACTAGAGAATTTAATGAGTGTTTGTTATTCTCTTTAAAAGGTTTGGATCCATAGATCATTTGCATCTTTAGCATGTTTCAAGCATGCATATCCATTTTTAAAACATGTGTAGAAGAAATCTCTTTCTTAAAAAATCCCAAGCTATTAGGTTTGAACTAGTGGAATTTTCCACACTTGGATAACAAAACTTTTGTGTTCATTTGAGGTATGTGAATAAATTTTATTTATTTAAATTTTTTTTCCAAACGTAAACTCTAAAATTTTCATTTTGTTGTGATCTATTTGCCTTTTTTTTACGGGATAAAGCGAGAGTGAAATCTCAAAGTTTTGAATTTAGAAAAAATTATATATTTAAAATGGAAATGCATAATGCACAAATTTGGAGAGAGATAATACCAAAGAGTGTCTGCAAGTTTTGGGGATTGTAAACTCCTTTTAGTTTTTAAATAGGTTTTGCAATCGTCGGGAAAAGGGGAAGGGGGGAGGGATTTTTAACTGAGCGTTTAATCCTAATCCATATGTCATTTCTTACAAAAATATAGCCCGTCACACTTGATAAATCACTTTACAATTATGAATGATTTTTAGGTCAGCATTTTTTAAATGGACAAAATAATGGCTTGTTTGACTTGGTGTAAATATCCACAACACATTAACAAGAGAATTTAATGAACGTTTGTTATTCTAAGAAAAAGTTTGGATCCATAGGTCATTTGCATCTTTAACATGTTTCAAGCATGCATATCCATTTTTAAACCATGTGTAAAAGAAATGTCTTTCTTATATAATTCCAAGCTATTAGGGTTGAACTAGTGGAATTTCCCAAACTTGGATAACAAAATTTTTGTGTTCATTTGTGGTGTGCTTATAAATTTTCTTTACTTGCATTTGTTGTTGTTTTAAATTTTTTCTTTACATAAAATTTAATATTTTCATTTTGTTTTGATCTATTTGCCTTTTTTGTATACAGGATGAAGGGAGAGGGAGAAGTCAAGACATTGATTTAAGAAAAAAGTATCCTTCTATAATGGAAATTCATAATGCACAAATGTAGAGAGAGAGATAATTCCAAAGAGTGTCTGTAATTTTTAGGGATTGTAAACTCTTTTTAGTTTTTATATATTAGGTTTTGCAATCGTCTCAACAAGAGGGAGGCAGGGGATTTGTATCTGAGCATTGACTCCCAATCCATAAGTCATTTCTTGCAAAAGTATAGCCCGTTACACATGATAAATCACTTTACAATCATCTACAATTGTTAGGTCAACATTTTGTAAAAGCGCAAAATAATAACTTATTTGACTCGGGTACATATCCCGCTGCATGTTCACTTGAGAATTTAATGAGCTTTTGTTCTTCTCTTTAAATGCTTTGGATCCAAAGGTCATTTAAATATTTAACATGTTTCAAGCATGCATATCCATTTTTAAAACATGTGTAGAAGACATCTCTTGCTTATAAAAATCCAAACTATTAGGGTTGTACTAGTAGAATTTCCAAAACTTGGATAACAAAACTTTTGTATTCATTTGTGGTGTGCGAATAAATTTTCTTTACTTACATTTGTTGTTGTTTTAAATATTATCCAATAATAAGCTCTAAAATTTTCATTTTGTTTTGATATATTTGCCTTTTCTGTTTACAGGTTGAGGGAGAGCAAAAAGTAAAAGCTTTGATTTAAGAAAAAAGTATACATCTAAAATGGAAATGCAGACAACACAAAATGTAGAGAGAGATAATTCAAAAGAGTATCTATAATTTTTATGGATTGTAAAATCTTCTTAGTTTTTATATTTTAGGTTTTCCAATCGTCGAGAAAAGGGGGAGGCGGGGGAATTTGAACTGAGCATTCCCAATCCATAAGTCATTTCTTACAAAAATATAGCTTGTTACCTATGATAAAACACTTTACAATCATCAATGATTGTTAGGTCAGCTTTTGGTAAATGGGCAAAATATTGGCTTGTTTGAATCGGGTAAATATCCCACCACACGTTCACTTATTAAATTAATGAGCATTTTTTATTCCCTTTAAAAGGTTTGGATCCATCGTTCATTTGCACCATTAACATCTTTCAGGCATGCATATCCATTTTGAAAGCATGTGAAGAAGAAATCTCTTTCTTATAAAATTCCAAGCTATTAGGGTAGAACTAGTGGAATTTCCCAAACTTGGATAACAAAAGTTATGCGTTCATTTGTGGTGTGCGAATAAATTTTCTTTACTTAAATTTGTTGTTGTTTTAAAATTTTTTCTTACATAAACTCTAAAATTTTCATTTTGTTGTGATCTATTTGACTTTTTTGTATACAGGATGAAGGGAGAGGGAAAAATCAAGGCTTTGATTAAAGAAAAAAGTATACATCTATAATGGAAATTCACAATGCACGAATGTAGAGAGAGATAATTCCAAAGAGTGTCTGTATTTTTTAGGGATTGTAAACTCTTTTTAGTTTTTATATATTAGGTTTTCCAATAGTCAAGAAAAGGGGGAGGGGGGAGGGATTTTTAATTGAGTGTTGACTCCATATCCATAAGTCATTTCTTACAAAAATATTGCCAGTTACGCATGATAAATCACTTTACAATCGTCAATGATTGTTATGTCAGCTTTTTGTAAATGGGCAAAATAATGGCTTGTTTGACTCGATGTAAATATCTACCACACATTCACTTGAGAATTTAATGAGCATTTTTTATTCTCTTAAAAGTATTGGATCCATAGGTCATTTGCATCTTTAACGTCTTTTAAGCTTGCATTTCCATTTTTATAACTTGTGTAAAAGAAATCTCTTTCTTATAAAACTCCTAGCTTTTAGGGTTGAACAAGTGGAATTTCCCAAACTTGGATAAAAAAAGTTTTGTGTTCATCTGTCATTTGAGAATAAATTTTCTTTAATTACATTTTTTGTTGTTTTAAATTTTTTCCATGCATAAACTCTAAAATTTTCATTTTGTTGTGATCTATTTGCCTTTTTGGTATAAAGGATGAAGGGAGAGGGAAAAGTAAAAGCTTTGATTTAGAAAAAAAGTACACATCTATAAATGAAATTCACATTGCACAAATGTAGAGAGAGATAATTCAAAAAGTATCTGTAATTTTTAGGGATTTTAATCTCTTTTTAGTTTTTATATATTAGGTTTTGGAATCGTCGAGAAAAGGGGGAGGCGGGGATTTTTAACTGAATGTTGACTCCCAATCCTTAAGTCATTTCATACAAAAACATTGCCCATTACGCATGATAAATCACTTTACAATCATCTATGATTGTTAGGTCAGCTTTTTGTAAATGCTCAAAATAATGTCTTGTTTGACTCGGGTAAATATCCCACCGCATGTTCACTTGAGAATTTAATGAGCGTTTGTTATTCTCTTTAAAAGGTTTGGATCCAATGGTCATTTGCATCTTTAACATATTTCAAGCATGCATATCCCTTTTTAAAACATGTGTAGAAGAATCTCTTTCTTATAAAATTCCACAATATTAGGGTTGAACTAGTTGAATTTTCCAAACTTGGATAACAAAAGTTTTGTGTTCATTTGTGGTGTGCAAATAAATTTTCTTCACTTACATTTGTTGTTGTTTTAAATATTTTCCAAACATAAACACTAATATTTTCATTTTGTTCTGATCTATTTTCCAAAACTCAAAGTTTTGATTTAAGAAAAAAGTATGCATAAAAAATAGAAATGGACAATGCAAAAATTTAGAGGGAGACAATTCCAAAGAGTCTCTGTAATTTTAAGGGATGGTAAACTCTTTTTAGTTTTTATATATTTGGTTTTGCAATGGTCGGGAAAGGAGGGAGGCAGGGGATTTTTAATCGAGCATTAACTCCCAATCCATAAGTCATTTCTTACAAAAATATAATTCGTTACGCATGATAAATCACTTTACATTCATGTATGATTAATCAGTCAACTTTTTGTGAATGGGCAAAATATTGGCTTGTTTGACTCGGGTAAATATCCCACTGCACGATCACTTGAGAATTTAATGAGTGTTTGTTATTCTCTTTAAAAGGTTTGGATCCATAGGTCATTTGCATCTTGAACATGTTTCTAGCATGCATATCCATTTTTAAAACATGTGTAGAAGAAATATCTTTCTTATAAAATTCAAATCTCTTAGGGTTGATCTAGTGGAATTTCCCAAACTAGGATAACAAAACTTTTGTGTTCATTTGTGTTGTGCGAATAAATTTTTTTAACTTACATTTTTTGTTGTTTTATATTTTATCCATACATAAACTAAAATTTTCATTTAGTTGGGATATTTTTGCCTTTTTTTTACGGGATGAAGGGAGAGCGAAAACTCTAAGTTTTGATTTAAGAAAAAAATATCTAAAATTGAAATGCAGAATGCACACTTGTCGAGAGAGATAATTCCAAAGAGTGTCTGTAATTTTTAGGGACTGGAAACTATTTTTATTTTTTATATATTAGTTTTGGCAAACGTCGGGAAGTGGGGGAGGTGAAGAATTTTTAATTGAGCGTTGATTCCCAATCCATACGTCATTTTTTAGAAAAATATAGACCGTTACACATGATAAATCACTTTACAATCATCTATGATTATTAGGTCAGCTTTTTGTAAATGGGCAAAATAATGGCTTGTTTGACTCGGGTAAATATCCCACCGCACGTTCACTTGAGAATTTAAAGAGCATTTTTTATTCTATTTAAAAGGATTGGATCCGTAGGTCATTTGCATCTTTAACATGTTTCAAGCAGATATATTCAGTTTTAAAACATGTGTAGAAGAAATCTCTTTCTTAAAAAATTCCAAACTATTAGGGTTAAACTAGTTGAATTTCCCAAACATGGTTAACAAAACTTTTGTGTTCAATTATGGTGTGCAAATAAATTTTCTTTACTTATATTTGTTGTTGTTTTAAATTTTTTCCATACATAAAGTCTAAAATTTTCATTTTGTTGTGATCTATTTGCCATTTTTGTTTTCGGTAAGAAGGGAGAGCGAAATCTCAAAGTTTTGAATTAAGAAAATAGTATACATGTAAAATGGAAATGCACAATGCAAAAATGTAGAGTAATACAATTCCGAAGAGTGTATGTAATTTTTAGGGATTGTAAACTCTTTTTAGATTTAATATATTAGTTTTTGCAATAGTCTGGAAAAGGGGGAGTCGAAGGATTTTTAATTGAGCGTTGACTCGCAATCCATAAGTAATTTCCTACAAAAATATAGCCCGTTACACATTATAAATCATGTTACAATCATTTATGATTGTTAGGTCAGCTTTTTCTGAATGGGAAAAATAATGTCTTGTTTGACTCGGGTAAGTATCCCACTGCACGTTCACTTGAGAATTTAAAGAGCGTTTGTTATTCTCTTTAAAAGGTTTGGATCCATAGGTCATTTGCATATTTAACATGTTTCAAACATTCATATCCTTTTTTAAAACATGTGTAGAAGAAATCTGTTTCTTATAAAATTCCAAGCAATTAGGGTTGAACTAGTGGAATTTCCCAAACTTTTGTGCGAATAAATTTTCTTTACCTATAGTTGTTTTTTTAAATTTTTTCCATCCATAAACTCTAAAATTTTCATTTTGTTGTGATCTATTTGCCTTTTTTGTTTACGGGATGAAGGGAGAGCCAAATCTAAAATTGTTTTATTTAAGAAAAATGTATACATGTAAAATGGAAATGCACAATTCACAAATGTAGAGAGATATAATTCGAAAGAGTATCTGTAATTTTTACGGATTGTAAACTATTTTTAATTTTTATATAATAGTTTTTGCAACCGTCGGGAAAAGGGGGAGGCGGGGGATTTTTAACTGACCGTTGACTCGCAATCCATATGTCATTTCATACAAAAATATAGCCCGTCAATGATAAATTAATTTCTAATGATCTATGATTGTTAGGTCAGCTCTTTGTCAATGGGCAAAATAATGGCTTGTTTGACTCAGGTAAATTTCCCACCGCATATTCACTTGAGAATTTAAAGAGGGTTTTTTATTCTCTTTAAAAAGGTTTGGATCTATAGGTCATTTGCATCTTTAACATGTTTCTAGCATGCATATCTATTATTAAAACATGTGTAGTATAAATCTCTTTCTTATAAAATTCCAACCTATTAGGGTTGAACTATAGAAATTTCAAAAACTTGGATAACAAAACTTTTGTGTAAATTTGTGGTGTGCAAATAAATTTTCACTACTTATATTTGTTGTAGTTTTAATTTTTTTCCATACGTAAGCTCTAAAATATTTCATTTTGTTGTGATATATTTGCCTTTTTTGTTTTCGGGATGAAGGGAGAGCGAAATCTCAATGTTTTGATTTAAGAAAAAAGTAAACATCTTAAAAGGAAAGGCACAAAGCACAAATGTAGTGAGAGATAATTCCAAAGAGTGTCATTAGTTTTTCGGAATTGTAAGCTATTTTTAGTTTTTAAATCCCAGGTTTCGCAATCGTCGGGAAAAGGGGGAGGGGATTTTTAAATGAGTGTTGACTCCCAATTCATAAGTCATTTCTTAAAAAAATAATGCATGATAAATCCCTTTACAGTCATCCATGATTGTTAGGTCGGCTTTTTCCAAATGGGCAAAATAATGGCTTCTTTGACTTAGGTAAATTTCCCACCGGACATTCACTTGAGAATTTAATGAGTGTTTATTATTCTCTTTCAAAAGGTTTGGATTTATAGGTCATTTGCATCTTTACCATGTTTCAAGCATGCATAAATATTTTTAAAACATGCGTAGATGAAATCTCTTTCTTATAAAATTCCAAGCTATTAGGGTTGAACTAGTGGAAATTCCTAAACATGGATAACAAAACTTTTGTGTTCATTTGGAGTGTGCGAAGAAATTTTCTTTGTTTATATTTTTTGTTTTTTTAAATTTTTTCCATACTTAAACTCTAAAATTTTCATTTTTTTGTGATCTATTTTGTCTTTTTTGTTTACAAGAGGAAGGGAGAGCGAAAAATCTTAAAGTTTTGATTTATGAAAAAAGTATACATCTAAAATGGAAATGTACAATGCACAAATATAGAGAGAGATAATTCCGAAGAGTGTCTTTAATTTTAGGATTTGTAAACTCCTTTAACTTGTTATATATTAGGTTTTGTAATTGTAGGGAAAAGGAGGAGGCGGGGGATTTTTAAATGAGTGTTGACTCCCAATCCACAAGTCATTTCTTACAAAAATATATCCCGTTACACATGATAAATCACTTTACAATCATCTATGATTGTTAGGTCAGCTTCTTGTAAATGGGAAAAATAATGGCTTGTTTTACTCGGGTAAATATCTCACCGCACGTTCACTTGAGAATTTAATGAGCGTTTGTTATTCAATTTAAAGGTTTGGATCGATAGGTCATTTGAATCTTTAACATGTTTCAAGCATGCATATCCATTTTTACAGCTTGTGTAAAAGAAATCTATTTCTTATAAAATTCCTCTCTATTAGGGTTGAACTAGTGGAATTTCCAAAAATTGGATAACAAAAGTTTTGTGTTCATTTGTGGTGTGGGAATAAATTTTATTTATGTATATTGTTTTATATTTTTTTCCTTACATAAACTCTAAAATTTACATTTTGTTGTGATCTGTGTGCCTTTTTTCTTTACGGGATGAAGAGAGAGTGAAAACTCAATGTTTTAATTTAAGAAAAAAGTATACATCTAAAATGGAAATGCACAATGCATAAATGTCGAGAGAGATAATTATAATGAGTGTCTATAATTTTTAGGGATTGTAAACTCTTTTTAGTTTTTATATATTAGGTTTTGCAATCGTCGGGAAAAGAGGGAGGTAGGGGATTTTTAACTGAGAGTTGACTCCCAATCCATAAGTCATTTCTTACAAAATATAGCCCGTTACACATGATAAGTCACTTTACAATCATCTATGATTGTTAGGTCTGCTTTTGTTAATAGGAAAAATAATGGCTTGTTTGACTCGAGTAAATATCCCACCGCACTGTCAGTTGAGAATTTAATAAGCGTTTGTTATTCTGTTTAAAAGGTTTGGATCCACAGGTCATTTGCATCTTTAACATGTTTTAAGCATGCATATCCATTTTTACAACATGTGTACAAGAAATCACTTTCTTATAATATTCCGAGCTATTTGCGTTGAACTATTGGAATTTCCCAAACTTGGGTAACAAAATTTTTGTGTTCATTTCTGGTGTGTGAATAAATTTTCTTTACTTATATTTGTTGTTGTTTTAAATTTTTTCCATTTATAAACTCTCAAATTTTTATTTTGTTGTGATCTGTTTGCCTTTTTTGTTTACGGGATGAAGGGAGAGCGAAATCTCAATGTTTTTATTTAACAAAAAAGTGTACATCTAAAATTTAAATGCACAATTCACAAATGTAGAGAGAGATAACTCCAAAGAATATCTCTAATTTTTAGGGTTTGTAAACTGTTTTTAGTTTTTATATATTTGGTTTTACAATTGTGGGGAAAAGGGGGAGGCGGGTGATTTTTAACTGAGCGTGGACTTCCAATTCATAAGTCATTTCTTACAAAAATATAGCCTGTTATGCATGATAAATCACATTACAATCATTTATATTGTTAGACAGCTTTTTGTAAATGGGCAAAATAATGGCTTGTTTCGCTCGGGTAAATATCCCACCGCACGTTCACTTGAGAATTTAAAGAGCATTTGTTATTCTCTTTAAAAGATTTGGATCCATAGGTCATTTACTTCTATAACATGATTCAAGCATGGATATCCTTTTTTAAAACATGTGTAGAAGAAATCTCTTTCTTATAAAATTCAACCCTGTTAGGGTTGAACTAGTGGAATTTCCCAAACTTGTATAACAAAACTTTTGTGTTCATTTGTGGATTGCAGAAAAATTTCCTTTCCTTATATTTGTTGTTGTTTTAAATTTTTTCCATATATCAACTCTAAAACTTTCATTTTGTTGTGATCTATTTGCCTTTTTTGTTTACGGGATGAATGGAGAGCGAAAACTCAAATTTTTTATTTAAGAAAAAAGTATAAATCTAAAGAGGAAATGCACAATGCCCAAACGTTGAGAGAGATAATTCCAAAGATTGTCTGTAATTTTTAGGGATTGTAAACTCTTTTTAGTTTTGATATATTAGGTTTTGCTATCATCGGGAAAAGTGGGAGGCGAGGCATTTTTCACTTAGCGTTGACTCCCAATCCATAAGTCATTTCTTAAAAATATAGCCTGTTACGCATGATAAATTACTTTACAATCATCAATGATTACTTGGACAGCTTTTTGTAAAAGTGCAAAATAATGGCTTGCTTGACTCGAGTAAATATCCCACCGGACGTTCACTTGAGAATTTAATGAGCGTTTGTTATTCTCTTTTAAAGGATGGATCCATAGGTCATTTGCATCTTTAACATGTTTCAAGTATGTATATCCATTTTTAAACCATTTGTAGAAGAAATCTCTTTCTTATAGAATTCCAAGCTATTTGGGTTGAACTAGCGGAATTTCAAAAACTTGGATAAAAAAACTTTTGTTTTCATTTGTGGTGTGTGAATAAATTTTCTACAGTTATATTAATTGTTGTTTTATATTTTTTCCTTACCTAAACTCTAAAATTTTAAATTTGTTGTGATGTATTTGCCTTTTTTGTTTCCGGGAAGAAGGGAGAGCGAAAACTCAAAGTTTTGATTTAAGAAAAAAGTATTCATTTAAAATGGAAATGCACTATGCACAAATGTAGAGAGAGATAAATCCTAAGAGTGTCTGTAATTTTTAGGGATTGTAAACTCTTTTTAGTTTCTATAGGGAGTGCGAAAACTCAAAGTTTTGATTTATGAAAAAGGTATAAATTTAAAATGGAAATGCACTATGCACAAATGTAGAGAGAGATAAGTTCTAAGAGTGTCTGTAATTTTTAGGCATTGTAAACTCTTTTTAGTTTTTATATATTAGGTTTTGGAATCGTTGAGAAAAGAGGGAGGCGGGGGATTTTTAACATAGAGTTGACTCCCAATCCCTAAGTCATTTCTTAAAAAAATATAGCCCGTTACGCATGATAAATCACTTTAAAATCATCTATGATAGTTAGGTCAGCTCTTTGAAAATGGGCAAAAAAATGGTTTGTTTGACTCGGGTAAATATCCCACCGCACGTTCACTTGAGAATTTAATGTGTCTTTGTTATTATTCTCTTTAAAAGGTTTGGATTCATAGGTCATTTGCATCTTTAACATGTTTCAAGCATACATATCCATTTTTAAAACATGTGTACAAGAAATCTCTTTCTTATAATATTCCAAGCTATTTGGGTTGAACTAGTGGAATTTCCAAAACTTAGATAACAAAATTTTTGTGTTCATTTGTGGTGTGCGAATAAATTTTCTTTACATATATTTGTTTTTGTTTTAAATTTTTTCCATTCATAAACTCTCAAATTTTCATTTTGATGTGATCTATTTGCCTTTTTTGTTTATGGGATGAAGGGAGAGCGAAATCTCAATGTTTTTATTTAAGAAAAAAGTATGCATCTAAAATTTAAAAGCACAATGCACAAATGTAGAGAGAGATAATTGCATAGAATGTCTCTAATTTTTAGGGATTATAAATTCTTTTTATTTTTTATATATTAGGTTTTACAATTGTAGGGAATAGGGGGAGGCGGGGGATTTTTTACTGAGCCTGGACTTCCAATCCATAAGGTATTTCTTACAAAAATATAGCCTGTTACGCATAAAAAATCACATTACAATCATCTATGATTGTTAGGCAGCTTTTTATAAATGGGTAAAAATAATGGCTTGTTTCATTGGGTAAATATCCCACCGTACGTTCACTTGAGAATTTAAAAAGAGTTTGTTATTCTATTTAAAAGATTTAGATCCATAGGTCATTTCCTTTTTTAACATGTTTCAAGCATGCATATCCATTTTTAGAACATGTGAAGAAGAAATCTCTTTCTAATAAAATTCCACCCTGTTAGGTTGAACTAGTGGAATTTCCCAAACTTGTATAACAAAACTTTTGTGTTCATTTGTGGGGTGTGAATAAATTTCCTTTCCTTGTATTTTTTATTTTTTAATTATTTTCCATATATAAACTCTAAAACTTTCATTTTATTGTGATCTATTTGCCTTTTTTGTTTACGGGATGAAGGGAGAGCGAAAACTCAAAGTTTTGATTTAAGAAAAAATTATAAACATAAAAAGGAAATGCACAATGCCCAAATGTTGAGAGAGATAATTCCAAAGAGTGTCCGTAATTTTTAGGAATTGTAAAATCTTTTTAGTTTTTATATATTTATTTTTTCTATCGTAGGGAAATAGGGGAGGCAGGGCATTTTTCACTTAGCATTGACTCCCAATCCAAACGTCATTTCTTAAAAATATACCATGGTACACAGGAGAAATCTCTTTACAATCATCTATGATTGCTAGGTCAGATTTTTGTAAATGGGAAAAATAATGGCGTGTTTGACTCGAGTAAATATCCCACCGGATGTTCACTTGAGAATTTAATGAGCGTTTGTTATTCTCTTGGAAAGGTTTGGATCCATAGGTCAATTGCATTCTTAACATGTTTCAAACATGCATATCCATTTTTAAAACATTTTTAGAAGAAATCTCTTTCTTATAAAATTCCAAGCAATTTGGGTTGAACTACTGGAATTTCAAAAACTTGGATAAAAAAACTTTTCTGGTCATTTGTGGTGTGCGAATAAATTTCTACACATATATTTATTGTTGTTTTAAATTTTTTCCTTACCTAAACTCTAAAATTTTAATTTTTTTGGATGTATTTGCCTTTTTTCTTTACGGGATGAAGGGAAAGCGAAAACTCAAATTGTTGATTTAAGAAAAAAGTACACATTTAAAATGGAAATGCACTATGGACAAATGTCGAGAGAGATAATTCCTAGGAGTGTCTATAATTTTTAGGGATTTTAAACTCTTTTTAGTTTTTATATATTAGGTTTAGCAATCATTGGGAAAAGAGGGAGGCGGGGGATTTTTAACATAGCATTGACTCCCAATCCATAAGTCATTTTGTACAAAAATATAGCCCGTTACACATGATCAATCACTTTACAATCATCTATGATAGTTTGGTCACCTTTTTGAAAATGGGCAAAAAATTGGTTTAATCTACTTGGGTAAATATCCCACCGCACCTTCACTTGAGAATTTAATAAGCATTTGTTATTCTCTTTAAAAGGTTTTGATCCATAGGTCATTTGCATCTTTAACATGTTTCAACCATGCATAAAAATTTTTAAAACACGTGTAGAAGTAATCTCTTTCTTATAAAATTCCATCCTATTAGGGTTGAACTAGTGGAATTTCCTAAACTTGGATAACAAAACTTTTGTGTTCATTTGTGGTGTGCGAATAAATTTTCTTTACTTATATTTGTTGTTGTTTTCAATTTTTTCCATACAAAAACTCAAAACTTTTGATATTTTATTGATCTATTTGCCTTTTTAGTTTACGGGATGAAGGGATAGAGAAATCTCAAAGTTTTGATTTATGAAAAAAGTATACATCTAAAATGGAAATTCACAATGCACAAATGTGGAGAGACAATACCAAAGAATGTTTGTAGTTTTTAGGGATTGTATGCTTTTTTTAGTTTTTATATCTCATGTTTTGCAATCGTCAGGAAAAGGGGGTGGCAGTTGATTTTTAACTGAGTGTTGACTCCCGATCCATAAGTCATTTCTTACAAAAATATTGCCCGTTATGCATGAGAAATCACTATACAATCACCTATGATTGTTAGGTCAGGTTTTTGTAAATGGGCAATATAATGGCTTGTTGGACTCGGGTAAATATCCCATCGCACGTTCACTTGAGAATTTAATGAGCGTTTGTTATTCTCCTTAAAAGGTTTGGATCCATAGGTCATTTGCATCTTTAACATGTTTCAAGCATGTATATCCATTTTTAAAACATGTGTAGAAGAAATCTCTTTCTTATAAAATTCAAGGCTATTTGGGTTGAACTAGTGGAATTTCCCAAACTTGGATAACAAAATTTTTGTGTTCAATTGTGGTGTGCGAATAAATTTTCTTTAGTTATATTTGTTGTTGTTTTCAATTTTGCATACAAAAAATCTAAACTTTTCATTTTCTTGTGATCTATTTGCCTTTTTTGTTTACGGGATGAAGGGAGAGTGAAATCTTAAAGTTTTGATTTATGAAAAAAGTATACATCTAAAATGGAAATGTGTAATGCACAAATGTAGAGAGAGACAATTCCAAAGAGTGTCTGTAGTTTTTAGGGATTGTAAGCTCCTTTTAGTTTCTATATCTTTGGTTTTACAAACGTTGGGAAAAATGGGAGGAGGGTGATTTTTAACTCAGTGTTGACTCCCAATCCATAAGTCTTTTCTTACAAAAATATTTCCCATTACGCATGATAAATCACTATACAATCACCTATGATTGTTAGGTTAGTTTATTGTAAATGGGCAATCTAATGGCTTGTTTGACTCGGGTAAATATCCCACCGCACGTTCACTTGAGAATTTAATGAGTGTTTGTTATTCTCTTTAAAAAGGTTTTGATCCATAGGTCATTTGCTTCTTTAACATGTTTCAAGCATGCATAAACATTTTTAAAACATCTGTAGAAGAAATCTCTTTCTTATAAAGTTTTTAGCTATTAGGGTTCAACTAGTGGAATTTCCCAAACTTGGATAACAAAACTTTTGTGTTCATTTACGGTGTGTGAATAAATTTTCTTTGTTTATATTTGTTGTTGTTTTATATTTTTTCCATACATAAACTCTAAAATTTTCATTTTGTTGTGATCTATTTTGTCTTTATTGTTTACAAAATGAAGGAAGCGAGAAATCTTAAAGTTTTGATTTATGAAAAAATTATACATCTAAAATGGAAATGTACAATACACAAATGTAGAAAGAGGTAATTCCTAAGAGTATCTGTAATTTAAGGGTTTTTAAACACTTTTATGTTTTTATTTATTAGGTTTTCCAATTGTAGGGAAAAGGTGGTGGCGGAGGATTTTTAAATAAGCGTTGACTCCCTATCCATAAGTCATTTCTTACAAAAAATATAGCCCATTACGCATGATAAATCACTTTACAATCATCTATGATTGTTACGTCAGCTTTTTTTAAATGGGCAAAATAGTGGCTTGTTTGACTCAGGTAAATATCCCACCGCACGTTCACTTTAGAATTTAATGAGCATTTTTTATTCTATTTAAAAGGTTTGGATCGATAGGTCATTTGCATCTTTAACATGTTTCATGCATGCATATCCATTTTTAAAGTATCTGTAAAAGAAATCCATTTCTTACAAAATTCCTCTCTATTAGGGTTGACTTAGTTGAATTTCCCAAACTTGGATAACAAAACTTTTGTGTTCATTTCTGGTGTGCGAATAAATTTTATTTACTTATAGTTGTTGTTTTTTTAAACTTTTTCCACATATAAACTCTAAAATTTTCATTTTATTGTGATCTATTTGCCTTTTTTGTTTACGGGATGATGGGAGAGCCAAATCCCAATTTTTTTATTAAAGAAAAAAGTATACATGTAAAATCGAAATGCACAATGCACAAATGTAGAGAGATATAATTCGAAAGAGTTTCTATAATTTTTAGGGATTGTAAACTCTTTTTAGTTTTTATATATTAGTTTTTGCAATAGACGGGCAAAGGGGAAGGCGGGGGATTTTTAACTTAGAGTTGACTCGCAATCCATAAGTCATTTCTAACAAACATATAGCCCGTTACGCATGATAAATCACTTTACAATCTTCTATGATTGCTAGGTCAGCTTTTTGCAAATGGGCAAAATAATGGCTTGTTTGACTCACGTAAATATCCCACCGGACGTTCACTTGAGAATTTAATGAGCATTTGTTATTTTGTTTGAATGGTTTGGATTCACATGTCATTTACATCTTTAACATGTTTCAAGCATGCATATCCATTTTTAAAACATTTTTAGAAGAAATCTCTTTCTTATAAAATTCCAAGCTATTTGGGTTGAACTACTGGAATTTCAAAAACTTGGATAAAAAAATATTTTGTGTTCATTTGTGGTGTGGGAATAAATTTCCTACACTTATATTTATTGTTGTTTTAAATTTTATCCTTACCTAAAGTCTAAAATTTTAATTTTGTTGTGATGTATTTGCCTTTTTTATTTACGGGATGAAGGGAGACCGAAAACTCAAAGTTTTGATTTAAGAAAAAAGTATACATTTAAAATGGAAATGCACCATGCACAAATGTAGAGAGAGATAATTCCTAAGTGTGTCTGTAATTTTTAGGGATTGTAAACTCTTTTTAGTTTTTATATATTAGGTTTTGCAATCGTTGGGAAAAAAGGGAGGCGGGGTATTTTTAACATAGTGTTGACTCCCAATCCATAAGTCATTTCTTACAAAAATATAGCCCGTTACACATGATAAATCACTTTATAATCATCAATGATAATTAGGTCAACTTTTTGAAAATGGGCAAAAAAATAGTTTGTTTGACTCGTGTAATATCCCATCACCCGTTCACTTGAGAATTTAATGACCGTTTGTTATCCTCTTGAAAAGGTTTGGATCCATAGGTCATTTGCATCTTTAACATGTTTCAAGCATGCATAAACATTTTTAAAACACGTGTAGAAGAAATCACTTTCTTATAAAATTCCATCCTATTAGGGTTGAACTAGTGGAATTTTCTAAACTTGGATAACAAAACTTTTGTGTTCATTTGTGGTGTGCGAATAAATTTTGTTTTCTTATATTTGTTGTTGTTTTTAATTTTTTCCATACAAAAAATCTACACTTTTCATTTTCTTGTGGTCTATTTGCCTTTTTTGTTTACGAGATGAATGGAAAGCGAAATCTCAAAGTTTTGATTTAAAAAAAAAAGTATACATCTAAAATGGAAATACGGAATGCACAAATGTAGAGAGAGACAATTCCAAAGAGTGCCTGTAGTTTTTAGGGATTGTAAGCTCTTTTTAGTTTTTATATCTCAGGTTTTGCAATCGTCAGGAAAAGGGGGAGGTAGGGGATTTTTAACAAAGTATTGACTCCCAATCCACATGTCATTTCCTAAAAAAATATAGCATGTTATGCATGATAAATCACTTTACAATAATCTATGATTGTTAGGTCAGCTTTTTGTAAATGCCCAAAATAATTGCTTGTTTCACTCTGGTAAATTTCCCACTGCACGTTCACTTGAGAATTTATTGAGCGTTTGTTATTCTCTTTAAAAAGTTTGGATCCATAGGTCATTTGCATCTTTAACATGTTTCAAGCATGCATATATATTTTTAAAACATGTTTAGAAGAAATCTCTTTCTTATAAAATTCCAAGCTATTAGGGTTGAACTAGTGGAAGTTCCCAACTTTGACAACAAAACTTATGTGTTCGTTTATGGTGTTCGATTAAATTTTCTTTACTGACATATGTTGTTGTTTTAAATTTTTTCTATACTTAAATTTTTTCTATACATAAACTCTAAAATTTTCATTTTGTTGTGACCTATTTGCCTTCTTTCTTTACGGGATTAAGAAAGAGCGAAAAATCAAAAATTTTATTTAAGAAAAAATATAGCATCTAAAATGGAAATGCACAATGAGCAAATGTAGAGAGAGATAATTCAAAACTGTGCAAGTAATTTTTTGGGATTGTAAACTCTTTTTAGTTTTTACATATTAGTTTTTTCAATTGTCGGGAAAAGGGGAAAGCGGGGGATTTTTAACTGAGCGTTGAGGCCTAATGCATCAATCATTTCTTACAAAAATATATCCCGTTATTCATGATAACTGACTTTACATTCATCTGTGATTCTTAGGTCAGCTTTCTATAAATTAGAAAGATAATGGCTTGTTTGACTTGGGCAAATATCCCACCGCACGTTCACTTGAAAATTAATGAGCATTTGTTATTCTCTTTAAAAGTTTTGAATCTATAGGTCATTTGCATGTTTAACATGTTTCAAGCATGCATATCCATTGTTAAAATAAGTGTAGAAGAAATCTCTTTCATATAAAATTCCAAGCTATTAGAGTTGAACTAGAGGAATTTCCCAAACTTAGATAAAAAAACTTTTGTGTTCATTTGTGGTGTGCGAATAAATTTTCTTTACTTATAATTGTTGTTGTTTTAAATTTTTTCCATACATAAACTCTAAACTTTTAATTTTGTTTTGATCTATTTGCCTTTTATTTTTACGGGACGAAAGGAGAGAGAAATATCAAAGTGTTGATTTAAAAAAAATACATCTAAAATGGAAATGCACAAAAGGTAGAGAGAAATAATTCCAAAGAGTGTCTATAATTTTAAGGGATGGTAAACACTTTTTTGTTTTTATATATTAGGTTTGGCAATCGTCAGGAAATGGGGGAGGCGGGGGCTTTTTAACGGAGCATTGTTTCGAAATCCATAAGTCATTTCTTACAAAAAAAATATAGCCCATTACGCATGATAACTCACTTTACAATCATCTATGATTGTTAGGTCTGCTTTTTATAAATGGGAAGAATAATGGCTTATTCGACTCGGGTAAATATCCCACCGCACATTCACTTATGAATTTAATGAGCGTTTTTTATTCTCTTTAAAAGTTTGGATCCATAGGTCATTTGCATCTTTAACATGTTTCAAGCATGCATATCCATTGGTAAAACATGTGTACAAGAAATCTCTTTCTTAAAAACTTCTAAGTTATTAGGGTTGAACTAGTGGAATTTCCAAAACTTGGATAACTAAACTTTTGTGTACATTTGTGGTGTGCGAATAAATTTTATTTACTTACATTTTTTATTTTTTTTATTTTTTTCCATACATATACTCTCAAAATTTCATTTTGTGGTGATCTATTTGCCTTTTTTTTATACGGGATAAAGGGAGAGTGAAAACTCAAAGTTTTGATTTAATAAAAAAATATACATCTAAAATGGAAATGCACCATGCACAAATGTAGTAAGAGATACTTTTGAAGAGTGCCTATAATTTTCATGGATTGTAAACTTTTTTTAGTTTTTATATATTAGTTTTTGCAATCGTGAGGAAAAGGGTGGGGTGGGGGATTTTTAATGGAGTGTTGACTGCCAATCCGTAAGTCATTTCTTGCAAAAATGTAGCATGTTACGCTTGATAAATCACTTTACAATCATCTATGATTGTTAGGTCAACTTTTTGTAAATGGGAAAAATAATGGCTTGTTCGACTCTGGTAAATATCCCATCGCAGGTTCACTTGAGAATTTAACGACCATTTGTTATTCTCTTTAAAAGGTTTGGATCCATAGGTCACTTGCCTCTTTAACATGTTTTAAGCATGCATATCCATTGTTAGAACATGTGTAGAAGAAATCTCTTTCTTATAAAATTTTAAGAAATTAGGGTTGAACTAGTGGAATTTCCCAAACTTGGATAACAAAACTTTTGTGTTCATTTGCGGTGCGCGAATAAATTTTCTTTACTTACATTTGTTGTTGTTTTAAATTTTTTCCATACATAAACTCTAAAATTTTCATTTTGTTGTGATCTATTTGCCTTTTTTCTATACGAATTGAAGGGAGAGCGAAAACTCAAAGTTTTGATTTAAGATAAAAGTATACATCTAAAATGGAAATGCGTAATGCACAAATGTAAAGAGAGATTATTCCAAAGAGTATCTGTATTTTTTAGGGATTTTAAACACTTTTTAGTTTTTATATATTAGTTTTTGCAATCGTCCGAAAAAGGGGGAGGCGAGGGATTTTTAACTGAGCGTTGACTCCAAATCCATAAGTCATTTCTTAAAAAAATATAGCCTGTTACACATGATAAATCACATTACAATAATCTATGATTGTTAGGCAGCTTTTTGTAAATGGGCAAAATAATGGCTTGGTTCACTCGGGTAAATATCCCACCGCACGTTCACTTGAGAATTTAAAAAGCTTTTTTATTCTCTTTAAAAGATTTGGATCCATAGGTCATTTGTTTCTTTAACATGTTTCAAGCATGCATATCCATTTTTAAAACATGTGTAGAAGAAATCTCCCTCTTATAAAACTCCACCTTGTTAGGGGTGAACTAGTGGAATTGCCGGAACTTGTATAACAAAACTTTTGTGTTCATTGATGGTGTGCGAATAAATTTCCTTTCCTTATATTTGTTGTTGTTTTAAACTTTTTCCATATATAAACTCTAAACCTTTCATTTTGTTGTGATCTATTTGCCTTTTTTGTTTACGGGATGAAGGGAGAGCCAAACAAAATCAAAGTTTTGATTAAACAAAAAAGTAAAAATCTAAAAAGGAAATGCACAATGCGCAAATGTTGAGAGAGATAATTCCAAAGAATGTCTGTAATTTTTAGGGATTGTAAACTCTTTTTAGTGTTTATATATTAAGTTTTTCAATCGTCGGGAAAAGGGGGAGGCGGGGCATTTTTCACTTAGCATTGACTCCCAATCTATAAGTCATTTCTAAAAATATAGCCCGTTACGCATGATAAATAACTTTAAAATCTTCTATGATTGCTAGGTCAGCTTTATGTAAATGGGCAAAATAATGGCTTGTTTGACTCGAGTAAATATCCCACCGGACGTTCACTTGAGAATTTAATGAGCGTTTGTTATTCTGTTTGAAAGGTTTGGATCCATAGGTCATTTACATCATTAACATGTTTCAAGCATGCTTATCCATTTTTAAAACATTTCTAGAAGAAATCTCTTTCTTATAAAATTTCAAGCTATTTGGGTTGAACTAGTGGAGTTTCAAAAACTTGGATAAAAAAACTTTCAAATCCATAAGTCATTTCTTACCAAAATATAGCCCGTTACGCATGAAAAATCACTTTACAATCCTCTATGATTGTTACGTCGGCTTTTTATAAATGGGCAAAATAATCGCTTGTTTGACTCAGGTAAATATCCCACCGCACGTTCACTTGAGAATTTAACGAGTGTTTGTTATTCTCTTTAAAAGGTATGGATCCATAGGTCATTTGCATATTTAACATGTTTCAAGCATGCATATCCATTTTTAATGCATGATTAGAAGAAATCTATTTATTAAAAAATTCCAAGCTATTAGGGTTGATTAATTGGAATTGCCAAAACTTGGATGACAAACCTTTTGTGTTCATTTACGGTGTGCAAATAAATTTTCTTTACTTACATTTGTTGTTTTTTTAATTTTTTCCATACATAAACTCTAATGTTTTTAATTTATTGTGTTCTATTTGCCTTTTTTTTTTACGGGATGAAAGCAGAGCGAAAACTCAAAGTTTTGATTTAAGAAAAAAGTGTACATCTAAAATGGAAATGTACAATGCAAAAATGTGGAGAGAGATAATTCCAAAGAGTGTCTTTATATATTAGGTATTTAATTCGTAAGAAAAAGAGGGAGACAAGGGATTTTTAATAGAGCGTTGACTCCAAATCCAAAAGTCATTTCATACAAAAATATAGCCCGTTACGCATGATAAATCACTTTATAATCATCTATGATACTTAGGTCATCTTTTTACAAATTGCCAAAATAATGACTTGTTTGACTCGGGTAAATATCCCACCGCACGTTCACTTGAGAATTTAATGAGCATTTGTTATTCTCTTTAAAAGGTATGGATCCATAGGTCATTTGCATGTTTAACATGTTTCAATCATGTAGAAGAAATCTCTTTTTTATAAATTCCAAGCTATAAGGGTTGAACTAGTGGAATTTCCCAAACTTGGATAACAAAACTTTTGTGTTCATTCGTGGTGTGCGAATAAATTTTATTTACTTATATTTGTTGTTTTTTTAATTTTTTTCCATACATAAACTCAAAAAGTTTCATTTTGTTGTCATCTATGTGCCTTTTTTGTTTACAGGGTGAAGGGAGAGCGAAAACTCAAAGTTTTGATTTTAGAAAAAAGTATACTTCTAAAATGGAAATGCACAATGCACAAATGTAGAGAGAGATAATTCCAAAGCGTTTCTGTAATTTTTAGGGATTCTTAACTCTTGTTAGTTTTTATATTTTAGGTTTTGCAATCGTCTGGTCGTCTGGAAAAGGGGAGGTAAACATTTTTAACTGAGCATTGACTCCCAATCCATAAGTCATTTCTTCCAAAAAATATAGTCCTTTATGCATGATAAATCACTTTACAATCATATATGGTTGTTAGGTCTGCTTTTTGTAAATGGGCAAAATAATTGCTTGGTCGACTCGGGTAAATATCCCACCGCATGTTCACTTGTGAGTTTAATGAGAGTTGATTATTCTCTTTAAAAGGTTTGGATCCATAGGTCATTTGAATCTTTAACATGTTTCATTTTAATATCCATTTAATGAGCATTAATATCCATTTTAAAAACATGAGTGCAAAGAAATCTCTTTCTTAAAAAATTCCAACCTATTAGGGTTGAAATAGTGGAATTTCCCAAACTTCCATAACAAAACTTTTGTGTTCATTTGTGGTGCGCGAATAAATTTTCTTTACTTATATTTTTTTTTGTTTTAAATTTTTTCCATACATCAAGTCTAAAATTTTCATTTTGTTCTAATCTATTTGCCTTTCTTGTTTACATGATGAAGGGTGAACGAAAACTCAAAGTTTTGATTTAAGAAAAAAGTATACATCTAAAATGGAAATGCACAATGCAAAAATGTAGAGAGTGATAATTCCAAAGAGTCTCTGTAATTTTTAAGGATTGTAAACTCTTTTTAGTTTTTATATATTAGGATTTGCAATCGTCGAGAAAAGGGGGAGGAGGGGGATTGTTAACTGAGCATTGAATCCCAATCCATAAGTCATTTCATTCAAAAATATCACCCGTTACGCATGATATATCACTTTACTATCATCTCCAATTGGTAGGTGAGCTTCTTGTAAATGGGCAAAATAATGGCTTGTTCAACTCAGGTAAATATCCCACTGCATGTTCACTTGAGAATTTATTGAATGTTTGTTATTCTCTTTAAAATGTTTGGATACCATAGGTCATTTCCATCTTTAACATGTTTCAAACTTGCATATCCATTTTTAAAACGTGATGCGAAGAAATCTCTTTCCTATAAAATTCCAAGCTATTAGGGTTGAACTAGTGGAATTTCCCAAACTTGGATAACAAAACTCTTTTGTTCATTTGTTGTGTGCGAATAAATTTTCTTTACTTATATTTGTTGTTGTTTTAAAATTTTACCACACATAAACTCTAAAATTTTCATTTTGTTGTGATCTACTTGCCTTTTTTGTTTACAGGATGACGGGAGAGAAAAATCTCAAAGTTTGATTTAAGAAAAAAGTGTACATCTAAAATGGAAATGCAATATGCACAAATATAGAGAAAGATAATTCCAAAGAGTGTATATAACTTTTAGGGATTCCAAAGAGTGTCTGTAACTTTTTGTATATTAGATTTTGCAATCGAAGGGAAAAGGGGCAGGCGGGGATTTTTATCTGAGTGTTGACTCCCAATCCATAAGTCATTTTTTACAAAAATATAGCCCGTTACACATGATAAATCACTTTACAATCATGTATGATTGTTTGGTCAGCTTTTTGTAAATTGGAAAAATAATGGCTTGTTTTACATGGGTAAATATCCCAATGCACGTTCACTTGAGAATTTAATGAGCGTTTGTTATTCTCTATAAAAGGTTTGGACCATAGGACATTTGCATCTTTAACATGTTTCAATCATGCATATCTATTTTTAAAACATGTGTAGAAGAAATCTCTTTCTTATAAATTCCAAGCTATTAGGGTTGAACTAGTGAATTTCCCAAACTTGGATGACAAAACTTTTGTGTTCATTTGTGGTGTGCGAATAAATTTTCTTTACTTATATTTTTTGTTTTTATAAATTTTTTTCCACACATAAAATCTTAATTTTCATTTTTTTGTCATCTGTGTGCCTTTTTGGTTTACAAGAAGAAGGGAGAGCGAAAACTCAAAGTTTTTTATTTCAGAAAAAATTATACGACTAAAATGGACATGCACAATGCACAAATGTAGAGAGAGATAATTTTGAAAGAGTGTCTCTAATTTTTAGGGATTATAATCTCTTTTTAGTTTTTATATATTAGGTTTTACAATCGTCGGGAAAAGGGGGACGCAGGGGATTTTAACTGAGCGTTAACTCCCAATCCATAAGTCATTTCTTCCAAAAATCTAGTCCATTACGCATGATAAATCACTTTACAATCATCTATGGTTTTTAGGTCAGATTTTTGTAAATGGGCAAAATAATGGCTTGTTCGACTCGGGTAAATATCCCACCTCACGTTCACTTGATAATTTAATGAGCATTTTTTATTCTCTTTAAAAGGTTTGGCTCCATAGGTGATTTGCATCTTTTACATGTTTCAATCATTCATTGCCATTTTAAAAACATGTGTGGAAGAAATCTCTTTCTTAAAAAATTTCAAGCTATTTGGGTTGAACGAGTGGAATTTTCTAAACTTTGATAACAAAACTTTTCTGTTCATTCGTGGTGTGCGAATAAATTTTCCTTACTTAGATTTGTTGTTGTTTTAAATTTTTTCCATACATCAACTCTAAAATTTTCATTTTCTTGTGATCTATATGCCTTTTCTGTTTACGGGATGATGGAAGAGTGATAACTCAAAGTTTTGATTTAAGAAAGAAGTATACATCTAAAATGGAAATGCACAATGAAAAAATGTAGGGAGAGATAATTCCGAAGAGTGTCTATAATTTTTAGGGATTGTAATCTCTTTTTAGTTTTTATATCTCATGTTTTGCAATCATCGGGAAAAGAGGAAGGCAGAGGATTTTTAACTGAGTGTTGACTCCCAATCCAAAAGTCATTTATTACAAAAATATAGCCCGTTAGGCATTATAAATCACTTTACAATCATCTATGATTGTTAGGTCAGCTTTTTTAAAGGGGCAAAATAATAGCTTGTTTGACTCGGGTAAATATCCCACCGGATGTTCACTTGAGAATTTAATGAGCCTTTTTTATTATCTTTAAAAGGATTGGATCCATAGGTCATTTGCATCTTTAACAACTTTCAAGCATGCATATCCACTTTTAAAGCATGTGCAAAAGATGTCTTTTTCTTATAAAAATCCAAGATATTAGGGTTGAACTAGTGGAATTTCCAAAACTTGGATAACAAACTTTTGTGTTAATTTGTGGTGTGTGAATAAATTATCTTTACTTACATTTGTTATTGTTTTAAATTTTTTCCATACATAAACTCTAAAATTTTCATTTTGTTGTTATATATTTGCCTTTTTTGTTTATAGGATGAAGGGAGAGTGACAACTCAATGTTTTGATTTAGGAAAAAAGTAGACATCTAAAAATGAAATGCAAAATGCACAAATGTTGAGAGAGATATTGCAAAGAGTGTCTAAAATTTTCAGGGACTGTAAACTATTTTTAGTTTTAATATATTAGGTTTTATATTCGACAAGAAAAGGGGTGGCGGGGATTTTTAACTGAGCGTTGACTCCCAATCCATAAGTCATTTCTTAGAAAAATGAAGCCCATTACGCATCATAAATCACTTTAGAATCATCTAAGATTTTTAGGTCAGCTTTTTGTAAATGGGCAAAATAATGGCATGTTTGACTCGGGTAAAAATCCCACCGCACGCTCGCTTGAGAATTTAATGAGCGTTTGTTATTCTCTTAAATGGTTTGGATCCATAGGTCATTTGCATCTTTAACATGTTTCAAGCATGCACATCCATTTTTAAAACATTTGTAAAAGAAATCTTTTTCTTATTAAATTCCAAGCTATTATGGTTGAACTAATGGAATTTCCCAAACTTGGATAACAAAACTTTTGTGTTGATTTGTGGTGTGCGAATAAATTTTCTTTACTTACATTTTTTTTGTGTTAAATTTTTTTAAATACATAAACTCTAAATTTTTCATTTTGTTGAGATTTATTTGCCTTTTTTTTTTTTACGGGATGAAGGGAGAGCGAAAAATCAATGTTTTTATTTACAAAAATAGTATTCATCTAAAATGGAAATGCACATTGCACAAATGTTGACAGAGATAATTCCAAAGAATATCATTAATTTTCAGGGATTGTAAACTCTTTTTAGTTTTTATATATTAGTTTTTGCAATCATCGGGAAAGGGGGGAGGCGAACGATTTTTGACTGAGCGTTAACTCCTAATCCAAAAGTCCTTTCTTACAAAAATATATCTCGTTACGCATGATAAATCACTTTACAATCATCTATGGTTGTTAGGTTGGCTTTTTGTAAATGGGTAAAATAATGGCTTGTTTGACTCGGGTAAATATCCCAGCGCACGTTCACTTGAGAATTTAATGAGTGTGTGTTATTCTCTTTAAAAGGTTTGTATCCATAGGTCATTTTCCTTTTTAACATGTTTCATGAATGCATATCCATTACTTAAACATGTGTAGAAGAAATCTCTTTTTAATAAAATTCCAAGCAATTAGGGTTGAACTAGTGGAATCTCCCAACCATGGATAAAAAAACTTTTGTGTTCAGGTGAGGTTTGTGGATAAATTTTCTTTATTTATATTTTTTGTTGTTTTCAATTTTTTCCATACATAAACTCTAAAATTTTAATTTTGTTGTGATATATTTACCTTTTTAGTTTACGGGATGAAGGGAGAGCGAAATCCTAAAGTTTTGATTTAAGAAAAAAGTGTACATCTAAAATGGAAATGCACAATGCAAAAATGTAGAGAGAGATAATTCCAAAGAATGTTTTTAATTTTTAGGGATTGCAAACTCTCTTTAGTGTTCACATTTTAGGTTTTCCAATCGTCGAGAAAAGGGGGCCGCGAGGGATTTTTAACTGAGCATTAACACCCAATCCATAAGTCATTTCTTACAAAAATATAGCCCGTTACATATGATAAATCACTTTACAATCATCTATTATTTTTAGGACATCTTTTTGTAAATGGGAAAAATAATCGCTTGTTTGACTCGGGTGAAAATCCTACATAACGTTCACTTGAGAGTTTAATCAGCATTTTTTATTCTCTTTAAAAGGTTTGGATCCATAGGTCAATTGCACCTTTAACTTTGTTTCAGGCATGCATATCCATTTTTAAAACATGTGTAGAAGAAATCTCTTTCTTATAAAATTCCAAGCTATTAGGGTTGAAGTTGTGGAATTTCCCAAATTTGGGTAAAAAAAATTTTGTGTTCATTTGTGGTGTGCGAATAAATTTTCTTTACTTACATTTGTTGTTGCTTAAAATTTTTTTCATATATAAACTCTAATACTTTCATTTTGTTGTGATCTATTTCCCTTTTTTGTTTACTAGATGAAGGCAGAGCGAAAACTCAAAGTTTTTATAAAAGAAAAAATACATCTAAAATGGAAATAAAAAATCCACAAATGTAGAGAGAGATAATTCCAAAGAATGTCTGTAATTTTTAATGATTGCAAACTCTTTTTTGTTTTTATAAATTATGTTTCGTAATCATCGGGAAAAGGGGGAGGTGGGGGATTTTTAACTGAGCGTTGACTCCGAATCCATAAGTCATTTCTTACAAAGAATATAGCCCATTACACATGATAAATCACTTTACAATCATCTATGATTTTTAGGTCAACTCTTTTAAAATGGGCAAAATAATGGCTTGTTTGACTCGGGTAAATATCCCACCACACGATCACTTGAGAATTTAATGAGCTTTTGTTATTCTCTTTAAAAATTTTGGACCCATAGGTCATTTGCATCCTTAACATGTTTAAAGCATGCATATCCAATTTTAAAACTTGTGTAAAAGAAATCTCTTTCTTATAAAATCCAAACTATTAGGGTTGAACTAGTGGAATTTCCAAAACTTGGATTACAAAACTTTTGTGTTCATTTGTGGTGTGCGAATAAATATTCTTTACTTATATTTGTTGTTGTTTTAAATTTTTTTCCATACATCAACTCTAAAATTTTCATTTTTTTGTGATCTATATTCCTTTTCTGTTTACAGGATGAAGGGAGAGCGATAAGTCAAAGTTGTTATTTAGAAAGAAGTATACATCTAAAATGGAAAAGCACAATGCAGAAATGTAGAGAGAGATAATTCCAAAGAGTGTCTATAATTTTTAGGAATTATAAAGTCTATTTAGTTTTTATATATTAGGTTTTGCAATCGTCGGGAAAAGGGGGAGATAGGGGATTTTTAACAGCGTTTTGACTCCCAATCCATAAGTCATTTATTACAAAAATATAATCCAATACAGATGATAAATCACTTTAAAATCATCTATGATTGTTAGGTCAGCTTTTTGTAAATGGGAAAAATAATGGCTTGTTTTACTCGGGAAAATATCTCACCGCACGTTCACTTGAAAATTTAATGAGCATTTGTTATTCAATTTAAAAGGTTTGGATCGATAGGTCTTTTGCATCCTTAACATGTTTCAAGCATGCATATCCATTTTTAAAGCGTGTGTTAAAGAAATCTATTTCTTATAAAATTCCTCTCTATTAGGGTTGAACTAGTGGAATTTCCCAAACTTGGATAACAAAACTTTTGTGTTCATTTGTGGTGTGTGAATAAATTTTATTTATGTATATTTGCTTTTTTTTTTTTAAATTTTCCTTTCATAAACTCTAAAATTTTCATTTTGTTGTGATCTATTTGCCCTTTTTTCTTTACGGGATGAAGAGAGAGTGAAAACTCAAAGTTTTAACTTAAGAAAAAAGTATACATCTAAATTGGAAATGCACAATGCATAGATGTAGAGAGAGATAATTCTAATGAGTTTCTGTAATTTTTAGGGATTGTAAACTCTTTTTAGTTTTTATATATTAGGTTTTACAATCGTCGGGAAAAGAGGGAGGCGAGGGATTTTTAACTGAGAGTTGACTCCCAATCCATAAGTCATTTCTTGCAAAATATAGCCCGTTAGACATGATAAATCACTTTACAATCATCTATGATTGTTAGGTCTGCTTTTTGTTAATGGGAAAAAGAATGGCTTGTTTGACTCGAGTAAATATCCCACCACACTGTCAGTTGAGAATTTAATCAGCATTTTTTATTCTATTTAAAAGGTTTGGATCCATAGGTTATTTGCATCTTTAACATGTTTCAAGCATGGATATCCAATTTTACAACATTTGTACAAGAAATCTCTTTCTTATAATATTCCAAGCTATTTGGGTTGAACTATTTGAATTTCCCAAGCTTGGGTAACAAAACTTTTGTGTTCATTTTTGGTGTGAATAAATTTTCTTTACTTATTTTTGTTGTTGTTTTAAATTTTTTCCATTTATAAACTCTCAAATTTTCATTTTGTTGTGATCTGTTTGCCTTTTTTGTTTACGGGATGAAGGGAGAGCGAAATCTCAATGTTTTTATTTAAGAAAAAGTGTACATCTAAAATTTAAATGCACAATTCACAAATGTAGAGACAGATAACTCCAATGAATTTCTTTAATTTTTAGGGTTTGTAAACTCTTTTTAGTTTTTATATATTAGGTTTTACAATTGTGGGGAAAAGGGGGAGGCGAGGGATTTTTAACTGAGCATGAACTTCCAATCCATAAGTCATTTCTTACAAAAATATAGCCTGTTATGCATGATAAATCACATTACAATCATTTATGATTGTTAGACAGCTTTTTGAAAATGGGCAAAATAATGGCTTGTTTCGCTCGGGTAAACATCCCACCGCACGTTCACTTGAGAATTTAAAGAGTGTTTGTTATTCTATTTAAAAGATTTGGATCCATAGGTCATTTGCTTCTTTAACATGTTTCAACCATGGATATCCATTTTTAAAACATGTGTAGAAGAAATCTCTTTCTTATAAAATTCCACCCAGTTAGGGTTGAACTAGTGGAATTTCCCAAACTTGTATCACAAAACTTTTGTGTTCATTTGTGGTGTGCGAAAAAATTTCCTTTCCTTATATTTATTGTTATTTTAAATTTTTTCCATATATCAACTCTAAAACTTTCATTTTGTTGTGATCTATTTGCCTTTTTTGTTTACGGGATGAATGGAGAGCGAAAACTCAAATTTTTTATTTAAGAAAAAAGTATAAATCTAAAAATGAAATGCACAATGGCCAAACGTTGAGAGAGATAATTCTAAAGAGTGTCTATAATTTTTAGGGATTGTAAACTCTTTTTAGTTTTTATATATTTAGTTTTGCTATTGTCGGGAAAAGTGGGAGGCGGGGCATTTTTCACTTAGCGTTTACTCCCAATCCATAAGTCATTTCTTAAAAATATAGCCTGTTATGCATGATAAATCATTTGACAATCATCAATGATTGCTTGGTCAGCTTTTTGTAAATGGGCAAAATAATGGCTTGTTTGACTCGAGTAAATATCCCACTGGATGTTCACTTGAGAATTTGATGAGCGTTTGTTATTCTCTTTGAAAGGATTGGATCCATAGGTCATTTGCATCTTTAACATGTTTCAAGCATCTATATCCATTTTTAAATAATTTGTAGAAAAAATCTCTTTCTTATAGAATTCCAAGCTACTTGGGTTGAACTAGTGGAATTTCAAAAACTTGGATAAGAAAACTTTTGTTTTCATTAGTGGTGTGAGAATAAATTTTCTACAGTTATATTTATTGTTGTTTTAAATTTTTTCCTTACCTAAACTCTAAAATTTTAATTTTGTTATGATGTACTTGCCTTTTTTGTTTCTGAGATGAAGGGAGAGTGAAAACTCAAAGTTTTGATTTAAAAAAAAAAGTGTACATTTAAAATGGAAATGCACTATGCACAAATGTTGAGAGAGATAAATCCTAAGAGTGTCTGTAATTTTTAGGGATTGTAAACTCTTTTTAGTTTCTATAGGGAGTGCAAAAACTCAAAGTTTTGATTTAAGAAAAATGTATACGTTTAAAATGGAAATGCACTATGCATAAATGTAGAGAGAGATAATTCCTAAGAGTATTAGTAATTTTTAAGGATTGTAAACTCTTTTAAGTTTTTATATATTAGGTTTTGGAATCATTGGGAAAAGAGAGAGGTGGGGGAATTTTAACATAGCATTGACTCCCAATCCATAAGTCATTTCTTACAAAAATATAGCCCGCTACGCATGATAAATCACTTTAAAATCATCTATGATAGTTTGGTCAGTCTTAGAAAATGGGCAAAAAAATGGTTTGTTTGACTCGGGTAAATATCCCATCGCACGTTCACTTGAGAATTTAATGTGTCTTTGTTATTCTCTTTAAAAGGTTTGGATCCATAGGTCATTTGCATCTTTAACATGTTTCAAGCATGCATAAACATTTTTAAAACATGTGTAGAAGAAATCTCTCTCTTATAAAATTCCATCTTACAAGGGTTGAAATAGTGGATTTCCTAAACTTGGATAACAAAATTTTTGTGTTCAATTGTGGTGTGTGAATGATTTTCTTTACTTATATTTGTTGTTGTTTTCAGTTTTTTCCAAACAAAAACTCATAATTTTTCATTTTCATGTGATCTGTTTGCCTTTTTTTTTACGGGATGAAGGGAGAGCGAAATCTCAAAGTTTTGATTTAAGAAAAAAAGTATACATCTAAAATGGAAATGCACAATGCACAAATGTAGAGAGAGACAATTCCAAAGAGTGTCTGTAGTTTTTAGGGATTGTGAGCTCTTCTTAGTTTTTATACACAGGTTTTGCAATCGTTGGGAAAAGGGGGAGACGGGTGATTTTAAACTGAGTGTTGACTCCCAATCCATTAGTCATTTATTACAAAAATATTGCCCGTTACGCATGATAAATCACTTTACCATCAACTATGATTATTTGGTCAGCTTTTTGTAAATGGGTAAAATAATTGCTTGTTTGACTCGGGTAAATATCCCACCGCATGTTCACTCGAGAATTTAATTAAACTATGAAATTTTCATTTTTTGTGATTTAATTGCCTTTTTTGTTTACAGAATGAAGCGTGAGCGAAATCTCAAAGTTTTGATTTAAGAAAAAGTACACTTGTAAAATGGAAAAGCACAAGGCACAAATGTAGAGGGAGATAATTCCAAAGTGTGTCTGTAATTTTTAGGGATTGTATACTCTTTTTAGTTTTTATTTATTATTTTTTGCAATCATCGGGAAATGGGGGAGTTGGGGGATTTTTAACTGAGCGTTGACTCCAAATCCATAAGTTATTTCTTAAAAAAATATAGCCCGTTACGCATGATAAATCACTTTACAATCATCTAGGATTGTTATGTCAGCTTTTTTTAAATGGGAAAAATAATGGCATGTTTGGTTCGGGTAAATTTCCCACCGCAAGTTCACTTGAGAATTTAATGAGAGGTTGTCATTCTCTTTAAAAGGTTTGGATCCATAGGTCATTTTCATCTTTAACATGTTTCAAGCTTGCATATCCATTTATAAAACATGTGTAGAATAAATCTCTTTCTTATAAAATTCCAAGCTATTATGGTTGACCTAGTGGAATTTCCCAAACTTGGATAACGAAACTTTTGTGTTCATTTGCGGTGTGCGAATAAATTTTATTTTTTTACATTTGTTGTTGTTTTAACTTTTTCCATACATAAACTCTAAAATTTTCTTTTTTGTGTGAGCTATTTTGACTTGTTTGTTTACAGGATGAAGGGAGAGCGAAATCTTATCGTTTTTATTTAAGAAAAAAGTATACATCTAAAATGGAAATGCACAATGCACAAATATTGAGAGAGATAATTCCAAATAGTGTCTGTAATTTTTAGGGTTTGTAAACTCTTTTTAGTTTTTAGATGTTAGGTTTTGCAATTGTGGGGCAAAAGGGGGCTGCTGGTGATTTTTAACTGAGCATTGATTCCAAATCCATAAGTCATCTCTTAAAAAATATAGCCCGTTACGCTGATAAATCACTTTACAGTGATCTATGATTTTTAGGTCAGCTTTTTGTAAATGGGCAAAATAATGGCTTGTTTGACTCGGGTTAATATCCCACTACATGTTCACTTGAGAATTTATTGAACTTTTTTCAGTCTCTTTAGAAGGTTTGGATCCATGGGTCATTTGCAACTTAAACATGTTTCAGTAATGGATATCCATTTTTAAAACTTGTGCAGAAGAAATCTCTTTCTAATTAAATTCCAATCTATTAGGGTTGAACTAGTGGAATTTCCCAAACTTGGATTACAAAACTTTTGTGTTCATTTGTGGTGTGCGAATTAATTTTGTTTACTTACATTTGTTTTTTTTAAAAAACATTTCGTACTTAAACTCTAAAATTTTCATTTTGTTGTGATCTATTTGCCTTTTTTGTTTACAGGATGAATGGAGAGAGAAAACTCAAAGTTTTTATTTAAGAAAGAGGTATAGATCTAAAATATAAATGCACAATGCAAAAATATAGGGAGGTATAATTCCAAATAGTGTATGTAATTTTTAGGGATTGTAAACTCATATTAGTTTTTATATATATTTTTTTCTATCGTTGGGAGAAGGGGGAGGTGGGGGATTTTTAACTGAGTGTTGACTCCCAATCCATAAGTTATTTCTTACAAAAAAATAGCCCGTTACACATGATAAATCAATTTACAATCATTTATGATTGTTAGGTCAACTTTTTTTAAATGGGCAAAATAATGGCTTGTTTGACTCAGGGAAATATCCCACCGCACATTCACTTGAGGATTTAATGAGCGTTTGCTATTCTCATTAAAAGGTTTGGATCCATAGGTCATTTGCATCTTTAACAGTTTTCAAGCATGCATATCCATTGTTAAAACATGTGTAGAATAAATCTCTTTCGTATAAAATTCCAACCTATTAGGGTTGAACTAGTGGAATTTCCAAAACTTAGATAACAAAAATTTTGTGTTCATTTGTTGTGCGCGAATAAATTTCCTTTATTTATATTTGTTGTTGTTTTAAATTTTTTGCATACATAAAATCTAAAATTTTGATTTTGTTGTAATTTTTTTGCCTTTTTTATTTACTGGATGAAGGAAGAGTGAAATCTCAAAGTTTTGATTTAAGAAAAAAGAATACATCCAAAATAGTAATGCACAATGCAAAAATGTAGAGAGAGATAATTCCAAAGAGTGTCTGTAATTTTTAGGGATGGTAAACTCTTTTTAGTTTTTAAATATAAGGTTTTGCAATCGTCGGGAAAAGGGGGATGCAGGGGATTTTTAACTGAGCATTGACTCGCAATCCATAAGTCATTTCTTGCAAAAATATAGCCCGTTATGCATGATAAACCACTTTACAATCATCTATGATTATTAGGACAACTTTTTTTAAATGGGCAAAATAATGGCTTGTTCGACTGGTGTAAATATCCCACCGCACGTTCACTAGAGAATTTAATGAGCATTTTTTATTCTCTTTAAATGATTTGGATCCATAGGAAATTTGCATCTTTATCTTGTTTAAATCATGCATATCCATTTTTAAAACATGTGTTGAAGAAATCTCTTTCTTATAACATTCCAAGCTATTAGGGTTGAAGTAGTGGAATTTCAGAAACTTGGATAACAAAACTTTTGTGTTCATTAGTGGTGTGCGAATAAATTATCTTTACTTCCTTTTGTTGTTTTTTAAAATTTTTTCCTTTCATAAACTCTAAAATTTTCATTTTTTAGTGATCTATTTGACTTTTTTGTTTATGGGATGAAGGGAGAGAGAAAACTCAAAGTTGTGATTTAAGAAAAAAGTATACATCTAAAATAGAAATGCACAACGCACAAATTTAGAGAGAGATAATTCCAAAGAGTCTCTGTAATTTTTTGGGATGGTAAACTCTTTTTAGTTTTTATATATTTGGTTTTGCAATCGTTAGGAAAAGAGGGAGGCGGGGGATTTTTAACCGAGCGTTGACTCCCAATCCATAAGTCATTTCTTACAAAAATATAATTTGTTATGCATGATAAATCACTTTACATTCATCTATGATTGTTAGGTCAGCTTTTTGTGAATGGGCAAAATAATGGGTTGTTTGACCCGGGTAAATATCCCACCGCACGATCACTTTAGAATTTAATGAGTATTTTTTATTCTCTTTAAAAGGCTTGGATCCATAAATCATTTGCATCTTGAACATTTTTCAAGCATGCATATCCATTTTTAAAACATGTGTAGAAGAAATATCTTTCTTATATAATTCAAATCTCTTCGGGTTGTACTAGTGGAATTTCCCAAACTAGGAAAAAAAAATTTTGTGTTCATTTGTGGTGTGCGAATAAATATTTTTAACTTATATTTGTTGTTGTTTTCAATATTTTCTATACATAAACTCTCAAATTTTCATTTAGTTGTGATATTTTTGCCTTTTTTGTTTATGGGATGAAGGTAGAGCGAAAATTCTAGGTTTTGATTTAAGAAAAAGTATACATCTAAAATGGAAATGAACAATGCACAAATGTCAAGAGAGATAATTCCAAAGAGTGTCTATAATTTTTAGGGATTGGAAACTTTTTTTAGTTTTTATATATTAGTTTTTGCAAACGTCGGGAAAAGGGGGAGGCGAGGGATTTTTAATTGAGCGTTGACTCCCAATCCATAAGTCATTTCTTACAAAAATATGGCCCGTTATGCATGATAAATCACTTTACAATCATCTATGATTGTTAGGTCAGCTTTTTGTGAATGGGAAAAATAATGGCTTGTTTGACTTGGGTAAATATCCCACCGCACGTTCACTTGAGAATTTAAAGAGATTTTGTTATTTTCTTTAAAAGGTTTGGATCCATAGGTGATTTGCATCTTTAACATGTTTCAAGCAAGCATATTCATTTTTAAAACATGTGTAGAAGAAATCTCTATCTTATGAAACTCCAAGCCATTAGGGTTAAACTAGTTGAATTTCCCAAACATGGTTAACAAAACTTTTGTGTTCAATTTTGGTGTGCAAATATATTTTCTTTACTTATATTTGTTTTTTTTAAATTTTTTCCATATATGAACTCTAAAATTTTCATTTTGTGTTGATCTATTTGCCTTTTTTGTTTTCGGGAGGAAGGGAGAGCGAAATCTTAATGTTTTGATTTAAGAAAAAAATATACATGTAAAATGGAAATGCACAATGCACAAATATAGAGTAATATAATTCCAAAGAGTGTCTGTAATTTTTTGGGATTGTAAACTCTTTTTAGAATTAATATATTAGTTTTTGCAATATTCGGGAAAAGGGAGAGGCTAGGGATTTTTAATTGAGCGTTGACTCGCAAACCATAAGTAATTTATTACAAAAATATAGCCCCTTACGCATGATAAATAACTTTACAATCATCTATGATTGTTAGGTCAACTTTTTGTGAATGGGCAAAATAATGGCTTGTTTGACTCGGGTAAGTATCCCACTGCACGTTTACTTGAGAATTGAAAGAGTGTTTGTTATTCTCTTTAAAAAGTTTGGATCAATAGGTCATTTGCATATTTAAAATGTTTCAAGCATTCATATCCTTTATTAAAACATGTGTAGAAGAAATATCTTTCTTATAAAATTCCAAGCTACTAGTGGAATTTCCCAAACTTGGATAACAAAACTTTTGTGTTCAATTGTGGTGTGCGAATAAATTTTCTTTACTTATAGTTGTTGTTGTTTTAAATTTTTTCCATACACAAACTCTAAAATTTTCATTTTGTTGTGATCTATTTGTCTTTTTTGTTTACGGGATGAAGGGAGAGCCAAATCTCAAAGTTTTTGTTTAAGAAAAAAGTATACATGTAAAATGGAAATGCACAATGCACAAATTTAGAGAGATATAATTTGAAAGAGTGTTTGTAATTTTTAGTGATTGTAAACTCTTTTTAGTTTTATAGATTAGTTTTTACAATCGTCGATAAAAGGGGGTGGCAGGGGATTTTTAACTGAGCATTGACTCACAATCCATTTGTCATTTCTTACAAAAATATAGTCCGTTACGCATGATAAATCACTTTTTAATGATCTATGATTGTTAGGTCAGCTTTTTGTCAATGGGCAAACTAATGGCTTGTTTGATTTGGGTAAATTTCCCACCGCACATTCACTGGAGAATTTAATGAGCGTTTGTTATTCTTTTTAAAAATGTTTGGATCCATAGGTCATTTGCAGCTTTAACATGTTTCTAGCATGCATATCCATTTTTAAAACATGTGTAGTAGAAATCTCTTTCTTATAAAATTCCAATCTATTAGGGTTGAACTATTGAAATTTCCAAAACTTGGATAACAAAACTTTTGTGTTTATTGTGGGTTACGAATAAATTTTCACTACTTATATTTGTTGTAGTTTAAAATTTTTTCCATACATAAACTCTAAAATATTTCATTTTGTTGTGATCTATTTGCCGTTTTTGTTTACGGGATGACGAGAGAACGAAATATCAAAGTTTTGATTTAAGAAAAAAGTAAACATCTAAAATGGAAAGGTACAAAGCAGAAATTTAGAGAGATATAATTCCAAAGAGTGTCAATAGTTTTTAGGGATTGTAAGCTCTTTTTAGTTTTTATATCCCAGGTTTTGCAATCTTCGGGAAAAGGGGGAGGCGGGGGATTTTAAATGAGTGTTGACTCCCAATCCATAAGTCATTTATTACAAAAAATATAGCCCACTATGTATGATAAATCACTTTACAGTCATCTTTGATTGTTAGGTCGGCTTTTTCAAAATGGGCAAAATAATGGCTTGTTTAACTCGGGTAAATTTCCCATCGCACATTCACTTGAGAATTTAATGTGTTTGTTATTCTCTTTAAAAAAGGTTGGGATCCATAGGTCATTTGCATCTTTAATATGTTTCAAGCATGCATAAACATTTTTAAAACATGTGTAGAAGAAATCTCTCTCTTATAAAATTCCAAGCTATTACTGTTGAACTAGTGGAATTTCCCAAACTTGGATAAAAAAACTTTTGTGTTCATTTTCAGTGTGAAAATAAATTTTCTTTTTTTATATTTGTTGTTTTTTTTAAAAAATTTCATACTTCAACTCAAAAATTTTCATTTTTTTGGGATCTATCTTGTCTTTTTTGCTTACAGGAGGAAGGGAGATGGAAATCTTAAAGTTTTTATTTATGAAAAAATTATACATCTGAAATGGAAATGTAAAATGCACAAATGTAGAGAGAGATAACTCCGAAGAGTGTCTATAATTTTAGGGTTTGTAAACTCTTTTAAGTTTTTATATATTAGGTTTTACAATTGCAGGGAAAAGGGGGTGGAAAGGGGATTTTTAGATGAGCGTTGAATCCCAATCCATAAGTCATTTCTTACAAAAATATAGCCCGTTACACATGATAAATCACTTTACAATCATCTATGACTGTTAGGTCAAATTTTTGTAAATGGGCAAAATAATTGCTTGTTTGACTCAAGTAAATATCTCACCGCACGTTCACTTGAGAATTTAATCAGCGTTTGTTATTTTGTTTAAAAGGTTTGGATCGATAGGTCATTTGCATCTTTAACATGTTTCAAGCATGCATATCCATTTTTAAAGCATGTGTAAAAGAAATCTATTTCTTATAAAATTCCTCTCTATTAGGGTTGAACTAGAGGAATTTCCCAAACTTGGAAAATAAAACTTTTGTGTTTATTCGTGGTGTGCGAATAAATTTTATTTACTTATATTTGTTGTTGTTTAAAATTTTTTCCTTACATAAACTCTAAAATTTACATTTTGTTGTGATCTATTTGCCTTTTTTGTTTACGGGATGAAGAGAGAGTGAAAAATCAAAGTTTTAATTTAAGAAAAAAGTATACATCAAATATAGAAATGCACAATGCATAAATGTAGAGAGAGATAATTCCAATGAGTGTCTATCATTTTTAGGGATTTTAAAGTCTGTTTTTATTTTTTATATATTAGGTTTTGCAATCGTCAGGAAAAGAGGGTGGCGGGGCATTTTTAACTGAGAGTTGACTCCCAATCCATAAGTCATTTCTTAAAAAATATAGCCCGTTACACATGATAAATCACTTTACAATCATCTATGATTGTTAGGTCAACTTTTTTTAATGGGAAAAATAATGACTTGTTTGACTCGAGTAAATGTCCCACCGCACAGTCATTTGAGAATTTAATCAGCGTCTGTTATTCTCTTTAAAAGGTTTGGATCCATAGCTATTTGGGTTGAACTAGTGGAATTTCTCAAACTTGGATAACAAAATTTTTGTGTTCAATTGTGGTGTGCGAATAAATTTTCTTTAGTTATATTTGTTGTTGTTTTCAATTTTTTCCATACAAAAACTCTAAACTTTTCATTTTGTTGTGATCTATTTGCCTTTTTTGTTTATGGGGTGAAGGGAGAGTGAAATCTCAAATTTTTTATTTATAAAAAAAGTACAGATCTAAAATGGAAATGCATAATGCACAAATGTAGAGAGAGAGAAGTCCAAAGAGTTTCTGTAGTTTTTAGGGATTGTGAGCTCTTTTTAGTTTTTATATCTCAGGTTTTGCAATCATTGGGAAAAAGGGGAGTAAGGTGATTTTTAAGTGAGTATTGTCTCCCAATCCATAAGTCATTTCTTACAAAAATATTGCCTGTTACACATGATAAATCACTAAACATTCACCTATGCTTGTTAGGTTAGTTTTTTGTAAATGGGCAATATAATGGCTTGTTTGACTTGGGTAAATATCCCACCACACGTTCACTTGAGAATTTAATGAGTGTTTGTTATTCTCCTTAAAAGGTTTGGATCCAAAGGTCATTTGCTTCTTTAACATGTTTCAAGCATGTATATCCATTTTTAAAACATGTGTAGAAGAAATCTCTTTCTTATAAAATTCGAATCAATTTGGTTTGAACTAGTGGAATTTCCCTAACTTGGATAACAAAATTTTTGTGTTCAATTGTGGTGTGCGAATAAATTTTCTTTAGTTATATTTGTTGTTGTTTTAACTTTTTTCCATACATAAACTCTGAAATTTTCATTTTTTGTGATCTAATTGTCTTTTTTTTTTACGGGATGAAGGGAGATCGAAATCTCAACGTTTTGATTTAAGAAAAAGTAAATATGTAAAATGTAAATGCACAATGCACAAATGTAGAAAGAGATAATTCCAAAGTGTGTTTTTAATTTTTAGGGATTGTACACTCTTTTTAGTTTTTATATATTAGTTTTTGCAATCGTCGGGAAATGGGGGAGGTAGGGGATTTTTAACTGAGCGTTGACTCCCAATCCCTAAGTCATTTATTACAAAAGTATAGCCCGTTACGCATGATAAATCACTTTACAATCATCTAGGATTGTTAAGTCAGCTTTTTTTAAATGGGCAAAATAATGGCATGTTTGGCTTGGGTAAATTTCCCACCGCACGTTCACTTGAGAATTTAATGAGAGGTTATGATTCTCTTTAAAATGTTTGGATCCATAGGTCATTTGCATCATTAACATGTTTCAAGCATGCATATCCAATTATAAAACATGTGTAGAAGAAATCTCTTTCTTATAAAATTCCAAGCTATTATGGTTGAACTAGTGGAATTTCCAAAACTTGGATACCAAAACTTTTGTGTTCTTTTGAGGTGTGAGTATAAATTTTCTTTGTTTATATTTGTTGTTGTTTTAAATTTTTTCCATACATAAACTCTAAAATTTTCATTTTTGTGTGATCTATTTTAACTTTTTTGTTTACAGGATGAAGGGAGAGTGAAATCTTAAAGTTTTGATTTAAGAAAAAAGTATACATCTAAAATAGAAATGAACAACGCACAAATATTGAGAGAGATAATTCCAAAGAGTGTCTGTAATTTTTAGTGTTTGTAAACTCTTTTTAGTTTTTAGATATTAGGTTTTGGAATTGTAGGGAAAAGGGGGCAGCGAGTGATTTTTAACTGAGCGTTGACTCCAAATCCATAAGTCATCTCTTACGAGAATATAGCCCATTACGCATGATAAATCACTTTACAATCATCTATGATTGTTAGGTCAGCTTTTTGTAAATGGGAAAAATAATGGCTTGTCTGACTCGGGTTAATATCACACTACATGGTCACTTGAGAATTTATTGAACGTTTTTTAGTCTCTTTCGAAGGTTTGCATCCATAGGTCATATGCATCTTAAACATGTTTTAGTAAAGCATATCCATTTTTAAAACATGTGCAAAAGAAATCTGTTTCTAATAAAATTCCAACCTATTAGGGCTGAACTAGTGGAATTTCCCAAACTTGGATTACAAAACTTTTGTGTTCATTTGTGGTGTGTGAATAAATTTTCTTTACTTACATTTAATTTTTTTTAAATTTTTTTCCATACATAAACTCTAAAATTTTCATTTTGTTGTGATATATTTGCCTTTTTTGTTTACGGGATGAATGGAGAGTGAAAACTCAAAGTTTTCATTTAAGAAAAAGGGAGTGATAATTGCAAAGAGTGTATGTAATTTTTAGAGATTGTAAACTCGTATTAGTTTTTAGATATTAGTTTTTGCTATCGTTGGGAAAAAGGAGGCGGAGGATTTTTAACTGAGTGTTGTCGCCCAATCCATAAGTTATATCTTTAAAAAATATAGCTCGTTATGCATGATAAATCACTAGATAATCATCTATGATTGTTAGGTCAGATTTTTGTAAATGGGCAAAATAATGGCTTGTTTTACTCGGGTAAATATCCCACCGCACATTCATTTGAGAATTTAATGAGCATTCACTATTCTCATTAAAAATTTTGGATCCATAGGTCATTTGCATCTTTAACATTTTTCAAGCATGCATATCCATTGTTAAAACAAGTGTAGAATATATCTTTTCCATATAAAATTCCAAGCTATAAGGGTTGAACTAGTGGAATCTACAAAACTTGGATAACAAAACTTTTGTGTTCATTTGTGGTGTGCGAATAAATTTTCTTTACTTATATTTGTTGTTGTTTTAAATTTTTTCCATACATAAAATCTAAAATTTTCATTTTGTTGCGATCTTTTTGCCTTTTTTTTTTACGGGATGAAGGAAGAGTGAAATCTGATAGTTTTGATTTAAGAAATAAGAATACATCCAAAATGATAATGCACAATGCACAAATGTAGAGAGAGATAATTCCAAAGTGTGTCTGTAATTTTTAGGGATAGTAAACTCTTTTTAGTTTTTATATATTTGGTTTTGCAATCGTCGGGAAAAGGGGGAAGTGGGGGATTTTTAACTGAGCATTGGCTCACAATCCATAAGTCGTTTCTTAAAAAAATTTAGCCCATTACGCTTGATAAATCACTTTACAATCATCTATGATTATTAGGTCAGCTTTTTGTAAACGGGCAAAATAATGGCTTGTTCGACTCGTGTAAATATCCCACCGCACGTTCACTAGATAATTTAATGAGCATTTGTTATTCTCTTTAAAAGGTTTGGATCCATAGGACATTTGCATCTTTAACTTTTTTCAATCATGCATATCCATTTTTAAAACATGTGTAGAAGAAATCTCTTTCTTATAAAATTCCAAGTTATTAGGGTTGAAGTTGTGGAATTTCAAAAACTTGGATAACAAAACTTTTTTGTTCATTTGTGGTGTACGAATAAATTATCTTTACTTACTTTTGTTTTTGTTTTAATTTTTTTCCTTACATAAACTCTATAATTTTCATTTTTTTGTGATCTATTTGACTTTTTTGTTTACGGGATGAAGGGAGAGAGAAAACTCAAAGTTTTGATTTAAGAAAAAAGAATACATCTAAAATGGAAATGCACAGCGCACAAATTTCGAGAGAGATAACTCCGAAGAGTCTCTGTAATTTTTAGGGTGGTAAAATCTTTTTAGTTTTTAAATATTTAGTTTTGCAATCGTTAGGAAAAGTGGAAGGTGGGGGATTTTTAACCGAGCATTGACTCCCAATCCATAAGTGATTTCTTACAAAAATATAATCTGTAACGCATGATAAATCACTTTACATTCATCTATGAATGTTAGGTCAGTTTGTTTTTGAATGGGCAAAATAATGGCTTGTTTGACTTGGGTAAATATCTAACCGCACGATCACTTGAGAATTTAATCAATGTTTGTTATTCTCTTTGAAAGGTTGGATCCATTGGTCATTTGCATCTTGAACATGTTTCAAGCATGCTTATCCATTTTTAAAACATGTGTAGAAGATATATCTTTCTTACAAAATTTAAATCTCTTAGGGTTAAACTAGTGGAATTTCCCAAACTAGTATAACAAAACTTTTGTGTTCATTTGTGGTGTGCGAATAAATTTTTTAACTTATATTTGTTGTTGTTTTAAATTTTTTTATACATAAACTCTAAAATTTTTATTTAGTTGTGATATATTTTCCTTTTTTTTTACGGGATGAATGGAGAGCAAAAACTCTAAGCTTTGATTTAAGAAAACATTATACATCTAAAATGGAAATGCACAATTCACAAATGTCGAGAGAGATAATTCCAAAGAGTGTCTATAATTTTTCGGGATTGGAAACTATTTTTAATTTTTATATAATAGTTTTTACAAACGTCGGAAAAAGGGGGAGGCGAGGGATTTTTAATTGAGCGTTGAATCCCAATCCATAAGTGATTTCTTACAAAAATATAGCCCATTACGCATGATAAATCACTTTACAATTATCTACGATTGTTAGGTCAGCTTTTTGTAAATGGGGAAAATAATGGCTTGTTTGACTCGAGTAAATATCCCACCGTACGTTCACTTGAGAATTTAAAGAGAATTTTTTATTCTCTTTAAAAGGTTTGGATTCATAGGTCATTTGCATCTTTAACATATTTCAAGCAGGCATATTCATTTTCAAAACATGTGTAGAAGAAATCTCTATCTTATAAAATTTCAAGCTATTAGGGTTAAACTTGTTGAATTGCCCGAACTTGGTTAACAAAAGTTTTGTGATCAATTGTGGTGTGCGAATAAATTTTCTTTACTTATATTTGTTGTTGTTATAAATTTTTTCCATACATAAACTCTAAAATTTTCATTACTCTAAAATTTTCATTTTGTATTGATCTATTTGCCTTTTTTGTTTTCGGGATGAAGGGAGAGCGAAATCTCAAATTTTTTATTTAAGAAAAAAGTATAAATGTAAAATGGAAATGCAAAATACACAAATGTAGAGTAATTTAATTAGAAAGAGTGTCTATAATTTTTAGGGATTGTAAACTCTTTTTAGATGTAATATATTAGTTTTTCCAATAGTCGGGAAAAGGGGGAGGCGGGGGATTTTTAATTGTGCGTTGACTCACAATCCATAAGTAATTTCTTAAAAAAATATAGCCCGTTACGCATGATAAATAACTTTACAATCATCTATGATTGTTAGGTCAGCTTTTTGTGAATGTCAAAAATAATGGCTTGTTTGACTCGGGTAAATATCCCACCACACGTTCACGTGAGAATTTAATGAACGTTTGTTATTCTTTTTCGAAGGTTTGGATCCATAGGTCATTTGCATATTTAACATGTTTCAAACATTCATATCCATTTTTAAAACATGTGTAGAAGAAATCTCTTTCTTATAAAATTCCAACCTATTAGGGTTGAACTAGTGGAATTTCCCAAACTTGGATAACAAAACTTTTGTGTTCAATTGTGTGGTTTGCGAATAAATTTTCCTTACTTATAGTTATTGTTCTTTTACATTTTTTCCAAAAATAAACTCTAAAATTTTCATTTTGTTGTGATCTATTTGCCTTTTTTTAGGCGATGATGGGAGAGCCAAATATCAAAGTTTTTATTTAAGAAAAATGTATACATGTAAAATGGAAAAGCACAATGCACAAATGTAGAGAGATATAATTCGAAAGAGTTTCTATAATTTTTAGGGATTGTAAACTCTTTTTAGTTTTTACATATTTGTTTTTCCAATAGTCGGGAAAAGGGGGAGGTGGGGGATTTTTACCTGAGCGTTGACTCGCAATCCATAAGTCATTTCTTAGAAAAATATAGCCCGTTAAGTATGATAAATCACTTTATAATGATCTATGATTGTTAGGTCAGCTTTTTGTCAATGGGCAAAATAATGGCTTGCTTGACTCAGGAAAATTTCCCACCGCACATTCACTTGAGAGTTTAATGAGAAATTTTTATTCACTTTTAAAAGGTTTGGATCCATAGGTCATTTGCATCTTTAACATGTTTCTATCTTGCATATCCATTTGTAAAACATGTATGTAGAAATCTCTTTCTTAAAAAATTCCAACCTATTAGGGTAGAACCATTGAAATTTCCCAAAATTGGATAACAAAACTATAGTGTTCATTTGTGGTTTGAAAATAAATTTTCACTAGTTATATTTGTTGTTTTTTTAAATTTTTTCCATACACAAACTCAAAAATATTTCATTTTGTTGTGATCTATTTGCTTTTTTTGTTTACGGGATGAAGGGAGAGCGAAATCTCAAAGTTTTGATTTAAGAAAAAAAGTAAACATCTAAAATGGAAAGGCACAAAGCAAAAATTTAGAGAGAGATAGTTCCAAAGAGTGTCAGTAGTTTTTAGGGATTGTAAACTCTTTTTAGTTTTTATATCCCAGGTTTTGCAGTTGTCGGGAAAAGGGGGAGGCAGAGAATTTTATATGAGTGTTGACTCCCAATCCATCAGTCATTTCTTACAAAAATATAGCCCATTACGCATGATAAATCACTTTACAGGCATCTATTATTGTTAGGTCAGTTTTTTCTAAATGGGCAAAATAATGGTTTGTTTGACTCAGGTAAATTTCCCATCGCACATTCACTTGAGAATTTAATGAGTGTTTGTTATTCTCTTTAAAAAGGTTTGGATCCATAGGTCATTTTCATCTTTAACATGTTTCAAGCATGCATAAACATTTTTAAAACATCTGTAGAACAAATCTCTTTCTTATAAAATTCCAAGCTATTAGGGTTGAACTAGTGGAATTTCCGAAACTTGGATAAAAAAACTTTTGTGTTCATTTACGGTGTGTGAATAAATTTTCTTTGTTTATATTTGTTGTTGTTTTATATATTTTCCATACATAAACTCTAAATTTTTCATTTTTTTGTGATCTATTTTGTCTTTTTTGTTTACAGAATGAAGGAAGAGCAAAATCTTAAAGTTTTGATTTATGAAAAAACTATACATTTTAAATGGAAATGTACAATGCACAAATATAGAAAGAGATAATTCCAAAGGGTATTTGTAAATTTAGGGTTTGTAAACACTTTTATGTTTTTTTTTATTAGGTTTTCCAGTTGTAGGGAAAAGGTGGTGGCGAAGGATTTTTAAATAAGCGTTGACACCCTATCCATAAGTCATTTCGTACAAAAATATAGCCCATTACGCATGATAAATCACTTTACAATCATCTATGATTGTTAGGTCAACTTTTTGTAAATGGGTAAATATCCCACCGCACGTTCAGTTGAGAATTTAATGAGTGTTTTTTATTCTATTTAAAAGGTTTGGATCTATAGGTCATTTGCATCTTTAACATGTTTCATGCATGCATATCCATTTTTACAGCAAGTGTAAAATAAATCTATTTCTTAAAAAATTCCTTTCTATTAGGGTTGACGTAGTTGAATTTCCCAAACTTCGATAACAAAACTTTTGTGTTCATTTGTGGTGTGCGAATAAAATTTATTTACTTTTAGTTGTTGTTGTTTTAAATTTTTCCATATATAAACTCTAAAATTTTCATTTTGTTGTGATCTATTTGCCTTTTTTGTTTACGGGATGCTGGTAGAACCAAATCCCAAATTTTTTATTTAAGAAAACAGTATACATGTAAAATGGAAATGCACAGTGCACAAATGTAGAGAGATATAATTCGAAAGAGTTTCTATAATTTTTAGGGATTGTAAACTCTTTTTAGTTTTTATATATTAGTTGTTGCAATAGACAGGTAAAGGGGGAGGTGGGGCATTTTTAACTAAGCTTTGACTCGCAATCCATAAGTCATTTCTTACAAACATATAGCCCGTTACGCATGATAAATCACTTTACAATCTTCTATGATTGCTAGGTCAGCTTTTTTCAAATGGGCAAAATAATGGCTTGTTTGACTCGAGTAAATATCCCACCGGACGTTCACTTGAGAATTTAATGAGAGTTTGCAATTCTATTTGAAAGGTTCGGATCCATAGGTCATTTACATCTTTAACATGTTTCAAGTATTCATATGCATTTTTAAAGCATTTATAGAAGAAATCTCTTTCTTATAAAATTCCAAGCTATTTGGGTTGAACTAGTGGAATTTCAAAAACTTGGATAAAGAAACTTTTGTGTTCATTTGTGGTGTGCGAATAAATTTTCTACACTTATATTTATTGTTGTTTTAAATTTTTTCCTTACCTAAACTCTAAAATTTTAATTTTGTTGTGATGTATTCACCTTTTTTATTTACGGGATGAAGGGAGAGCGGAAACTCAAAGTATTGATTTAAGAAAAAAGTATACGTTTAAAATGGAAATGCACTATGCACAAATGTAGAGAGAGATAATTCCTAAGAGTGTCTCTAATTTTTACGGATTGTAAACTCTTTCTAGTTTTTATATATTAGTTTTTGCAATCGTTGGGAAAAGAGAGAGGCGGGGGATTTTTAACATAGCGTTGACTCCATATCCATAAGTCATTTCTTAAAAAAATATATCCTGTTACGCATGATAAATCACTTTACAATCATCAATGATAGTTATGTCAGCTTTTTGAAAATGGGCAAAACAATAGTTTGTTTGACTCGTCTAATTATCCCACCGCACGTTCAGTTGAGAATTTAATGACCATTTGTTATTCTCTTGAAAAGGTTTGGATCCATAGGTCATTTGCATCTTTAACCTGTTTCAAGCAAGCATAAACATTTTTAAAACACGTGTAGAAGAAATCACTTTCTTATAAAATTTCATCCTATTAGGGTTGAACTAGTGGACTTTTCTAAACTTGGATAACAAAACTTTTGTGTTCGTTTGTGGTGTTCGATTTAATTTTCTTTACTGACATATGTTGATGTTTTAAATATTTTGGTGTGAGAATAAATTTTCTTTACTTATATTTGTTGTTGTTTTCAATATTTTCTATACAAAAACTCTAAACTTTTCATTTTCTTGATATCTATTTACCTTTTTTGTTTACTGGATGAAAGGAGAGAGAAATCTCAAAGTTTTGATTTAAGAAAAAAGTATACATCTAAAATGGAAATGCACAATGCACAAATGTAGAGAGAGACAATTCCAAAGAGTGCCTGTAGTTTTTAGGGATGGTAAGCTCTTTTTAGTTTTTATATCTCAGGTTTCGCGATTGTCGGGAAAAGGAGGAGGCGGGAGATTTTTAACAGAGTGTTGACTCTAGATCCACAAGTCATTTCCTACAAAAATATAGCATGTTACGCATGATAAATCACTTTACAGTAATCTACTATTGTTAGGTCAACTTTTTGTAAATGGCCAAAAAATTGGCTTGTTTCACTCGGGTAAATATCCCACCGCACGTTCACATGACAATTTAATGAGCGTTTGTTATTCTCTTTAAAAATTTTGGATCCATAGGTCATTTGCATCTTTAACATGTTTCAAGCATGCATATACATTTTTAAAACATGTGTAGAAGAAATCTTTTTCTTATAAAATTCCAAGCTATTAGGGTTGAACTAGTGGAAGTTCCCAAACTTGGATAACAAAACTTTTGTGTTCGTTTGTGGTGTTCGATTTAATTTTCTTCACTGACATATGTTGATGTTTTAAATTTTCTCTATACATAAACTCTATAATTTTCATTTTGTTGTGATCTATTTGCATTCTTTCTTTACGGGATGAAGAAAGAGCGAAAAATCAAAAATTTTATTGAAGAAAAAATGAAGCATAAAAAATAGAAATGCATAATGCACAAATGTAGAGAGAGATAATTCCAAACTGTGCCAGTAATTTTTAGGGATTGTAAACTCTTTTTAGTTTATATATATATTAGTTTTTGCAATTGTCGAGAAAAGGGGGAAATGGGGGATTTTTAACTGAGCGTTGATGCCTAATCCTTTAATCATTTCTTAAAAAAATATATCCCGTTATTCATGATAAATGACTTTACATTCATCTATGATTCTTAGGTCAGCTTTTTGTAAATGAGAAAAATAATGGGTTGTTTGACTCGCGCAAATATCCCACCGCACATTCACTTGAGAATATAATGAGCGTTTGTTATTCTCTTTTAAAGTTTTGGATCCATAGGTCATTTGCATCTTTAACATGTTTCAAGCATGCATATCCATTGTTAAAACAAGTATAGATGAAATCTCTTTCATATAAAATTCCAAGCTATTAGGGTTGAAATAGAGGAATTTCCCAAACTTGGATAAAAATACTTTTGTGTTCATTTGCGGTGTGCGACTAAATTTTCTTTACTTATAATTGTTGCTGTTTTAAATTTTTTCCATACATAAACTCTAAAATTTTAATTTTATTTTGATCTATTTGCATTTTAGATTTACAGGATGAAGGGAGAGAGAAATCTCAAAGTGTTGATTTAAAAAAAATTACATCTAAAATGGAAATGTACAATGCACAAAAGGTAGAAAGAAATAATTCCAAAGAGTGTCTATAATTTTTAGGGCCGGTAAACGCTTTTTAGTTTTTATATATTAGGTTTGGTAATCGTCAGGAAATGGGGGAGGCGGGGGATTTTTAACTGAGCATTGACTCGCAATCCATAAGTCATTTTTTACAAAAATATAGCCCGTTACGCATGATAAATCACTTTACCATCATATGATTGTTAGGTCCACTTTTGGTAAATGGGCAAAATAATGGCTTGTTCGACTCCAGTAAATATCCCACCGCACATTCACTTGAGAATTTAATGAGTGTTTTTTATTCTCTTTAAAAGTTTGGATCCATAGGTCATTTGCATCTTTAACATGTTTCAAGCATGCATATCCATTGGTAAAACATGTGTAGAAGAAATCTCTTTCTTAAAAAATTCTAAGTTATTAGGGTTGAACTAGTGGAATTTCCCAAACTTGGATAACAAAACTTTTGTGTTCATTTGTGGTGTGCGAAAAAAAAAATTTTACTTATGTTTTTTGTTTTTTAAAATTTTTTCCATACATATACTCTCAAAATTTCATTTTGTGGGGATCTATTTGCCTTTTTTGTATACGAGATTATGGGAGAGTGAAAACTCAAAGTTTTGATTTAATAAAAAAGTATAAATCTAAAATGGAAATGCACTATGCACAAATGTAGTGAGAGATATTTCTGAAGAGTGTCTATAATTTTTATGGATTTTAAACTCTATTTAGTTTTTATATATTAGTTTTTGCAATCGTCTGGAAAAGGGTGGGGCGGGAGATTTTTAACTGAGTGTTGACTGCCAATCCGTAAGTCATTTCTTGCAAAAATATAGCCCGTTACGCTTGATAAATCACTTTACAATCATATATGATTGTTAGGTCAGCTTTTTGTAAATGGGCAAAATAATGGCTTGTTCGACTCAGGTAAATATCCCACCGTAGGTTCACTTGAGAATTTAACGAGCGTTTGTTATTCTCTTTAAAAGATTTGGATCCATTGGTCACTTGCCTCTTTAACATGGTTTAAGTATGCATATCCATTGTTAGAACATGTGTAGAAGAAATCTCTTTCTTATAAAATTCTAAGCAATTAGGGTTGAACTAGTGGAATTTCCCAAACTTGGATAACAAAACTTTTGTGTTCATTTGTGGTGCACGAATAAATTTTCTTTACTTACATTTGTTGTTGTTTTAAATTTTTTCCATACATAAACTCTAAAATTTTCATTTTGTTGTGATCTATTTGCCTTTTTTGTATACGGGATGAAGGGAGAGCGAAAACTCAAAGTTGATATTTAAGATAAAATTATACATCTAAAATGGAAATGCGCAATGCACAAATGTAAAGAGAGATTATTCCAAAGAGTATATGTATTTTTTAGGGATTGTAAATACTTTTTAGTTTTTATATATTAGTTCTTGCAATTGTCGGGAAAAGGGGGAGGCGAGGGATTTTTAACTGAGCGTTGACTCCCAATCCATAAGTCATTTCTTACAAAAATATAGTTTATGACACATGATAAATCACATTACAATCATCTATGATTGTTAGGCAGCTTTTTGTAAATGGGCAAAATAATGGCTTGTTTCACTTGGGTAAATATCCCACCGCATGTTCACTTGAGAATTTAAAGAGCATTTTTATTCTCTTTAAAAGATTTTGATCCATAGGTCATTTGTTTCTTTAGCATGTTTCAAGCATGCATATCCATTTTTCAAACATGTGTAGAAGAAATCTCCTTCTTATAAAACTCCAACCTATTAGGGGTGAACTAGTTGAATTTCCGGAACTTGTATAACAAAACTTTTGTCTTCATTTGTGTGTGCGAATAAATTTCCTTTCCTTATATTTATTGTTGTTTTAAATTTTTTCCATATATAAACTCTAATACTTTCATTTTGTTGTGATCTATTTGCCTTTTTTGTTTACGGAATGAAGGGACAGCGAAAAATCAAAGTTTTGATTAAAGAAAAAAGTATAAATCTAAAAAGGAAATGCACAGTACCCAAATGTTGAGGGAGATAATTCCAAAGAGTGTCTGTAATTTTTAGGGATTGTAAACTCTTTTTATTGTTTATATATTTGGTTGTTGAATCGTTAGGAAAAGGGAGAGGCGGGGCATTTTTCACTTAGCGTTGACTCCCAATCCATAAGTCATTTCTTAAAAATATAGCCCGTTACGCATGATAAATAACTTTACAATCTTCTATGATTGCTAGGTCAGCTTTTTGTAAATGGGCAAAATAATTGCTTATTTGACTTGAGTAAATATCCCACCGGACGTTCACTTGAGAATTTAATGAGCGTTTGTTATTCTGTTTGAAAGGTTCTAATCCATAGGTCATTTACATCATTGACATGTTTTAAGCATGCATATCCATTTTTAAAACATTTCTAGAAGAAATCTCTTTCTTATAAAATTTCAAGCTATTTGGGTTGAACTAGTGGAATTTCAAAAACTTGGACAAAAAACCTTTTGTGTTCATTTGTGGTGTGCGAATAAATTTTCTACACTTATATTTATTGTTGTTTTAAATTTTTTCCTTACCTAAACTCTAAAATTTTAATTTTATTGTGATGTATTTGCCTTTTTTGTTTACGAGATGAAGGGAGAGCGAAAATAAAAAGTTTTGATTTAAGAAAAAAGTATACATTTAAAATGGAAATGCACTATGCACAAATGTAGAGAGAGATAATTCCTAAGAATATCTGTAATTTTTAGGGATTGTAAAAGCTTTTTAGTTTTTATATATTAGGTTTCGTAATCATTGGGAAAAGAGGGAGGCGCGGGATTTCTAACATAGCGTTGACTCCCAATCCATAAGTCATTTCTTACAAAAATATAGCCCGTAACGCATGATAAATCACTTTACAATCATCTATGATAGTTAATTCAGCTTTTTGAAAATGGGCAAAAAAATAGTTTGTTTGACTCGTGTAAATATCCCACCTCACGTTCACTTGAGAATTTAATGAGCGTTTGTTATTCTCTTTAAAAGGTTTGGATCCATAGGTCATTTGCATCTTTAACATGTTTCAAGCATGCATAAACATTTTTAAAACATTTGTAGAAGAAATCTCTTTCTTATAAAATTCATCCTATTTGGGTTGAACTAGTGGAATTTCCTAAACTTGGATAACAAAACTTTTGTGTTCATTTGTGGTGTGCGAATAAATTTTCATTATTTATATTTTTTAGTGTTTTCAATTTTTTCCATACAAAAACTCTAAACTTTTCATTTTCTTATGATCTATTTGCCATTTTTGTTTACGGGATGAAAGGAGAGCGAAATCTCAAAGTTTTGATGTAAGAAAAAGTATACATCAAAAATGGAAATGCACAATGCACGAATATAGGGAGACGCAATTCCAAAGAGTATCTGTAGTTTTTAGGGATTATAAGCACTTTTTAGTTTTTATATTTGAGCTTTTGCAATCTTTGGGAAAAGGGGGAGGCGGGGGATTTTTAACATAGTGTTGACTCCCAATCCACAAGTCATTTCCTACAAAAATATACTGTATTACGCATGATAAATCAGTTTACAATAATCTATGATTGTTAGCTCAGGTTTTTGTAAATGGCCAAAATAATGGCTTGTTTCACTCGGGTAAATATCCCACAGGACATTCACTTGAGAATTTAATGAGCGTTTATTATTCTCTTTAAAAAGTTTGGATCCATAGGTCATTTGCATCTTTAACATGTTTCAAGCATGCAAATACATTTTTAAAACATGTATAGAAGAAATCTCTTTCTTATAAAATTCCAAGCTATTAGGGTTGAACTAGTGGAAGTTCCCAAACTTGGATAACAAAACTTTTGTGTTCATTTATGGTGTTCGATTAAATTTTCTTTACTGACATATGTTGTTGTTTTAAATTTTTTTCTATACATAAACTCTAAAATTTTTATTTTGTTGTGATCTATTTGCCTTCTTTCTTTACGAGATAAAGACAAAGCGAAAAATCAAAAATTTTATTTAAGCAAAAAGAAAGCATCTAAAATGGAACACATTGCACAAATGTAGAGAGAGATAATTCCAAACTGTGCCTGTAATTTTTAGGGATTGTAAACTCTTTTTAGTTTTTATATATTAGTTTTTGAAATTTTCGGGAAAAGGGGGAGGCGAGGGATTTTTAACTGAGCATTGACGCCTAATCCATTAATCATTTCTTATAAAAATATAGCACGTTACTCATGATAAATGACTTTACATTCCTCTATGATTCTTAGGTCAGCTTTTTGGAAATGAGAAAAATAATGGCTTGTTTGACTCGGGAAAATATCCCACCGTACGTTCACTTGAGAATTTAATGAGCATTTGCTATTCTCTTTAAAAGTTTTGGTTCCATAGGTCATTTGCTTTTTTAACATGTTTCAAGCATGCACCATTGTTAAAACATGTGTAGAAGAAGTCTCTTTCATATAAAATTCCAAGCTATTAGGGTTGAACTAGAGGAATTTCCCAAACTTGGAAAAAAAAATTTTGTGTTCATTTGTGGTGTACGAATAAATTTTCTTTACTTATAATTGTTGTTATTTTAAATTTTTTCCATACATAAAATCTAAAATTTTAATTTTGTTTTGATCTATTTGCATTTTATTTTTACGGGATGAAGGGAGAGAGAAATCTCAAAGTGTTGATTTAAAAAAAACTAATAGATCTAAAATGGAAATGCACAATGCACAATGGTAGAGAGAAATAATTCTAAAGAATGTCTATAATTTCTAGGGATGGTAAACGCTTTTCAGTTTTTATATATTAGGTTTGGCAATCGTCAGGAAATGGGGGAGGTGGGGGATTTTTAACTGAGCATTGACTCGCAATCCATAAGTCATTACTATAAAAAATATAGCCCGTTACGCATGATAAATCACTTTACAATAATCTATGATTGTTAGGTTAGCTTTTTGTAAATGGGCAAAATAATGTCTTGTTTGACTCGGGTAAATATCCCACCACACATTCACTTGAGAATTTTATCACCGTTTGTTATTCTCTTTAAAAGGTTTGGATCCATAGGTTATTTGCATCTTTAACATGTTTCAAGCATGCATATCCATTGGTAAATCATGTGTAGAAGAAATCTTTTTCTTAAAAGATTCTAAGTTATTAGGGTTGAATAAGTGGAATTTCCAAAACTTGGATAACAAAACTTTTGTGTTCGTTTTTGGTGTGCGAATAAATTTTCTTTACTTAAAAGTTTTTGTTGTTTTAAATTTTTTCCATACATATACTCTCAAATTTTCATTTTGTGGTGATCTATTTGCCTTTTTTGTATTCGGGATGAAGGGAGAGTGAAAACTCAAAGTTTTGATTTAATAAAAATTATACATCTAAAATGGAAATGCACTATGCACAAATGTAGTGAGAGATAATTCTGATGAGTGTCTATAATTGTTATGGATTGTAAACTCTTTTTAGTTTTTATATATTAGTTTTTGCAATCATCAGGAAAAGGGTGGGGTGGGGGATTTTTAACTGAGTGATGACTCCCAATCCGTAAGTCATTTCCTAACAAAATATAGCCCATCACGCTTGATAAATCCCTTTACAATCATCTATGATTTTAGGTCAGCTTTTTTTAAATGGGCAAAATAATGCCTTGTTCAACTCAAGTAAATATCCCACCGCATGTTCACTTGTGAATTTAACGAGCGTTGGTTATTCTCTAAAAGGTTTGGATCCATAGGTCATTTGCCTCTTTAACATGCTTTAAGCATGCATATCCATTGTTAGAACATGTGCAGAAGAAATCTCTTTCTTATAAAATTCTAAGCAATTAGGGTTGAACTAGTGGAATTTCCCAAACTTGGATAACAAAACTTTTGTGTTCATTTGTTGTGTGCGAATAAATTTTCTTTACTTACATTTTTTGTTGTTTTAAATTTTTTCCATACATAAACTCTAAAATTTTCATTTTGTTGTGATCTATTTGCCTTTTTTGTATACGAGATGAAGGGAGAGCTAAAACTCAAAGTTTTGATTTAAGAAAAAAGTTTACATCTAAAATGGAAATGCGTAATGCACAAATGTAGAGAGAGATTTTTCCAAAGAGTATCTACATTTTTTAGGGATTGTAAACTCTTTTTAGTTTTTATATATTAGTTTTTGCAATCGTCGGGTAAAGGGGGAGGCGAGGGATTTTTAACTGAGCGTTGACTCCCAATCTATAAGTCATTTCTAACAAAAAAATATAGCCTGTTACGCATGATAAATCACTTTCGAATCATCTATGATTGTTTGGTCAGCTTTTTGTAAATGGGCAAATAATGGTTTGTTTGACTACGGTAAATTTCCCACCGTACATTCACTTGAGAATTTAATGAGCGTTTGTTATTCTCTTTAAAAGGTTTGGATCCATAGGTCATTTGCATCTTTAACTTGTTTCAAGAATACATATCCATTTTTAGAACATGTGTAGAAGAGATCTCTTTCTTATTAAATTCCAAGCTTTCAGGGTTGAACTAGAAGAATTTCCCAAACTTGGATAACAAAATTTTGTGTTCATTTGTGGTGTGCGCATATAAATTTTCTTTAGTTATATTTTTTGTTGTTTTAATTTTTTTCCATATATAAACTGTAAAATTTTCATTTTGTTGTGATCTATTTGCCTTTTTGGTTTACAGGATGAAGGGACAGCGAAATCTCAATGTTTTGATTTAAGAAAAAAGTATACATCTAAAATGGAAATGCACAATGCACAAAAGTAGAGAGAGTTAATTCCTAAGAGTGTCTATAATTTTTAGGGTTTGTAAACTCTTTTAAGTTTTTATATAATAGGTTATGCAAAAGTAGGGAAAAGGGGGCAGTGGGGGAGTTTTAACTAAGCATTGACTTGCAATCCATAAGTCATTTCTTACAAAAATATAGCCCGTTATGCCTGATAAATCACTTTACAATCATCTAAGATTGTTAGGTCAGGTTTTTGTAAATAGGCAAAATAATAGCTTGTTTGACTCGGGTAAATACCACACTGCATGTTCGCTGAGAATTTATTGAACTTTTGTTATTCTCTTTAAAAGGTTTGGATTCATAGGTATTTGCATCTTTAACATGTTTCAATCATGCATATCCATTTTTAAAACATGCATAGAAGAAATCTCTTTCTTATAAAATTCCAAGCTATTAGGGTTGAACGAGTGGAATTACCAAAACTCTGATTAAAAAACTTTTGTGTTCATTTGTTGTCTGCGAATCAATTTTATTTACTAACATTTGATGTTGTTTTCAATTTTTTCCATACATAAACTCTAAAAGTTTCATTTTCTTGTAATCTATTTGCCTTGTTTGTATACGAGATGAAGGGAGTGTGAAAACTCAAAGTTTTGATTTAAGAAAAAAGTATATATCTAAAATGGAAATGCACAATGCACAAATGTGGAGAGAGATAATTCCAAAGAGTGTCTGTAATTTTTAGGGATTATCAAATATTTTTAATTTTAATATATTAGTTTTTGCAATTGTCGGGAAAAGGGGGAGGCCGGGGAATTTTCACTGAGTGTTGACTCCCAATCCATAAGTCATTTCTTACAAAAATAAACCCGTTAGGCATGATAAATCACTTTACAATCATCTGTGATTGTTAGGGCAGCTTTTTGTAAATGGCCAAAATAAGGGCTTGTTTGACTCGGGTAAATATCCCACCGCACGTTCACTTGAGAATTTAATGAGCGTTTTCTATTCTCTTTAAAAGGTTTGGATCCGTGGGTCATTTGCATCTTTAACATGTTTGAAGCATGCATATCGATTGTTAAAACATGTGTCGCTTTCATATAAAATTCCAAGTTATTGGGGTTGAACTAGTGGAATTTCCCAAACTTGGATAACAAAACCTTTGTGTTCATTTGTGGTGTGTTAATAAATTTTATTTACTTATATTTGTTGTTGTTATAAAATTTTTCCATACTTAAACACTAAAATTTTCATTTTTTTGTGAGCTATTTTCTTTTTTGTTTACGAGATAAAGGGAGAGCGAAAACTCAAAATTTTGATTTAAGAAAAAAATGTGTATATATATATATTGGAAATGCAAAATTCACAAATGTAGAGAGAGATACCAAAGAGTGTCAATAATTTTTAGGTATTGTAAACTCTTTTTAGTTTTTAAATATTAGTTTTTGCATTCGTCGGGAAAAGGGGGAGGCGTGGGATTTTTTACTGAGCTTTGACTCTCAATCCATAAGTCATTTCTTAAAAAAATATAGCCCGTTACGCATGATAAATCACTTTACAATCATCTATGATTGTTAGGTCAACCTTTTGTAAATGGCCCAAATAATGGCTTGTTTGACTCGGGTAAATTTCCCACCCCACGTTCACTTGAGAATTTAATGAGCATTTGTTATTCTTTTGAAAAGGTTAGGATCCATAGGTCATTTTCATCTTTAACATGTTCCAAGCAAGCATATCCATTGTTAAAACATGTGTAGAAGAAATCTCTTTCTTATAAAATTCCAAGCTATTAGGGTTGAACTAGTGGAATTTCCAAAACTTGGAAAACAACACTTTTGTGTTCATTTGTAGTGTGAGAATAAATTTCCTTTACTTAAATTTGTTGTTGTTTTAAATTTTGTCCATTCATAAACTCTTAAATTTTCATTTTGTAGTGATCTATTTGCCTTTTTTGTTTACGGGATGATGGGAGAGCGAAATCTCTAAGTTTTGATTTATTAAAAAAATATACATCTAAAATAGAAATGCAGAATGCACAAATGTAGAGAGAGATAATGCCAAAGAGTGTCTATAATTTTTTGGTATTGTAAATTCTTTTTGGTTTTTATATATTAGTTTTTGCAATCATCGAGAAAAGGGGGAGGTGGGGGATTTTTAACTAAGCATTGACACCCAGTATATAGTCTTTTCTTATCAAAATATAGACCGTTAAGCATGATAAATCACTTTACAATCATCTATGATTGTTAGGTCAGATTTTTGTAAATGGGCAAAATAATGGCTTGTTTGACTCGGGTAAATATCCCACCGCATATTCACTTGAGAATTTAATGAGAGTTTGTTATTCTCCTTAAAATATTTGGATCCATAGGTCATTTGAATCTTTAACATGTTTCAAGCATGCATATCATTTTTAAAACATGTGTAGAAGCACTTTTTTCATATAAAATTCCAAGCTATTAGGGTTGAACTAGTGGAATTTCCCAAACTTCGATAAAAAAACTTTTGTGTTCATTTGTAGTGTGCGAATAAATTTTCTTTACTTATATTTATTTTTTTTCAAAAAATTTCCCATACATAAACTATTAAAATTTCATTTTGTTGTGATCTATTTGCCTTTTTTTTACGGTATGAAGAAAGTGCGAAATCTCAAAGTTTTGATTTAAGAAAATAGAATACATCTAAAATGGAAATGGACAATGCACAAAATTAGATTGAGATAATTCCAAAAGGGTGTTTGTAATTTTTAAGGATGGTAAACTCTTTTTAGTTTTTATTGATTAGGTTTTGCGATCGACGGGAAAAGGGGGAGGCGGGAGATTTTTAATTGAGCATTGACTCGCAATCCATAAGTCATTTCGTACAAAAAAATAGCCCGATATGCTTGATAAATCACTTTACAATCATCTAAGATTGTTAGGTCAGCTCTTTGTAAATGGGCAAAATAATGGCTTGTTTGACTCGTGTAAATATCCCGCCCTACGTTCACTTGTGAATTTAATGAGTGTTTGTTATTCTCTTTAAAATGTTTGGATCTATAGGTCATTTGCATCTTTGACATGTTTCAAGGATGCATATCCATTGTTAAAACATGTGTTGAAGAAATCTCTTTCTTATAAAATTCTAAGCTATTAGGGTTGAACTAGTGGAATTTCCCAAACTTGGACAACAAAACTTTTGCAAGTAAATTTTCTTCACAAACATTTTTTTTTGTTGTAATTTTTTTGCACACGAAAACTCTTAAATTTTTATTTTGTTGTGATTTATTTGCATTTTTTGTATACGGGTTGAAGGGAGACCGAAAACTGAAAGTTTTGATTTAAGAAAAAAGTATACATCTAAAAAGGAAATGCACATTGCACAAATATAGAGAGAGATAATTACAAAGATTGTGGTTAATTTTTAGGGATCGTAAACTCTTTTTTTTATGTATTAGTTTTTGCAATCATGGGGAAAAGGGGGAGGCGGAGGATTTTGAACTGAGTGTTGACTCCCAATCCATAAGTCATTTCTTACAAAAATATAGCCCGTTACGTATGATAAATCACTTTACAATCAAGTATGATTGTTAGGTCAACTTTTTGTAAATGGGCAAAATAATGGCTTGTTTGACTTGGGTAAATATCCCACCGCACGTTCACTTCGGAATTTATTAAGCGTTTGCTATTCTCTTTAAAAGGTTTGGATCCGTAAGTCAATTGCATCTTTAACATATTTCAAGCATGCATATCCATTTTTAAAACATGTGTAGAAGAAATCTCTTTCTTATAAATTCCCAGCTATTTGGGTTGAACAAGTGGAATTTCCCAAACTTCGATAACAAAACTTTTGTATTCATTTGTGGTGTGTGAAGAAATTTTCTTTTCTTAAATTTTCTGATGTTTTAAATTTTTTCCGTACATAAACTCTAAAATTTTCATTTTTTTGTGATCTATTTGCCTTTTTTTTTACGAGATGATGGGAGAGCAAAAAATGAAAGTAGTGATTTAAGAAAAAAGTATATATATCAAATGGAAATGCACAATGCACAAATGTAGAGAGAGATAATTCTAAAGCGTGTCGATAATTTTTAGGTATTGTAAACTCTTTTTAGTTTTTATATATTAGTTTTTGCAATCGTCGGGAAAAGGGGGAGGCGGAGGATTTTTAACTGAGTGTTGACTCCCAATCCATAAGTCTTTTCTTACAAAAATATAGCCCGTTACGCATGATAAATCACGTTACAATCATCTATGATTGTTAGGTCAACTTTTTGTAAATGCATAAAATAATGGCTTGTTTGACTTCGGTAAATTTCCCACTGCACGTTCACTTGAGAATTTAATGTGCATTTTTTTTTCTCTTTAAAAGGTTTGGATCCATAGTTTATTTTCATATTTAACATCTTTCAAGTTTGCAGATCCATTTTTAAAACATGTGTAGAAGGAATCTCTTTGTTATAAAATTCCATGCTATTAGGGTTGAACTAGTGGAAATTTCCAAACTTGGATAACAAAACTTTTGTTTTCATTTTTGGTGTGCGAATAAATTTTCTTTACTTATATTTTTTGTTGTTTAAAATTTTTTCCATACATAAACTCTAAAATTTTCATTTTGTTGTGTTCTGTTTGCCTTTTTTGTTTACAATATTAATGAAGAGCGAAATCTAAATGTTTTAATTTAAGAAAAAAGTATACATCTAAAATGGAAATTCACAATGCTCAAATGTAGAGAGAGATAATTCCAAAGAGTGTCTGTAATTTTTAGGTATTTTAAACTCTTTTTGGATTTTATAAATTAGTTTTTGCAATCATCGGGAAAAGGGGGAGTTGGTGAATTTTTAATTGAGCGTTGACTCCCAGTCCATAAGTCATTTCTTACAAAAATATAGCCCGTTTCACATGATAAATCACCTCACAATCATCTATGATTGTTAGGTCAGCTTTTTGTAAATGGTCAAAATAATGGTTGTTTGACTCGGGTAAATATCCCACTGCAGGTTCACTTGAGAATTTAATGAGCGTTGGTTATTCTCCTTAAAAGGTTTATATCCATAGGTTATTTTCATCTTTAACATGTTTCAAGCATGCATATCCATTTTTAAAACATGTGTAGAAGAACTCTCTTTCTTATAAAATTCCAAGCTATTAGGTTTGAACTAGTGGCATTTCCCAAACTTGGAGAACAAAACTTTTGTGTTCATTTGTGGTGTGCGAAAAAAATTTCTTTACTTATATTTGTTGTTTTTTTTAATTTTTTTCCATACATAAACTCTTAAATTTTCATTTTTTTGTTATCTATTTGCCTTTTTTTTATGAGATGAAGGGAGAACGAAATCTCAAATTTTTTATTTAAGAAAAAATAATACATCTAAAATGGAAATGCAAAAGGCACCAATGTAGAGATAGATAATTCCAAAGAGTGTCTGTAATTTTTAAGGATGGTAACTGATCATTGACTCGCAATCCATAAGTCATTTCGTATAAAAATATAGCCCATTCCTCTTGATAACTCACTTTACAATCATCTATGATTTTTAGGTCAGCTTTTTCTAAATGGGCAAAATAATGGCTTGTTTGACTCGGGTAAATATCCAACCGCACGTTCACTTGAGAATTTAATGAGCGTATGCTTTTCTCTTTAAAAGGTTTTGATCCATAGGTTATTTGCATCTTTAACATGTTTCAAGCATGCATATTCATTGTTAAAACATGTGTCGAAGAAATCTCTTTCTTATAAAATTCCTAGCAATTAGGATTGAAGTAGTGGAATTTCCAAAACTTGGATCACCAAACTTTTGTGTTCATTTGTGGTGTGCGAATAAATTTCATTTACTTTCTTTTCTTTTTTTTTTTATTTTTTACCTTACATAAACTCTAAAAGTTTCATTTTGTTTTGATCTATTTACCTTTTTTTTTTACGGGATGAAGGGAGAGCGATAACTGAAAGTTTTTATTTAAGAAAAAAGTATACATCTAAAATGGAAATGCACAATGCACAAATTTATATTGAGATAATTCCAAAGAGTATCTTTAATTTTTAAGGATTTTTAAACTCTTTTTATTTTTTATATATTAGGTTTTGCAATAGTCGGAAAAAGGGGGAGGCGGGGGATTTTTAACTGAGTGTTGACTCCCAATCCATAATTCATTTCTTGAAAAATATAGCCCGTTACGCATGATAAATCACTTTACAATCATCTATGAATGTTAGGTAAGCTTTATTTAAATGACCAAAGTAACTGCTTGTTTCACTCGGGTAAATATCCCACCACATGTTCACTTGAGAATTTAATGAGTGTTGGTTATTCTCTTTAAAAGGTTTGGATCCATAGGTCAACTCCATCTTTAACATGTTTCAAGAATGCATATACATTTTTAAAACATTTGTAGAAGAAATCACTTTCTTATAAAATTCTAAACTATTAGGATTGTACTAGTGGAAGTTCCCAAGCTTGGATAACAAAACTTTTGTGTTCATTTGTCATGTTCGAATAAATTTTCTTTACTGACATTTGTTTTTGTTTTAAAAATTTTCCATTAGAAACCCTTAAATTTTAATTTTTCTGTGATCGATTTGCCTTCTATGTTTACTGGATGTAGGGAAAGCGAAAAATCAATGTTTTGATCTAAGAAAAAAGAATACATCTAAAAGGGAAAGGCACAATGCACAAATGTAGAGAGAGATAATTCTGAAGAGTGTCTATAATTTTTAGGGATTGTAAACTCTTTTTAGTTTTTATATATTAGGTTTTTGAATAGTCGGGAAAAGGGGGAGGCGGGGGATTTTTATCTGAGCGTTGACTCCCAATCCATAAGTCATTTCTTACAAAAATATAGTCCATGATGCATGATAAATCACTTTACAATCATCTATGATTGTTAGGTCAGCTTTTTGTAAATGGGCAAAACAATGGCTTGTTCGACTCGGGTAAATATCTCACTGCACGTTCGCTTTAGAATTTAATGAGTGTTTGTTATTCTCTTTAAAAGGTTTGGATCCATAGGTCATTTGCATCTTTCACATTTTTCAAGCATGTATATCGATTGTTAAAACATGTGTAGAAGAAATCCCTTTCTTATAAAATTCTTAGTTATTATGGTTGAACTAGTGGAATTTCCCAAACATGGATAACAAAACTCTTGTGTTGATTTGTGGTGTGCGAATAAATTTTCTTTACATACATTAGTTGTTATCTTAAATTTTTTCCATACATAGACTCTAAAATTTTCATTTTTTTGTGATCTATTTACCTTTTATGTTTACGGGATGAAGGGAGAGCGAGAATTCAAAGTTTTGATTTAAGAAAAAAGTATACATATAAAATGGAAATGAAAAATACAAAATTTTGGAGAGAGATAATTCCAAAGAGTGTCTGTAATTTTTAGGGATTGTAAACTCTTCTTGGTTTTTATATATTAGGTTTTGAAATGGTCGAGAAAAGGGTGAGGTGGGGGATTTTTAAATGAGCGTTGAATCCCAAACGATAAGTCATTTCGTACAAAAATATAGCCCGTTACGCATGATAAATCACTTTACAATCATCTATGATTGTTAGGTCAGTTTTTATTTATTGGGCAAAATAATGGATTATTTGACTAGGGTAAATATCCCACCACACGTTCACTTGAGAATTTAATGAGCATTTTTTATTCAATTTAAAAAGTTTGGATCCATAGGTCATTTGCATCTTTAACCTTTTTTCCAGCATGCATACCCAATGTTAAAACATGTGTAGAAGAAATCTCTTTCTTATAAAATTCCAAGCAATTGGGGTTGAACAAGTGGAATTTCCCAAACTTGGACAACAAAACTTTTGTGTTTATTTGTGGTGTGCGAATAAATTTTCATTATTGACATTTGTTGTTGTTTTAAATTTTTTCCATACATAAACTCTAAAAGTTTCATTTTGTTGTGATCTATTTGTCTTCTTTGTTTACGAGATGAAGGGAGAACGAAATCTCAAAGTTTTAATTTAAGAAAAATGAATAGATCTAAAATAGAAATGCACAATGCACAAATGTAGAGAGAGATAATTCCAAGGAGTGTCTGTATTTTTTAGGGATTTTAAACTCTTTTTTGTTTTTATATCTGGAAAAGGGGGTGGCCAGGGATTTTTATATGAGCGTTGACTCCCAATCCATAAGTCATTTCTTACAAAAATATAACCCATTACGCATGATAAATCACTTTACAATCATCTATGATTGTTACGTCAGCTTTTAGTAAGTGGGCAAAATAATGGCTTGTTTCACTTGGGTAAATATCCCACCGCACGTTCACTTAAGAATTTATTGAGCATTTGTTATTCTCTTTAAAAGGTTTGGATCCATAGGTCATTTGCATATTTAACATTTTTCAAGCATGAATATCTATTTGTCTTTTTGTTTACGGGATGAAGGGAGAGCGAAAACTCAAAGTTTTGATTTAAGAAAAAAGTATACATCTAAAATGGAAATGCACAATGCACAAATGTAGAGAGAGAAAATTCCCAAGAGTGTCTATAATTTTTAGGGATTGTAACCTCTTTTTAGTTTTTATATATTAGGTTTTGCAATCGTCGAAAAATGGTGGAGGCGATGGATTTTAAGTGAGCGTCAACTTCCAATCCATAAGTCATTTCATACAAAAATATAGTCTGTTACGCATGATAAATCAGTTTACAATCATCTATGATTGTTAGGTCAGCTGTTTGTAAATGGTCAAAATAATGGCTTGTTTGACTCATGAAAATATCCCACTGCACGTTCACTTGAGAATTTAATGAGCATTTGTTATTCACTTTAAAAGGATTGGATCCCTAGGACATTTGCATCTTTATCATGTTTCAAGGATTCATATCCATTTTTAAAACATGTGTAGAAGACATCTCTTTCTTATAAAATTCCAAGCTATTTGGATTGAACAAGAGGAATTTCCCAAACTTGGACAACAAAACTTTTGTGTTCATTTGTATTGTGAGAATAAATTTTCTTTACTTACATTTTATAGTTGTTTTAAATTTTTTCCATACATAAACTCTAAAATTTTTATTTTGTTGTGTTCTATTTGCCTTTTTTGTTTACAGGATGAAGGGAGAGCGAAAAATCAAAGTTTTGATATAAGAAAGAAGTATACATCTAAAATGGAAATGAAAAATGCACAAATTTAGAGAGAGATAATTCATAAGAGTGCCAGTAATTTTTATGGATTTTAAACTCTTTTTAGTTTTTATATATTAGGTTTTGGAATCGTCGAGAAAAGGGGGAGTCGGGGGATTTTTAACTGAGCGTTGACTCCCAATCCAAATGGAATTTCTTTCAAAAATATATTCCATTACACACGATAAATCACTTTACAATCATCAATCATTTTTAGGTCAACTTTTTTTTTATGGGCAAAATAATGGCGTGTCTGACTCGGGTAAATATCCCACCGCACGTTCAATTGAGAATTTTATGAGCTTTCATTTTTCACTTTAAAAGGTTTGGATCCATAGGTCATTTGCATCTTTAACATGTTTCAAGCATGCATATCCATTGTTTAAACATGTGTAGAAGAAATCTCTTTCTTATAAAATTCCAAGCTATTAGGGTTGAACTAGTGGAATTTCCCAAACTTGGATTACAAAACTTTTGTGTTCATTTTTGGTGTGTGAATAAATTTTCTATACTTATATTTGTTGCTGTTTTAAAGTTTTCCATACATAAACTCTAACATTTTAATTTTATTGTGATCTATTTGCCTTTTTTCTTTACGAGATGAAGGGAGAGCGAAATCTCGAAGTTTTGATTTTAGAAAAAAGTATACAACAAAAATGGAAATGCACAATGCACAAATGTAGAGAGAGATAATTCCAAAGAGTGTCTATAATTTTTAGGTATTGTAAAATCTTTTTAGTTTTTATATATTAATCAATCGTCGAAAAAGGGGGAGGCGAGGGATTTTTAACTTACCATTGACTCCCAATCCATAAGTCATTTCATACAAAAAAAGAGCCCGTTACGCATGATAAATCACTTTACAATCATCTATGATTGTTAGGTCAGCTTTTCTTTAATGGGCAAAATAATTGCTTGTTTGACTCGGGTTAATATCCCACTGAACATTCACTTGAGAATTTAATGAGAGTTTGTTTTTCTCTTTATAAGGTTTGAATCCATAGGTCATTTGAAACTTTAAAATGTTTCCAGCATTCATATATGTTTTTAAAATATGTGTATAAGAAATCTCTTTCTTCAAAATTCCAAGGTTTTAGGGTTGAACTAGTGGAATTTCCCAAACTTGGATAAAAAAACTTTTGTGTTCATTTGTGGTGTGCGAATAAATTTTCTTTACTTACATTTATTTTTGTTTTAAATTTTTTCCATACATAACTCTAAAATTTTCATTTTGTTGTGATCTATTTGGCTTTTTTGTTTACGTGATGAACAGAGAGCGAAAAATCCAAGTTTTGATTTAAGAAAAAAGTATACATTTAAAATGGAAATGCACTATGCAAAAATGTAGAGAGAGATAATTCCAAAGAGTGTCTTTAATTTTTAGGAATTGTAAACTCTTTCTAGTTTTTATGTATTAGGTTTTGCAAACGACGGCAAAAGGGGCAGGTGAGGAATTTTTAATTGAGGTTTTGATCTATAGGTCATTTGCATCTTTAACATGTTTCAAGCGTGCATATCCTTTTTTAAAACAAGTGTAGAAGAAATCTCTTTCTTATAAAATTCCAAGCTATTAGGGTTGAACTAGTGAAATTTTCCAAACTTGTATAACCAAAGTTTTGTGTTCATTTGTGGAGTGTGAATAAATTTACTTTGCTTTCATTTTTTGTTTTAAATTTTTTCCACACACAAACTCTAAAATTTTCATTTTGTTGTGATCTATTTACCTTTTTTGTTTATGGGATGAAGGCATAGCGGAAACTCAAAGTTTTGATTTAAGAGAAAACTATAGATCTAAGATGGAAATGCACAATGCACAAATGTAAAGAGAGATAATTTCAAAAAGTGTCTGTAATTATTAGTGATTGTAAAATCTTTTTAGTTTTTATATATAAGGTTTTTTAATCGTCAGGAAAGGGGGAGGTGAAGGATTTTTAACTGAGTGTTGACTCCTAATCCATAAATCATTTCTTACAAAAATATAGCCCATTCCACTTGATAAATCACTTTCCGATCATCTATGATTGTTAGATCAGCTTTTTGTAAATGGGCAAAATAATGGCTTGTTTGACTTGGGTAAATATCCCACCACACGTTCACTTGAGAATTTAATCAGTGTTTGTTATTCTCTTTAAAAGGTTTGGATCCATAAGTCATTTTCATATTTAACATGTTTCAAGCATGCATATCCATTTTTAAAACATGTGTAAAAGAAATCTCTTTCTGATAAAATTCCAAGCTTTGAATAGTGGAATTTCCCAAACTTGGATAACAAAACTTTTGTGTTCATTTTTTGTGTGCGAATAAATTTTCTTTACTTACATTTGTTGTTGTTTTAAATTTTTTCCATACAAAAACTCTAAAATTTTCATTTCGTTAGTATCTATTTGCCATTTTTTTGTACAGGATGAAGGTAGAGCGAAACTCAAAGTTCTGATTTAAGGAAAAAGTATACATCGAAAATTGAAATGCACAATGCACAAATTTAGAAAGAGATAATTCCAAAGAGTGTCTATAACTTTTAGGGATTGTAAACTCTTTTTAGTCTTTATATATTAGGTTTTGGAATGGTAGGGAAAAGGGGGTGGCGTGGGATTTTTAACTGAGTGACTCCCGATACATAAGTCATTTCTTTTAAAAATATAGCCCATTACGCGTGATAAATCACTTTACAATCATCTATGATTGTTAGATTAGCTTTTTTTAAATGGGCAAAAGAATGGCTAGTTTGACTCGGGTAAATATCCCACCTCACGTTCACTCGAGAATTCAATGAGCATTTGTTATTCTCTTTAAAAGGTTTGAATCCGTTGGTCTTTTTCATATTTAACATGTTTCAAGCATTGATATCCATTTTTAAAACATGTGTAGATGAAATCACTTTCTTATAAAATTCCAAGCTATTAGGGTTGAACTCGTGGAATTTCCCAAACTTGGATAACAAAACTTTGTGTTCATTTGTGGTGTGTGAATAAATTTTCTTTACTAATATTTGTTGTTGTTTTAAATTTTTTCCAAAAATAAATTCTAAAATTTTCATTTTGTTGTGATCTTTTTCCCTTTTTTGTTTATAGGATGTAGGGAGAGCGAAAACTCAAATTTTTTATTTAAGAAAAAAGAGAGATAATTGCAATGAGTGTCAAAAAATTTTAGGGATTGTAAACTCTTTTTTGTTTTTAAATATTAGGTTTTGCAATCGTCAGGAAAAAGGGGAGGCAAGGGATTTTTAATTGAGTCTTGACTCCCAATCCATAAGTCATTTCTTAAACATGCTTCAAGCATGCATATCCATTTTTAAAACATTTCTAGAAGAAATCTCTTTCTTATAAAATTCCATTATATTAGGGTCGAACTAGTGGAATTTCCAAAACTTTGATAATAGAACTTTTGTGTTCATTGCTGTTGTGTGAATAAATTTCTTTACTTACATTTGTTGTTGTTTTAAATTTTTTCAGCACGTGGGCAAAATAATGGCTTTTTATAAATGGGAAAAATAATGGCTTGTTTGACTCGGGTAAATATCCCACACCACGTTCACTTGAGAATTTAATGAGCATTTGTTATTCTCTTTAAAAGTTTGGATCCATAGGTCATTTGCATCTTTAACATGTTTAAAGCATGCATATCAAATTTTTAAAACGTGTGGAGAGGAAATCTCTTTCTTTTAAAATTCCAAGCTATAAGGGTTGAACTAGTGGAATTTCCTAAACTTGGATAACAAAACTTTTGTGTTCATTTTTTGAGTGTGAATAAATTTACTTTACTTAAATTTGTTGTTGTTTTAAATTTTTTTCCGTATACAAACTCTAATAGATTCATTTTGTTGTGATCTAGTTGTCTTTTTTTTACGGGTTGAAGGGATAGAGTTTAAGAAAAAAGTATACACCTAAAATGGAAATGCACAATGCACAAATTTAAAGAGAGATAATTCCAAAGAGTGTCTGTAATGGTTACGGATTGTAAAATCTTTTAGTTTTCATATATTAGGTTCTGTAATCGTTGGGAAAGGGGGAGGCGGAGGATTTTGAACTGAGTGTTAACTCCCAATCCATAAATCATTTCTTACAAAATTATAGCCCGTTACGCATGATAAATTACTTTACAATCATCTATGACTGCTAGTTCAGCATTTTATGAGTGGGCAAAATAATTGCTTGTATGACACAGGTAAATATCCCACCGCACGTTCGCTTGAGAATTTAATGAGTGTTTGTTATTGTATTTAAAAGGTTTGCATCCATAGGTCATTTGCCTCTTTAACATGTTTCAAGCATGCGTATCCATTTTAAAAACTTGTTTAGAAGAAATCTCTTTGTTATAAAATTCCAAGCTATTAGGGTTGATTTAGTGGAATTTCCCAAACTTTGATAACAGAACATTTGTGTTCATTTGTGGTGTGTGAATAAATTTTCTTTACTTACATTGGTTGTGGTTTAAATTTTTTCCTTATACACTCTAAAAATTTTGTTTTATTGTGATCTATTTGCCTTTTTGTTTACGGGATGAAGGGATAGAGAAAACTCAAAGTTTTGATTTAAGAAAAAAGTATACATCTAAAATGGAAATGCACAATGAATAGATGTAAAGAGAGATAATTCCAAAGAGTGTCTGTAATGGTTAGGGATTGTAAAATCTTTTTAGTTTTCATTTATTAGCTTTTTTAATCTGCGGGAAAAGGGGAGTAGTGGATTTTTAACTGAGTGTAGACTCCCGAATCATAAATCATTTCTTACAAAACTATAGCCCGTTACGCAAGATAAATCACTTTACAATCATCTATGAGAGTTATTTCTATTTTTTGTGAGTGGGAAAAATAATGACTTGTATGACAAAGGTAAATATCCCACCGCTCTTTCACTTGAGAATTTAATGAGTGTTTGTTATTCTCTTTAAAAGGTTTACATCCATAGGTCATTTGCATCTTTAAGATGTTTCAAGCATGCATATCCATTTTTAAAACATGTGTAGAAGAAATCTCTTTCTTATAATATTCAAAGCTATTAGGGTTGAACTTGTGGAATTTCCCAAACTTGGATAACTAAACATTTGTGTTCATTTGTGGAGTGTGAATAAATTTACTTTACTTATATTTGTTGTTGTTTTCAATTTTTTTCTATACACCAATTCTAAAATTTTCATACAGTGATCTATTTGCCTGTTATGTTTTCGGGATGAAGGGATAGAGAAAACTCAAAGTTTTGATTTAAGAAAAAAGTATACAACTCAAATGGAAATGCATAATGCACAAATGTAAAGAGAGATAATTCTAAAGAGTGTCTATAATTGTTAGGGATTGTAAAATCTATTTATTTTTTATATATTTGTATTTGTAATCTTCGGGAAAGGGGGAGGTGGAAGATTTTTAACTGAGTGTTGACTCCCAATCCATAAATCATTTGTCACAAAAATATAGCCCGTTACACATGATAAATCACTTTATAATCATCTATGATTGATAGATCAGCTTTTTGTAAATGGGCAAAATAATGGCTAGTTTGACTCGTGTAAATATCCCACCGTACGTTCACTTGAGAATTTAATCAGTGTTTGTTATTCTCTCTAAAAGGTTTGGAGCCATAGGTCATTTGCATATTTAACATGTTTCAAGCATGCATATCCATTTTTAAAACATGTGTAGAAGAAACTCTTTCTTATAAAATTCCAAGCTATTAGGGTTGAACTAGTGGAATTTCCAAAACTTGGCTAACAAAACTTTTGTGTTCATTTGTTGTGTGTGAATAAATTTTCTTTTCTTACATTTGTTGTTGTTTTAAATTTTTTCCATACAAAAACTCTTAAATTTTTATTTGGAGGGGATCTATTTGCCTTTTTTGTATATGAAATGAAGGGAGAGCGACAACTTAAAGTTTTGATTTAAGAAAAAAGTATAATTCTAAAATGTAAATGCACAATGCAAAAAGGTCAAGTGGGGTAATTCAAAAGAGTGTCTGTAATTTTTTGGTATTTTAAAATCGTTTTAGTTTTTATATATTAGGGTTTGCAATCGTCGAGAAAATGGGGGCGGCATGGGAGTTTTAACTGAGTGTTGACTCCCCATCCATAAGTCATTTCCAACAAACATATAGCCCGTTACGCTTGATAAATCACTTTACAATCGTCTATGATTGTCACGTCGGCTTTTTTAAATAAGAAAAATAAGGGCTTGTTTGACTTGGGAAAATATCCCACAACACGTTCACTTGAGAATTTAATGAGCATTTATTTTATCTTTAAAAGGTTTGTATGCATAGGTCATTTGCATCTTTAACATGTTTCAAGCATGCATATCCATTTTTAAAACATGTGTAGAAGAAATCTCTTTCTTATAAAATTCCAAGCTATTAGGGTTGAACTAGAGGAATTTCCCAAACTTGGATAACAAAACTTTTGGGTTCATTTGTGGAGTGTGAATAAATTTACTTTACTTAAATTTGTTGTTGTTTTAAATTTTTTCCATACACAAACTCTAAAAGTTTCATTTTGTTGTGATCTATTTGCCATTTTTGTTTACGGGATGAAGGGATAGAGAAAACTCAAAATTTTGATTTAAGAAAAAAGTATACATCTACAATGGAAATGCACAATGAACAAATGTAAAGAGAGATAATTCCAAAGAGTGTCTGTAATTGTTAGGGATTGTAAAATCTTTTTAGTTTTTATATATTAATTTTTTTAATCGTCGGAAAAGGAGGTGGCGGAGGATTTTTAACTGAGTGTTGACTCTAATTCCAAAAATCATTTCGTAAAAAAATATAGCCCGTTACGCATGATAAATAACTTTACAATCATCTATGGTTGTTAGATCAACTTTTTTTAACTAGGCAAAATAATGGCTTGTTTGACTCGGGTAAATATCCCACCGCACGTTCACTTGAGAATATAATCAGTGTTTGTTATTCTCTTTAAAAGGTTTGGATCCATAGGTGATTTGCATATTTAACATGTTTTAAGCATGCATATCCATTTTTAAAACATGTGTAGAAGAAATCTTTTCCTTATAAAATTCAAAGCTATTTGAGTTGAGCTAGTGGAATTTCCCAAGCATGGATAACAAAACTTTTGTGTTCATTTGTGGTGTGTGAATAAATTTTCTTTACTTACATTTGTTGTTGTTCTAAATTTTTTCCATACCAAAACTTCTAAAATTTTCATTTTGTTGTGATCTATTTTCCTTTTTTGTTTACTTTGATGAAGGGAGAGCAAAAACTCTAAGTTTTGATTTAAGAAAAAAGTATACATCTAAAACGGAAATGCACAATGCAAAAATGATGAGAGAGATAGTTCCAAAGAGTGTCTGTATTTTTTAGGGATTGTTAACTCGTTTTAGTTTTTATATATTAGGGTTTGCAATCGTTGAGAAAATGGGGAGGTGGGGGATTTTAACCTGAGTGTTGATTCCCCATCCATAAGTCATTTCCAGCAAAAATATAGCCCGTTATCCATGATAAATCACTTTACGATTACGTCGGCTATTTGTAAATGGCAAAATAATGGCTTGTTTGATTCGGGTAAATATCCCATAACACGTTCACTTGAGAATTTAAATACTGTTTGTTATTCTCTTTCAAAGGTTTGGATCCATAGGTTATTTGCATGTTTAACATGTTTCAAACATGCATAACCTTTTTTAAAACATGTGTAGAAGAAATCTCTTTCTTATAAAATTCCAAGCTATTAGGGTTGAACTAGTGGAATTTTCAAAACTTGGATAACAAAACTTTTGTGTTCATTTGTGGAGTGTGAATAAATTTACTTTACTTACATTTGTTGTTGTTTTAAATTTTTTCCATACACAAACTCTAAAATTTTAATTTTGTTGTGATCTATTTGCCTTTTTTTTATGGGATGAAGTGATAGAGAAAACTCAAAGTTTTGATTTAAGAAAAAAGTATACATCTAAAATGGAAATGCACTATGCACAAATGTATAGAGAGTTAATTCCAAAAAGTGTCTGTAATTGTTAGGGATTGTAAAATCATTTTAGTTTTTATATATTTTGTTTTGTAATCGCCGGGAAAGGGGGAGGCGGAGGATTTTTAACTGAGTTTTGACTCCCAAGACAAAAGTCATTTCTTACAAAAATATAGCCCGTTACGCCAAATAAATCACTTTAAAATTATCTATGACGGTTAGGTCAGCATTTTGTGAGTGGGCAAAATAATGGATTCTTTGACTCGGGTAAATATCCCAACGCATGAAAACTTGAGAATTTTATGTGTTTTTTATTCTCTTTCAAAGGTTTGCATCCATAGGTCATTTACCTCTTTGAAATGTTTCAAGCATGCGTATCTTTTTTTAAAACATGTCTAGAAGAAATCTCTTTCTTATAAAATTCCAAACAATTAGGGTTGAACTACTGGAATTTCCCAACTTTCTAACAAAAATTTTGTGTTAATTTGTCGTGTGTGAATAAATTTTATTTACAAATATTTGTTGATGTTTTAAATTTTTTCCATACACAAACATTAAAATTTTCATTTTGTTGTGATCTATTTGCCTTTTTTGCTTACGGGATGAAGGGAGAGCGAAAACTCATAGTTTTGATTTAATAAAAAAGTATACATCTAAAATTGAAACGCACAATGTAAAAATTTAGAAAGAAATAATTACAAAGAGTGTTTCTAATTTTTAGGTATTGAAAATTCTTTTTATTTTTTATATATTAGGTTTTGCAATCGTCAGGAAAAGGGGGAGGTGTGGATTTTTAACTGAGTGTTGACTCCCAATCCATGAGTCATTTCTAACAAAATATATAGCTCATTACGCGTGATAAATCACTTTACAATCATCTATGATTGTTAGGACAAGTTTTTGTAAAAGGGCAAAATAATGGCTTGTTTTACTCGGGTAAATATCCCACTGCACGTTCATTTGAGAATTTAATGAGTGTTTTTTATTCTATTTAAAAGGTTTGGATCCATAGGTTATTTTCATCTTTAACATGTTTCAAGCATGCATATCAGTTTTTAAAACATGTCCAGAAGAAATCTCTTTCTTATCAAATTCCATGCTATTTGGGTTGAACTAGTGCAATTTCCAAAACTTCGATAACAAAATTTTATTTTCATTTGTGGTGTGTGAATAAATTTTCTTTACTTAAATTTTTTGTTGTTTTAAATTTTTTCCATACATAGACTTTAAAATTTTCATTTTGTTGTCATCGATTTGCCTTTTTTGTTTATGGGAGTAAGGGAGAGCGAAAACTCAAAGTTTTGATTTAAGAAAAAAGTATTCATCTAAAATGGAAATGCACAATGTACTAATGGAGAGAGAGAAAATTCAAAGAGTGTCTGTAATTTTTAGGGATTTTAAACTCTTTTTAGTTTTTATATTTTAGGTTTTGTCATCGTCAAGAAAAGGGGGAGACAGGGGGATTTTAACCGAGTGTTGACAGCCAAACCATAAGTCATTTCCTACAAAAATAATGCCCATTATGTATTATAAATCACTTTACAATCATCAATGATTGTTAGGTTAGCTTTTCGTAAATGGACAAAATAATGGCTTGTTTGACTCGGGTAAATATCCCACCACACGTTCACTTGAGAATTTAATGAGGGTTTGTTATTCTCTTTAAAAGGTTTGGATCCATAGGTCCTTTGCATCTTTAACAAGTTTCATGCACGCGTATCCATTTTTAAAACGTGCGTAGAAGAAATCTCTTTCTTATAAAATTCCAAGCTAGTAGGGATGAACAAGTGGAATTTCCAAAACATGGATAACAAAACTTTTGTGTTCATTTGTGGTGTGTGAATAAATTTACTTTACTTACATTTGTTTTTGTTTTAATTTTTTTCCATACACAAACTCTAAAATTTTCATTTGTTGTGATCAATTTGCCTTTTTTGTTAACAGGACGAAGAGAGAGCGAAAACTCAAAGTTTTGATTTAAGAAAAAACTATACATCTAAAATTGAAATGAACAATGCACAAATATTGAGAGAGATAATTCAAAAGTGTTTTTGTAATTTTTAGGGATTGTAAACTCTTTTTAAATCGTTGGGAAAAGGGGGAGGCGAGGGATTCTTACTTGAGTGTTGACTCCAAATCTATAAGTCATTTCTTACAAAAATATAGCCGGTTACGCTTGATATATCACATTACAATCATCTATGATTGTCTGGTCAACTTTTGGTAAATGGGAAAAATAATGGCTTGTTTCACTCGAGTAAATATCCCACCGCAGGTTCTCTCGAGAATTTAATTATCGTTTGTTATTCTCTTTAAAAAGTTTGGATCCAAAGGTCATTTGCATCTTTAACATGTTTCAAGCATGCATATCAATTTTTAAAACTTGTGAAGAAGAAATCTCTTTCTTATAAAATTCCAAGCTATTAGGGTTGAACTTGTCGAATTTCCCAAACTTGGATAACAAAACTTTTCTGTTCAATTGTGGTGTGTGAATAAATTTTCTTTAATTAAATTTGTGGTTGGTTTAAATTTTTTCCATACACAAACTCTAAAATTTTCATTTTGTTGTGATCTATTTGCCTTTTTTGTTTACAAGATGAAGGGTGAGTGAAAACTCAAATTTTTTATATAAGAAATAAGTATACATTTAAAATTGAAACGCACAATACACAAATTTAGAGAGAGATAATTCCAAAGAGTGTCTGTAATTTTTAGGGTTCGTAAACTCTTTTTAGTTTTTATATATTAGGTTTTGCAATTTTCGAGAAAAGGAAGAGGCGGGGGATTTTTAACTGAGTGTTGACTCCCTATCCATATGTCATTTCATACAAAAATGTTGACCGTTACGCATGATAAATCACTTTACAACCATCACCGATTGTTATGTCAACTTTTAGTAAATGGGATAAATAATGGATTGTTTGGCTCGGGTAAATATCCCACCGCTCGTTCACTTGAAAATTTAATGAGCATTTGTTATTCCCTCTAAAAGATTTGGACCCATAGGTCATTTGCATCTTTAACATGTTTCAAGCATCCATATCCATTTTTAAAACATGTAAAGAAGAAATCTCTTCCTTAAAAAATTCCAAGCTATTTGGGTTGAACAAGTGAAATTTCCCAAACTTGGATAACAAAACTTTTGCATTCATTTGTGGCATGTGAATAAATTTTCTTCACTTACATTTGTTATTGTTTTAAATTTTTTCCATACATAAACTCTAAAATTTTCATTTTGTTGTATAAATGCCTTTTTTTTACGGGATAAAGGGAGAGCGAAAACTCAAAGTTTTGATTTAAGAAAAAAAAATTGTAGATCTAAACTGGAAATGCAGAATGCACAAATGTAGAGATAGATAATTCAAAAGAGTGTCTGTAATTTTTTGGGATTGTAAGCTCTTTTTAGTTTTTATATCTCTGGTCTTCCAAACATCAGGAAATAGGGGAGGCAGGGGATTTTTAACAGACTATTGACTCCCTATCCATAAGTCATTTCTTATAAAAATATAGCCCGTTACGCATGATAAATCACTTTACAATCATCTATGACTGTTAGGTCAGCTATTTGTAAATGGGCAAAATAATGGCTTGTTTGACTCGGGTAAATATACCACCGCACGTTCACTTGAGAACCTAATGATCGTTTTTTATTTTCTTTAAAAGGTTTGGATCCAGAGGTCATTTGCATCTTTAACATGTTTAGAAGAAATCTCTTCCTTAGGGTTGAACGAGTGGAATTTCCAAAACTTGGATAACAAAACTTTTGTGTTCATTTGTGGTGTGTGAATAAATTTTATTTACTTACATTTGTTGTTGTTTAAAACTTTTCCATACACAAACTCTAAAATGTTCATTTTGTTGTGATTTATTTGCTTTTTTTGTTTACGGGATGAGGGGAGAGTGAAAAATCAAAGTTTTGATTTAAGAAAAAAGTATACATCAAAAATTTAAATGAACAATGCAAGAATTTAGAGAGAGATAATTTCAAAGAGTGTCTGTAATTTTTAGGGATTGTATGCTCTTTTTAGTTTTTATATCTCTGGTTTTGCAAACGTAGGGAAATAGGGGAGGCAGTGGATTTTTAATTGAGTGTCGACTCCCAATCCATAAGTCAATTCTTACAAAAATATAGCTCGTTAGGCATGATAAATAACTTTACAATCATCTATGGCAGTTACATCAGGTTTTTGTAAATGGGCAAAATAATGGCTTGTTTGAGTCAGGTAAATATCCCACTACCCGTTCACTTGAGAAATTAATGAGCGTTTGTTATTCTCTTTAAAAGCTTTGGATCCATAGGTCGTTAGCGTCTTTAACATGTTTGAAGCATGCATATCCATTTTTAAATCATGTGTAGAAGAAATCTCTTTCTAGTAAAATTCAAAGCTATTACGGTTGAACTTGTGGAATTTCCCAAACTTGGATAACAAAAATTTTGTATTCATTTTTTATGTGTGAATCAATTTTCTTCACATACATTTGTTTTTGTTTTAAATTTTTTCCTTACATAAACTCTAAAATATTCATTTTGTTGTGATATATTTGCCTTTTTTGTTTACAGGATGAAGGGAGAGCCAAAACTCAAAGTTTTTATTTAAGAAAAAAGTGTACATCTAAAATGGAAATGCACAATGCACTAATGTAGAGAGAGATAACTCCAAAGAGTGTCTGTAATTTTTAGGGACTGTAAGCTATTTTTAGTTTTTATATCTCAGGGTCGGGAAATAGGGGGGGCAGGGGATTTTTAACTGAGTGTTGACTCCCAATCCATAAGTTATTTCTTACAAAAATATAGCCCATTACACATGATAAATCACTTTACAATCATCTATGACTGTTAGGTCAGCTTTTTGTGAAAGGGGAAAATAATAGCTGGTTTGACTCATGTATATATCCCACCGCACGTTCCCTTGAGAATTTAAAGAACATTTGTTATTCTCTTTAAAAGCTTTGGATCCATAGGTCTTTAGCATCTTTAACAAGTTTCAAGCATGGATACCCATTTTTAAAACATGTGCAGAAGAAATCACTTTCTTGTAAAATTCCAAGCTATTAGGGTTGAACTAGTGGAATATCCCAAACTAGGATAACAAAACTTTTGTGTTCATTTGTGGTGTGTCAATAAATTTTCTTCACTTACATTTGTTATTGTTTTAAATTTTTTCCACACATAAACTCTAAAATTTTCATTTTATTATGATCTATTTGCCTTTTTTGAGGCAATGAAGGGATAATGAAAACACAAAGTTTTGATTTAAGAAAAAAGTGTACATCTAAAATGGAAATGCACAATGCACAAATGTAGAGAGAGATAATTCCAAGGAGTATCTGTAATTTTTAGGGATTGTAAGCTCTTTATAGTTTTTATAACTCAGGTTTTGCAAACTTCAGAAAATAGGGGAGGCGGGTATTTTTAACTGAGTGTTGACCCCCAATCAATAAGTCATTTCTTACAAAAATATAGCCCGTTACGCATGATAAATCCCTTTACAATCATCTATGACTGTTAGGTCAGCTTTTTGTAAATGGGGAAAATAATGGCTTGTTTGACTCTGGTAAATATCCTATCACACGTTCACTTGAGAATTTAATGAGCATTTGTTATTATATTTAAAAGCTTTGGATCCATAGGTCATTAGCATCTTTAACATGTTTCAAGCATGCATATCCATTTTTAAAACATGTGTAGAAGAAATCTCTTTCTTGTAAAATTCCAGCGATTAGGGTTGAACTAGTGGAATTTCCCAAACTAGGATAACAAAACTTTTGTGTTCATTTGTGGTGTCTCATTAAATTTTCTTTACTTACTTTTGTTATTGTTTTATATTTTTTTCCTTACATAAACTCTAAAATTTTCATTTTGTTGTGATCATTGGCCTTTTTTGTTTACGGGATGAAGGGAGAGCGAAAGCTCAAAGTTTTGATTTAAGAAAAAAGTATACATCTAAAATGGAAATGCACAATGCACAAATGTAGAGAGAGATAATTCCAAAGAGTGTCTGTAATTTTTAGGGATTGTAAGCTCTTTTTTAGTTTTTATATCTCAGGTTTTAATAATGTAGGGATAAAGGGGAGGCGGGGGATTTTAAACTGAGTGTTGACTCCCAAAACAAAAGTCATTTCTTACAAAAATATAGCTTGTTACGCATGATAACTCACTTTACAATCATCTATGACTGTTAGGTCAGCTTTTTGAAAAGGGCAAAATAATTGTTTGTTTGACTTGGGTAAATATCCCACCGCACATTGACTTGAGAATTTAATGAGTATTTGTTATTCTCTTTAAAAGCTTCAGATCCATAGGTCATTAGCATCATAAACATGTTTCAAGCATGCATATCCATTTTTAAAACATGTGTATAAGAAATCTCTTTCTTGTAAAATTCCAAGCTATTAGGTTTGAACTAGTGGAATTTCCCAATCTCGGATAACAAAACTTTAGTGTTCATTGTGGTGTATGCATAAAATTTCTTCAATTGAATTTTTTATTTTTTAAAATTTTTTCCATACATAAACTCTAAAATTTTCATTTTGTTGTGATCCATGTGCCTTTTTTTTTACGTGATGAAGGGAGAGTGAAAACTCAAAGTTTTGATATCAGAAAAAAGGATGCATCTAAAAATGAAACGCACAATGCAAAACTTAAGAGAGAGATAATTTTGAAGAGTGCCTGCACTTTTTATTTTTATATATTAGGTTTTCCAATCAATTGGAAAAGAGGGAGGTGTGGGATTTTTAACTAAGTGTTGACTCCCAATTCATAAGTCATTTCTTAAAAAAATATAGCACGTTACGCTTGATAAAACACTATACAATCATTTATGACTGTTAGGTCAGCTTTTTGTAAATGGGCAAAATAATGGATTATCTTACTCAGGTAAATATCCCACCGCACGTTCACTTGAGAATTTATTGAGTGTTTTTTAATCTCTTTAAAAGGTTTGGATGCACAAGTAATTTGCATCTTTAACATGTTTCAAGCATGCATATCCATTTTTAAAACATGTCTAGAAGAAATCTCTTTCCTATAAAATTCCAAGCTATTAGGGTTCAATAGTGCAATTTCTAAAGCTTGGATAACAAAACTTTTGTGTTCACTCGTGGTGTGTGAATAAATTTTTTATACTTAAATTAGTTGTTGTTTTACATTTTTTCCATTCTCAAACTATAAAATTTTCATTTTGTTGTGATCTATTTGCCTTTTTTTTTATAGGATGAAGGGAGAGAGAAAACTCAAAGTTTTGATTTAAGAAAAAAGTATACATCTAAAATGGAAATGCACAATGCATAAATGTAGAGAGAGATAATTCGGAAGAGTTTCTATAATTTTTAGGGGATTGTAAAATTTGTTTTTGTTTTTATATATTAGGTTTCCAAATTGTCGAGAAAGGGAGAGGTGGGGGATTTTTAAGTGAGTGTTGACTACCAATCCATAAGTCATTTCTTGCTAAAAAATAGCCTGTTACGCATGATAAATAACATTACAAACATCTATGATTGTTATATTAGCTTTTTGTAAATGGGCAAAATAATGGCTTGTTTGAGTCGAGTAAATATCCCACCACACATTTACTTGAGAATTTAATGATCATTTTTTATACTCTTTAAAAGGTTTGGATCCAGAGGTCATTTGCATCTTTAACATGTTTTAAGCATGCATAACCATTTTTAAAACGTGTGTAGAAGAAATTTCTTTCTTATAAAATTCCAAGTTATTAGGGTTGAATTAGTGGAATTTCCCAAACTTGGATTACAAAACTTTTGTGTTCATTTGAGTTGTGTGAATACATTTTCTTTACTTACATTTGTTGTTGTTTAAAAATGTTTCCATACACAAACTCTAAAATTTTCATTTCGTTGTGATTTATTTGCCTTTTTTTTTACGGGATGAAGGGAGAGCGAAAACTCAAATTTTTTATTTAAGAAAAAATTTTACATCTAAAATGGAAATGCAAAATGCACAAATGTAGAGAGATAATTCCAAAGAGTGTCTGTAATTTTTAGGGATTGTAAGCACTTTCTAGTCTTTATATCTCAGGTTTTGCAAACGTCTGGAAATAGGGGAGGCGGGGGATTTTTAACTAAGTGTTGACTCCCAAACCATAAGCCATTTCTTACAAAAATATAGCCCGTTACGCAAAATAAATCACTTTACAATCATATATGACTATTAGGTCAGCTTTTTGAAATGGGGAAAATAATAGTTTGTTTGAGTAGGGAAAATATCCCACCGCACGTTCACTTGAGAATTTAATAAGTATTTGTTATTATCTTAAAAAGATTCGGATCCAGAGGTCACTAGTATCTTTAACGTGTTTCAAGCATGCATATCCATTTTTAAAACATGTGTAGAAGAAATCTCTTTCTTATAAAATTCCATGTATTAGGGTTGAACTAGTGGAATTTCCCAATCTTGGACAACAAAACTTTTGTGTTCATTTTTGGTGTGTGAATAAATTTTCTTTACTTACATTTGTTATTGTTTTAAATTTTTTCCATACATAAACTCTAAAATTTTCATTTTTTTGTGATCTATTTGCTTTTTTTTTTCCCGTGATGAAGGGAGAGTGAATACTCAAAGTTTTGATTTCAGAAAAAAGTATACATCTAAAAATGAAACGCACAATGCAAATATTTAGAGAGAGATAATTCCAAAGAGTGCTTGTAATTTTTAGGGATTGTTAATGCTTTTTATTTTTTATATATTAGGTTTTCCAATCAATTGGGAAAGGGGGAGGCGTGGGATTTTTAAATGAGTGTTGACTCCCAATCCATAAGTCATTTATTAAAAAAATATAGCACGTTACACATGATAAAACACTTTACAATCATCTATGACTGTTAGGTCAGCTTTTTGTAAATGGGTAAAATAATGGATTGTTTGACTCGGGTTAATATCCTACCGCACGTTCACTTGAGAATATAATGAGTGTTTTTTAATCTCTTTAAAAGGTTTGGATGCATAGGTCATTTGCATCTTTAACATGTTTCAAGCATGCATATCCATTTTTAAAACATGTGTAGAAGAAATCTCTTTCTTATAAAATTCCAAGTTGTTAGGGTTGAACTAGTGCGATTTCCATAGCTTGGATAACAAAAATTTTGTGTTCATTTGTGGTGTGTGAATAAATTTTTAATACTTACATTTATTTTTGTTTTAAATTTTTTCCATTCTCAAACTCTAAAAATTTCATTTTGTTGTGATCTATTTACTTTTTTTGTACAGGATGAAGGGAGAACGAAAACACAAAGTTTTGATTTAAGAAAAAATTATATATCTAAAATGGAAATGGAAAATGCACAAATGTAGAGAGAGATAATTAGAAAGAGTTTCTGTAATTTTTAGGGGATTATAATCTCTTTTTTGTTTTTATATATTAGGTTTTGTAATCGTCGAGAAAAGGGAGATGCGGGGGATTTTTAACTGAGTGTTGACTACCAACCCATAAGTCATTTCTAACTAAAAAAAAAAGCCCGTTATGCATGATAAATCACATTACAATCATCTATGATTGTAAGGTCAGCTTTTTGTAAATGGGCAAAATAATGGGTTGTTTAACACGAGTAAATATCCCACCGCACCTTCACTTGAGAATTTAATGATCGTTTGTTATTCTCTTTAAAAGGTTTGGATCCAGAGGTCATTTGCATCTTTAGCATGTTTTAAGCATGCATATCAAATTTTAAAACGTGTGTAGAAGAAATCTCTTTCTTATAAAATTCCAAGCTATTAGGGTTGAACTAGTGGATTTTCCCGAAAATGGATAACAAAACTTTTGTGTTCATTTGTGGCGTGTGAATAAATTTTCTTTACTTACATTTTTTGTTGTTTAAAAATTTCCCATACACAAACTCTAAAATTTTCATTTTGTTTTGATTTATTTGCCTTTTTTGTGTACAGGATGAAAGGGGAGCGAAAACTCAAAGTTTGGATTTAAGAAAAATTTGTACATCTAAAATGGAAATGAACAATGCACAAATGTAGAGAAAGATAATTTCAAAGAGTGTCAGTAATTTTTAGGGATTTTAAGCTCTATTAAGTTTTTATATCACAGGTTTTTCAAACGTCGGGTAATAGTGGAGGCGGGGGATTTTTAACTGAGTGTTGACTACCAATCCCTAAGTCATTTCTTGCAAAAATATAGCCCGTTATGCATGATAAATCACTTTACAATCATCTATGACTGTTAGGTCAGCTTTTTGTTAACGGGCAAAATAATGGCATGTTTGACTCGGGTAAATTTCCCACCGCACGTTCACTTGAGAATTTAATGAGTGTTTGCTATTATATTTAAAAGGTTTGGATGCATAGGTCATTTTCATCTTTAACATGTCCATTTTTAAAACATGTCTAGAAGAAATATCTTTCTTATAAAATTCCAAGCTATTAGGGTTCAACTAGTGGAATTTCCCAAACTTGGATAACAAAAATTTTGTGTTCATTTTTGGTGTGTGAATAAATTTTCTTTACTTACATTTGTTGTTTTTTAAATTTTTTTCCATTCTCAGACTATAAAATTTTCATTTTTTTGCGATCTATTTGCCTTTTTTGTTTACGGGATGAAGGGAGAGCAAAAACTCAAAGTTTTGATTGAAGATATAAGTCTACATCTAAAATAGAAATGCACAATGCACAAATGTAGAGAGAGATAATTCCAAAGAGTGTCTGTAATTTTTAGGGATTGTAAGCTCTTTTTAGTTTTTATATCTCAGGTTTTGCAAACGACGGGAAATAGGGGATGCGGGGGATTTTTAAGTGAGTGTTGACTCCCAATACATATGTCATTTCTTACAAATATATAGCCCGTTACTCATGATAAATACCTTTACAATCATCTATAAATGTTACGTCAACTTTTTGTATATGGGCAAAATAATGACATGTTTGACTTGGATAAATATCCCACCGCACGTTCACTTTGGAATTTAATGGGTGTTTGTTATTCTCTTTAAAAGGTTTTGATCTATAGGTCATTTGCATCTTTAACATGTTTCAAGTATCCATATCCATTTTTAAAACATGTGTAGAAGAAATCTCTTTGTTACAAAATTCCAAGCTATTACGGTTGAAATAGTGGAATTTCCCAAACTTGGATAACAAAACTATTGTGTTCATTAGTGGTGTGTGAATAAATTTTCTTTACTTAAATTTGTTGTTGTTTAAAATTTTTTCCATACACAAACTCGAAAATTTTCAATTTGTTGTGATCTATTTGCCTTTTTTGTTTACAGGATGAAGGGAGAGTGAAAACTCAAAGTTTTGATTTAAGAAAATTGTATATATCTAAAATGGAAATGCATAATGGAAAAATCTAGAGAGAGATAATTCGAAAGAGTGTCTGTAATTTTCAGGGGATTGTAAACTCTTTTTTGATTTTATATATTCGATTTTGCAATCGTCGGGAAAAGGGTGAGGCGGGGGATTTTTAACTGAGTGTTGACTCCCAATCCATAAGTCATTTCTTAAAAAAATATAGCCTGCATAAACAATGGCTTGTATGACACGGGTAAATATCCCAACGCACGTTCACATGAGAATTTAATGAGCATTTGTTATTCTCTTTAAAAGGTTTGGATCCATAGGTCATTTGCATCTTTAACACGTCTCAAGCACGCATATCCATTTTTAAAACATGTGTAGAAGATATCTCTTTCTGATAAAATTCCAAGCTATTATGGTTGAACTAGTGCAATTTCCCAAACTTGGATAACAAAAATTTTGTGTTCACTTGTGGTATGTGAATAAATTTACTTTACTTACATTTGTTGTTGTTTTAAATTTTTTCCATACACAAACTCTTACATTTTCATTTTGTAGTGATCTATTTGCCTTTCTATTTTAGAGGATGAAGGGAGAGCGAAAACTCAAAGTTTTGATTTAAGAAAAAAGCATACAGCTAAAATGGAAATGAACATTAGACAAATGTAGAGAGAGATAATTCCTAAGAGTGTCTGTAATTTTTAGGGATTGTAAACTCTTTTTAGTTTTTATATATTAGGTCTTGCGATCTTCAGGAACAAGGGGAGGCGGGGGATTTTTAACTGAGTGTTGACTCCCAATCTATATGTCATTTCTTTCAAAAATGTAGCCCGTTACGCATGATAAATCACTTTACAACCATCTATGAATGTTAGGTCAACTTTTAGTAAATGGGATAAACAATGGCTTGTTTGACTCGGGTAAATATCCCACCGCACGTTCACTTGAGAATTTAATGAGCGTTTTTTATTCTCTTTAAAAGGTTTGGATCCATAGGTCATTTGCACCTTTAAAATGATTCAAGCATGCATATCCGTTTTTAAAACATGTATAGAAGAAATCTCTTTATGAAAAAATCCCAAGCTATTAGGGTTAAACTAATGGAATTTCCCAAACTTAGATAACAAAACTTTTGTGCTCATTTGTGGTGTATGAATAAATTTTCTTTACAAACATTTGTTGTTGTTTTTAAAATTTTTCCATACACAAACTCTAAAATTTTCATTTAGTTGTGATCTATTTTCCTTTTTTGGTTTACGGTGTGAAGGGAGAGGGAAAACTAAAAGTTTTCATTTAAGAAAAAAGTATACATCTAAAATGAAAATGCACAATGCACAAATGTAGAGAGAGATAACTCCAAAGAGTTTCTGTAACTTTTAGGGATTGCAAACTCTCATTAGTTTTTGTATATTAGGTTTTGCAATCGAAGGGAAAAGGGGGGGGGGGGGGGGGGGGGGGGGGGGGGGGGGGAGGGGGCACTTTTAACTGAGTGTTGACTCACGATCCATATGTCATTTCTTACAAAAATATAGGCCGTTATGCATGATAAATCACTTCACAATCATCTATGACAGTTAGATCAGCTTTTTGTAAATAGGCAAAATAATGGCTTGTTTTACTTGGGAAATATCCCACCGCATGTTCATTTGAGAATTTAATGAGTGTTTCTTATTCTCTTTAAAAAGTTTGCATCCATAGGTCATTTGCCTCTTTAACGTGATTCAAGCATGAGTATCCATTTTTAAAACATGTCTACAAGAAATCTCTTTCTTATAAAATTCCAAGCTACTAGGGTTTAACTAGTGGAATTTCCCAAACTTGGATAACAAAAATTTTTTGTTCATTTGTGGTGTGTGAATAAATTTTCTTTACTTATATTTGTCATTGTTTTAAATTTTTCCATACGCAAAATCTAAAATTTTCATTTTGTTGTGATCTATTTGCCTTTTTTGTTTATGGGAGGAAGGGAGAGCGAAAACTCAAAGTTTTGATTTAAGAAAAAGGTATACATCTAAAATGGAAATGCACAATGCACAAATGTAGAGAGAGATAATTCGAAAGTGTGTCTGTAATTTTTAGGGATTTTAAACACTTTATAGTTTTTATATATTAGGTTTTGCAATCGTCTGGAAAAGGGGCGAGGGAATTTTAACAGAGTGTTGACTCTATATCCATAAGTCATTTCTTACAAAAATAAAGCCCGTTATGCATGATAAATCACTTTACAATCATCTATGATTGTTTGGTCAGCTTTTTGTAAATGGGAAAAATAATGGCTTGTTTGGCTCAGGTAAATATCCCATCACACGTTCACTTGAGAATTTAAAAAGCGTTTCTTATTCTCTTTATAAGGTTTTGATCCTTAGGTCATTTTCTTCTTTAACATGCTTCTAGCATGCATATCCATTTTTACTACATGTCTAAAAGAATCACTTTCTTAAAAAATTCCAAGCTATTAGGGTTGACCTAGTGGAATTTCCAAAACTAGGATAACAAAACTTTTGTGTTCACTTGTGGTGTTTGAATAAATTTTCTTTACTTACATTTGTTGTTGTTTTAAATTTTTTCCATACACAAACTTAAAAATTTTCATTTTGTTGTGATCTATTTGTCTTTTTTGTTTACGGGATGACGGGAGAGCGAAAAATCAAAGTTTTGATTTAAGAAAAAAGTGTAGTTCTAAAATTGAAACGTACAATGCACAAATTTAGAGACCTAAAGAGTGTCTATAATTTTTAGGGATTTTAAGCTCTATTTAGTTTTTATATATTAGGTTTTGCAATTGTCTAAAAAAGGGAGAGGTGTGGGATTTTTAACAGAGTGTTAACTCCCAATCCATAAGTCATTTCTTACAAAAATATAGCCTTTTATGCATGATAAATCACTTTACTATCATCTATGACTGTTATGTCAGCTTGTTGTAAATGGGTAAAATAATGGCTTGTTTGACTCGGGTAAATATCCCACCGCACATTTACTTGTGAATTTAATGAGTGTTTGTTATTCTCTTTAAATGGTTTGCATCCATAGCTCATTTGCTTCTTTAATATGTTTCAAGCATGCGTATCCATTTTTAAAACATGTCTACCAAAAATCTCTTTCTTATAAAATTCCAAGCTAATAGTGTTGAACTAGTGGAATTTCAAAAACTTGAATAACAAAACTTTTGTGTTCATTTGTGGTGTGTTAATAATTTTCTTTACTTACGTTATTTTTTTTTTTAAGTTTTTCCGTACACAAACTGTAAAATTTTTATTTTGTTGTGATCTATTTGCTTTTTTTTTTACGGGATGAAGGGAGAGCGAAAACTCAAAGTTTTAATTTCAGAAAAAAAGTATACATTTAAAATTGAAACGCACAATGCACAAATTTAGAGAGAGATAATTCCAATGAGTGTTTGTAATTTTTAGGGACAGTAAACTCTTATTAGTTTTTATATATTAGGTTTTGCAATCATCGGGAAAAGGGGGAGGCTTGGGATTTTTAACTGAGCGTTGACTCCCAATCTATAAGTAATTACTTAAAAATATAAAGCCCATTATGCTTGATAAATTACTTTAGAATCATCTATGACTGTTATGTCAGCTTTTGGTAAGTGGGCAAAATAATGGCTTGTTAGACTCGGGTAAATATCCCACCAAACATTCACTTGAGAATTTAATAAGTGTTTCTTATTCTCTTTAAAAGGTTTGGATCCATAGGTCATTTGCTTCGTTATCATGCTTCAAGCATGCATATCCATTTGTAAAACATGTCTAGAAGTAATCTCTTTCTTCTAAAATTCCATGCTAGTGGAATTTTCCAAACTGGGATAACAAAACTTGTGTTCATTTGTGGTGTGTGAATAAATTTTCTTTACTTACATTTGTTGTTGTTTTAAATTTTTTCCATACAAAAACTCCAAAATTTTCATTTTGTTTGTGATCTATTTGCCTTTTTTTTTACGGGATAAGGGAGAGCGAAACATCAATGTTTTGGTTTAAGAAAAAATTATACTTCTCAAATTGAAAAGCACAATGCACAAATTTAGAGACACATATTTCGAAAGAGTTTCTGTAATTTTTAGCGATTGTAAAAATTTTTATTTTTTATATATTAGGTTTTTCAATCGTCTGGAAAAGGGGGAGGCAAGGGATTTTTAACTGAGTGTTGACTCCCAATCCATAAATATAGCCCGTTATTCGTGATAAATCACTTTGCAATCATCTATGACTGTTACGTCATCTTTTTATAAATGGCCAAAATAATGGCTTGTTTGACTTGAGTAAATATCCCACCGCACGTTCACTGGAGAATTTAATGAGTGTTGTTATTCTTTTTAAAAGGTTTGGATCCATAAGTCATTTGCATCTTTAACATGTTTCAAGCAAGTATATCCATTTTTCAAACATGTCTAAAAGAAATCTCTTTCGTATAAAATTCCCAGCTATTAGGGTTGAACTAGTTGAATTTCCCAAACTTGGATAACAAAACTTTTGTGATCATTTGTCTTATGTGAATAAATTCTTTTTACTAACATTTTTTGTTGCTTTAAATATTTTCCATACACAAACTCCAATTTTTTTTTTTTTTTGTGATCTATTTGCCTTTTATGTTTATGGGGATTAAGGGAGACTGAAAACTCAAAGTTTTGATATAAGAAAAAAGTATACATCTAAAATGAAAATGCACAATGCACAAATGTAGAGAGAGATAAATCCAAAGAGTGTCTATAATTTTTAGTGATAGTAAACTTTTTTTAGTTTTTATATATGAGGTTTTGCAATTGTCGGGAAAAGGGGAGGCGGGGGATTTTTAACTGAGTGTTGATTCCCAATCCATATGTTATTTCTTACCAAAATGTAGCCCGTTACGCATGATAAATCACTTTACAACCATCTATGTTTGTTAGGTCAACTTTTAGTAAACGGGATAAACAATGGCTTGTATGACTCGGGTAAATATCCCACCGCATGTTCACTTGAGAATTTAATGAGCGTTTGTTATTCTCATTAAAAGGTTTGGATCCATAGGTCATTTGAATTTTTAACATGTTTCAAGCATGCAGATCCATTTTTAAAACATGTGTAGAAGAAATCTCTTGCTTATAAAATTCCAAGCTATTAGGGTTGAACATGTCGAATTTCCGAAACTTGGATGACAAAACTTTTGTGTTCATTAGTGGTGTGTGAATAAATTTTATTTACTTACATTTGTTGTTGTTTTAAATTTTTTCCATACACAAACTCTAAGTTTTTCATTTTGTTGTGATCAAATTGCATTTTTTGTTTACGGAGAGCGAAAACTAAAAGTTTTGATTTAAGAAAAAAGTATTGATCTAAAATTGAAAAGCACAATGCACAAGAATATAGAGAGATAATTCCAAAAAGTTTCTGTAATTTTTATGGATTTTAAACTCTTTTTAGTTTTTAGATATTAGATTTTGCAATCGTCGGGAAAAGGGGGAGCCGAGGGATTTTTAACTGAGTGTTGACTCCCAATCCATAAGTAATTTCTTACAAAAATATAGCCCATTACGCATGATAAACCACTTTACACTTATCTATGTTTGTTACATCATTTTTAGTAAATGGCTAAAATAATGGCTTGTTCGAATCGGGTAAATATCCCACCAATTTTCACTTGAGAATTTAATGAGCGTTTGTTATTCTCTTTAAAAGATTTGGATCCATAGGTCATTTGCTTCATTGACATGCTTCAAGCATGCATGTCCATTTTTAAAACACGTCTAGAAGAAATCTCTTTCTTCTAAAATTCCATGCCATTAGGGTTGAACTAATGAAATTTACCAAACTTAGATAACTAAACTTTTGTGTTCATTTGTGGTGTGTGAATAAATTTTCTTTACTAACGTTAGTTGTTGTTTAAATTTTTTTCCATACAAAAACTCCAAAATTTTCATTTTGGTTAGATCTATTTGCCTTTTTTTAAGTGATGAAGGGAGAGCTAAACCTCAAAGTTTTGATTTAGAGAGAGATAATTCCAAAGAGTGTCTGTAATTTTTAGGTATTGTAAACTCTTTTTAGTTTTTGTTTATTAGGTTTGGCAATTGTTTGGAGAAGGGGGAGGCATGGGATTTTTAACTAAGTGTTGACTCCCAATCCATTAGTCATTTCTAACAAATATATAGCCCATTATGCATGATAAATCACTTTACAATTATCTATGATTGTTAGGTCAGCTTTTTGTAAATGGGCAAAATAATGGCATGTTTGACTCGCGTAAATATCCCACCCCACGTTCACTTGAGAACTTAATGACCATTTGTAATTCGCTTTAAAAGGTTTGGATCAATAGGTCATTTGCATCTTTAACTTGTTTCAAGCATGCATATCCAGTTTTAAAACATGTCTAGAAGAAATCTCTTTCTTATAAAATTCCAAGCTATTACGCTTGAACTAGTGGAATTTCCCAAACTTCGATAACAAAACTTTTGCGTTTATTTGTGTTGTGTGAATAAATTTTCTTTACTAACATTTTTAATTGTTATAAATTTTTCTGTACACAAACTCCAAAATTTTCATTTTCTTGTGATCTATTTGCCTTTTATGTTTATGGGATGAAGGGAGAGAGAAAAGTCAAAGTTTTGATATAAGAAAAAAGCACACATCTAAAATGGAAAATCACAATGCACAAGTGTACAGAGAGGTAATTCCAAAGTGTGTATGTAATTTTTATGGATTTTAAACTCTTTTAAGTTTTTAGATATTAGATTTTGTAATCATCGGGAAAAGGGGGAGCTGGAGGATTTTTAACAGAGTGTTGACTCCCAATCCATAACTAATTTCTTAGAAAAATATAGCCTATTATGCATGGTAGATCACTTTACAAGCATATATGTTTGTTACATCGGCTTTTAGTAAATGGGCAAAATAATGGCTTGTTCGACTCAGGTAAATATCCCACCGCTTTTTTACTTGAGAATTTAATGAGCGTTTGTTATTCTCTTTAAAAGTGTGGATCCATAGGTCATTTGCATCTTTAACATGTTTCAAGCATGCATATCAATTTTTAAAACATGTGTAGAAGAATCTCTTTCTTGTTAAATTCCAAGCTATTAGGGTTGAACTAGTGCAATTTCCCGAACTTGGATAACAAAAATTTTGTGTTCATTCGTGGTGGGTGAATAAATTTACTTTACTTACATTTTTTGTTGTTTTAAATTTTTTCCATACACAAACTCTAAAATTTTCATTTTGTACTGATCTATTTGCCTTTTTATTTTACAGGATGAAGAGCGAGCGTAAACTCAAAGATTTGATTTAAGAAAACAGCTAAAATGGAAATTCACAATGGACAAATGTAGAGAGAGATAATTCCTAAGAGTGTCTATACTTTTTAGGGATTGTAATCTCTTGTTAGTTTTTATATATTAGGTTTTGAAATCGTTGGGAAATGGGGAAGGTGGGGGATTTTTAACTGAGTGTTGACTCCCAATCCATATGTCATTTCTTTAAAAAAGGTAGCCAGTTACGCATGATAAATCACTTTACAAATATCAATGAATGTTAGGTTGACTTTTAGTAAATGGGATAAACAATGGCTTGTTTGACTAGGGTAAATTATCCACCGCACGTTCACTTGAGAATTTAATGAGTGTTTTTATTTCTTTAAAAGGTTTGGATCCATTGGTCATTTGCATCTTTAATATGTTTCAAGCATGCGTATCCATTTTTAAAACATGTGTAGAAGAAATCTCTTTCTTATAAAATTCCAAGGTATTAGGGTTGAACTAGTGGAATTCCCAAACTATGTAACAAAACTTTTGTGTTCATTTGTTGTGTGTGAATAAATTTTCTTTACTAACATTTGTAGTTTTTTAAAAAATTTTCCATACTCAAACTCTAAAATTTTCATTTTGTTAAGTGATTAATTTGCCTTTTTGTTTTACAGGATGAAGTGAGATTGAAAACTTAAAGTTCTGATTTAAGAAAAAAGTATACATCTAAAATTTAAACGCACATTGCAAAAATTTTGAGAGAGATAATTCCAAAGATGTCTATAATTTTTAGGGATTGTAAACACTTTTTAGTTTTTATATATTAGGTTTTGCATTCGGCGGGAAAAGTGGGAGGCGTGGGATTTTTAATTGAGTGTTGACTCCCAATCCATCAGTCATTTCTTACCAAAATATAGCCCGTTACTCTTGATAAATCACTTTACAATCATCTATGACTGTTAAGTCAGCTTTTTGAAAATGGGCAAAATAATTGCTTGTTTGACTCGGGTAAAAATCCCACCACACGTTCAGGTTAGAATTTAATGAGTTTATATTTTTCTCTTTAAAAGGGTTGGATCCCTAGGTCGTTCGCACGTTTCAAGCATGCATATCCATTTTTAAAACATGTCTGGAAGAAATCTCTTTCTTATAAAATTCCAAGCTATTAGGGGGTAGTTAGTGCAATTTCCAAAACTTTGATAACAAAACTTTTGCATTCATTTTTGGTGTATGAATAAATTTTCTTTACTTACATTTTTTGTTGTTTAAAATTTTTTCCATACACAAACTCTAAAATTTTCATTAAGTTGTGATTTATTTTCCTTTTTTGTTCACAGGAGGAAGGGAGAGCGAAAACCCAAAGTTTTGATTGAAGAAAAATGTATACATGTAAAATGGAAATGAATAATGCACAAATGTATAGAGAGATAATTCAAAAGAGTGTCTGTACTTTTTAGTGATTTTAAACTCTTTTTAGTTTTTATCTATTTGGTTTTTAAATCTTTCGGAAAAGGGGCGGGGGATTTTTAACAAATTTTTGACTCCCAATACATAAGTCATTTCTTACAAAAAAAAATAGAGCGTTCTGCATGGAAAATCACTTTACAATCATCTATGATTGATAGGTCAGATTTTTGTAAATGGGCAAAATAATTGCTTGTTTGACTCAGTAAATATCCCACCGCACGTTCACTTGAGAATATAATGAGCGTTTGTTATTCTCTTTAAAAGTTTTGGATCCATAGGTCATTTGCATCTTTTACATGTTTCAAGCATGCATATCCATTTTTAAAACATGTGTAGAAGAAATCTCTTTCTTATAAAATTCCAAGCTATTAAGGTTGAATTAGTTGAATTTCCAAAATTTGGATAATAAAAATTTTGTGTTCATTTGTGGTGAGTGAATAAATTTTCTTTACGTACATTGTTTGTTGTTTTTAAATTTTTTCCAGACATAAACTCTAAAATTTTCATTTTGTTCAGATCTTTTTGCCTTTTTGTTTACGGAATAAAGGGAGTGCAAAAACATTTTTATTTAAGAAAAAATTATACATCTAAAATGTAAATGCACAATTCAAAAAAGTAGAGAGAGATATATTCCAAATAGTGTCTGTAATTTTTAGGGATTGTAAACTCTTTTTAGTTTTTATATATTAGGTTTTGCAATTGTCAGGAAAAGGGGGTGGCTGGGGATTTTTAAGTGAGTGTTGACTTGTATCGATAAGTCATTTCTTACAAAAATAATGCTTGTTACACATGATAAATCACTTTACAATCATCTACGATAGATAGGTCAACTTTTTGTAATTAAGAAAAATAATGTCTTGTTTGACGCGGGTATTTACTCATTGCCCATTCACTTGAGAATTTAATGAGCGTTTGTTATTCTCCTTTAAAGGTTTGGATCCATAGGTCATTTGCATCTTTAAAATGTTTCAAGCATGCATATCCATTTTCAAAACATGTGTAGAAGAAATCTCTTTCTTATAAAATTTCAAGCTAATAGGGTTGAACTAATGGAATTTCCCAAACCTGGATAATAAAACTTTTGTGTTCATTTGTGGTGTGTGAATAAATTTTTTTTACTTAAATTTTTTGTTGTTTTAAATTTTTTCCACACGTAAACTCTAAAATTTTCATTTTTGTTGGGATCTATTTTCCTTTTTTGTTTACGGGATGAAGGGAGAGTGAAAACTCAAAATTTTGATTTAAGAAAAAAGTATACATCTAAAATGGAAATGCACAATGAACAAATGTAGGGAGAGATAATTCCTAAGAGTGAGTGTAATTTTTAGGGATTTTAAACTCTTTTTAGTTTTATATATTAAGTTTTGCAATCGTCGGGAAAAGGTGGAGGCACATGGATTTTTAACTAATTTTTGACTCCTAATCCATAAGTCATTTCTTACAAAATTATAGCCCGTTACGCATGATTAATCACTTTATAATCATCTATGATTGTTAGGTCAACTTTTTGTAAATGGGCAAAGTAGTGGCTTGTTTGACTCGAGTAAATATCCCACTGCACGTTCACTTGAGATTTTAATGAGCATTGTTTATTCTCTTTGAAAGGTTTGGATCCATAGGTCATTTGAATCTTTATAACATTTCAAGCATGCATATCCATTTTTAAAGCATGTTTAGAAGAAATCTCTTTCTTATAAAATTCCAAGCTATTAGGGTTGAACTTGTGGAAATTCCCAAACTTGTATAACAAAACTTTTGTGTTCATTTGTGGTGTGTGAATACATTTTCTTTACTTACATTTGTTGTTGTTTTACTTTTTTCCTTACATAAACTCTAAAATTTTCATTTTGTTGTGATCTATTTGCCTTTTTTGTTTACGGGATGAGGGGAGAGCGAAATGTAGAGAGAGATAATTCGAAAGAGTGTGTATAATTTTAGGGATTGTCAACTCTTTTCTATTTTTATGTATTAGGTTTTGCAACCGTCGGGAAAAGGGGGAGGCAGGGGGATTTTTAAGTGAATGTTGACTCCCAATCTATAAGTGATTTCTTACAAAAATATTGATCATTACGCATGATAAATCACTTTAGAATCATCTATGATTGTAAGGTCAAATTTTTGTGAATGGGCAAAATAATGGCTTGTTTGACTCGGTTAAATATCTCACCGCACGTTCACTTGAGAATTTATGAGCGTTTGTTCTTCCCTTTAAAAGGTTTGGATCCATAGGACATTTGCATCTTGAACACGTTTCAAGCATGCATATCCATAGAAGAAATCTCTTTTTTATAAAATTCCAAGCTATTAGCGTTGAACTAGTGGAAACTCTAAAACTTGCATAACAAAACTTTTGTGTTCATTTGTCGTGTGTGAACAAAACTTAAATTTGGTGTTGTTTTAAATGTTTTCCATACATAAACTCTTAAATTTTCATTTTGTTGTTATGTTTTTGCCTTTTTTGTTCATGGGATGAAGGGAGAGCGAAAACTCAAAGTTTTGATTGAAGAAAAAAATATACATCTAAAATGGAAATGCTATGTACAAATGTAGAGAGAGATAATTCCTAAGGGTGTCTATAATTTTTTGGATTGTAAACTTTTTTAGTTTTTATATATTAGCTTTTGCAATCGTCGGGAAAAGGGGGAGGTAGGGGGATTTTTCAGTGAGTGTTGATTCCCAATCTATAAATCATTTCTAACAAAAATATGGTGTGTTACGCATGATAAATCACTTTAAAATCATCTATGATTGTTAGGACAACTTTTTGTAAATGGGCAAAATAAGCACTTGTTTGACTTGGGTAAATATCCCACCGCATGTTCACTTGAGAATTTAATGAGCGTTTGTTATGCTCTTTAAAATGTTTGGATCTATAGGTCATTTTCATCTTTAACATGTTTCAAGCATGCATATCCATTTTTAAAATATGTGTAGAAGAAATCTCTTTCTTATGAAATTCCAAGCTATTAGGATTGAACTAGTGGAATTTCCCAAACCTGGATAACAAAACATTTGTGTTCATTTGTGGTGTGTGAATAAATTTTCTTTACTCACATTTGTTGTTGTTCTAAATTTTTTCCATACATGAACTCTAAAATTTTCATTTTGTAGTGATCTATTTGCCTTTTTTGTTTATGGGATGAAGGGAGAGAAAAAACTCAAAGTTTTGATTGAAGAAAAAAGTTTACATCTAAAATGGAATGCACAATGCACAAATGTTGAGAGAGATAATTCAAAAGAATGTCTTTAATTTTTAGGGATTGTAAACTCTTTTTTTTATATAAATATTAGGTTTCGCAATCGTCAAGGAAAGGGGGAGGCGGGTATTTTTAACTGAGTGTTGACTCCCAATCTTTAATACATTTCTTAAAAAAATATAGCCCGTTATGCATGATAAATAACTTTACAATCATCTATGATTGTTACGCCAGCTTTTTCTAAATGAGCAAAATATTGGCTTGTTTGACTCGGGTAAATATCCCACCTCACGTTCACTTGAGAATTTAATCAGTTTTTGTTATTCTCTTTAAAATGTTTTGATGCATAGGTCATTTGCATCTTTAACATGTTTCAAGCATTCATATCTATTTTTAAAACAAGTGTTGAAGAAATCTCTTTCTTTTAAAATTCCTAGCTATTAGGGTTGAACTAGTGGAATTTTCCAAACTTGGATAACAAAACTTTTGTGTTCATTTGTGGTGTGTGAATAAATTTACTTTACTTACATTTGTTGCTGTTATAATTTTTTTCCAAACACAAACTCTAAAATTTTCATTTTGTTGTGATCTATTTTCCTTTTTTGCTTACAGGATGAAAGGATAAAGAAAACTCAAAGTTTTGATTTAGTAAAAAAGTGTACATCTAAAATGGAATTGAACAATGCACAAATGTAGAGAGATATAATTCCAAAGAGTGTCTGTAATTTTTAGGGATTGTAAGCTCTCTTTAGTTTTTATATCTCAGGTTTTGCAATCGTCGAGAAAAGGGGGAGGCGGGGATTTTTAACTGAGTGTTGGCTCCCAATCCATAACTCATTTCTTACAAAAATATAGTCCGTTACGCATGATAAATAACTTTGCAATCATCTATGATTGTTAGGTCAGTTTTTTGCAAATGGGCAAAATAATGGCTAGTTTGACTTAGGTAAATATCCCACCGCACGCTCACTTGAGAATTTGATGAGCATTTTTTATTCTCTTAAAAAGCTTTGCATCCATAGGTCATTTTCATCTTTAACATGTTTGAAGCATGCAAATCCATTTTTAGAACATGTCTAGAAGAAATCTCATTCTTGTAAAATTACAAGCTATTAGGGTTGAACGAGTAGAATTTCCAAAACTTGGATAACAAAACTTTTGTGTCTATTTGTGGTGTGTGAATAAATTTTCTTTACTTACATTTATTATTGTTTTAATTTTTTTATATACATAAACTCTAAAATTTTCATGTGGTTGTGATCTATTTACCTTTTTTATTTGCAAGATGAAAGGAAAGCAAAGACACAAAGTTTATATTTAAGAAAAAAGTGTACATCTAAAATGGAAATGCACAATGCAAAAATGTAGAGAGAGATAATTCCAAAGAGTGTCTGTAATTTTTAGGGATTGTAAGCTCTTTTTATTTTTTATATCTCGGGTTATGAAATCGTCGGGAAAAGGGGAAGGAAGGGGATTTTTAAATGAGTGTTGACTCCCAATCGATAAGTCATTGCTTACAAAAAAAATAGCTCGTTACACAAATCACTTTACAATCATCTATGATTGTTAGGTCAGCTTTTGGCAATAGGGCATAATAATTGCATGTTAGACTCGGGTAAATATCCCACTGCACGTTCACTTGGGAATTTAATGAGCATTTTTTATTCTCTTTAAAAGGTTTGGATCCATAGGTAATTTGCATCTTTAACATGTTTCAAGCATGTATATCCATTTTTAAAGCATGTGTAGAAGAAATCTCTTTCTTGTAAAATTCCAAGAAATTAGGGTTGAATTAGTGGAATTTGCCAAACTTGGATAACATAACTTTTGTGTTCATTTGTGGTGTGTGAATAAATTTTCTTTACTTACATTTGTTGTTGTTTTAAATTTTTTTTCCTTACATTAACTCTAAAATTTTCATTTTTTGTGACTAATTTGCCTTTTTTGTTTATGGGATCAAGGGGAAGCAAAAACTCAAAGTTTTTATTTATGAAAAAAGTATATGTCTAAAATGTTAATGCACAATGCACATATATAGAGAGAAATAAATGCAAAGATTGTGAGTAATTTTTTGGGATAGTAAAATCTTATTAGTTTTTATATATTAGGTTTTGCAATCGTCGGGAAAGGGGGAGGCGGGGGATTTTTAACTGAGTGTTGACTCCCAATCCATAAGTCATTTCTTAAAAAAAATATAGCTCATTATGCATGATAAATCACTTTACAATCATCAATGATTGTTAGGTCAGCTTTTTGTAAATGAGCATAATAATAGATTTTTTAACTCGGGTAAATTACCAACCGCATGTTCAATTGAGAATTTAATGAGCATTTGTTATTCTCTTTAAAAAGTTTCAATCGATAGGTCATTTTCATCTTTAACATGTTTCAAGCATGCACATCCATTTTTAAAACATGTGTAGAAGAAAACTCTTTATTATAAAATTCCAAGCTTTTAGGGTTGAACTTGTGGAATTTCCAAAATTTGGATAACAAAACTTCTGTGTTCATTGTGGTGAGTGAATAAATTTTATTTACTTACATTTGTTGTTGTTTTAATTTTTTCCATATATAAACTCTAAAATTTTCATTTTGTTGTGATCTATTTGTCTTTTTGTTTACAGGATAAAGGGCGAACGAAAACTCAAAGTTTTTATTTAAGAAAAAAGTATACATCTAAAATATAAATGCACAATTCACAAATGTTGAGAGAGATAATTCCAAAGAGTGTCTGTAATTTTTAGGGATTGTAAATTCTTTTTAGTTTTTATATTTTAGGTTTTGCAATTGTCAGGAAAAGGGGAGGCTTGGGGATTTTTAACCGAGTGTTGACTCCTATAGATAAGTCATTTCTTAAAAAAATATAGCCCGTTACGCATGATAAATCACTTTACAATCATCTATGATAATAGGTGAGCTTTCTATAAATATACAAAATAATGGCTTGTTTGACTGGGGTAAATATTCGCACGTTCTCTTGCGAATTTAATGAGCACAAGTTATTCTCTTTTAAAGGTTTGGATCCATAGGTCATTTGCATCTTTAACATGTTTCAAGCATGCATATCCATTTTGAAAACATGTGTAGAAGAAATCTCATTCTTAAAATTCCAAGCTAATAGGGTTGTACTAATGGAATTTCCCAAACTAGGATAATAAAACTTTTGTGTTCATTTGTGGTGTGTGAATAAATTTTCTTTACTTACAATTGTTGTTGTTTTAATTTTTTTCCATACGTAAACACTAAAATTTTCTTTTTGATGTGATGTTTTTTATTTTTTTGTTTACAGGATGAAGGGAGAGTGAAAACTCGAAGTTTTGATTTAAGAAAAAAGTATACATCTAAAATGGAAATGAATAATGCACAAATTTAGAGAGATAATTCCAAAGTGTGCCTATAATTTTTAAGGATTGTAAACTCTTTTTAGTTTTTATATATTAGGTTTTGTAATCATCGGGAAAAGGTGGAGGCACAGGGATTTTTAAGTGAGTGTTGACTCCTAATCCATAAGTCATTTCTTACAAAAATATAGCTTGTTATGCATGATTAATCAATTTACAATCATCTACGATTGATAGGTTAGCTTTTTGTAAATGGGCAAAATAAAGGTTTGTTTGCTCGGGTAAATATTCCATCGCACATTCACTTGAGAATTTAATTAGCGTTTGTTATTCTCTTTTAAAGGTTTGTATCCATAGGTCATTTGCATCTTTAATACGTCTCAAGCTTACATATCCATTTTTAAAACATGTGTACAAGAAATCTCTTTGTTATAAAATTTTAAGCTTATAGGGTTGAACTAATGGAATTTCCCAAACTTGGATAATAAAACTTTTGTTCATTTGTGGTGTGTGAATAAATTTTCTATACTTACATTTGTTGTTGATTTTAATTTTTTCCAGACGTAAATTCTAAAAGTTTCATTTTGTTGTGATTTATTTTCCCTTTTTGTTTACGGGGTGAAGGGAGAGTGAAAACTCAAAGTTTTGATTTAAGAAAAAATTTTACATCTAAAATGGAAATGCATAATGCTAAAATGTAGAGAGAGATAATTCCAAAGAGTGTTTGTAATTTTTAGGGATTGTAAACTCTTTTTAGTTTTTAAATATTAGGTTTTACAATAGTCGGGAAAAGGGGAGGCAAGGGATTTTTAACTGAGTGTTGACTCCCAATCCATAAGTCATTTCTTACAAAAATATAGCTCATTACACATGATAAATCACTTTACAATTATCTATGATTGGTAGGTCAGCTTTTTGTAAATGTGCAAAATAATGGCTTGTTTGACTTGGATAAATATCCCACGACACGTTCACTTTAGATTTTAATGAGCTTTTGTTATTCTCTATAAAATTTTTGGATTCTGGGTCATTTGCATCTTTAACATGTTTAAAGCATGCTTATCCATTTTTAAAACATGTGTCGATGAAATCTCTTACTTATAAAATTCCAAGCATAGTCGGGTTGAACTAGTGGAATTTCCCAACCTTGGATAGAAAAACTTTTGTGCTAATTTGTGGTGTGTATATAAATTTTCTTTACTTACATTTGGTTTTGTTTTAAATTTTTTCCTAACATTAACTCTAAAATTTTCATTTTGTTGTGATCAATTTGCCTTTTTTGTATATGGGATGAAGGGAGAGCGAAAACTCAAACTTTTGATTTAAGAAAAAAGTGTACATCTAAAATGAAAATGCACAGTGCACAAATGTAGAGAGAGATTTTTTGAAATAGTGTCTGTAATTTTTAGGGATTGTAAACTCTTTTTAGTTTTTATTTATTAGGTTTTACAGTTGTAGGGAAAAGGGGGAAGTGTGGGATTTTTAACGAAGTGTTGACTCCCATTCCATAAGTAATTTCTTCCAAAAATATCACCCCTTATGCATGATAAATCACTTTACAATCAGCTACGATTGTTAGGTCTGCTTTTTGTAAATGGATAAAGTAATGGCTTGTTTTACTTGGGTAAATATCCCACCGCACGATCCCTTGAGAATTTAATGAGCTTAGTCTCATTCAAAGGTTTTGATCCATAGGTCATTTGTATCTTTAACGTGTTTCAAGCATGCATATCCATATTAAAAACTTGTGTAGAAGAAATCTCTTCCTTTTAAAATTCCTAGTGTAATGGGTTGAACTAGTGGAATTTCCCAAACTTGGAAAACAAAACTTTTGTGTTTATTTTCTGTGTGTGAATTACTTTTGATTACTTACATTTGTTGTTGTTTTAAATTTTTTCCATACATAAACTCTAAAATTTGCATTTAGTTGAGATCTATTTGCCTTTGTTGTTTACGGGATGAAGGGAGAGCTAAAACTCAAAGTTTTTATTTCAGAAAAAGGTATACATCTAAAATTGAAATGCACAATGCACAAATATAGAGAGAGATAATTCCAAAGAGTGTCTGTACTTTTTAGGGATTGTAAATTCTATTTAGTTTTTATATATTAGGTTTTTCATCCGTTGGGAAAAGGGGGAGTCGCGGGATTTTTAACCGAATGTTAACTCCCAATCATAAGTCATTTCTTTCAAAAATATTGCCCATTACACATGATAAATCACTTAACAATCATCTATGATTCTTAGGTCAGCTTTTTGTAAATGGGCAAAATAATGGCTTGTTGGACTCAAGTAAATATCCCACCGCATGTTCACTTGAGAAATTAAAGAGCGGTCGTTATTATCTTTAAAAGGTTTGGATCCCTAGGTCATTTTCATCTTTAACATGTTTCTAGCACGCATATCCATTTTTAAAACATGTGTAGTTGAAATCATTTTCTTATAAAATTTCAAGCATAATGGGTTGAACTAGTGAAATTTCCAAAACTTGGATAACAAAACTTTTGTGTGCATTTGAGGTATGTGAATAAATTTTCTTTACTGATATTTTTTGTTGTTTAAAATATTTGCCATACATAAACTCTAAAATTTTGTTTTTGTTGTGATCTATTTGCCTTTTTTTTTATGGGTTGTAGGGAGTGCGAAAACTCTAAGTTTTTATTTAAGAAAAAATTATACATCTAAAATGGAAATTCGTAATGCAAAAATGTAGAGAGAGAGAACTCCAAAGAGTATCTATAATATTTAGGGATTGTAAACTCTTTTTAGTTTTAAAATATTAGGTTTTGCAATAGTCAGGAAAAGAGGGAGGCGGGGATTTTTAACTGAGAGTTGACTCCCAATCCATAAGTCATTTCTTACAAAAATATAGCCCATCACACATGATAAATCACTTTAAATTTATCTATGATTGGTTGGTCAGCTTTTTGTAAATGGGCAAAATATTGCTTGTTTGACTAAGATAAATATCCCACCGCACGTTCACTTGAGATTTTATTGAGCGTTTGTTATTCTCTTTAAAAGGTTTGGATCTCTAGGCCATTTGCATCTTCAACATGTTTAAAGCATTCATATCCATTTTAAAAAAATGTGTCAATGAAATCTCTTGCTTATAAAATTCCAAGTATAGTGGGTTGAACTAGTGGAATTTCACAAACTTGGGTAACAAAACTTTTTTGCTAATCTGTAGTGTGTAAATAAATTTTATTTTCTTACATTTGTTGTTGTTTTAAATTTTTTCCTTACATAAACTCTAAAATTTCAATTTTGTTGTGATCTATTTGCCTTTTTTGTTTATGGGATGAAGGGAGAGCGAAAACTCAAACTTTTGATTTAAGAAAAAAGTATACATCTAAAATGAAAATGCACAATGCACAATGCACAAATGTAGACAAAGATAATTCCAAAGAGTGTCGATAATTCTTAGGGATTGTAACCTCTTTTTATTTTTTATATATTAGGTTTTGCAATCATCAAGAAAAGGGGGAGGCATGGGATTTTTAACTGAGTGTTGACTCCCAATCAATAAGTCATTTCTTACAAAAATATATCCCATTACGCATGATAAATCACTTTACAATCATCGATGATTGTTAGGTCAACATTTTGTAAATGGGCAAAATAATGGCTTGTTTGACTGGGATAAATGTCCCACCACACGTTTCCTTGAGAATTTAATGAGAATTTGTTATTCTCAATAAAAGGTTTAAATCCATAGGTCATTTGCATCTCTAACATGTATCAAGCATGCATATCCATTTTTAAAATATGTGTAGTAGAAATCTCCCTCTTATAAAATTCCTAGCATAATCGGTTGAAGTAGTGGAATTTCCCAAACTTGGATAACAATACTTTTGTGTTTAATTGTGGTGTGTGAATTACTTTTTTTTTACTTACATTTGTTGTTGTTTTAAATTTTTTCCATACATAAACACTAAAATTTGCATTTTGTTATGATCTATTTGCCTTTTTTTTTACTGGATGATGGGAGAGTAAAAATTCGAAGTTTTTATTTAAGAAAAATGTATACATATAAAATTGAAATGCACAATCCACAAATGTAGAGAGAGAGATAATTCCAAAGAGTGTCTGTAATTTTTAGGGATTGTAAACTCTTTTTAGTTTTTATATATTAGTTTTAGCAACCGTCAGGAAAAGGGTGAGGTGGGGGCTTTTTAACTGAGTGTTAACTTCCAATCCATAAGTCATTTTTTAAAACAAATAGCCCGTTATGCAAGATAAATCACTTTTCAATCCTCTATGATTGTTAGGTCAGCTTTTTGTAAATGGGTTGACTCAGGCAAATATCCCACCGCATGTTCACTTGAGAATTTAAAGAGCATTTGTTATTCTCTTGAAAAGGTTAGGTTCCCTAGATCATTTTCATCTTGAACATGTTTCTAGCAAGCATAGCCATTTTTAAAATATGTGTTGAAGAAATCACTTTCTTACAAAATTCCAATCATAATGGGTTGAACTAGTGGAATTTCCATAACTTGGATAACAAAACTTTTGTGTTCATTTGTGGTGTGTGAATAAATTTTCTTTACTTACATTATTAGCTGTTTTAAATTTTTCCATACATAAACTCTGAAACTTTCCTTTTGTTGTGATCTTTTTGCCTCTTTTGTTTACGGGTTGAAGGGATAACAAAAACTCAAAGTTTTGATTTAGGAAAAGGTACACATCTAAAATGGAAATGCACAGTGCACAAATGTAGAGAGAGATAATTCCAAAGAGTGTTTGTAATTTTTAGGGATTGTAAACTCGTTTTAGTTTTTATATACTAGGTTTTGACTCGGGTAAATATCCCACTGCACGTTCACTTGAGAATTTATTGAGTGTTTTCGATTCTCTTCAAAAGGTTTGGATCCAAAGGTCATTTGACTCTTTAACATGTTTCAAGCTTGCATATCCATTTTTAAAACACGTGTAGAAGAAATCTCTTGCTTTTAAAATTCCAAGCATAACGGTTTGAACTAGTGGAATTTGCCATACTTGGATTACAAAACTTTTCTGTTCGCTTGTGGTGTGTGAATAAATTTTCTTTACAAACATTTGTTGTTGTTTTAAAATTTTTCTAAACATAAACTCTAAAATTGTAATTTAGTTGTGATCTATTTGCCTTTTTTATTTACGGGTTGAAGGGAGAGCGAAAACTCAAAGTTTTGATTGAAGAAAAAAGTACACATCTAAAATGGAAATGCACAATGCCCAAATGTAGAGAGAGATAATTCCAAACAGTGTCTGTAACTTTTAGGGATTGTAAACTTTTTTTTTCTTATATATTAGGTTTTGTTATCATCGGGAAAAGGGCAAGGCAGAGCATTTTTAACTGAGTATTTACTCCCTATCCATAAGTCATGTCTTATAGAAATGTAGCCCATTACGTATGATATATCACTTTACAATCATCTATGATTGTTAGGTCAGCTTTTTGCACATGGGCAAAATAATGGCTTGTTTGACTCGGGTAAATATCACACCGCACGTTCACTTGAAAATTTAATGGGCATTTGTTATTCTCTTTAAAAGGTTTGGATCCATAGGTCATTTGAATCTTTAACATGTGTCAGGCATGCATATCCATTTTTAAAACATGTGTAGAAGAAATCTCTTGCTTATAAAATTCCAAGCGTAATGGGTTGAACTAGTGGAATTTGCCAAACTTGGATTACAAATATTTTGTGTTCATTTTAGGAGTGTGAATAAATTTTCTTTACTATCATTTGTTGTCGTTTTAAAAATTTTCCAAACATAAACTCTAAAATTTTCATTTTGTCATGATCTATTTGCCTTGTTTTTTACGGGATGAAGGGAGAGCAAAAATTCAATGTTTTGATTTAAGGAAAAAGTACACATCTAAAACGAAAATGCACAAGGCACAAATGTAGGGAGAGGTAATTCCAAAGAGTGTCTGTAATTTTTTGGCATTGTAAACACTTTTTAGTATTTAAATATTAAGTTTTGTAATCGTCGAAAAAAGGGGGAGGCTGGGGATTTTTAACTGAGTGTTGACTCCGAATCCATAGGTCATGTCCTACAAAAATAAAGCCTGTTATGCATGATAACTCACTTTAAAATCATCTATCATTGTTAGGTCAGCTTTTTGTAAATGGGCAAAATAATGGTTTGTTTCACTCGGTTAAATATCCCACCGTACGTTCACTTGAGAATTTAAAGAGTGATTGTTATTATCTTTAAAAGGTTTGGATCCATAGGTCATTTGTATCTTTAACTTGTTTCAAGCATGCATATCCATTTTTAAAACATGTGTAGAAGAAATCTCTTTCTTATAAAATTCCAAGCATATTGGGTTGAACTAGTGGAATTTCCCAAACTTGGATAAAAAAACTTTTGTGTTCATTTTTGGAGTGTGAATAAATTTTCTTTACTTAAATTTTTTGTTGTTTTAAATATTTTCCATACATAAAATCTAAAATTTTCCTTTTGTTCAGATTAATTTGCTTTTTTTGTTTATTGGATGAATTGAGAACGAAAACTCAAAGTTTTGATTTAAGTAAAAAGTATACATCTAAATTGGAAATGCACAATGCACAAATGTAGAGAGAGATAATTCCAAAGAATATCTATAATTTTTATGGATTATAAACTCTTGTTAGTTTTTATACATTAGGTTTTGCAATCGTTGGGAAAAGGGGGAGTTGGGGGATTTTTAACTGAGTGTTGACTCCCAATCCATAAGTCATTTCTTAAAAAAATATAGCCCATTACGCATGATAAATCACTTTACAATCATCTATGATTGTTAGGTCAGCTTCTTGTAAATGGGCAAAATAATAGCTTGTTTGACTCGGGTAATTATCTCACCGCACTATCACTTGAGAATTTAATGTGAGTTTGTTATTCTCTTGAAAATTTTTGGATCCATAGGTCATTTGCATCTTTAACATGTTTCAACCATGCATATCCATTTTTAAAACATGTGTAGAAGAAATCTCTTTTTTATAAAATTTCGAGCATAATGGGTTGAACTAGTGGAATTTTTGAAACTTGGATTACAGAACTTTTGTGTTCATTTGTGGTGTGTGAATAAATTTTCTTTAATTAAATTTGTTGTTGTTTTAAATTTTTTCCATACATAAACTCTAAAATTTTACTTTTGTTGTCATCTATTTGCCTTTTTTATTTTCGGGATGAAGGGATAGCGAAAACTCAAAGTTTTGATTTAAGAAAAACGCACATTTCTAAATGGAAATGCACAATGCATAATCATAAAGACAGATAATTCCAAATAGTGTCTGTAATTTTTAGGGATTGTAAACTCTTTTTAGTTTTTATATGTTGGGTTTTGCAATCGTGGGGGAAAGGGGGAGGCGGGGGATTTTTAACTGACTGTTGACTCCAATTCCATAAGTCATGTCTTACAAAAATATAGTCAGTTACATATGATAAATCATTTTAAAATCATCTATGATTGTTAGGTCAGCTTTTTGTAAATGGGCAAAATAATGGCTTGTTTGACTCGGGTAAATATCCCACCGCACGTTCACTTGAGAATTTAATGAGCGTTTGTTATTCTCTTCAAAAGGTTTGTATCCATCGGTCATTTGCATCTTTAACATGTTTCAAGCATGGATATCCATTTTTAAAACATGTGTAGAAGAAATCTCTTGCTTATAAAATTCCAAGCATAATGGGTTGAACTTGTGGAATATACTAAACTTGGATAACAAAACTTTTGTGTTCATTTGTGGTGTGTGAATTTATTTTCTTCACTTACATTTGTTGTTGTTTTAAATTTTCCATACATAAACCCTAAAATTTTCATTTTGTTGTGATCTATTTGCCTTTTTTGTTTACGGGATGAAGGTAGAGCTAAAACTCAAAGTTTTGGATTTAAGAAAAAAGTATAAATCTAAAATGGAAATGCACAACGCACAAATGTTGAGAGAGATAATTTCAAAGAGTGTCACTAATTTTTAGGGATTGTAAACTCCTTTTAGTTTTTATATTAGGTTTTGCAATCGTCGGGAAAAGGGGGAGGTAAGGGAATTTTAACTGAGTGTTGAATCCCAATCCACAAGTCATTTCTTAAGAAAATATAGCCCATTACACATGATAAATCACTTTACAATTATCAATGATTGGTAGGTCAGCTTTTTGTAAATGGGCAAAATAATGGCTTGTTGGACTCAGATAAATATCCCACCGCACGTTCACTAGAGATTTTAATGAGCGTTTGTTATTCTCTTTAAAAGGTTTGGATCTCTAGGCTATTTGCATCTTTAACATGTTTAAAGCATTCATATCCATTTTCAAAACATGTGTCAATGAAATATCTTGCTTATAAAATTCCAAGCATAGTGGGTTGAACTAGTGGAATTTCCCAAACTTGGGTAAAAAACTTTTTTGCTAATTTGTGGTATGTAAAAAATTTTTTTTTATTACATTTGTTGTTGTTTTAAATTTTTTCCTTCCATAAACTCTAAAATTTTCATTTTGTTGTGATCTATTTGCCTTTTTTGTTTATGGGATGAAGGGAGAGTGAAAACTCAAATTTTTGACTGAGCGTTGACTCCCAATCCATAAATCATTTCTTAAAAAAATATATCCCATTATGCATGATAAATAACTTTACAATCATCTATGATTTTTAGGTCAGCATTTTGTCAATGGGAAAAATAATGGCTTGTTTGACTCGGGTAAATATCCCACCGCACGTTCCCTTGAGAATTTAATGAGCGTTTGTTATTCTCATTAAAAAGGTTTTCAATCCATAGGTCATTTGCATCTTTAACATGTTTCAAGCAAGCATATCCATTTTAAAAATATGTGTAGTAGAAATCTCTTTCTTATAAAATTCCTAGCGTAATGGGTTGAACTAGTGGAATTTCCCCAACTTGGACAACAATACTTTTTTGTTTTTGTGTGAAATTTTTTTTTTTTACTTACATTTGTTGTTGTTTGAAATTTTTTCCATACATAAACTCTAAAATTTACAATTTGTTGTGATCTATTTGCCTTTTTCATTTACTGGATGAAGGGAGAGTAAAAACTCAATGTTTTTATTTAAGAAAAATGTATACATATAAAATTGAAATGCACAAAGCACAAATGTAGAGAGAGATAATTCCAAAGAGTGTCTATAATTTTTAGGGATTGTAAACTCTGTTTAGTTTTTATATATTAGGTTTTGCAACCGTCAGGAAAAGGGCGAGGCAGGGGCTTTTTAACTGAGTGTTAACTCCCAATCCATAAGTTATTTTTTACAAAAATATAGCCCGTTATGCATGATAAATCACTTTACAATCATCTAAGATTGTTAGTCGAGCTTTTTGTAAATGGGCAAAATAATGGCTTGTTTGACTCAAGTAAATATCCCACCACACGTTCACTTGAGAATTTGAAGTGCGTTTGTTATTCTCTTGAAAAGATCAGGATCCCTAGGTCATTTTCATCTTGAACATGTTTCAAGCATGCATATCCATTTTTAAAATATGTGTAGAAGAAATCACTTTCTTAAAAAATTCCAAGCATAATGGGTTGAACGAGTGGAATTTCCAAAATATGGATAACAAAACTTTTGTGTTCATTTGTGGTGTGTGAATAAATTTTCTTTACTTACATTTTTTTTTGTTTTAAATTTTTTCCATACATAAACGCTAAAATTTTCCTTTTGGTGTGATCTATTTGCCTTTTTTCTTTACGGGTTGAAGGGATAGAGAAAACTCAAAGTTTTAATTTAAGAAAAAATTGTACATCTAAAATTGAAATGCATAATTCCCAAATGTAGAGAGAGATAATTCCAAAGAGTGTTTGTAATTTTTATGGATTTTAAACTTGTTTTAGTTTTTATATATTAGGTTTTGCAATCGTCCGGAAAAGAGGGAGGCGGGGGATTTTTAACTGAGTGTTGACTCCCAATCCATAAGTCATGTCTTAAAAAAATATAGCCCGTTATGCATGATAAATCATGTTTATGATTGTTAGGTAAGCTTTTTGTAAATGGGCAAAATAATGGCTTTTTTTACTCGAGTAAATATCCCACCGCATGTTCACTAGAGAATTTTATGAGCGTTTGTTATTCTCTTTAAAAGGTTTTTATCCATAGGTCATTCGAATCTTTAACATGTTTCTACCATGCATATCCATTTTTAAAACATCTGTAGAAGAAATCACTTTCTTTTCTAATTCCAAGCATAATGGTTGAAGTAGTGGAATTTCCAAAACTTGGATAAAAAAACCTTTGTGTTCTTTTGTGGTATGTAAATAAATTTTCTTCACTTACATTATTTTATGTTTTAAATTTTTTCTATACATAAACTCTAAACTTTTCCTTTTGTTGTGATCTATTTGCCATTTTTCTTTACGGGTTGAAGAGAGAGCGAAAACTCAAATTTTTAATTTAAGAAATAAGTACACATCTAAAATGAAAATGCGCAATGCACAAATGTAGAGAGAGATAATTCCAAAGAGTGTATGTAATTTTTATGGATTTTAAACTCGTTTTAGATTTTATATATTAATTTTTTCAATCATCGGGAAAAGAGGGAGGCGGGGGATTTTTAACTGAGTGTTGACTCCCAATCCATAAGTCATGTCTTACAAAAATATAGCCCATTACGTATGATAAATTACTTTACATTATCTGTGATTGTTAGGTAAGCTTTTTGTAAATGGGCAAAATAATGGCTTGTTTGACTTGGGTAAATATCTTACCGCACGTTCACTTGAGAATTTAATGAGTGTTTGTTATTCTCTTTAAAAGTTTTGGATCCATAGGTCATTTGACTCTTTAACATGTTTCAAGCTTGCATATCCATTTTTAAAATATGTGTAGCAGAAATCTATGGCTTATAAAATTCCAAGCGTAACGGGTTGAATTAGTGGAATTTGCCAAACTTGGATTACAAAAAATTTCTGTTCATTTGAAGTGTGTGAATAAATTTTCTTTCCAAACATTTTTTGTTGTTTTAAAATTTTTCCAAACATAAACTCTAAAATTTTCATTTAGTTGTGAACTATTTGCCTTTTTTGTTTACGGGTTGAAGGGAGAGCGAAAACCCAAAGTTTTCATTTAAGAAAAAAGTACACATCTAAAATGGAAATGCACAATGCACAATGCAAAAATGTAGAGAGAAATAATTCTAAATAGTGTCTATAATTTTTAGGGTTTGTAAACTCTTTTTAGTTTTTATATATTTGGTTTTGCAATCATCGAGAAAAGGGAAAGGCAGGGGATTTTTAACTGAGTGTTTACTCCCTATCCATAAGTCATGTCTTACAAAAATATAGCCTATTCCGCATGATAAATCACTTTACAATCATCTATGATTGTTAGGTTAGCTTTTTGTAAATGTGCAAAATAATGGCTTGTTTGACTCGGGTAAATATCCCACTGCACGTTCACTTGAGAATTTAATGAGCGTTTGTTATTCTCTTTAAAAGGTTTGTATCCATCGGTCATATGCATTTTAACTTGTTTCAAGCAGGCATATCCATCATTTTTAAAACATGTATAGAAGAAATCTCTTACTTATAAAATTCCATGCGTAATGGGTTGAACTTGTGGCATTTACCAAACTTGGATAACAAAACTTTTTTGTTCATTTGTGGTGTGTGAATTAATTTTGTTTACTTACATTTTTTGTTGTTTTAAATTTTTTCATACATGAACCCTAAAATTTTCATTTTGTTGTGATCTATTTGCCTTTTTAGTTTACGGGATAAAGGGAGAGTGAAAACTCAAAGTTTTGATTTAAGAAAAAAGTATACATCTAAAATGGAAATGCACAATGCACAAATATAGAGAGAGATAATTTCAAAGAGTGTCAGTAATTTTTAGGGATTGTAAACTCCTTTTAGTTTTTATGTATTAGGTTTTGAAATCATCGGGAAAAGGGGGAGGCGAAGGATTTTTAACTGAGTGTTGGCTCCCAATCCATTAGTAATTTCTTACAAAAATATTGCCCGTTATGCATGATAAATTACTTTACATTCATATATGATTGTTAGGTCAGCTTTTTGTAAATGGGCAAAATAATGGCTTGTTTGACTCGGGTAAATATCACACCGCACGTTCACTTGAGAATTTAACGAGCGTTTGTTATTCTCTTTAAAAGGTTTGGATCCATAGGTCATTTGAATCTTTAACTTTTTTCAAGCATGCATATCCATTTTAAAACTTGTGTAGAACAAATCTCTTGCTTATAAAATTCCAAGCGTAATGGGTTGAATGAGTGGAATTTGCAAACTTGGATTACAAAGCTTTTGTGTTCATTTGTGGAGTGTGAATAAATTTTCTTTACTTTCATTTGTTGTCATTTTAAAATCTATTTGCCTTTTTAGGTTACGGGATGAAGGGAGAGCGAAAATTCAAAGTTTTTATTTAAGAAAAAAGTACATATCTAAAATGGAAATGCACAATGCACAAATGTAGAGATAGATAATTCTAAAGAGTGTCTATAATTTTTAGGGGTTGTAAACTTATTTTAGTTTTTAAATATTAGGTTTTCCAATAGTCAGGAAAAGGGGGAGGCAGTGGATTTTTAACTGAGTGTTGACTCCCAATCCATAAGTAATGTCTTACAAAAATAAAGGCCGTTATGCATGATAAATAACTTTACAATCATCTATGATTGTTAGGTAAGCTTTTTGCAAATTGGCAAAATAATGGCTTGTTTGACTCAGTTAAATATTTCCACCACATGTTCACTTGAGAATTTAATGAGTGTTTATTATTCACTTTAAAAGGTTTGGATCCATAGGTCATTTGCATCTTTAACATGTTTCAAGCATGCATATCCATTTTTAAAACATGTGTAGAAGAAATCTCTTTCTGATAAAATTCCAAGCGTATTGGGTTGAACTAGTGGAATTTCCAAAACTCGGATAAAAAAACTTTTTTGTTCATTTGTTGAGTGTGAATTAATTTTATTTACTTACATTTATTGTTGTTTTAAATTTTTTCCATACATAAAATCAAAAATTTTCATTTTTCTAAGATTAGTTTGCCTTTTTTGTTTACAGGATGAAGGGAGATTGAAAACACAAAGTTTTGATATAAGTAAAAAGTATACATCTAAAAAGGAAATGCAAAATGGAAAAATGTTGAGAGATAATTCCAAAGAGTGTCTATAATTTTTACGGATTATAAACTCTTTTTAGTTTTATAATATTAGGTTTTGCAATCATTGGGAAAAGGGGGAGGTGAGGGATTTTTAATTGAGTGTTGACTCCCAATCCATGAGTCATTGCTTACAAAAATATAGCTCGTTACACATGATAAATCACTTTACAATCATCTATGATTATTAGGTCAGCTTCTTGTAAATGGGAAAAATAATGGCTTTTTTGACTCGGGTAAATATCCCACCCCATGTTCACTTGAGAATTTAATGTGAGTTTGTTATTCTCTTTAAAAGTTTGGAATCCATAGGTCATTTGCATCTTTAACATGTTTCAAACATGCATATCCATTTTCAAAATATGTATAGAAGAAATCTCTTTCTTATAAACTGCCTGGCGTAATGGGTTGAACTAGTGGAATTTCCAAAACTTGGATAACAAAACTTTTGTGTTCATTTGTGGTGTGTGAATAAATTTTCTTTGCTTACATTTGTTGTTGTTTTAAAATTTTTCCATACATAAACTCTAAATTTTCCTATTGTTGTCATCTATTTGCCTTTTTGTTTACAGGATGAAGGGAGAGTGAAAACTCAAATTTTTGATATAAGAAAAAAGTATACATCCAATATGGAAATGCATAATACACAAATTTAGAGAGTGATAATTCCAAAGAGTGTTTGTAATTTTTTGGGATTGCAAAATCTTTTTTGTTTTTATATATTAGGTTTCGCAATTGTCGGGAAAAGGGGGAGGCGGGGGATTTTCAACTGAGTGTTGACTCCTAATCCATATGTCATGTCTTAAAAAAAGATAGCCCATTACGCATGATAAATCACTTTACAATCATCTATGATTGTTAGGTCAACTTTTTTAAATGGCAAAATAATGGCTTGTTTGACTCCGGCATGCATATCCATTAAGTTCACTTGAGAATTTAATGAGTGTTTTATTCTCTTTAAAAGGTTTGGATCCACACATCATTTGCATCTTTAACATGTTTCAAGCATGCATATCCATTTTTAAAACATGTGTAGAAAAAATCTCTTTCTTATAAAATTCCAAGCGTAATGGGTTGAACTAGTGGAATTTCCCAAAATTGGATAAGGTAACTTTTGTGTTCATATGTGGAGTGTGAATAAAGTTTCTTTACTTAAATTTGTTGTTGATTTAAATTTTTTCCATACATAAACTCTTAAATTTTCATTTTGTTATGATCTATTTGAATTTTTTGTTTACGGGAAGAAGGGAGTGCGAAAACTCAAAGTTTTGATTTAAGAAAAAAGTACTAATATAGAATGGAAATTCACAATGCACAAATGTAGAGTGAGATAATTCCAAAGAGTGTCTGTAATTTTTAGTGATTGTAAACTCTTTTTTTTTGTTTTTATATATTTGGTTTTGCAATCGTCGGGAAAAAGGGGAGGTAGAGGATTTTTAATTGAATATTGACTACCAATCCATAAGTCATTTCTTACAAAAAAAATAGCCTGTTACGAATGAAAAATCACTTTACAATCAACTATGATTTTTAGATCAGATTTTTGTAAATGGGCACAATAATGGCTTATTTGACTCGGGTAAATATCACACCATAGGGTCACTTGAGAATTTAATGGGCATTTGTTACTCTCTTTAAAAGGTTCGGATCCATAGGTCATTTGCATCGTTATCGTGTTTCAAGCATGCATATCCATTTTTAAAACATGTGCAGAAGAAATCTCTTTCTTATAAAATTCCAAGCGTAATGGGTTGAACTAAAGGAATTCCCAAACTTGGATAACAAAACTTTTGTATTGATTTGTGGTGTGTGAATAAGTTTTTTTTACTTACATTTTTTGTTGTTTTAAATTTTTTCATACATAAACCCTAAAATTTTCATTTTGTTGTGATCTATTTGCCTTTTTAGTTTACGGGATAAAGGGAGAGCGAAAAATCAAAGTTTTGATTTAAGCGAAAAGTATTCATCTAAAATGGAAATTCACAATGCACAAATGTAGAGAGAGATATTTCCAAAGAGTGTCTGTAATTTTTAGGGATTATAAACTCTTTTTATTTTTTATATATTAGGTTTTTCAATCGTCAGGAAAATGGGGAGGTGGGGGATTTTTAACTGAGTGTTGACTCCCAATCCATAAGTCAATTCTTAAAAAAATGTAGCCCGTTATGCCTGATAAATAACTTTACAATCACCTATGATTTTTAGGTCAGGTTTTTGTAAATAGGCAAATTAAAAGCTTTTTTGACTCAGGTAAATATCCAACCGAACGTTCACTTGAGAATTTAATGAGCATTTTTTATTTTCAATAAAAGGTTTGGATCTATACTTCATTTGCATCTAAAACATGTTTCGAGCTTGCATATCCATTTTTTAACACATGTGTAGAAAAAATCTCTTTCTTATAAATATCCGAGCAAAATGGGTTGAACTAATGGAATTTCCCAATCTTCGATAACACAACTTTTGAGTTCATTTGTGGCGTGTGATTAAATTTTCTTTTCTTACATTTTTTGTTGTTTTAAATTTTTTCCACACATAAACTCTAAAATTTTCATTTTGTTGTGATCTATTTTCCTTTTTTGTTTAGGGTATAAAGGAGTGAAAACTCAAAGTTTTGACTTAAGAAAAAAGTATACATCTAAACTGGAAATGCATAATGCACCGATATAGAGAGAGATAATTTCAAAGAGTGTCTGTAATTTTTAGGGATTTTAAACTCTTTTTAGTTTTTATATATTAGGTTTTGCAATCGTCGGGAAAAGGGGGTGGCGGGGGATTTTTAAATGAGTGTTGACTCCCAATCCATAAGTCATTTCTTACAAAAATATAGCCCATTACGCATGATAAATAACTTTACAATCATCTATGATTGTTAGGTCAGCTTTTTGTAAATGGGCAAAAAAATGGCTTGTTTGACTTGGGTTAATATCCAACCGCATGTTCACTTGAAAATTTAATGAGCGTTTGTTATTCTCGTTAAAAGGTATGGATCCATAGGTCATTTGCATCTTTAACATGTTTCAAGCATGCATATCCATTTTTAAAATATGTGTAGAAGAAATCTCTTTCTTATAAAATTCTGAACGTAATGGATTGAACTAGTGGGATTTCTCAAACTTGGATAACAAAACTTTTGAGTTTATTTGTGGTGTGTGAATAAATTTTCTTAACTTACATTTGTTGTTGTTTTTATTTTTTGCCATACTTAAACTCTAAAATTTTCATTTTGTTGTGATCTATTTGCCTTTTTTGTTTACGAGGTGAAGGGAATGCGAAAACTCAAAGTTTTGATCTAAGAAAAAAATACACATCTAAAAGGGAAATTCACTATGCACAAATGTAGAGAGACATAATTCCAAAGAGTGTCTGTAGTTTTTAGTGATTGTAAACTCTTTTTTGTTTTTATATATTAGGTTTCGCAATCGTCAGGAAAAGGAGCAGGCGGGGGATTTTTAACTGAGTGCTGACTCCCAATCCATAAGTCATTTCTTAAAAAAAAAATATAGCCCGTTATGAATGAAAAATCTCTCTACAATCATCTATGATTTTTAGGTCAGCCTTTTGTAAATGGGCAAAATAATAGTTTGTTTGACTCGGGTAAATATCCCACCACATGTTCACTTGAGAAATTAATGAACGGTCTTTATTCTCTTTAAAGTTTTGGATCTATTGGTCATTTGCATTGTTAATATGTTTCAAGCATGCATATCCATTTTTAAAACATGTGTAGAAGAAATCTCTTTCTTATAAAATTCTAAGCGTAATGGACTGAACTAGTGGAATTTCCCAAACTTGGATAACAAAACTTTTGTATTCATTTGTGGTTTGTGAATAAGTTTTCTTTATTTAAATTTGTTGTTGTTTTAAATTTTTTCTATACAAATCTCTAATATTTTCGTTTTGTTGTCATCAATTTGCCTTTTTAGTTTACGAGATGAAGGGAGAGCGAAATCTCAAAGTTTTGATTTAAGAAAATAAGTCTACATCTAAAATGAAACTACAAAATGCACAAATGTAGAGATAAATAATTCAAAAAGTGTCAGTAATTTTTAGGGATTGTAAAGTCTCTTAAGTTTTTATATGTTAGGTTTTACAATCGTCGGGAAAAGGGGGAGGCGGGGGATTTTTTACTGAGTGTTGACTCCCAATCAATAAGTCATGTCTTAAAAAAATATTGAATGTTACACATGAAAAGTAACTTTACAATCATCCATGATTGTTAGGTCAGCTTTTTGTAAATGGACAAAATGATGGCTTGTTTGACTCGGGTAAATATCCCACCGCACGTTCACTTGAAAATTTAATGAGTGTTTGTTATTCTCTTTAAAAAGTTTGGATCCATAGTTCATTTGCACCTTTAACATGTTTCAAGCTTGCAAATCCATTTTTAAAACATGTGGAGAAGAAATCTCTTACTTATAAAATTCCTAGCATAATGCGTTGAAGTAGTGGAATTTCCCGAACTTGGTTAACAAAACTTTTGTGTTCATTTGTGGTGTGTGATTAAATTTTCTATACTTACATTTGTTGTTGTTTGAAATTTTTTCCATACAAAATTTCTAAAATTTTCATTTTGTTGTGATTTATTTGCCTTTTTTGTTTACGGGATGATGGGTGAGTGAAAACTCAAAGTTTTTATTTAAGAAAAAAGTATACAACTGAAATGCAAATGGACAATGCACAAATATAGAGAGAGATAATTTCAAAGGGTGTCTGTAATTTTTAGGCATTGTAAACTCTTTTTAGTTTTTATATATTAGGGTTTGCAATCATTAGGAAAAGGGGGAGGCAGAGGATTTTTAACTAAGTGTTGACTCCCAATCCATAAGTCTTGTCTTACAAAAATATAGCCCGTTACGCATGGTAAATCACTTTACAATCACCTATTATTGTTAGGTCAGCTTTTTGTAAATGGGCAAAATAATAGTTTATTTGCCTCGGGTAAATATCCCACAGCATGTTCACTTCAGAATTTAATGAACGTTTGTTTTGGATCCATAGGTCATTTGCATCGTTAATATGTTTCAAGCATGCATATGCATTTTTAAAACATGTGTAGAAGAAATCTCTTTCTTATAAAATTCCAAGCGTAATGGGTTGAACTAGTGGAATTTCCAAAACTTGGATAACAAAACTTTTGTATTCATTTGTGGTGTGTAAATAAGTTTTCTTTACTTACATTTGTTGTTGTTTTAAATTTTTTCAATACATAAACTCTAAAATTTTCATTTTGTTGTGATCTATTTGCCATTTTAGTTTACGTGATGAAGGGAGAGCGAAAACTCAATGTTTTGATTGAAGAAAATAAGTATACATCTGAAACGAAAATGTAAAATGCACAAATGTAGAGACAGATAATTCAAAAGAGTGTCTGTAATTTTTAGGGATAGTAAAGTCTCTTTAGTTTTTATATATTAGGTTTTACAATTGTTGGAAAAGATGGAGGTGGGGGATTTTTAACTAAGTGTTGACTCCCAATCCATAAGTCATTTCTTACAAAAATATAGCCCGTTATGCCTGATAAAAAACTTTACAATCATCTATGATTGTTAGGTCAGGTTTATGTAAATGGGCAAAATAATGGCTTTTTTGACTCGGGTAAATATCCAACCGCACTTTCCCTTGTGAATTTAATGAGCGTTTGTTATTCTCTTTAAAAGGTTTGGATCCCTACTTCATTTGCATCTTTAACATGTTTCAAGCATGCATATCAATTTTTAAAACATGTGTAGAAGAAATCTCTTTTTTATAAAATTCTGAGCGTAATGGGTTGATCCAAAACTTGGATAACAAAACTTTTGACTTCATGACTGGTGTGTGAATAAATTTTCTTTACTTACATTTGTTATTGTTTTAAATTTTTCCATACATTAACTCTAAAATTTTCATTTTGTTGTGATCTATTTGTCTTTTTTGTTTATGGGATGATGGGAGAGCAAAAACTAAAAGTTTTGGTTTAAGAAAAAGCTTACATCTAAAATGGAAATGCACAATGCACAAATTTAGATAGAAATAATTCCAAAGAGTGTCTGTAATTTTTAGGGATTGCAAACTCTTTTTAGTTTTTATATATTAGGTTTTGCAATAGTCTAGAAAATGGGGAGGCGAGGCATTTTTAACTGAGTGTTGACTCCCAATCCAGAAGTCATGTCTTAAAAAAATATAGCCCGTTATGCATGATAATCACTTTACAATCATCTATGATTGGTAGGTAAGCTTTTTATAAATGGGCAAAATAATGGCTTGTTTGACTCGGGTAAACATCCCCCCGCACGTTCACTTGAGAATTTAATGAGCGTTTGTTATTCTATTTAAATGGTTTGGATCCATAGTTCATTTGTATCTTTAACATGTTACAAGCATGCATATGCATTTGAAAAAAAGGTGTAGAAGAAATCTCTCTCTTATAAAATTCAAAGTGTAATGGGTTGAACAAGTGGAGTTTCCCAAACTTGGATAATAAACTTTTGTGTTCATTTGTGGTGTGTGAATAAATTTTCTTTCTTACAATTTTTCTTTTTTAAAATTTTTCCAAACATAAACTCTAAAATTTTCATTTTTTCGTGAGTTATTGGCCTTTTTTGTTTATGGGATGAAGGGAGAGTGAAAGCTCAATGTTTTGATTTAATAAAAAATAATACATCTAAAATGTAAATGTGCAATGCACAAATGTTGAGAGAGATAATTCCAAAGAGTGTCTATAATTTTTAGGGATTGTAAACTCTTTTTAGTTTTTATATATTAGGTTTTGCAATCGTCAGGAAAAGGGGAAGGCGGGGGATTTTTAACTGAGTGTTGGCTCCAGATCCATAATTCATGTCTTACAAAAATATAGCCCATTACGCATGATCAATCACTTTACAATCATTTATGATTGGTAGGTCATTTTTTTGTAAATGGGCAAAATAATGGCTTGCATGACTCGGGGAAATATCCCACCGTACGTTCACTTTAGATTTTAATGAACGTTTGTTATTCTCTTTAAAAGGTTTGGATCCATAGGTCATTTGCATCTTTAACATGTTTCAAGCATGCATATCCATTTTTAAAACAAGTGTAGAATAAATCAATTTCTAATAAAACTACTAGCGTAATGGGTTGAAGTAGTGAAATTTCCCAAACTTGGATAACAAAACTTTTGTGTTAATTTGTGGTGTGTGAATAAATTTTCTTTACTTACATTTGTTGTTGTTTTAAATTTTTTCCATACATAAACTCTAAAATTTTCATTTTGTTGTGATCCTTTTGTCTTTTTTTTTTTTACGGGATGAAGGGAGAGCTAAAACTCAAAGATATGATTTAAGAAAAAGTATACATCTAAAATGGAAATGTATAATGAACAAATGTAGAGAGAGATAATTCCAAATAGTGTCTTTAGTTTTTAGGGATAGTAAACTCTTTTCAATTTTTATATAATAGGGTTAGCAATTGTCTGGAAAATGAGGAGGCAGAGTATCTTTAACTGAGTGTGGACTCCCAATCCATAAGTCATGTCTTACAAAAATATAGCCCGTTATGCTTGATAAATCACTTGACCATCATGTATGATTCATAGGTCAGCTTTTGTAAATGGACAAAATAATGGCTTGCTTGACTCGGGTAAATAACCCACCGCACATTCACTGGAGAATTTAATAGGCGTTTGTTATTCTCTTTAAGAGTTTTGGATCCATAGGTCATTTTCATCTTTAACATGTTTCAAGCATGCATATCCATTTTTAAAACAGGTGTAGAAGAAATCTCTTTTTTGTAAAATTCCAAGCGGAATGGGTTGAACTAGTGGAATTTCCAAAACTTGGATAAAAAAACTTTTGTGTTCATTTGTGGTGTGTGAATAAATTTTTTTTACTCACACTAGTTGTTATTTTAAAATTTTTTCATACATAAACTCTAAAGTTTTCATTTTGTTTTGTTCTATTTGCCTTTTTATTTTTCGGGATAAAGGGAGAGTGAACACGCAAAGTTTTGATTTAAGAAAAAAGTATACATCTAAAATGGAAATGCACAATGAAAAAATTTTTAGAGAGATAATTCCAAAGCATGTTTGTCATTTTTAAGGATTGTAAACTCTTTTTAGTTTTTATATATTAGGTTTTGCAATCGTCAGGACAAGGGGGAGGCATGAGATTTTTAACTGAGTGTTGACTCCCAATCCATAAGTCATTTATTAAAAAAATATAGCCCGTTATGCATGATAAATCACTTTACAATCATCTATGATTGTTAGGTCAGCCATTTGTAAATGGGCAAAATAATGGCTTGTTTGACTCGGGTAAAGATCCCACCGCATGTTCACTTGAGAATTTAGTGAACGCTTGTTATTCTATTTAAAAGGTTTGGATCACCGCATGTTCACTTGAGAATTTAGTGAACGCTTGTTATTCTATTTAAAAGGTTTGGATCCATCGGTGATTTGCATCTTTAACATGTTTGAAGCCTGCATATCCTTTTTTAAAGCATGTGTATAAGAAATCGCTTTCTAATAAAATTCCAAACATAAGGGGTTGAACAAGTGGAATTTCCAAAATATGTATAACAAAACTTTTGTGTTCATTTGTGGTGTGAATAAATTTTCTTTACTTAGATTTGTTGTTGTTTTAAATTTTTTTCGTACATAAACTCTAAATTTTTCATTGTGTTGTGATTTATTTGCCTTTTTCTTACGGGATGAAGGGAGAGCGAAAACTCAAAGTTTTGATTTAAAAAAAAAGTATACATCTAAATTGAAATGCGCAATGCACAAATGTAGAGAGAGATAATTCCAAAGAGTGTCTATAATTTTTAGGGATTGTAAACTCTTTTTTAGTTTTTATATATTTGTTTTTACAATCATCAGGAAAAGAGGGGGGGGGGGGGGGGGGGGGGGGGGTTTAACACTGTGTTGACTCCCAATCGATAAGTCATGTCTTACAAAAATATAGCCTGTTACGCATGATAAATCACTTTACAATCATCTATGATTATTAGGTAACCTTTTGGTAAATTGGAAAAATAATGGCTTGTTTGATTCGGGTAAATATCCCACCGCATGTTCACTTGAGAATTTAATGAGCGTTTTTTATTCTCTTTAAAAGGTTTGGATCGATACATCATTTGATTCTTTATCATGTTTCAAGCATACATATCCATTTTTAAAACATGAGTAGAAGAAATCTCTTTAGTATAAAATTCCCAGTGTAATGGGTTGAACTAGTGGAATTTCAAAAATTTGGATAACAAAACTTTTGTGTTCATTTGTGGTTAAATTTTATTTACTTAAATTAGCTGTTGTTTTAAAGTTTTTCCAAACACAAACTCTAAAATTTTCATTTTGTTGTGATCTATTTGCCTTTTTTGTTTACGGGAGGAAGGGAGAGCGAAAACTCAAACTTTTTATTTATTAAAAAGGATACATCTAAATTGGAAATACACAATGTACAAATGTAGAGAGAGATTATTCAAAAGAGTGTCTCTAAATTTTAGGGACTGTAAACTCTTTTTAGTTTTTATATATTAGGTTTGGCAATAGTCGAGAAAAGGGGGAGGCAGGGCATTATTAACTTAGTGTTGACTCCCAATCCATAACTCATTTCTTACTAAAATATAGCCCATTACGCATAATAAATCACTTTAAAATCATCTATGATTGTTAGGTCAACTTTTTGTAAATGGGAAAAATAATGGCTTGTTTGACTCTGGTAAATATCCCGACGCATAGTCACTTAAGAATTTAATGTTCGTTTTTTATTCTCTTTAAAAGGTTTGAATCCATAGGTCATTTGCATCTTTAACAAGTTTCAAGCATCCATATCCTTTTTTGTAACATGTGTAGAAGAAATCTCTTTATTATAAAATTTCAAGCGTAAAGGGTTGAACTAGAGGAATTTCCCAAACATGTGTTCATTTCTGGTGTGTGAATAAATTTTCTTTACTTACCTTTGTTGTTGTGTTAAATGTTTTCCATACATAAACTCTAAGATTTTCTTTTTCTTGAGATCTATTTACCTTTTTTTTTTACGGGATGAAGGGAGAGCAAAAATTCAAAGTTTTTATTTAAGAAAAAAGTATACATTTAAAAATAGAAATGCGCAATACACAAATGTAGAGAGAGATAATTCCAAAATCATCGGGAAAAAGGGGAGGCGGGGGATTTTTAACTGAGTGGTTACTCCCAATCCATAAGTCATGTCTTACAAAAATATTGCCCGATACTCATGATAAATCACTTTACAATCTTCAATGATGATTAGGTAAGTTTTTTTGTAAATGGGCAAAATAATGGCTTGTTTGACCAGGGTAAATATCCCACTACAGGTTCACTGGAGAATTTAATGAGCATTTGTTATTCTCTTAAAAAGGTTTGGATCCATTGATCAATCGCATCTTTAACATGTTTCAAGCATGCATATCCATTTTTAAAACATGTGTAGAAGAAATTTCTTATAAAATTCCAAGTGTAATGGGTTGAACTAGTGGAATTTCCAAAACTTGGATAACTGTTCTTATGTTTTCATTTGTGGTGTGTGAGTAAATTTTCTTTACTTACATTTGTTATTTTTATAAAAAAAATTTCCATACATAAAATCTAAAATTTTCATTTCGTTGTGATCTATTTGCCTTTTTTCTTTACAGATTGAAGGCAGAGCGAAAACTCAAAGTTTTGATTTAAGAAAAAAGTATTCATGTAAAATAGAAATGCACAATGCACAAATGTAGAGAGAGATAATTCCAAAGAGTGTCTGTAGTTTTTAGGGATTGTAAACTCTTTTTAGTTTTTATATATTAGGTTTTGTAATCATCGGGAAAAGGGGGAGGCGGGGGATTTTTAACAGAGTGTTGACTCCCAATCTTCTATGATTGTTACGCAAGATAAATCACTTTACAATCATCTATGATTGTTAGGTCAACTTTTTGTAAATGGGTAAAATAATGGCTTGTTTGACTCGGGTAAATATCCCTCCGCACGCTCACTTGAGAATTTAATGAGTGTTTGTTATTATCTTTTAAAGGTTTGGATCCATAGGTCATTTGCATCTTTAACATGTTTAAAGCATGCATATCCATTTTTAAAGCATGTGTAGAAGAAATCAATTTGTTATAAAATTACAAGCGTAATAGGTTGTTGAACTAGTGGCATTTCCCAAACTTGGATAACAAAACTTTTGTGTTCATTTGTACTGTGTGAATAAATTTTCTTTACTTACATTTGTTGTTTTTTAAAAAATTTTCCATACATAAAATTTAAAATTTTCATTTTGTTGTGATCTATTTGCCTTTTTTGTTTCCGGGAAGAAGGGAGAGTGAAAACTCAAAGTTTTGATTTAAAAAAATGTACACATCTAAAATGGAAATGCAAAATGCACAAATGTTAAGGATAGATAATTCCAAAGTGTGTCTGTAATTTTTAAGGATTGTAAACTCTTTTTAGTTTTTATATATTAGGTTTTGCAATCGTTGGGAAAAGGGGGAGGCGGGGGATTTTTAACTAAGTATTGACTCCCAATCAATAAGTCATTTCTTAAAAAAACATAGCCCGTTATGGTTGATAAATCACTTTACAATCATCTATGATTGTTAAGTCAGTTTTTTGTAAATGGCAAAATAATGGCTTGTTTGACTCAAGTAAATATCCCACCGGATGTTCACTTGAGAATTTAATGAGCGTTTTTTATTCTCTTTAAAATGTTTTGATCCATAGGTCATTTGACTCTCTAATATGTTTCAAGCATGCATATCCATTTTTAAAACTTGTGTAGAAGAAATCTCTTCCTTATCAAATTCCAACCATAATGCGTTGAACTTGTGGAATTTCCTAAACTTGGATAATTTTTCTTTTGCTTTCATGTGTGGTGTGTGAGTAAATTTCTTTACTTACATTTGTTATTTTTATAAAAAAAATTTCCATACATAAAATCTAAAATTTTCATTTTGTTGCGATTTGTTTGCCTTTTTTGTTTACGCATTGACAGGAGAGCGAAAACTCAAAGTTTTGATTTAATAAAAAATTATTCATGTAAAATGGAAATACACATTGCACAAATGTAGAGATAGATAATTCCAAAGAGTGTCTATAATTTTTAGGGATTGTAAACTCTTTTTTAGTTTTTATATATTAGTTTTTGCTATCGTAAGGAAAAGGAGGAGGCGATGGATTTTTAACAGAGTGTTGACTTCCAATCCATAAATCATGTCTTCAAAAAATATAGCCCATCACGAATGATAAATCACTTTACAATCATCTATGATTGTTAGGTAACCTTTAGGTAAATGGGCAAAATAATGGCTTGTTTGACTCGGGTAAATATCCCACCGTACGTTCACTTTAGAATTTAATGAACTTTTGTTATTCTCTTTAAAAGGTTTGGATCCATAGGTCATTTGCATTTTGAACATATTTCAAGCATGAATATCCATTTTAAAAACAAGTGTAGAAGAAATCTATTTCTTATAAAACAACTAGCGAAATGTGTTGAAGTAGTCGAATTTCCCAAACTTGGATAACAAAACTTGTGTTCATTTGTGGTGTGTGAATAAATTTTCTTCAAGTACATTTGTTGTTGTTTTAAATTTTTCCATACATCAACTCTAAAATTGTCATTTTGTTGTGATTTATTTGTCTTTTTTGTTTACGGGATGAAGGGAGAGCGAAAACTCAAAGATTTGATTTAAGAAAAAGTATACATCTAAAATGGAAATGCACAATGCAAAAATCTAGAGAGTGATAATTCCAAAAAGTGTCTTTAGTTTTTAGGGATTGTAAACTCATTTTAGTTTTTATATATTAGCTTTATCAATTGTCTGGAAAATGGGGATGCAGGGGGCTGGGTATTTCTTACTGAGTGTTGACTGCCAATCTGTAAGTCATGTCTTACAAAAATATAGCCCGTTACACTTGATAAATCACTTTCCAATCATCTATGATTGGTAGGTCAACTTTCTGTAAATGGGCAAAATAATGGCTTGTTTGACTCCGGTAAATATCCCCCTGCACGTTCACTTGAGAATTTAATGCGCGTTTGTGATTCTCTTTAAAAACTTTGGATCCATTGTTCATTTGCATCTTTAACATGTTTCAAGCATGCATATCAATTTTTAAAACAAGTGCAGAAGAAATCTCTTTCTTATAAAATTCCAAGCGTAATGGGTTGAACTAGTGGAATTTCCCAAACTTGGATAACAAAACTTTTGTGTTCATTTGTGGCGTGTGAAGAAATTTTCTTTACTTAAATTTGTTGTTGTTTCAAATTTTTTCCATACATAAACTCTAAAATTTTTATTTTTATGTGAGCAGTTTGTCTTTTTTGTTTATGGGATTAAGGGAGAGCGAAAATTCAAAGTTTTGATTGAAAAAAAAAGAATACATCTAACATGCAAATGCACAATGCCCAAATGTAGAGAGAGATAATTCCAAAGAGTGTCTGTAATTTTTAGGGATTGTAAACTCATTTTAGTTTTTATATATTAGCTTGTGCAATATTCAGGAAAAGGGAGAGGCGGGGGATTTTTAACTGAGTGTTGAGTCCCAATTCATATGTCTTACAAAAATATAGCCCGTTACGCATGATAAATCACTTTACAATCATCAATGATTGGTAGGTCAGCTTTTTGTAAATGGGCAAAATAATGTCTTTCTTGACTCGGGTAAAAATCCCACCGCACGTTCAGTTTAGAATTTAATGAGTGTTTGTTATTCTCATTAAAAGGTTATGATCTATAGGTCATTTGCATCTTTAATTTGTTTCAAGCATGCATATCCATTTTTAAAACAAGTGTAGAAGAAATCTCTTTCTTATAAAATTATTTGTGTAATGGGTTGAAGTCATGGAATTTCCCAAAATTGGATAACAAAACTTTTGTGCTCATTTGTGGTGTGTGAATAAATTTTCTTTACTTACATTTGTTGATGTTTTAAAAATTTTCCAAACATAAACTCTAAAATTTTCATTTTTTTTGAGCTATTTGCCTTTTTTGTTTATGGGATGAAGGGAGAGCGAAAATTTTAAGTTTTGATTTAATTAAAAAGAATACATATAAAATGCAAATACACAATGTAAAAATGTAGAGAGAGATAATTCCAGAAAGTGTCTGTAATTTTTAGGGATTGTAAACTCTTTTTTATTTTTATATATAAGGTTTAGCAATCGTTGGGAAAAGAGGGAGGCAGGGGATTTTTAATTGAGTGTTGACTCCCAATCCATAAGTCATGTCTTAAAAAAATATAGCCCATTACGCATGATAAATTACTTTCCAATCATCTATGATTGGTAGGTAAACTTTTTGTAAATGGGCAAAATAATTGCTTGCTTGACTCGGGTAAATATCCCACTGCACGTTCACTTTAGATGTTAATGAATGTTTGTTATTCTCTTTAAAAGGTTTGGATCCATAGGTCATTTGCATCTTTAGCATGTTTCAAGCATGCATATCCATTTTTAAAACAAGTGTAGAAGAAATCTATTTCCTATAAAACTACTAGCGTAATGGGTTGAAGTAGTGGAATTTCCCAAACTTGGATAACAAAACTTTTGTGTTCATTTGTGGTGTGTGAATCAATTTTCTTTACGTACATTTATTGTTGTTTTAAATTTTTACCATACATAAACTCTAAAATTTTAATGTTGTTGTGATCTCTTTTTCGTTTTTGTTTACGGGATGTAGGGAGATTGAAAACTCAAAGTTTTGATTTTAAAAAAAAGTATACATTTAAAATGGAAATGCACAATGCACAAATATAAAGAGAGATAATTCCAAAATTGTTGGGAAAAAGGGGAGGCGGGGGATTTTTAACTGAATGGTTACTCCCAATCCATAAGTCATGTCTTACCAAAATATAGCCTATTACTCATGATAAATCACTTTACAATCTTCTATGATGGTTAGGTCAGCTTTTTGTAAATGGGCAAAATAATGGCTTGTTTGACTAGGGTAAATATCCCACCGCAGGTTCACTTGAGAATTTAATGAGCGTTTGTTATACTCTTTAAAAGGTTTGGATCCATAGGTCAATTGCATCTTTAACATGTTTCAAGTATGAATATCCATTTTTAAAACATGTGTAGAAGAAATCTCTTTCTTATAAAATTCCATGTGTAATGGGTTCAACTAGTGGAATTTCCCAAACTTGGATAACTGTTCTTTTGTTTTCATTTGTGGTGTGTGAGTAAATTTTTTTTACTTACATTTTTTTTTATTAAATTTTTTTCCATACATAAAATCTAAAATTTTCATTTTGTTGTGATCTATTTGCCCTTTTTATTTACGGATTGAAGGGAGAGAGAAAACTCAAAGTTTTGATTTAATAAAAAAGTATATATGTAAAATGGAAATGCACAATGCACAAATGTAGAAAGAGATAATTCCAAAGAGTGCCTGTAATTTTTAGGGATTCTAAACTCTTTTTAGTTTTTATATATTAGCTTTTGCAATCGTCGGGAAAAGGGGAGGCGGGGGATTTTTAATAGAGTGTTGACTCCTAATCCATAAGTCATTTCTTACAAAAATATAGCCCATTACGTAAGATAAATCACTTTACAATCATCTATGATTGTTAGGTCAGCTTTTTGTAAATGGGTAAAATAATGGCTTGTTTGACTTAGGTAAATATCCCACCGCACGTTCACTTGAGAATTTAATGAGCATTTGTTATTCTCTTTAAAAGGTTTGGTTCCATAGGTCATTTGCATCTTTAACATGTTTAGAGCATGCATATCCATTTTTAAAGCATGTTTAGAAGAAATCACTTTCTTATAAAATTTCACGCGTAATAGGTTGTTGAACTAGTGGAATTTCCCAAACTTGGATAACAAAACTTTTGTGTTCATTTGTGGTGTGTGAATAAATTTTCTTTACTTACAATTGTTGTTGTTTTAATTTTTTTACATACATAAACTCTTAATTTTTCATTTTGGTGTGATCCATTTGCCTTTTTTGTTGACGGGATGAAGGGAGAGCGAAAACTAAAAGTTTTGATTTAAGAAAAAAGTATACATCTAAAATGGATATGCACAATGCACGAATTGAGAGAGAGAGATAATTTTGAAGAATGTCTGTAATTTTTAGGGATTGTAAACTCTTTTTTGTTTTGATATATAAGGTTTTGCAATCGATGGGAAAAGGGGGAGGCGGGGGAATTTTAACAGAGTGTTGACTCCCAATCCATAAGTTATTTCTTAAAAAAAAATAGTCAGTTACGAAAGATAAATCACTTTACAATCATCTATGATTGTTAGGTCAGCTATTTGCAAATGGGCAAAATAATGGCTTGTTTGACTCGGGTTAATATCCCATCGCATGTTCACTTGAGAATTTAATGAGCGTTTGTTCTTCTCTTTAATAGGTTTGGATCCATAGGTCATTTGTATCTTCAACATGTTGCAAGCATGCATATCCATCTTTAAAACATGTGTAGAAGAAATCTCTTTCTTATAAAATTCCAATAGTAATGGGTAGTTGAACTACTGAAATTTCCCAGACTTGGATAACAAAACTTTTGTGTTCATTTGTGGTGTGTGAATAAATTTTCTTTACTTACATTTGTTGTTGTTTTATATTTTTTCCATACATAAACTGTAAAGTTTTCTTTTTGTGGTGATCTTTTTGCCTTTTTTGTTTTCGGGAAGAAGGGAGAGCGAAAACTCAAAGTTTTGTTTTAAGAAAAAAGTATACATCTAAAATGGAAATACACAATGCAAAAATGTAAAGAGAGTTAATTCCAAAGAGTGTTTGTAATTTTTAGCGATTGTAAATCTTTTTAGTTTTTACATATTAGGTTTTGCAATCGTCGGGAAAAGAGGGAGGAGGGGGATTTTTTATTGACTGTAGACTCCCAATCCATAAGTCATTTCTTACAAAAATATAGCCTATTACGCATTGTAAATCACTTTAAAATCATCTATGATTGTTTAGGTCAGCTTTTGGTAAATGGGCAAAATAATGGCTTGTTGGACTCGGGTAAATATCCTAATGGACTTTCACTTGAGAATTTAACGAGCTTATGTTCTTCTCTTTAAAATGTTTGGATCCGTAGGTCATTTGCATCTTTAACATGTTTCAAGCAAGCATATTCATTTTTAAAACATGTGTAGAAGAAATCTTTTTCTTATTTAATTCCAAGAGTAATGGGTTGCTGAACTAGTGGAATTTCCCAACCGCAGATAACAAAACTTTTGTGTACATTTGAGGTGTGTGAATAAATTTTCTTTACTTACATTTATTGCGGTTTTAAATTTTTTCGACACATAATATCTAAATTTTTCATTTTGTTGTAATATAATTTCCTTTTTTGTTTACGGGATGAAGGGAGAGCGAAAACTAAAAGTTTTGATATAAGAAAAAAGTATACATCTAAAATGGAAATGAACAATTCACAAATGTAGAGAGAGATAATTCCAAAGTGTGTCTGTAATTTTTAGGGATTGTAAACTCATTTTTGTTTTTACATATTAGGTTTTGCAATCGTTGGCAAAGGAGGCAAGCGGGGGCCTTTTAAGCGAGTGGTGACTCCCAATCCATAAGTCATTTCTTATGAAAATATAGCCCGTTACGCATGATAAATCACTTTACAATCATCTTTGATTGTTAGGTCAGCTTTTTGTAAATGGGCAAAATTATGTCATGTTTGACTCGGGTCAATATCCCATCGCATGTTCACTTGAGAATTTAATGAGCGTTTGTTCTTCTCTTTAATAGGTTTGGATCCATAGGTCATTTGTATCTTTAACATGTTGCAAGCATGCATATCCATCTTTAAAACATGTGTAAAAGAAATCTCTTTCTTATAAAATTCCAAGAGTAATGGGTAGTTGAACTAATGAAATTTCCCAGACTTGGATAACAAAACTTTTGTGTTCATTTGTGGTGTGTGAATAAATTTTATTTACTTACATTTGTTGTTGTTTTATATTTTTTCCATACATAAACTGTAAAGTTTTCTTTTTGTGGTGATCTTTTTGCCTTTTTTGTTTTCGGGAAGAAGGGAGAGCGAAAAATCAAAGTTTTGATTTAAGAAAAAAGTATACATCTAAAATGGAAATACACAATGCACAAATGTAGAGAGAGTTAATTCCAAAGAGTGTTTGTAATTTTTAGCGATTGTAAATCTTTTTTGTTTTTACATATTAGGTTTTGCAATCGTCGGGAAAAGAGGGAGGAGGGGGATTTTTTATTGACTGTAGACTCCCAATCCATAAGTCATTTCTTACAAAAATATAGCCTATTACGCATTGTAAATCACTTTAAAATCATCTATGATTGTTAGGTCAGCTTTTGGTAAATGGGCAAAATAATGGCTTGTTGGACTCGGGTAAATATCCTAACGGACTTTCACTTGAGAATTTAATGAGCTTATGTTCTTCTCTTTAAAATGTTTGGATCCGTAGGTCATTTGCATCTTTAACATGTTTCAAGCAAGCATATTCATTTTTAAAACATGTGTAGA